>NC_045428.1:38680640-40138140 GCF_902635505.1 Sarcophilus harrisii | reverse complement strand
AAAGAATTTAGGATTTCAGATGAATTAAGCAACTGATCCCCAGAGAGAGCTCCGACTGTCGGGCAGGGCCCAGTCTCTAGCTCTCTGATGTGAGTGGGGTGTCTCCAGAATAAAGCTTTGGATTTTTAGCTCAACTAGACCTCACGTTAAAACGAAAAAGAAACAAAACAAAACAACAAACAGAAAAACTTCTCTCAGAATAAATCTGTCAGCCTCTGACGAGCTTCCCTTCCCTCCTGTCTCATCTCCTGCTTTTTGTGTCTGCTATTTTCCTACCCCAGCTAGTTAAGCTTAAAGGTTAATGAAGTAGGAAAGGCATCCAGGAAGGGCTGGAGCCAACGTCGGGGTGCATTTGAACCTGTCTGTTCTGCCAGTGACCCATGGAGGGAGGCGCTGTGTCAGAGCCTTGTTGAGCTGACCACTGCTGACAGACAAATACCTGGGCTGGGGGGGGGTCCTTAAGAGATTGGACCCACTCCCCCCACCTTTGAGAGCCTCTAGCAATTCCTGAGATGGGGGTGGGGAGAGCCCACTTTTACCCACCGTCATCCCTTACAGCTGTGCAGCCACATATATAACAGCATCATCCTCCAAGAAAATAACACACACGTGGAACGAGGGCGTAAATTACTTCATGGTGATAAGGCATTTTTATAACTATTTGGGCATATTTTTTTATAGATGATAATTAAGTGATTAATAATATCATAGTCATCAGAAGAGATAGTATGTTTTCAAAATTATGCAACAATAGATGGCCCGGGATATGGCTTTAGCTGCAATAGCTAATAATTATATCCTTAGAGAGGCTTGATGAGAAATGTTTTCAACTGCAAACATTAAGTACAGAACAGAGAATTCTTTAGCATGCAACGGTTACCTTCAGTGCTTTTTTACCATTTTGGCAGGTTTTCTCTCATCACCATGGTCTATGATGCTGCACTCTAGGAGGTCATCAGTGCACCCTGGGGATCAGAATTTTTCCTACTTTCTCCTCATCCCCATGGAAAGGTGGGTGTCCACTCTGAATCCAAAGCAATAATTATTCTATATCTATGTGTGTGTATATCTATACATGTATAGAACTATATATGTAGAGATATTTAGATCTATATAAATAAAGGTATATTGTATGTGTATATATATATATATATAAAACATATATTACATATACATATGTGTATATTTGAAGAAGAAAGGGTTAATAGTTTAGGTGGGGGAGGGAATGGGATCAAAGACATCTTGTAGGAGATGGCACTTAAACCATGCTTGGAAGAATGCCAGGGATTCTATATACTAGACAAAGAGAGAAATTATAAGAACATAGACTTTGAGCTTTTAGGAACTTTATTTTTTTAATTTAATTTTTTTTAGCAAGGGAATTAGGGCTATATGACTTGCCCAGAGTCACATAGCTAGTAAGTGTCAGAGATTCTATACATTAGAGGAAGGGAGGAATTGTAAGAATATAGATTTTGAGCTTTTAGGAATTTTATTTTAATTTAAGTTTTTTTTGGCGAGGCATTTAAAGTTATGTGACTTGTCCAGGCACACATAGCTAATAAGTGTCAGGGATTCACTAGAGGAAGGGAGAAATTATAAGAATATAGACTTTGAGCTTTTAGGAAATTTATTTTTTTAATTTAATTTTTTTTTGGCAAGGCAATTAAAGTTACGTGACTTGTCCAGGGTCACACAGCTAGTAAGTGTTTTAAGTGTTTGAAGTTAGATTTGAACTTGGCTCCTCCTAATTCCAGCGCCTGTGCTCCATCCATATCAGGCTGCCCTTTAGAAGGGACGTTAGAGAACATCTAGTCCGGCATTTACAAAAGCAGCCAGTTTCTAATAAAGGGAGCCAGGATAGGTCTTGGCATATCCTGGTGAACTTCCCACCTGAGCCAGATGAAATTTCCACATGGGCTCGTCCAGTCTTTTCACAATGGCCTAGAGTTTTGTAAACAGAAAAATACAAAAGATAAAAAACTCCATCAGTGGCAATAATGGGTGGAAGGGCAGATCTTCCAAGTGCACCTACTGTGATTTTTTTACCCTCTCAGCCTGGGATTCTCAAAGATGACCCAAAGCTGGATCATGGCGCCTTTAGGAGTAGTTAGAAAGATAAAGAACTTAAACTGAGGTTATGAATGGTCCAGGAAGGCATGAGCTCTTACCATCAAACTATGGGGCATCGGGGGAATAGGTCATAAAGGAAATTGAATTTCTGTGGGCTTTGGATCCCTGTTTCCATATGGTACTTCCCAAGTCTTCTCAAGTGTCAAGAGTGTGCTGCTGCCAGGGATCATTTAGGTAGAAAGTCCGATGTAGAAGTTCAACTTCTGTTGAAAATACTGGAAAGGGCATTAGCTACATGGGCAGTTAGCATTCTTGCCTTGACCATCCAGGTAAGACCAGGGGACTCATCATTTGCCTTGTTACCTCTCTCTCCAGGTCCCTGATCTACTCAATATTGGGGTGAAGTTCGGGGTAGAACTGAGGGGCCAAGGAGGGGAGTCAATCCCCCCAAAACATCTCCAGCCAGGCCCAGACTTCCCTGGTTCCAGCAGGACGAGGGACTCTGCCCTGTGGACTTGTGTACACTCTCCCTTTCTTTGTCTCCCCCTGTCCTCAAGACATACTCTGCCTTTTGCTCAGGGATTGATAATCCAGACAGCATCCTCACTGCTGCTATGGAGACCGTCACAGTCTCCTGGCCTACGCTCCACTCGGAATGGCTCTGAGTCATAGCCTCCCTTCCTTGGCTGGCTCCCTCATCTTAGTCAACCCTATTCTTCCTGCGTCTTCATCCTCTTCCTCCCTACCCTTCTAAGGTGCCCTCTTGAACCCTCTTAAACTGACCTTTATATTAGACTTATACTCCCAGGCAGGAAATTACTTTGCATATATCTTGCATTTAATTACAACTACTTTTTTTGGTATTTAATTTAATTGAACACATGAAATTATACAGGAAGGCATAAGCTCTTAACATCAAGGTCTGAGGTATCACTGAAATGGGAAGATAAAGGAAATTGAGTTTCTTTGGAGCCAGATTCCCCATTTTTATCTAGTCTCCTCTATTTCCTCACAATAGAATGAAAGTTTCTTGAAATCAGGAAGAGTTTCATTTTTGTTCTGCATCTTCAAGGCCTACCACGTGGGTACTCGTTGGTCCTTCAATCTTGAAGAGGATCAGGATGTCAGGAAGGGAACATCATGACTTGCAAATAAAGTAGATTTAATTAAGGGAGGACTGTGCGAAATCATCTGTGTCACTTCCTCCTCCAGAACCATCTGGGTCCAGTGGCCATATATGGATCAAGACGACTGGAGATGGCCCTGGAGGAAACGGGAGACCTTGGTCTTTTAAAGCTAAGGTCTTCAACAGGTCTCACTTTGACTGAGGCAATGGCCATTCAGGCACAGAGCTGGTGGAAGGGATTTTTTCATCAGGTTTCCAAAAAACTAGAACCCCCAAACCCAGACTAAAAAGCCATCCTCCAGCTCTATCATTTTCTCCCCAAACAAAGAGAAGTTTGTCTATCCAGTGTAGTTGTGAATAATTCAGAACATTCCTGTTCTTTCTGTTGCCTTTCTGTTTTTGCACGAGCTCTCCTCTCTGTTTGGAGTGGGCTCCTCTTTTTCATCTCCTGGACTGCAGGCCAGGAGGCCAGCAGGCCTTTTTCAAGGCTCATCTTTCCTCCTGATCTCCCTCTTCTCCAGATACTAAAATCTGTCTTCCTCTTACATAGCTTTGTATTTTTTATTTGTGTACATACATATACATATATACAATTATACATATAACTGCAAGTATACATATATGTATGTGTGAATATACATATATGTATATGCTTGCATTTATAAAGTGTATTTATGTGTATATATGTACACACATGTGTATATATGTATATGTGTGTATGTATGTATATACATCTACCTTCAGACTCTTACAAGCTGTGTGATCCTGAGCAGCTCACTTTACTCTGCCTCAGTTTCCTCATCTGTAAAACAATCTGGCTATGGCAAACCACTTCAGTAGCTTTGCCAAGGAAACCCCAAAATCAGACATTACTGAAAACAACTCAACATGTATGTATGTATACATATACCCATATACTATAATGTACCAGAGCCACTGAAACCTGATGGGAAAAATGAATTGTTAAGTTTTCAGTGTGAGCATTTATATCTTGAAAATTGACAAAAGCTGCAATTATTGTTTTTTTGATTATTTAAACTTAAGAAAGTGATGAGAAAATGATAACAGAGATTAAATTTAAAGATATGTCTTGTGGACATTTTTTTTTCTGGAAAAGTAATTGTTAAATATTTACCAGCAGAGCCCTATCTTTGTCTCTTTGTTCTCCCTCTCTCTGTCTCTGTCTCTTGCTCTGTCTTTCTCTTTCTGTCTCTCCCTGTTTTTGGTTTTTGTCTCTGTCACTTTTCCCCTTCCTCCCTCCCTCCCTCTTTCTCCCTTTCTCTTTCTCTGTTTCTCTCTGTTTCTGTGTCTCTGTCTGTGTCTCTGTCTGCCTGTCTTTCTGTTTCTCTCTCTCCTTCCCTCCCTCTCTCTCCCTTTCCTTCTTTTTCTCTGTCTCTCTTCTCTTTCTCTCCCTCTCCCTCCCTTCCTTTCTCTCCCTTTCCCTCTTTCTCCCTGTCTTTCTTCTCTCTCTCTCCCTCTCTCCCTTTCCCTCTTTCTCTCTGTCTCTCTTCTCTCTCTCTCTCTCTCCCTCCCTCCCTTTCTCTCTTTCTCTCTGTCTCTCTTCTCTTTCTCTCTCTCCCCAAAACAATGAAGGCCTATTGAAGGTAGGAGCTGCCTTTGTGTTGCTTTTATGTCCCAGACACTCCAGTAACACTTGCATGAGGCTAGCATAAAAAAAACCCTGTTTCATTGAGTTGTTGAACCGAATTTCTCTGCTCCTCAGTGAGGAGGTATCCACCAGAATTTCCCCCACAAAATGAGGGGCAGACCAGGTTCTGTCCCACTTGCCAAACTAAGGCCTCCAGGAGCCTGATGGCTGTAATTATAGAATCCTCCCTCTACTTGGTAATCAAGCCAAGTGAAGATGGAAAACATAACAACGCTAAAGAAAACACTTTTGGAAAGGAACTCCTGCAAAAATGCTAAAGATGCTCAACTCCTCTCAGCTGCTTCTTCCTGTTCCATCCCAGACTCTTTATGGTTGAGGGCCCCTAGCCTAATGACAAGCGCCCGGTGCAGAGCAGACAGGAGTGCTCCTGGGATCCCGGAGGTCACCCTGTGGCGGAGCCTGCAAAGGAATCCTCATTCCTTTGCCCTTTTTCCTCGGGCTGCTGCACCCCACTGGCAAATCCTGTTGCACAGAGATCACAGATAACCCAAATGTAATCTTGACATGTGGACATCATTTGCTTGACATGCCATCCAGAGTGCTCCGGCCTCTCCCAAAACAAACAAGACATTTGACATGCAGGATGGATACTTCTTTCTTCTGAATAAATGTACAAAGCTCTCTCTCTTTGTCTCTGTCTCTGTCTCTCTCTCTCTCTCCTCTGTCTGTGTCTTTTTCTGTCTGTCTCTTCGTCTTTCTCTTATCTCTGTCTCTGTCTCTCTCTGTGTGTGTGTCTTTCTGTCTCTCTCTCTGTCTCTTCGTCTTTCTCTCGTCTCTGTCTCTGTTTCTCTCTCTCTCTGTGTCTGTCTCTGTCTCTCTTTCTGTGTCTTTTTCTGTCTCTCTGTCTCTTTGTCTTTCTCTCAGCTCTGTCTCTGTTTCTCTCTTTCTCTCTGTCTCTGTCTGTCTCTGTCTCTGTCTCCATCTCTCTCTCTCTCACCTAACCTTTATATAGCACTTTAAAATCTACAAGATGCTTTATAAATATTATTTCATTCAGTCTTCATTAACTTCCCATTATTATCTTTCTCATTTTTACAGATGAGGTAACTGAGCAGAGAAAAGTTAAGTGATTTGTACAAAGTCAAAAACTAGTAAATGCCTGAGGGAAAATTATGAATTTCCAAGTGAAGAGTTCCTAGCTCTTCCACCACCGTAGCTACCTCCTTATAGCTATTGCATGTACTTATTGTGTGTGTACTTAAAGTGTAGTGGCTAAAATACACGGCTGAAAGAATGGAGAACCTGATCAAATACAATATCTGACACTGAGGTCATCTAACTTCTCTGAGTTCTAGGTTCTTCATTTATAAGGCAGTGAGGTGACCCAGAAGATAGAGTGCTGAGGCTGGAATCGGGAAAACTCGAGTAGAATACCTATGATCAGCCCATCATCTAGCCAGACTCCCTGAGTCTCAGAGTTATAAGGGACCTCAGACAACAAGAAGTCACAGTCCTTGCCCAGCTAACTCCAACCTATCGTCTAGGCTTATTACTATATTTTGGACTTCTTCACACATCCTATATTGTAGTCAGACTAGCCTGTTTGTTGGTTCCCATTCATGAAGGTCCATCCTGCACCTCCATGCCCTTATACAGAATGTGCCTGTCACTAAGATATACTTCTTTTCCTTCTCCTTTCTTTTCCTGAAATTGGGGTTAAATGCCTTGGCAGGGTCACTCAGTCATTAAGTATTAAATGTCTAAAACTGGATTTGAATTCAGGACCTCCTGATTTGAAAGCCAGTATTGTATCCACAGCGTCGGCTAGATTCTCTTTCTCTGTGTCTGTCTTTCTCTGTCTCTGTATTTCTGTCTCTGTCTCTCTGTTTCTCTCTGTCTCTGTTTCTGTCTCTCTCTTTCTGTCTCTGTCTCTTTCTGTCACTCTCTCTCCTGCCTCTTAGAATCCTTAGCTTCCTCCTCCTCCCTTGATCTCCCTAGTAGTTAGTGCCCTTCCCTTGAAGCTATTTGTACTTTGTATGTATTTTGTATTGAGAGGCAGCGTGGGCAGGTAGATAGCCAGGAAGCCTTGTACTTCAAAACCTGACTCTGGCACAGATATATAAAAACAGGCACTTCTCAGTTCTCTGGACCGTCAGTTGGAGAGAACCTCTTGTCCTGGACGGGCAGAGGGAGTTTTCTGACCTGGGAGCTCACTAGTACGTGCAATCCCAGCTCAATCTCCTCTCCTTATCCTGAGCACCGGGAAGGTTGAGAGAGAAGGACGTGGGAAGGGAGGTGGGAGGCACATCAAAGATTCTGTCCAAAGATTGGTTCCCAAATCTGCTCTGGGTTGTGGTGTCCTGTTAAAGAGTGAAGAGAGTAACTCTATTACATCATAAACTCAGATGTAGTGGAAATAGAATTACAGTCTGTTGAATCCAGGTCCTTCATTTTATAAATCAGAAATTTAACCTCCCCCAAATCACTGACCAGTTAGTGGCAACATAGGTAAGAGAATCCCAGGCTCCCAGTCCCCAGCCTAGTACTCTTTTCATGATACTGTGCCAAGACTTGTAACTGCAGGATGTTCTTTATTTACAATAACTCACTTATATATGTTTGCAAAGCACTTTACCCATTTTTAATCACATCGTTCTTATGAAGCAAGTACCATAAGTAGCATCATTATTCCCATTCGACAAATGAGGAGACTGAGGCACAGATGATTAAATAACTTGCCTAGGGTTTCGCAGCTGATCAGGGATATAAATTCCAGTCCTAAACCCAACATTCGATTCCACGACCCTGCAATTTGTCAAGCGTTCATTCTGCTATCAGCAAGAAGTACACTCTCCGGCGTGTTGTATCACAGAGCCTCATGGGATGCAAAAGTGGAAGGAATTGGGTCAATTTGGGCCACTCCAAAATGGCTTATTTCTCCTTCCTGGAGGCTCCTGTACAAAGGCAACTCTGGTTCCTCAAGGGTCTGGAGCTGGTAACTCCAGGCGCAGAGCGATATTATAAAAACAAGTGTTCTAGAATAATTCCACGGGGCTCATTTGCCATCTGAAGCCCTGGCACACAGTACGGGGGCTGCAGCGGAGCTGAATGCCTCTGTCGGGCGTTGCTTATTAAGCAGTGCACCCCTGCGTGGTAATAGGCCAGTTAATTAGCTGCAGGTGTCTTTTCCCCTTGGGAGCAGGGGTTTCACCTGGCCTAATTCCAGTGCAGGTATTTACCTTCCGCTGAGGCTAATTTCCTCTGTAATTTCAACCGGGAGGCTCGCTTCCCTCCTTGTTCCCAGGAAGGGTCGTGCTGAGGTGAACACAGAAGAAGGGGTTACCTGCCTGACACCTTGAGCTCTGGGTTTTCCCCCATGGTAACTGAGCAGACAGGCAGGGAACGTTAAGAGGAGCTCAGCTCTGAGTCCCTCAAATGTGGCCCCCCAGAAGATGCTGGGAAGTGTCTGACGCCAAAGGTGAATGGAAGTGCCCGTTAGAAATATCATTACCTGAACTCCAAAGATCTGGGACTTGGAGGCATGTTCCTGAGCTGAGAACTCCCTCCATCAAACTACACTGAGCCCATCAGTGACTTAGTTGTTGCAGGTTCCTTGACGTAGTTCACCTTCTTCATTTTATGGAACAGGCAATTTTATCCCATTTTATCCTACAATTGCATAGACAATATGGCAAGATTTGAATCCAAGTCCTCTGACATCAAAGCTAGTGCCTTTGCTCTTTCACTCATTGCCTCTTTTCAGTCTTAAGGAGATGTTCAAGGCACTAAAAGACTGAACAATTTGCCAACAGTTACATAGCGGCAGGATTTGAAGCCGGATCTTGCTGCCTCTATTATTTGAAAGGGACCAGTGGTTAAGCAGAATGCACACAGAAGTCACTGGATGAAAGATAGTGGGGAGAATCCAAGGTCATTTAAATTTAATTCAATTTAAGAAGCACTTATTAAATACTTGCTGTGTACTAGGTGCCATGGTTAGGTGCCGAGGACGAAAAGACAAAAAAGGAATAGTCATGGAGACCATATTTACATACATTTTGTGTAGGCACAAAATCACCACGAAAATAAATTCAAGGTAGTTAGAGGGGAAGTAACTGAACGGCTTAACCTCACGAGCTGCAGGAATTTCTGAGAAATACTGCATAATGGAGCAGTAAAGTAGATGCCCTTCTACTTATGCTAGCAAATCCCCGTATCATTTGGATAATTATCTTAATTATAAGATCCTCGATTTAGAGCTCAGTGGCAATTTACCTTTGAGGCAATTGCATCCAACTGTCTCATTTTACAGTTGGCCCGTATTGGGAAATGCCTTGCCCAAGGTGACACAGGCAACAAATAATGGAGCTTGGATTGGAATCAGCATCCTTTGACTCCTAGACCATCGGGGTCTCTTTGTATGGTACCAGGCTTTTCTTATTTCCTTTGAACACCAGCCCGAGTGTCCAGACAGCTTAAAAGAGACTCATTTTTCAAAGCGTCTTACAAAAGTAAGCCTTGTCATTGAAGAGAGTTGACTCCATGGGTTAATGATTGGCACCTTCGTCAATTGGAAAATTCCATTTAACCGTGAGATTAGCAAACAGCGGGATGATTATTTTATCTCTGAGCTAATCATAAATAGCCTCTTAGGATGATTCTTTATGCAGGGAATCTCTGTTTATGCGCAACATGAATGACCACCGGTGGGTATTGTTCCCTAGGAAATTGGCACGGAGACTGGAAGGGGATGTTGATTCTGGTTGTTAACTCCATCCTTCTCCATTCCTCTTTTCCAGTCTACTGGCACGGGGATTTTTACCTGCTCTGTTTTTGACCTGGGCCACTTTCCCCCCTTAGCGACCTGAAGTCCATCTTGCCCCACTCCCCTTCCCCATCCTATCCCACTTCTGGACATTCGCCAAAGTGATGCTGAAGACCCATTGGAATAGTGGAATCATGAAGATGTGTGGAAGATTGCTTGGGAAAATCTGTCTATTCCTTTCAAGCATCCTCATTAAGGAAGCTATTTTATATGAGTATGTTATTTTCATAAAATATTTACATACAGATAAGAAAGTAGATAAACAGATGGATAGTTATTGTTATTCTTTTGGTCACTTTTTTTTTTTTTTTTTTTGATAAGCAATAATTACAAGGTCCAAGGCAGCTAGGTGTTGCCATACTGCACAGAATGCTGGGTCTGGAGTCCAAAAGACTCCTCTTTCTGAGTTCAATCTGGCCTATTGACGTGACCTGGAATAGGTCATTTAATCCTGTTTTCCTCAATTTCCTCATCTGTAAAATGAACTCCAAAAGGAATGGCAAACCACTCTAGTATCTGGGCTAAGGGAACCCCAAATGGGGTCAAGAAGAGTTAGACATGACTGAAGTGACTGAGCAACATTTTATGAGGTATAATAATTTTTCCATGCCTTTGTATGATTTTTCTATTTGTAGGTTCCTCAATTTAGATCTGAGGCTTCTTAATTTTGTAGAGCAGGCAATTATATCCCAGAGAGGTGAAGATTTATCCCATAGTTGCATAGGCAATGAGGCAAGATTTCAATCCAAGTCCTTTGATATCAAAGCCAGTGCCTTTTCTCTTTCACTAATTATCATTATAGTTCTTCACACATGGTAGGTGCTTAAAAAGTCTTTTTAAAAATTCACTCATTTATTTGTTCATTCATTCATTCCTTCGGATAACTTAAGAATCAATTCTCAATACCTTTAAAATTGTATTTCCTCCACTGTAGACCTTTTCTCTCAAAGGATCATAGGATTAGAGATGGAAAGGACCTTGGGAACTCATTTGGCTTAACTCCCCCATTTTACAGGTGACAATACTGAGGCCCATTAAATTACTTGTCAAGGTCAAATGAGAAGGAAAGTGATAGGACCAAATTCAAGCCCAGGATCCCTGGTACCACATCTAGAGCTTATTCCAGCAGACCTCCCTTCCCCTTACATCCAGTCTGTCTGGGTCTTTGTTGCATTTTAAAAAGAAATACTACCGAATCAGTCTGAGACACAAACAGAAAAAAAACAAAGGCTTGAGCTAACGCCCGACTCCTCTCCGAGTCATCAAGCCCCCAGAAGCTGTTTCATCAGGAGATAAGCAAAGCCTCAGATGAACCAGACAGGCTGCAACGTGCCTCCTCTTGTTTTCCTAGGCAGAGCTTAAAAAAAGGAACGATGTGATTAAAGAACATTAGGTTTGGAGAAGACTGTCCTTTCCCTTAACCTTCTCTTGCTGCTGCCATCTTTCACTCAGGCTTTCACCTTGGAGGTTTCTTTCAGAATCTGTTTCCTATAGAAAAGCCAGCCTGCGTGCTCGGTTCATTTGTTAAGCTGACAGGGGATGGCAGGAGTTCATGCTGTTTCTATTGATTCCTTCAGCCCTGGAACGCCGGCACCCATGCTCGGCAGCCTTGGCGACTGGGCGGAAAGGAGCAGGAGCAGGTGGTCGGCCGTGGCTGTCCCCGGAGGAGGGCTGATGGGTGACTCAGGCCCTCTGGCTGCCCACAGCGATGAGGTAGCAGAACCCTGGTGGGCTGCCTTGGGCTTCAGGGGGCCAAGGTTCTAGGGATGGCTTGGGCCCAGAAAAGGGAGAAACCATGAGCAAATCACAGCATGTCTCCTGTTGGCTCATCAGCAAAGGATAGAGATTGTGGTCGAACTGACCCCCTTGGTCACCTAGGGAACGTGGAGCGTGTGTTTGGGTGGGTGCACCTGCATGCTCTCTCCCTCCCCACCCCATCCCACAAACCTGTTGTCCCTGACTCCCGAGGCTGAATCCTAAGCCAGGAATGCTTTGTTTTCTGTAGCCCCCAATACAGAACATCCAAACCTACCAAGTGGGCCAGGGATGGTTTTTGGTACATGACGGGATAACTCATCGCACAGTTCCTTTAAATAGCAGGATACAGTCAGAAGAAAAAACACAGATAGAGAAATCCAACATGGCTGTTGGAGTCGGGGCCAGAAAGGCTTGGATTCAAATGTTGCCTTTGACACTGACTTAGCTGTATGATCCAAAGCAGCTTGGATCTTAAACTTTATCAGTTTCCACTTCTTTCTTTGTAAAATAAAGGGGCTGGGTTGAATCCATAGGATTTTAATTTAGAACTCCTTTGTCCCATAGGGATTAGTTAATCTAAGCCCTTCTTTTTCTTGATAAGGGAAGGTCTCACAGCTTGAGATAGGATCCCAGATTACCTTGCTAGAAGAGGATCTCTCTCCAAATTTCTACTGAGAGATTAGGATCTCTACTGATCCTAAACTAGGATCACTCACTGTTGATCCTAGGATTTAAATTCAAAAATTCAATTTGCATGTGATCTTGACATCTCTAAATTGTAATGGCTAGGAGTCCTCATGACCAGAAGTTAGCAAAGCCATGAGCACCACACCCTCTTCCCAAATGAGACCATGTTTCTATAGAATTTTACATCCCAGAGGGGCCAAAGAGATCAGCTTCTCAGATCATACACTAGGAGCTAGAAGGGACAGCTAGCTTAATTGCCCCACTTTAGAGATAAGAAAACTGAATGCCAAAGAGGTGAAGGGACTTCTTCCTGGTCAGGTAAATCATAATTATTGTATGGAGTGAGACTCATCTATAGAAAATTGATTCAATGACTATTTAGTGGCTACTATGTAGGAGGCACTGGGCTATGTGCTAGGGACAGAAAGGTAACAGATTTATTATCTGATATTCTCTATCTCTCATGTAGGGGGAATACAAATACATGGATAGATACAATGCAAGGTAGGGAGTAAAGGAGGTAGAGGAAGAGGTCTAAAGACCTTGCGGAGATCTTTAATTTAATTTAATCTTGATGGATTAGGGGTGGCAGTCAGGGAGGGCTTCATGGAGGAGATGACCCCTGAACTAAGTCTCAAAGGAGGAAGTGGAGAGGAGGAGGGAGAGCAAGGGACAGGGACACCTTTCTAGAATCTCCAGAGGCAGGAGATGGTATATCAAGTTTGGGGGAAATAGTAGTCTAGACCAGGTCGTAGGATTGCAGGGAATTCAAAGCCCCTTTGGTTTAACTCCTTATGTTTAAGATCTGTGGGAACTGAGGCTCAGGGAAGGCCTTAGGATGCCTTGTTGAGGGCTGCAGGTGGTTGGGATTTGTACTGAGGCTTTCTGATTTGAGATCTGTTCTATTCCGTGCATCACATTGTGACCCTGGGCATTATTGGGAGAGATGCTGTGAGGGTGAGGTCACAAACCCAAGGGAATGACAGACCAAGTGGCTGCTTTCTCTCATACTGGAGAATAGATCCAAGGCCCCTTTCCATCACTCTATTCTTCTGCTTTGTGAATGTGTGCGTGTGAGTGTGAGTGTGTGTGTGTGTATACACGTAAATAAAACACTCTTTGCAGCTTGTTTGGAAATGTGAGAAGAACAGCACACTCTCAGTCCTTGTCCAGATAATCTCCCTGCTGGAAGGGAGTATGGGGGCGAGGATAAAGTCTGGGACTTGGAATTAGGAAGACCCATTCAGGTCCTTCCTCGCTCTGTGATACCTCCCCTGTGGGATGTAGTGAATCCTTCCAACATGAGCTAATTAAAGACAATCCTTCTGACATCCAGCTTCAATCATCTGACAAGTTGTTCTCTGTGCCAGCCCTTGTGCCAGGCGCTGGTGATACACAGGCAAAAGTGAAACTCCCTGCCCTCAGGGAACTTACAATCCATCAGGGAAAACAACATATTCACATTTAAGTGTATACAAGGTAGGTGCAAAACAGCTCATTCTTGGTTTAGTTTATTGTTTTTCCGCAGGAGAGATACTAGAGTTTGCTAGCTGACGACCGAGAAGGACTTCTCGATGTGAAAAGAAATGGGTCTTTCATCCCTCCTTTTATCCATTTCAAACATACTTGGTACAATGTAGTTTCCATTTCCTCCAAGCTCAGGCAACCACTTCTGCATTCGCTTCTAATTTGTCAATGTCCTTCCTGAAATATGGCCCTCCCCACTGAACCAGGGATTCGCGAGGTGGCTAAGTAGGGATGAATGGGGGCAGGGGTGCTATGCACTATCTGTCACTACCTGGAATTGTTGATATAAGGATAATGAACAAATACTTGCAAAATATTTGAAGGGTTTTTTTTTTTTTTTTTTCATTCATTGGATTTTTCTGACCCCTTTCATCCCAAAGCCATCATCTTATCTCCAGACCAGGAATACATTTGCTAAAGAAAAACAAGGTATTATTGCTCTGACCTCTCACCCTTTCAAGCTTTTGTCCACTATCTCTACTCCTTTTCTTTGTTAACCTTTTAGAAAAAGGGAAATATGTCATGTTCGCTTTCTCACTGCCCACTCACTCTTCAACCCCTCATATTTTAGTTTCTGTCCCCCCTTCTACTGAAACTGTTCTCTCAAAGGTCACCAAGGTAACTGCTTCATTGCCAAATTCAATGGTCTTTCCCCAGTATTTGTATTTCAACTTCTGGTGCTCCTGTCCATCCTATTCATTCAAGTCATTCGATCAATAAACATTTTTAAGCACCTACTGTATACTGAGTATTGTGCCATGTGCTGGGGATACCAAGACAAAAAAAAAAGTTCTCTGTGCCCTGTGGAGCTTCCATTATACGGATAAAGTATACACAGAATGAATGTAAAGAGAATAAATGTAAAAAAAAATACAAGGCGGTTTAGTATTGTTTTTGTTGTTTAGTCTTTTTTCCCCCATTGTGACTGATTCATTATGATCTCTTTTGGGGTTTTCTAGGCAAAAATATTGGAATAAGTTGCCATTTCCTTCTCCAGCTCATTTGACAGATGGACAAACTGAGGCAAACTGAATTAAATGACTTGGTCAGCTAGTCACTTTCAAGTGTCTATGGTCAAATTTGAACTCATGATGATGAATTTTCCTACTCTATGCTTTGTGCTCTGTCCGCTGCACACCTAACTGCCCATAGTTAAATGTAAGGGCAGTAAAACTCTTAAATATATGCTGTCGTTGTGTCTGACTCTTCATGACTCCCTTTGGAGCTTACTTTGGGAAAGATTCAGGAGTGGGTCACCATTTCCTTCTCCAGATCATTTTACAAATGAGGAATCTGAGGCAAACAAGATGAGGGGACTTGCCCAAGGTCACAGAGCTACTAAGTGTTGGAGACTGGTTTTGAATTCAGGTCCTCCTGACTCTAGATTTGACACATTATCCACTGCCCCACTTAGCTGCTCATAAATAAATATGTTAGCTAAATTTAGAGATTTGGTGAGGTGGAGGTGAGGAGAACATGGATTCCAGCTGTGGGGGTTAGCTAATGCAAAGATACAGATGGGGAATGGAGCACTGTGAGTGATGTACAGCAGCGATGATCATTACTAGAACCACACTGACTTAGCAGATCTCACATTTAAATGATTTTTCTTGCATTTTTCTTGATTTTGTTAAAATATTTGTCCATTAATTTTGCTCTGACAGTCTTGTGAGTGACTGGTCTTAAGTTTGGAACCTATGGTGGGTGGAATCTGGAACTGGGGAAAGAGGTAGGCACAGTAAAATATACAACGAGACAGGACCAGACCATCTTCTAAAGGACTTCATTCTGGTTTTTTAAAAATTTAATTGTAAAATTATAATCATTGAAAACTGAGTGTTTATTTTTGCTCCCTCCCCCTCCCCCAAATTAAAAAAAGCCCTCTCCCACAACATCCTTGTAACACAGAGATGGGTTCAGAGAAACTTAGCAAGATTTGTTAGAACTGATGCAGTGTGAGATGAGCAGAAGCAGGAGAACAATTTACGTAGTAACAGCAACATTGTGAAGAAGGGCTTTATTCTTGGTAGTTTCTTTCTTTTTTCCCCCTGTCTTTTTCCTCAGTCCTGTACTTACTCAGCTATCACCATAGTCTGGTCCCTCATCACCTCTAGACTATTATAATAGCCTTTGATTTGTTCTCCTTACTTTCAGTCTCTTCCCATTTCTAACTTAACCTCTATATAGCTGCTAAAATAATCCAGTGCTTAGCTTAATAAATGTTTATCCATTCATTCATTTGTGTATCTGACTATGTCACTTTGTTGTCTCTAAGATGAAATCCAAATTCATCCTCCCATTTAAAGCCCTTTACAACTTAACCCCAATCTATTTTTTCTACCTTATTTCATTCCTGCATTCTAACCAAACTGGACCGCCATCTCTTCCCATGGTGAGAAGGCATTCTCTCTAGTTACATATTTTCAGTTGCTTCCTAGACATTTGCTTTTGAACATTTTACCAGCACCTCAAATTCAGCATGTCCCCATCTATCCCCTGACTTTTGAAATTTTCTTCCTTTAAGACTCACTCAAGTGCTAACTCTTCCATGAAGCCATGTTGGATTCTTCTCCCCCTCCCAAATGAAAGGAATCTCTTCCAATGAATTTTCTAACACATGTTTGTCTATGTCTCTCCTTGGGTCTTTGTATGCTCTATCTTGTATTTTATTTACTTGTATTTATGTTATAACCACCCATTTACTGTGAGGCAACCCACAAAGTGGCTGATGTGTTAGATTTGGATTCAGGAAGAGCTGGATTCAAATCCACCTTCAAGACTTGCTAGTTGCCTGACCCTGGAAAAATCCCTTTCTCCCTTCACTCTTCTTCAGAGGGATAGTATGATCTAATGAATTGAGAACTGCACTTTGAATCAGGAACACTTGCATCCAACACTGGAAAATCACTCAATCTTTCTGAGAATCAGTTTGTTCATGTGTGTAATTGGAATTATAATACTCACAGGATTACCATGTGGCTCAATTTAGCATGTTTTTCAATCTTTAAAATGCTATGTTTACTATTATTATTAGATTGTGACACTTTCCAAATAGACTTTGTCATTATTTTGCCTTACTCTGTGAATGATCCTCTTGGTAATTTGATATAGCCCTATATCTATAAATAATGAATTTCAGTAGTATTGTCATTCTTATTATGTTGGAATGGCCCATCTATGAGTCAGTCAACAAGTCTTTAAGTGCTTACTGTGTGCCAAGCATTGGAAAAAAATAGTGTAGATACAAAGAAAGGCGCTGGATACTTTAAATGGTTCTTTATTTTTTTAATGGTACATTTTGTAACTGATTCTCTACAGGTAGTGAGTCAATCTATCTATTGACTCCCAGATAATTTATGCATTTTTTAGTTATTTTAAAGAAGGATTCTCTTTTTCTTATTCCCCTGCCCATTTTGTTATTCTTTCATGGAAGTCAAACTGACTTTTGTGGCCTTTTTCTATATGTATCCTGCCATCCCTTTGTTTCTTTGTAGATTCTGTAGGATTTTCTGAGTCTGCCTTCCCATAGGGATAGTTCTCTCAGCAGGGATTGTGCCGTTGCCGTTCTTGCCATTGCCCACTTGCTAGCAGGAACCACTTGCCAAAAGTTTGTAGAATCATTGATTGGAAGGAAGATCTACCTTGTGCTCCTCTTGCTGCTTCCACAGCCCTGCTTTGAGGTTAGGGAGGAAGGAAAGGCTCTCACCTTTTTTTTTTTTTTTTTTTCCAATAAGCCCTGTTGTCACTGGCTTGAGGATGAGGAGACCATGATGGGCTGGAAAGACTTCTGGTCAGTCTGGGAGCCTAGATGCAGGCAGGCCTAGCAAAGGCAGAAATATTCATGGGAGCCTCATTTGCATCAATTCAAACATAAAGGAAAAGATTCAAGTTTTTTAATGTCTCAAAATGAAAAGGAAAAATATTTATGAAGTTGCAATGTGTTTAAATCTATGATCTTTCCCTTCCTTCTTATAAGAAAAAAAAAAAACCTTTATATTTTCTCTCTGATTTTCTAATGCACTGGACATAAGCCTAATTCCTTTGGGATAAAGAAGACTTTTTGGCTATTATCCAATGCCAGTTGTCCAGAACTGCAAATGATCTTTGTATGATACTCAAGTATTACCTGGACATACAAGGTCTTATCAGAAATAAATGAGAGAAACTTGGAAAATTGTACTTGGCAGATCTGTAGGTAGAGAAAAATTTCATATCAAATGAGTGATGGAGTGAATCACAGAAGATAAAATGGATAATCTGATTATATAAGTTTTTTTTATGCAAACAAATCTAATGAAGCTAAGATTAAAAGGGAAACTGGGGGAAAAAATCTTTGTAAGGTGTTTCTCTGACTTCTCTCCAAGATGAATAAGGAACTGATTCAAATTTGTAAGAATATGAACCTTTCCCCAACTAATAAATAGTCTAAGGATATGAACAAACAGTTCTCAAGAGAAGAAAACAATGTTCCTTATAGTCACATAAAAAAACATTCTCTGGTGATAGACTCAGAGTACAGATTGAAACATATAATACACATATGATTACATAAACATCCATCCATATGTGGTCAAAGTAAGATTTTGTTCTGCTTGGTTATATATGTTTGGAACAGAGTTTTGTTTTCTTACTTTTAATGTGGATGGGGGAGGAGGCAGGAGGGAGAGAATGTGAATCTGAAAATAAAATAAAATTGAATTTTAAGGAAAAGAACAAAAACACTCAATGCTATTTAGAGAAATACAAATTAAAGCATTTCTGAGGTCCCATTTCATACTCCTCAGATTGGCAAAAATGACCAAAAAAGGAAAATTACAAATTGAAGGAACTGTCCAGGCCCTCTGATATAATGGTGGGGAACTGTGGATGGAAGGGCACAACAATGTAGGAAAGCCATTTGAACATATATATAGAAAGTTCATGTGTGTGTGTGGGTGTGTGTGTGTGTGTGTAGTGCACAAAGCTGTAAACTAAAATGATGTCCATCAATTGAAACATGGTTGAATAAATTGTGGTATGTGATTGTGATGCAATATTATTACGCTATAAGAAATAAGCAGAGAGATCATTTCAAAGCAACATAGAAAGACTTTAATTGATGCAGGCTGAAGAAAGGGGGAATAGTTTTTATTATAGCATCAATAATATAAAAATGAATGATTTTGAACTGATAATAAAACAAGCAGAATCAAAATTCGTACACTAACTAAAATACTTTAAATACAAACAAGTTTGAAAACTATGAGAACTGAGCCCTACAGTGATTATTCATGATTTCAGAGGAATAATATAAAATGTGCTATTCACCTTCTGATAGAGACCTAATAGATTTCAGTGCAGAAAGGGACATACATTTTTGTACATAGTCTGTGGGGGAATTTGTTTTGCTTGACTATTCATATAATAGGAAATTTGTTTTTCTTTTCTTTTTCTGTGGGCTTGGGGTAGAAGAGAGATGAAGCAAATTTGTTAAATTTTTTTTTTTTAAATAGAGAAGTAGGGGATGGAAGAGATATTAAATATTGCATCTTCTTTCAGATGAGGCCATTGTATAATTACTTTTTCTTAATGTTTTACTTTTGTATCAAACTGCTCATAGAATAGGGGTAATCTTTTTTTTATTATAGCTTTTTATTTGCAAAACATATGCATGCGGAGTTTTTCAATACTGACCCTTGCAAAATCTTCTGTTCCAAGTTTCCCCCTCCTTTCCCCCCTCCCCTAGATGGCAGGTAGTCCAATACATGTTAAATATGTTAAAATATGTGTCAAATACAATATACGTATACATTTTTATAGTTATCTTGCTACTCAAGAAAGATTGGATCTAGAAAGAAAAAAACTTGAAAAGGAAAATAAAAATGCAAGCAGACAATAACATAAAGAGTGGAAATACTATGTTGTGGTCCACATTCAGTTCCCACAGTTCTCTCTGGGTGTAACTGATTCTCTTTATTACTGAACAATTGGAACTGGTTTGGATCCTCTCATTGTTGAAGAAGGCCACGTCCATCAGAACTGATCATCATATAGTATTGTTGTTGAAGTGTAAATTTTGCTGATTTCACTTAGCATCAGTTCATGTAGGTCTCTCCAAGCCTCTCTGTATTCATCCTGCTGGTCATTTCTTACAGAACAATAATATTCCATAACATTTATATATCACAATTTATTCAGCCATTCTTCCACTGATGGGCATCTACTCAGTTTCCAGTTTCTGGCCACTACAAAGAGGGCTGCCACAAACATTCGTGCACATGTGGGTCCCTTTTCCTTCTTTAAGATCTCTTTGGGACATAAGCCCATAGTATCATTGCTGGATCAAAGGGAATGTCACAATTTGATAACTTTTTTGGGCATAGTTCCAAATTGCTCTCCAGAATGGTTGGATCTGTTCATAACTCCACCAATAATGTATCAGTGTCCCAATTTTCAATAGGGGTAATCTTTAAGTGTAATAATGTAAAAACAAAACATATCAATAAGTTAAATTTTTTTTGAAGTTGGATATTTTCAGAATAACTTTCAAGCAATCCACCATATTCATGTGAAAGAACCTCCATCTTCAAAGGTATTATTTAACCTTGTAATAAAACAAAAGCATTTAGAAAGACTGGCTTTTTCAAGATAATTGTATAAATATGTATGCATATATTGGATTTAACATATATTTCTACCAGGTTTAACATATATTGGCTTATTTGCCATCTAGGGAGGGATGGAGAAGGGCAGGGAAAATTGGAACACAAGGTTTTGCAAGGGTTAGTGTTGAAAAATTATCCATGCATATGTTTTGAAAATAAAAAGCTTTTATAAAATAAAAAAGAAAGATTGGCTTTTTAGAGGATCTTTCTTCCTAAGGGCTGAAGATCAGATATCTTATAAATAAGGTCACACTCTGCCTGTGAGGTAGGGATGGGCCGAGGGTGAGTCATGAAGGGGTTAAGTCACTTGTCTAAGAGCACTCAACAAATGAGCCATCAGGACTGGGTTCTAGGATGACTAACTCTCACTTATGGAGTATCTTAGAAGAAATTTGGGAGTTTCATAATAGGGGAGGAATAAATATGAAGAGAAGCAATTTATAGCTAGAAGGGACCTAAAAAGCCATGGAACCGAGCTCCTTATTTGACAGATGATGAAACTGAAGAGTTAAATGATTTGCCTATAGTTACCTAGCCAATTAGTATCTAAGGTACAGTTTAAAACTATAAGCCCAATGTTATTGACTAAGCCACCTAGCCATCTTAAATGTTAGCTACCATTTCTCCTAAGATGTTAGTTTAATATAGAATCTCCTTTCCCTTCTTTTCCCTTCCCTTTCCCTTCCTTTCCCTCCTCTTCCCTTTCCTCTCCTTCCTTTCCCTCCTCTCCATCTATCTTTTTCTCTCCGTCATTTATCTGTCCATCTGTCTCCCTGTCCTATCTGTCTCTGTCTCTCTTTCTGTGTCTCTGTCTCTATCTCTCCCCTCCTTCTCTCCCACCTATTTGTTCCTGTGTATGTCTTAATCTGCTGCCTTTTTGTTTTCTTTCTGCTTAAGTGAAAAACAAGAATGCTGAGATTTTTCCAGGACACACCTGTGCTCTGGTTGCATAGCAGCTGAGCTTGAGGGAAGCCTAATTTTGCCACACAGACTGGGAGGCTGGAAACTTGATGGGCTTCCAACCAAATTGAATAAAGGAAAGAAGAAAAAAAGCCCCCAGAAAAACAAAACCTGAAGCTCGATGAGGTGGAGGGGCGTGGGGGCACCAGGAGAGAGAATGCTTTCCACTTAGTATTTAGCAGAAGTTGCTTTAATGGCCCCAGATGCCAAAAATGTAATTTGAAAACAAAATGGCAGAGGGGAGTAGAATTTAAACAAATATGACCATGTGCTTGTGTGCACACACAGACACAAATACGTGCATCACATGTTTGAAAGGCTGCTTGTTTCTACATGTTCTTTGCCAGACAGCACTTCTTCCTCACCATGACTGAACCGAACCAAGGACTGAAGCAGTAAATCCAGTTAACCCGGGGCTGCATTGCTAGTGAATGTTCCTAAGTGAATGATCTTCCTGCATGTAATTAATCTCACTCCCAGGTGCTGGATATTTCCTCCTTTTCTTCCATACCACAGACAAGGCTCTGCCCCTCCCAGCCTGGAGGAAGTACAGAGGATGGGGTTTCTACTGTCACGTTTGGTACCCGTGGTCAACAATGGCCCTAGGACGTGGGTCTCGAAATAATTCCATACTTCAGTGCAGAATTCAAGTTTGCCTTGACCATCTATGAGAGAAAGACTGAGTTAAGACCGTTTATGGCTAGAGGTGTTGAGCACAGACTGTGGGCTGCAGGTAGCCCACATTGCCAAGTGCTGCCTGAACCAGAATAAAACACAATAGGGAAAGATTTCACAGTAAAATATAGATGATATTATAGTTTAAAATTAAGTCAATATTGGGTACTGTGGGAATCCTTATTCAAGAGTTAGTGGTTCTTTTTTTCAATTTGAGTTTAACCTGGGCCATACTGTGACATCCATTTGCTTAGACAGCCAAAGAACAAATGTATTTTGAGCATTCATAGCTGATGGATGGTGAGCTTGGTCCAGGATTATACAGAAAGAGAAGAGGCTGGAATGCCTTTGAGTAATTATCTGGTATTTTTAATGACCCCAAGCTTCTCTAGGAAGCTCTTTCTAATACCAATGTTTTTCCAGGTGTGAAATACAAAATATTTTCATAAGAAAAAGCTACTTTATACTTTATAGAGAAGGAAACTGAGGTCCCAAGAGGCTCTGTGTGGCTTTCTAGCTATGCAACTTAAGGCATTTGTTGTTGTTTGGTCATTTCTGTCACATCTAATTCTCAATGACCCCATTTGGGGTTTTCGTGGCAAAGATACTGGAGTGGTTTGCCTTTTCCTTCTTCAGCTCATTTTACAGATAAGGAAACTGAGGCAGACATCGTGAAGTGACTTGACATACAGCTAGTAAGTGTCTAAGGCCAGATTTGAGCTCAAAGCTGAATCTTTATGTTTCTCAGTCCAGTATTCTATCCACAGTACATCCGGGATCCTAAAGAACTAATTGCAACGATCATGGAGAATGGGAAGGTACTGCAGAACTGGGAAAAAAGGGGCAAATCTTCCAATTATCCCAATAAAAAAAGAGTGGATGCAAACTATAGGTAAGAGAGTTGGATTCTGATTCTGGACAAAATTCTGGAATTTATTATTATGGATAATGAACATCTCAAAAAGGAAGCAGGGATCATAGAAAGCCAACATGATTTTATTAAAAATAGGTTATACCTGATGTATTTCATTTCTTTTTTTGGCAGGGTTACTAGACTGGAGCTCACAGAATGGTGTAGATAGATTTGATAACATCTCTCAAGCTATTTTCCCCCCTTTGTTTTTTCATTTTCATGTTTATTTTTTTTTTTAACATTCATTTTAAAATTTTGAGTTCCAAATTCTCTCCCTCCTTCTATCTCTCCCAAGAAGTAGGATACCCACTGTACACTCTAATATTATTCTTGTGAAGAAAGGAGGAGGCCTGGACTATGCAATGATATGATTAAATTATCCATGGTTCAATAGCTATAAGAAAAAATAAGTTATTAACAATTTGATACCAAATTGGGAAGTGCTCTCCAGTACAAGGCTTTAGGCTTCTATGTTTGGCTTTGGGTTAGCTAGCAATTTTTATCAATTACTTGGATAACATCCTTTTCATATGTGCAGATGACACAGTGCTAGAAGGAATGGCTATCCTGAGAGATAAGTCAGAATCCAATAAGCTCTTACCATTGATGTATATCCAATGAGATGAAAAATAATAAGGATAAATGTAAAGTTTTTACACTTGAGTTCAAAAATTCAATCTCCTAAATACAAGATATTGAATGTGTTGTCAGATAGCATTTTGTCTAAAAGAACACTGGACGTCTTAAGCTTTCAAGGATTTATCATTGTGATATGGAATGGAAAACATTGATTAAACTTTTATTATATATCAAATACTATACAAAACACTGGTTTTTGAAATAGACTTTGCGGCATTTCCTGCTCTCAAAGAGCTCACGCTCTAGTTGGGAGAGATAATCTATGAAGGAAGGTACATGTTTATATTCAATTCAAAGCCAGTGGAAAGGCAAGGTAATACTTAAGGTAAAGAGAATTGCAGAGCAGATGTCAAGGCCCCAAGGACCTTGGGAAGCAATGGTAGGACAGTTGTCTCTAGCCAAGAAGTTAGTGAACCCAGCTTGTGTGGGAATGTGGGGGTCAGCAATCAGTTGAGAGTCGGAAACTTGTACCTGATAGGAAGTGGGTAATGGGATAAGGAAGGTTAGAGCAGGGAAAGGAAAAGTCTGTGGTTCCTTTCAGTGGCAGTAAGTGAAGCTGGTCATTCTTAGGGTCACCCACTGGCTAATGCACTCTTGAATTACATTGAGACAGGTATGACATCTGAGACTGGGGAAGTAATAATCTCACTTTCATTTTCCTTCTTGGACTTTATCTGGAGTCTTATATTCAATTCTAGATAGTGTGTTTTAGGAATGACATGGATAAATTTGAAATAATCCAGAGGAAGGTAACCAGGATGAGGAAAGTGAGATCATAATTGCTGAGGATCAGTTGAAGAAACTGGAGATGTTCACTGTGAAAAAGAGAGGATTTAAAAGGGAAATGGAACCTGTCTTTGAGGGTTTTGCATTGTCAAATGCAAGAGGAATCAGACTTTTTCTGCTTGGCTCCAGAGGAAGAACTAAGGACAATATTGTTGTTGTTGCTGTTGTTTTTTTTTCCAGTAGTTTCAGTCATGTCCAACTCTTCCTTTTGGGATTTTCTTGGCACAGATACTGGGGTGGTTTACCATTTCCTTCTCCAGCTGATTTTATAGATGAGGAAACTGAGGCAAACTGGGTGAAGTGGTTTGCTCAATGTTACACAACTACTAAGTATCTATGGCTGGATTTGAAGTCAGGAAGTTGACTCCAAGCCCAGGACTCCATTGAAAAACTAGACAAGAGCCAAAATGGGAATGGACTACTTCCCCCTTGTTGGAGGGCTTTGAGGGAAGACTAGACGTGGGGTATGTTTGAGAGAAGCTTCTTGTTGGAGAAGCAGTGAATTGAGTTTTGGACTTGAGATCAGGGACACTGAATTCAGATTCTGACTCTGATATTTACTACACCCATACCTTAGTCCAGTTGCTCAAGACCTTTCTTAAAAAATAAAAAAATGAAAAAAGGAGAGATGGGGCAGCCAGAAGGTGCAGGAGATTGAGTGCCAGACCTGAGTTCAAATCTGATCCCAGACACTTGACACTTCCTAGCTGTGTGACCCTGGGCAAGTCACTAAACCCCAACTGCCTCAGCAAAACAGAAACAAAACAAAAAGAGGCAATAATGATGGCCAAAGAATCATGAAGATTAAAGGAGATCAAATATGTAAGGTGCTTAGTAAATCTCAGATTGTGGAGGCAGCTCGGAGGCAAAGTGGATAGAATTCTTAAGATTCTGAAAGAGGAAGGCATGATTTTGAACCCTCTCTCAGTCTTAGTTTCCTTATTTGTAAAATTAAGATACTGGCACCTTCCTCATAGGGTTGTTGTGAGAATTAGATGAGATTATATATTTAAGGTGCTTTGTAAACCTTAAAAGGCTCTATGGATGTTGGCTATTATTATGAATATGATTTATTATTGTTCCCACTGATTACGGTAGATAGCTTCTAAAGTCCCTTATTCTCGGAAATAAATTTCAAGGGACTTTTGCCCTCTGCAAAAAGCAAGGGCTTATTTAAATTTTCAGCACCATTTAAACGCGTCTGTGATTATTGTCATTAGCCACCATTTTTTCTGGTTGTAGAATGACGATCAAATTAGACAATGTCAGCTCTTGGTCCACAGCGCAAGCCCTGAATTTTAGATTTTAATTCCTGAAAACTCGGCCTGGCTGCGTTATCAACCGAGGAAGAAGAGCCTGAATCAGGAGCGAGGCCCTGCCTGGAGTAGCATGTGCCAGCCTGCAAAGGGTCAATGGAGGGGCCGGTGCCCGAGGGAGATCCCCAAAGGCCCCGGCTGGTGATGTGACGGAATGGTGGGCTCAGGACTGTGGGAAGCAAGGCTGCTTCTTCACCCCTGGTCCCTTGGCCAGCCCTACTGGTGGGCACCGGAGACGCGCCGGCTCCTTTGCTTTTATTTAGAACTTAAGTTTAGATCTTATCGTGTAAAAATATCCCCACTAATGCCTAGTGAGATGTAGCACGCTTCCTGGGATGTTTTTTTGTTTTTTTGCTTTTGTATCATAAGCCAGAATGGGGAGGGGGAGTGGGAAAGAAAAGACCGGCTCCCTCCCTCTTTGTAACTAAAAACCTCCCAGTGGGATTTGTTTAGTGTGCAGGAGTCATTAGTAATTTTGAGTGATTACTAATTTCCTCCCTCAGGTGGTTCTTCTGCATTCCTGTAGAGATCGTGTACACAACAAGGCTGCCAAAGGAGAAGCAGAGAGGCAGACGGAAAATAGCAGGCTTTGGAAAACAGGGAGGGAGGGAGAGAGAGAGAGAAGAGAGAGAGAGAGAGAGAGAGAGAGAGAGAGAGAGAGAGAGAGAGAGAGAGAGAGAGAGAGAGAGAGAGAAGAGAGAGAGACAGAGAAGGAGAGAGACAGAGAGAGAGAAGAGAGAGAGAGACAGAGAGAGAGAAGGGAGAGAACAGAGAGAGAGACAGAGAGAAGAGAGAGAGAGACAGAGACAGAGACAGAGAGAGAGAGAGAGAGAGAGAGACAGAGAGAGACAGAGAAGAGAGAGAGAGACAGAGAAGAGAGAGAGAGAGACAGAGAAGAGAGAGAGAGACAGAGAGAGAGAAGAGAGAGAGAGAGACAGAGGGAGAGAAGGGAGAGAAGAGAGAGAGACAGAGAGAGAGAGAGAGACAGAGGGAGAGAAGGGAGAGAACAGAGAGAGAGACAGAGAGACAGAGAGAACAGAAAGAGAGAGAGAGAGAGAGAGAGAGAGAGAGAGAGAGAGAGAGAGAGAGAGGGGAGGGAGGAAAAGGGAGACAAAGACAGACACAGAGACAGAGACAGAGAGAGAAATGGAGAGAGGAAGGGAGGGAGAGAAGGAGGAAGTGTGTGCATAGGTGTGCAGGCACATTGGAGCATCTTAAACAACAGCATTAATCAGGCCGACAATCAAACAGTTTCCAGTAGGAATGGGGCACTCCTCAGACACAATTCTTTCCTGGGTTTCTCAGCTAAGGACCCTCATCATATAATCATCTTCCATAACACGGACACCCCTGCAGGCTGGGTCACTGTAACCTTTAAGCAAGGCCTGAGGATTTCAGCAGGACCCGGCCTGGACAGCGGTTCCTCCTTACATTTTCTCAGTGCAGTGTATGGACAGGGCCGAGGATGGTCTGGTCTCTGCCGGGCAGAACATTAAGCATATAATTGTGGTCCAAGCCCACAAAGAGCCCTTTCTCCCATCCACCTCCCCCAAATTGAACCTGCCATAGGAAGGTACCTTCCCACTCCCCCCGCCCCAAGCCACTCCCCAAGTATTTAAACTGATTAACACAAAAAGTCGACAACCTGTGTGGGCTCCTTGCATGACTCATTCACAATTTCATCAACATACACTCATGGGTACATACATGTCCATCTGCCAGGGGCCCCATTCAGGATTATAGATGTTAGAGCTGGAAGGGATCTTAGAGTTTAAGGGATTTTCTGAGGGTCACAGAGCTTGGAGATGCCAGCTGGTGTATCACCCTGGGCCTGGTCAGGAAGACCTGAATTCAGAGCAGGCCTCGGACACTTGCTAGCCATGTGACCCTGGGCAAGCCACTCAACCCTGTTCCTCCTCTGTAAGATGTTCCTCATCCTGAAGAAGGAAATGGTGAACCACTCCAGTATCTTTGCCGAATGGCAGAACCCCAAATGGAGTCAGGAAAACTCTGACGTGACTAGAAAGCAACAAAGATACATATAGAGATAAATCTCCATATACAGAGTGGGTACATCCAGAGTGGGTCCATATCCAGATAGGGTACATGTGCAGAACAGGATTTGAGATGAATCTTGAAGGAAGATGAGAAAATAAAAGGCACAAGGAATTAAATTCCAGGTATGGGGGACAACCGGTTCAAATGCATGGAGAGGGAGATGACGATTGTGTTTGAGGAACTGTAGGTTGGACAATGTCATTGGGTTCAATAGTTTTGGGGAGAGGAGTGAGATGTGAGAACGCTGGAAAGGTAGAGAACGGCCCATTTATATACAAATTTAAGTGCCAAACCAAGGATATTCCATTTGATTCTGGAGCTTTTTGAGCAGGAGCAGGTCATGGTGGTTATACGTAAAGAGAACTATACATAGAACATTAGGAAGACTCTATCTTGTTTGGGGGAATAGGAGAGGATTTAGTGATTGTTTCTAATGCCCTTAAATGGAGGTCCTAGCTGGGCTGCTGAAGCATTTGAGATGTGTCATCCCCAGGGGACACTCCAGAACCATAAGAAATGGTAGGTTGTATCAACCAGCCAAGGAAATGAAAGGGGGTCCAGGATCAACAGCAGGCTGGTCACAGGCAGTATTCTGAATCTACAAGTCAAGACAGAGTCAACATTAGCAGCCAGGTGAATAAACAGGAGTGAAAGAG
This sequence comes from Sarcophilus harrisii, assembly GCF_902635505.1. Classification (NCBI taxonomy): domain Eukaryota; kingdom Metazoa; phylum Chordata; class Mammalia; order Dasyuromorphia; family Dasyuridae; genus Sarcophilus; species Sarcophilus harrisii. Next base: position 40,109,888 of record NC_045428.1, on the reverse strand, counting down.
CATACACAACTGGCAATGGAATCAAGGCAGTTGGTCAAAAATTATACAATTAGCCAAGATTACAGGTACCAGGGAAAGGGGAGATGGCGAGCAGAGCAACTCAATTCAGACTGAAGCTTCCCATTGTTTGATGGGGAACCAACTGCTGTGAAAAAAAGATCACTGTGTTGGGAAAGTGGTGCAGTCATGACCGGTGATTATGTCTGCAAATTCCCTGCTCATTTAAGGCAGTATCAAAATATTCCTATGATCCAAGTGATTAATGTTTTGGCTTCTGTGTTTGATGGAGTGTGTCAAGGGTGGATCATAGAATGTTTGGAGAATGGGGTGGGAGTGAAGAGCTAACACTGTGGTGGAGTGATTGAGTGTATTCCCAGCACCTAGGACACTTCCTGGCACACAGGTACCAGATGCTTAATGAATGTTGTCTGCCGGCTTGTTGGAGTGATTGAGACAGAGAAGGTGGAGGGAATGAGAGGCGAGGGAGAATGTACCATCGCTGTGGGAGTAGCAGTTAGAATATGAAGCTTGGTTGGGTATCCTTGGTAAGATGTCAAGGAGTCAACGGATGGATCCTTAGGAGGTTGAGGATATGTTTGGACATACATCTTTGCCAATAATTGGTGAATCCCTAGAAATATGAGTATGGTTCTCCTGCAGTTTGTGGGTATGTGTAAGTGCGAATCCTTGTCATTTTGGGAGTGCATTCAAGACTGATTCCCTTGACATTTTGTGGATGTGTTCAGGTGGGAATCCCTGGAAATTTAGGGATTGAATCCAAGAATGGATCCCTGATAGTTTGTGTTCAGATGTGAATACCTGGAAGTGTTTTTTTTTTTTGGGGGGAGGAGTGAGTTCAAGTGCAAACTGCTGGCAGTTTATGGGTATGTTCGGGTGTGACTCCTTGGTAGGTTTCAGGGTGAATCCAAGTGTAGATCCTCTGCAGACTGAGAATGTGTTCAGGTGTGGATCTTTGGCAGTTTGTAGGTGAATTCAGGTGTGGATTCCTATAAGCTTGAGACTAAGTCCAGATGTGCATGGATGGCAGTTTGAGGGTGTTTCCAGGTGTGTATTCCTTATAGTCTGGGGCTTGGTTCAAGGGTGGTTTCTTGGCAGCTTGTGGGTGAGTCTTGGTGTGGATAGATCCCTGAGTGTTTGAAAGTGTGTTTTTCATGAGGCTTTGACAGTTTGTGGGTGAGTGCAGATGTGGCTCCCTAGCAGATTGCGACTGAATCTGGGTGTGCAAGTCCCTGGAAAGTTGAAGGCTCAGTCCCAGGTGTGGCTCCTTGGCAGTTTGTGGCTGAGTCTAGGTGTGGGTCTTTGGCAGTTTGTGGGAGAGTCCAGTTGTAGACACCTGGAGGGTTGGGATTTTCCTTAATGTATATTGTTCTTGTAAATTCCTTTTCCTGTGGAGAAGTTTAGTGCTAAAAGGGCAGAAAAGTATTTTTTGGATAAAGAAAAAGATTTAAATATAAAGAATGTAAGATAGAACTGAAATGAAATGAATAGGAAAAAGACTTTCAGCATAATCCAAGTTGCCAAAAATGTGGAAATTAAAAAAAATGAAGACAAATCACCTTGTCAGAAATATAGTGGGATGCTTTATTTCTATGTAAATAGTTTGGTTTAAAGGAGCAAAGAATTAACTTTTATCTATTTTAAAAAACTGGAAAAATGTGAATACAAAAACATAGTTTTGGATGGAAAACAAAGTGTTGGACCCTGTTGAAAATTTAGAGCTTCAGGGCATTATGGTCCTTCAGCTTATTGGTGAATAATGTTATGTGATCAAGGTAAAACAAACAAAAAAAGGAATTATTTGGAGGCAGAGACATGATTAAATAAAATCTGTAGATTTTTTAGGAGTAATTTGATGAATGGTCATTTTTCAGGTAGTCACTGAGAGCCAAAAGATTTTGATTTTGGATGATTGAGACGTGCAGGAGGCAGGCGATGGGAAGCTGAGGCTGAGGTCAGCTTTTACAATAAGTAGAGACCAGCTGCAGAAGCAGTCAGCCAACAGAGGACTTCTCAGCTGCAGAATAACGGGTTAGTTGAAGAGAAGCGCAACCCCATTGGACCAGAGCTTTTGCTCCAGCTATTACTCTTCAGCGCCCCCTAGAGCTTAAGAGTTTCTTGCTCTTGGCTGCCCCGCTCTGGTTTGAAATAGAGTAGGAAGAAGAAACAGGTTTGTGCTGATTGACGCGGACATTTAAATGGATACTACGCAAGGAGCTCTTTAGGCTTATTTACCTAGAGAGCAGCCCTGAGCTGTTTGCTGTGAGTTCTATTCTGACCAGCCAGTGAGCCGTTATGGAGCCAATTGATGAGCTTTGCAGTTCCTTAGAAATTGCTATTCAAAATTAAAAGGGATAGCCAATTTCAGGATGATTGTCAGAGTATCACGTGTAAAATAAATAAAAAATAAAAAGTGTATAATGTCACATATAAAATACCATGTGTGTTTATTTCTACATGAATTTGCCCAGCAAAGAGAGCAGTGGGGAGCAAGAGATCAGTAGTTAGCAGAGAAGGAATTTGGGGGTAATGCAAATGCTCCTGAAAGATCAATGTTATGAAAGTCTCCAGATTAGAATTGTGAGTTATCCATCACACAGTTTCCCTCTCTCATGTGCTTGTCAGACTTAGTTAAGTATGTACCCATTTTCCATTGATGGAAGATATGGTCCAGGTTCTGTGTGGATTGGGGTGTATTTTATGGCTTTATTATAGGAGTACTTGTGATGTCTTGAGACAGAGAGACAGAAGGCTCGCTTGCCTGCACTCTCCCCTTTTGGCTGCTTCCCTACCTCTCTCTCTCCCTTAATCAACCTCTCCCTCCCTCCATTTCTCTCTCACCCCCTTCCTCGGACCCGCCCTTGCTCTCTCCCTCGTTCCCTGCCTTGCTTTTCCTCTTCCTCTCTTCATCTATACCTCCCTCCGACTATCTCTCCCTCCCTCCCTTCCTCCTTCCCTCCCTGTTTTGTTCCCTACCTCCCTCTCTCTTCTCTTTCTGCCTCTCCCTCTCCCTCTCACCCTCCCTTCCTTCATTGTGGGTGTTTTTTCTTCTTTACCATAAGAAGAAGATTCTCTCTGGGAGAAAGTTTCTTGGCGAGGTCTTCTGCAGGCAGCCTTGGATCAGTTAAACCCCAAATCATCCAGCTTTAAAAGGTCGACCAAGTCTCCCTGGGGTTTTTCGGGTCCCTGCCTCTCCTTGGTTCCAAACTTTGGCTTTGGCCTTGGCCTCGCTTTCTCAAGGCTCCAGGTGGAATGGATCTCTCTGCCTCTGAGGAGGGCTTCTGGTTCAATCTGGCAGTGTTTGAATGGTCGGGCCTCCAAGGGGTCTTCCCTCCCGGGACCTGTCGCTCCTTTCCCAATCTGTTCAGCTGAACTCTTCTCTCAGTGTTTTAGCCCACTCCCGGGAAGGCCTCTGCCTGTTTCTTGATAGGATCCTTCTGACAGACAGGGGCTTATGGGTTTCTCCCGAGTGCTCTTCCGCCTAGAGCTTCAAGGGAGGTGTGAATTTGGATAGCTCATACTAAACCAAATCTCCCAAACATTTTAACCCAATGGTACTTAATTTTCTTGTTTTGAGCCCCTAAAGGTGTAACACAAGCCCATTTCTATCAGTTGTACTTGTACCTTGTTTCAAGTTTCCCAAATTTCCCTTCTAATAAATCCATTATTTGAACCAAGCTCAATTAGATCATTTTGTCACTTCAATCCTTTGGCAACACCCAAAATTTCCCCACTTCATTCTACCTCGCATTCTCCCCTTTTCCTCCTTGCTCCCTCCTGCTCCCTTGCTCCCTCCCCTGCCTCTTTGTTCTCCCTCCCTCTGTCTACTCCCCACACTTCCTCCCTTGTTTCATTGTTCCCTCCCTCGCTACCTCCCTGGCTCCCTCCCTCCTCCTCTTGCTCTATGCCTCTCTCCGTCTATCTCTCCCTTCCTTCCTCCCTCGCTCCCCCTTACCCCCCCTGGACCCTCCTTGGTCCCTCCCTCATCCATCCCTGGCCTTGCTCCCTCCTTCCTCTTTCCCTCGCTCCTGCCCTGCTCTCTTCCCGCTCCCCCTGCTCCCTACCTTCCTTCGTATCTCCCCCACAGGCCTCGGATCGCACCCCCGCCTTCGCCTGGGCCGTCCCCGCTTCCGCCGCGCTCGGCCCGGCCCTTGCCTGCACTCTACCCTTTTGGCTGCTTCCCAACCTCTCTCTCTCCCTTAATCAACCTCTCCTTCCCTCCATTTCTCTCTCACCCCCTTCCCTCGGACCCTCCCTTGCTCTCTCCCTCGTTCCCTGCCTTGCTTTTCCTCTTCCTCTCTTCCTCTATACCTCCCTCCGACTATCTCTCCCTCCCTTCTTCCCCTGCTTTTCCTTGTTCCCTCCCTCCCTCCCTGTCTTGTTCCCTACCTCCCTCTCTCTTCTCTTTCTGCCTCTCTCGCTCCCCCTTTCTGTCTCTCCCTCTCACCCTCCCTTCCTTCATTGTGGGTGTTTTTTCTTCTTTACCATAATAAGAAGATTCTCTCTGGGAGAAAGTTTCTTGGCGAGGTCTTCTGCAGGCAGCCTTAGTATGAGTTAATCACTCCAAATACATCCAGCTGTTAAAAGGTCAGACCTTTTATTGTCTCCAATATAGCCCGGTGAGTTTTCTTAGAGGCCTCTCGCTCTCTCTCCTTGGTTCCAAGAACTCTTGCAGCTTTGGCCTTGGCCTCTGCTTTCTCAAGGCTCCAGGTGGAATGAATCTCTCTTGCCTCCGAGAGAGGGCTTCTGGCTCTCAATCTGGCAGTGTGCTGAATGTGGTCGGGCCTCCAAGAGAGTGCTTCTCCTCAACGGACCTGACGCTCCCTTCTCCAATCTGATTCAGCTGAACTCTTCTCTCAGTGTTTTCAGCTCCACTCCCCGAGAGAGCCTCTGCCTGTTTCTTAGATAGGATCTCTTCTGACAGACAGGGCTTATGGGTTTCTCCCAGAGTGCTCTCTGGCCCTGAGAGCTTCAAGGGAGGTGTGAATTCGGATAGCTCATACTAAACCCTGAAATCTCCCAAACATGTGAACTCCAATGAGTACTTAAATATTTCTTGCTTCTATGAGCCCTCTCAAGGTGTGAACACAAGCACCATTTCTATCAGTTGTACTTAGTTCCTTGTTTCAAGTTCTGGCTCCAAATATCTCCTTCTAAGATCAAATCCATTATATTGAACCATGCTCAATTAGATCATTATTGTCACTATCAACTCTAATGGCTTAACACTTTGCAAAGATTTCCACACTTCATCTCTACCTTCTCCGCGCTTCTCCGCGCGCTTGCGCTCGCTTGCCCGTGCGCTTGCCTGCACTCTACCCTTTTGGCTGCTTCCCTACCTCTCTCTAATCCCTCTCCCTCCTCCATTTTCTCTCACCCCTTCCTCGACCTCCTTGCTCTCTCCCTTGTTCCCTGCCTTGCTTTTCCTCTTCCTCTCTTCCTCTCTACCTCCCTCCAGCTATCTCTCCCTCCCTTCTTCCCCTGCTTTTCCTTGTTCCCTCCCTCCCTCCCTCCTTCCCTCCCTGTCTTGTTCCCTACCTCCCTCTCTCTTCTCTTTCTGCCTCTCTCGCTCCCCCTTTCTGTCTCTCCCTCTCACCCTCCCTTCCTTCATTGTGGGTGTTTTTTCTTCTTTACCATAAGAAGAAGATTCTCTCTGGGAGAAAGTTTCTTGGCGAGGTCTTCTGCAGGCAGCCTTAGTATCAGTTAATCACTCCAAATACATCCAGCTGTTAAAAGGTCAGACCGTTTATAGTCTCCAATATAGCCCGGTGAGTTTTCTTAGAGGCCTCTCGCTCTCTCTCCTTGGTTCCAAGAACTCTTGCAGCTTTGGCCTTGGCCTCTGCTTTCTCAAGGCTCCAGGTGGAATGAATCTCTCTTGCCTCCGAGAGAGGGCTTCTGGCTCTCAATCTGGCAGAGTGCTGAATGTGGTCGGGCCTCCAAGAGAGTGCTTCTCCTCAACGGACCTGACGCTCCCTTCTCCAATCTGATTCAGCTGCACTCTTCTCTCAGTGTTTTCAGCTCCACTCCCCGAGAGAGCCTCTGCCTGTTTCTTAGATAGGATCTCTTCTGACAGACAGGGCTTATGGGTTTCTCCCAGAGTGCTCTCTGGCCCTGAGAGCTTCAAGGGAGGTGTGAATTCGGATAGCTCATACTAAACCCTGAAATCTCCCAAACATGTGAACTCCAATGAGTACTTAAATATTTCTTGCTTCTATGAGCCCTCTAAAGGTGTGAACACAAGCACCATTTCTATCAGTTGTACTTAGTTCCTTGTTTCAAGTTCTGGCTCCAAATATCTCCTTCTAAGATCAAATCCATTATGTTGAACCAAGCTCAATTAGATCATTATTGTCACTATCAACTCTAATGGCTTAACACTTTGCAAAGATTTCCACACTTCATCTCTACCTCGCATTCTCCCTCGTTTCCTCCCTTGCTCCCTCGCTAGCTCCCTTGCTCGCTCCCTGCCTCTCTTGTTCTATCCCTCCCTCTGTCTATCTCTCCCACACTTCCTCCCTTGCTCTTCCTTGTTCCCTCCCTCGCTACCTCCCTTGCTCCCTCCCTCCTCCTCTTGCTCTATGCCTCCCTCCGTCTATCTCTCCCTTCCTTCCTCCCTCGCTCCCCTTACCCCCTCCCTGGGTCCCTCCTTCGGTCCCTCCCTCGGTCCATCCCTGGCTCTCCCTCGCTCCCTCCTTCGCTCTTTCCCTCGCTCCCTGCCCTGCTCTCTTCCTCGCTCCCTCGCTCGCTCCCTACCTCCCTTCGTATCTCCCCCACAGGCCTCGGTTCGCACCCCTGCGCGCTTGCGCTCGATTTTCTGCGCGCTTGCGCTCGCTTTTCCGCGCGCTTGTGCTAGCTTGCCCACGCGCTTGCGCTCGCTTGCCCGCACGCTTGCCTGCACTCTACCCTTTTGGCTGCTTCCCTACCTCTCTCTCTCCCTTAATCAACCTCTCCCTCCCTCCATTTCTCTCTCACCCCCTTCCTCGGACCCTCCCTTGCTCTCTCCCTTGTTCCCTGCCTTGCTTTTCCTCTTCCTCTCTTCCTCTCTACCTCCCTCCGGCTATCTCTCCCTCCCTTCTTCCCCTGCTTTTCCTTGTTCCCTCCCTCCCTCCCTCCTTCCCTCCCTGTCTTGTTCCCTACCTCCCTCTCTCTTCTCTTTCTGCCTCTCTCGCTCCCCCTTTCTGTCTCTCCCTCTCACCCTCCCTTCCTTCATTGTGGGTGTTTTTTCTTCTTTACCATAAGAAGATTCTCTCTGGGAGAAAGTTTCTTGGCGAGGTCTTCTCCAGGCAGCCTTAGTATCAGTTAATCACTCCAAATACATCCAGCTGTTAAAAATTTAGACCTTTTATTGTCTCCGATATAGCCCGGTTAGTTTTCTTAGAGGCCTCTCTCTCTCTCTCTCCTTGGTTCTAAGAAGTCTTGCAGCTTTGGCCTTGGCCTTTGCTTTCTCAAGGCTTGGGTGAGCATGGAACTGTCTATGCTTGGTTCTTATCTCTTAAAAGAACCTGGTCAGTAGACAATATCACCCCTAATGCGTTCAATTTAATGATTTTTTTATTTTGTGACAAGGATGGGCTTTTTAGAGAGAGTATAGGCATTGGGAAATGCCTGTGATGTCCAGTTATACAAAGAAAAAAAAACCTCAACCTTTTTAAAAAGGGTGGCTTGGAAAGGAAAAAGACTGGATGAGGGCCTAAGTGGGATACTATAAAAATAGTTTAAAGTGAGAAGAACTGACACTTAATGTGATCTTGGTTGAAGTATAAAAGAGAGAATGAATGTAAGAAATAGCATGTATATGACTTGTTAAAGTGTGGCAATTGACTGAACCTAGGGTAATAAAATATTTCTGGGACCATCTTCCCTAATCCAGCTCTTACTATCCCTTCAGCACTCCCTATTTTAGTGCTCCACCCAAATAAACCCTCTGTTTTCTTCCTAGCCTTTCCCCTCCTCTTCCTCTTTCCATCCATATACCAACATGTTTCCAGTCTAAACCTCCTTTTGTGACGCAGTGAAAATGTAACTTTCTAATCATATTAGTAATAAATTATTTGGAAGACACGTTGGAATCAAAGGTTACTTTGCTTTTTTCGTAGAAGACAATCCACAGTAGATCACAATGTAAGAGCTGGCTTAGTGAAGTCCTCATCTCTCTTTCCTAGAGTGTGGCAACAGCCTCCTAATTGGTCTCTCTGATTCTCTCCTTCTCCCTACTACAGCCTCTCTTCCACACGGTTACCATATTGATATTTCTAAAGCATGGATCTGACAACATCAGTAATCTGTTCATCAAGCTTCAGTAACTCCTAATTGTCTCTTGGACCAAAAAATGTGGCACTTACAGTCCCCCACTATCTGGCAGTAGTCTAGCTTTCCAAGCTGACTACCTATTACTCCCTTTCATGCACTCTATGCTTAAGCTCCACTGACCTGCTCACTCTTTCTCCTATTGAGCATTCTAACTTCCATAGAAAAAGCACAGGCTGCCCCTCTCCCCTATCTAGAATGCTTTTCCTACTCCTCACCTCCTAAGATCCTTTATCTTTCTCTATGGCTTAGTTCAAATCCTGCTTTTAAGAAGTCTTTCCTGATTTCTCCCTCCTTTCTGTGAAACTGCTATGCATTTATTTTTATCTATATCGATATTTATTTATCTGTGAACATATTGCAGAAGAGCTCATGTTCCTTGAAATCAGGGATTGTTTTTAATTTTGTCTTTATTCCCACTAACCTAGAATAGTGCCTACCACAACTTTTGGCTGATGGGGCAAAGAAAGATCAAGATCTATGGTTTCATTGATAGAGATCTTCCTCCAACAGTGCAAATCAGCACCTTCAACTTAAAAGTCTTAGACTTGCCAGGGACATTGAGAGATTAAATGCTTTACCCAGCTTCACAAGCTCATCATGGACCAGAGGTAGGTTCTGAACCCATGTCCTTCTGAGTTCAGTTCTCTACCCATCATGCCATGCTGCCTTGCAAATAGAAAATATCTGAAGGAAATCCTGTTGTTTCAGTAGCTCCATTGGGTCCCCTAGGAGTTCCATTGGAGATCATGAATGGCCTTTTTATGAAGGCTACAAAAATGTTATTGAAAAGATATCACTCCAACACCCAAAAAGACACAAGAAAGAGGAGATCATGAATGGACTTTTTATGAAGACTACAAAAAGGTTGATTGAAAAGGTATCATTCCAACATCAAAAAGATGCAAGAAAGAGGAAAGGGAGACATGTACAGAAATATTTAGAGAAGCTATCTTTGCAGGAGCAAAGATCTAGAAATGAATGGAGTGTCTGTCTATCAATTGGAGAATGATTGAACAAATTATAGTCTGTGAATGTTATGGGATATTACAGTAGTGCAAATAATATTGGAATGGGATGGCTCCAAAGAAACTTGAGAAGACTTGTATAAACTGATTCAGAGTGAACTTAATTGATTAATTGATCATATCTGTCCTATTTTCTTCCAAGAAAATCTATATTTGAACATATATATTTTAATATATCTTTTTACTTCTCCTTCCTTCTTCCTTATATCTATGTTCTGCTTTTGTTATCCAGCAGAGAGGAGTGAGTGTAGCTTATATATTTTAATATATCTTTTTACTTCTCCTTTCTTCTTCTTTATATCTATGCTCTGCTTTTGTTATCTAGAAGAGAGGAGTGAGTTTAGTTTTAGGATTCCAGGTTATTACTAGATAGGTAAGAATGGAAGATTGGTGTTAGTGGTAGGGAGGAAAATTATTTTTGAAGGAATGGAATCTAATAATGACATATTTTCTTTTCAATCCCCCCTCCCATATTCACAGCATTTATTTTCATCCCTCCCATCCCCTATCCCACTGAAAAAGAACAACAACCCTTGCAACAACGATGTAAAAGCAAACAAAATGAATTTCCACACTGGCTATGTTAAAAAAAATGGATGCCTCATTCTGCACTATGAGTTTATCATCTTTCTCTCATATATAATATGCTTTATTACTGGTCTTCTGGTATCCTCTTTGTCACTGCACTGATCAAAATTTTTAAGTTTGGCTCTTTTCAACAATGAGAAGATTCAGACCAAATCCAATAGACTTGTGATGGAGAGAACCATCTGCATTCAGAGAGAAGACTAGGGGGATGGAATATAGATCACAACATAGTATTTTCACCTTTTTTGTTGTTGTTTGTTTTTTTTTTTTTTGTTTCTCATTTTTTCCCTTTTGATCTGATTTTTTTTGTGCAGTATGATAAATATAGAAATATGTTTAGAAGAATTATGTGTTTAATCTATATCAGATTGCTTGCTATCCAGGGGAGAGGGGAGGTGGGAAGGAAAGGGAGAAAAAATTGGAACACAAGCTTTTGCAAAGGTGAATGTTGAAAACTATCTTTGCATGTATTTTTTTTAAACAAAAAGCTATTATTATTATTATTTGCTGAAGCAATTGAGGTTGTGACTTGCCCAGGATCACACAGCTAGGAAGTGTTAAGTATCTAAGACCAGATTTGAACTCAGGTCCTCCTAACTTCAGGGCTGGTGCTTTATCCACTGTGCCACTCAGCTGCCCCAAAAGCTATTATTATTATTATTAAAAAACTTTTAAGTCTTCTGGAGTTTTTTTGTCCTGACAGTATTGTTATGTGAATTCTTCTGGTTCTGCTCACTTCATTCTGAATCAGTTCATACAAGTCTTCCTAGGTTTCTTTGGAGCCACTTCCTTCTATCATTACTTACAGTACAATAATGTTCTGTCACATTCACAGACCACAATTTGTTCAGTCATATTCCAATTGATGGACACTCCAGTAATTTCTAGATCTTTGCCTCTGCAAAGACAGCTATTCTAAATATATTTTCACATATAGGTCCCTTTCCTCTTTCTTTCATCTTTTTGGGTGTTAGGATGATATCTTTTCAATCAACATTTTTGTAGCCTTCATAAAAAGGCAATTCAGGACCTCCAGTGGGACTTCTATGGGACCCAATGGAGCTACTGAGACAACAGAATTTTCTTCATAGTCTCTTCCTTCCAGCCTTCATGCTAGCCCTCTTATCTGACAGGCCATTTCCTACTTGTATGGCTTAGCACAGACTTCCCTCACCCAGACAAGGGAAATGGTGACATTCCTACCTTTCCCCCAGATTCATCAATTTAATTGAATGATTTAAAAAAAGAAAAAAAAGAAAGAATAATCAGAAAAACCAGAGATAAAAATTACACATAGCATTTATTAAGCACTTATTATGTGCCAGGAACTATTCTAAATATTAGGAATACAAATATAAGCAAAAAGAAAGAGTCCCTGACCTCAAGGAGTTTACATTCTAATAAGGGAAGATGATACATAAAAGAAAACTGGAAAATGGTTGGTGGGGAAGGGGTTGAGAAATATCCGGGTGAGTGAGGGACTGAGCCAGGTTAGAAATGAGCACTGAAACATAGGTACCTCCTCAATTGGAAGTTCTGGGTAGGAACTCGCCATATGAAACAAAACCGAACAATATGCTGAAAAAATTCTGACATTATGTATGTACAATGTTCCATGCCCATGAGAACTGGGAAAGGGGCCTTTTTAGCTCTTTTGTTTGGAGCCAAAATTGTTCTCTACAATTTTCCAACATTCTTTTTTTTATCATTGTGGGATTTTTGGCCCCTTCCTCTTTTTATAGAGGGAGAAATTGACTTTACCCAGAGGGGTAAAGTGAGTTGCCCAGTGTTGCACAGCTAAGTCTCAGTCAATCAACATTTATTAAATGACTGCTATTTTTAGGGACATCATAATGTACTTTATCAATTAAGAAAGAAGGCAAGCATTCATTAAGTGCCTACTATGTGTGAGGCACAGTACTAAGTTCTAAGTGTTTGAGGGTAGATCTGAATTTAGATCCTCTTGATTTTGGGCCCAGTACTGCATGTAACTGACAAAGCATGTTAGGTAGCCAAAGTTGATGTGATGGCATAGAATTTAGAGCTGTATGGGACTGCCTCATTGTACAGACCAACCAATCCATCAATCAAGAATCACTGATTAAACACTTTCTGTATGCCAGGCACTGTGCTAAGTGTTGGGAAGACAAAGAAAGGTTAAAAACAGTTCCTGTTCATCAGAAGTCACATTCTAAAGATGGAGACATATTAAAAATATAAATATGAATATAAAATATAAAAAAGATGAACAAATAAAATTTTATACAAAATGAATGGGAGGTAATCCTCCTGATCCCAGGATGGGTGCTCTATCTGCTACACTACCTAACTGCATCAGAATCATGGGTTTAGAGGAAGGACATTGAACCCCCTATTTAACAGATTAGGAAACTGAGGCACAGAGTTGTTACTTGACTTGCCCAGAGCCACACAGCTGGCAAATGTCTGAGGCAGAATTTGAACTCAGATTTTCTTAGTTCCAAATTAGGTGCATTTTCTAGTCTGGCATCTCCCTGTGTGGAAGGCTCCTGTCTAAGAGAGCCTTTCAGTTACTTTTCCAGAAACAAGTTTTTATAGAAGCACACATATCAAGGAGCTGGCTCCTTTGACTGGCAAAGAGGCTATCCCTTAAATATGTATGAAGTTAGGGTGTGAGAAATGATAAGAGCTTTGTTTGAAGTTGGATGGGGTTCCCTGTCTCCTATCAGGAACCAATTACAGAAATCCTACTTCTGTCCCTAAATTAGCACAGACCCAATTCCAGTCTATCTTAGCTGGGTCTGGCTCAGTGGCTGGCTTTCTTGCAAATTGAATTTCCTTTGAGGAAGGGTAAAATGGTCACCTGCGTGTTCTCAGTAATTGGGTGGATTGCCCAGAGTGGACTTACTTGAAAGAGGATTGAAAAATGCCTTGGAAAAAAATCTCTTTAAAATTTAAGAAGTAAATATTCTCATCTTTGTTTTGGGAGTGCATTGAGAGGTGAAAAAGCCTACACTGGCTAAGATGGAAGCCCCATCTGTCATGGAGGATCAAGTTTTAGTTTACTTCCAGCTCCGACTGTCCACTCATTTCTATGGCTTTCCCAATCAACCTCCCCTCCTCCCCCACTCCTCTGGAATCACAGCTTAGGATCTCTCAATAGTTTAGGAAGGATTGCAAAGCCTTTTAAACATATTCAGCCAATCAATCAACAAGTATTTATCAAGTACCTACTGAGTGCCAGCACTGTGTTAAGTGCAGAGGGTAGAAGTTCAAAAATTGCAATAATTATTACTTCCAAGGACTTACATTCTAATGGAGGGAGATAAATACAAAATCTTATTAGATCCTCAGAGAAACTTGGGAGATAGGTACTATTATCAATCTCATATTATGAATGAGAAATATGATTCTCAATGAGGTAATGCACAATATGTGTATTGTATGGTACATACATGCGTGTATGTATTCCTATAATGTACCATTCCACACACACACATAGATACACATATATGACATGCACAGGATTATACAGCTAGTAAGTGTCTACAACAGGAATCAGACTCTCAAAGTCTCTACTAACTCTGAATTCAGCACATTTCCCATATTCCATGCTTACTTTTGGAATATCAACTAGAGAAAAAACTGTTCTCTGTCTGTCTCTCTCTCTGTCTCTGTATCTCTGTTTCTTTCTCTATTTCTTTCTTTCTTTCTCTCTCTCTCTCTCTCTTCTCTCTCTGCCTCTGTCTCTCTCTCCCCCCATCTCTCTCTCTGTCTCTCTATATGCACACAAACAACATGTGTGGATAGATATATACACATATGTATAAGATATCTATAAAGCTATACATAAGATCACTCAATTAATGAACTCATTAGGGGAATGCTTTCACCTTTCCCACTTGGACAGCATCGTCTACTAAAAGATCCTAGCATTGTGTGTGTGTCCGTGTGTCCCTGCTCTTCCCCCCAAGAGACTATTAATTCTGTTGGGATCAATCTTCTGCAATAGCTTTAGAACTGATCTTTCGAACAGGGGGACCTCTTACATCTTGGCCAACTTACTTATCCCTCTGAACCTCAGCTTACTCATTTGCAAAACAAGAAGCTAAACCAGATGAACCACAGACTTTAAGAATTAAGAAAGAATTCGTTGACCATCTAAGTTCAATCCATATGTGAAAGAAATCCCTACTATAAGACACCTGACAAATGGTCACCCAACTTGAAAAGAATCCACCATTTCTTGGGGCAGCTCATTCCACTTAATTATTTTTGGTAAGTTTGTCTCAAGGTCAGACCAAAATTAGTTGGCTCAAAGATGGCTGTCTTGTCCCCCGAGTCTTCCTTTTCTTCACTTGGCTAAACACACCCAGCTATTCTAATCAATTCTGGACACGTACCCATTTTATCAAGACTGACCACAGTCCTCTGGGATGGCCATGGGATGATTGTCTCCCCTTCTCAAAAGTTATGTTGCCATTGATACAGTCTGATTGTTTTCAATGTTATTCTGCTGATTCATGATGAGTTATGTGTAGTTCACGAAATACTGATATTTTTCAGGCAAACTAAGTCTAGCCAGAACTCTCTTATTTGTACTTGTAATGATGATTATTTTGTACTCATGTCTGAAACTTTGCCTTTATTCCTATTAAATTTCATCTCAATCAATTGAGCTCGATGCCCCAGCTTGCCAAAATCCTTTTAGATTCCAACTCTCATCATCTAGCATTTTAGGGAACCCTCCCAGTTTTGATCATCTGCAAATTTTATGGGTAAATCTTTATTCAAATCATTAATAAAAGTGCTTAACAGCACAGGGCCTAGTAGATACAGATCCCTGTTCTACTTCCTTGTAGGCATGTAGGTAGCAAACCATTAGCAACTAATCCACACTGGGACATCCAGCTGGTTCTGAAACTCTCTAACTGAATTATCATCTGGTCTACATCTCTCCAGCTTCTTTACAAGAAAAACACAAGAGGTTTTATCACAAGTTTCACCAAAATCTGGTTTCCTAGTTCCCCTCAACTACTTATTTAAGCATCCTGTCAAAAGAAGAAGTGAGATCAGTCTGATGTGAAGACCTCCCCAGTAACTTCTAGCTGTAAATCAGTCTTGGAACCAATCTGGCCTGGAGAACTCTTAGAGTCAGGCCAGATTGCTTAAGCCTGCTCTCAGTTTCCTCATTTGTAGAATAGTTGGTTGGACTATTGGATACTAAGGGCTTTTAGATATTTCCAACTGGATGTCTAGTAGACAGCTTTAACTACAAGTGGCCGAAACAGAAATCATCGTCTTCCTCTGAATCTCTTCTACCTTCCTTATAAATGTAGGGGGCAACACCAAAGTGCCTCAGGCTCGTGACCTAGGAGTGATCTTGAATTCCTCACTATCTCACACCATGTTATTATATTAATGTTATTATTATGTTATATATTATATTATTAATATATTAATCACCAGGTTAACATAACCAATCTTTTGCCAAGTCCTGTCAATTTTATTTTTGTTCTATCTCTCCAACATGTCCCCATCTCTCCTCTGACACTTCCACCACTCTGGAGCAAGCCTTCATCACCTCCCATCTTGACCATTGCAGTAGCCCACTGGTGGGGCTGCATGCCTTAAGTCTTTCCTCACTCCAATCCATTTTCCATTCAGCCACTAAAATGTGTTTTATGAAAACACGTCTGTCTATCTCTTCCCTTTTCCCTCTAACAAACATCAGTGGCTCCCTTTTGCCTCTAGGAGCAAATACAAAATCCTCCGATGACATTAACATAACCTAGCTCCCTCCTACTTTGCAGTCTTTTTATATTTTACTCCCTCCCCCTTCCCCCCAGTCCATACTCTTCAAACCATGGACACCAGCAGTCTGGTTGTTCTTAACCCAAACAAACACTCCGCCTGTTGTCTCAGAGCATCTTCTCTGGCTGTCCCTCATGCCTCCAAGGATTTCCCTCATTTGTTCCAAGTCTCTCTTTTTTAAAAAAAATTTTTTTTAGGTTATATAGGTACATTCATTTTTTTACATAATTCCATATGAATCATGTTGGGAGAGAAAAATCAAAACAAAAGGGAGAAACCACGATAAAGGAGGAAAAAGAGCAGAAGAAAAGAAAAAAAGGTGAAAATACTTTGTGTTGATCTGCATTCAGTTTCCATAGTTCTCTCTCTGTATTGCAGATGGTATTTTCCATCAAAAGTTATTGGAATTGCCTTGAATCACTGAATTGCTGAGAACTAAGCCTTCCATAGCTGATCATCACACAATGTTGCTGATACTATATACAATGTTTTCTTGGTTCTGCTCACTTCACTCAGCATCAGTTTATGTAATTTTTTTTTTGCCCAGGGTCACACAGCTAGGAAGTGTTAAGTGTCTGAGGTCAGATTTGAACTCACGTCCTCCTGACTTTAGGGCTGATGATCTATCCACTACACCATCTAGTGCCCCCTAGTTTATGTAAATGTTTCCAGGCTTTTTTGAAATCAGCCTGCTCATCATTTTTTATAGAGCAATAACATTCCTTTACTTTTATATACTATAAATATATATATATATATATACTATATATATATGTGCTATATATATATATATATATATACTATATATAAATATATAGTATATACTTTTATATACTATAAATGATGAGGATTCATTCATTTTCCAATTCTTTTTTGGACTTCCTTTAAGGCCTGAACAAAATCCCACCTTTTATAAGAAGCCTTTCCCAAACCTTCTTAAATCCATTGCTTTCCCCCTATTAATCACTTCTTATTTATCTTGCATAAAGCTTATTCTGCAGCTATTTCTTTTCATGTTGTTTCCCTCATTAGATAGTAAGTTTCTTATGGCCAGAACCTATCTTTTGCCTCTTTTTGTATCTCCAGGGCTTAGCACAGTGCCTGGCACATAGTAGGTTCTTAATAAATGTGTATTATTGATTGATTGATTGACTGATTGAGAGTAAATACCTTCCTTGGAGCAATATTACTAATTCATATTTCTGTAATATTTTATGGATTGCAAGTCATTTTACATGCATTATCTTCTTTTATCTCCACAATAATCCAGTGAAGGAAATTCATTATCCCTATTTTGTAAATGAGAAAGATCATACAGCATAATGGATAGCAAATCAGTCTTGAAATCAATAAGACCTGAGTTCAAGTCCTGACTTTTAAATATAATGCTTTTATAATCCTGAGTGTAACCTTTTAAAATAACCTCTTGAGTGATAATAGTTAATATTTATATAC
This sequence comes from Sarcophilus harrisii, assembly GCF_902635505.1. Lineage (NCBI taxonomy): Eukaryota > Metazoa > Chordata > Mammalia > Dasyuromorphia > Dasyuridae > Sarcophilus > Sarcophilus harrisii. The sequence continues at coordinate 40,092,699 of NC_045428.1, read as the reverse complement.
AGCTTACTATGTGCCAGGCACTGGGCTAAGCTCTTTACGATTATTTAACTTAATTGGTCCTCACGACAGCTCTAGGAGGTAGGAGCTATTTATTGTTCAATCATTTCAGTTGTCGCCCATTTGGGGTTTTCTTGGCAGAGAGACTGGAGGGGTTTGCCATTTCCTTCTCTGACTCATTTTATAGATGAGGAAACTGAGGTAAACAAGATTAAGTGATTCTTCTAGAGTCATACAGCTAGTAGGTGTCTGAGGCCAGTTTTGAACTACTATTATCCCTGTATTACAGCTAGGGAAACTGCATTTAAATGACACGGTCACTCATCTATATCTTAGGTTAGAGTGGAGGTCTTCCCTACTTTAGGTCAGATGACAGCTAGCTGCTTATAGCTCCAGACCCTGTCCCTATTTTATACATGAGGAAACTCAATTCCATAATATATGACCTGCCTAGGGTCACCCAGCTTTCAAATGTCCGATGCAGGGTCCAAAACCCTGTCTTTCTGGCTCCAAGGTCAATACTCTATCCACTGTAGTGTATCACCAGACCTCTTAGATTTTTATCTCAATTAGAATCTGAAGTAGAAACAGATGCCAAGAAAATACTTTGGAGGGGGGGCAGCAAGATGGCGCAGTGGGCAGAGTACCAGCCTAGAGTCAAGAGGTCTGAGTTCAAATTTGGCCTCAGATACTTGATACTTATTAGCTGGGTCTTGGCATGCAACTTAACTCCAATTACCTTGCCAAAAAAAGAAAAAAAGAAAGGAAGGAAGGAAGGAAAGAAGAAAGGAAGAGAGGGAGGGTTAGAAAGGAAAGGAAGGGGAAAAAGAAAGGAAGGAAAGAAGAAAGGAAGGAAGGAAGTAAAGAAGGAAGAAAATAAAGAAGAAAGGAAAGAAAATAAAGAAGGAAAGAAAGGAAGGAAGGAAAGAATAAAGGAAGGGAGGAGGGCTAGGAAGGAAGGGAGGAGGGTTAGGAAGGAAAGGAAGGAAGAAAAGAAAGAAAGAAAGAAAAGCAAATAGAGGAGAGAGAAAGCAATGGTTCACCCTCTGGTCATCTCCCTGTCCACCAGCAGAGCCTTTCTTAAACCATCCTGGGCATCTGGGTGGCTTGCTCTTTTAAAAGATGTGTCGGGACCTTCAAAAGCTCCCAAGGCCCACCCAAAGGTGGCTTGCTCAGTAAGGAAGCCTAAAAATCTTCCCTCTGGTAGAGTTCCTTTCATCCATTGAAAGGAAAACTTGTTTTGTATTTGTTTGCTTCATTAACCTGTTGGAATTATCTTTTGTGCTCCCTCTTCCCACTTCCCCCTTTTCATTTTGAGGCTGTGAAAGGTAGCATTTCATTTTAACCTGCCCCATGAGAGATGCTGATTTAAGCTCATACATGCCAGCTCAAATCTGGAAAAATGAATCCGTTCGAGCTGGTCGAGTGGGTCATGGGGTTCATCAGGACACTTTCCTCTCTAGATCCTCATTATTTTTTATTTGGAGAGGAGGAAGGAAAATCCCACCCATAAGCCCTCTGGTGGCAGCTTCATTAGATCAGGCTATTTTATTTTTCTGTGCTCCTCCAGCACTCAGGGACCTTCCTCCCATCAGTTGGGTCTATTTCCCCTTGATGGCTCTAACTCATCATGGTTAATAGGAGCCAGGAAGAACAGGGTCACCTTCATCTAGGTAAGGTCACCCCACCACACTTTGTTTCTCCTATTGGGGTATCACAGAATCTCAGAATCAAAAAACACCTTAGTGTCCATTTAGCCCAAACCCAACAAAATTTTCTAGACAAGTGCTTAGGGGGACTCCATCGAAAGGGGGACTCGCCGCTTGCCCCCAGCAGCCCCTTCTCATCTGGACAGCTCTTATTGTTAGGAAAATTCCCATGACCTGGAGACTCCCTCGCATCATGGACGTGGACGTCCCTCTGGTCAGCCATGTTTTCTGAGATTCTTTTCTCTTAAATGCCAGAAACCTCAAGACCTGCTTTTGATTGTAAGTAGGGATCCAGAATAAAGTGGAGAGGCAGGCCCCCAGTCCTTCCACCTCCAACGGCTGGCGAGGGGCTTGCCTTTTTTTGTGGTCACTCCACTAGGTGGCAATGTTTACTCATCTATCCGGTTTCAGCCTTCTGCCAACCTGAATTTAAAAGTAGCAGATGTTTTGTTGGGGGCTGGGGGTGGGATGGATGTTGGGCAGGAGGAGAGGAGAAGGAAAGTGAACTGGGAGGGCTAGATGTCCTTAATCACCACTGGTCACTTGTAGTTAGAAGACTTTGTGTCCTAGTTGCACACTGTTTCCCTGAAATGATTTTTAAAGATCAATTTACCAATTCCCAGAAATTTAAGAGAAAGAGCTTCATTCCTTTCTCCTTGTGGCCATGACTCCTCCTCAGCTTTCATCTTAATTCTAGCTTTGGTTTCTGAACAGAATAGGACACGGATCCTTTAAGCATGAAAAGGCAAAAAGTGTGTTGTGTGTATGTGTGCGTGTTTGCATGTGTGATCATACTTGTATGTGTTAGTATGTGCTAGTATGTGTGTGCTCTCATATGTATGCTTGTATGTATATCTGAATGTATCTTGTGCTTGTGGGTATGTTGCTTGTGTATATGTGTGTTTGCATGTATGGATTGCTTGTATGTATGTGTGTTTGTATTATGGGTTGCTTGCATGTATGTTTCATGTGTTTGGATTTTATATGTGTGTTTGCATTATGGGTCGCTTGTATATATGTGTGTTTGTATGTATATTTTGTATGCACTTGTGCTTGCATGTATGTGTTTGCATGTATAGATTGCTTGTATACATGTGTTTGTATGTGTGCTTGTATGTATATCTGCATGTACACACACGCTTGCATGTATGTGTTTGTACATATGTATTGCTTGCATGCACATGTGTTTATAGGTATTGTGCTTATATATATATTTGTATGTATGTATATGCTTGCGTGTATATGTGTGTGTGTTTGTAGATACAGTAGTTGCATTTTCCCCCTTTATTCTTCCATATTTTGATATCCTCATAGGAGAGAGCCCAGATCCCTGGGAAATGTGGTGGGTGCAGACTGGTTAGCCAGTCTTAGCTCAGCTGAGTAGGTAATCAACCTGGGGCTCTGCTGAACAGAGTTCCCCCCAAACCCCCACTTCTTCAGCATGCTCAATATAGGGGGAGTGAGTGTGAGAAGAGGACTCTATAGTCATTTCTACCCATTGCTCTGCAACCCCATCCAGATGCTGAATCTCACAAGGTCACTCACAGAAGATGGTGGATGATTCAGTGGCTCATGATGAGTCTTGTAGGGTAAAAAGTCCACCCTCTGACCTTCCCCCTGTGCTTTTCTCAGGGTTAGGAGGGAGCTAGTCCAACCAGCTCAAGCTGAAGAACATTAAGGAGCATCTTAGCTGCATTTGCAAATGCTGAATCCAACCGTGATGCCGGTCACCATTATTCTGGCAAATGTCTATGTGGACGGCTCATTCTTATGCACCAGAAGCCTCTGGGTGAATGAAATTTTTAAATGGGTGCCCTTGCTCTCCTTTATAAACTTACTTTTATTACAAATACTTACACAGACAAAGGGTCTGAATTCTCATGTTAGGAATTCCTGGCGTGAAAACTCCCTGCAACTACTAAAATTCCATTCCATTTATTACTGAGAACATGGTAGATTTACAGCTGGGGGGATGTTAGAGGTCACAGGATCATGGGATTATCTGGAACTGGAAGGGAGGCCATCCGTTCAAACCTCCTTCTTGGTGAGTTTTTAAATTGGGGCTAGAGAAATGGAATAGCTCGTGTCAGGGCATAGAGGGAGCAAGCAGCCAAGCTGGGACTTGAACCCAGGGTTTTCTGAAGCTAAATCCACCAGTCTTCCCAGCGCAGTATATCTCAGGGAAGACCATGTGTGTGTCATAGATCCCTTTGCAAGTCTATAGAATTCTAAGTAAACAAGTGAAAGAGAATTCAGAAGATAAAGATGCATTTCCCCCCATTCAGGTTCAGATATTTTGAACTTTTTCCATATAGACCTCTTGGGAATCCATGAATCCCAACTTAGGACCCCTGCCTTAGGGATTTGCTTGGGATCCTGAGGGTAATTGACTTGCTTAGGGTCACACAATAAATGAGGGGCAGAGGAGGGATCTGAAGTCAGATCTTTGTGACTGTGGCACAGTGGATAGAGTATCTGGCCTGATCTCAGACACTTCCTAGCTGTGTGACCCTGGACAAATCACTTAACCCTGCCTGCCTCAGTTTCCTCATGTGTAAAATGAGCTGGAGAAGGAAATGACCAACCACTCCAGTGTCTTTGCTAAGAAAACCCCAAATGGGGTCACAAAGAATCCGACATAGCTAAACAGTAGCATGAATAATAACTTTGTAACTCCATGCCTAATGCTCTATCCATTACTCCATCTTGCCTCTAAGTCTTGGGTTTCCTAATCAATCTGCCATTCTGCAGTTTAGCTTTTCCTTGTCTCTGTTCCTTCACCACCCTATATGTCCACACACCAGCATTCTGATTTTGTTCCGTCCTTGTCTAAATTTAGTCCACGCTTGAGTAACTGACTGTCGGGAGGCCCCTTTGAGACAGGACCAACAGAGGAGGTTCTGTTTGCTCCGGGGTGGAGGGGACGTTCTCTGCGAGCGATCGGCCCCATCGCTTTAGGCCTCTCCGCGGACTCCGACTTCGTCTCTGGTGAGTGAGACATCTGACAATCTTGAACAGAACCACTGTTAAATACTGGGCATTCTTCTCAGAAACTGGCCTCCTCTCGAAGGCTCTTTATTGGAAATCCACACTGAGAAGCGGATAATTGTATGAAAAGGTTGGGGGGATGGACAAGATAATAGCAGTTTTATAAGAATCGGAGAGCAATGGCGAGCCCTCCTGGTTGTGTGTGTGTGTGTGTGTGTGTGTGTGTGTCCCAGCTCCTGGGTGTGGGCCCCATGTTCTTTGTGTTTTTATGACTGGCTTCTCTGAATTTATTTGGTCCTGTGAGGAGCAGTCTGAGAGTTGGAGAGAGAGAAGAGAGGGAGAGATGAGAAAGATGAAAGTGAAGGAGAGGGAGAAGAAAAAGAGGGAGATGAGAAGAAAGGAGAAAGGGAAGGATTAAAGAAAGAAGAGAGGAAGAATGGGAAGAAGAGATGAAATAAAGTGCAAATTGAGAGGGAAAGAGAAAGGAGAAGAGAGGGAAAAGGAGAGAGAATAGAAAAAGGGATTGAAAGAGGAGAGGAAAGAAAGAAGGAAGAAGAAAGAGAGAAAGGGGCAGAGAGAGAAAGAGACAGAGACAGAGAAAAAGAGAGAGATAGATAAATAGATAGACAGAGACAGAGAGAAAGAGGGACACAGAGATAGACAGAGACAAAGAAACAGAGAGACAAAGAGGGACAGAGAGAAAGAGAGAGAGACCAAGACAGAGATAGAGAGAGACAGAGACAGAGAGAGGAGAGAAAGAGGGAGAGGGGAAAGAGAAGAAAGAAGGAGGGAAGAAGAAAAGATTGGAGTAAGGGAATCAGTAGCCCACATTCAGAGATGTCCATGGGACATCTCTATTGTGTGAGGGTACTTGGGTCTGACCTGCGGACTACTCCTCTTCTGGTCCTGTCTGGACCACTCTGCTGAGTAGTGAACGCCGGTTACTGTGAATGTGTCCAATTGTGTGGGGGCCCATGGGAGCCAGACAAGCACAACTCAGAGATGGGGCTCAGGCTGCCAAACTCTTCCCCTGTGATGCCTTCCAAATCCCAGAGCCCGATTGCTTCCCAGAGGTCGGGCTTGGCCTGGGGGCTAAGGGGCCAGCATGGGCGAGTGTTTTTGTCCAGCACTTTGCAGCAGCCCCAGGCTGCTCACTTTGGTGCTTTTGAGAATGCATCAGCCCTTCTTCAGGGCTTGAACACACTGTTGTTTTGGTGAGGTAATCAGTTAAGTGACTTGCTCAAGGTCACACAGCTAATATGTATCAAGCCTTTGAGGCTGCATTTGGACTCAGGTCCTCTTGATTCTAAGGCTGTACCACCTGGCTGTCCCACTCAACACTGTTTTTCAGCACAGGAACATTTGCTTTACTCAGTAAATTGAAATGAAGATGAGAAGGTCCCTGCTTTTTCTCACCTGTACATGTCCTCCTGCATCCTCACATGCATAGCATCCTTATACAAGGGGAAGCTGAGCCTTAACTTTGACCTTTTCATGCTTGCCTTGAATGGCAATATTGGGTAGAGACCATTCGCCATGTCATACTACTAGCCATATGACTATGGGTTAGTAATTTTATATCTCTGGGTCTCAATTTCCTCAGCTGTAAAATGGAGTCAGCTTTCTCTCTCCCTCCCTCCCTCCAAACCCAGCCCCTTCTTCCTAATTTCCTTATCTCTCTCTGGCCCAACTCTCTCCTTCGGACTCACAAATTCCTCTTCATTCTCAGTTCTCATCTCTCTCTTCCCAAGATGCCACGCTCTTCCTCCTTAGTCCTTTCTCGTTCTACAACATCTCTGAATCCATCCACTTTTCTCCACCATCTTTATCCTTGTGCCTCCCCTAGTTCTCTCCCACGTCTGAAACGCTCCTTCTTTCACCTCTGCCTTCTGGGATTGCTGGCTTCCTTTAAGACTCAGCTCAAATCCTTCCTTCTGTGTGAAGACCGTGTCCCCACACCCCTTGCCTCGTCCCTTCCATTGACACCCATCTATCTGTATGTACATTGTTTTTTCAGATTGTCTCCCCAATTAGATCGTGAGTTCCTTGAGAGTAGGGACCATATTTTTACCTTTTTTGGTAAATTCAGCTCTTGGTACAGTGCCTGGTATATAATAAATGCTTAACAAATGATTATTGACTGACTGCATTTCTCAAAAAAGGAAACAAAACCCTACTTTTCATTCCTTATATACAACAATCAATCTCCCACCTCCCTGCCTTTGCACTGGCAGTCCTTCCTGCTTAGAGTGCCCTCTCCTCATCTCTTAGACTCCTTAACTTCCTTCATAACTCAGCTCAATCATCTGAGTCTTTTCCCTGTGGTCCCCTCTGCTTACCCTTCCCCTCTACATTTTTCACAAGTATAGGGAATTCTGGGATGAGAAAACACTTTATGAGGGCTCCTCAGGAAGCCCTCCAGATCATTCTCTAGTTCTTTGGTCATAAATTCCTCCCTTCTCCAAAGATCTGATAGGTAAATTATCCCTTGCTCTCCTAATTTGTTTAGGGCATCATTCTTTATGCTCAAATCATGTATATTTTGACCTTATTTTGGTATGGGGTATGAGATGTAGTTCTATGCCAAGTTTCCGATATATTATTTTCCAAGCAATTTTTGTGAAATAGTGAGTTCTTATTCCTGAACCTAGAGGTTGGGGGTTTATCAAATATTAGATTGCTGAAGGCCTTAATTATTGTGTCATGTGTATCTAATGTATTCCACTAATCCACCACTCTATTTCTCAGCCAATACTGAAAGGTTTCAATGACTGCTGCTTTATAATGTAGTTTTAGTTTTGGTACTGCTAAGCCACTCTCTTTTATGGGTTTTTTAAAATTAATTCCCTTGATATTCTTGATTTTTTGTTCTTCCAGATGAATTTTGTTATTGTTTTTTCTGGTTCTATAAAATGATGTTTTGGCAGTTTGATTAATATGGTACTGCATAAGTAGATCAGTTTAGACATAATTGTAATTTTTATCATATTAGCTCAGCCTACCTATAGCAATTGATATTTTTCCAATTGTTTAGATCTGACTTTATTTGTGTGAGAAGTATTTTGTAATTGTTTATATAGTTCATATAGTTCCTTGGCAAGTAGACACCTAGATATTTTATTTTGTCTATGGTTATTTTAAATGGAATTTCTCTTCCTAACTCTTGCTGATAGGCTTTGTCAATAATATATAGAAATGCTGATGATTTGTGTGGGTTTGTTTTATATCTTATAACTTTGTTAAAGCTGTCAATTGTTTCCAGTGGATTGTTGGATAATTTTCTAGGATTCTTTTAAGTATATCATCATATCATCTACAAAGAGTAATAGTTTTATTATGTCATTGCCTATTCTAATTCTTTTAATTTATTTTTCTTTCTTTATTATTAAGGCCAACATTGCTAGCATAATGTTAAATAATAGTGGTGATAATGGGCATCCTAGTTTACTTGAGAAAATTTTTTTTAATAATAATAATAGTAACAACAATAACAATAATAATGACATTATTTTGTAGCCCTTTTAGAGGTTTTCAGAATGTCTTTATAGGGTCTAGACCTGGAATAGGAAAGAACCTCAGAGACCATCTAGTTCTTCACAAAAGGCACTTAATAAATGTTTATTGACTGACTGATTTCCTTCCCATTTAACAGATTAGGAAACTCAAGTCCAGGATGGCAAATTGAATGGTTCAATATTATGTAGTTGGCTTGTTACAGAGGCAAAAACCCACCTCAAATGACTTCATTGTCTCCCTCTATTTCCATTCCTCCTCCTCCTACTTTTTTCTTTCTTCTTCTTTTCCTCCTTCTCCTCTTCCCCTTTCCTCTTCCTCTTCTTTTTTTCTTCTTTTCTTCTTCTTCATCTTCTTTTCTTGTTCTTGTTCTTCTTTCTTCTCTCTCTGCTCTCCTTTTCATCCATCCCCCTCCCCTCACTTCATTACAGTCATAGTATTATGGTCATCTTTGACTCTTCCCTTTTTTTCATCTCCCATGTTTAACTAGTTAGGAAGTCTAATCCTTTCCACTTCAGTGATATCACTTGGATCTCTTTCCTCTCATCCACCCACTATCATTGTTCAGATCCTTTCCCCCTCTCATAGGGATTATTTTTCCACTTCCTAATTCTGACTTTATTCTCTCCTTTTCCAATCTATTCTCACCCATCAAATTAATATTCCTAAAACACAGATTAGATCCAATCATTCTACCCCCTGAGTTTGGGGTCCTCTTTTCCCATTAGAATTAAAACAGTCTTTAGCCTGGACTGAAAGCCTGACATAGCTTGGCTTTCACTTATCTTTGCAGACATTTCTTTTTTCTCCCCTTGTAAAATTGAACAGGATTGAACCAGATCAAATGAGGAAACTCATACTTGTGTCCTTGCAAGTTGTTTTAAGGAAGATGTTTTGCAAGCTTTCAAACTTATTGAAATGACAGCAATTGTTAGGTGATGCTATTGTTTTAATAACAAATTAGCCAGCCTTTTGAAATCCTCTTCATGCTTTATGAAGAAATTTTTGCGGAAAAAAAGCTTATTTTTGAGATTTGTTGGAAGGATTTAGATACCGTGTATTGGCAAAATCCATGGCTAATCTTATTGTATGATTTTTTTAAGGATGGGAAGTCCCTAAATGCTCTACCTACTGCTCTGCCCCGTATTTTGTAGACAAAACAGGCATAATGATTGACTGTACCCAGGCTGTATCCCAAGAATCCAGACCCTGGTATTGGCTCATAGAAGTCTTATTTTACAGATGAGTAAACGGAGGCTCAGAGAAGTGAGATAACTTTATTGAGGTTTTGCAGGTCATGAATAGTAGAGCCAAGAATTGAATCCTGGTTCTTGGATTCCAAATCCAATGCTCTTTCTACCACCCCAGTAATAATAATCTCTCCATTAAGATCCCTCCTTGGGGTTACTGTATTATTATTATTAATAATACTATTTTCTTACTACTATTGCTATTTGATTAATTATTATCATTATTACCATTATTATTTATTACTATTTTGAATAGTATAATTAGTCTTAAAATAGCTAACATGTACATAGTGCTTTATTTTTAAAATTTATTTTTATTTTTACTTATTTTTTTTTCCTGAGGCAGTTGGGGTTAAATAACTTGCCCAGGGTCACACAGCTGGAAGTGTTAAGTGTCTGAACCCAGACTTGAATTCAGGTCCTCCTGACTTCAGGACTGGTGCTCTATCCACTGTACCACCCAGCTGCCCCTAAAATGCTTTAACATTTAGGAAGCACTTTACATATGCTAACTCATTTGATCCTCATAAGGAAAGAAGGAAGGAAGAAAGGAAAAGATACTATCTTTTTAAAGTTGTACATAATTGAGATTCATGATGAGATTTTCCTTTTTTTGTTCTTTGAAGATAGAGGGGATCATGTGTGTTCATGCCTGTCAAGTTCAGTGGATCCAGAACACAGCTTAGAGTCAGGAAGGTCTGAATTTGAAACCTGCTTCGGGTGCTTTCAAGTTGTATGACCCTGGGAAAGTCAATTAACTTTTTTCAACCTCAGTTTCCTCATCTATAAGATGGAAATAATAGCATTCAACCTCAGAGGATTATTATGAGGATCAACTATAAGGCATTGTTAAAATGCAAAAAAGGGGAGAGTTCTTGGTCATGAGTCTAGAATCATAGATTCTTCATCAACTCTGATCTATCCTTGACCAAGAATCCCTTCCATACCATTCCCTCCACATGCCCAACTGAAGGGAAATCCATTGCCTCTGAAGTACCCCATCATTCTCCTTTGGGACACTTCTAATCATCAGGAAGTATTTCCTGATTTCCAACCCAAATCAGCCTCTCAGCACCTTCCCCCCTCTGCTACTAGTTCTGCCCTCTGGGACCAAGCAGAACAAAACTAATCCCTCCTCCATTTGACAGCCCTTCAAATATTTGTAGACAGCTCTCATGTCCCCCTGAAGGCTTTTCCAGGCTCAACATAATAACTGACATTTAGGGAATGCTTAACATACACGATCTCATCCCATTGAATTATACCGCCTCTTCAGTCTGAGTAATTTCTGTTCCCTACCATTTTCCAGTAGGCATTTATTTCCAACCTTTGAATTATTGAGAGTTGGAAGAGACCCCAGCCCCCTCACTCACTGAATGGAGGTCCGGAAGAGTAAATAGTTAAATCTCATTGGGGGCCAGTCACAGGGATGATATGAGATAAAACTGGACACAGAAGTGGGAGCCCACTTTGACTTTGAATGACCATGAAGGAGCTATATTTTCTCTGAAAGGCATTAATGAATCATGGAAGGGTTTTGAGCAAAGGCAGGGAAATACGTAGCTTGGGCAGAGATGAGGGAAAAGGACTGAAGAGATCCCAGAGTCAGGAAAGCAATGAGGCAATGAATAATGATCACATTAGCCTTATGTCTCATGTGGATGTCAGAAAACCTTCCCCCTCTCCTCTTGAACTCCCACAGTTTCCTTTCTTTTTGCACAGTCCAGTCAGATGGGAAGTATTAGGATGGTAGAAAGAACATTGGACCAGGATTCTTGGCTACTACTACTCTGACCTGCGTGACATCAATAAAGTTATCTAACCTCCCTGAGCCTCTTTTTCCTCATCTGTAAAATAGGACTTCTAATTCCAAATCTATGGTTCTATGAGCTAATACCAGAGTCTGGATTCTTGGGATACAGCCTGGGAATAGTCAATCATTATGTCAGTTTTGTCTACAAACATCTATGAGAGTTCTAATGAGCTAATGTGTGTAAACTCGTTGGTGAATGTGGACTTCTGTGGTCATTATCACAGGCAGAATACTTGGACATGGAGGCAAGAAGAACTGTGTTTGAATCTGGCTTTGTATGATTTTTAGCCACATAGCCCCAGGGAGCTCAAGAGTTATGGAATGAGCTTGGAAGAGGACCTTGGAAACCATTTAATTCATTTCCTTTATTTGGAAGATGAGGTCAAGATAACATAGGTGGCAAATAACCAAAGTTGGATTTGGACTCCAAAAATCAATAATGTTCCCAATAATTTGAGAATGAATTAATCAATAATTTGGACTCCAAAAAACTAATAATATTCCCATTGCCTCTCACTTAAGCTTCCTGAGCCCGATTTCCTCAGCTATAAACTGGGGATAATAACAGCAACTCCCTCATGGGGATGATGTAAGAATCAAACAGGATTAAGTATAAAATGTGCTTTTTGGAACTACAAACATCCTACCAATGTTGGCTATAATAACGCTGAAGTTGATAGAAATGTGGGTGATTATTGTCATCTTCATCATAATCATTGTCATTATTATTATATCAGTATGCCACGTAGGACTGAGTAAAAAACCTCATGCTATATTTACTGCATCTGTTATTTTCTTCTTATTCCCATCTGGTCTCTCACCTTTCTCATCCGTATAGTAATCCTACAATGGAGGAAAAGGGTATTATTATTCCTATTTTAGATATGGCAAAGCTGACTAATAATAGAGGATGCCTCTATAATTCTTTTGGGCTTACACAAGGTAGGTATCACAAGGTATTGTTATCTTCATTTTGCAAGAAAGATGCTGGAGTGGGGTCAAAGAACCATATCTTTAGAGACAAAAACGACCCCAGCCCCACCTTCTCATTTTACAGAGAGGGGAACTGAGGCACAAGGAGATTAAAATGATTTGAATCTGGTTTCAAAACCTGTGACTCTTAAGTCTGTATATTATACTTCCTCTCACTTCATCAGGAAGACCTGGTTTCAAATTCTCTTTCTTGCTTACTGCATGTACATGGAGAAATCATTTAATCTTGCTCAGATTCCTCATCTATAAAATGAGAATTTTGGACTAAATGGCTCATGAGGATCCATCTAGCTCAGACTTTGTGATCCTTAGATATACTCTTTCTATTACATCCCACTTCTGGGGTCATGTCCAATCACTGGCTGTCGGTATTTAGGGTTTCCAGTTAGATGCTATCATGGAACTAAGGAGATTAAAGAGATCCCTACTATCTGTAATTTAGTCCCATTTCCTTAGAACTCACTCCCCTAACCAGCTTTCAGACTCTTTGGGGAGTTACTTAGAAATGTATTTTCTTATTTCTTTAAAATTCTAAAAATATCTTTTGTTTTGACATTACCTTCATTTACAAAAAATCCCTTCCCCTCCTTCTTATCCTGGAAAGCCACCTCTTAACAAAGAAGAAAAAAGGAGAAAACAAAGATTCAGTAAAAGTAACTAGAACTTCAGCCAAACCCAATACTGTATGCAGTCTTTCACATCCATAGTTCCTCACTTCCATGAAGAAGAGAGGGAGATATGGTATATCTTTAGAAGATGTCCTTTATTATTATTATTATTTTTAATATCAAAGATGTGCTTTCAGCTAACCTGGACTTAGAGAACATTTTTAAGGTTGTTGCAAGGTCAATATTTTCCCCCCAGGATCGCTTCAAATAATGATTATACAGCTGGTTGGGGAAACAGGAAAATTTGGTCTTAAGTCCCATTTCTGACACATACTGGTCATACGACTTTGGGTCAGCTTTTAATATCTTAATGCTCTGGTCACCTCTTTGAGACTCTTCAGTTGTAAAAAAAATGAGTGTCCTCTTCCAGGAATTCCTTATATCAATGAAATCCAAGGTCCAGCCCCACTATTCCTATCTCCTTTTCTCCATTTGTTATTTCCCTTGCTCCTGAGGCTCATGACCTCCTCATACAATTGCTTCCCATTATGCCTTCCCATTTCTTTCTTCCTTAGGGGATTTGGGAAAATTTTAAAGTGGTTAATATTAACGACTGATTTCAATTTTAAACAAGCTCCTCGGGTGAGAACCAGCCAGACACAAAAGGATTCTCACCAGAGCCTTGTGTGTGCTCATCTTAGCTCTGAAAATCCCCCACCCAGTGTGGGACCCAAGGTCACCACCCTTCAGAACATTGCACTACTCTTCTAAGGGGAAATGCTCCTGGCAGATGCCGGGAGGGGGCTGGAGGAAGGGGGGAGGAATGCAGGGATGAAGGGGCTTGCCAGATGTTGGCTCCAAGGGCGGGGTGTGGGGATGAAGAGGCTTGCCAGATGTCTGCCCATGCAGAATACTTGCAAACACCTGCTTCCCAGGAGCTCAGGAAGATGAATCGACATTGCTTCGACTATATCTCTTTAAACAATTTTAAAAAATTATTTCTGGCAAATAAATGCAGAATCTGAGAGCCTTAATAACTATTTTCTACAGAGTTTCTTGCCTAGGAGCATATCTTCTTTAAAATTCAGGTTGAGGGTTATGGAAATTAAAATACACAATCAGCCCATAGACTGATTGGTAAATAAAGAGGGTCGGAGGAGCTCTCCATTTCAATCTGTCTCTGGAAGAAACTCTAAAGACAATCACCTCTTATTTGCTATTTATTTTATCTTCCCATTAAACAACAGTTTTCTCTCCTCTCTCCCCACAATGAATTTAATAGATTTATTCATCAAGTTTTCTAAATTTAGACACCCAACTGATGTTTTCCTCCCCCTGCGTAATCTTATTTTTAGCAGCTCTTACATAAAGCCAGGCAATGAACGAGACGATAAAATGACTAACTTGTGTTGACCTGAAATGCACCAATAGAATAAAATAATGTTAATGAAGATTGATGAGCTCCCGTTTGGGCTGTAATACCCAGGGGCCCAGTAGAGATCCTCTTTCTGGTGGAAACTTTTTACGGTGATGGTTTTGGCCCAGGTGTAACTTCTGGGGTTCTAGTAGCTTTGGCATTCCTGGTGATTCCAGACCCAGAGACAGCCCTGACCAGTGACCATTGTTTCTAAACCCTGGTGCCCATCTGAATAAAAATTAATGGACCTTGGGATTAAAGGATTTCAGTCTCTTCTGTGTCCAGTTTTCATTTATCAAAGTCATCCTTTTGATAACAATCAATTAATCAGTGTTTATTAAGCATTTACGCTCAGCTACGCTCTGGAGTCACAACTGGTCATTACACGGATCTGAGTTCCAATATTTTTTGTTGCATAAATGACACATTTATAGCACATGCCAATTAATGGACATTCCATCTAAATGTCCTTAGAGAGCCTTTAGCCCAACTCCCTCATTTTATAGATGATAGAAGAGTAATCTTTAGTGATTTGTCCAGTGTCACAGCAGGTAGCCAGGGTGGGATTTGAAACGGGGTCTTTGAACTCTAGGACCAATCCACTGCCTCCTAGCTTTAACTCTGATGTCCCAGTCTGAACCATTTACACCAGAGAAAGCCTAATGGAATAGAACAACATTATGCCAGGTAACACTTCAACTCTTCAAAGATGTCTGATTATGTCAATGGGAGCGTTCTCCTATTGACATTAGTCATGACTTCAGTTTTTTGAGTTGCTGTTGCCAAACAGAACATAGGAACAAAAAAACCACCATTCAGTTCCAATAGATGTGGGTTGGAAAAATGCCATTTTCACCCAGAGATTATGGATTGTGAAGTCTGAATGTGGATCAAATTTTCAACTTTTGTTTGTTTTCTTTCTCATAGTTTTTTTCCCTTTTTGGCCTGATTTTTCTTGTGCAACATGACAGATATGGAAATTTTTTTATTAAAGGTTTTTATTTTTCAAAACATATGCATGGACAATTCTTCAACATTAACCCAGGTAAAACCAAGTGTTCCAATTTTCTCCCCTTCCCCTACACCCTCCCCTAGATGACAGATAGTCCAATATATGTTAAACATGGTGGAAATATATGTTAAATCCAATATATGCATACAAAATATGGAAATTTTTAATAAAAAATTGCACATATTTAACCTATATTCAATTACTTGTCTTGGGGAAGGAGGAGTTAAGAGAGGGATGGAGAAAAATTTGGAACACAAAGTCTTACAAAAGCAAATGTTGAAAACTCTTTTTATGTATATTTGGAAAATAAAATACTATTGAAATAATTATTGTCCATCAGTTGATCTAGGAATGGGCAGCCCCAGACTTAGCTGGGCTAGTCTTTGGAAAAGTGTCCTCAGCTAATTGACAGATCTGTTGATTTTCATAAAGTAAGATTGAGTCAATGAACCAAGAAGAAAGCATATTTGTTCCATATCTCCCTTTGCTTTGGTGTATGCTCTGATGAAGACTGGTTACCTTTTGTTTTTCTTCTTTTCTCAAGTTTCCACTATTCCACCAATGGGGATGGGGTCCTTCCGGGTCTGTTGACCTTCCTTGGTATCATTGTGTTTCCATGTTTCCTTCATATTTTCTTCCTAGAAGCAGCCAAGAGACATACCAGACTCGTAAGATGGATTTTAAACCCATCTCTGACACCATTTTAGTTGTGTGAACCTAGGCAAGTCACATACAAAATGGTAATATCTCACAGGATTGTCTTAATGCTCAATAAGATAATATTTTGTAAAGAGCCCTGTTGAGCAAAGTCAAACCAACAACATTTATTAAGATCTTCATATGTACTGAGAATGCATTAAATGCTGGAAATCTAAGCACTGGAAAGTCTTAAACTGTTACAGAAATGTGAGCTTTACTGTTATTTTTTGGAAATTCTTATGACATCTTGATATTCCATGGAATTTATAGCTTTGATATGTCAGTGGATCTGGGAACTCACTGAAGTGCTCCTTCTTTCCTTTTGCCTTTGAGGATCTCATACCATTTCTGGTTTCTTCTTGGACTAAGAGTAGTATTTGTAGAGCAACTGGTTCAATCATTCATTAATCCTTGAAATAGAGTTGCTTCCCAGTGTTTGGCTATTGCAAACACCCAAATATCTGAAGGGTCTGTGATTTAGTCAGGGAAGGGATCTCCTTCCCATAATAAACATTTATTAAATATCCATTTGTGATGGATATGGGACTAGGGATACAAAGAGAGAAATGAAATAGTACTTGGCTCCAGTGTGCTTACATTCTAAGAAAAAAACAAGCAGGTAGATAGTTAGGAGAATGCAAAATACGTGCGCAGTAAATATAAGGTGATTTTTCAGGGAAAGGCACTAAAAGTTGGGGAAATCAGGAAAGGCTTCACATAGGTTGGCAAATCCTAAGAAACAAGGGATTTGAAATGGAAGAAGTGACAAGGGAGTACATTTAGGTCATGGGGATAACTTGTGCCTGGAGACATGGAGACAAAAGACATCCTGTGTAAGGAAGAGCAAGAAAGCCATAATACAATAAGGAGGATTTATTAAATGCCTACTATGTGCCAGTGCTTTACAAATATAAACTCATTTAGCCCACACAATAACCCTGTGAGGTAGGTGCTATATTATTTCCATTTGAGGAACCTGAGACAGTAATATATAATTATTATATAAAATATTATATGTTATTACTACTTATATTGATATTGTTAATACAATATTAAGTCATAATAATTATCTACTACGGCCATATTAATATTAATTATATTTGTTAATACAATGCGATTATATATAATATTAATTATATTAATTTGTTAATACAATACGATTAAATATAATATAATTCTTATATAAAATATCTTATTACCACTTACATTAATATTGCTAATACAATATTATGTCATATGATAATTATCCATTGCTGTCATGCTATTAACATAATGTGAATTATATATAATATAATAATTATACATTACTGCCTCAGTTTTCTCAAATGGAAGAAACATAAACCCCATTGTTAGTACATGTTAACAGTGGGTTTTGTGTTTCTTCCTAGAGAATACAGTTTTCACTGGAGTTGATTTTAGGGATGCATTTATCTAACTGAATACTGTCATTCAGGGACTTGAATGGGATGAAGGGAATTTTCCTCTCTCCTCTTCCTTCTAGTTCTAAAATCTTCTGACTCTCTGATTCTTATTACAGCACAAGTTACATTTTAAAGAGGTAATTTCTCCCTAATGGGCTGTGACATATTTCCCACCCATTCATTTTCCCAGTTGTGCAGCCAATCGTGCCCATGGCTGGAGACAGATGTGACCAGTCAGCTGGTACTCTGCTGCTCCCAGTAGCTGAAGTGACCTGGATTAGCTGGACTTTTGGAACACAGGGCAAACTACCAATTCCTGAAGGTTCTTTTCTCACCAAGAGATAGACTGGAACAGGGGAAAGAGCTCTGATTTGGAACTAGCTGTGTGACTATGGACAAAGAGCTAGAATTATGGACTATGGATAAAGAACTAGACTAGAACTAGAACATATGGATTATGGATTAAGAGCTAGAAACCCTACTTTCTAGAATTTCCTAGAATCCATGGTTCCCTTCAAAGCCCCGTTCAAGAATCGGCTTCCCCATGATGTCTTTCCTGACTGGCCCCAATTGCTTATATTGTCCCACCAAAAATACCTTGTTTCTATTCTGTATACACAGCAGAGATTCCTTTGTTTTTGTAGTTGTATTCCCCAGTGCTTAGCCCGGTTCTTGGCTTAATAAAGTGGTTAATAAAAACTCATTGACAGATTGATTGGTTAGTTGGAAAGATCATAGACTCATGGAACCAGAGTTGAAATGAATTTCAGAGGCCTCTCATTTCCCAGATGAGGAAACATCTGTACAGGCGATGGGCGGGCCACTTGATCTATCTGTGACTTACTTTCCTCTTCTGTATCTATTCTTGTTTATGACATGGGCCACTTCTGAGAAAAAGTATTGGTTGTCTACATTCATGATGGAAAAAAATTATAATTTTTACTTAGAGGTTACTGAAAATCAAGATGTAATTCCTGAATTCTATTCCCTGGAGTCCATAGGGTCAAAGGTTACCAACTTCTGACTTTCATCTTTAAGGTTTACAAAATTCATTCTGCACATTTAGGTGGACTGGAGTCAGGAAGATCTGATTTCAAATCTGTCCTTATAACTGTATGAGCAAGGGCAAGTCCCTTAACTCTGTTTACCTCAGTTTTCCCATCTGCAGAATGGAGATTATAATAGTATCTACTGTTATATTACTATAATAGTATCTCTCAAGTGAAGATCAAATGAAATAAAAATTATAAAGCATTTAGCACAGTGCCTGGTACACAGTGGGAGCTATGTAAATGTTAGTGATTATTATATCATCTTTACAACAAAACCAGGTAGGTGCTATTATTATTATTATAATATTATCATGAAAGAAGGTCAAGATCAGATAGTAAACGCCTAGAAATTCGAATTCTGCTGCTCTTTCCCCTGGCAAATCCTTGGAGAACTCAAGACGCTGGAATAATGAGCACTATCATCCCCCTGAGTGCTCCTTGCCCTCCCTTAGGTCCCAGATGCTTGCTCAAGCCTCATTTGGAAATTTTCAGATCTGATCAGATGCTCTCCATCCTTGTTATTGCTACAGGTGCTCACTTAGTTCTAGATAAATACAGGCCCTCTCCCCCACCCCGCAACATGTCGTAGCTTTATATGCGGCTAATGGAGCAAAGCCAGGCTCAGACGTCAAATTAAACGGCCCAGCTCTGTAATCACTCAGACTGACACGGCATAAAAGGATAATTAGGAGTTCATTACAGGCAACATTGTTTGTTCAGCTAAATTGATTTCTCAGCTGCCCATGTTTTCTGTTTACTTACTGAGTGCTCTGCTGCACCATTGGGTTGGCGAGCTAGGAAATCCCTGCTTGGGAACTTATCTCCCTCTTTTTTCCATTCCTTGTCCGTCCCGGGCGATTTTTAAAATATACTCTTACTTGGAGGTGACTAGATCACTGATGGAGCACCTAGTGTGCCTCAGTGACCCTCCTGTGCCAATGGATACCTGCCACCTGATGGCCGCGCTTCTGGTGGGCCCATTCACTAAGCTCATGAACGTGCAAATTGTGTAGAGTAATTCTTTTCACAGTGGCAAGAAAATGGAAATTAAGTTATGGTATATGGATGTCATGGTGTCTTATTTTACCATAAGGAACGAGGAAGGGGGCAGTTTCACAGAAAGCTGGAGAGACTCCTGAACTGATGCAGAGTGAAGTGAGAAGAACCAGGAAAAGAATGTATACAACCACACAGCAGCAATGGAGAAACAAACAATATATTTTTTTAATTTTAATTTTTTTATTATAGCTTTTTATTTACAAGTTATATGCATGGGCAATTTTTCAGCATTGACAATTGCCAAACTTTTGTTCCAATTTTTCCCCTCCTTCCCCCCACCCTCACCCCTACATGGCAGGTTGACCAATACATGTTAAGTATGTTAAAGTATAAATTAAATACAATATAAACATACATGTCCAAACAGTTATTTTGCTGTACAAAAAGAATCGGACTTTGAAACAGTGTATAATTAGCCCGTGAAGGAAATAAAAAATGCAGGTGGACAAAGATAGAGGGATTGGGAATTCTAAGTAATGGTTCATAGTCATCTCCCAGAGTTCTTTCGCTGGGTGTAGCTGGTTTAGTTCATTACTGCTTTATTGGAACTGATTTGGTTCATCTCATTGCTGGAGATGACCACGCCAATCAGAATTGATCATCATATAGTATTGTTGTTGAAGTATATAATGATCTCCTGGTCCTGCTCATTTCACTCAACATCAGTTCATGTAAGAGACAAACAATATTAACAGACTTAAAAATCCCTATAAACAATATAAAGAGCAAACACAATTCCAAAGGACTGATGATGAAACGTGCTGCCTGACTCTTGATAGAAAGGAGATGAACTCACAATGTAGAAGAAAATGTACACTTTTGGACACGAACAATGAGAGGATTTATATTGCTTGATTATGCATATTTGCTACAAGATTTCCTTTTCTCCTTTTTAGGTAGGAGGTGTAGGAAGGAAAGAAAAAATATTTGTAATTGAAAAAATAATATTAAACATGCTTTGGAATGTATTCAGTTTTCAACTTACTAATCACCTCTCTACAATGGGAAGGACAGGTGAATGTTTGGGGGGGTGGATATCTGATTCCATAGAACTCTCAGAAGAAGCTCTCTACAAGCCATTGAAGACTAATATAAGTCAACATCACATTTTTAGGTTTGCAAAGCACTTTATAAAATGATGGCATTTGATCTTTACAATAAGCCTATGATGTAGATCTTATCATTATCCTTATTTTATACATTAAGAAACAGGTTCAGAGATATTAGGTGATTTAGCCTTGAGGTTACACAGCTGGTAAGTAACTGAGTCAGGATTGAAACTTAGATTATTTTGACTTCAACTTAAATACTCTGCAAATGTACTGCCTCTCAAATCAATCAATCAACCAACAAGCATTTATTAAGTACCTGTTCTGTGCCACATACTTGTTATGTAAGGAAACAAAGACAAGAATTGAAATAATCCCCGTCTTCAGAGAGTTTGTGTTCTTTTGGATAGGAAACTGTACAAATATAGGAAAAATATAAAATGGATAGATGCTTCAGAGAGGCGTTAGAAGCTAAGGAGGTAGTTGATTGGTTGTTATTTATTCTCAAAGAAAGCAAAATGACATCACTGTGTTGGCTTTGGAGTATATTGTATCCAGCTGTGCCCATTCAGAGCAGTGTGAACTCAGGAGGCTCTACTGCAGTTCACAAATAGTACAGATGGACATTTGGGGTGGATGCTCTAAAGTTGTGCATCTCAAGTTTCTTTTGAGCTACCTCAATTCTGCTTCATAGAGCATAGCACCCTCTTTGATTTGGGCACATCATGCAGAACGGTCCTGTTCAGTGTCATCTCCCATGTCTTATAATCAACACCAAAGTTCCACAGTGAGACCTTGAGCATCTTTGTGTTGCTTCTTCTGACTTTCATGGGAGTGCTTATGTTCTGGGACTTTTCCATAGAAGTATCTTAGGCAAACATACGTTCGCCATTCAAACAACATGGCCAGTCCCTGCACTCTCTGCAGTAGGGTTCGAGGGCTTGGCGGTTCAGGTTGAGAAAGGACATTGTGTTTAGTGCCTTACCTTGCCAGGTAGTGATTCATTCTCCTGGCATGTAACTGGTATACTTTCCAAGTTTCACAGGGACACAACAATGAGGTCAGAACCATGGCTTTGTAGACCTTTAGTTTGGTAGGCAACTTAATACTTCTTCTCGCTCATATTTTCCTTTGAAGCCTCTTAAACAGTAAAGTAGCTCTAGTGATGTGTATATAATCATCATCTATACGTACATCCCTGGAAAGTATATTGTTAAGTTAGGTAAACTTATCCAAAGTATTCAAAATTTCTCCATTTGCTGTGACTGATGGTTCCACATACAGATGGTGGGGTGCTGACCGGTGGGAAATTGGTGTTAATTTTCTCATTATTAATTGTTGGGCCAAAATTAGCACAAGTGGCAGAGAATCAAATCTCTTCTCTGTTGTATCTTAGTCTCAGAGGCTGCATTGAGGATATAATCATCTGCAAATAAAAAGTGATGTACCAACTTTCCCTCCACTTTTGTCTTCACTTGTAGTCTTTTCAAGTTAAATAATTTACCCTCAGGATGGTAGCTGACATTAATGCCATTTTTGTCCTTGTGGAAGGACATCATTGAAAACATTCTGCTAAAAAGCATGGGAGCGAGCACACAGCCCTGCTTTACTCCTTTGGTGACTGGGAGCTTTGTCCATTATCCAGAACCCGTGAAAGCATAGCATCGTGATATTGGCCTAAAATACTGATGAAGTTCTCCAGGCAACCAGATTTTGCCATGATCTTCTACAAGTCCTCATGACTGACAGCATCAAAGGCCTTTGTTAGATACACACCTAAAGGGGATGGGAAGGCTTCATGGAGAAAGTGGCATATATAAATAGACAAGACCAATCTTGTTTTCAGGGGAGAGAAAAGACAACAATTGGGAATAAGAATCAAAGATTGTGAAGGAAGATGAGATTTTGAGAGAAAGGAGGGAGGGGATGAATTCCAGAACCTGGAT
This sequence comes from Sarcophilus harrisii, assembly GCF_902635505.1. Classification (NCBI taxonomy): domain Eukaryota; kingdom Metazoa; phylum Chordata; class Mammalia; order Dasyuromorphia; family Dasyuridae; genus Sarcophilus; species Sarcophilus harrisii. The sequence goes on along the minus strand of NC_045428.1, from coordinate 40,070,173 downwards.
AGCCTGTGCAAAAGCATCATGGGAAATAGAATCCAAAATCTGGGAAATGTCCAACAATCCAATCTAGTTGTGATGTTGAATGTATAACTGGAAAATAATATAGAAAAAAAGACTGAAAGTGTATGACCCTGCCTAGATCAAGATAGAGTTAATTCTGAATTAGGAATCAAGAATTCATTTAAAGACCACATCAGATCAAAAACTGAAAAAGATTCGAGTTGGAAGCATTCTAAACTTGCTAAAATGCCATTTTTTTTGCTTGCAAAATTTCTGTGTTGGCAAAGCCTAGATGGCATAATGGATAGAGTGCATGGCCTGCAGTCTGGAAGACTCGGCTTCTTGAGTTCAAATCTGGCCTCAGACAGTGTGACTCTGGACATATCACTTAACCCTGCTAGCCTCAGTTTCCTCATCTGTAACATGACCTGGAGAAGGAAATGGCAAGCCTCTCCAGTATCTTTGCTAAAAGTCCTTAGAGTTAGCCAAAAGACAAAGTCATGCATAAAATTATATTTTTTTAGTTAATTTGATTCAATCCTCTAGCTGTATGGTAAGCAGGTATTGCATATAGAATTCTGGTTTTGGTGCTGAGGGAGATATAAAATTAGGAAAAATACAAGATCTGCTTTCCTGGAGCTTCTGGTTCCATTGTCATTTTGAGCTTTTCCTTTGTTCTGTTCTATTGATATGGTTTCATCCTGCATCCAAATAAATTAGTGATTTGGTTATTACTCAGGCTAGGGATGACATGTGTCTGACTTGGGGAAGAACTGGGGTTACCAGACCTTCCCTGGACCACTTCAGGCAGAGAGGTTGGCTAGTCACTTTTCAGCTATGTTGTTGAAGGAATCTTTTTTTTTTTTGTTTATTGATTGAATTAGATAGTTTCTGAAGACCTTCTAATTCTGAAATGTTGTGATTGGAGAAGGAAAATCCCCCCCCCCCAAACACTGGATTGGTCAATCAAGGAATTGGTTCAGATTAGAGCTCTGCTATTTGCTTTACCTGTGTGACCTCGAACCAATGGACTTCATCACTCAGTTTCTTCTTCTGTAAAATGAAAGAAACTGAGCTCTTGCCATTAACTTATAAGCTCCTTGAGGACAGGGACTATCTTTTGCCTCTTTTGTATCCCTAGGTCTTAGCACAGTATCTGGCACATGAGAGAAGCTTAACAAATGTCTATTGATTGGTTGACTAAAAGAACTCCAAGATCTTTTTCAGCTTTGAGTCTATAAATCCTATGAACAGATTTTTGTTAAGAATCAGTTTGACTTCACACAGAGCGAAGGCTCCTAATTAGGGGTGTGTGGACTGAAAAATTTTTTTATAACTGTGTTTTCCAAAAATGGCTTCATTTGTAATCATATGTTTTATTTCATTTTTAAACGTTTAAAAACATTATTTATATAGGGGGTTCAGAGCATTTACTAGACTGCTTTAGAGGTCTATGACATGAGAAGGCTTCAGAATCCCTGTAAGAGGATGGTATAAAGTGATATAATTACATAGACTCATAGATTAACCCAGGAAGGTACCTGGAATCTCCTAATCTAGCCTTCTCTTTTAACAGTTGAGGAAACTGATTTGTCCAAAGTTATACGGGTTAGTAAGTTGTAAATTTGGAATTTGAATCCAGATTCTTTTCCCTTCATGCAGTGCTTCTCACTTTCTTTTTTATAAATAGTATTCTTTTCCAATTGCACATATAGTTTTCAACATTCATTTTTAATAAGATTTTGAGTTTCAATTATTTTCTCTCTCCTTCCTTTCCATCCCTTTTCCCCAAAATGGTAAGCAATTCTGATATAGTTTATACATGTGAAATCATGTAGACATTTCCACGTTATTCATGTTGTGAAAGAAAAACAGAACAAAATGAAAAATCCACAAAAAAGCAAAAAAAAAAAAAAAGTGAAAAGAGTGTGCTTTGATCTACATTCAGATTCCATAGATGGCATTTTCTATCAAGAGTCTTTTGGAATCGTCTTGGAGCATTGTCTTATTAAGAAGAGCTACGCCAATCATAATTGATCCCTGTACAATGTTGTGGTATACAATGTTTTCATTCTCACTTCACTCACCATCAATTCGTGTAAGTCTTTCTGGGTTTTTCTGAAATCTTCCTGCTCATTATTTCTTATAAAACAATAGTATTCATCCATATACCACAATTTGTTCAGCCATTCCCTAGATGATGGGCATCCCCTCAATTTCCAATTCTTTGTCTCCAAGTTATTTTAGTGTCAGTTGATTAAAGACCTATCCAACTCCAAAGAGTTGTCTTATGTGGTACTTTGTCCAGCTGCTTTCTTCAACATCCCTTTTGGGCTCCGAATATTCCTCAAACTCACTGTGGGAGAAAGATAGCACCTCAGAAAAGTCCTTTGACTATCCTCCATATGTCTCAGTGACATTGTTGGTCTGGAGTTTCAGTTAACAAAGGGACAGACTTTGGGTTTCACAGCCACTCTACAAGAATTTCTGGATTTTGTGGAAATCAGATTTTGTCTCTATTTCTGCTAAAATAAAAAGCTGGATTCATCATTCCGTAGTGAAGTGTTCTATACAAATCCAATACTCCCCTTTCTCATTCACAGGAAGTGCCATTACAGGTGAATCAAATCAAAATCCTTTGCCTCTAGTAAGAGAGCCCAGAGCCAATTGTCTTAAAGTTTCATGACTTTCTCCACTAGTAATTATTGATTCTTTGATGCTCTAGGGATGCCATATGGCCACAGAGCTCAATGCTTTTGCCTTCTGAAAGAAAGAAGGAATACCACAAGGAAGAAAGAAGGAATTCCACAAGGGAGGAGTTCAGGTCAAGCACCTAGCTCAAAAGACCAGAGAAGTTAAATGTCATGGGGCAATTCCCCAGGGCATCCTGGGGAAACACAGGCCTCAGATGTAACTTGGGTGTTTTCTCCCAGGGATACAGAAATCAATCTCTCTGGAGTCACAATGCCTTAGCCAAAGCATACTTATTTAATCTTTTAAAAACTCTTTACAATTCACTTACAAATAGCAGAAATAAACCCATGAGCATCAGCCTGTGGACACATAGGACAGTTCTGTAGTTCAGCGCTTCAGGCAAGTGTCATGAAAGGACATGATTTCCAGAGGGGGTAATCACTAGATGCAAAAATCACAGAGAGGAAACAAGAAGAAGCCTCTGCGAGCATGTGGAGGAGGTTATCAATAGCCTGCCTGCTAAAGACCAGGCTGTTCTGGATACAAATTTTTAATTATCCAAGTGGCTATAAATGAAAAAAAATGCCATGAAGGTTACTACCATTCTCAAGACTTTGAACCAGTTAGGATAATAGGACAGGAGGAAGACTTCATTGTGTAATGCACCCCAATGTCCATGATTTCCATGACGATGGCTTCAGGGAGTCCCTCCGAAATAAGGAAAGCATACCACAAAGTACCAATGGGGCCCTACTGTAGGCGAAATTCATGTCATCTGGCTTGGCTGGATTGTTTTCTGGCAGAGTAAATTTCCACCTGATCCCTCCCAGGAAAGGCAGAAAGTTGGCTCCATATGCCATCTGAATTAATGCCATTATGGATCCATAGTCTTCATAAGCATCATGATCAGTGGTGGAACTACAGAGAGGACAAATCCAGTCAAAGCAACATAGAGACCTGGCTGAGAGTCAGGCAGGTATATGAGAGTGGCTAATGGCCTTGTGGGTACTACAGGGTCCTTCCTGAAGCAGCAAGAAAACATGTGAGAGCGCCCCATTCTCAATTATATGTATTAGAAAGAAGGGGAGAACACAAGGACTTTCTGCCTTCTTTCTCCCAGAAGCCTGTGCCACAGAAGGAGAAGAAGAGATCTGGGAAGATGTTTGACAGTAGCCATAGAGGACATGGAGCATGGTGGCTGAGGATGACCTCACTTTGTTTTATTTCTTGGAATTCAACACAATACAAGGAACTAGGTGTCTTCAGGGCTCTCAGCCAAACAACTGACATTTCCAAGTTCTGTGTAACTAACTAAAATGCTTGGTTCAATCTAATTTTCTAGGCATCTGTTGTTTGGGTATGATTTTGTAATTCTTATATTAAGCTATTAATTCTTCTTCCAAATCTTTCCTTCAAAAAATCTCACCCCCAATGCCATTTTATTCATAAAATTATTTTAAACTCTTAAAAAGGATTTTGGATTTATTCCTTCTAGGAATTCTGATTGGATTTGTAGCCAAGATTTTTTTTTGGAAGAGCTTTGCTTGTAGATTTTTTGGAATTTATTCTCTTTTTCTAGGTTCGTGTCTTGGGCATTCTTGTCACCATTATGGTTCTTTATGGTAGGATTATTTTTGTTTCTCATTCTTCCAGTTTTATTTCTGAAATTAGCATTATGTGGGAAGATCTAAGTTCTTTACACTTCTGAAAGAAATGCCTGCCACTCATTTGGTCCTGACTTGGAGGACTTTTGGAGGACACCAAGGACTCTGGAGTCCTGGTACTGCTTTTCTCTTAGTACTATGTTCCTCAGGGTTCCCAGGAAGAACTGACCTTAGCTCCCTGATAACCTGATGGAAGGTTTTAGAAGTTCAGGACAGAATTGAAAGTCCTCCCTTGCTTCTGAGCATCATGTATCCCTAACCACTTAGCTGCAAATGCACAAATGATCCTTGCTTGAGGCATCCACCCAGGTATAGGACCTTTGGTTATGCCAGTCCCTTCTGGTTTGGGGATAGCCTCTTATTCTAGGATGCAGCATCAGACCCTGGTTCAGTTCTTGCTGAATGCTCCATATAGCATTATCCCACCTACAACCTGTCCCTAATAGCCAGACATCTGTTCATTTCCCTATGCTGACCTAAACTGGAAAAAAATGCATCACTGTTATTTTTCCTAGGATTTTCTGATTGCACCTCAGTTTGATGTTCTTCCCTGGTTTTTGTTAGAACAGTTTTGGGAAAGAGATGGACTGTTATGTTTCTTCCTACTCTGCCATCTATGCTGATCTCCCTAGCTAAGATGGTTGGGACCAAAAGGAGAATTATAGTTAAGCTTTGTTTGTTTTTTTTTTTTTTAACTAAGGACATGTAGGCAACGCTTATGTGGGAAACTTAGAAGGGAAAATAATTTCCAGGAAATTAAAGGGATGCCCCACCATTATTTCTAAACCTCTATTTTTGCCTTTTGGGTATAAGTATGTATGATTAATACCTATCTATATCCCTATTACAGGTTTATATAAAAATGCATGCATAATATAGGTTATAGTCTTTTTTATTTCTATTTTGTTTTAATAAAAAGTTACAAAACGGGTAGTATTTATTTGAGATCTTGGAATCACTACCTTGGTTCCATTGGGGTGGCTGGACTAAGTGCACATTCAAGTTTGCTTTTTAAAAACACACACATATATTATATCCCCAAGAGAACAAAACTGCCTCTTCTGAAGCATTTCAGGCTGTCAGGAAAATATGTATTCATACATTTTTCTTTTGAAAACCATATTATTATTTACCCAATAGACCAGAATGAGCTTCTTTTGAGTGATTTCATTTTGTCATCTAAACAAAATTTGATCCAAAATATGTCACTTGTGAGACAATGACAAGCTCATCCAACAAGAATAGTTTGGTTCTGTCACTGGCAGATGTGGTATCTTTGAAAATGAAAGGCAAATGAGAAGCCTGACTGGCCTCTTAAAAGACAGGGAACAATGGAGAAAGTTGAGGAAAAGAAAAGGCTATTTGAGAAAGTTTTGGATCTCAGTTTGTTTGAAAAAGGGACGGACTCTTTAGAGCAGAGGGGAGGATCCTTGATCCTACAGCATGAAGCAAGATTGTGGTTTAACCTGAAGATTTGGAAAGGTGTCTTGAAACTGTATCCTTAATGATGAAATCTGAAGACCAGGAGTTTTCTAAATACCATGGGGTTTCCAAATTCTTGGTCTTTGCTCCATTTATATTGTTCATCTTCTTGATCAATATTGATTTTTTTTTGGATCATGTGGTGATCCTGAATAGTCATTAAATATGACATACTGATGGATTGAGTGTGCCATATTCTATTTATTTGGAGTCTATTAACTTCATGCTCTAACCAACTCACTAAGCTCGAACTTCCACAAAAATTCAGTTTGGAATGAGAGGATGGAAGATGGAATGGACCATCTGAGCACATGTTGGGAGAAGCAGTTGCTCATTCTTTAGAGTATGTATTCCTATAGGGAGAAGATAAGAGTTTGAGTTAAAAGAGCCACAATAATAGGACCCAAGAATAGAATGGTAATATAGGAGTGGTTGTACTCCATTATGCATAGTGGATAGAATGTTGGATTAGGAGTAAGGAGGACTGGAGTTTTAATCCTGCCTCAGAAACATCCTAACCTGTGTAAATTACTCTATCTCTGTCAGTCTTAATTTGCTCATCTATCAAATGGGGATGATGATGATGATAATAATAATAACAATAATAATAATAGCCTTAATCTCATGGGATTGTTGTGAAGATCAAATGAAATAGTGAAAATATTTTGCAAGGCAATTCCAATAGACTCGAGATGAAAAGAGCCAATCACATTCAGAAAGAGAGGACTATGGAAATTGAATGTGGATCACAAAAAAGTATTTTCACCTTTTTTGTTGATGTTGTTTGCTTGATTGTTTTTTCTTTCTCATTTTTTTTCTTTTTTGATACAATTTTTTTTTTTGCACAGAAAGTGGGAATATGTTTAGAAGAATTGCACATGTTTAACCTATATTGGATCACTTGCTGTCTAGGGGAGGGGGGATGTAGGAGGGAAAAAATTTGAAACACAAGGTTTTGCAAGGGTAAATGTTGAAAATTATCTTTGCATGCATTTTGGAAAATAAAAAGCTATTGTTATAAAAAATTTATAAATCTTAAGTGCTAAATAAATGCCATTTACCACCATCATCATTGCCTGTGAAATAAACAAGCAAGAAAACAAAATTCAGAATGACCAGCATAGAGGAAAGAGAATGAGATTTGGAGTGAGAAGATCTGGGTTTTAATTGTAGCTCTGAAACTTACAAGTTGTGTGATCTTCAGCAGGTCACTTAAATTTCCCTTAAAGTAAGAGGGTTCTACTTAGATCCTTTTCAGCTTTAAATCTATGGTCCTATGTCATAAGTTGGTTGTTAGGAATAAATGGGGAATTAAATTTTATTTATCTGTGCAGAGCATCTCATGGGACATCCTCATCACCACTATTATTCTATTACTCAACCTTGTGAAAAAAAATGAAGTGATTTTGATCCAATGTAATCTTTATTTCAGAAAAATGCCGCATGCTAATTGTTAGAAATGACAGGGAATTAATTTCTAGTTGCATTGATAAGGAAATAACTAACAAAATTATTACCTTAGCAGGATTTAACACATCATCCTCAAAGCTTAAGGTAGACACTCGGTGATGATTTTTTGTTTGGAGCATTGAAAATGAATTTAGAGTATTAATTTTGACTATCAAGAAGTTCTCATAAAAGTGTCATAGAATATTTTGAGAAAAATGGAATATAAAAGCTAGAGGATTCAAATGTATATATTATATGTGTATGTATTATATGTACATTGTTTAATATAATTGCATATGAAGTTCCACTTAATAAAAGCACTGAGGGTTTTAGTGAGCTTGTTTTTGGGCAGGGGTTGGTTCCTGAGGCTACTTATAAGTCAGAGATTTTCCAAATTCTACCATCAGCTTAATAAGAGATCTTTCTAGTTATATAGAATTCCATGTTCGCCATTCTCCTTCAAAGCAATACCTTGACCTTAATTTTTATTTATAAAGTCACTGATCATTCATTTCAACTTTTTCATTCGCCATGCTGGGAAGTTAAGATCTGTAAAGGGGCAGTGACCTCCCGAGGTTATGTGATGCTAGGTTAATGAAGGTGGGTACTTGTTCCTTGAATAACTGGGGTAAAGTATGCCATATGTATCTTTTGTCATTAGGGTGACAGAAAAGTCTTACCTCTGAGATTATCTAGTTTTGACAACTCTTCCAGTGTGAATGAAGAGCCTGGATTCAATCAATCAATATATATTTATTTAGTAGCACTAATTCAAAGGGCAGCTAGGTGGTACCAAGATGCATAGTGTCAAACCAGGAGTCAGGAAGATTCATCTTTCTGAGTTTCAAATCTAGCCTGAGATACTTACTAGCTGTCTGAGTCTGGACAAGTCCTTTAACCCTATTTACCTCAGTTTACTCATCAGTAAAATATGGTAGAGAAGGTAATGGCTAACCACTCGAGTCTTTTGCTAGAAAACCCCAAGTGAGATGAGGAACAATTAGGATAATACCTAAAACAAGACTAAACAACAACTAATTCAATCTGTAGCAAATGACTTCATTACTTTGTGCTTTAGTTTCCTCTTCTGCAACTGAAGAAAAGTAGATTCAATGACCTTGAAGGTCACTTTTAGCTGTAAATCGATGTTCTGACAAGCCTAAGTTTTTCAGTGTTTGTATGATTCTGATGAATAGGTAGTTGTCTGGCATCAAGGTAAAAAAAGCAGAAGGGAAAAGCTTATGTCAACCTCTTATGTTTGTTGTTGTTGTTCAGTGGTTTCAGTCATGTCTGACTCTTTGAGACCCCATTTGGTGTTTTCTTGGCAGAGATACTGGAGTGGTTTGCTATTTCCTTCTCCAGTTCACTTTACAGATGAGGAAACTGAGGGAAACAGAGTTAGGTGACTTGTCCAGGGTCACACAAGTAGTAAGGGTCTGAGGCTGAATTTGAACTCAGATATTCTAGACTTCAGGGCCAACTTTCTATCTACTGTGCCCCAGAGCTGCCCACCTCATCTATTATGCTCTTAGATATCATAGGATTGTAAATAGGATTATAAAACTTGTCAAACCCTTTGAGGTTATTTAGAACAACTTTTTCTTTTCCCAGGGGAGGAAATGGAGATTGAAAGAGACATGATTTAATCAAGATCATATATGGCTAATTTGAACTCAAATTCTCTGACTCAAAATTTGGTTCCCCCCTTTCACAATGTCATTGAATTATTCAAATTGTAAGGGAAAGGGGCCTTAGCCCATCACACAGGAAGCCCTGCTACAACTTTATAATTCCAAGTTCATGTTTTGGGAACTCCTAACATGGAGCTTCCTCTTTCTTTCCTCTCTTTCCCTCTTTTCCCTTTTCTCTCACTTTTTCCCTTCCTTCTTTCCTTCCTTCCTTCCTTCCTTCCTTCCTTCCTTCCTTCCTTCCTTCCTTCCTTCCTTGTAATTGGGGTTAAGTGACTTGCCCAAGGTAACACAGCTAGGAAATATCAAGTGTCTGAGGTCAGATTTGAACTCAGGGTCTTCCTGACTTCAGGGCTGCTGCTCTAACCACTGCACCACGTAGTTGCCCCATACTTCTGTCCTTTCCATATCACACCTATGTCACATCTTTCATTACATCTTTCATCATTCCCTGTTTTGCCATTTGGGGGAGGCCACTTTCTTTCAAAAATACGTGACTAGTGACAGATGATAATGTTGGACTTTAAGGTTTATAAAGCTCTGAATATCCTTTGTCTCATTTGATTTTCACAATATTCCAGTGAACAAAGTGGAATTAACACCCACATTTTACAGATGAAGAAATGGAGGCCCTTTATCACACAGTTAGTAAGCATACAAAGGGGAATTATAGCTTAGGTCCTCCTTCACTCCATGTCCAATATTCCATTTCTTGTGCCATACCAGCTCAGTATTTTCTGATCTTTCTAAGATGTCCTCTTGGTGGGTAGATGTATCCTTGGCAGGATATTCAGACCAAAGGGGTATCAGTACAATACTATTTGTATTGATGAATACAAGTTTATTTGTATAAAAGACCAAATCCAATTGTTGAGACTATATAGAACAGATTTTATTTGGCTAATACCTCCTTGTAGCATGTTAGCCTGTATCGCCTTCTTCAGCTTTGAGTTCCTTCTGTAATCTCTCTTGCTCCCATCTAGCTTCTTCAATTTGACCATCTATTGAACTCTTTCATCAATAAGCCTGAAATTATCCAAAGCTTGAGCCTTGAGTCTTGCCGGTTTTCCACGGGGCTTCCAATTCTTGTCAATTAACCATAATCACCAGGACTCATTGGTCCCATCAATATGAAGTCATTTTCTTTGCCATCATTCATATATATATATATTTATTTATATACCTAGCTATATATTTATTGATTGATTTATATACCTAACTATTTATTTATTTACATGCCTAATTATTTATTTATATATCTATTTACTTTGATGTGTATATTAGTGTTAGAGAAATGGTACCGGTTAAGAAGGATAAAGAATTAAGCAGATATCGCTAACAAAACTGAGAAGTAGGCAGGGGAGAGGGTCTATAATGTGGCCTGTGCTAGTCTAGCTTGATTAGATTACTTCTTCTCTTCCTGCGCAGCTTAGCACAAAGCCCATTATCCAATATACCACTAGTCCAACAGATGAATGATCTCATTGATTTATTTATTCTCTCTAATGATGCAGATCATAGCCTATCCATGCTTGTCTGTACCATGTGAGTCTCATCTGTGCTCTCTCACTAATTTGCCACCCACTGCTCTGAAAGTGCTTCTGGGTTGGTTGATTGGCTGGTGGATTGGAAAGGCAGAGAAGAAGCTGCTTACATGGGTTTAGTTGCTTCTGGCGTTCCTCCTCCAATCCTCCCCTAGGACTCCAGTTGAAACTGAACAAACTGCTTCGGCATCGCTTGGAGCACCATGTTGGATCTGTGGTCCGTGTTCCTCTTCCTTGTGCTAGACGGTGATGTCTCCACATCTATATAGTTTGTGTTCATCTCGTCCCTAAATGGAGTCCTTTACTGATTTGAACAGAACTTTGGAGGAGACAGACAGCTGTTGATGGCTAATAATAGAAACGTTTCTGACAATCTGGCTTTGAATGACTTTGGAAGCTAATGATTTAGGATTCAAATGATTTCCTTTCAAAATAAAAGCATACTTGGAGAAACAACTACAATATGCTGACAGGAAATGGTTTTTTTTAACCTTCTAATTTTTTCTTTAATATTTAAAGTTCCAAACTTTGATTTATTATATAAAATGCAAAAAAGCAACAACAAAATGGACATTTAAGTGATTTTTTTTTGGTATGGAACATTGGGTCAGGAGCTGGATAAGACATAGTGTTGAGATAAGACATTGTCCTTATTCTCATGACCATTATTATTTAATAGGAGAGAATGAGATATGAATGCAGGGAACTATATAACATGCAATAATATACAAGAAATGAATTTTTCATGCTTATCCATCCTTCTTTGTTGCCTCATCAGGCCACGAAGGTAAAGACTATGTCAGTAAAGTCTAGGCTCTGGAAGGCTGTACCATGCTGGAAAGAGTAGGAGGATAATCTTGGGGATAGGACTATTGTCCAAGGACTGGTCCACCCAAAGGATGGAGAATCTTAGTTTCCAGCTGGGTGGAATTATTTTGATGAATCCTTTAGTGATGGTATCTCATGAAAGAAAAATACAAAATGACCCTCACTTTATGCATCCTGCATCTTTGGAGTAATATAAGAATATCAGAAAAAGGATCCTAAGAATCACACAATTTTAACGATAACCTATACATAGTATTGTAGTGGAAAGAGTTCTAAGCCTTCAGGCAAGAAGATTAATCTTTTTGATTGAATTTGCCCTCAGATATTTACTTGCTGTGTGCTACTTAATCCTGTTTGCTTCAGTTTCATCATCTGTAAAATTAGCTGAAAAAATGGCAAACCACTCCAGTATCTTTGCCAAGAAAACACCAAAAGAAGTCACAAAGAATTGGGCACAATTGAAACAACTGAACACCAACAATGATAACAAATAAATAGTTATGTAATGATTGATATGCTAAATGTGAGATTCTTATCCAGTGACCACAAGAGGACCTACTATGAAAAGATTTAAACTGAATGGATTTTGATATTCTTGGTGCAACTAAAACCTGACAAAAATGAAGTTACAGTGGAAGGATGGTGGAAGGATGCTTCACAGGTGCTTTTTGGAGAAGTAAAGAAAAACATTCAAGAAGATTATAGCTCTAGAATCAGAAATGACCTCAGAAGTCCACTTCATTAATTTTACAGGTGGGGAAGCTGAGGTTTATCTACATTTGCTTCTCTTCCTGGTTTTAAGTCCACCGAAAAAGATGCCCCTCCTAGGTTAAACTCATTACCTCTAATCTTATCACCATGCTGCTAACTCAAGCTGTGACTAATTCCACTTCTCAGCTTCCTTTTTCCTCTGATTGGAAGGCTAGAGGGTAAAGTAACAAACTCCTTCCAATGCCTTTCTTTATATTTGATGTCAAAAATCCCTTTTGAGCTCTTCTAGAAATTCTTTTTGGATCTAAGACCAATACACATTTTTCTTTGAGGCTTTAGATGTAGCATTTTTGACTTTGTTGTCTTCCTCTGAGTTTGTGTTTTGATCTTCCCTGTCACCATAGTAACTTTCTAAGGTCAGGTCTTTTTTGTTCTTTGCTCGTTTTCCCCAGCTTGTTTCTTAACTTTTAACTTGATGTTAAAGTAGGGTTTCTGGGATGGAGGAGGCCCTATCCCAAGCCTCAGGTTTTTATGCAGCTGTTTTCAGAGCTAGTTCTGGGGGTCTAAGTTTTCAGTTCTTCCAGGGTGGTATGATCTAAAGACAGGTGTGTTTACTACTGTCCTGTCCTGGGCATCTGGTCTGTGAATTTCCATGGAATGATAAACAGGGTCCCTACTTCCTTTTTGCTGCAAGTTCTGGTGAACTGCTGCTCCTTCTTACTCTGGCACTGTGATCCTGGACTGCAATCCAGTTTCAAATATGGGCAGTGTAACAGAAATTCCTGTAATCTCCTGACCAGTTGTCTGACCATCTGTGAGCTGTGGATCTGTGGAGCTGAGAACTCTAGAAGTTGCTGTCACAGGTTTTGTTGCCCCAGTGGCCTGTATGGCCATTTATGACTACCTTGTGCAGGGACTAGGGGTTTTGTTACTGGTTTGTGCAGGATATCTGAGCCTCACTACTAGCTCACGTTAGGGTTCTAGTCTTCTCTGCTGGCTTCCTGGACAAAGTTTTTGCTCATTTGTTTCCCTAAGTCAGACAGAGCTTTCCTGCCAATCTTGGATAGGAAAAATTGTCTGAAAAATTGGGCTGGAGAATTGAATCTAAATGCCTTCCTTTCTGGAGGACAGAAACTCATTCCATTCTGCATCTGTTGCTTTTCTTAGTTCAACTTCATGGAACAAGACATCCCTGCACTGGAAACTCCTTGCTATCTCCCTACCATGTGCTTTTTTATTTCTTTTTTTGTTGGCTCTCTTCTTTAGATTGTGAGCTCCTTGAGGGCAAGAACAATCCTTATTTTTTTTTATTTTTAATAATTTATCCTTATTTCCTAACACAAGGTGGGCACATAGTAGTTGATTGATAAATGTTTAAATTAGATAGATACAAGTGATTTGCTCCAGATCATATAAATGGTAAATGACAGAGCTCATAGGTAAACCCAACTCATCTAACTCCAAATCTAATTCTCTTTGAATTGCTGGAAGAATTGGAAGAAATGTTTTAATCAGGCATCTAAAGGTTGGAAGATTGAGAAAAGGTAAACGATAGCTTGAGATTAAGAAATGAAAGAAGCCAAAATCTTAATGATGTGAAGTCTCACATTTGTATTTCACAAATTCTTTCTTTCTTCAAGGGAAAACCTTGTTGGATATGATGAGCACTGAAGAATGTCACTAAAAATGAAATTGATTGTATTTTAAGAGAAGGAAATTAAATAGCTGTTTTTAATCCTCTGTCTAATCAGACTAATCATTGACTTGTTTGAGCAGGGATTAAAAACTGAACCCCAAATTAGAAACAAGAAATAAAATGGGAGATATTATATATAACTAAAATAGATCTGGTTTATCTATTTAAGCAAATTATTGGCAGTGAAAATAAAAAAATAGATAAAAGAATAGACATTGACAAAGACTATTGACATATTCTATGGAATTTTAACCTATGTAAAATACACTGGAATGCTAAAGAGTCTGGATATGTCCTTAGCTTGAAAAGACATACGTAATCACTGAACCTCAGAATTGGAAGACATCTCAGAGGCCCTTTAGTATAATCCATATGTGAATTTAAAATCCACTCTACAGCATCTCTGAGAAATGATTATCCAGTCATTGATTGAAGATAAGAGGGAGTCCACTATCCTCTGAGGCAGGCCATTCCTCTTTTGGATAATAATATAATTAGAAAGTGTTTCCTTATATTGAATTCAAATGTGCATCTTTATAACTTCTACTTTTTCTCCTAATTCTGACTTTGGGCAAAGAAGAAAGAGTCTTATTTCTATTTATTTTGTAAATTTAGTGTTCAATTCAATTTAACCTAATAAACATTTATTAAGCACTTATTTTATGCCCCACACTGCTAGGTATTAGGGATGAAAAGACAAAGGTGAAACAATTCCTACCTCCAAGAGTTATATTCAGCTGGAGAGATAAGAAAATACAAAGTGATTTCAAGGGGGAGAGAACATTAGATTATGGGAATCAGGAAATGCTTCATGATTATGATGATGGCAACTGCATTGTACTTTGAAGGAACATGGGGAATTCCAAGAAATATAGATTTGAAGAGAGTGTATCCCTGCTATTGGGGAGATACCCATACAAAGGCATGGTGTAGGAAATGAAATTTTACATATAGGGACTTGTGTAAATGTTGCAGATGAAACAAAGGTTAAATGGCGTCAGCATTATTTATGGATGAGAATTGGACTAGTCGTCAGGAGAGTTAATTTCTAGACACAGATCTACAGTCCCTCTCTGTCAGCAATCTGTTTTGTGGCCTTTGATAGGTCATCACATTTCTTGGAGCTTTAACAATATTAAGCTAGAATCACAGAGTTATCCCTATTAAATTTCATCTTGTTAACTTCAGACTTCATTTCTGCAGCCTTCGGGATCTTGATTCTGTTGTTTGATGTATTAACTGCCTTTTTTTTCTGGATTGGTGTCATAAAACTTAACAGAATGCTGCTGAGGTATTCATTTAAATGTTGGGGGGAAAAAGCTGAGAAATGGACAGAATCCCAAAGTCCTCTATCAGACACTCTTATCCAAGTAGTGCATAGCACACAGCAGAGAATTAACAAGTGTCTATTGATTTCAGTCAATCAGTGTTAAATGCACACAATCATCCCTTATCTATAAGAATATCAGCAGGGAGTCTGTCAAATTGGTGAAATCTAGAGATATTATGCCATAGCATCACCTGGTCAGTTAGTCTGTTTAGAAATCCTGTCAAACAAAGAAAATGAGGTTAATCCAGTATGACTTCTCTTAGCGTGTATCCATGCTGGCTCATTGGCAGGTCTGCACTCCCAGAGCCTGGTGAACATCAATAGAAGCAATCTGGAGATGAAGAGCAAAGACACAAGATGCCATGGAGGATGGAGTTGTGGCTAACCCTACCACACATTCCCCTCCCACTCAAACAGTTCTCTTTTCTCTGTGTCTAAAGCCTCAGGAGGCTCCATATCCACCTTGACCTGGGGATTCAAAGAGCGCTCATAATACAGATACCCAAGGAAAGTCACAGAGGGACAACAGACCCACCAGAGCCATGATGCTTTGTTATGGCTTGTTCTCTCTCCCTCCTTCCAAAACTAGAGCTTAGCAGCTGCAGTTTTTGGGTCGGTCCAATAAGCACCCGGGAAGAACCTTGAATCTCTTTTGCTTTTGACTCTATTGGGGTTTAGTTGCTGCCTTCTGCCCTCATGGTATTTCCATGGTTTCTTTGGTCTTGTCACATGTACGAGAATAACATCTTACCTTTCTAAGTTCTCAGCTTTAATTCTCTGGACACTTGAGCATCCCATGACATGCAGCCACATGTAGGAGAGAAGACCATTGCTGCATGGAGAAGCTTGGGGTCATTAAAGCACTAAGCCACTTCCCAAAAGGAATCAGTCCAATGTTTCTTCTTTCTGCTGTTCAGTTCTGGAGCCAGCTTATTGTTCTTCCATCATGTTCAAGATATAGATGTTAATAGGTCATCTTTATGGACTAAATTTTCAATTGCATTTAATACTCTGTATAAAAGGGATTTCTCATCCATTTGGTTTTTCCTGATTGGATAACTGCATGAAAGAACAACAATAAAAACCATTACTTGCCTTCAAATTTCAGCTACAATGAAACTTTATACTAATGAAACTATGTGGTTTTATATGTTAAGGAAAAGACAATTGTGAACTGCCAAGAGGACAGTTGATTTGTGGCTAAGTTACTAATTAATTTACTACTTACAGCTTTCTAGCTGTGTGACTCTGGGCAAGTCACTTAATCCTGTAGTCCTCACTTCTCTTAATGGAACGGGGTGGGGGAGATAAAACTGTTAAATTCTATCCTATCTCTGATACCTTTTTTTTTTTAATGACATCATTCAGAAGGCAAACTATATTAAGTCCAATTGGAAATGTTCCACCTGGTGACACAGGTAGCTAGTGGATTGAGTAAGGGACCTGGAGTGAAGAAAAGAAGCTCAAATTCAACCTCAGATACTTCATAGCTGTGTGACTTTGGTCAGTTTATTTAAGCTTTCTCAGTCTCAGTTTCCTCATCTGTAAAATGGGAATAATAACCACATCTATATTTCAGGGTTCCTGTGAAGATCAAATGAGATAATATTTGTAAAGTGCTTTGCAAACCTTAAAGCACTATATCAATACTATTATTATTTACCATCATCAATATTGTTCTTGCTATCATTAGATCAGAAATACATTGTGCTATTTATTCCTGGCACTCCTTAATAATTAGTGAAGGGTTAAAAACACTGAAGGCCATAAAAACATGAGGAGCTAATAAATATGACCAAACCAGTGACTATGTGTTGGTCTACCTTCCTTGGTGGGAATGAGAATTGGAAGGGGGAAAGGGGGGGAGCGAGATTACCAGGAAAGGGAGTCAGCTTCTTTTGTGAACTGTGCTCCAGTGGGGACAAGGACCCTGAGGGGAAGAGGATCCAGGATCTTTAAGTTTGCTTCTGAGATTTCTTGTGGGACCAGGCTATCTAAAGAGAAGAATCAGAAGCAGGAAGGAAACAGAGATAGTTATCCTCACTGCCTGGATTATAGCTAGGTCCATGTGAAATCAGCAGTTTAAAATAATTTGATGGTAGTAATGGGGGGGAGGACAAATAATCACACAGCCGTGAGCCCGGTATTTATCTCCCAAAGTTGAGCGGAGGATGTAGGCTGGCATCCCGCCTGGCAAATAAGATATCAAAGACATGTCTTGTGTTACAAAATTAACAAAGGCACAAAACTAACTCTCTCTCTCTCTCTCTCTCTCTCTCTCTCTCTCTCTCTCTCTCTCTCTCTCTCTCTCTGTCTCTCTCTCTCTCTCTAATTTTTTTCCTTCCTTCCTTCCTTCCCTCCTTCCCTCCCTCTTTCCTTCCTTCCTTCCTTCCTTCCTTCCTTCCTTCCTTCCTTCCTTCCTTTTTCTCTCTCTCTCCCTATCCTTTTCTCCTCTCCTCTCCTCTCCTCTCCTTTTTCTCTGTCTCTGTCTCTCTTTGTCTGTCTGTTTCTCTCTCTCTCTCTCTCTCTCTCTCTCTCTCTCTCTCTCTCTCTCTCTCCCCTTCTGCTCTCCTCTTCTTTCCTCCTTCTCCTCTTCTCTCTCTCTCTCTCTCTGTCTATGTTTCTCTGTTTCTGTCTTTGTCTCTGTTTCTCTGTTTTTGTTTCTGTCTCTGTCTTTCTCTTTCTGTCTCTATCTCTCTTTTCCTCTCTCCATTATTTGGAAATAGACCAAGGATTAACTCTTTGTGCCTCAGCCTGATTTCACAGTATGCCCCCTCTCCCACTGCTCCTCATTTATCACTGCCAGAGGTCCAGGCCACAAACAGACCAAGGACCTTTCCCAGGAACCCCTGCTGCTTGGCAGGAGAACTGAGCCAAGGCCAAAGGATCTTGCCTCAGAGCTCAGGTACAAACCTACTGTAGCCAAAGTCCATCCTCTTGAACCTACACAACTACTTGAACTTGGTGGATTTAAGAGAAAAATACATTGGAAAGAGGGGATAGGCAGGAGAATTATTATTTGTAATAGTAATTTAAGTTTAAATTCAGATGAAACAAGAAGAGGTTAGTCAAGTCCTAGTGAAGAGGTTCTCCTTATTTTTGTTGCTATTTAGTGGAAACGAGGACTAGATTTTCTCTTTCTTTTTCTTTTGAACACACACCTGTCTTCCCAGTCCCAGCTGCTGCTCAGGGGAGTGAAGGGGCAGGAGGGTAAACAGTAAAGCTGGAGACATGGAGGTCCAGGCTGTCTTGTTATTCCCCGCCTCCACTCCCTTTAATATGAAACTGGTTCCAGGCACTTTTTAAAAAAAGCTCTCAGCAGGAATTGCAAAGTTTCCCAAGTCGTCACCTAGCAACAAAATCCAGCAAAACATTTGCCAAGCTTTTTTTTTTTTTTTTTTGCAACTTGGCCATCATGGGCAGAGCTGACTCGTTGTCGATGGCTGCATTTGCTATGGAGGGAAATTGAATGCTGACCTCTTATTCTTCCAGGATGCTGAGCTGTGCAACTGGGCCAGCCTGGACCAAATTAATGCATTCTGAGCAAGGGCCCTTCACAGCCATTGTGAGGAGGTCAGGGGAAATCATCAGCATTTGATGAGAGTGTCAGTTTTTGTTGGAATTCCTTGAATCTAACTTCGAAGGAAGTTACTTTAAATTAAACAATGCTAGTTATTATTAGTTGACCCACATGCATTTATTAAGCACTTGTTTTATGGCAGGCACTGAACTTCATAAATTAAAAAAAAACACACTTTTCCTACTCTCAAGGAGCTTACATTCTAAGGGATGGTGGTGGATAACATATACATAGATAAGGAAATAAAAACATTGCAAATTTATTTAATTTTGTTGTTGTTGTTGAGACAATTGGGATTAAGTGACTTGCCTAGGGTCACACAGCTAGGAAATGTTAAGTGTCTAGGGCCAGATTTGAACTCAGCTTCTCCTGACTTCAGGGTTGGTGCTCTATCTACCGTACCATCTAGCTGCCCTGCAAATTTATTTTTGAAGAGGGGGGTGGAGCCTCCAAAACTGGAATAATAAAGAAAATCAGATTAATTTCAAAGCATTATTAAAGATCTACTGGTGTTTGCTGCTTGGTACCTGTTGGTCAGTGTTGGAAACAAAATTCTGAACCCCCAAAGGATGCAGTGAATGAACAGACTTAGGATAAGTGAAACAATTTAAACTTTTGATATGTTCCTGCAGAAGCCAATAGGAAAACTCCATATGAGATCACACATTGATGCAGAAAGGAGAACAAGCTTTTATACCGAAGGTTAGTCCAGCTTCTCCCTTCAGAGTTTTAGTTGGCCTAAACCCTTCCAGCTTACAATTTTCCTTATCCTCCCCTTACATGTTGCTCCTAGATATGTTCACCCTCTCTGGTCAAAAGTGTTGGCTAACCCTGCCTTCAGGTTGTTGGATAATATGAATGAGGTTCATTTAACATGCATGCTGGTAAAAAGCTTGTATTCTGTCTTTGACCCAGTTTTAGCCAGCTTTAGGCTTGGGTCCCCTTATCAGAGACTTTGATTTTGAATTTAGCCTAGCTTCTTGACTTTCAAGGTGATTGGTTGGTGATATCTCAGTAGGATGTTTCACCCCTTGTCCTTGTCCTTTTTTGCAAGGTTTGTGGACATGTGTACCTATCAGCATCTTCTACATCAAGGACTGTTTTGGGCATTGAGGATACAAAAATGGAGACTGTCTCTACATTCTATAAATAATCAGTCAACACAGAACCAAGAGGCTGCATGATAGAGTGGAAAGAAAGCTCAGTCCAGAGAAGCAAAATCTGGGTTCAAGTCTGTGTCATTCAAGGCAAACTACTTACCTGCCTATTGCTGCAGGATAGCTCTTAAAATTTTCTTTCTTTCTTTCTTTCTTTCTTCTTTCTTTCTTTCTTTCTTTCTTTCTTTCTTTCTTTCTTTCTTTCTTTCTTTCTCTCTCTCTCTCTCTCTCTCTCTCTCTCTCTCTCTCTCACGAGTAAGCTGATTTCAGAAAAGCCTGGAAAGACTTACAGGAACTGATGCTAAGTGAAGTGAGCAGAACCAAGAGAACATTGTACACAGCAACAACAAGATTATATGATGATCAATTATGATAGACTTGGCTCTTTTCAACAATGAGGTAATTCAAGCCTTGGGATTCCAGTTCCAATAGATTTGGTATGGCAAGTGCCATCTACATACGAATGTGGATTAAAGCATGGTATTTTCACCTTTTTTGTTGTTTGCTTTTTTTCTTTCTTGTGATGTTTTTGATCTGATTTTTATTGTGCAGCATGATAAATATAGAAATATGTTTAAGAGAATTACACATGTTTAACCTATATCGAATTACTTGCTGTCTTAGGAAAGGGGGAGGTAAAGGAAGGGAAGAAAAAATTTGAAATACAAGGTTTTGCAGAGGTGAATGTTAATAATTATCTTTGTGTGTATTTGGAAAAATAAAATACTATCTATATCTATATCTATATCTATATCTTATTTATCCAATTATATATTAAAATAATTTAAAAACATTTTTAAAAAAGTTTTGAGTTCCACATTCTATTCCTCCCTACCTCTTCTCTCCCCCCCTCTCCTTGAAACAGATAAGTCATACATGTACAATCATGTAAAACATTTCCTTATTAGTCATTTAAACTGAAGACTCGGATTAAAAAAGAATGAAAGAGAGAAAGGGAAAATAAATATGCTTTAATCTATATTCATTCAATATTAATTCTTTCTCTGGAGGTGGATAACATGTTTTATCATGAATCCTTTAGGATAGTCTTGGATCAATAGCTGAGAATAGCTAAGTCATTCACAATTCTTCATCACACAAGATTGCTGTAGAATATTTTCCTAGTTGTGCTCACTTTATATTGCATCAGTTAATGTAAGTCTTTCCAAGTTTTTCCAAAACCATCTTGCTTTTCATTATTATAGCACAATATTTCATCACAATCATATGCCATAGATTGTTTAGTCATTCCCCAATTGATTAATATCCCTTCAATTCTTAGGATAACTCTAAAATCTTAAGTTAGGAAAAGGTTACTGATCCCTATGAATAAAAGGAGTTTTCTCAAAGGGAATTTCTTTTACCAATGAAATCAGAGGTCTACAGCAAAACATGTACATATATAGAAAATCAGAATAATTTTTGGAAGGGGAGCCAGAAATAGTAATGATGGACATGATGGAATCAGGAAAAGCTTCTCATGGGAGGTAGCATTTGTTCTTAACTTTGAAGGTAGCCAAGGATTCCATGAGGTACAGCTAAGGGGGGAAGATATTAAAAGCATATTGGGCATCCTGTGCAACACATGGAGATGAAAGATGAGGTGTTTTTTTTCCTTATTTTTTCCCTTTTGATTTGATTTTTCTTGCCCAGCATGATGCATATGGAAATAGACTTAGAAGACCTGCCTATTCAGTGGTGGGTGAGAAACAGCAAGCAGCCTTGTTTGCTGGGATAGCAAGTGTACAAGAAGAGGTAGCATGTAGGTTGGAATCACGTTGTGAAAGGTTTTAACTACCACAGATGCACGAGTTCAGTTTTTGCTGGGTATGTCTGGATGGCATAGGAAACCTCAAGTCTGTAGCGTAATTAGCCCTGCATTCAACTGAAGATGATTTGGCCTTTAAAATGAAAATAATACTATAGGAATTGCTTCTTCACAAGGAGAGCAAATTGACTTTGGATTCTAATTCTTCTCAGAATTCAGAGCCAGACAAGGCACATTGTTTTTTCTTCACTGTGAATGTTTTCAGCCTTAATGTAGATCATGGATTGCTCTTCCCCTGGGTAGATGATTTCATGAAATCCTGGGAGAGAGAACCATTCATCCCTTGGTAGCTAGCTCCCTGAACTTAGTTAGGTTAGTCTTTTTTATTAATTTTTTAGGTTAGTCTTTACAGGGTAGATATACAATCTGTCACTAGGTCTGTACTTACAGACTTTTCAGCTTAGCAGGATTTGTTGGAGCTTGGACCACATGGACTCAGCCATTGGGAACAAAATAAGACCAGCTCCATTATCTAACACGGTGGACTATAATGAAGTAGTTCATATTATAATTAATATTATAATACTAGATCCAACCCCTGTCTCCTTGAGCAGAGGCAGTTTTATTTTTGTCTTTGTATCTTTAGTGCTTTGAAGCATGCTTGGCACATATGAGGTGCATAATAAATTTTCATTGAGTGGCAGGTAGGTGACAGAGTGGATAGAACATTAGCCCTGAAGTTAGGAGAACCTACATCCAAATCTGGCCTGACCTTGGACAAATCACTTAACCCTGATGGTCTCCAAAAAATAGAAAGGAACAAAAATCTTCATTGAATTAACATGAGTTGAACATTGTAACCTTAATTTTTTTTAATACTTTTTTGTTATTTTTGTTCTTAATAGTTTTTTATTTTTCTAAATACATGCAAAAATAGTTTTCAACATTCCCTTTTTCCCTTTTTAATTGTAGTTTTTTATTTTCAAAATATATACATGGATATATACATATACAATATATATATAGATAAATTTTGACATTCATCCCTATAAAACCCCGTGTTCTAATTTTTTCCCTCCCCCAGTTGGCAAGTGATCCAACATACATTAAACATGTGCAATTCCTCTATACATATTTCCATAAATATCAGGCAGCACAAGAAAAATCAGATCCAAAAGGGAAAAAAATGAGAAAGAAAACAAAATACAAGCAAACAACAACAAAAAGTGAAAATGTTATGTTGTGATCCACACTCAGTTCCCCCAGTCCTCTCTCTGGGTGCAGATGGCTCTCTTCATCACAAGATCATTGGAACTGATCTGAATCATCTCAATGTTGATGAGAGCCACATCCATCAAAAATGATCATCATATAATCTTGCTTTTGCTGTATAAAATGATCTCCTGGTTCTGCTCACTACACTCAGCTGACATCAGCATCAGTGAGTCTCCCCAGGCATCTCTGAAATCCTCCTGCTGATTGTTTCTCACAGAACAATAATATTCCACGATATTAATATACCACAATTTATTCAGCCATCCTCCAACTGATGGGCATTCATTCAGTTTCAAGTTTCTTGCCATTACAAAAGGGTTGCCACAAACATTTTTGCACATGTGGGTCCCTTTCCCTTCTTTAGTATCTCTTTGGGATATAAGCCCAGTAGAAACACTGCTGAATCAAAGGGTATGCACAGTTTGATAGCACTTTGGGCATGTCAACATTCCACTTTTATTTTTTTAATTTTTGAAATCTTTTTTTTTTAATTATAGTTTTTTTTATTTCCTGATTCCAGACCTGACACTTTGTCCACTGTGATACCTAATTGGCCATATCAAAGGTACTTCGTATTGGGTATCAAGGTTATGGGAGGAGAAGGTTTTGATAGCCATGTGACAGGATTCTTTTGTGTTCTTTGGTTTGCAAAATATTTTGTTGATCAGCCCCAGGCATGTCATCAGGGCATTGCGATCATAGATCCATAACACTCAGGTTGAGGAAGAAGTCTCAGCAATAGTTAGTCAGTCAATCAATAATCATTTATTAAGTGCCTACCATAGGCCAGGCACTGTGCTAAATTCTGGAGATAAAAAGAAAGATAAAAAGCAGTCTTTGATCTCTAGATCACATGACAATTCCAGCAGAGAGTAGCAGCACTTTGACAGAGAAGGGGCAAATGATACCCTCAGTAGCAGAAAAAAATGGCAACTCCAGGTTATCAGTCAACAGTAAAGGATGACCAGTGGCTTGAGTTGTGAGAAGTTTTCCAATTGGGATGCAACTTTTGGTGTATGAATTGTTTGAGCAATGTTTTCTCTTCCACTGAAGGTATGAAAATCTGAGGGATGTTGTATCCCTTTGTGATTGGAGTTGGATGATGATTTTACTTGATTTCCATATTATTTATTTTGCCATTCCATCCTCACTAAAAGAAATTATTTGATTTCTGGTTTGTTGGTTTACCAAAAACACTGATGGGAGCTCTAGTGGTATTTGTATAACTGTGATTACCCCAGACTAAATCTAGTGTGAGAAAGGGTTCTAGAAGTGTGGGATCCATGCTACAAAGCAATAAGTATGTATTGAGCACCAATTATATACAAAAACATGCCATATGCCACAAAGAAGCTATAATTTGTGGCCACGTCTCTCCAGAAGCCTACAATCCAGTAGAAGAAGTAAGTCACATTTAACAAATAACACAAAGTGGCAAATAGGTATCTGAAGCTGTAAGAAAGACATTTCAAAATCAAATTCTGAGAGGAAAGATTATTCTCAACCAATTTTATTCACTACATCTTTAAGCCAGTATCATTTTGTTTAATCTTCCAGTGTTGTTGATCTGAGCAGCTTGGTGGTTCAGTGGATAGAGTTCTGAGCCTGGAATCTAGAAGACTTGAATTCAAATCTGACCTTAGACACTTAATAGTGTGTGACTGTGGGAAAATCACTCAATCTTGTTTGCCTCAGTTTCCTTTTCTGAAAAATGAACTAGAGAAGAAAATAGCAAACTACTCTAACATCTTTGCCAAGAAAATCCCAAATGTGATCATGAAGAATTGGATACAACTGAAGTGATTTTACAACAGCAACCTTATTGATTTACCATCGGTCAGTGGATCACAGGTCTAGAGAGGGAATATACATGAAAGGCTAATAAACCCAATCTCTGATTCTTACAGATGAAGAAATGGACCTCAGGGAGGTCACTGGATTTGGCCAAAGTCAAACCATATTTCTAATGTATACTTAGCATATAAGCCCCTTGTGAATAAAGATTGTTTCTTTCTTTGTAAGAGTTTCTTAATACATGTTTATTGATTAACTGATCCTAGGTATTGTTACTTAATCCCTACATGCTCCAGATTAAGACTCTAAGTTTCAAAGGAGGTGCCAACCCTGAACTGGTAGACAGTTTCCTCAGTAGTATTTTCATAAAGCCAGTGCGATCACTGGACCAGTTCAAAACGAAATCAAAATAACCTGTGCTGAATGTCAAAGAATACTATACTTTTTATTGGTTGCTAATAACATTTAGCCCTCAGTACATATTCATATAATTAGTCATATAAGTGAAAATATCATATTGTTAAATGGTAAATTTGACAAGTTTAAAAGGAAACTCATCTTTAAAAATATCAAAATCTATCTTTTCTTCAAGCTTCCCTGTTTCTATCAATCTCCCATCCAATCAGCTTTCAAGTTTTCTCAGTTCTATTCCCATATCTACTACACCTGTCCCTTTCTCATTTTTGATATGCTTACCACTCTGTTTTAGACCATCATTCCCTCTCACCATTCTCAATCATCCTTGATTCTTTCTTCATTCTCATTACATGTCCTCCCCCCCACTGCCGCCTACTATATTCAATCAATTGCCAGTTTCTTTCTCTGTCTCTCTTATTCTGTTTTTTTGGTTGCATTTTTATAACAATAGCTTTTTATTTTTCCAAATACACGCAAAGATAGTTTTCAACATCCTTTCCTGCAAACCCTGTGTTCCAAATCTCTCTCTTCTTCCCCTCCCCTCCCCTAGATGGCAAGCATTGCAATATAGGCTAAACATGTGTAACTCCTCCAAACACACTGCCACATTTGTCATTCAGTGCAAGAAAAATCAGATCAAAATGGGGAAAAACAAGAGAAAGAAAAAACCCAACCAACCAACCAATAACAAAAAGGTGAAAATAACTATGCTTTGATTCACATTCAGTCTCCATAGTTCTCTCTCTGGATGTTATGGCTCCCTCCATCACAAGTCTATTAGAACTGCCTTGAATCACTTCCTTGTTGAAAAGAGCCAAGTCTATCACAGCTGAACATCACATAATCTTGTTGTTTCTGTATACAATGTTCTCTTGGTTTCACTCACTTCACTCAGCATCAGTTCATGTAAGTCTTTTTGGGCTTTTCTGAAACTGCTTGCTGATCATTTCTTATAGAACAAAAATATTCCATTACTCTCCTATGCCATAACTTATTCAGCCATCTGATGGGCATCCACTCAGTTTTCAGGTTCTTGCCACCACAAAAAGGGCTGCTACAAACACCTGTCTCTCACTCTGTTGTAGCCCTCAAATTGATATAAGCTTCTTAAAAGAAAGGTCTTTTCTCCCTTCCAATTGTTGACTTTATGTCCTGAGCACAGTAACTGGAACTCAGTAGGCACTTAATAACTTCTTTTCAAGTTAACAGTTTATTGATTATGAAATATCCTCTTCCAATTTCCTAATTTTTGTCTCATATAAACCATCTATGAAGAATAATGTGGGTATCTGGAGATCAGTCAGGGAGGAAGTTGAAATAAAAATTCATTCTTTTATGATGACAATAGACAACTCTCACTTAGAGAGCACTTCCACATTTACAATTGTTTCAGTTCCTTTAGGGAAAGTGAAAATAAATCTGATAATATGATTTGGTTTCATAAAAATGAAAAGAAAGATTAAGAGTATTTTAAAGATGAAAGGTCAATGTGTCTCTAGATATGTTTTATGATGCACATCATAGGGAAAAGGAGTCAACAAACTGGTGACCCAGTTGACTGGATCTTTAAGGGATTTTCAGTTTCTTTCAAGGGACAATGAAGGGAACAAATACAGAGAGTTTCTGGAAGCTGAACTAATTTCAGTGGGAGAGAATTGCTTTCCTAGCTGAAGGCAGATTCCTAGTTACTTAATCAAGAATTCTGACCCACAGGTAGAGGGGAAGACAGATGCTACTTCTCTCTCTTCATGTAACACCTTCTTTGCCCCTGGTTACCAGATGGCATTGTTTTTTACTGAGGGATGAACCACAGAAGCTTTGGAAACTTACAACAGTTCCTCTTCCCCTCCTCACCCCAACTCCTTGAAGCTATAACATTGGATTAGAAATCCCATGAGAATCAAGCCCTACCCGCAGGTCTTTTGACTTTCTTGTTGCTGCTCAGACCCCCTGGGTGGTTCTCCTGAAGTCTGGTGGAAGGGGAATTGTATAGAGAGCTTTTCTATTCTTGGGTCAGGACTGAACAAGTTTCTTCCCTTGAACCTCTCAAAATAAAATGAGTCTATAGCAGCAGCTAAAAGAGATCTTTTTAAAAACTGCATCAGTAAATTGTAGCCTCATTCAATATTTTCCCTCTTCTCCCACACTGGTGCTGATAGTGGGTAACCTTGGTGGACTGGTAAGGTGACATCCTTGACAATGATTACAGGCTCATCAATCTGAGCTGAAGATGATGTTAGAGATCATCTAGTCCCCTTCTCTCTTGTTAGAGATGAAGAATTGAAATCACGAGATATAAAATTACTTACTCACCATCACACAAGTGACAAAAATCATTGACAGAATCTGAAATGGCCACAGTCCAAATCTATCTCGTGTAGCATATTGCCTGGTTTGCAAATTCCAATTTCACAGACATTTATTGGGCATCTACTATGTTTCAGGCATTGTGATCCCCTCTGGGGAGACAAAGACAAATCCCCAAAGTTTCTGGCTTTATAAGACTGATGTTTTACTGGGATAGATGTTGGGAAGGGATACAATATATGCCTAGATACTACCCAGTAAAGGAGTCTAGGAGACAAAGAGTTTTGGGGTAATTTGATGAGGAAAAGGACTTTTTCTTGGAGGTAGAAGGTGGAAATCAAAGAGGACCATGGTTAAGAGGTGACTCCTTGACTGAGCTTTGGGAGGTTCTGAAGGTCAGATAAAGAGATGGGAGAGTATTTTTTCTCATGGGTGATCATCCCTTCAAATGCACAGAAATGGGAGATGGACTGTTGAATTCAGAGTTTGAAATAAAGGCAAATGTTACATTTTCATGGCATTTAGTCTCATATTGTGGTCTTATTTATCCACTGCCCTTTTTTTTTTTTTGATACTTCAACATATTCAGACCTATATAAAAAGTTGAATTGAATTCCCAGAGAACCTCACTTCTTTAAGATGAGGGGAACCTCCTCCTTTCTTAAATGAGCTTGAAAAATGCTTATCCTTTTATTGTCTTTCTTCTGGAGAGGATCTAGTGTGCCCTTATCCACATTGGATCCTTGATCCTGTAGAATCATTGATTTGTAGCTTGGAGACCATATAATTCACCTTTCCATTTTACAGGTGAAGAAACTGGGTAACAGAGAGATTAAATAACTTGTCCAGAATTACAAAGTTATTATATGCTTGATGCAGCATTTAAACTTGGGTCTTCCTGCCTCCAGGTCCAATGCTCTATCCATTGGACTTCCAGATTCCACTCTAAGAACACTCCACCCTTCTTCTATATTGGGCATGAGTCACTTGGAATTCTCCAAATTTTAATATTTGAATTATACCAGCTCCTACAGTAAGAAAACAGGACTTAGGATCAGGAGGAATGGGCGCAAATTGTGGCTACTATCCTTTTTAGTTGTGTGACAATGGACCATTCATTTTCCCTTGTAAATGTCAATTCTGCATGGATTAAATGAGTCTCATGTTACTTTTACTGCCCTATCCCTCAGGGTTGTTGGGAAGCATTCATTTTGAGAATCTTCAAGTGCAATAGGATGAGAGTTGACATCAATACTGGACTTTACAAAGCATTGATGAAATGCTTTAGGTATGTTAGTATCAAAACAACACTGAGATTAGGCACTAGAATTATCATTCCTCTATTTTACAAATAAGTAAACTGAGGCTCAGAGAAGTTAAGAAAGATTTGAACATGTATAAAAGAAACCATTACCCATAAGTCAGTAAAAGGGACTGAAATCACCAAATAAACACTGAAGACATTGTTAATGAAAGGCACACAATTGTGAAAGCACTCGAGGGACTGTTTTTTAAGATTTCTCCAAAAGAAGAAGATTCCAAAAGAATGGACATGATTATGATGGCAACAGGAAACCAGAACATTGAGAAAACACCACGAACTGCTGACCTCTATGTCCTTTTCCTCTATTCTATAAAAGCAAGATGAGAGTAATCTATCATGCATC
The DNA here is from genome assembly GCF_902635505.1 of Sarcophilus harrisii. Taxonomy (NCBI): domain Eukaryota; kingdom Metazoa; phylum Chordata; class Mammalia; order Dasyuromorphia; family Dasyuridae; genus Sarcophilus; species Sarcophilus harrisii. The sequence goes on along the minus strand of NC_045428.1, from coordinate 40,041,125 downwards.
CAGGGAATCCTCGATGAAAACACAAGTAGGAAATAGTCAGATTTACATAGATAGTTTTATACATCTTCAATGAATCAAAAAAAACAGTGAGCATTTATTAAACAGGTGGCTAAGTGACTCATAAAGGACCAAGATCAAATGTAGCCTTAGACACTAACTAGCTGTGTGACCCTGGAAAAGTAACTTTTAAAAAATTTAACTATTTTTAATACACATTGTTTTATGAATTATATTGGGAGAGAAAAATCAGAGCAAATGGGAAAAACTGTGGAAGAGATTAAAAAACAGAAAAAAGTGAACATAGCATGTGTTGATTTACATTCAATCTCCTTAGTTCTTTCCCGGGTTGCAGATGGCGTTTTCTGTCCAAAGTCTATTGGGATTGCTTCAGAGCACTGAACCACTGAGAAGAACCTAGTCTTTCATGGCTGATCATTGCACTTTTTTGCTGTTATTGTGTGCAATGTAATCCTGGTTCTGCTTGTTTTGCTCAGTATCAGTTCATGTAAATCTTTCCAGGCTTTTCTAAAATCAAGTTGTTCATTATTTTTATAGAACCATAATATTCCATTACCTTCATGTACCACAGCTTATTCAGCCATTCCCCAATTGATGAGCATCTACTCATTTTCCAATTCCTTGCTACCACAAAAAGATCTGCTACAAACATTTTTGCACATGTGAGTCCTTTTCCCTCCTTTGATTTCCTTGGGATTCAGACCCAGTAGTAGCACTGAGTCAAAAAGCATGTACCACTTTAATAGCCTTTTGGGCATAGTTCCAGATTGCTCTCCAGAATGGTTAAATCATTTCACAACTCCACTAACAATGCATTAGTGTCCCAGTTTTCCTACATGCCCTCCAGCATTTATTATTATCCTTTCCTGTCATTTTAACCAACCTGAGAGGTGTGAGATGGTACCTCAGAATTGTTTTAATTTGCATTTCTCTCATCAATAGTGATTTAGAGCATTTTTTCATATAATTACAAATTACTTAAATTTCATCATCTGAAAATTGTCTATTCATATCCTTTGAAAATTTATCAGTTGGGGGATGACATGTATTCTTATAAATTTAACACAGTTCTTTATCTATTTTAGAAGTGAGACCTTTATCAGAAACACTGGCTGTAAAGCTTTTTTTCCCAGTTTTGTACTTCCCTTTTAATTTTGTTTCTGTTGGTTTTGTTTGTGCAAAACCTTTTTAATTTAATATAATCAAAATTGTCCATTTTACCTTTCATAACATTTTCTAGTTCTTCTTTGGTCATAAATTCTTCCTTTCTCCATAGATCTGATAGGTAAATTATCTATTGTTCTCCTAGTTTGTTTATGGTATCATCCTTTATGCCCAAATCATGTATCCATTTTGACCTTATTTTGATATGGGGTGTGAGATGTAGGTTTACACTGAGTTTCTGACATATTATTTTCCAGTTCCTGGGAAAGTACCTTTAAGGCAGTTCCTTCCATTGTAAAATGGGGATAATAATAATAACATTTGCCTCCCAGAGTTGTTGTGAAGATTAAATACAATAATATTAGTAAGTATTTAGCACAGAATCTAGCACATAGTTATTGTGGTTTAGTTGTTTTAGTCATGTATGATTCTTCAAGCCCCATTTGAGGTTTGTTTCCCTGGCAGAAATACTGGAGTGGTTTGTTCACTTCATAGATGAGGATAGGTAAATGGAGTTAAGTGACTTGTCTAGCAACATGCATCTAGTAAATATCTGAGACTAGATTTGAATTCAGGTGCTATTATTATTTCTGTATTACAGCTGGGAAAATTGAGGCAGACAGAGGTTTAAGTGATGTGAGGGTCACACAGCTAGTAAGTGTCTGAGACTGGATTTCCCTGGCTCGAGGCTGAGTGTTATATCCACTGTAGCACCTAGCTGTCCTAACCCATAGGAGGCACTTAATAAATACTTGTTTCCTTCCTTTCTTTCTTTTTTCCTCAATAGTATTTTCTTTCCCCAAATATATGTAAAGATAGTTTCCAACAATCATTTGTGCAAGGCATTGTGTTCTAATTTTTTTTCCCTCCCTCCCTTACTTCCCCCCACTCCAGTTGCAGTATGCTATATTCAGATTGATACACGATGAGTCTGACCTTGGCAAATGAATTTTAATTCTCTAATTTATTTTGCTTTGAATCTTCTAAGCACTTAGTACGTGATCTATATACAGGAGGTGCTTAAGAAATTCATGGACCTCTTTCAATACTTCCCTAGAACACTGACTCATCAATATGGTTACTTCTATTCTGATGCAAATCCTTACAGGGAAAGACTCGGTCCTCATTTTTGTCTGATTTACATCTAGATTAATAGCTCCTTATGATTCTTTCAATTATTTTTTTAATCTTTTTTTTTCTCTTGTGAGGCAATTGGGGTTAAGTGATTTACCCAGAATTTGCACAGGTAGGAAGTGTTGTGTCTGAGGCAGGTCCTCCTGACTCCAGGGCCTCTCAATTCATTTTTTTTTCAAATGAACAAATGATTTAGCAACCAAACAGATTCCAATTCAACAAGCATGTATTATGCACCTATTATATGTGGTTCACTGTGCTGGGGAGATTTAAAGATTAAATAAATTAGAAAAATAAACTAAGTTTACTATAGTAAACTTGCTAAAGGCAAAGCTATCTTACTTCAATTTGGATATGGCACATTATTTTTTTGGGCGGGGGGGAAAGGCTGCAGATTTTCTTTGTGTTTTTAATCAATTTACTCCACAATTTGGTTTACAAAGATCCAAAGATTCATGTAGGGGCAATTGATATAGAACATTGTATTTTTCCTCAAGGGGCATGTACTAAGTAATAAATCCAGATTTATTCCCTGGTTATTGTCTATCCTCAGGTCCTTAGGGTTTTCTAGTTAGTCACAAAATCCATTTTAGAAGGAATGTGACAGTGGTCACTGTTTTCAAGTCCTACTTTCTTCGTAGGAATGAAATTACCTCCAGCACCATGGAGAGCAGTCTTCCTCCCTGCTGCTATCTTCTGGGTTCTTGCCTACTCCAAGGGGTGACTTTCTCTAAGTTTTATTATTGTAAAATCAGCTCAGAACATTTTGACCTTTAACAAACAATACTGAAGACAAATTATCGCAAACCTTGGGAGGTCTCTGGGGGTGCTCTCCTTTCCTCCACCCCTCACGTCTTCTTCCACTGGGCTTTGGTACTTGCTGATTCCCAGTGCCAACAGAAACAGGAAACGTGGACTTGCCACATATAAAATCTCTAATTTCAAGGGCTATACCTTTGATTTTGTTTAGCCAGAATCAAAAGGAGAGACTGAATGTTGGACCACTCAAAGGGAACTGGAAATCGCCGCCTTCAAGCACACCTTTGAACAGCGCATCCTGCCATTATGACATTCACAAAAGGCTGTGGGAATGCCGCTGGTTATATCTACCTACTTTCTTGGGAAGAAAATCTGAAAATGAAAAGATTCAACAAAAGACTCTAAGATGGAAGGAGATTGTTGTGAAGGAAATGTCCTGGATTTTTTTTTTTTATCTGTTGCCAAGGTACCCAGGGGCCTAGTTTACAAAAAGAACCCTCCTTAGAGATATCACTTGTAAAAACCGTAATTTCAGTTCCAGGGGACATGCAAATGGCCATTATGGGTAATGAATTAAGGTAAGGAGAATTAGCACATGTTTTTAAAATTGGAAATGAAATAGTGGGGTGGTGGGGGCGTAGTGTCTAAAACAAACCAATGCATCCAACATCTTTTGGTAGTGGGGAGGCTTGATGGGACAAAAACTGGAAGTGGAAGGGTTGGGTCACATAAAGTGGGATAGATGAAAGAACACTTTAGAGTCTGTAAGAAGTTTCCTTTGCAAAGGGACCGAACAATAGTTGAAAGTAGATTTTAAAGCTGCATTGTTGTAACGCTCCTATTCTGGGGTCTTCTTTAACTCTTCTGTGTGAAAGCACACACTAGTTGTCAGGTTAGCAGCAAATATGGAAATGACAAAACGATTGCAATCCCAGGAGGGATGAAAAGACAAGGGGAGAATAGTAACCTGCTGCAAGAACACACTTTGTTAACCATATTTGGGCACCTACTTCACTGGCCTTGAGCCTTTGGATTTTGTTTCTTTCCCAACCCAGGCTGCCACTCCCCCTGTTCACCCCCAGGAGACGAGCCCCCTGAGGCTTAGCTAGATGGGTCTGTTTGGGAGTTTGCTACTTCAATGGTTCTTTGAGGCTATTAGCAATTTGGTCCTGTCAATCTGAGATCTTAACAATCTCCTCTTCCAAAAACCCTCAGATCAGAGTGGGCATCTGTATTGGTTCTAGGTTTAAAGGATTCCTGTGGCCTGATACAATAGTGCAAACTCATGGTTGGTTTGCTGGAATAGCCTTTATTGAAGGATACACAGAGATAGAGAGGAGTTGGTGGTCTATAGATGGCCCTAGTCAATCATGTACCCCTACCAAGTCAATCCCCAAACCCAGATGTAGGCCAGCCATTTATTGGGAACTTACTCTACAAAGTTTGAAACTTCTTTTGGAGCTCCTTTAGGTGGAGGGGGGACAGCATTGTGGCTTAAATAGAACCTCTGGGCAAAGGTTCACAGACAGAAGGAACTTGTCTGGAGTTTAGCTTGATTCCTGTGGAATTTATCTCTCTCTCTCTCTCTCTCTCTCTCTCTCTCTCTCTCTCTCTCTCTCTGTGTGTGTGTGTGTGTGTGAGTGTGTGAGTGTATTCTAGCTGGGGTCTCAGGCACAGTCTTAGGACTGGGATAATAGTACACGCCTGGGAAAATGGATGCCAACCTATACCCAATACCTTAAAAGCATTAAAAATGTGAATCTATTGCTAAAGAAAAGAGCCAGATGAGCTTTTCTGAAGATTCTTCCCTCAAAATTCCTCTATTCATTTTTCCTTTGGAAGCATGAATAAACCATATTACCAACCAACTTTTATTATCTCTAGTTTCTATCAGAGATTTACACATAATACATATTTTGTTAATATTTGTTGTTTCCATGATCTATTTTATATTGACTTTAAATTTATATTCCAATTCATTATGCTTCAATATGTCATGGAAGTAATCTAGGATTCTTGAGGGCCAAGGGAGTGGTAGTTCTACCGAGCTAAAAAGGCTTTGGCTATAGTCCTGGAAGTAGACTATCTCTGATGTCTAAATACAGGGATGTTCATCATCAGTAGGCTAAACATTCAAGGCTTTTGACCTTGATCTTCATTTTTGGGCAGTTCCTCTCTGTTTACTCTGTAGGGATGTGGTTGAGTGATGGAAGGACAGTCAGAAGGTGATAACAATGACTTAGTTTTTAGACCATCTGAAACAATGATTCAGCTGTTACCATTCTAAATGTGAGATCTTTGACCAATGATCTGTGAATGGACATAAAAATTGGAGAAACTGTATTATATTTATCTTGGCATTTTAAAATTATAAATAAAATGAGGAATTAAAAGGAAATTGAAGCTAATTGGGAAGATGATTCACAGGCTCTTTTTGAAGCAATAAATAAAGGAGTAGATGAAGTTGATTTTTGTCATGTATCAATAGGCGCCAGTTACCATTATTTCCATCATCCTGGGAAATTTCATTATTGCATATGATAATATTCAAGGTGAATATTTGAAAACAAATCACTATGGGAAATACAAATTATGCATGGAAGCAATAGTTAGAGAGGATAAAAAAGTAACAAAATTCTTTTAAAAATCCTAGGAGACACCTTCCAAAACTGATTATGATGATGATGATAGCGCATATTTATTTAGCACCTTAAGATATGCAAAAACCTCATATTACCTTTGATACTTATTGATATCAATGTAAAATATAATATTAGGAAAGAATGGCAGAAAATATATTAGAAGATATGGTTTGTAAGTAGGGAATGCAAGGAATTGAAGACTTATAGAATGCACAAAAGCCTCTTGGCTTTGCTTTATTGATGCTTTTTAAAGAATTAGAAACTACAGAATATGGCACAAACCAAATGACACCATGATAATGAAATTGGTTATATCTTAATAGATAGGAAATGTCCCCTAAAAGAAGGGCAAGGAAATCAGCACAAATTATGACAATTCCATATAGAAGTTTAGCCAATATAAATCAATTGCTATAAGGAGACCAAAGGAATCCCCAAATAATCTTGGTCAGCAAACACAATTTCTAAGTGGAAAAACATATCAGTCAGAGGCCACACTGATTTAGAATATAAATTCATTTATAAAATCTTACAGATAAGGCAGCTAGGTGAATCAGTGAATAGAGTGCTAGGCTTGGAGACAGGAAGTCCTGAGTTTAAATCCAACCTTAGACACTTATTAGTTGTGGGACCCTGAACAAGTCACTTAACTTCTATCTCAGTTACCTCCTCTGCAAAATAGAAAAAAATATCATCTCTCTTCCAGAGTTTTGTGAGGATAAATGAAATAATATTTGTTAAGTGCCTGGCATATAATAAGCATGATATAAATGTTATCTGTTACAGTTATTGTTATTTCCTCATAAAGCATCATGAAAAAATGAAGTAAAAAAGCAATTGAAAGAAAAATTTCAGATAAATCCAATTAAGTCATCCTAGATGGAATTTAAGAATGAAATTAGAAAAAGGGTTATAAATAGACAAAATGTTGGCAAAATTTTAATAGCAAACTCTTCACCATTCAGGACCCTAGAATTACCACATTTGGGCTCCATCTTTATCATTTGAAAAATGCTTGTATATGGAAAGGAAATTGCACTGAAGAAAGAAAAAGGTGGAGAAGAAAAGCAGTGGAACTAGACCAAATATACCCAAAGAGGATTTGTGCTGGAAGTGGGGGAAGCACTCAATTTTGAGGGTACTAATGAATTAATTAGTTCTTAAAATTTCTGAAAGAAGTACAGACAGCAAAGTTGTATGTGTGCAGGAAATCTTGGATGTTCTCTTTTCCTAAAAAAGGGCAATTGAAACAATATCGATAACTATGACCCATATTTAAATTTCTTATTTATGTAAAATATTTATGGGAACAATTTTCTTGCAACATACCAAGAGCATTTTTTTTTGATGAAGGCTTTAGAAGGGAAGAGGGGCTTCACAAATAATATTCTCTATAAATGACATTCCATGCTACTCCATAGATATTCCACAGTAGATACACATCTCAAACATAATTCAATTCACAGAACAATGTAAAGGACACAAGATCTAGCTAGCTTTAGTATTTGTTGAAGCATAAATAAGTAAGCATTTAATTTGGTAAAACAAAATGCTACCCAATATAACTGGAATCTTTGAAATATTCAAATCCTTTGGTAATCATCTTTGACCTTTTTTTGATAGAATTTAGGTTACTGAAGTGAAAGGGAATGTAATCTGCATATCTGTATATGTTATGCATTGGGTATTTTTGCACAAAGAAAACTGGGAAAGGGCAAAGAACAACCTAGTGGAAGTTTTTTTTTTTAACTAATTATAAACTCCAAACCTTCCCATGTTAGTTCAGATATGGTCAATATGTTAGCATATAAAAGAGTTAAAAAAAGAAAGGGTAATAATAAAAATAATGATAAATATTAGGCAATGTAGAACAGCAGAAAGAATTTTGGATCTCCAGATAAGCTGAAGTCAAATCCTATTTCAGTTACTTTCTCACTCTATGGCTATGGAGAAGCCACTTGATTTCTTTGGAACTTGGTCTCATCATTGATGAAGTTAGGGGCTAGGCTGACTTAGGTGACCTTTAAATTCTCTTCTAATGATAATTCTATGATTTCATAGGGCTAAAGAATCTGCTAGTGTAGTGGTCTTTCCACCCCATTGCTGTGTCTATAAAATTCAAAAAATTTCTGACTTTCTGAACATAGCTGGTCTGGCACCCAGATGATAACTCTATAGTCTAGGACCAAGTTCTTAATTGAAGCCTTACTATTTGGTAGAACCTGGTAAAGGAGTTAGAGGATTTGGCATCCAGCCCTGCAACCTGTGACCAGAATCACCTGGAACAAATAATTTTTACTCCCTAAACTTCAGTTTCCTTATCTATAAAATTAGGGGACTTGACTGAATAGATTTTTCCCATCATCCTATAAATCTGTTGCGGGAAAGCTTTTGAGGACTTATGGCCACATTCACATAAGAATGAACCATTATAGTATGACCCATCAGTTAAAGTGAAATGATGATGATGATGATGATGATTGATGTCAGTATCACATTTTACAGTTTAGAAAATACTTTATATACTTCATCTCATTTATCAATGAGAGACACTGAGTGCATGGAAAGTTAAAGACTGAGATTTGGATGTAGTTCCAAATTTATGTAATGGAAACATTGTTGAATATCTGATCATGTCACTCATTCCTATTCAGTAAATTCCAGTGGTTTCCTATTGTCTCTAGGACAAAATACAAATTCATCCATTTGGCTTTTATAGCCCTTAACACTTTGATCACAATCTATTTTTCCAGTCTCTTTGGACATTACTCTCCCTCTAAAATTCTTCAATGAAACCTCTGACATTTATTAGCCTAGTGACCTTGGGTAACACTTGAATTCAAATCCTATTTCAGATTCAGCACTCTATGCCCTGCTTCACATTACTGCCAGTCAAGGGAAACCAAGGTTTGCATCCTGCCTTAGAGACTTAAAAACTCTCCAGGGTCCTCAAACTTTTAAAATAGGGGGCCAGTTCACTGTCCCTCAGACTGTTGGAGGGCCGGACTATAGTAAAAACAAAAATTTTGTTTTGTGGGCCTTTAAATAAAGAAACTTCATAGCCCTGGGTGAGAGGGATAATCGTCCTTGGCTGCCACATCTGGCCCGCGGGCCATAGTTTGAAGACCCCTGCTTGCCTTTGAGCAAGTCCCATAATATCTATATATCGTATGTATAACCATATATGTTATGCATTGGGTATTTCTTCATCTCTCCAATGGGGATAAAAAGATCTGCCCACTTTCCCAGGGAGGTTGGGACAGCCAATGAGACCACGTACATAAAGACCTTCGCAAACTTTCAAACTCCTTGTGTATGAATTGTTGATATTGGAGGCTTCATCTTCCTGCACAGGAGAGCTGAGCCAGACAGCAAAGTTTAAGATAAACGGGCAATAACGGTAATATGGTGCTTAATTAGGAGCAGAATAAATATTAGCACAGCACATTAACCTAAGTGACAGCAACAAATTACAAAGCTTAACATGCAATTAAAATCCCGAATGGCATACACTGTAGAGACAGAGAGCATGTCTCTGAGCTTGAGGATCAGCTGTTTGGGACCTGTCGGCTGCTGATCAGAGGATGTGCTCTCCTTAACTGATTTCTAAGCCTTCGCTCTCCTGTATCCCCCTCCCCACTATATGAGGGTCTCTCTTTGGTTGCTCCTGTGTGTTGTGGTTGTTCATAATTTAATCCCCTCTGACAGAATGGAATCTATGGAGTTGAGATGATTTTTCTGCTCTCCAACAGATGGACAGATGTCAAGTCTGGCAACCATGTAAGACTAGGGCTATTTTCTAGTGCCTTTTGCATATATTTTATCATTACTTCTCAGGGTACCCATTGTTTTCTCATCAGTAGAACGTGGGGAAAGAGCTATTTCATTTTTCTCAGAGAGCCGGTCTATAGTAGGTGATTAATAAATGCTTGATGAATTGTGTTGAATGACCATAATGGCCTTGAAAGAAAACTCAGGACAAATAAGCTCCCCAGCTCACTCATGGGACAACTCTCTTATGACATATGATATATGTTAAAGTTATCTACTGGGGGATGAGAAAAAAAATCAACTATTGCTCCAGTGGCTGTACTTACTACCTGAGATTACAAGCACAGGTGAGCCATAGCTCAGAGGAGACAACAGCAAAGGCCAGGATCAGAGCAGGCAATGAGGGTTAGAGGCAAAAGTGGGCTGGATTTCCTAGAGCATTCTTTGACTCTTGATCCATTTAGATCATTTATTTATTCATTCGAGGAGTAATAGATTTTTTTCCCTACTGGGGACCAAACAATTGGACATCACTGGCAGCAGAAAATTATGCACTTGGCAGGGGTAATTACGGGAGGTAATTAGGGGGTGAGAATGGTGACACAAGACAACTGTAGTCAGTTGGAGAATGGTAGTCCATTCTTCTCCATTCCTCCATAAGCCCAAGACCCTATTCCTTTTTCCCTTTCCTGGAATGTATTTTCCCTCCAAGCTCCCATAGGTTTGTGGGATTTTGAACAGTGTAGAGTTAGAACCTTTTTCTCTGGATGACTATGGGAAGGAAATTCCTTCCCATATCAACCATAGGAAAAATGTCCACATTGCCTTGCCTCAGTTGTGTTTCTGAGCTTTATCAACACTTACCCCAACCCTAGCCTGACAGTTGCCTTAGCTTGAACAGCTGCAGGCTAGGGAGCCAAAGTGCTGATTGAGGGTATTTTATTTTTAAAACTAGCTTAATTTTTAGGAAGTGGAAGTATTCTGCCTCTAAATCAAACCAAAATAGCAATATATCATTTTCAAGTTAAAAATTATAAATCTGGTTATTCTGGGGGAAATCTTCTCCCTAACTGAAGCGGTAAGGCACTCTGGGGGAGAGACAGGAGGCAGCATGTGCCAGGTGAGTCAAACTGCAGCTGCCATCTTCTCGAAGACCAGATCTCCTTGGAGCCTGATGGAGACATCCCATTGTTAAAAATCCCTTGAATTAAAGGAATGAGATATTTGAGATAAGAGAAGACTCAGGGGGACATGTCAGCTGTCTTTTAAATATCTAAAATTCTAATTGTGGAAGAAATTAGATTTGTTCCTCTTGGTCCAGAAGAATGAGGAACAAGGATGGAAATTGTAAAGAAGCAAATTTGGTCTTGATGTTAGGAAAAATTTCTGACAATTAAAGCAATTTTGCCACAGAATGGACTGCATCAAATGGTTAGTTCCCTTTCACGGGTGGTCTTCAGGCATAGGAGAGGAGACCAGTGAATGACAGAATCTAAGAGATGAAAGAAATCTCAATGGCCACCAAGTCTAATCTATACCGGAACAAGAATCCCTTTTAGAAGATCCCCCAAAGTGGTTATCTAGCATCTGTGATGGGAAACACTTGACTTCCCAAGGTAGCTCATACCACTTGAAGTTAGCTTTAATTGTTAGGAAGATCTTCCTGACATTATTAGTCTTAAATGAAACTTTTTGCAACTTCCATCCATTACTCTCCATTCTTCCTCCCAGAGCTTCCAGAAAAGCTGGAATTCTTTTTTCATGTAACAACCTTTCAAATACTAGAATCCTGCTATGATTCTTCTCTTCCTCCCACGTTTTATCTTCTTTAAGTTAATTTCCCCCTTTCTAAACACTGGCGTTATATGGCATGAATTCTATCACTGTCCTGGTTGTCATTCTCTGGGTTATCTCCAGCTTCCTTAATTGTGGTGCCAGGAGCTAAAAAGATAATACTCTAAATTTAGTCTTTCTAGGGTTAAGTATAATGCCAATGGTGGGCATGACATATGTTTAAATGCAGCTTGTCTTATTAAGCTGTTGCTAATATGTCTTTTTCTTAATCTTCTAATGGCTTTTTCTAAATCCTCAACCTCATTGGCTTCTTTGTAGCATTTAATACTGTGGATCATCCTCTTTCCCATGATACTTTCTGTTGTCTAGTCTTCTGTGATGTTAAACTGTCCCAGTTCTCCTCCTATCTATCCAACTGCTTCTTCTTAGTCTCATTTCCTTGATCTTCATCCTCGTTATACCTGCTTGCCATGAATGTTCCAGAGTTCTCTTGGACTTTCTTTTCCTCTTCCTCTATACTATTTCAGTAGGTGATCTCATCAAAACCTGTGGATTCCATCATTACTTCTATGTTTATGAATCTCAGGTCTATTTATCCAGTCCTATCACTCTCCTAACCTTTAGACCCAAATCCCCAAATTTCTATCAGATGTCTCAAATTGGATGGCTTGTAGACATCTTAAATTCAACATGTTCCAAATTGAATTCATTATCTTTCCCTCTAAACCATCCCCACTTCTGAATTTCCTTATTATAGTCAAGGGCACAAACATCCCCTCAGTCTCCCATGTTCACAGATTAGGCGTCATTCTCAGCTCCTAGCTCTCTCCTCTCCCGCCTTCACAGTCCTATTTTACCTTTGTAATATGTAACCAAGTCCTATTGATTTTACTTTTGTAATATCTCTCATATATGCTCACTTTCTCTTCTGACACTGCTATTATCCTGGTGTAGGCTCAACTCCTCATGCCTAGAGCACTGCAACAGCTTGCTATTTTATGGGGTCTGCCTGCCTCAAATCTCTCCCTATTCCAGTCTTTCCTTCACTCAGTAAGGCTACTGAAGTACAGTAAATGTTCCTTCTATTCAATAAACTTCAATGACTCTTTATCAACTCCAAAATCAAATATAATCTTTTTAATTTTGCATTCAAAGTAACTCATAACTTGGCCCATGTATTTTTTTTCTATCTTATCCCCTCCCTGTACTCTGTAATCCAGTGACACTGACACCCTGTTGTTTCTTGCATAACATACTCCACTTCTCAACTGCATTTTCACTGGCTTTCTCTCATGCCTGGAATTCTCTGGCTCCTCATCTCAGCCTCTTGGCTTCTCTGGCTTCTTTCAAGCTCTCTTTGAGAAACCTTTCTCAGTTTCCCTTAATGCTGATGCTTTCCCTTTGTGGATTAGCTCCAGGTTATTTGTGCATAGTTGTTTGCGTGTTGTCTCCGTTAGCCAATGATGTCCTTGAGAGCAGAAAGCTATTTTATTTTGCCTTTCTTTGAATCCTCAATGCTTAACACAGTGTTTAGTAAATAATGGGCACTTAGTGAATGCTTGTGGACTCATTGGCTCATGTTAAGCTTGCAATCTATTAATATTTCAATATCTTTTCCAGATGAAACTTAATCTAATCATTCCTCTCCCACAGTAGACTTGTGAAATTGTCTTTCTTTTACTCACAGATAAGACTATAAAATTTAATCTCATTAGCTTTGGTCTTCTTTTGTAATCTCGACTGTTAACATCATGAAACTTTTCCAGATGAGTTACTATCTAGCTATTCTTTCCTCATCTTGTCCTCATGGAAAAGATTTCAAAACACAAATCCACATGTAAGACCTTATATTTATGCCTTAAACTTCACAGTATTTGATTTAAGCTATTTTTCTGGCCTGTCCAGTCCTTTTAGAAGTTTGGCTTTGTCATCAAGTGACTGAACTATCATTTCTAGCTTTTTGTTATCTGCAATAAGTGTGCCATCTGTACTTCTATCCAAGTTATTGATAGAAATATTAAATAGCTGAGAGCCAAGCAAGATTCCTGATGTACTTCTGTAGAGACCTCTTTTAGGGAAGTCTATTAAACTATTAAGCTTATTTTTTGGTAATGGCCATATAGCCAGTTTTGAATACATTTGACTATATGATCTCTATATCATCTAATCTATATTCTCACTATTTTTTTTGCATGAACATCAAAAAAGACTTTGTAAAATGCTTTGTTAAAATTGAGGCAAACTATAATGATAGCATTTCTTTGATCTATTTTCCAATAACCTTATAAAAAAGAACAAAGTTAATCTATTATGACTTATTCCTGATTAAGTAATATTCTGTAGTCACCAATTTTTTTTTTCTAGATACCCTATAACATATCCTAGAAATCCATCAGGAATCAAAGTCCAGCTTACTTGCTTACATTTTATGAACTAATTCTAGTCCCTTCCTGATTTCAATCCAGGTGACAATGTAGAAACTTGAGGAGATCCTCTTTGTGGACATTCATGTGGGTCTGTGGGGCCAATGCTGTATGATGATGAAGTCTTCTAGTTGATCACAGACCTGGAAGAACTGATGATGAAGGAGTTACTGAAATGGAACTGAAGGTATATACAAAGAGGCAACTTGTCCCTTCCCAATTTTATTTTTTACTTGCTGCTGCAAGGGGGCAAGATTGATTTGATGTGCTTCACTGAGAATTAAAATGGAGACAAAGAGCTGCAATGGCTGTGAACACTTGACTACTTATGCTTCTTTATTCTTACTCTTTCTTGATATTAGGGCAATGTGTATTGATTGAAGTGTGAGAATGTCCTTCTGAGTTCAAGAGTTCCAGAGGTCCTACTAACAGTGGGAGCTGAATTATGGCAGTATCATTAGCAACAGATAGTGGTTGAGAGAAATGTCAACTTTCATGAATTTCAGAAAGCTACTGATCCTCAGAGCCCAGAAGAAAGTCCCACTTATGAGATAAAGAAGAAGCTCCTTTCTTCATGAAAGGGGAAAAGGACAATCAGGGTCAGGGCTTGGAACTGTCTTTGCCACCTGAATTCTTTACACATCCACCTCACTACCATTATAATTTACATTGAAGCTGATTCTCCCCATAGACTTTGCATATCCCTTTCTTCTTTTTCCTTCTTCATCACCTTGAAACATTCTCCTGCTCTATTCTCTCTTCTTTGGTTAAAGCAACTCAAATCCTTCATAATTCTTCACCGCCATCATTTCATGATATTGTCTTCCTTCACTTCAAATCTATCTCCTTCATCTTAAATCCTTGTGTTCTTTTTCTCTCCCTGTATCTTGAGTACTGCAACTTCTCAAATTCCCTTAAAAATTTCCCCTCATGAAGTTCAACCTCTTGACTTTCCCCACAAGTTTAAAGCTCTTTGAATCTCATGATTCTTCATTTCATGTCTTTTTATAACTTTTTTTGCACAACTTTCTCTCATCAAAACTGACACTGATAGTTTGTTAATGAATTATGTTGTGCTGTATAGGGGCTTCCTATGGATTTAGGGGTTGGATTTGATGGCCTCTCAGGTCCCTTTGAACTAGGAGATTCCAGGACTCAGGAAAATTCTTTTTGCTACACTTAACAATGTAAACTATTACAAAGTAGTTGGACTCTGACTATCTTCATCTGATTGATTTTCTTTCCAAGTCCACCAAGTCAGTATCATCTACCTTCTCTCTACCATCCTGGGCAGTGGACAAGACAAGGTTTCTAGTAGTAATTTGTATAGGTGATAAGAGGTTAAAAGCCATGATAGGTTAACTTTTTAAAAATGGATTTTTATTTTATTTTCAGTTCCAAATTCTTTTCCTTTCCCTCCCATTGAGAAGGCAAGGAAAACAAAACTCATTACAAATATATGTAGTCATGCACAACAAATTCTTGCATTAGCCATGTTAAAATAAAGGAAGAAAGGAAGAGAAAAGGAGAAAAGAGAAAGAAAGCAACCTTTAATCTTTACTCTGATACTGTCACTTCTCTATTTGTAGATAGTAGGTTTCATCATAATACCTTTGGAACTGTATTAGATATTGTGTTGACCAGATAGTCTTCTTCTTCTTCTTCTTTTTTTGGCTAGGCTTCCTAGGAAGAAGAGCATATATATTAGTGATTCTATTGAATATTTCCTTTTGATTTTCTTCTAGTGATTTCAATTAAATAAGCATTAACTATGCATTATGAGACTCAAATAAAATTTTATTTATAAAGTACGTAACGGTGTCTGGCATATAGTAGACACTTAATACAGTCTGCCTTCCTTCCTTCCTTCCTTCCTTCCTTCCTTCCTTTCTCCCTCCCTCCCTCCCTTCCTTCCTTCCTTTCTCCCTCCCTCCCTCCCTCCCTTCCTTCCTTCCTTCCTTCCTTCCTTCCTTCCTTCCCTTCCTTCCTTCCTTCCTCCCTCCCTCCCTCCCTCCCTCCCTTCCCTCCTTCTCTCTCTCCCTTCCTTCCTTCTTTCCTTCCTTCCTTCTTCCCTCCCTTTCTCTCTCTCTCCCTTCCTTCCTTCTTTCCTTCCTTCCTTCCTTCCTCCCTCCCTCCCTCCTTCCCTCCCTTCCTTCCTTTTATCAGTTCTTACAGAATAATAGTATTGTATAACATTTAAATACTATAATTTCTTTAGTCATTCCCCAATTTGCCGGATATTCCCCCAGTTTCCAATTGTTTGTTGTCACAAAAAAGAGCTGTTATAAATATTTTTGTATATCCTTAGAATTAATTTGCCACCTCTCCCTTATTCTAGCCCTTCTCTTTCCTCTTGCCTTTTTCTCCCTTTTTCATATCATTTCCTTGTTAAGTGAAATGTACTTCTTTATGCAAATGTCAGTCAGTCACCCAATGAATTTACTATCTACCAGGTTGTGCTAAGGGATAGAGATTCTAAGAAAGTCAAAACACTGTCCTGTCTTCAAAAAGCCTATATTTAATTGGAGGAAGATAGCATACAAGAGAGGGAGAGAGAGAGGGAGTTCTCTCTTTTGGCCAGTTCAGATGAGAGCAAAGTTCAAATGCCATTTTGTCCTGATCCTTCCTCCTAGTTTGTATAGACCTCTGCTTTTGCATTCTAATTATGGAAGATAATTTTTCCTCCATTTCCTTTTTCCTTCTCTTCTTAGCGTCTTACTTTTCCTCACCCTTTTTATTTTTCAAATTATGAGAATCACTTGTAGGTCCTCTGTGTAATCAGACTAGCTCTATATCCTTTGATGATGACAGTGTTTAGAAAGCACATGTGAATCATCTCCCACATTAAAATGTAAACAGCTTAACCTGTTTAATCCTTTATGATTGTTAGCTTATGTTTTTCTTGGAGTCTGTGTTTCATGCAGCTCTTGTCTTTATCAGATATGTTTATTGGTTCTCTATTTCATTAAAAATGTTCATTCCAAATAAGATTATGTCCAGTTTTGCTGGATAAATTATTCTTGGAGGCAAGCTTTTATTGTTTGCCTTCTAAAATGTTATATTCCAAGCTCTCTACTCCTATATAGTGTTGGCTGCTAAATTGGGTGTAACTATAAATAGTCCATACTTGAATTCTTTCTTTTGTGATATTTTTCCTTTGACCTGGAAACTTTTAATTTTGGCTATGATGTTCCTGGTAGTTTTTTTTTTTTTATTTGGTACATTTCCAAAATAAATAGTTATTATTTGGAACATTGGTTCCTAGTAGTTTGAGAAACTCTCAGGAGTTTCTATTTCTTTTTGTTTCTTTCATTTCTACTTTATTCACAGATTTTAAGATAGCTGAGTTGTTTTCTTTTGTAATTTCTGAAATGTGGTATCTGGGCTCCTTTTTTTTTTTTTTTTTTTTTTTGACTGTGATTTTTACATACAATGATACTTCAATTAACTTTCTTTGATCTTTTTTTCCAGGGAAGTTATTTTTACTATGAGATAATCTATCCTTTCTTCTATTTGTTTAAGACTTTTGACTTTGTTTTAACATTTCTTGTTACCTCAGGGAGTCATTAGCTTTTATTTGGACCATTCTAATTTTCTGAGCGTTTGTTGCATTGATGAGGTTTAGTAACTCTTGTTCCTAGCTATTATTTATTTCCCTTTCTAATTTGTTCTTCCATAATTCTTATTTACTTTCCAATTTTTCTCTCTCTCATTTCATTTATAAAAAAATTTAAATTCCTTTAAAAAACACTTACTCTTTCTCTTCTGGAACTTCTATTTGAATTTGAACCTTTAACTGTTTTTCTCTAAGGCTTTGCTTATGGATAGCTTGGAATCACACTTTTCTGCTGGCTTTGTGTTTTGAGCATCTTTGTCACTGTTGTTTCTTAGAGTTCTATTCTTTTTGTTTGTTCATTCTTGATTTCAGGTTTTATATTGGGAGTGAAATCAGCATTTCTGGAGCATGTGCTCTCTTGTGGCTTGTTGCTTCAGTCTTGGGCTACTGAGTATTGTGTTATTCTAGACTCTCAGAGTTAGTTTGTACTGGAGATCTGCAAGCTTTCAGTAGAGCACAGTCTGATTTCTGCCCTTATGTTGGGAGCTCTGAAAGTTCCTGACTTAGGTTCTCAGCTATGTAGTTGTGGGCTTGTACTATTTGAACTTGCAATAGATTGTTGTTGGAGTAAACCACTTTAAGTCAACTGGAAGCTCTGATGGTTCAGAATGATGGAACTATAGGCTTCCATTTGGCCTGTTATTTATATTCTGTTTATTCCTCTACAGGTTGTAAGCTAAAACCAAGACCTTATGCTGCTTCTTGGGGTTTAAGCCATACAGTTGCTCTTTACCTCTTAACTTACTCCTTATGAGTACATAGACCTCCCCTGCTTTCTTCACTGGAAAACCACCTCTAAGTGAAAGTCCCCTTCTTAGTCCATTCTAGATCTGTGACCCAGATTTGGAGAATTAGACATAGAACAGATATTTGACATCTATTCCTTCACCCTTCACAGAGTTCGACCAATTTTTTTTTGCTGAATTTGAATTTTCTTCTTGTCCTGGTATTAGCCTCTCCTGGTAACTGAAATGCTCAACAAAGGGTACTCTTAGCCAGTTTTCTCTCCTAGGGTTTATAGACTACTCTGCCTATCTCCCTATGACAACTTTTATTCCTGTTTCTCCACCATGTTGGATCCACCTTCTACTAGTGACCTTAATAATTGTCTCAAAGCATATCCTTTGCCTATTTGTTCATTAAGTTCAATGTTTCTATCTATTTCTCTCATGTTTGTTCAAAGGATATAATAGAACTTCAGATAAAAAAACTGATTTCTGTCAGGATCACTATTTGATCCTCTTATTACCTTCTTAGTTGATCTTTCTTATTACCTCTTCTCACCAAAAAAAAAAAAAGCAAATTTTTCTCTTACTTTGTGAAATAGACAATTGTGCCCAACAGTCTGGAAATCTCAGTTCTTTTCTTTGATGGTAGGTGAAAATAAATGCTCCTATTTATTTTATTTATTTAAATTTAGTTTAATAATAATTTATTCCATTTATTTAAAGCACATTGGTATAATTTTCCAAATGTTATCGCAGGCTTTAAGATCTAAGAGGGATCTGGAAGTAAGAAGGCTAGACTTTAGTGCTGGTTATTGAGCATTTCTAATTTTTGGTTTTTAAGGACTGTAAAAACCTAACTAACCAAATAAACTGTGAAGGTTTCTTCACGTGACCCAATTGATCTATTGGTGGCCATTGATTGAGAAAATGAATGAAGACAAAATAACTACTATGAATCCAATAATGTTTTTCTTATGATTTATACTTTATTAACCATTATAGGATCTATAGACATTTGAAAAACAATAACTTGTCTGTGTGGCACACCTCATTTATTCAATGTGAAGAAAGTGCTTCCTTAAAGGTTATCTACCAAAAAGATATAACAATGCACATGTTAAATGTATTACAAATATCTATGAAAGAAGGAATGATATGGAGAGAATTATTCAGTAGCCCTCTAATGATTAACTTCTTTTGATTTGACATATGAGGATAGAGTTTTCTTTTTCTGTTTTATTCTTTCCTGATTTAGGTATTAAGACTGATTATTAATATCCACTGATGTGTAACAATAAGGAAATGTACGCTCATCAAAAGGTTTACTGCTGTCATGGAGAATAACATACAGAGATCATAATGAAGGTGGATTCCCTTTGGCCATGGGATAATCCAGATGCTCCAGGGTGTCTATGATGTTGTGCTGATTTAATCAAACTTCAGAACACTGCAAAGCCTCCTAAATGACACCCATAAATAGTCACTGGGGCTATAAAGGTAAAAGTGAAATAGTCTCTGACCTCAATGAGCTTATATTCTAAGAGCTGGGAAGACATTTGCATATTTAATTACACAAAACGTATAAAATAGATACAAAATAAATTTTGATGCAAATGTGGAAGATGGCATTTGAATTTCATCTTAAAGAAAACCAGGGATTCCAAGAAATAGAAGTGAAGAGGGACTATGAAATCAACTTTTCTGTGAGCCAAGTGATACTCAGCATTAAGAAGGAAAGAGGGACTTTGAAATCAACTTTTCATAAAAAGGCGCTGTGAGCAAAGTGATACTCGGCATTATAGAAACCAAAGTTTGGACAGAGTCTCCCAGGCCAAGAATGATGAGGATTGCACACATGGCCACAGAAATGTGTTTTAGACGTGGCGTTCCAGTTCATTATGAAGCAGACGGGGTCCTGGAGGACAAGAGGGAACAGTGGGTCTCCTATCAAATAGCACTTAGCCTGGGAGAGAAGTATTTTGAATCTCTCATGGCAGGAACAAACAGTGTTCCATTGAGATGGCTCTCACTCTAAACTTACTGGGACCTTGATTTCTAAAATGTCTTCAATTAAATAATCACACTTCCCCACCTACTCTTTTAAAAAACGTATACACGCCAGTAATCTCTGCTAGCTGCCCTCTGATCTGTGATGCCGGAGCCCTCGGCATCTTCCCAGTGGCTGCAGTTACAAACCTCAGGTTTCAGAATGGATGATGGACAGGTGAGGGGAGATTCAGAAGAGAGAAGGTGACCAGTTTTAGCCCCCGACTTGCTCTCAAGTGTCAGAGCTTTTATTGTCCAGAATCCCTCAGTCCCGCTCCCCTCCGGACTATCTCTTAGTTCACAGCAATTGGGGAAATTAGGAAAATGGCATGTGGGGGCACTTCAAGTGTGGGGGCACAGGTGTGTATGTGCATGTAGGGGGATGGAGTGCCAACGATTTGTCTCTTTTATTCTTCCTCCGTGGGGAAGAATGCAGTTGTTATCAGAGCTCGGTTTGACTAATTTGCTTTCACCTTATACATATCAAGAAATCAAAACCTCCATGAAAGTTATTTGAGGGTATATTCTCTTTTCGGAGTCCATCTAGCTCCAGTAATGCTAATGGGAATTGCATGTGTGCACGGAGAGGACAATATAGCCTTTATGTGATTCTGCCGCCCATTCAGAAGACTATAAATGCTGGGAAAATTGAAATGGACTCACTGGACAGATTTGGTCCCCAAACTCCACCTTGGGTCCTCCCCCCTCCTTCTGCTCCACTGCTCCTCCAGACTGGCTGATGGAGAATCTTTCCACCCCTCCTCCTAGCCTTATTCCCCCCCCCCTCCCCAATCCATCCCAGCCAGATAGCTTCCCAAATCAGCTAAATATAACCCCCATTCATTGTGATGCTAAAGCGTTCTATTTAGATGTGTTTAAGTGGATATCATACCTCCCTGGGCTGACCTTTCACTCCTGGGAAGTAGTTTTAAATTCAATCCCCAGCAAAGGAAAATCCGTCCAATTCGTTGGCTGTGAAAGGTCACAAGTGAACTGTGTTTTGATGCTATCTATCACTGGTTTAATTCTCAGTAAACTCGAGCACTCACTGAGCCCCAATTGTCCTTTGTCTGGGCGAGCCGAGTTCCAAGGAGCCTGGGAGAGCCTCTGTTGGCGTGACCCATGGGGAAAGCAACCCAGAACGTAAAGGTGAGCTGTACGGGGCTGCCTTAAGGGAATCTGCCCCTTCTCTGGGCCGCCAAGGGGAGGGGACCAGAAGATGAGGTTGCTCACCCAGGTTCATTTGATCTCCTCGATACCAACTTTTCCCACTTCGTGGGATGCAAAGGGAACTTGGACAAGGTAGGTGAGGGAGGAACTAGGAGTGTGTGAAACAGTTCAAGAGAAATTGGAGCATCCTAGCAAGTTGGTCATTTCTGCTCCCCTTTCTCTGCCTTCTCTCCCTCTTACAATTAATCTTCTAGAAAAAGTAGTCTACACTTGCTGTTCCCATCACCTCATCATCTACTCGCTATTCACCTGCTTTCTACAATCTGAGCCCTCAGCTTGAATGAAATTACTCTCTTCAGTTTCCCCAACAATTTTTTTCAATTCATTTCAGTAAGAGTCTGATCTGTGCCAGACCCCGTACTGGGCACTGGGGGAAAAAAGACAAAAATGAACCAGGATGATTGGATCGGGTTTCCCTCCATTCCCCTTCTATCATCCTTACTTCTGAAGGGAAAGGGAGGCAGCTCCAAAATCCTCAAATGTCTCTGGTTTAACAATCCATGGTGGATTAATCCCCAAACTCACTACCAAAAAAACCCACCATGAAAATTGTTGTGGATCACTCCTATATAAACAGAACTCCCTTTTTCTATCAATGAACATCTACCCACAAGGTCATAGATACACACTTGAATTCCAAATATAGGAAAATGGCCTCGTTTAGAATCATAATCAAAGTCCAATTTCTGTCCCATTGCCATTTATACCATATTTACATTTAACAAAAGTTTCCAGGAATAAAATGGAAGATAAATCACAAATAGAAGAAGTTTGTAAAGGGGGATTCAGTAGCCCTTTGTTCGTTGAGTGGTAAGGAAAGCATTGACAGACACATCTAAGATGTAAGCTTACCAATATAATTCAATGACATATCAGTCAGCCAATGTTTATTAAACATCTAGTGTTTATTAAGTCAGAAACTCTAATAATTGCTGAGAATACAAAGAAAAGCAAAAATAATTCCTTCCCTCAAGCTCACATTCTAAATTCTATTAGAGAGATACCATGCAAAATAACTGTGTATATATAATATATACATATATGTATAACTGTGTGGGTGCATGTACATATATATGTGTGTATGTATGTATATACACAAATGTGCATATGCATATGTATATATCTGTGTGTGCATTCTCAGAGAGAGAAAAGGGGTACCAAGCTAGAATTCTATCTACCTGGCTCCTTTAAATAGGGGATACGTACAGATTCAAGCTAACTTTTGATCATTTTGTCATTTTTCAGTGAGGAAGGGAAACTGCAAAATCTATATCCAAGGCATGGATTTTTTTCCTACCTAATACCAGTTCCACAATGAATATATAGCGGATAAACCTATTTATCCAATTCATGGCAAGCCAGAAATTAGAGAAGGCGTACATAAGAGAATATGTATTTGACAATTCAGAGTAAAAGAGCTCTTCCATTGGAAATGATAGCTAAGCCAACCAAGAGGGAGAGTTCTAGATCTTACCAAAGTGAAAACTCTCCAATGTCTCTAGGGTAGCAAGCGGAGAATAGGGGATGATGGAGACTGTTTATTCACCTTCTGTCTTCCCAGAATCCTTTCTTTCAGCAATCTGGAGTGGGCTTGACCTCTTCCATCTTTTCTCTCAAAGCTGAAAGTCAGAAACACCCAAAGCAAGCCTATGCTTGAACAAGATGAAGCTTGATGAATCCCCAAATGGGACTGACTTCTGCAAAGCCTAAAAGAAGGACTCTTGTTTGAAGAGTCTCCAAAAGGAATTGATCCTGAAGAATCCTGAAGGGGCACTCTAGGAGCACTCTTGCTTGGGATGCCCCGCCAAGGGACTGGTGAAAATTGGAACTCTCTCACCTCTTGCTAACTCCAACTCATTTCTCCTGTAGGGAAGGGTCTTCATCTCCACTAATAAGAAAGAAGTTCTATAGGAAAACCTGTGGGTTTTGCAGCAGGAGTTACATATACATACTCTCTCACACATCTTCTGTTTAAAGAGAAGGTAATATCCAAGTGAAGAAACTAATATAGAGGAGGAATGGGTGCAGGAAAGGCATAGGAAACAAGCATTGAATAGACAAGAAGTAAGGAGACAGAGTAAGGCCAGCAAGTCACAGAATTTCTGAGTTGGAAAGGAGCTCAGTGGCTCTCTGTGGTTCACAGGAATTTCTTCTACAATATTTCTGGCAGGTGGTTTATCCATCCTCTGTCTAAGGACTTTTAACAAGAGAGTGAGGAAAATAAAGAGGAATAAGAAAGACTATAATAGAAGAGGAAATAGGGAGAAAGAAAAAAAAGAAATGGGAAGAAAGAAGAAAGTGTGTCCAAAAATAGTGCTGGACTTGGAGTTGAGAGATCTACTTTTTGTATGAGCCTGGGGGATCATGTAGCCTTTCTGGGCCTCTGACTCACTAACTAAAGTGAGAGGGATTGAATCTGAGGTTCTCCAAAGTCCCTGCTAGCTTCAGATCTAGAATCATCATGAAAGGATCAACATTTCAATCCCAGCTGTTATTTATCACCCATAGGATCATAGATAAACTGTTTAACCCCTTTGGTCTTCAGTTTACTCATCTGTAAAATGAGGATTTTGAACTTCATGGAGATGCCTTTAGATCTATTATCCTGTGATCTTTTGGGGTCTCCTTTTCCTCCCCTATAAAAAGAAAGGTTTGAATTGGAAGGAGTGTAAGATCCCTTTAGCTCTAATCCTATTTTCTTATGTACTCCTGTCTCAGACACTTACTTGTCACTTAACTTTAACTAGTGACTTTAAAAAGTCACTTAACTTACTTCACTTCATTTATAAAATGGGGGTCATAACTTTGCACTATTCTCTCCTTTCCTGCTAAGACGAAGACCTTTGAAAATCATAAATCCATGTTACTTCTGACTGCTTCAAGTGCATTCTATGACACATCATCTTCTGCCCCCAGAGATGGATTTATGGGCTCACCTGAAAATGCCGTCTGCTCTGAGGTAGCTCTGCAGAAACAAGTAAAATCAGAAAGAGTAAGAAAGGTAGACAAATAGAGAGGGAGATACAGAGAGTCAAGAAACATGTGAAATTGTCTGAGCTCATTGCCCAAAGGCCTGGGGAGGAAGTGCTTAACACAATGCAACCTAAGCAAGGACAAAGGCCCAATATTTGAAAAATACCATGAACCCAGAAATGAAGCCACAACTTTGCTTCAGAAAGATTACTCCCTCTTCCATCCCCTCCTACATACAGTGAATGTGTAGTTACCAAACCACACAAGCTAAGAAAGCACTGGTGAGAACAGCAACCCATGTGGATGGGGGATTGTTGAGGGGGGAAGAAACACATAAATGACTTCTGAATGGCCACTCCCTAAAGGGTTGAGGTCAGCCATATGGTCCTGGTCTCTGAGTGCCCAACAAAGGCCCATGAGATATTTTATGTGCTGAACATTATTGTTAGGGCAAATTAAAACACAATAAAAATGGGCTGTGGAATATTAATTTCAGGGACTGTGGCTAATTGAAAACATGGCAAGCTCTGGGGCTCTGAAAAAGTCAGTGAGAACACTTAGATGCACGTCCAAGGCTGAGTCACTCACTCTCTTCATGAGGAGCAGCAGCTTGATGTCTGTCTCTCCCAGGCTTACCTCCTTCGGTGCCTCCTGAGAAACTATGGCTGGGAGTGGCCAGGGGGAAAGGAAGCCCAACCAATTCTTCATCATCCATGGCCAACTGGTCTGCCCACTTTTAAATATACACTTTTATTTCAAATTATCATTGACTCTACCACTTCCTCAGCTGAACAAAGTGTTTTGTTGCCACAAACAAAGACTTTTGTTTATTCTTGCCTGCCAGAACCTGGGAGAGTCGTCTCTTTTGGTTGAAATATTTAACTCCTTGACACAGGGAAGGTTGTATATAGAGCTCTGGGGCTTGCAAAATGCTGTATACATTGTGTTCTCATAATAATTCGGTTGAGGTAGTTACAATTATTATCTCTATTTTAGAGATGAGGAAACTGAGGAAAGTTGCCCAGAGTGACATAGATAAAATATGAAAAGGAAGTTGAATTCAAGTCTTCCTGACTCCAAATTTAGAACTCTTTCCTATTGGATTATTTAGTTCCCTCACTGTGTTATACAGAACCAAACACCCTATTCCAGATGTGAAACAAGGACAGAATTCCAAATTTCAGAGGTGGAAAATCCTCTTAGCTTGCCTAATCCAAGTTATACCTGGAAAAAGTCTTCTCCATGACAATCTCAACAAATAGTTATCCTATGTTGGTTTGACTTTGACTGAGGGAGAACCTGTTACCTCTTCAGGTAGGCTATTCCCCTTTGGGACAGCTCTCATTGAGGAAGTTTTTACTGATATCAAACCCAGATTAGGCTCTCTAAAACTTCCACTCATTGTTCCTAGCTCTGCCCAAAGAAGCCAAGTAGAGCAAAAGGAATTCCTTCTTCATGGAACAGCCTTTTAAACATCTGAGGAAAAGTATATTCCAGCTGAGTCTTCTCTTCTCCAGGTTGAGCATTCCATATTTCTTCAAATGACTCTCAAATGTCCTGATCTTAGGAAGCTTCCATCATCCTTGTTGTTTTCCTCTGAATGCTCTTTAGTCAAACCTTTCATCGCCTTCAAAGGTATTTTGCATTCCCAGAATACCCAAAGCTCTCATATTTCAATGGGATGACAAAACACTTTATGAAATCAACTATAACCTCTCCTTTGAAGTAAATCTGAAGAACTAAATATTACATTATATTATTTATTATTACATTATTAAATTATTACATTATTAAAATGTTACATTATGTTATTAAAAATCTTACATTATAGAGATGTGATACCTATTATTTAAAATGATAAGGTTTCAAATTAAAAAGGAATTCCACTGATAAAGAAAATTTTAGTAGTCTAAAGACTACCCAAAGGATGAAAATAGTCTTTTTAAGCGAAAGAATAATGGGCCTTATTTCTAAGTCGTGTTATGGTTTCAGAGTAATTTTTGAGAAGGTTATTTCAGGAGCCGTTACCTATATAAATGAGGAAACAAAGATATTATATAATCATAGATTTGGAGCAGTAGGGAACCTAAAAGGTCAGTTAGTACAAATTTTTCATTTTACAGATGAAGAAACTGAGTTCCAAAGACTTGATCAAGCTCTCATTATAAGTGAAAGAAATCAGGTTCAGAGAGACTTATAAAATCATGAACCTAGAATTGGAAATTACCCTAGAGATTATCTACTATAAAGACAAAGAAACTGAGAGATTCTGATTTGCGCAGGTCCACCTGGGCAGTAAGAAGAAAAGTTGGGATTTGAGTCTATATCATCTCACATGAAATGAATGAAAAAGAATTCACGAAGAAAAGGACTGTGCTAAGCTCTGAAGATACAAATTAAAAAATAAGACAGTCGTTGTTCTCAAAAAATTAACAATTTATTACTAAACACAAACAAGCAAACTACAAATCCTAGTTTTATTTATAAATTCAATTTTTTTTCTTTCAGTTTTATTAATCTCTTCTTCAATTTAAAAAATTTTTATTTTGGTGGAGGGGAACTCTTGATGTGTTTATCTTATAGTTTTTTTAGTTGCATCCTTAAATCATTAATTTATTTTTTCTCTTTTCTTGATGAAAATACTTAGAGATATTAATTTTCCCTTACTGACTACATTAGCTACATGCCATAAGTTTTGGTATGTTGTCTCATTATTGTAATTTTCTTTGATGAAATTATTTTATTGTTTCCGTGATTTGTTCTTTGACCCACCAATTCCTTAGGATTAAGTTATTTAGTTTTCAATTAATTTTTTATTCTTTCTTTAGAGGAATTTTATTAAATATGATTTTTAGTGCACTATGGTCAGTAAATATTTCTGCCTTTATTTGTTTGTGAGGTTTTTATGTTCCAAAACATATTCAATTTTTGTAAGAAGTCATACACAGCTGAGAAATATGTAAATTCCTTTCTTTTTCCATTAAATATTTATCAGATAGCTATTATTTCTAATTTTTATAAAGTCTACTCAGTTACTCAATTTCTTTGTTATTTTTATTTTTATTATAAGGTTTGTTTATGTTTAAAAAGGGGCATATTAAGATCACCCACTATTACAATTTTACTTTCTGATTTTAACTTTAAAGTTTTACTTTAAATAAATTTACTTCTAATCAATTAATTTCTCTCTTAAGAATTTATATGTGATATTGTTCCGTACACATTTTAAGTATTGATGGTGATTAATTCTTTATAGTGTCTTTAAGCATAATATAGGTTCCTTATGTGTCTCTTTTTCTCATATCTATTTTTGCTATTATCTTGTCTGAAACCATGATTGCCATCTCCATTTTTTTTGGTTCATCTGAAACATAATAGATTTTACCCTAGCACTCGTTTGAACTTCATTTTCAAGTGTGTGCCTTGTAAAAACATATTATTGGCTCTTGCTTTCTAATCCATCCTGGTTTTCCATTTTATGGGTGAGCTCATCAATCCACAGTTATAGTCATTAATTGTATACTTCTCTCCATTTTGTCCTCCAGCATTTCTTTTTTGCTCCCAATCCTCTCTTTACAAAAAGAAAATAGTAGGAAAGAAGAGTTTGTTTAAAATTTCATTTCCATTCTGTTGTCCTTTTCTCTTCTGTTTGAACTGTCTCCCATCAAAGATATTCACTCTTATTTCCTTTTCACTCTTCATACTTTTTTCTCTCACAGTGCGTTTTGTTTTGCTTATGACTAATCCCTCACCTATCTTGCCTAAACCCTGCTCTCCCTACTTCCTGTCCCTGCCTAGTTCTTGCTGCATGCCTTGTGTGTATATGTAAGTGTTTTTAACTTATCCTATTTGGAAGAGAGAAAGATTCATGAAATACACCCTCCCCTCTTCTCCAAGTTTTCACACTCTTCATTTATTCATCCTTATTTTATCAGATAGTCAGTTGAGCTTATGGAGTCATTCTCCAATCATGTCTGACTCTTCCTGGCCCCATTTGGGTTTTCTTGCCAAAGATACTGGAGTGGTTTGCCATTTCCTTCTCCACCTAGTAGAGATAGAGATTACATAAAGAAGATCTAGTTGCAAACCATTTGGACACAGCAGTAAAGGAGGTGGCAATGGATATTCTTTATTGTCATTTCCATTGATAAAATAACATTCATTTCTGATGTTGAACCATTTGGACACTGGACTTTGATGATGAGAAATTTATTTTCCAGATCTTCAGGAATTGTAGTTGTTTAAGACCTAAAAAAAAATCTCTCGTCACTTCACTTTTCTATGGGAACTGCTTCTCTGCATGATGACTGAATTGGAAGCAGAGCCAGGAGTCTGGTGGTCTCTGCTATGCCCAAGTTTGAATTAGAGGTCCTGGGGAATCTTCATGTGGACATGAGAGGAGGTAGTGGTGGAACTCTGGTTTGCCTGGTACATGGCAAATTTTGTGTCTCTCTCAGGGTGGGGACAATTGGTCTGTTTACATTATTTGCTCTCTTGGAGAACACCTACAGAGCTTGGGGTGGAAGTAGGAGTAGTGATCTAAGCTTTGCTGCTATTCCTGGAGCTCTTGGATTTATCAGTGGCAATTGGTATTGGTAGGGGTGAGTATGAACAATACATTCCCCACAGGGTTTGCTTCCTTTAATGATGACTTCATCAAGGTCAAAACTGCAATGGGGACTGATGGTCAGGGGCATATTACCATACTCCTGGCTCTTGGGATCCAACCCCTGAGCCGTCACTATCAGGATATGACAGGAGATGAT
Source organism: Sarcophilus harrisii (assembly GCF_902635505.1). Taxonomy (NCBI): domain Eukaryota; kingdom Metazoa; phylum Chordata; class Mammalia; order Dasyuromorphia; family Dasyuridae; genus Sarcophilus; species Sarcophilus harrisii. The sequence continues at coordinate 40,012,061 of NC_045428.1, read as the reverse complement.
GGCAACATTGTGGCAGTAGCTTTGACTGGTGTGATACAGGCCATCTCTTGCTTCTCTCCTAAGGTAACTTGATTTCCTTAAGGGTGACAGGCAAAGGGAATTGTTGATTCCTTTTCCATAGGAGTTGTTCTCCTGGATAATGGCTATGGAGCCTGGGATGGAAGGACTCTTTCCATTGGATCATACCAATTTGCAAGAATCATGCTAGTTAAAGGCTGATATCATTATTAAAATCTATCTATATTTCTGATCTGACCCTTTCTCTAATATATCTCATTGCATCCCAATTTCTCTGGCATATCTATATGTCTCAGGTGATATTTGGCATATCAATAAAGTATTTAAATCCACCAAATAAGATATTAAATCAAAATTTCTATTCTATTTTTGATGGAATAAGAAAAACCCATCTTTCACTGAAAGATTGAAAATAGTGTTCATTGACAGGACTTATTTAGCATGGATCCATCTTATATACAAACATGTACATACATACATATATGTTTTCTCCTCATTAGATTGAAATTTCTTTGAGGAAAAGAACTAATTTTTTTTTTTAAATTTGCCTTTGCTCTCCTGGAGCCCCATACATTATCTGGTGCATTTTGGGAGTGGGTAGGGAAAGAGAGAGGATGAGAGGAATAAGCATTTATATAAAACCTACTATGTGCCAGGCACTGTGCTAAGCACTTCTTCTGACCAACATTTTCTCCTTTAATCCTTACAACAACTCTGCAACATGGCTAATGTGGAAATATGTTTTGCATGACTCTGAATTTATAATCCATTATCAAATTGCTTGCCTTCTCAAGGAAGGAGGAGGAGCAGAATAAAGGAGACAATTTGGAACTCAACATTTTAAAAAATGAATGTTGACTAGTTGTGTGAGCCTGGGCAAGTCACTTAATCCCAATTGCCTCAGCAAAAAGCAAAAAAACAATGGATGTTGAAATTTGTTTTCACATGTAATTGAGAAAAACAAAATATAAAAATTAAAAACTTCAAACCTCCAAACTAACAGACTAGTAAACTAGTTGCTATTATTATCCCCAATTGAGGAAAATGAAGCAAACCCAGGTTTAATGATTTGCTCAGAATTACTTAGTTAGGAAGCATCTGAAGCTGAATTTGAACTCATCTCTTTTTGACTCCAGACCAAGTAGCCACTGTCCCTTAGGTATTCAATAAGTACTTGTGGATTGATAAATAGATTGATATTGTATTTTAACCATGAGAGGGAATCATTGGAATCTTCATTGCAGGTTTTTCTTGGAGTCATCTGTTACTTTGGGACATGTTTGTCCCAATGTCTGTCCTAAGGCCAACATCTATTCCTAAGAAATTCAAAGATTGGGAAAAAAGAAAAAATCTACAATTTGCAAAATGTTGTATTCTAAGTTCTGACTCTAAAAGTAAATATTCAATATAGCCTTTCCAGGCTGTTTTCTTCCTTCTGTTGACACAAATTCACCCATACAAATGGTCTTTGGTGTATTTAATACAGTACCCCTTATTCTTTTTTTTTTTCCGGAAGTTTCAAACACAATTTTTTAAAATTAAAGCTTTTTTATTGTCAAAATATATACATGGATAATTTTCAACATTCATCCTTACAAAACCTGTGTTCTAATTTTTTCTTTCCCTTCCTCCTTCCCTCTCCCCTAGTAGGCAATTGATCTAATATATGTTAAATGTGCAATTCTTCTATACATATTTCCACAGTTATCATGCTGCACAAGAAAAATCAGATCAAAAAGGGAAAAAATGAGAAAGAAAACAAAATACAAGCAAACAACAAGGAAAAGAGTGAAAATGCAATATTGTGATCCACATTCAGTCCCCACAGTCCTCTCTCTAGGTGTAGCTGGCTCTCTCCATCACAAGACCATTGGAATTGGCCTGAATCACCTCATTGTTGAAGAGACCCACATCCATCAGAACTGATCATCACATAATCTTGCTGTTGCTGTGTACAATGATCTCCTGGTTCTGCTTTCTTCACTCAGCATCAGTTCATGTAAGTCTCTCATGTAAAATCCTCCTGTTGGTTGTTTCTTACCAACAATAATATTCCATAATATTCATATACCACAATTTATTCAGCCATTCTCCAGCTGACAGGCATCCACTCAGGTTCCAGTTTCGTGCCACTACAAAAAGGGCTGCCACAAACATTTTTGCACATGTGAGGATCCCTTATTCTTAACAGGCACCTAGGAATACTGAATTTAGTTACAAATTAATCAGGAAAGTCAAACCTTCCTCTACCTAATGGCATCATTTAAATATAAGCAAGTGTTTTGTTTATTGTTGATATTTTTGTTTTAGGTGTTAGTGGTACAGTAGTACAAAGAAGTGGTTCAAATCTTGGCCCCGCCCCTTACTTCCTGTGTGAATTCCGGGCAAATCACTTAATGCCTCTGAGATTCAGTTTCCCCATATATTAAGTGATGGAGTTGGACTAGCTGGTCCACTTGTATATCTGTGATCTAGCTGTCATTTGTCCTTACTGGGCCAGAATTCTTAAATTCTACACTTGATTGTAGCCAAAAGGCTGAGAAATGAGGAATTCCTCATTTCTAAGATGAGAATTTTAGAGCAGATAACTTCTAGGGTCTCTTCACATCTCCAAATCTTGTGTACTGATACAGAAGAAAAAATGGAATACTCAGGAGAACAATTTCCATAGTGACCATGACAATATAGGGGGGTAGGTTACTGATGTAGAACAAGTCCTGTTCTGTCAGACATGTCCATTTTTTCCTTAATGCTAAGAAGGAAGAGTTCTATACAGGCAGGGAAGCATCATTGGTAAGCCACAGTGATGGGGAAAACAAGAACACCATAATTTATTGTTATTTAGTTACTTTAGAGAACTACTTCTTGTGGTTTGAAGGAGAGTCACCATTTGGAAAGTAGGAGAGAAAAAGAATCTCCTGGTGGTTGCTCTTGGGACAGATCCTTGATCTGTGCTTGATGACAGAACAGGAGAGCCCAGAACAGTGGGACTGTGGATCCTCCAATCAGACTGATCTGTATAGAGCCGGGAGGTGCCTCTTGGCTACAAGGGTTGCCCTATGGCGCATCTGACTTCCCTTCCCACAGTGCCTGTGGGTGGTAGCTACTCTGTGTGGGTGGCATTTTTCCCCACTCTTTCAAACAAGTATGTATATGTTGCTTGTTGTTGCTTCCTTTTGTTGTGTTCTCAGTCACTGACTTAAAGAAAAAAAATCTTCCTAGGACTGTTGAAATACCATTTATTTTCATTTCCAGATGACCCAGCCCACGAGCTCATCTTGGGTTCAGTTGGAGGGATGGGAAACGAGGGTGGAATTCAATGCACAGTTCCAGCCTTGAGAAGCTTGGTCCAGAATACAAGAGAGGCAAACTCCCAGTGCTTTGGGCTCTTCCCTTCTTTTGTTCAGTCTTTCAGTGGTGGGAAGACCTGAGTTCAAATCCCAATTCAGACATGGTGACGTGACATAGGGCAAGTCACTCCATTGCTCAGTTTTCTCTTCCATAAAATGAGGAGTTTGAACTTAATGGCCTTTGAGATCCCTTTCAATGGTAAATCTATGATCCTAAGATCTTCAAGGGGCAGTTTTCACAGAACCTAGGGACCCTCGCTGGGGCTGGGCATTCCGTTCCGGCTCCAGAAGACTTGAATGTGACTCTTTGACATAGCTGATGTGAAACTCCCGGGTGTCTGAGCACACAATGAGCCACTCTTTGGCAAAGGAGGCCGTCAGGGCAAGGGAGTCAGGAAAGGGCAGCTGGGACAGCCAAGGGGGAAGATCCATTTATGAATGCAAAACTTACAGTCGAGGTTTCCAAGGGGCGTGGAAAGTTGAACGGGCACTTTATGGCTGGCCCCGGGCAGCAATAACTTCTGAGAATGGCATTTCCTTGGCAGCTCCCCAGAGCTTGGCTTGAACTGGCTTCCCTATCAGAGGTGAGCCTGATGGAGAGCCAGAACGGTTGTAGCCACAGGCAGTGACACCGGGTGATCCTCCTGTGTGCTCCGAAGGGCAGCCCATTCCGATCTTCTGCCTTGACCTCAACCCTGAAATCGGGCTTGGGGTGTGCTGATGTCGCCCGGGAGGGTTTTCTGGCGTGCTTGGGGTGGGGGGCAGGTGGGAAAAATACATCGTGAGAACTGGGCTGTGGATGGTGTCTAGCGGAGAAACAGGGGTCTCCATTTATAATACTAAAAGAAACAATAGCATCGCAGCCGTCTAAGAGGAGGACACTTTCAGGCCCTCAAAGCATGTGACCTGCAGTGATCTCATTTGACAACCTTGCAGGACAATCGCCACAGGCATTACGGACCCCATTTTGCAGATGAGAGAGAAGCACCAGAATCCAGATCTTCCTGACTTATAGTCTACACTCCTTCTTAGTGAGGGGAAGATCTGGGTTTAATCCTGCCTTAGACATTTGTTAGCTGTGACATGGATTTTCAAGATGTATATACTCATTAAAGACTGTTTTGTAAAGCATTTTTGTGTTATAGGTATCATCCCTTTTTGTTATAGATTTTTTTTATAAATTTGATTTCATAGATTTTAAATTTTTTTAAATTTTTATGGATTTTAAAAAATATATTTTATATTTATGTATTTGAGTTACATATTTATATAGATTTTATTATATATCATATCTATATAGAACAATATAAATGTGTAACATAATAAGTATATATTGCATAGTTTGAAAAACAGTTTCAATGGGGCAATGTGGAGCTATGTAAAGAATACTGTATTTGGAGTTAGAGGACCCAGATTTGAAGGGTGTCTTTGGCAGTGACTGGCTGTTAATTTTGGATAATTTACTTTTTCTTTGTTAAATGAGGAGATTGGAGCAGTTAACTTGAAAAGTTATTTCAAAGGTTCCCACTGGTGTAAATCTATAATTTCATGACACTGAGCCTCAGTGGTACACAGTGATTTATTTCAGGCCACATAATTAGGAGGGAAGTGTAACTGTCAGGGTGCTACCTCATACTTAGGCCTTCCCTGAGAAGTCAGGATTCCTTCTTAGGCTATATTGCCTTTAAGCTTCTGGAATAGAGTCAGAATTTTAGAGATGGAAGGCTCTGGATCTCCAACTCCAAAGCTCTTGATACAGAGTACTAACAAGTCCAAGGCTACTTGGGCCCCTTGCCTTGGGGACCAAAATTTAGAGATGACAAAAATTTAAAATGGGAATTCCTTCAACAAAGAAGAAACCTCTAAACAGGGATCTTGGGTTCTATGAATATATATCTATATATATCTAGGTATGGATATATATATATATATACATTTAAGATTTATACCTTTTTATATGTCAATATTATCTATTTATATATGTATATCTACATTATCTATATCTACATCTGTAATTATAATGATATCTTTATCAATGTTGTCTATATGTATATCTATAACTATATTATCTACAAAATCTATACTTATGTCTATATCTAAACCCATATCTATATTATCTATCTTTCTATGTAGGTATCTGTTGATACCTATAGCTATATTAATACTTATATCTATGATCATCTATATCTATATTTAAATCATCTCTATAATGATATCAATATTATATATATGTCTATATCTACATGTTCTATGGCTATAACATCTGTACCTATTGTTATGTTAATTCAAGATTATCTATCTATATATCTATATCTAGACCTATATTATCTATGACTATAACATCTATACCTATATCTATATCAATTCAAGATTATCTATATGTACATTTATATCTGCATTATTTATATCTATATTATACAAACATCTGTATCATCTATATCTAAATCTATATCTGTTGATACCTATATCTATTCATTAACTATATCTATACCTATATCATCTATCTATATCTACATCTATATGCCTACAATTATCCATGCCTATACTTGTATCTATATTATTTATATGTATATTTATATCTATATTATCTATATCTATATAACATCTAAACCTATATCTATATCATCAGTCTAAATCCATATAATCTCTACCTAAAATCGACATTTTCTATGTCTACACTGATACCTATATCATCTTTCTCTTTATCTTACAATCATCCATGTCTATATCTATACCTATATCCATGTCTATCCCTTTGCCTATTTCTATTTCATCTATAATTATATCCTTATATCTAATTCTAGATACACACACACACATACTCATATAGAGGTAACAATATTTCACTAATTGATTTCCTTTGTGATCCTATATATTTTATTTTATGTATCTGAAAATGGTATTCTGGGAATGAGTTCATAGGCTTTATTAGACTGCCTACCGAATTCATGCCACAGAAAAGGATAAGAATCCTGGTCTATACTAATGAATTCCTCCTCCCATTCAATTGAATTTATCTATTGGCTTCTTGTATAATTTTCACTTCACGAATCACCCAGGATCAGACAGGATAGACAGACACAGCTGGATAGCAATATGCATCTCATTGTGGGCACATCCAAAACGAGGTGGTTTTAAATCCATTTACAAAATTGATCTGAATGCATTTTGCTATTGCCTTCTCTGGGTATCAAAATCGATAGTTATAGCTCTGGATTTAGAAATGAGGAAACTATGAACTAGGAAGGTGAATTGATTTTTCCAAGGTTATGCACACAGTAGGGGAACTAACAGTCTAAATATTGACATTGAGTCTTTCTTGAGAGTTATTTAAACAGATGAAGAACAAGCCTACCAACTCTACTTATCAAACTGGAAGAGAAAGGTTGAAAAAAATTATATTTTGTGTGTGTGTGTGTGTGTGTGTGTGTGTGTGTGTGTATGTCTGTATGTGTAGTAAGGAGCCTTTTTACTTCTTTCACATTGTGAATAATCTCAATAGGAATGTTTCTTGCAGTGTAGGGGTAGTGATTTTATTGAATGAATGAAGAGTTCAAGTCTATTTATAAGGTATCAATTCAGAACATATGCATTTCCCATGCTGGTAGAAGATAAGATTTGCTTTCCCCAAAGGGCACAGAGAATTATTATTATTATTTTTAAAAGTTGTATCCTTATGGGGTTCCACTACATGAGTGAATGGAAAGTTACAACTGGCAAGTTTTCTTTTCCAGAGGCTACAATCTCCCCTTATGTGTCTTCTGGAGCCAGAAAAACAGTATAGTCTGAGGTGGGTGTGGCCAGTACCACTTACTCCACCTGAAGGAAGTGTTGAATCACTCTCCAACTCCTATTCAGGTATTCAGGGTCTGCCCAAGGTGAAATCTTTAGGGTGAAGTTTATTTCCTCTTTTGCTTGGCCCCTCTCCACTTGGAAATGTGCCTTTAACTTGACATGATTCTATTCCTCCCCTATATACTCAGCCCCTACCACCGACCCAGACCACCTGTGTCCATTGGCTGGAGCATCCTCTCCTTATCCCTGAAGATAGGAGGAGCACTTGAATGAGAGCTCTGGTTCAGACACTTATCTGTGTGACTCAGAAATTACTTAACCTCTCTCAATTTCAATTTGCTCATGGATCACAGAAATTAAAAGTGGAAGAAACTTCAGAGACCATCTAGCCCAACATTCCTGTCATCCTCTCTGCTTCATCCCTCCCTTTCTCCTTTTTTCCTCCCTCCCTCCCTCCTTTTTATCCTCCTTCCTTCCCTTCCTTCCTTCCCTCTCTTCCTTCCTTCCCTCCCTTCCTTCCTTCCCTTCCTTCCTTCTTCCTTTCCTTCCCTTCTTCCCTCCCTCCCTCTTTCCCTTCCTCTTTCCCTCCCTCCCTCCCTCCCTTCCTCCCTCCCTTCTTTCTTTCCTTCCCTCTGTCCCTCTCTTCCTCTCTTCCTTCCTTCCTTCCTTCCTTCCTTCCTTCCTTCCTTCCTTCCTTCTTTCCTTCCTTCCTTCCTTCCTTCCTTTTATCCTATTTCAGACTTTCCCTCTGGTATTTTAAAGACCTAATTGAAGATTTTATGGTTTAAATTGTGACTGTCAGGTAACTTTCCAACCAATAACCAATGATAACTAATTAATCTTCAAGCATTTATTAATCACTTTCAATATCCCAGGCCCCGTATTAAGGGCCAGAACCAGCATATATAAATCAAAAAGTGGAAGATAAATACTCAGTGGATGGAAGGTGATTTTACTGAGGACAACTTCAGCACCGGGGAGAAGGGATAACATTGTTCTAAAGGCATGAAATGCCCCTCCCTTCTGACTCCCCTCCTCCTCAGGAATATCGTCTAATTTCCTTTATCTCCAGGACCAATGGAAAACACTAGGTGGGGTCTGCCTGTTTATTGGATGCCATGAATCTGGACTAGGAGGAAGGATGGGAGCACAAGGAGGAGATCCTGGTATGGTTCAAGTGACCAGGGCCCAGTGATTTATGGGAAGTGAGTTTTGAGTAGGATTTGGGCAATGACTTGGTTGATTGGAGAACATTAGGGGAGAGCATCGCACTTGTGGGGAAGTAGCTCGTGACATGATTTAGAACCTGAAAAGGGCCAAGTAGATACAAGGCCAGAAAGCTGTTGGTCTAAATAGAAAAGAGACATAATCTGGGGTGTTATTAGAGATAAAGAGATTTAAGTAATATGGGGAGGTGGTAATTGGTGGAAAGCCTGAAACCTAAGAACCTGAAATCTAATCTTAAATTAACTGGTGGAAGCAACTGGGAACCATCTGAGGATTTTTGAAGGGGCAAAACCTGGTCTTATGAAGACAATAGCTTTCTGTGTATGTCAAGTCTCATTTATTTATCTTCATCTCTGAATTTGTGCATAAAGCAGGTGCTCAATAAACAAACTGCTATGGTCATTTCATCTTCCATGGTGTCTTCCTTTGGTGTCTCATTGTATGTCCAGGTAACCCTAGATGTTTGGAGGCTATGCCAGAGGACCACGTTATGGCCACATCCTCCAAAAGTGAAAAGGTTTCCACTGTGGGTCCAAGTTTGTTTGGGAAACAGAGAGGCTCATTACAGGAGGGCCTCAGGATGATGAATGAATTGATACTGTTGATTTTCAAAGATGACCAAGTTCATAGTATCATAGACATAGAACTGGAACGGGTCTCTTCCTTACCTAGTCTGATACCATCATTTTTACAAATGAGAAACTGAAGCCCAGGTTCATGAAGTGACTTGCCAAAGCAGATACAAATAGTAACCTATTGAAGCAAGATTTGAATTCACATCCTCTGAGTTTGTCCTATACCACTCAAGGCCTTGCAACCTGTTTTAGCAGAGGGAATATTCTATGAACTAAGGCATTTATCAATGGATAAACCAAGCCCCATTGGGGCTGTCTGTCATAGTAGTAACTCAGTAAATGAGAATGATGCTCTTGCGCCATGACATCCCTGCTACCATGACACCAAGGATCTGTGGAGACCCAGACAACCAGGGATGACTCCTAAACATAAGCCCTGGGGCCCCGATCTTATGCAGGTGAATTTAACCCATTCATTTCTATTGTTCTATCATGATGCTCCCTGAATGCTACTGAGTTCTCTATATGGATTCTACATCTCTATCTCTATAGGACTTCTCTCTACCTAACTTCTTAGATCCAATTTTCCAAATTTTCTTTTCCAGTTACCAGGGTCCCTCAGAAGTTAATGAACTATCTATGACTGGATTTCTCTACCCTAAGAAGTGACTAGGTGGGACCCTTGATAGAAGACTAGAGTCAAGAAAACCTGAGTTAAAATCTGACTGTAGATACTAGCTGTGTGACCCTGCTCAAGTCACTTAACTTGAGTATCCTCAACTGTAAAATGGGAATAATCTCACAGAGTTAGGTTATGTTATGAGGATTAAATAAAATAATATTGTAAAGCACTTAACTCAGTGTCTGGGAGAATGCTAGGTGTTTTATAAATGCCTATTTCACTCCATTCCATCCTATAATAGATAGTAAAGATAGCTATGGTTACACCTCATAGCTTCAGTGACTTAAGGTTAGTTGACCAGCCTTGCATAGAAAGAACATGTCTTTGGAAGAGTGAGAAAGAAAATTTCATCTATGGTGCAGATTTTTTTTTAAGCCCATGAATACATAAAAATTGCTGGTCAGATAGAAATGACTGCAAGCTCTAAAGGTGATCTGTCCAAAAAATATCCTCCCACTTAAATTTTGGTCTCTATTAGCTCAAAATCCTCTTTTCTTTCTTTCTTTCTTTCTTTCTTTCTTTCTTTCTTTCTTTCTTTCTTTCTTTCTTTCTTTCTTTCTTTCTTCTCTTCCTTCCTTCCTGTTTTCTTTCTTTTCTTTTTTCTTCCTTTCTTTCTTCCTTTTTTCTTTCTTTGTTTCTTCCTTCCTTCCCTCCTTCTTTCTCTCTTTGTTTTTTGTTTCCTTCCTCTCTTTCTTTGCCTCTTTTTCTCCTTCCTTCCTTCCTTCCTTCTTTTCTTCCAGCAGGTGGGGTTAAGTGATTTGTTCAGAGTCCCACAGCTGGTAAGTTTCAATATCCTCTTTTCAAAACAGCTACTGTCAGAGGAACAAGGATCTTCTTGCCTCTCCTTAGCACAGTTTCTAAAATTCATAACTATAGATCTTTTGGCTGAAAGAGAACTTTCTTCAAATTATCTCATTAGATTATTACAATAACCTTGAGAAGAAGGCACTATTATTGTCATTCTTATTTTTATAAATGCAGAAACTGAGGCTTGTGGAAGTTGTGACTCTCCCAGGGTCAGGCAGTTTGAAAGTGTCTCAGGTAGGGTTTGGCCCCAGGTGTTTTGAGTCCAAGTCCAGAAGTCTGTGTTCATAGATAGAATAGTAAGAGAGAGGAAGACTTGTGGTTTAAGTACTCCTGAAATTTACTATCTGTGTGACCTCAGGAAAACTACTCTAAAGGACTCAGTTTCTTCCTTTGTAAAATGAAGCGGTTGGTCTAGATTATAATAGCTACCACTTATGTAGGGCTTCAAAGTCTACCAGGGGCTTAGATGATCCTCTCAACAACTTTATGAAGTCAGCAATATTATTATCCCTACTTTGTAGATGAAGAAAATGAGACTGAGATACATTAAATCATTTGATCAGTGTATCAAAGTGGCTAAATTTGAATTCTGGTCTTTTTAACTTACAATCCATCTCTCTAGTCACCATGTCATATTAGATGACTTTTTAAGATTTCTTCCAGTTTTAAATCTATAATCAAATCCACTCCCCAAGGTTTCAGTTTTATTTTCTTCTATTAACTGAGGGAGTTGGACTGTCTACACACTGAGTCTCCATCAAGTTCCGGACTTAGAAGTCTCAGTTCCAGGAATTCCTATTCTCATGAAACCCCAATCCTTGTGCCTGAATACCTAGCTCAAAATAAAATGAAAAAGAGTTGCATGGTTCACTAAAGACTTCCATGGACTACAGAAGAAATCTTGGGTGAAGGAAGGAAGTGGGTGTATTGGACAAGTGGGGACAGAAGGGTTTTTGAAGCCTGGCAGGAAGGTTAGAGGGGCAGTGGGAGCTATCAAGGGCCATCAGAAGAATGCCATCTTGTAATCAGGCATTGAATCTATGGTGCTTCCTCACCCTTGGTCAGGGGGCCATCAATGGCACATGTGCTGCTAACAAATGGCCCTTAGAGTAGGGTAGGAAGTCATCCCACCAACCACGAAGCATCCACACAGAATCATGGTGAGGCTTACCAATTCAGAGCTGAAGGATATCTCAGAGGTCATTGGGTCCGACTGCTTCATTTTAAAGATGAGGAAATAGACTGTAGGTTAAGTCACTTGCTCAAGGTCATAAAGCTAGTAAGTATGAAGGGCATCCATAGTACAAGTCATTCTATCAAAGGATCCTTGTGGCACTTTTTATTTCCAGGGGAGAGAGAAGCTACCCCGTAATCCAGGGATACCCAGAGGGTGAACTATGTAAAGTGTTTTGCAGATTTCTAAAGGGCCATTTAAAGTGCCTGCTCTTATTATTGGGAGACAGAATCTCTATCAGTCCCTTGGTACCGGAGTGTCTCACTGCAATCCTACAGGGTAAATGCTGTTTTCTCAGATAAATGACTTAGGTGCAAGGGACTTGTCATCCAGTCCCTTTGATCTGATACACGAAGAAGCTGAGGGCCCAGACACGAACCTTGGTTTGCCCTTCAGTAAAAGAGGAGTCATATACTGTCCTTCTGCAAATTAGATAGATGCAAGATGACATATAAAGGGGAGCTCTGAACAGACCCCACTCTCTCATTGAGCATTTAATATTATGGCTTAAACCCATTGGATTTGCCCAAGACAACAGGGCAAAGATTTGAACCTGGGACCTAAGAAGACCCCCAAATTGTACTCCACTGCCTCTATCATAGATCTACCTCAGGGACCATCTGGTCTAACCCCTGTGATTCAGAGCAATGAAGTTAGCCAAATAGAGAGAAAGGAGCCGAGGCCGGCTTCAATCTCAGGCCCTCTGATTCCCAATCCTTGCCTTTGCCACCATGTCACCATCAGTGACAAAATCAGAGGGCTCCCATCTCCCTAGTCAGCTGGCCTTAAGTTGCTAGAAGTTTTTTTTTTTTCTTTTCTTTCTTTTATCCTCCCCCCTCCTACCCCAGCCTCTTTAGAATTTGTAGCTATGTATTTTTAATACTGTCAATAAAACGACTTCCTCAGGACCCAGAAGGGCAATAAGGGGCCTGTTAACAAAGTGTGAAAGCAATGGGCCAGCAAAGGTTAACCACATGGCTGGCCCTAATGACCTCTGCAGCCGGAGCTGATGCCCTCCGCTCCTTGTAAAGACTCATCACGTGCACAATTTCCTGTCTGAGGTCGCCTTTATGGGCCAGAAGAAAAGCTGGCCTGCTTGTGAATAGAAAGCTCCCGGCAGGGGAGGAGGTTATTATTTTTAAGCTGATCGAAACACCTGGGTTTCCCACTGGACCCTATTAAGCATCCGCCATTATGTCTAAATATTTCAATCATCCCCGCAGACAAGCGGCTGAGCCGATGGGTGAATGCATTAGTGGGAAAGCACCGGCCAGACCAGGGCTGAGAAAGGAAAGGGCCATCCCAGGCTCTGAGTGGAGCCCAAAGGGTGAGCCAAGCAGGTGGAGAGGGGCCTAGGGTCAGAGGGTGCTGAAGGGGGGTCAATTGGTCCATCCCCCCCTTCTCTGCATCCCATAGCCCATGCCAAGCAAGACCACCCTGCAGCCCAACCAGCTTTGTTATTTTCTAAGACCTCTGAAGAAAGAGATTCCAGAATCTCTCTTGATATTTTCCCCTCCAATTCTCCCCAAATTATGTAGTCTTTATCTTCTGTGTATTTTTTAATTTGTTTTTTTCTGTACATATGCTGTTTCCTTGCAAATATTGTAATCTCCTGGAGGTCAGCGAGTATTTCTTTTCTGCATCTCTATTTGCCCTACTTGGCATATGATGGTTGTTTAAGAAATATTTCTGCTTGTTTCCAATGGTCAAGATATTTTTCCTTAGGATTTGTAGAATTCCCTCTGCTTGAATGTCAAGTTCAGCTATGGTTCAATTCAATGCAATAAGAATTTTTAAAGATTCTCTGCTACCTACCAATGAGACAAAGACCCCCCAAAATAAGTTCTTGCTATCAGTGAGATTGCATTCTTCATAGGAAGCTAACTGCACACAGAAGAGAAGCTGGGTAGAAATGGTACATGACTGACTTTCTAAGAGTAATAAATCTGGAAAGAACCTCAGCTGAAATATGAATAACAAACATTTGCTTTAAGGTTGGCAAAGCACTTTAAATGCCCTGCAAGATAAGTGCTATTATTATCATCCTGAGTTTGCATATGAAGAAACTGAGGCTGGAGGAGCTCAAATGACTTGCCCACAGTCACAGAGCTAAGTAAGTGTCTGGGATGGATTCAAACTTGGGTGTTCTTGATCCCCAAGTCTAGCACATAGCCACCTAATAGTGCTTCATTTGTAAACAGAGATGGAATCATTATTGCCCAATATTTGATAGTTGGAGTCAGAATCTACAGACAGGTTCTCTTTCTGGACATTCATTCTATCAATCTGCAGAAGACCTGGGTTCAAATTTCAGTTTTGCTCATGTGTGACCTTTCCAGACCTCAGTTTCCCCTTTGGAAAATTAAAGGGGTTGTACTAAATGGCTTTTGAAGGTCTTTCCAACACACCCACTTCTTACCTTTCCCTCTTGAATTCCCTTTCAATCAGCTCAAATATCACTTTCTAATGAAGGCTTTATTGGTCCCCATAGGTGCTAGTGCATCCATCCCAAATCTTGTATGTTAAGATTCTGCCTTTATTTACATGGATTCATGTTGTATCTTTCATGGGAACTCATACTCCTTTAAAATTTTTATTCGAATACTCACTTAGGATATAGTTCCTGGTACATCACATGGCCTCAATAAAGTTCCTGAGGAATATTATTGTTCAATGAGAAATGATGAGCAGGCAGATTTCAGAAAAGCCTGGAAAGACTTGCATGAACTGATTCATAGTGAAGTGAGCAGAACCAGGAGATCACTATAGATAGCAAGAAGAAGAAGGATCTGTGATAATCAGCTGTGATGGACCTGGGTCTTTTCAGCAATGCAGTGATTGAAAAAAATCCCAATAGAACTTGTAATATAAAGTGCCATCGGCAGCCAGAGAGACAACTATGGATTCTGAATGTAGATCAAAGCATACTGTTTTTTATCTTTTCTTTTTTGTTATTGTTTGTTTTTCTTCTGTTTTTTTCCCTTCTGATCTGATTTTTCTTGGGCAGTATGATGAATGTGGAAATATGTTTAGAAGAATTGCATATGTTTAAGCCACGTCAGATTACTTTCTGTCCAGGGAAGGGGGAGTAGAGAGAAAAATTTGAAACACAAGATTTTGCAAAGGTGAATGTTAAAAACTATGCATGTATTTGGAAAAATAAGAAGCTATTAAAATAAATTTTTTAATTAAAAAAAGATGGAAAAAAAGAAAACTCCAAAGGCAGTTAAGTAGTATGGGATAGAATGCCTGATGCAGAATCAGAAAGATCTGAATTCAAATCCTGCAGTTAACTAGTAGTTAAGTAACTTGACCTAGGCAAATTACTTAGTTTCTGTTTGTCTCAGTATACTCATCTGTAAAATGGATAGAATCTATCTAACAGGTCTGATGTGAGGATCAAAGAAATTGTGAAATGTAAAGACCTTTGCAAACTTCAAAATATGATAAATATAAAATATATTAAATACTAATACTATTAAAATCAAATCCAGTAACATGAATACTACTAATAATATGTTTGTTTACTGATCAAATAAGTGCAAAGTAATTTTCTAAGGCTTAGGAGAGGAATAATAACTTAGGGGTAAAGGGTTGGGCTGATAGGAAAATTCCACAAAGGAAGGAGCATTTGAGTTGAAGGATTTTCTAGATCATAGGTCTGATTGTCACTTCTCTTACTCAAGAAATAGTTATGACTCCCTATCACCTTTTAAAAGATCTGCCATCTGACAGGATCCTGACCCCGGTGATTCAAAGCTTATCATTTCTGTTCCAGATTAAACTCCTGTCAAAAGAAACTTTACTTTTCCTGGCCAAGTCTCCTTCCTAATTCAGTATCTACTAAGGTGTCAACCAGTTAAACCAATCAACAAGTATCATTAAGTGTTTACTATGTACCAGGCACTGTCCTAAGTAAGCCCTTTGTGTACGGTAAAAACATAACACCTGTTCTGGTGGTGCTCTTAGAAATGTTTAACAATTGGGGCTCTGAAAAAAAAAAGGACTTAATACACTTTAAATATAATCTGCATTATTAAGATTTTCTCCATCATTTTCTCAAGTCTGGAAATCAACAAAACAATAAATGGAGTTTTGATTTATAATGTTTGTTTATTTGTAAGGCATAAATCCTCACACTGAAAATTTAACAACTGGCTTGCAGTCTAGTGGAGAGACAACATTCAGAACATACACACATATATATATATATATATATATATATATATATATATATCAGGATACTTACATTAATATCTATATCTCAGGATACATACATATATATGGATGCATGAATATCAGGATATATATATATATATATCAAGGTACATTTATATCAGGAAACATAGGTATATCTGGATACATGTATAAAGCATGATAGATACATGTCAGGATCCATCTATATATGAGGAAATATACATATTGGGATACATGTATATATCTGGATACAAATATATATAACAGGATAAATACATATCAGGATACAAATATTTAAGGATACATACATACACACACATATATATGTATGTATAATCAGGTAAGAACATAGCTAGAATGCTCACTAGATAGGAAATAGAATTGGACAGCTCCATAGCTATGGTAGACAGGAAGTCTATTCTGATTGAGTGAGGTAATTTGCATCACTCTTTGAACCATGTGGGAAGCCAAGGAGCTAGTTCAGAATCCTGGAGTTTGTGAGCACTCACATCAGAGTGAAGAAAGCATTTGAGCTAAATCCCAATGAAGGAATTGACTGGTGGAGGGGCAGGTCTTGCCCTTGGTTTTCTCCTGACCCATGGTAAAGGAGAACCCTGTGAACTTCTACATGTTGAAAGGCTTTGAGACTTTCCTTCTTCTCATCAGTACTCTAACAGTGTTATCAGAGCATCCCACTCTATTATTTTTCTTGAGAGTCAAGGATAAATTCAGCTATAAAGAGCCCAACAAAAAAGCTATAGGTTCCATAGGGGACAACTTGAAGACTCCAGCAAAAAGGCTTCCAGGAACCAGAAGCTGTGAACTAGCCCCTGCCAGATATAGCATATCTCTCTCAGGGTTGTTGTGAAGGTCAAATGAAATCGTGTTTGTAAAACTCTAAAAAGTTTCAAGTGTTCTGTGAAGGCAAGGTATTATTATTAAAAAGGGGAAGAAGAGACAGTCTGCAAACTATACATCAGTAAGATCGACTTTGATTATTAGGGAAACTCTAGATTGGATCAGGATTGACAAATATCTACAAAAGGAAGCAACATTACAAAGATTCAGTGTGGCACCTTCAAGAACAGGTCATACAAACTAAACTTATGTCCATCCAATCAACCTTTAAAGCTTATGTTTACTCACCTCATGTAGGTCATTATTTTCCAGGTTGTGTGTTCTCCACTACAACATCCCCGCTCCCTTTTCTCCACTGAATCCAGCTATTGTCCAATCCCCTTTCTCCTGGTTTATCAAACTAGCCTTTTAATTGTGGAGGTGGTCTTCCTGCATCATATCTCACCCCTTTCCAAACCATCCTCCAAATAGCTGCCAAAGTGATTTTCTGCATCATAAGTCTGTTTTTTTCTTGAGTAAGAGAAGATTGTATTTCTCCTGCTCAAGAAACAGCCATGATTCCCTATTGCCTTTAGAAAAAAATATAAAATTCTCTGTGCGGCACTGAAAGCTCTTTATAATCTGGCCCTGATTGACTACATCAGCTTGATTACCCAAGGCTTTACATTGACTGCCCACATGGCCTTCAATTACACTTGCCTTTTAGAATCCCTAGATTTCTTCTAGGCTGAGCATGAAGACTTTCCTGATCCTCCCAGCTATCAGTGCTTTCCTTCCTAAATTATCTTGTCTTTGGTTTTTAATTTATCTATTTGTGTATTTATGTTCATGTCTCCCATGACTATATTGCATGGTGTTTAAGGACAGAGATTATTAAGTTTCTATCTTTGAACCACCAACATGTAGCATACAGTAAGTGTTTAATAAATGCTTTCTGCTTGGTTTGATAGGGTGCTTACGCTGACAGGTAAGGAGAATGTTGTAAGTTTAGTTTGTAATGAAGCCTTTACAAAAGGATTCCATGCTATTCTTGTGGAAAAGATGGGAGAGGTGTGGACTGGGTTAGTTACAGAATATGATGGATTCAGAGCTGGTTGAATAGCTGGATCCAAGGAATAACTGTTAATAATTTAAAGTCAAGCTGCCAGGAGGTCTCCAGTGGAATGCCTCAGGGATCTGTCCTTGACTTTGTAACTGCTTAACAGTGATTTGGATAACCTCATAGATGGCACATCCACCAGAGGTGTCAAATACACAACCCAATAATTCACATGGTTTGCCATGTGATAGAAGGATTAGACTTCTTCTATTTGATCCCAGAAAACTGAACCCAGAAGCAATGGGTGGGAGGTTGCAAGGAGAAAAATTTAAGGTTGATGTCTGGGGGAAAATAAAGAAAAAAACTTCACAATGTTGTAGTGTTGTCCCAAAGTGAAGGAGCTGCCCCCCAAAGTAGTAGGTTCCTTCCCCTTGTAATTCTTCAGGGAGAGACTCAATGACCACCTGACCAGCATGTTGTAGTGGGAATCCTTTCAGATATAGGTTGGACCTGATGGCTGCTAAGACCCTAAGATTCTGTGGTCCTAATTACATTATAACATTCTATGACAGGAAAGGACCACAATATATTCAATCAGGCTTCCATTGGTGGACATCTAGGTTGCTCCCAATTTTTTTTCACTTATAAAAATTGCTGCCGTGCAAATCTCAGGCTGGATAGCCCTTTTAAATTTTTATTTTCACTAACATCCTTAGAGTATATTCCCAACAATGGAATTATTGGTTTGGTGAAGTTGATCCTTTTTTCAACTTTTCATGGGTGCAGATTGCTCTACACATTTTCAATTCCACAAAACATGAATATATTTGCCTCTTTCTTACCAGCCCCACCAGCACTGGGTTTCATTGTTTTTAATTATTTTTTGCCAACTTGATTTTAAGTGGTACCACAAAGCTGATTTAATTTTCATCTCTGATATTTTTTTTAGCAAAGTTAGGCATATATATATATATTTTTAAGCAAATATATATATATATATATAATATAATTTGTTTATTCCTTTTGAAAATTTAATATTTTGAATCATTTATCTTGGTATCTTCTCCCAAATAGAGAAATTTAGTTTCTATTTTCTGATAGAGAGTCACACATAGGTTAATAATTCTGTTCTAGAATGTGATTTAGTAAAATGAAGGTTTAATGAAAACTACAAACTTCCATTAAAACACGACTCATTATTACATGGATTTGGATGGTTTCTGAACTTTTCCATGTGCCCAAGACTGTAACTACTTAGCAGATGGTGAGCCTAACATTATTAACCCTTATTAGTGAGCAATTATCCTATAAGTTGGCTAAACTGGCTGCAAAGGATTCTCTTTATGGCTAATCATAATAAAAATCATGAAATTGGCAAAGTAGATTTTTGAGGGGTATGCATTCTTTTAAGGACACCCATCTTCCCTTGAGCATCCCTTATTCCAGAATCTCATTGTCTTTTTGATATTTCCTGGAACTTAGTGCTTTTCCTAGGCAGGCCAAAAATGATTGAATTTTGGACGTCACTTGAATCAGTCCTCACTTTACAGATGAGAGAAACTGAGGCAAACAAGGTACAGTGACTTTCCAAGGAAATCTCAAATAGGATCGATCACAGAGTGTCTTAGATATGACTTGAAAAAGAACTGAACAACAAATAAGCACATCTTCAGAGGCAAACCCTTTTCCCCCTTTCACAGTGGTGGAAATGGTTGGGATTTGGCTGGAAGCACAACCCTAGATCCTCCTGCTGGACAAGATCTCTGCTCCCTGAACTAATCATTTCCAACTCCTCTGGAGATGGAAATTCTTGCCGTCCTTTCAGGCCTGGCTTAGGAAGCAGGATGATAGAGGGGAAAGAACACTATGGCTATGGAATTGGGCGTTTTCATATGTCCAGATCTCATCTCCGACAACTTTAATCACTTCCTTGGAGTTCTTTTTCCTCTTCATTAAAATGAGAAGGCTGGACTGAATTACCTTGGAAGTCCTATGCTGAGTTCCAGATCTTTCTCCTCCTTGAAGAGTTCTGCCTCCCTCTCTCTGCCCCCTTCCTAATGATATTTTCTCTGCCCTTGACTTTTTGCTAGAACACATATTCTAGATCTCTCCTTTGCCTCATCACACTATTCTACTCTGTCATAAGTAGTTTGTGTGTGTGTGTTGTGGGAAAATGTAAGCTCAAGAGGACAGGAACTGTTTATTGGCTTCAGAATAAATATAAACTCTTCTGTTTGGAAGATAAAGCTCCTCACAGTATGGCTTGGATCTTTCAGGACTGAATTTACATTATTCTCCCTGATATTCCTCCCAAACCAGCCTGTTTGCCTTTTCGGTATCCCCCTTCTACCTCCTATTTCCTGCCCTTTGTGGATATTGTAGCCCATCTCTGGCAGGCACTTCTTACTCCCCACTACCTTATGGAATCCCTGGATCCTTTCAAGGACCACCTATAGGACTACAGACTCATGGAACTGCCCATCTAGTCCCACCCCTCATTCTGCATATGAGAAGAATGTAATCAGATAGCTGGGTGATTTGTCTAAGGTCATGTTGCTAGTATTCCCTCTCTCTCTCTGACCCCCCAAAATAACTTTGCTTGTTGTTGTTGTTCAGTATTTCGATGATGTTCTACTTTCTATAACCTTATTTTGTGGTTTCCTTGGCAGACATACTGAAGGGGTCTGCCATTTCCTTCTCCAGCTCATTTTACAGATTAGGAAACTGAGGCAAACATTGTGAAGTAACTTGTCCAGGATCACACATCTAGGAATTGTCTGAAGCCAGAGTTCTTGAACTCAGATCTTCCTGATTCCAAGGCCAGTGGTCTATCCATTATGCTATTTAACTACCCCAACTTGGCTTATTATTATTTTTTTTTTTTTGTATTTAATTATTCATGCACATAGGTGCAGTGGGATATAATGGACAGAGAGCCTGGATTTAAGTCAGCCTGGCTGTGTGACTCTGAATGAGACATGTACAATCTCCATGCTCTCGATGAAAGCTTCTTAAATTGTGGGTTGTGACCTCATATGGGAGTCACTTAACTGAAAGTGAGGGAGGAGTCACAAAAATTTGGCAACAGTAAAAGGCATCAAATATTCTTCCACGATTTTATTCTGCATGTAAAAATAAAGACATCTATCTCATTAGCATGCCAATTTGCTTTCATCTTTAATAAAATTATACCAAAGAATATCTTTATGATTTAATTATCAGTAAATATTTCCTACCAAATGATTATACCAAAGAATTGTTTTAAAATAAATTTCTTTATGATTTATTGTCAGCAAAAGTTTGATTTGTGTACCTATTTTACATATCTATATACCCAGGATCCCAAGTAAAAATTTCTTGGGAGAAAAGGGGTAGTGAGTGGAAAAAGTTTAAGAAACCTTGTTCTAAGTACTCAAAATTTAGAAGGTGCTGGCTGATCTCCTTTGGGAGAGAGGACTCCTTCCCTCTCATCCCAAGTCCTAGAAATCACAGATATAGTCTCTCTTCCCATCTGGACATGTTATTTCCTTTAGTAGAGTATAAACTCCTTGAGGGCAGGGAGCAAAAGTGAGATGGAATTATTTTTCTTTGTGTCATTGTATAGGAACGTGTCTGATGCACAACAGACACTTAATAACATTTGTGAAATCACACTGACTGGTTCGTAACTAAACAAAACTCTGGATGCTTTGGAGCCTGGGGGAAAAGGACTCTCACTTTCCCTTTCTTACAGATTGTTTTTACTCACAAGCTGCCCAGCCTCGGGACAGACATCAATGCCCCCATATTCCAAACCGCGGATGGGCTTGAATTAGTCCCTGGAAATCTGAAATGTGGGCAGGCTTGAAGCTTTGTTGGCCCCCTGGTGAAATCTTGCCTCCCTTCATGGGAGACAGCTCTACTTTCAGGCCCAATGAGTCAGATCCCTGTTGATGTTCATGCTTCATTCATATGCAAATATTGGCTTTGCTTGTTTCTTGTAAATAGTGTTTTTATTAACCCAGGAGAGCCTGACTAAGAGAAGTCCCAGTAAAAGGCTAGAGGTTTGATTTGCATTTTTCGAGACAAGGCTCACTTCCTTTTAGGCATCTCTTAGGGGGATCTGGCCTGCTTCCCTCACCTCAACTTCTGAAATCCTTTGATGTTGATTGGTAGAATTGTTTGCCGGAGAATCAAAGAAATATATTTTTACAAATTGCTACCCATCTCAATTCCTTCTCTGCCTAATACGGCTTTTTTCAGGTTGGCAAAACATCCTTCCAGTTGAGCTTTTTCACTGTCCTTTGAGCTAACCATGATGAATCTCCCTTTGACAGATGAGGAAACTGAGGTTCAAACACCACCTGACTTGCCCAGGTTCACATAGATGGCAAGTTTTAGAAGCAGGATTCAAATCCAGATCCCCCCTGTTTCTAATATGCTCAGTTATCTCTAGTTTTTGTTTTAGTGGGAAGGTCCACTCTGAGTCATGTGTTGGTTCATCTGGGCTGGCAGGGGGCTCTGACCCCTGAGCTCACAATGGCCAGAGCCACTCTCCAGGAAGTGTTCATCCTTCATCTCTTCCACAGATGGACGCTGTGAGTCCAGAGAACTGTGGATTTATGCTCCCTGTAGGAATGTCTGTGAAAGAAAGTGGCCTGGGAGAGCCTGAAACAATGAGGGTCTTTCATCCTTGAATTACAGCATCACAGAGTTAGGAAGGTCCTTCGAGGCAGTGCAGCCAAGTGGAAAGAGCTCAGGGATTGGGGATCTAATTCTAACTCTACCACTTACTACTTGGAAGACCTTGGGTGAGTCACCCCCCCCCCCCACCATCTGTGGGTCTCAGTTTCTTCCCTTGTAAAATGAAGGGCTGGCCCATGACTTATCAAGACCAAAAACATGGACAGATTCCCCAGAGCAAGTGACCACCCAAGCTGTCTTTGAGAATCCTTGAGGGAAGGGGAAGTCCTTTTCATTCTTTTCCCTAATTACCCAAAGATATGGTATCTCCAAAGCCTCCTTAACACAACTCACATTTCTTGAACCCTTTACAATTGGTAAATCACTTAATAAGCTTTATCTCATTTTGATTCTCACAAAACCCGGTCTAGTAAGTCCTATTATTATCTCCAGATATGGATAAGAAAAAAAACCACTTTACAGATGATAAACTGACCCTTAGAGAAGTGAAATAACTTTCCTAGGGTCAAATATCCAGAAAGGACGGGAAGTTGGATTCCCATTCAGCTTTTCTGGAGGAAAGGAAGAGATAGCATGGTACTGAGGAAGCTAGGTAGCACCACAGTAGATCTGAATTCAGAAAGACTTGGATTTGAATTCTGCCTTTGACACCTATCAGCTAGGAGACCCCACACAAGTCATTAATCTCTCTGCAGCTTGGTTTCTTCATCTATAAGTGAAAATCACGATAACAGCTACTTAATAGGGTTGTTATGAATATCACACATGTAAAGTGCTTTGAAATGAATTTCTTAAAGCCATAAATAAACATTAGTTTATATCATTAAATTATATTTATATTATAAAGTTTTATATATATATATATAAAGTAATTTGCCATAAATTATATTTATATTATAACTGTTAGTTATATTAATAATAATTATTATTAGAGAATAAGGAATGACTCTGACACATACTGGTCCTGCGAGGCTGGCCTAAACACTCCTGTTCTCAGAGCTTTCGGCAACTCTCATTCAGTTGCGTCCAACTCTTTGTGACCCCATTTTTAACGCCAGAGGTACCAGAATGGTCTGCCATTTTATAGTCGAAGATGGGGCAGACAGGCTTAGTGATTTGCCCAGCATCATACAACCATGGTCTTCCTGACCCAGTCTCTGTGCTCTATCCACTTGGGCCCCAACTGCCTACAGATCAACTCTCTAAGAATACGTCAGTTCCAGAGAAATCGCTGTTCCACTTTAGAAGAGGGTCTTTTCTTGCTGGAGAGGGCCCTGTGGCAACGAAATCACTGCTGTCTCTTCCCAGCATTGTGTCCAGAACTCTGTCTGCTGTGAATGTCTCCCTACGTCAGCACCGCCACAGTGGATAGTTCAAAGAATCAGAGGTGGGAGCGATATTAGGGGCAGAACAATCCAACAGCTCCATTTTCTATCTGTGGGACCCAAATCTGACCTCAAGTCCACTGGGAAGGCAGAGCCCCAAGCGCTCTCTCTCTCTCTCTCTCTCTCTCTGTCTCTCTCTCTCTGTCTCTCTCTCTCTCTCTCTCTCTGTCTCTCTGTCTGTCTCTCTCTCTCTGTCTCTGTCTCTGTCTCTGTCTCTCTGTCTCTGTCTCTGTCTCTCTCTGTCTCTGTCTCTGTCTCCTGTCTCTCTCTGTCTCTCTCTCTGTCTCTCTCCATCTCTGTCTCTCTCTGTCTCTCTCTCTCTGTCTCTCTCTCTCTTCTCTCTCTCTCTGTCTCTCTCTCTCTGTCTCTCTCTCTCTCTCTGTCTCTCTCTCTCTTCTCTCTCTCTCTCTGTCTCTCTCTCTCTGTCTCTCTCTCTGCCTCTCTCTCTCTCTCTCTCTGTATCTCTCTCTCTCTCTCTCTGTATCTCTCTCTCTCTCTCTCTCTCTCTCTCTCTCTCTCTCTCTCTCTCTCTCTCTCTCTCTGGGTCTGCTGGCTCCCGTGAAAACTCTGACTTGTCCCAGGAACAAGAAAGAGCCGGGTTGGTCAATTACCAACTCTCACAACTGCCCTCAGACTAAAGTGATCCGCAAACACCTAATTAAAAAAACTGCTGGTCTCTCTGGAGCCCCTAATTAAAGATCCTCAGCACCCCTCCCTTTTCTCAGGGCCATGGAGGGAGGGGGCAGCTCCTTTAATTGCAGCCCTGTTGGGCGGCTTGGGGCAGATGCAGATGGTGGGGGGTGGGGTGGGGGGGACTGGGGCCCATTTGTTGGGCCGGAGCCTCATTGCTATTCCCAGAATGTCGAGCTGGGCTTATGCTCCTCCACGGGACTTAGAAGCCTGCAACAGTAAAAGAGTCTTTTCTTCTCCTCCTCTCCTCCCCCGTTCCCCATCCCATTCCCTCTTCACTCTTCACCTCCCCCTCCCTCTTCAAGGACATTGAAACATTGCCAATATCAGATCCCACCCTGTCTGCTGCAACTGCATGGAGATGAAGTCATTCCCTCCCTCCCCTCTCCTCTGGCCCCCTTTTTCTTCCTCCTCCTCCTCCTCTTCCTCCTCCTCCTCTTCCTCCTTTTCCTCCTCCTCCTCCTCCTCTTGCTGATCCTCCTTCTCCTCCTCCTCTTCCAGGTCCTCCTTTTCCTCTTTCTCTTCTTCTTCCTCCTCTTCCTCTCCCTCTGTCCTTCTCCAACTTCTCCCTCTATTTCCTGTCCCCTGCCAGTCTCGCCCCTCTCCAGATCCCTGCTTCCCTGGCTGTAGAAGCCCCTCTTATTGCTTCTGACAAGCCTGCTTGGAGCTGGGGGCCTTCCCCCCACCCCCATCACATCCCCCCTTCTGATGGCCTCCTTGGGGATAGGAGGGAGGTGAAGAGGCCAGAGGGGGGCCCCTGTTTGCGTCTGGAGGTGGAAACAGCCTAAGAGCCAGCAGGTGCACAGCCCCCCAGCAGCTGCTGGCTGGCCACAAGCTGCAGCCGCTGGCTTCGCCCTCCAAGCCAAGAGCACTTCATCTAATCCTCTCCTGCAATTCACACTGTAATTGCCCAGATTCCCCACTGCTCAGGACTCATTTTATTATTATTATTATTTTTTTCTTCTCCCACTGATAACAAGATCTTCTGCAAACAGGGATGGGGACCTGGTCCTATTAATTAGTTTTTCTCTAAGATGGGCAGCTTGGGCAAAAGAAGGAATTTTTTTGTCTTCCTCTCTTCAGCCCCCTTCCCCCAGCCCCTGGAAGGCCTCTCAGAAAGTCACACATGTGGAACTTTGGAGCTTTTTATTGCCTCACTAACTGCCTCCTGTGCCCTCTTGTTGGTGTGTAGCCTGATGGCAGAGAGAGCTTGGGAAGTCCACCCCAGTATCTTGTCTCGAGACTCTACTTCCTACTTTTCCTACTTATCAACTATCATTAATTTCCAGTGCTGGTCCATCAGCAGCTTCTTTTCTCCATCCTCTCTCTCTGCCCCCCAATAAGCACCTTATAGACCGCTAAGGAATCAGGAGCATGATGGAAAAAATCTGGTTATTTTGTGTTCTTTGTGGATGTCACAAAGAAACACACAGCTTCATTTACTGAAACACTTCTCTGTGTCCCTTGATTCCAAACAGTGTGTGGTGTGAATTCTCAGCACAAAGTCCAAATTAGGCTTTTCGATTTATTCCTCCCCCCCTTTCAAGTAAACTTTCCTTTGATTATCTGTCTCTCAATAGAATATATCCTCGTTGAGAGGTCTTAAAGAGGGTGTAAATAAGAATATTAATAAGTTACTTTAAGGTCTGTGAAGTATTTTACATATTATAAAACAGCCCTCTTGAATGTACATGAAACAGTATTTCCAGAGTAGAAGTTTTTGTTATTTCTATTTTCAGCTGAGGAAACAGATTGAGAGAAGCAGAAGATCATGGATTTAAAGTTAAAATGAGCTCTAGAGATCATATTGTCCAACCCCCTCATTTTACAGATGTGAAAACTGTGTTCAAAGTTTAAGTGACTAACCCAGGATCACACAGCTAGTCGATGTCTGAGATAATTAGCAAACTTAGATTTATTCTGCAATTCTTAGGAGAAAATGTTATGGAGCTGACACTGAGAATTAACAACTAGCTATAGATTAATAATAATAACAATATTAAATAGACATTTACGTATTATATTAAAATGGACAGAAAACTAATTTTTTTTAGCTAAAGAGCAGCACTGGGAGGCAAGTAGGGCAGGGATCATTATTTATATTTTAAAGATGAGGAAATTGAGGCTAAGAGGTTAAGTGACTTAGCATCACACAACTAGTGCCAGAGTCCCTATCCACCACACCATATTATTTCTTGACAGTTGTACATTGCCTACTAGCTTGTCCACTGGGATTAAACCTACCAGACAGGTCAGTCAAGTGATCAATTTTGTCAAACAACTATTTGAACAATGTTTTTCTTCCTCCTAAGGAATGGAGAATCTATTTGCTTGAAGCTACTACTTAATATAGAGGCAGAGGTAGAATATTCTTTGTCAACTACATAGAAGTGTAGATGGATAGAATTAACCCACTCTTCTGAAAACAGTCCAACTCCGACTGGGTTGGAGAATTCTCTTGGATCCTTAGGATCAGTCCGGGGAAACTTTGTGAGTTGCTGCTTCAAATCCATTGAGCATTTATGAGCTCACCCGTTTGCTACCAATATGACTTCCACAAGTTTTCTAAATGAGTATATTCTTGACTCTTAGAAATATTCTAAATGAGTACATTCTTGCAACGTGCATATACATGTACAAAATACACATATACTATATATATGAAATATAAAAATTTCCCCAATTCAATATATTTTCTTTAATACTGCAGCTGGAAACAAGGACTTATTTTTTTTTGGAAGGAGAAAAACAAGCATTTATTCCTATCAGGTACCTAACAGGGTGCTTAGTATTTCAGAAATATTGTCTCATTTGATCCTGACAACGACCCTAAGAAGTTGTTGCTATTTTTATCCCTATTTTATATTTGAGGAAACTGAGGCACACAGGGCTTAAGTGATAAGAGCTAAGAGATGACTGGGGCTGGATTTGAATTTAAGAAGGACACTTGTTCTTAAAGATGACCTCAAGGGCTCAAGGAAAAGCATCAGAAGATGGCAGGAATACTCTGGTTTTGTGAGACAGAGTAGTATAAGCTAATGTTAGTAGGCACGGTTGATGGCAGGAGGTCCATGGGAAACAAATACTGGTGATGGAGTGATCAACTAGGACTTTTTTGATCAAGCATAACTCCATATGAAAACTTCTTGTCTGTAGTGTGGGAGATAACAGGAACCTAAAAACTCCTCTTTTTAAAGAGTTTCCTACATATTTGGGAAAACAAAAATCACCTTACCTTTAAGCCTTAGAGTATAGGATCACAGATCTGGAGGTGCAAGTTATCTTATAGGTCATTTAATACAATTAACTTTTTACAAATAGGGGGGAAAAGGTCCAGAGAGGACAGATAAGTTCTAAACTCTATGGTACTTAATACAGTAATAATAACAATAACAACAGCAACAATAATAACTATATTCCTATGGCTTTTTGGCTTCTTCCCACTGGCTCTGTAAAAAAAGTTTTATAAGTAGTACTCTTATTTCAGGAATAGGGATTACATTAATTGGCAGGCGGCACTCCACTAATGCAGGTCAACAATGAGAGACTAAATGGTTGTTTGAGATCACCCTTAGGATATCCTGAGTCTGTGTTAGAAGCAGGATTTAAATACAGATCTTTCTTGCTTCAAGATCAGCTCAGTATCTACTGTTCTGTCCTGTTTCCCATTTTTTGCCACTGAAGAAACAGCCTTGGAGAGGTTGCCTGTGATCATGGTGGCTAAGTGTCAGAGGCAGGGTTTGAACCTGAAACACTGCTGATTTCCAGTGATCTTTCTGTGATACCATACTGAGTTGAGCTTAAGGGAATGGATAGCACTATCATAAATTCATGGGTGTTCATAGGATGGATGACTTAGAAAAGGATATTAGGAGTCAGCTTGTCCAACCCTCTTATTTTAGAGAAGACTAAAGCTGAAAGTAGTGAAGTGTTCCAGCTAGGGTTTGCATAAATTGAGGGGAAGAGAGAAGTCTTTCAGGCAGAGGGAATAATAGAATTTAAGAGAAAGAAATGGATGATAAGTCTGGTGAGTATATATGACTGGGACAAAGAATGGGTTCTGAATAGGAAACATAGTCAGATAAAGTTATGGCTGGCTAAGCAGAAATTCATGGAGTCGATCAAAGACTGGAGCTAAATTAGAGCCCATCAGGTAAAACTGAAGTAGAGAGAGGTTAAGGGACTTGCCCATTGAACTCAGGGCTTCTGCAATCCACATCTGGGGCTCTATCTACTAACCTTTGCTGATTGTTCCAAAGTTTTGGGCTAGTAGGTATTTTGGCTCTTAAGCAAGGGAATCCTTAGGACGATGAGTCTGCTAGTGGGAGGTGAAAAGGAGCTGTGCCAGGGCATTGGCAGTTGGAGAGAAATGTGTAAATTCAAGAGATGGTACATAGAGGGATATGATGATTTGGCTAGATTCTCAAATGAGAAAATGGAATGATTTCACTCTTCTACTCTGACTACTGACCTCTCTGGCTTCCTTAAAATGCCAACTAAAATCTCACTTTCTATAAGGAAGCTTTTCCCAATCCCTCTTAATTCCAAGAAGTTCTCTTAAATATTTTCTATTTATCCCATATGGATTACTTTGTATGTAGTTATTTGTATGTTGTGTTCTCTCATTTGATTATAAGTTCCCTGAGAATAAAGCCTGCCTTTTATCTCTTTTTGTATCCCCAGTGCTTAGAGTGCTTGGCACATAGTAGGGGCTTAATAAATGTTTATTGGATTGAATTGAATATGGAAAACCTTTGATTATGTTGAAGTACTATTATATAAATGCTAGCTGTGATTAGCTATTAGAGGGGTTGAGGGAGCAGAAGAGAATAAAAATGAATTCAAGTTTTCCAATCTAGGACAGTGGAATAATAATGGTACTACTGAGAGGCAGAAATGGAGAGTTGAAGAAAGGAGCCAATCGAGCTCAGGAGAGAAAATGAAGTTGGGCTTGGGACATGGTTGAATTTGAAGCGTCAGTCCCTAGGGTTGAGAGCTTTGGTAAGTAGCTGGTATCCAGAATTTGGAAAAATAGATTTTTAAATTTACTTTCTTTTATTGTTCCCTTGAATCATCCAATAATTCCATGAATATAGACTAAATACCATTTCTATTCTGCATCTGGAAAATGAGGATATTTTCTCACAGGGCTGTTGTGAAGAAAAGCATTTTCTAATGTGAAGAAAGAAGCATATGAAGTCATACCAAAATTCCCTATTGTACCACAAGTCCTCTTGCTTAATATTTATGATTACTGGCTTCCAAGAACAGATGAATTTATATATTTATATGTATAGTCTATAAACCTCAAAGCACCAGATTAGTTTCAGTTGATTTTACTATTAGTATTAATTCAATAATGTTATAATATTATAACAATTATAATTATAACATTCAGTGAAGCAGAATGGTGGGAGGATAGGTCATAGGGCATTCTGGTTAATTGATTTAATTTTCTGGTTACCTGAGGATTTTATTCACATCCTTTTATAAAACAAAACTGGTCTCTTTTTGTACCCTGGGCCATCAGCAATCATCTCTATCTTTGTCTGGGCACTGGACTCCAATGATCTGGAGGAGAGAGTGAAGCTGATGACTTTGTGAAGCTCTACCTCCCTCAAATTCAATACACTAGCAAGTCAGGATACATTCCTCTGAGCCTTGGTCCTTTTCATCCAGTGCCATGGATGGAAAACTGGCAGATGAAGTTTTAAGGCTTCACTTACAGAATATATAAATCAGGAGTGTGTGTGTGTGTGTGTGTGTGTGTGTGTGTGTTTTAACAATCCTTTAAGTTTGTTCAGTTGAATGTCATCAACTTATTGTCTTTCTAAAGCACAGTAGAAGAAAGAAGTAGAGCAGGATAATTGAGATCTCTGGTGGCTTGAATTCCATTTTTACTGAGGTTTCATTGAATGAGCAATTTAAAATATTAGTTATTCAGTTGTACTTCTCTAGAGAGGAAGACCTGTTGTATCTATCTTTGTATCCTTACTGTTTTGAGTAAGGCTTTGCATACAGCAGGTGCTTAATAGATGGTGAAATGAACCATATTGGATAATAGACTTAGAACTGGAAGAAAATCCATCTAGTACAAGCCACTGATTTTACAGGTGAGGAAACTTACACTTAAAAAGGTAAAGTCACTTGGCGATGGTTGCCCAGGAAGAAAGCATTGGAATTGGGATTTGGATTCAGATTTTCTGGATGGTCAAGTTAATGTCTTTTCCGCTGTCCCCTCTGTGCATTCCTCATTACATATCAGACTATCCACTCTGCCAACTAACTGCCTCTGGATGAGTATTAGCAAGTATTTTGCAGCTGGGTGGTACAGTGGATAGAGTGCCAGGAAGACTCATCTTTATGAGTTCAAATCTGGCCTCAGATACTTGTGACACTAGTTCAGTCACTGAACATTGTTTGCCTCAGTTTCCTCATCTGTAAAATGAACTAGAGAAGGCCAGAATCTTGGCCAAGAAAACTCCAAGTAAACCAATTGATCAGACAGGAAAAAAAAACAGAAGAGCTGGTTTCATATCCTGCATCTGCCATTTACTCCCTGTGTATTCTAGGGCAAATAATTTAACTCCCCATACTTACAGGTGAGGTTTCCTCATCTATTAAATGAGAGGGTTGGAAGAGAAGGCCTCTGGGGCTCTTTCAACATGATGCTATGACCAGAAGGGAAGAAAAGGGGCAATTACTTTAAAAGCTTCTTTAATATGTACTTTCCAAATTAGCAAATGGGCCCTTCTAGTGCAGCTGAGATTAACTTTTTAATCCAAGAACTTAAAAAAAAAAAGGAACTCATCTCAGTGACTTGAGAAATAATATGCTTGATTAGTTTAAAATGTGCTAAACAAATGAGGCCACTCAGTGAGAAAAGTTAACTTTGTGGTACTGCTACCAATCTGGTTTTTGGTCATAAACATCCGAGCTCCTCTGCACTGAGCAGGCGGCCACTCTGAATTTTATTCTTTGCTCATCCAGTTGTCATTAGGCACAGCAGCTGATACCATCTTCTATTAGAGAGCCTCCGATCTGTGGGTGGTCTCACCCTCCTCCCCCCATCCCATCCCATATGAACACTAATGCTCAGGCACAACAGAGGAAGTACAGGATTCTGAGCTTTAATTCAGAATCTCCCAGACTTCTATTGGTTGGAATCAGGGGAAAGAATAGAAAAGTCGTGAGACACTTAGCCTCTATTGGAGCCCAGCTTCTTATCGATGTCTCTTTACTGGGAGAACTTTCTATCATTCTGCCATTCCCCCCTCCACTCCCTCCTGCTTTGCTCCTCAGTTCCATCTTTCAAGTTGTTTACCTAACTTGTAGAAGGAGCTGAAAGAACGAGACTATGTATGTTAGAAAAAAACTGAAGAAGCCACGTCTTAGTGCCTGATACACAGCTGTCTGCCTCTACTTTACAAACCAGATGCTCCTAAAAGAACTTATTGGAAGGAAAACAATAGCAGACTTTTGATTTGTAAGCAGCCCTAAACATGTTATAGTGGATGGAACATCTTGAGAATGTCTGAGGCAGATGGACATATTAGATGGCTGATGTTCACTGTGATGTTCTTACAAAGAAATGCTACTAGGAAAAGGCTGGGATTTGGAATTGGAGAATTCTAAATCGAAAAATACAGACTCCTTCTCCCCCCGCCCCCAACAAGAGTGGCTGGTGTCCACTGCAGATCCTTAGTGAAATATTTATTTCATGTCTAGGAGAAACACACCATCGGTTTGCATCTAATAAGAATCGTTTGCAGTGGGACTTCTTTCCAAACATGGTTAGAATGTAAGAGAAATCTTTCATTTCTGGTAAATGTCCTTCAACTTCACACAGCTCAACAATCTTATTTTTTCTAGTAAGAGAACTTTTCAACCACAAAGAAGCTGACTCTGAAAAAGGGAGCCGTCCCCAAGGTCTTTTTCACCAAGGTCTGGAGTCATTCTTGGAGAAACCACAAGTTATCCTCTGCAGAAGAGGCATTTTAGCTTCAAGGCTTAATTTCATTTTTAACCTAACAGGCAGATAATTTAGGTCTCTCTGTCTCTGTCTCTCTGTCTTCTGTCTGTCTCTCTCATTTTGTTTTTGTCCCCCCTCAAAAAAAAAGTTTTCTGGAGCCCAGGGGGATTGGCTAAGAGCCTTGGCCATGTTGCATTCTCCCCTTCCCTCATCATCCCATAATATTTCAATATTTTTAATGGCCTAGCCTCAATACTGGAAAATTCTATTGCCTTCTTCCCCATTCCTCTTTTCTCTGCTTCTGTTTCAGTCTCTCTCTCTCTTTCCTCCCTTTCTCTCTCCTCCCTTCCTCCTTCCCTCCCCCTCTTTCTCTCTTTCTTATCTTGTCTGCCTGTCTCCATTCTGCCCTCATTCAGTCATTCTCTCTCAACTAATTCTCTCTCATTTGTTCCCTCTCATCTCCTCCCCCCCCCCCCCCCCCCCCGTCTCTGTGTCTTTGTCTCTCTCCCTTCTCTCTTCCTCCCTCTGTCTATATCTCTGTCTCTGTCCGTTTCTCTCTGTTTGGGTTTCTGTCTCTGTTTCCCTCCATCCCTGGCTCTCTCCCCCTCCCTCTCTCCTGGATCCGTCTGTCTGTCCCTCTGCATCTGTCTCTCTCTCTCCCAGCTCCCGGCCCCCCGAGGAGACCCCCTCCCTCCCCAGGCTGCCGCGGCCCGGGCTGCCAGTGCTCCTTGCTGCGCCTGGCGGGCCCCCTCATTAGCATGACCCCCCGGCCGCGGCCCCGCTCTCCGCTCGCTCCCGGGCCGGGCAGCGTCAGCCAGAGACCCGCCATCAGTCATGAGAAAGCAGAAGAATGCGGCCCCTTGGCAGGCCTCGCTGCCAGGACGCGGCCCCGCTCCGGTCTCGGGCGCGCTTTGTGTGCGCCCCCTCCAGCGCTCCCCTTTCCCATGGAGTCCCAGCAATCGGCTGCGGGATTCCCAGCCCGAGGGTAGACTGAGGAGAACAGCCCGGGGCGCTCACTGTCTCCCCTCCGCGCCCCCCCCTTCCCCTGCCCAACCGGGCCCGACTCTGCAGGGATTCACAAACAGAGCCAAGCCATCCGGATGCAAGGGAGGGGGGGCCCTGGTTGTGGGGGCCCCAGCACCCCCGCATTCCGGAAGACAGCAGTCTTTGTTTTCCGAGCAAGGTCTCCTGGGTATTCGCACGGGGACGTTCATGGCATCCTCCTGCCCCAACCTAATCGTGGGTTCCACTTGGCCCCCTTACCGGGGGGCTGTCTCCAGGGAGTCGGCCCTCGCAATCTGCTGGAGATTTCCTCCTCGGCCAACCAGACCCGGAGCTCCTGGCTCTCTCCTTCAGAAAGCTTCAGTTTCCCACATCACAAAGAAGTATCTGCAATAAAACAGGCCCCCAAAGTTGTAAGTGATGAAAGTAATACGAATCGCTAGCATTTATATATCACTTGAAGGTTTATCTAGTGTTTTCCAAATACTATCTCATTTAATCCTCACCAACACTAGGGGTGTTGCATGGGGAGGAGTAAACTGAGGCAGACAGAAGTCACATCACTTGCCCAGAGCCCCAGACCCAGTGTCAGGCAGAATTTACACTCAAGTTTTCCTGACTCTGGATGCAGAGCTCTATTCACTTCACTACCTAATGGTCTCAAGGCCTTTAAAATTTTTTCTCTCATAATAGAAAATACTGAGTTTTCTATCTCGTAGCAACTCACAACTTATCATTGCATCATAAAGCTGGACCCTCAGAGACCAGTTTGTCGCAAACCTCTCATTTTTCACGTTAGAAATCGGAAGCAAGGGAGCTTAAATGTCTTGTTTCAGTCAGAATTTGAACTCAGATCTGTTGACTCCAAATCCAGAACTCTTTTTTTCCCCTTAGCCACAAAATAATCCCCCTTCTGGCTTCCTCAAGAATCCACAACGCCATGAACATACAAGTGCTGTCCAGAACTCATTGCGGTGTTTGGATTTAAACATCTACTACTACTTGGTTTACAAGCATGAAGAGTTTGAAAATAGAGATTCTGCTCTTCCCTCTTCCCTCAGAGCCATCTAGCTTCTCCTCCCCTGACTGTATGCTGGAGATGGGGCCCTCTAAGTGAATTATTTTGATTATTCCCAAATCGAGGGAGCCAGAATCCTCATTGATCGTTTTATCACTTTCTCCTTAAGCTCCAGGGAGTTTAAATTTGGTCCTCAACTCATTGAACAGGTTTTTCAAAGTGCTGAATAATTCCTTGGAACTTCTCTATCTGTTTTCCGAAAGGAAAACGCCTTTCTTGGAGTCTCAAGAAAAAACCTCCCCTGCAAATCTTGCCGAGTTTCCAAGAGACTTGAAACATTCCCTGAGTAATCAGCTGAAGATAATTTCATGCCCTATGGGATCAATGAAAGCCCTTAAGATACAGAGGTCCGGTTGTTGGTGGAAGGCTCACACGGTGATTAGAATTAGGTTGCGGAAGATTTCATTAATTATAGGTGACTGATTTTCTCTGAGAGGACAGCTCAGGTCTCCTTGCCTCCCTCCTTCTCTCCCCCCTCCCCTCCCAGCCCACTCTCCGGCTCATCTCAAACTGTTGTCTAACCTTTTCCTTAATCCATCTCATCTTGAGCTGATGGGAACTGCTTTCATTCTACCTCTTGGGGAGGTAATGAAACAATCTTCTTATTCACTTGGTCCCTCTGAGCCGGTGACACACAACAAAAAAAAAGGAGAAGGAAAAAAAGAGGGCCCTGATTAATGGCTGCTAATTAGCAATGTTAATGACCAGGTGTCCAAGAGCATGGCCAGCTCCTCTCAGCATGGCGTGATCTCTCAATGAGAGGCCTGCAAATCCATTCTCAGTGACCCTGCCCCTCAGCTGCCAGTAATGAAGCCGAGCTCTCTCATTACTCCTGGGAGAGGCTCAGGGGGTGTCCCAGGCCTGAGAGCCAAATTCTTTTTCTTGGGGTCTAGTGGTCTTCCATTAATTAAGGTCAGCTTCTCTGGCCCCCCAAAAGCTCAAAGGTAAAGAAGTGGGGGAAGGAGAGCTTAACACATACTCTTTGCTCTCAAGTAGATTCCTTTCTACATGGGACCAAGAGTTCACTCTTAAAGTACATAGCACTTTCTTCCCCCTCTTTTAGATTCTCACACTTTGCCAAGATTGTGTGTATGTGTGTGTGTGTGTGCGTGTGTATGTGAATAAAATCTTCTGGTTACTCCTTGGAGATTTTCTCTTTTGGTAGTTTTTTAGGATCTTCTCTTTGTCATCTTGCAGTCACAAATCACTAGTAGCAAGTATGTCAACACCCAGGGCCCATGTCTCAAAAGGCCTGGCTCTGCTGCTTGAAAAAAAAAAAAAAAAAAAAAAGAAAGAAAAAATAAATTCTTAACCCTTTTATTGTTCCCCTTCCCCATCAGGGACTGACTGGTCCCAGGTGACATTTTGGCAAATAGGGATGATAATCGATAAAGTTGTTTTTTTTTTTCTTTCATTAAATCAAATGCGCCATGCTTTGCCGAGCACTAGTCATAGCATGAGCTCATCAATAAGAGATTTCTGAGGCAGAATGGGGAGAGAAATGGTGGATATTTTAATAAGACATTTAAGGTGGATGGCAGGATGTTTTTTTTAATTAGTGCTAACTAAAAACTGAATAAATTGCTTGAGAAGGTAATGGATTGCACCTCAATGGAGATCTTCAAGCAAATTTTGGGGTATGATGAAATTAAAAGCGTTTTCATGAATTGGACTAAATGGATGGAGTCCCTTTCAGATCCAAGAAAGGTTCTATGAATCTGAAATTGTTATTTGTCCTCTGGCTATAAGACTGAGACATAACAGGCTTATAGAGAGGAAGGTTGTATTACAAAGTAATACTAAGTATATGATAAGTCATACAAAATAACTTCAAAAAGGAAGGGGGAAATCTGGCCTCTGAAACAGAAGTATCAACACTTGGGCTGAGCCTGGAAGGAAGCTGAAGATTCTAGGAGTCAGGGTTCAGTAGGAGATCTTTAGATTCCTGTGGGACAATTTTAGTTAAAGATATGGAAGCAGGAACAGACAGAAGGCCAGTTTGGCTAAAATGTTGAGTGAGTAAAGGGAAGTAATGTGAAATAAGTCTTCAAATGTAGAGCGAATCCAAATTGTGAAGGGCTAACACTCAAAGGGAAAAGTGGACAAATGTGGTACAAAATACAAGTTAAGAGTTAAATGGGAACTTCATGATGCATATGTAGGATTACAAGGACATAGATTCACAATTAAGAAGGGTGCCTTAGATTTTAGATGTACCTCCACATTTTAATTTTAGCTGGAAAGACATTGGCTAGCATTGGAATTTTCAAACAGAATCCAGCCTGGTATGGGAAGAAAAAAAAACTTTTAGAAGTAGAGGACCTTGGTTCCAATTTTGGTTCCATCATTAATGATCTATGTAACTTGGATGAGCCATTAAGTATCATGGGCCTCGGTTTCCTTATTTATAAAATGAGGGGTCTGGACTAATGATTCTAAGGTCCCTTTCAGCTTTAGATTTATGATTCTGTATTTTGTTGTTATTTAGTTTTATCAATCACATCTGACTCTTTGTGATCCCATTTGGGGTTTTCTTGACAAAAGATCCTAGAGTGGTTTGCCATTTCCTTCTCCAGCTCATTTTGCAGATGAGGAAAACTGAGGCAAACAGGGTTAAGTGAATTTCCAGGATAACAGAGCTAGTAAGTATCTGAGGCCAGATTTGAACTCACAGAGAAGAATCTTCTTGATTCCAGGCACAGAGCTCTATCTACTGTGTCACCTAGCTGCCCAATGATCCTGAAATATGGATAATAATCTGTCTGTACCAATTACCCCATGACCTTTGGCACGTTACTAAGTCTGGACCTGTTTTTTCATCTATAAAATAAGGAGTAATAGTTGGGGTCTTTAGGGTCTCTTGCACTCTAAAGAGGACATATTTTATGGACAACTAATAACACTTAGGGCTCTGCCAACTGTTGTCTGGGCCGGGAGGCAAATGTGTACTGTGTAATGAAGGAGAAAGGGAATGACTTCTTTAGATGGTGAAAAACTGAAAGGGATTTACTTTCCTTTTGATGAGCCACTGTTTTGCTGTGGGGCTCAGATTTTGCAAGCTGTTGGAATGAAGAGGAGAAATAAAAGGGAAAATGGTGGGAAGGATCTTTTGGAAATGATCTCAGAGAAATCCCAGAGGTAGTGTGTGATTAGTGGACAGATAAGGTTTTCTTTCTGATAAGAACTGACAATGGTAAGTTGGAAGTAGGTAAAAGCAAGGGATGTTCATTGTGTCATATTTTAAGGAGGACATTAATATCCTGCTTTGATGACCAAGATGGTGAAGGACCTAGAGACCAAGCCATATGATGACTGACTGATTGAACTAGTCAGGTATAGCCTAGGGCAAGAGAAGATCTCATAAGGAAGTAGAAGAAGGGAAGGGGTAGGCATTTAGGCTCAAATTTAGGAAAAGAAAATAATATTTCCTAAAAATCAGAGTGCTCCAAAGGTGGGATTAGTTATTTTGAGCCTCCTTAAGCAAAGAATGGTAGCCTCTTGTTGGATTTATAAGAGATTTGGTCCTTTTCCAGGGATGGGTTCTACTGGAGGTTCTCCAAACTCCTGTGATTTTGTACTTCTGTCCTAGGGGGAATTAAGGGAAGTGTCTGAAGAAAATCTTAAAGTCAAGAACGATAGACAAACCACTATGAAATCCTGAAAGGAAAAGAGATGTTCCTTCTTTAGGGAGGCATTGTGGGACAGTGGATTCAGAGGGCCTGGGTTCAAGTCTCTCCTCTGATGCTTATTATCTATGTTGTCTTAGAGAAGTAACTTCAGCTTTCTAATCTGTAAATGAGGAGAATGGAAAATCTACAAACGTGAGGAAGTATTGATCTCTAAGGTCTCTTCCAATGCTATATCTCTGATCCTCTGATCTCATCACTTATAGCCTCTGTAGCCCCGTAGATAGATGGATGTCAGGTCTCCCTAGGAGACGGCAGGCTCTTTTGAGGGCAGGATCTAGTTTTTCCATCTTTATATTCACCTTTCCCCTTAATGCCTTAATTATTTTTGTCACCACTTTGTTTTCTTGGTGGAGATCTTGGTAGAGAAAACCCAGTATGGAAATACCGCCACCAATATAGATTTGCAGTTCATCTGTAACATATATAAGAGAATTGCCTTCAAGAAATGAAGGGACTTATCCAAGGTTACACACATAGCTTGTAGGTCATTAGGTTATGGATTTAGAAATGAAAGACATCTTGAAGATCTTATAGTCCAATCTCTTCATTTCACAGTGAGGGAACTGAAGCTTAGAGCAGTGATGCAATTTTTATAGGATCACACAGCTAGTGACATAGGACCATGGGATCATGGATTCCAATGATAAAATGGGATAAATAGCAGTGTCCACTTTGTGGGGTAAACTGATTTGAATTTGGTAAAAAAAAAAAAAGCAACAAAAAATTCAGGTAGAAGAAGACCAAGGCAGCTAGTTGGTGTGGTAGATAGAGTGCCAGGTAGATAGAGGCAGGAAGACACTCATTGTGTGATCCTGGGCAAGTCACTTAACTATGTTTCCTTATCTGTCACGTGAGTTGGAGAATGAAATACAAACAACTATAATATCTTAGCCAATGTGGTTACAAAGGGTCAGATACAAGTGAACAATAATAAAGTCAGGGCCAAATTAAGGAGACTTATTTTAAACTTAATTATATATATTTCAAGGCTTGCAGAAAATGTATGAGACAAGGAAGGAGATAACGAATGTATCTGTAGTAGTTTTATTATTCTCTGAATTTTAAATTTTTTTTTTTTTGGTGACCAAGATATACGTGAACTCCTACTAGGGAAGATGTTCAGACAAGGAAAATCTGCATTGTCCCAGACCATAATTGCTCCCCAATTAATCATTTCCCAGATACAAATAAATGACAAAAATTAACAGTTAGGAACAGTCTATGTATGCAATGCATGTGGGATGAACTTATATCAATAACACAATCTTTGAAAGAAATACCAATTATCAGACTTACACAATCACACACATTTTCTTTCTTTAAATTTTTTTAAAGAGTATTTTATTTTTCCAAATACATGCAAAGATAGTTTTCAACATTCACCTTTGCAAAATCTTGTGTTCCAATTTTTTCTCCCTCTCCCCCTTCCCTCTTCCTTTCCTAAGACATCAAGCAATCTGATATAGGTTAAACATGTGCAATTCTTCTAAACATATTTTCATATTCTCCTTGCTGTGTAAGAAAATCTGATCAAAAGGGGAAAAAAAGTATGAGAAAGGAAAAAAGCAAACAAACAATAACAGCAAAAACAGTGAAAATACCATGCCTTGATATACATTCAGTCTCTATAGTTCTCTTTCTGGATGCGAATGGCATTTTCCATCACTAGTCTATTGGAATTGTCTTGGTTCACCTCACTGTTGAAAAGAGCTAAGTCCATCACAGTTGATCATCATATAATCTTGCTGTTACTGTATCCAAGATTCTCTTAGTTCTGCTCGCTCTTTCTTTTTGATTAGCCATACATTCTCTTGAAAATATACATCTAAGGGAGTGAATGTGCAATGTCACATTTCCCCTTCCCAATGTAGTACATTGTTTGCTTTGTATTTATTTCTCTGTTTAGATTTTTATCCCTTTAATAGAGCATAAGCTCCTTAAGAGTAGGAACCCCAGCACCTAACACACTGCCTAACATATAATAGACATTTAATATATGTAAGTTGTACTGCTATTGAGTGAACAAATATTTCAGATGTTTGTATTTAAATGCTAATAGCTAACATTTACATAGCACTTTTATGTTTGCAAATCTCTTTTACACATATTATGTTAATAAACAAATAGACATGAAATAGGATAGAATAGGGGAAAAAGACCTTTCCTGCCATAAAATTTGAGTTCGAGGATGGGTTCTAATACTTCCTCTGCATTTGACCTTCAATAAATGTCATTTGACCTTGGTGAGCCTCAGTTTCCTTATCTGCAAATTAGGGATAATAATAATCCCCACTCTGTCTTTCTCCCAGGATAATTATGAGGATCAGATGAGATTGTGTACCCAAAGCATTTTGCAAATCTCATAATTATCACCACATAGTTATAAACTATTAGTATTATTATTAGTCTGTCCTAGATTATTATATGGAGACATATTCATAAAGAAGGCTCTTTCTATTTAGAATTCTAGTACTTGGTGTTTCAGATGAAAGTCTTAAAATCTATCAGAGAGGACAAAGACTAATAGTTAACAGACTTTCGGAGTTTAAAGAGGACTCAGAGACTTTCTACTCTGAGCTTGGACTGGGTATAAATCCCTGTCATACTCAACATGTGATTCTCTAGTTCCTGAAAATAGACCTTCCTTGAAGACAATCTACTTCTCCCCAGGGTTGGCCAACCTCCTGAGGTAGTTCTAATGCTTGAGTTTTTTTTTTTAACCTCCTGTCAAGCAGAAATCTTCCCTTTTGCAACTTTCATCCATTTTTCCTTTGGGACTGAGCTGAACGAGCCTCATCCTTTTTCTTCATGATATTCCTCCATATACTCAGCACCAGCTATTATGTTTCCCTTAAATCTTCCCTCTTTCAGACTAAATATCCCCAGTTTCTTCTTTGGCCTGTTCTATAGTTTTTTCTACACTGTTCATCCTTCCTAATTTGGAGTGCCCATCACTGAACAGAACATTCGAATTGTGGTTTGCCCAGGAGCTTCCATCTCCTTTGATCTGGAAAGGGAAAGAATTAGGTGTACCTGACAGCTGTCCTTAAAGATTTGAATGGCTGTCACATGAAAGAAAGATTAGACTCATACTCTTTGACCTCAGAGGGCAGATCTTGAAGTAGTAAGTGGCAGAGTGCTAGATTGAGGTTTCATGTAATGAAAAACTTCCTACAAATTACTCAAATGCAGCTGTGATCTCATCCCTGCAGATGTTCTCTGGGTCAAAACAGATCCTACTCATGCCTACTTCTTGTCCTGTAGATAATGAGCGAGGTGCGGAAGGAGGATGGAGCACCTTGAGAGGGAGCAAGCTCTTCCTCACAAGGCTGGAAAACCACTTGGCAGTGATGTTAGAGAGAGGAGACTGGGTTTAGGTAGAAAGTGGGCTCCATCAAAACTTCCTAAATTGTAGATTGCATTCCTGAAAAATCATGATTTAATATCAGTATATATTTGATTTGTATATCTGTTTTATATACCTATATATCCAGGGTCACATAAAACTTTCTCAGGCAAATGGGGTCATGTGTGGGAAAAGTTTCCGAAGTCCTGGGCTTGATCTCTGAAGTTCTTTCAGTTTTGAGATGTATGAGATCTCATGATGCTGACATTTTGTCTCTTTCATTTAGCCCCAGAGAACACTAGCTTCTTTGGTTACTTTTGACTCATATTAAGTCAACAAACTTAAGTCTAAAACTCTTAGAAGTTTTTCCTTCATGTAGGAGAAGCCTACCACCCTGTGTTTGGGGAAGTGGGAGAACTCGTTAAGTACCCTTGCTCTTTATTATTGCCCATATGAAATCAGATGTGATACCCTAGAGGGAATTAAGAACTTAGGGTTCCCTTGGCTTGCTGGCTCCATAAAACTATATTTTCACAGTCAATCCGAGAGGAATTAGGTGAGCATTTGTATGGAACTCATCTTTGTCCCAGGCCAGTCATCTCTTTAAGGTTCTTTATAAGATTGTGGATTGTGGATTTTTGGAAATTCCTGTCATGGTTCCATCTGCAAAGCCCTCTCAGCAGGACAGGAAAATTTCTTGCTCTTCCTTCTCCATTGTATGTGACATTCTCTGAGACACCTGCCGTTTTCAATAGGTAGAGATGTTGCTATCAGACCAATCCAATCTAAACCAATAAGGATTTACTAAATGTCTACTGTGTCTACGGTGCTGAGGACTCAAATATATAAAGAAAAACAGTACCTACCCTCAAGAAACTTGATTTCTATAGAAGCGAAATAACTTGAACGTAGTTCAATAAATAAAATAATAAATGTAATGTAATTACAAGTTAATTTGGGGATGGGAAAAGAGCACTTACAACTGAAGGGTCAGGAAAATCTTCATGGAGGAGGTAGTGCTTAAACTGTATCTTTAAAACAACTATGGGTATCAAGAGTTGGAAGGATAGAGAACATTTCAGGGATGGGGGCAGCTTGTGTAAAAGTACATAGATGGTTATTGGAAGATGAATAAATTATTCTAAAGCTAGCTCTAAAGGTTGCTAAGTCAGTGAGAGTTAGCCTCCATCCTAAGGATCATTACAGTTGCCATCTTGATTTTAGTGGTCCATTACTATATAGCTGCCTATAAAAGATTATGATGATGATGTTATTGTTATTGATTGATGGTTATTGTTATTAATGCTGATAAATTTACTTCTGAATGGGCCTTATTAAATAGTTAATACCCAAGAGTAAAATCA
Organism: Sarcophilus harrisii; assembly: GCF_902635505.1. NCBI lineage: Eukaryota > Metazoa > Chordata > Mammalia > Dasyuromorphia > Dasyuridae > Sarcophilus > Sarcophilus harrisii. Next base: position 39,969,070 of record NC_045428.1, on the reverse strand, counting down.
AAAGAGCCTTTGATGGAGCTGCTAAGTGACACCTAGTGGATAGACTACCAGTCTTGGAATCACGAGGGCCTGAGTTCAAATCCAGTGTCTGAACATCTACTAGCTCTGTGACCTTGGATAGGTTATTTATCCTGATTGCCTTCCCTTCCCTAAAAAAAAGACCCCTGTATAAGACATTTACATGAATTCAATCAACAATATGTCAATAAAGATGTACACAAAAAATGTTTGTCATAAGGAGTTGTTGACAGAAAGAGAAGCTATTAATCTAAATTCAGAATCAGATCATTTTCACCACAAATTATCTTTAAAAATCTTTGATCAATTCAGATTACATAAACAAATGGTAAAACTGTACAACATATCATTGTATAAATGTGGAAATATGTATAGAAGAATTACACATTTAATAGCGATTACTTGCTGGGTAGGGGTTGGGATGGGGAGAAGGGAGGGAAAATTTTGGAACACATGATTTTGCAAGGGTGAAAGTTAAAAACTCTCTTTGCATATATTACATATATTTTGAAAATAAAAAGCTATTATTTAAAAACCCAACATATCACTGTAGATTCATAAGATTCAGCACCTAACAATACCTCCAAAGACAGGTTGCAATAATTTTAAACTGAAGTTTCCTACCTGTCATAGCTAATGGATGACAGTTCTTCATATTATCAAAAACAGATCCCTAAATATTTCTTGAGAATTAAAAATGTTCTTGAACTGGAGTATTGCTATAAGCAAAAATGTTTCCCCAAATAACTCATACAAAATGTTAATTTATAAAAATTTAAGAACAATATTGTTCATAGGTTTACGACATTGAATACTCTGATTCTCTAAAGTACATGAAACAAAGGCTTTCAAAATATAAAGACCTAGAGAGAAAAATCTAGCCATATGAAACTAGGACGAAGTATGTATCATGCCCCTCATTGCACTAAATCCATGCCCCAAATGCTTTTAGTGAGAATAATCTTACATTTCAATACTTTTATTCTAATAAAAATGTTTAATCCACATTGCAAAAGTCCTCTGAAGATTAAATTTAAAAGAATGGCAGGAAGAGAACTGGAAACAAAGTATATACTTATTTGTTTGGCTAAATAAGTTGTGGTATAGGAATATAATGGACTTTTACAATACCAAAAGAAATGGTGAATATGATAAATATAGAGAAACATGGGAAGACTAAGATACACTGATACAAGCGTAAGTAAATGAAACCAGGAAAATATATACATAATGACTACAACAATACAAATAGCAAACAGTTGTAACAAAATGCTGGAAAATTGTCATAACTGAGCTTGACCCCAAAGAAGAGTTACGAAAAGGAATCTTTATCTAATTTGCAGAGGTGGATGAATACGGGTCTGGACCATTTCATATAATATCCAACTTTTTCAGTATCTTAGTATCACTAAAGTTCTTTTTGTGATTCAGTAAAAAAGATGACTTTCTGGTTATGGAAAAGAGAGGAATACACTGGGAAATGAAGTTAATTTAAAAACCAAACTAATTTTTTTATTTTTAAAAAGATTATAATAGCAGAATAGTGACTTGTTTCAAGACTGTTTCTATTTGAACATCATCTAAAATGATGAGAAGAGTGAATTAATTATAACAACACTGGAAATTTATATAGCTCTTTACAATCTGTAAGGAGATTTTTATATATTATTTTATTTGAGCATCATTATAAAAAAGTAAGCACTATAGGAATTTTTTATCCTTATTTCACAGATGAGGAAAGTGAATCTGAGAGTTCAAGAGACTTAACCTTAGTCACAGCGCTAGTAAACATTTAAATCTAGGTCTTCTTGATTCCAAATCTGCCACTTTATGTAGCCTAATACACAACTCTATCAACACCCCCCCTGAGCCTCAGTTTCCTTATCTGTAAAATGGAGAGAACAATGGGACCTGTCTCACTAAATGTCAAATGAGCTAATAAACATAAAGTTCTCTGTAAGTCTTAAAACACTATTTAAATACCAGCTATTCCTATTATAATGTGCTGGAAGGCTTGCACTGCTCTAGATATTGGAGCTGACCCTGAGAATGCACTTTGTTTCACAATCCTGAGAACTGTGTAAGAAAAGCAGGTGCAGAAAATGGAATCCCCAATTAAAAAAGGCCACCAGGATTTCTATTATAGCCTAGCAGGGATAGCATTCAAGTACTTCAAATAAGCCAAGAGAGAATGTGAGGAAGCCACTTTCTTTCTCTCATTAGAGGGTAGAAAGGGAAGTCTGAGATGTCCTCCTGTAAGAGCCATGGGTCTCCCCTATGCCTCTTCAAGTCTGGATGAATACAAGTAGGGAAATATTCATGTCGGTGATCTTTAAGTTATCCACATTAAAACAACATGTTTAAAACAAGTTAAATGAAATGCGGAACCTTCCCCCAATACCCAAATTATTCTTTTTAGGGCTATGATGAGAAACAGGCACTATAATATATTAATCTTAATTTTTTTATATTCATAGTATCTCAGAATTGAAAGGGAACTCAGTGTCCATCGAGCAACTAAATAATACCTGAACAAGAATTCTCTCTAGAATGTAATCACCCATAAAACCCTTCCCTTATATTTGCTACTTTGGGTAAATCATGAACTCCCCCTTGAGAGTCCTCTACTATAAAATGAATGGATTGGCAGAGATAACCCCTAAATCTCTACCACTTCTAAATTTAGGATGCCATTGGAATGGTGGGAAGGCAAAGTGGGGTACTGAGGAGAGTTTTCCAGCCCCTTCTATTTGTCCCCCTCCCCACCCTGTTACATGGATTTCCTGTATTGACATCCTTTTTCTGATCTGGGAAGTTAAACAAAGGGGATCTGTAATTCTCCAACTTTCTAGCTCTGAGCCCCGAGTCCAAATTTTAAATCCTTTTTCTTCCTTTGTTGAAATATTCATTTTCAAAGCCTCCTCCTAATTTTAATTCCCAAACTCGGATGAACAGATTCCCCAAATTAACACTGTTTATAAAGCTAAAGTAAACATTGTGAGCTGTTGAAAACAAAGAAACATAATTTGACCTTTCCCTTGCCCGGAGAAAAGGGTTTTAGGTTCCCATGAGATAGCCTAAGGGGACAAAAGCAAAATTGCTATCTTAGGTTCTGTAGTCTGGGCAGGGGGGAGGGAAGGGTCTGCAACAGGACAGCTGTTCTGGCTCACGCCTGATCTCCCAGTATGAGGTGGCTGCTTCTGCCCACCCTTCATTTCTTCCAACTCCATCCAGCTTTTCATGGCATCCCTTACTCTAGCCCCTTTTCATCTTTTATGCATCTCCTAGGGATTTGAGATGCTCCTCAACTCCAGGTCCAACTGATTTCCTCTCTTTAAGTTCTGGTGTCTTTTAAAGGTCACTCAGGGGCATAGCCAATGGTCACTCAGCTGTTTGATAGTCAGACCAACCAAATTTCATTGTTCCAACTCAATCAAGGGTTTACTTAATGGAGAAATTGTGGCAATCAGGTTAGCACCTCATTATCAAGCCCTTACTTTCTATGATCCTATTTGGGCTTTCAGAGGTCAGCTCTCTGGCAGTCTGACCCTTTGCTTTAAAATTCTAGAGATGGGGAACTCACTCCCTCTTGAAGCAGTGTACCTCTGGTACTTTGGTACCCATCTAATTGTTATTCTTATAGTCCATAGCTTTCTTGCAGCTGTATAACTAGAATTTCACATACTGAATCATGAAAAGACCCTGAACGTGGAGTCAGAACATCTGGGTCCATTTACTAGCTGTGTGATCTTTAGTAAGTCTCATAACTTCTCTGATCATTCTTTTATGGGTCTGTAAAATGAGAGTAATAATCCTTCTACTGCTGATCTCACAGGGGTTTTATGAGGGGCTCTTGGTAAAGTATAAAGGGCCATGTAGATGCAGACTGTGACAAGTGTGATAAATAATGTTTGCTCCCACAAACTGTTTTATTGAAGCATATGAAGAGGGAATTGATGAGTGGACACTTGGGATCCTAGAATGGTATAGTGCTATATTGCAGAGTGGAGCATGTCATCACAGCAGTGTGATTACCTGGGTAATTTTAGTCAAGTCTTACTTTCCTATTGTAGGTACCAGTTTCCTTCTTTGTCACTTCAAGTGAGAGGGAGACAATGTGATACAACAGATAGAACCCTGGTCCTAGAATCAGGAAGATCAGGATTAGAATCCTGCCTCACCAGCCATGTGACTGTAGGCAAGTCATTTAACTTCTCTGAGTCTCAACTTTCCAACTGTAAAATAGACCCAATAGTCTCTTAAAGCTTTAAATTTATAATCCAATTTGACAAGCACTTATTGAGCACCTACTATGTGCTGGGTGTTATGGATGCAAAACCACTTGTATCCTACTATCAAAAGAGGGAGCTTTTGGGATCCCCTTTAGTTCCAAGTATATTCTCAAAGTTTATGTCATATTTCCTTCTTAGGTTTTCACACCCGCTGAACAAATATGTTTAACTCTAGGGAGCCACACTGACCCACAGTTCCTCAGGGCTATAAAAGGAAGCTGCCTCTGATGCTTCATATCTAACCATGGGGACATTCTTTAATCTCTCTGAATTTCAATTTGCCCATCTGTAAAATGGGACAGTTGGATTTAATGTCTTGTAAAGTCCCTTCTGGCTCTCCATTTATGATTCAGGAAAGAGACAGTATTTCTTGACATGACAGATACTGTGTTTTTGTAAAGACTAGATAGCACAAAAGGAAAGGGGGAAAACAGCGATGTGAAGCCAACATTTGGGCTAGGAAGGAAACCAGACTTATTTAACCTCACAAAGAGGAATTCCAAGTTCCCATGGCTTCCTCAGGAGAATTCTGGGATATGATCCCACAACTCAACTCTGACGACAAGAAGCCAAATTCCTACTGCTCTTTGTGCATCCTCTTTTTTTTTAAAACCAGAGTGGACACCCAGCAAGCTTGGAGGCTCGATTTATGAACTCTATTCCTGACCAGCATTCATTGGGGCACCCATCTCAGTTGACTTCAGGTCAGGATAATAAGGCTGGCTGAGAAGAGCCATAGAGTCCCTTTCCCTCTAACATTTACAATCGCAGCCCCAAGTAGGGCCCCTGAATTGTGCCATTCTTGATGTTTGCACTGACATCACACTGGCTGGCCCATCCCATGCCCCTGTCAGGGGATGATTTATTCTTGAGGACCCATTGGACTCTCTGAGTCAGCACCAAGGGCACTTGGAAGGAGAAGCAGTGATGTGAAGGGTTGGCAGTCATGTTTACAATTTTTGAATTAAGAAAAATAATATGGAAAACTAAATTTAATTTGAATCATTAGAGGAGTCCTTTAGTTCTCAAGTGGAATCAATTTAAAATGATTTTGGTTGGTTTGGTAAGAGCTGTCCTAATGACTAGAGTGAGAGAACAGAACCTTCTCTATGGGAACTGTGTTGTCTTTTCAAGTGGAAAAGACATTAATTTGCTCCTGTTTTGAATTGAGTGAGAATTTTGTTATTGAGATATTAGCCATGAAAAAGCCAGATTTCAGTATGTTATTGCCATAAAACTAAAACTTCCAAAAAGCCAGGTATAGACTAGACGTTAGGAAAAACTTCCTAAGTATTTGACCTAATGGAAACAGTGGATTCCCTTGTACTGGAGGTCTTTAGCAAAGGTGAAATAACCACTTTGTGGATGTTAGGGGATTCTGAGTCATGGCAGGGTTGAACTAATAATAATAGTAATAACAATAACAATAATAGTTTAATATAACACATTAAGGTTTTCAAGGCTTTAAAAAATTACAAATACAAAAAAAATACAAAACCTGGGAATTAGGTTCTATTATTATCTCTTATTTATTGTTGAGGAAACTGAGGCAGAGAGACGTTAAGTGATTTGTCCACAATCACACAGTAAGTGTATGAGACAGATTCTGAATTCAGGTCTTCCTGATCCAAGCATAACACTCTATCCAGCTGGACTAAAGAGACTTCTGAAGTGCCTTCCAGCTCTGAAATCTGGGAAACATTAAATTTGATTCAATTAAACAAACCTGATCAAGTGTTTTTTTCCATGTAAAATCGGTTCATCAACATGCATTTATTAAGCACCTACAATGTGCTTTAGCACTGTGCTAAGTGCTTTACAAATATTATCTCATTTGATCCTCACAACAATGCTGGGAGCAGGTATTATTGTTATCCCCATTTTACAGGTGAGGAAGTTTAAGTTAGTTAAATTAAGTTAGTTAAGTATCTGAGGCTGCATCTGAACTCAGGACTTTCTGGATTTAGAGTCAGTTTTTTCCCCCAATATATCTATGAAACAATCCTCACCCTCAGAGTGCTTATGTAAGATCTAGGGGGAAAATAAATACATCCAAACTATAAACAAAGTAAATATAAATAAAGTGTGATGGAGAGTCAGGAGCAGGAAAAGACCTTTTAGAGGAGGTAGTTCTAGGGTTAAGCCTTGAAGGAGATCAGAGATTCTAAGAGGAGGAGGAGGGGAGGGCAGTTCAGGCATGTGATGCAATCAGCTTTGGGAATGCAAAGATTAGGAGGACTCCCTGGGAGGAATGCAATGTTTACACTGATGAGAAAATAAGGAAAGAAATAAATATACAAATAAATAAGGAAATAAACAAATGTATAAATAAATGTAGTAAAACAAGTCATTCCAAGAGGGAGAGAGGCTTTCTCTGTGCTTTGAAAGAACCTAGGCAATTCTATGAGGTAGAGATGAAGTGGATGTGGGGGCTTGAACCTGTATAATGGCATAAAGATGGCAGATGGAATGGCAGGAATAGGGAATATCTAGAAAACCAATTTGGTTGAAAGGTAGATTGTGTGAAGAGGGTGTAATGAAATAAGATTAGAAAGGAAATGGGAGCCAGAGCTTAGAGGGCTTTAAATTCTAAGGTGAGAATTTTGTAATTTTTTTCCAGAGGCCATAGGGAGTTTTGAAGATCTTCATGTAGAGGAGTAAAGAAAATGTGTGCTTTGGGGGTATCAGTTTGGAAGTTATGTGGACAGTGAATTAGAGAAGAGAGAAACAGAAAACAAAGAGAAACTGAAGCTTATATTATTCTCAGAGAATGTATGATGATGTTAAAACTAGTCCTGTTGAGCATTTTCCTCTCATCCGAAAAATACAAACCTATGTTTATTCCATCCCAACACCCACTTTCAATTCATATTGGTAAAGCAGCTTTAACGTAATTTCAAGGACTAACTTAGACAATGGGTTTTTGCAGGCTCTACTTCTGAGTGTTCAAACATAAATAAGACAGATTCATTCATTCTCACAAGTTCCTAGCTCAGTGCCTTGTACATTGCCAGACTGATGTAGATTAGATTGAACAACTGGGATGCAGGATCCCCAGATCTTGATAAAGTTCACCATCATAGCAAGAGGAAGGCAGATGCTAACCATGTGTTGATTAGATACCTCAGTGATATTTGCTAGGCTATTGCATTTTTCTGTTGCTTGGTCCTCCTGTTTCTAGCCCTTTCCCACCTCAATTCATCCTCCATTCAGATGCTAAAGTGATTTTTCCCCAAAGCATAGATAAGTCTGATCATGTCATCTCACCCCCACTAATCTGTAAATTCCACTCTTACCTCCAACCTTTAAAGTAAAAATGCCTTATTGGGTATTTTAAATCCTTTACCATCATTTTACTTCCAGCTTTCAAGTCTTCTTCCACTTGAAACCCTAGGATCCAATATCACCTGTCTTCTTGCTGTTTCTCACATATAACAATCCATCTTTTGACTGTTTTTTTCAATGGTTGTCCCTTCACTGGAATGTTCTTCCTTTCCCCCTTTTCCTCTTAGCTTCTCTGGTTTCCTGTAAGATTGATGTTAAATCCCACCTTCTGTGGGAAGATTCCTTCTCCCTCTCTCCAACATACACACCCACCCACCCGTATTGCTATTACCTTCTCTTCTGAAATTTTTACTTTCTTTCTAAATAGATATTTATATGGTATTTCTGCCATTAGAATGTAACCTCCTAAATGTCATGGATTATATTTTTGCCTTTCTTTGTATCTTTACTTCTTGGGATAACCCCTAACACACAGTAAACACTTAATAAATGCTAGTTTATTGCCAAATGATTATGATCCTTTTCTTTTTAGCCTCTTCCCCCCACAATGATGTGGCCATTTCAGCATCGTCTGTTAGATGTTCAAATAAGATGGTCGTTATCCACCTTGGGGTGGGTGACTGAAACATGGAGGAGAATGAGGGCATAAAATTTTGCCAAAGAACCATGGACAGGTATGATTAGAAACAAATTCTCACAGACCAATGACCCAATTAAGGCTGCAGTGGTACAAAAATTACAGAGAGGAAAAGGAAAGTGACCAAATCCATTTTAAAATGCCATTCTCTTCCCCAGCCCATAATAGTCATATGGATTTGGAAAAGGCACATCAGAAAAGAAGCTCTGTGAATTTGGAGGGAGGACCAATGAAGTAGACCAAAGGGAAGAAAATGGGCCGCTTATCTCCAGTAAGCTAGCTCTCTAAGCAAATTAAAACAGAGGCCCCATCCTTGGAGTGTGCAGTAATCCAGGGTCTATAATTGATTCAAGAAGACTGCTTCAGGCCGGGCTCCTGTGTAATTACAGCTGCATTCACTCGGCTGCCTCTCACTCTCCTCCTCGTGTTCTACCTCACTGCCCTTTCTCCTGAAGCCTCTGTTGATGAGGGGACGGAAACAGTAAGGAGAAATAAAGCAATTAGCAGGTGGGGAATGCGACCACTGTCTAAGGATAACACACAATCTTTATTGGCACTTATTAAGTCCAAGTCTAGAGCTGAGGCACTGGGGAGAATTTTGTCAGGCACAAAAAATGAGAGCCAGACGGAGAGAGGGGAGGGGGGAAAAACAACTCAAAGAAGAAATGAGAAATCTGTAGAAGAGACATTTTCCCACATCGACATCTCCACAAAAGGTTGGATTTGAAAATAATCTAGCATCTAAAATCTAGTGGTGGTCTGTGAGGTTAAAATTGGCTCTCCAATTATCATCAAGTTTCAAAGAAACCCTTGTTTTTTGGATCCTGTTTTATTATGGAATCCTAAGTTTGTGGCTGAAAGACTGTAAAAAAGGAAAATTCGTGCTGAAAGGGATCCATAAGGACTGATCTATACTTCCTAATTTTACAGGAGAGGAAACTAAGGCTGAGAAGTTTATCATGAATTAAAGGAAAGAGAGGGATTTGAGGGAAAGGGGGGAAAGTGGTTAACTGGTCAACAGTTATTTGTAAGACAGGTTATATGGACTGTTTTTTTATTTTTATTTTTTATGGTAGCTGAAAGGATTATAGAATCAAAGATTTCGAGCTAAAAGAGAGCCATAAGGATTGATCTATACTTCCTAATTTTGCAGTGGAGGAAAATGAGGCTGAAGGGTTCACCATGAATTAAAGGAAGAAGGATTTGGGGAGAGGGGAAAAGTGGTTAATTTGTCAACAGTAGGACAGGTAATATGGACTAGTCTTAGATTTTTTTTATTATGGCTGAAAGGATTGTAGAATCAAAGAATTTGAGCTGAAAGGGATCCATAAAGACTGATCTATACCTCCTAATTTTACAGGAGAGGAAACTAAGGCTGAGAAGTTTATCATGAATTAAAGGAGAGAAAGGGATTTGGGGGACGGGGGAAAGTGGTTAACTGGTCAACAGTTATTTATGTAGGACAGGTAATATGGATTAGGCTTTGATTTTTTTATTATGGCTGAAAGGAATATAGAATCAAAGATTTCGAGTTGAAAGGGATTCACAAAGACTGATCTAAACTTCCTAATTTTACAGGGGAGGAAACTGAGGCTGAGAGGTTCACCATGAATTAAAGGAGAGAGAGGGATTTGGGGAATAGGAAAGGTCATTAACTGATCAACAGTTATTTGTGTAGGACAGGTAATATGGACTGGTCTTTGATTTTTTTTTTTTTAATTGTAGGGAATTCCCAGAGAAGGAACCTCTCTTTATCATTCAAGTTTTCACCTTCTCTGCAAATTACTTATGTAGGCATGCCAGTTTTGCTTTGACTATAGTAAAGCTCACCAGCAGGGGGAGTTAGGATAATTAGCAACCACCTTTCCTGCCCTACCCTGGCATCTTCATTCACAGCATAGGTCTCTGAAAAAAGACTGGCACCCATTTAGAAATTGCCCTGCTAAACCCAAAAGTCAGTGGGGACATAGAAACCAGAAAGGAGGTTGAGAACGTTTCTAGGGGAGAGACTAGAGGATGGAGGGTCAGCAAGGAAGCGAGGACCTCCACCCCTTCCCATATTCTACAATTTGCAGACCAGTGAGCTGGGTGGCCACTCAGAGCCTCTGTTTACTCATCTGTAAAAGGGAGACAATAAAACTTGGCAATCCAGAACATCGTGAGGTCTAATGACTCCATGGGAAAGTGCTCTGAGATCCTTTGATGAAAGGACGCCTCTAGTATCCACATGTTTGTTGGCTGGTAGCTTGAGAAGCCTTTCTGGTATACAGCCTTATCTTGTTTAACAGAATATAAGCTCTGTTAAGTATTAAATAGCTAAGGAGTATAAGCAATTGCTGCTTCTTGGAATACATCCAGAAGTTGTTCCCTGAGTCTAATTTTGGCTGAGTGCTTTTGTCTTCAAATATCTCATTAAATCAAGTCCATCACTCTCAAAGTAGGACACCCTTCAATAGGGTTTGCAGATTTTCAGCTAGAACCTAAAAGGCTGTCAAGTTAAAAGGATGACATGATAGGAAAAATATGGATAAGCTGGAAGTCTGTAGTAAAATCAAAATTCTCTTTCCTTGTTTTAATGGGAAAAGGCATAAATGATAATAAAAATAATAAATTACAAAGCAGAAATAATTTTTAAAAATAGATGTCATCCTGTCAAATTCTCAAAATCTCAAGCTTCTTGAAAAAAATACTTTCAAATTATAGAGATCTACAGTGGAGAGCAAAATCAAGTGAGAACAGCACAGGTGACACCTTATCCTCATGGTACTGTCTGTAATTGGCTTTGTCTTGAGCATGCTCACATTGAGCCTACACGGAGCAAGCTTACAGCCAAATACTTTTATTTAACTACAAAAAGCTTGTATTTTATCCATCTGTACAGTGGCCCCCAGAACATTAAATATTAAGGAACAATAGCAAGATAGTGACTTTTCTCAGGGCCATTTATACATTTAGGCCCTTATAAGAGATGAAAAAAAATTGATAATGAAAATCACAATATTAATAGTTAGCATGCTATCTCTTCTTATCCTCATAGGAATCCTAGGAAGTAGATGCTACTATTATTCCCATTTTACAGATGAGAAAATTGAGATAGATAGATATTTGGTGTGTTCCCTAGAATCATATAACTATTTTGTGGTTGAGACTGAATTTGAATTCAAATTTTCCTGACTTCAAAATCTACAGAAAGCAATAATAATAATAATCACATTTCTATAGTATTTTGAGGTTTGTAAAGAATTTAAGATTCATGATCCCATTTGAGCTTCAAAAAGCAGTTCTGAGAGGTAAATATTCTTATTCTGATTCCCATTTTGAATATCAGTAAACTAAATTTCAGGGAAATTAATTGACTTATGTAAAAATTATTCATGTGATGATGAAGATGATGGTCACACAGCCAGTATGCTTTAGAGAAAGGATACAAAGCCATGCTCCCTTAAATCCAGTAATAGGACTCTTTCCCACTATTTTGTAAGCAGAATTGCATGAAGAAAGTTAAAAAGATGGAGTTTTTGAAGAAAGAATCACCTGTTTCACAGGGAAGTGATTTGTGTGTGATATTGAATTTTTTTACCCATCTTCCTTCAGAAACTCCTCTAGTTATTGGTATGAGAAACATGGTAGAGTAGTCCACAGGCCTTGTGATAGTGTTAGAGTCTTAGATTCTTCTTTTTCCATTCCTGATTTTTTTCTCTTTAAGGCAGAAAGCAACATAACAACTAAAATATATTTATTTGAATAGAGTTTAATTTCATTAAATATTTCCCAATTATATGTAAAGATTTAAAATAATTATTTTTTAAATGTGGGGTTCCAAATTTTCTCTCTTTCTTTTCCCTCCTCCCCTGTTTAGGAAGGTAAGCAATTTAATATCAGTCATACAGGTAAAGTCATGAAAAACATTTCCATATTAGAAATTAACTTAGTTAATTAAGTTAACTAAGTTAACTTTTAACTTTATTTTTCTTACTTTATTTTTTGTCTATGTTTAAGAAAACACAGACAAAAAAATAAAGTAAGAAAAATAAAGTTAAAAGTTAAAAAAGTATACTTCAACCTGCATTCAGAGTTTCTCATTGCTTTCTTTGGAGGTAGACAGTATTTGGAATCATCTTGATCAGAGAAGCTCAATCATTTGTAGTTTATCATCTTATGACATTGCTGTTACTATGTACAATGTTTTCCTGCCTCTCCTCACTTCACTTTGCATGAATTCATATCAATCTTTCCAAATTTTTCTAAAACCATCTTCTCATGTCTTATAGCATAATAATATTCCATCATAATCATAAATTACAACTTATTCAGGCACTCCCCCCAAACTCTTTGATTTCTAATTATTTGCTACCACAAAAAGCGATGCTATAAGTCCATTTCTCTTTTCTTTGATTTCTTCCAGATATAGACCTAGTAGCGATATTCCTGAATCAAAGGTAAGCACAATTTTATTGTTTTTTGGGCATAGTTCCAAATTGTTTTCCAGAGTGGTTGAATTAACTCCACCAGCAGTGAATTAGTGGCTAAATTTTTCCATACTCCCTCCAACATTTGCCATATCTTTTTCCATCATGTTAACCAATCTGATAGGTGTGAAGTAATATCTCAAAGTTAATTTAATTTGCATTTCTCTAATCTGTAGTGATTAATAGCATTTTTTATTGATATCTCTGAATTCTTCTTCTAAATACTACCTGTTCATATTTTTTTAATGATTTTTCATTTGGGGAATGCCTCTTTAAATAAATTTAGCTCAGTTCCCTATATATTTAAGAAATGAGGCCTTTACTAGAAAAACTTGCTTTAACAATTTTTCCCAGTTTCCTTTTTTCCTTCTACTTTATCCATAGATTTGACGGGTACCTTTTTCTGTGGTCTTCTAATTTATTTATGGTATCCCTTTTATGTCTAAATCATTCATCCATTTTGACCATATTTTGACCTTATTGTATACCAGTACAATATGAAATGTTTATGTAGACCTAATTTCTGACAAACTGCTTTCCAGTTTTCCCAGCAATTTTTATCAAATGTTTCTAAGCTGCTTTCCATTTTTCCAAGAAATTTTTGTCAAATATTGAGTTCTTAAAGTTTGGATCTTTGGATTTATCAAACATTAGATAATTATGGTCAGTTACCACTATGTACCTAATTTATTCCATTAATCCACCACTCTTATTTCCTAGCCAGTACCAGATTGCTTTTATGATTATCACTTTGTAATATAAGTTTAAATTTCTAGGAATCTGGAACTGTTAAGCTTTCTTCTTTTATATATCTTTTTTATTGATTCCCTTGATATTCTTAACTTTTTGTTCTTCTGGATGAATTTTATTATTATTTTTCTACCTCTATAAAACACATCTTTGGTGGTTAAATTGATATGGCACTGAATAAGTAAATTGATTTATGTAGAATTATGATTTTTATTAGATTGGCTCAGCTTATCTGTGAACAATTAATATTTCTCCAATTGTTTAGATGTTTTACTTATGTATTTTTGTAATTGTATTTATATAATCCCCGAGTTTGTCTTGGCAGGTAGACTTCCAAGTATTTTATATTGCCTACCGTTATTTTATATGGAATTTCTTTTTCTATCTCTTCCTGCTGCTTTTTTTTTTTGGTAATATATAGAAATGCAGATGACTTAGTTGGGTTTATTTTATATCCTGCAAACTACTGAAGTTATAAAATTTTTTCAAGTAGTTTTTTGGTTGATTCTTTAAGGGCTCTCTAAGTATATTATCATATCATCTGCAAAGAGTGGTCATTTTGTTTTCTTATTGGTTATTTTTACTTTTTATTTATTTATGTCTTTTCTTGTTTTATTGCTATAGCTACATAGCATTTTCAGTGGCAACTAGTATTTCTCAAACATTTATTCTGTGCTAGGCACTGAGCTATGTATTGGAGATACAAATATGAGCAAAAAGAAAGTCAGTCCCGCCCTGAAAAAATTTACATTCCAATGGGTATATACAACACACAAAAAAAGGAGTTGAAAAGTATGTTTGGGAAGGATGGAATACCAAAATATATTTTTGTCTTCAAATTCAGAAGGAGAACTAGAAAGGAAGTGAAAGTTGGCTGACTTTAGCCCTGGAAAGTACTTACCATTGGGAGAAGGGGATGGATATGGTGAAGAAATGTTTCAGGATGTGAAGGCCTTAATGTTGAGGCAATTTCCTTCCTATGTGACAATATTTTTAAAGACAAAAAAGAAAAAAATAAGTTTAATTAGTAAATCTTTGAAAAAAATAAAAAATACTGCAGTGGACATATGTAGATTTTTCATCTTTGCAAAGAGATGGGGATGAGAGGTATATTCTTCTTTGAAACTATTCTAGATCTTTGCAACATTCACTATTAGACTTTTTTTGGTGGTTGTTTTTCCTTTTTACATTTCTATAGTCATTATGTAGATTGTTTTCTTGACTCTCCTTACTTCACTCTTCCTTAATTCATGTAAATTTTTCCAGGCTTCTCTATATTTATTATATTCCTTATTTTTATAGCATAGTAATATTCCATTATATGCATGTACTACAATTGTTTAGTTATTCCCTGATTGATGGGTATCAATTTTTCTTCCAATTTTTTTTTTTTTTGCTATCACAAAATTGCTGCTCTAAATATGTTGTTATAACTATGGACTTTATTTTAATCAATGGGATCCTGGAGGTATAAAGCGAATAATGGAAGCATATATATAATATTCATTTAATATATACTTGTTGGTTCATTGATTGATAGATTATTAGGGAAAAAATTAGTAAAGAGGAAGAGAAAAGAGATGATTAGAAGAAGGAAGCATAGTGATAATACTACAAAGAATGAAGTGATCTCTACTTACAATGAGCTTATATCCTAATGGAGGAATAACATTTTATGATGATGGAGTGGATGCACATCAGATTCAAATGGTACAGGGGCAGATATTACATTTCCTTCCTGGCTGGGGCTTCTGACTTTCTGGACTTTAATACATTAAGGGATGTGTTGGCAAATGTTTAAATGTTTAGCTAGTGAGGAACAGGTCAAATAAAGAAGACCATTGCTTGTATTTATATCCTAGAACTTAGCACAGTGGCTGGTGTTTAGTAAATGTTTCTCCCCTTTACAAATGTAGGTACAGCGCAATTTTAAATTTAATCTGCATTATTAACATTTTACCCATAGTTTCTTAAATCTCAACAACCAACAAAACAAAAAAGGTCAAAATTGGTAGCATTTACTTATTTCTGAAGGGTAAATGCTCACACTGAAAATTTAACAACCAGCTCTCAAGTTAGTATGGGCTAGCTCCAGCATACCCCTGAAATGTAGTTTTATCCTGGCACTTCCCTTAGCACCAATCCCTTATCATCCCAGAACATCTCTCCACCACGTGAGGTCCCTTGGTGGGTTTGGTGGGTTCCTCTCAGAATTTCTATTTTGGGAAGAAGTCTAGGTGGTCAACATTTATTTCTCTCCTAAAGAGCTTCAGGATTGTTGCAATCTCAGACAACTTCTATACACTGATTCTTTAGATTTCCCTTTTGGATGCTGCCTCCCTCTGAGTAAGACTCTGCTAATGAGGAACAGGTCAAATAAAGAAGACCTTTGCTTGTATTTATATCCCAGAACTTAGCACTGTGGCTGATATTTAATAAATGTTTGAATATCCTACTATTGTTCTTTAATGGTCAATTTCACTGGAATATTATGTAAATTAATAAAATGATTGCTTTTTTGGGAACAGTCAGTAAATCAATAAATATTTCTTGGGTGCTTCCTATGTGCCAGGAATTGTGCAGAGTGCTAGGGATGCAAAAAGAGGCAAAAAACTGTCTCCTCCCTAAAGGAGTTTATAATCTAATGGAGGAGATTTTAAGTAAACAAATATATACAAGCAAGTTATGTGCCAGATAAGTAGATAATTGAAATCGGGAACACACTAGAGTTAAGGGGAGGAGAGTGGGAAAAGCTTCCTGTAGAAGACAGAATTTTAGTTGGGACTTAAAGGATACTGGTAGATGGATAATAGGTGGTAGATGGAAGAGAGATGGAAGTTTATAATGCTCTCATTCATTCTTCTCGTCCTTTTCAGTTGGCTTCAGTTGTAAACACTGAGGGGCAGAGGATGTCTAGTAATTCCCTTCCTCTTTTGGTGAGAACATGCTCTTCTTTTTATAGCTTCATTGGAGGTGATTAGCCCTATGCTTTGTTTTTATGAGAATACTTTTTTTTTATTTCTTTTGTTCATTTATTTTAATACACATTGATAGATATTGGGAGAGAAAACTAAGAGCAAAAGGGATAGACCAAGGGAGAGATTTAAAAAAAAAAGCAAAACAAAAAAAAGAAATGAACATAGCATGTGTTGATTTACCTTCAGTCTCCTTAGTTCTTTTTCTGGATGCAGATGGCATTTTCTGTCCAAAGTCTAATGCTTTGGATCACTGAAGCCTTTCATAATTGATCATCATACATCCTTGCTGGTATTGTGTACAATGTATTCCCGGTTCTGCTTGTTTTGCTCAGCATTGGTTCATGTAACTCTTTCTTTCTTTCTAAAATCAGCTTGTTCACCATTTTTATAGAACAATAATATTCCATTACCTTCATGTACCATAGCCATTCCCCAGTTGATGGGCATCCAGTCCTTTTCCAATTCTTTGCTACTGCAAAAAAGAGCTGCTACAATCATTTTTTCTTTTCCCCTCCTTTATGATTTCCTTGAGATACAAGCCCAGTAGAGACACTGCTGGGTATAAAGGGCATGCCGTTTTATAGCCCGTTGGGCATAAATTCCAGATTGTTCTCCGAGAATACCTTCTAAGTATGTTATTGTTCATTTTAGAGTTCCTAAAATGTCCACTAAGATTAATGTTAAAGAGGTGTTCATTCTTTTTAAATGTGTCATTTTTATTTCACTTTGATTTCAGGATATTAGGAAGTCTCATTCAGCCACAATTTCTTCTTCAATAGTTTTATGCTTTTTGTATCTTATGTGGAGAAGAACAAGGTGTTTTTAGGTGTTGCCTTCTACCACTAATTGATATGACCTTCAAAATCAAAGTCAAAATCTTTAGTCTCTGTCTCTCTTTGAAGAATTTCATTTTTTTAAACTTCAAAAAATTAATACTATTTTATTTTTCCAAATACATGCAAAGATAGTTTTCGATATTAATCTTTGCAAAACCTTTTACTCCAAATTTTTCTCCCCCCCTCCTTTTCCTCTCAAGACAGCAAGCAATCTAATATAGATTAAACATTTGCATTTCTTCCTTGAAGAATTTAAAACTTTCTGAGTCCAGATGATTTTTGATGTCATTGAAGATAGATGTCCAAATATCAAGAACTATTATCATTATTATAACGATATTATTATTATTGTTATTTTTGTGGCTATTATTCCCTCTCCTATGATGCATATATTTCCTCTATTGTCTGCTAGAATGATTTGTGTTTGTGTCTTTGTTCCTAGATCTGAACTATGTTTTGCTTGAGGACAAGGATTCTGTCTTAATTTCTTTTATTTTCCCCTGTATCCTATAATAGCTGGTCAACAAACATTTACTAAACACCTACTCTGTTGATCATACTGTATTGAATAGTGGTAATACAAAGAATAGAGAAAAAAATCTATCATCCACGGGGCCTGGTAATCAATGCTCAATAAAATGGGTGAAATTCAGCTGATTGAAGTGTGACCCTCAGTACATGAACAACCAAAATGTTTCCAGATAATTGAAAGCTCTTCATTATTTAAAATGCCCAAGCACTTGATCCTTCTCTCTCCCAGGAGGAATAAAAAAAAAAGAACACAAGGTTTGTGTAGGTAAGTTCACAGAATGCTGCCCAGTTATCCATCTCATTTCCTTCCTCCTTTAATTCCTTTCAAGTTTCTGTCTGAGAATGGAGTGGGGTCCTATGGTCCCCAACTCAGCTAATCTGGTTAATTTCTATGTGATGGAAAAATACCTTAAAACACATGTGTACATAAAATTGCATGTGTTGAGGAAAGTTACTAACTCTACTTCAAGGGTATATGATTTCATAAGAAGGATCAGACATTAGCTTGTGTAGATCATATCCCTTCCATGCCTTAAGTACCCCAGGCTCCATAATTACACAAAACAAAAGAATCGGACTTTGTGGGGATGGAGTAAGAAGACCAACCCACCTTTCACTCATGAACATCAATGGTATTTAAAAAATACCAATAACTTGAATTTTAAAAGTACAGTTAATTCTCAATTACCTGTACATATGCCTGGGAATTGAAGTACTATGAATTCAAACTAATGGTTTTAGAATCATCTTTTCTTCCTCATTTTCTCTTATCTCACTTAGGCAAGTTGTTGCCAAATCTTGTTGCTTTTATTTGTACAACATAAGTCCCACTCTTTTTTGCTCCCAGAGCCATTGTTCTACTTTAGACCCTCATCTTCTCTTGCCTGAACTTTTGCAAGAACCTTTTAATACTTTCTCTGAATTAAATCTATTTTTTTTCAGTCCAATGCATTTTCCCCCTGAGTGCCAAAGTAATTTTCCTAAAAGCTCAAGTCTGACCATAGTATTCCTCTACTCAAACTCCATTAACACCCTGTTGCTTCTAGAATCGGGTCCAAACTCTTTCACTTAGCATTTAAAGTCTTTTCACAAATGGACTTTCTCCAGATTTGTTATATGAATCCTCTTCGCAACTATTCAATCTAATGGACTTCACCTTACTCTTCACACAAGACCAAAAATGTGCTGGACACAGTCCCTATTGACTTAGGAGAGACAATTGTAAAATTTTCAGTGTGAGAAATTACACTTCAGAAAATGACTCAGGATACAAATCATATCTTTATTTTTTGTTCTGTTGATTGACTAGTTTTAATAATAATACAGATTAAGCTTGAAAATGTGTAGTTCATATATATATATATATATATATATATATATATATAATTCTCATACCCAGAACTCACTATAATACTACAAATGGAATATGAGGATATTGATGTTCTCCTTTTTCTTGCTGGAATTTATGACTCTTTTAAAGCAGCCCAAGCTCACATTGGCTTTTGAGGCTCCATATCCCACTGTTGAAGCCTTATGATTCTTTTCAGAAAAGCTACTGCCTAATTATCCCCTTTCATATTCTGCTCATGAAGTTGATTTTCAAATTGATGAACAAGACTTTTCACCTGTCCTTACTGAATTTCATTTTATTTGCTTCAATCCAATGCTCTAGCCTATCAAGATCTTTTTGGCCACTGATTCTCATCAAATATAGTAGCTAGAAAGGTGTTATTTGGAAATTTGATGAACATTTCAGCTAAACCTTTATTTAGATAATCATTGATAGAATTGATAAATGTCTCAGAGACAAACACAGATCTTTGCAGCACTTCGTTGAAGACCTGCTAGCAAGCAGCTAAACTATCAATCATGATTCTATGAGTTTGGCCACTTAGCCAATTGCAAGTCTGTCTGATTATACCTTTGAGCAGCTTACTTCTGTCAATTTTTCCTCTAGGAATAATACAAAATATATTAAATGGTTTGCTAAAATCTAGATAAAGGTTATCTACAACAATCTATCTACTAGGTTAGTAGTCCCATTAAAAAAAAATCCAAATCTGGTTAATCTGGCAGGATGTGTTCATGATGAATTCACAATGGCTTTCTGTCATCTCCACTTCCTTTTTTAGATACTCACTAATCTCTTTGAGGAATTCATGAAATTTCCCTAGGAATCAAAGTCAGACTCATTGGACTATAGTTTGTAGACTCAATTCATTTCTAATTTTTGAGGGGGCAAACTGGGACCCTTATCTTTCTTAAATCCTATGGCACCTTTCCTGTTTTCCATGATTTGGAGTCCCAGTGACTCAGCCATCTCACCTAAGAGTTCTTTCAGGCTGTGAGGATCTTTGGAGTTCTTTGGAAAAATCATTTCTTAAAGACCCTTAGAAATTCGGTGACCATCTCCTTGCTTCTCTTGGCTATCCAATTCTGGTTAAGATTTTCTAGTCTAGCCTTTACGATTCAAAGATCAGTGGGAGAGCAAGCAGAAATTAAGGAAGAATCAGACCATTCTCCTGTCTGTTATTGCTGTCCTATCCTCCCTAAGCAAAGGTTCGATCTATTCTTTGATTTTTTTCTTCTAATATGGACCCCAAAGCCCCACTCTCCAGCTTCAGCTCCTTCTGAGCTTTAGTGCTTCTGTCAGTATTTTTATGACTCTGACACACTCTTATTTTATCCTTTGTTACCTGGTCTTGTTTCTACTTTCTGCATGTCTCTTATGGAAATCAAAGTTGATTAACTTGTATTCACATTAATTTCTTCAGATGAATGATGTTTTTCTCCCTTATCAGGCTGGTTTTCTTTTTTGTCTTTTAGATTTTAATTCTTGGGCAGTTCTTATCCCTCTCACTTGATTTCCCCTGTACCATTTTAGTTTGTGTGATCTATTCTTCCTTTGAAAAATTTGGAATTTGATTTCCCTCAATCTATAAAGCATATAATACGATCAACTTGCCTCTTCTCTATTATCCACACAAGAGAGAGTGGTCATGTTCTCTCCATATGCCCATTATTTCCACTTAACAACTGGCTCCCCTTCAGTTTTTTCTTCTCTAGGATAAGTAAGCATCCCCACACACTTCCACTAATCCTGGCAAGATATGAACAAGCCCTTCACTATTTTGATTGTCACATCTGGATACTTTCCAACTTATTCTTATTCCTAAACTTGTTCCTAAATGAAATAGAAAGCCAATCCATCAGTTGTTATCTCATAAAGATCATGGAATGAGTCAGAGACTCCCTAATCTACCCCATGATGCTCATGTCTGTATTGTTTTTGTGCCTATTTTGGATCCTTCCATAGTTAGCTTCTATTCTTGGTAACAATAAATCTATTGAGGAAATGAGGAGGACACAGTATGTTTTTCCATTTATTGATAATTCTATATTATCTCTATATCTATATTAGGGGACTTAGGATGGGGAGGGATTTTTAATTGTCATCTATTCCCTTTCTCTTATAGATAAGGAATCTGGGGCCCAGAATAAGCAAATGACTTCTTTAGGTAACAGAGCTAGATTAATATCCAGATCTTCTGATTCCTAACTCAATGTTCTTTCCATTTTCACAGCTGATTTTTAAAGGATGGTAATTAACCTTCTCTTCCTCATTATTAACTAGGATCATAATATATATTTAGGATCAGTTATAAATAAGACATATTGGCTCAAAGGACATTAATACTTTGTATGATGTGCAGATGTAAAACTTACAAAAAGGAGAAAGAAAAACACATTTTAACCCATATTATTTCCACAGGAAGAATTTGATATGATAGAATAATATGGAAAAGGAGATTATTATCATCATCATTCTTGTATTTCCCTGAAGGATCTGGTGTTAAGCAGGGGAGGTAAGAGAGTATGTAAGGAACACTGACCACACCTTTTCTTAGGAATTTTCAGTCAAGGCCAGATCCTCCCTACAAACTTCCCTGGTCTGTTTTCAAATTAACAAGTTGCTCATTCTATGGCCTGTCTTGGTTCCTGATAGAGCAGGAAAAAGAGGACACATTCACTCTGTTCATTCATATTTTTGCCCACCCTCTCAGGATCTGCAGGTTGGAGGTCTCCATCAATGGAGGTCACCAGATTCTGAAACAGATACAAGTACAGCCCTTCTCCCCTCTGAACGGCTTGTAAAAGCAGAACCTCTAATCACATAATGCCTATATGATGTGGTTTTTTTTTTAAATTAAGTGACCCACAGCATATTAATCTGTTGGTAATAGCCCCCAAGGGATACAGTGCTGGCAAACACTTCAAGGGCAGCTGGTGGTGCTGCTGTGAAATGGGATGTTCATTTCATCTGAACATATGGAAATCAAAACAAGCCTTGGAAGGACTTTGGTGTTCTGTACATGCTATATTGTTCATAAACCTGTCATAAATAAATGTTCCTTAAAGGAGCCCAGTTAGCAAATGTCTATTGTATTAGGGGACAACAACATTCCACTATCTAGGGCTCTTCCCTTCCCTGGTGGAGCCTTCTTCTTAGGGGACTTGGTGGAATCCTTCCCACTTTTCTGCCACCCATCTCATCCTTGCCACTGTTGTGGGCTAAGTCACCCAGTGGGTACTGCGGAGCTTGCAAACCGAAGGAGGGGTGGGGGGAAATCTGTAAGCTATAAAGTGAATTTTCTTTCTTCCTTTGTCTGTGTCTTAGAGTCTGGCTTGGAATTGAAACCCCACCCCATACCTCCCACTAAGAGCATGTCATATTTCTCTGTGTTCATGCATGTTCAGCTTCACCTTTTTTGAAATTGTGCCCAGAACCCACCGGTGTTTACAGAAGTCAAAGGGAGTTTTGCTTTCATGCTGCAGGCTTCCTCGACCGGCGCAGACCTTTCCCGAGCCATACTTTGTAGTTTGCTCATAGGTGAACTTGTATTTTCCTAATGTGATGGCTTTATCCCGCTTTGACAACAGATTTCTTTAGGAGATTACACACCTGGAATTAACTTTTTCTGCCAAGAATTACAGCGCACCTGGAAGTACTAAATCATTTTAAAAAAAAATCTGTGTTGGAGACTTTTCATGGCGAAATCGCACATTCTGAACTTGACTCATTTCTTGAGGGACTTGGGGCTGAAAACCTAGCGGCTACGTAGGTGCTGGTGCTGCGAAGTAAACATATCCGAGGTGTGTTTACTTCCAACCGGCCAAATACGAGCTCACCGAACACCATCTCCCAAAGGCGACTCCCTTCTTCAAAGGCTCTGCTTACTGCGTGTCACATGGGAATGTGAGTCCACACTTTCAGTGGCCTGTTGGCTCTGTTTACACCAGTTCTAACACTAATCCCCATTAATGTTTGATATAGTTCCCAACGGGTTTAAATAGATGTCAGGCACTATCTCTTCCGAGTGTGTGCTGGCCAGCCAAACCTTTTCTCCTGCCTTCCCAAGAAAAGAAGGAAGATACAAAGGTGCTTTGAGGGATTTCTCTTCTAATGACATGTTTGCTGACTGGATTAGCTACTTGGAGAATATGAAAGGCTAATGTGGGGTGTGAATGCCATCCAATTTTAACCACAATTAATTTCTTACTTGTGTGGAGAAGACACGGTGGAGAGAAGTCATGACAAACACAGGTTTTCACTCTTCCAGATAAATAGCACCTATGGTTTTCAAAGGTCTCCCTTCTGTTAATAAAGTTTTCTAATGTCTGTTCTAATTTGACGAGTAGCTTTGAGTGCCTACTATGTGCCAGGCATTTTTAGATGCCAGGGATGCCAAGGCAAAAAATGAAAACACTCCAACTGGGGAGATCTGTTTGTTGATATCCCTTCAGTGACTAGTTTATAGTTCCTAAACTAAGCATAACATAAAGAGAAAAAGAACATTAAGCAATAGGTGGGGGAATCAGGATAAGAATCATGTAGAAGGCAGCATCTGATACTTTTGGGAAGCTGGGAATTCTTCAAGGCAGAGGTCAGAGAGGGGAGTGCATTCCCCTTAATTCTCTATAACTCTATGAGATTGAAGATGTCACGTTCTCTGTAGTACTTCACTGTGGTATCTATGCCCAGGACAAAGTTGAAAGCTCGTCTCAATCAAAGTCAACATATGATTATTTAACATCTTTTAGTTATGAGACTCTAAACTGGGTGATGGGGGTTCTAAGAGGGATATGAAAATAAACGAGTCAATCCCTGCCCTCAAAGATCTTACATTCTATTGACAATAAAGTTGCTAGATAAATAAATACCAGAGAAATCAAGAAGGAAAAAAATCCCAAACTACTGGGAGATCATGAAAGTTAGACATTCTACTGAGAATAAAGTCAATAGATAAATAAATACCAGATCAACCGAGAAGGAACAAGATACAAACTACTGGGGAGATCATGAAAGTTTTCCTTATGAAGAAACATTCTACTGAGAATGAAGTTAATAGATAAATAAATACCAAATAAATCAAGAAGGAAAACAACATAAACTGCTGGGAGATCTTGAAAGTTTTCCTTATGAAGAGACCCATGAACTAAGTTTTGAAGGATGTTAAAAGGCTTAAAAGGCAAACACTGTTTAAATCAGCTAGCGCTTTATTGGTTAATAAACTTAAGAACTGTGACTCAGAGCAACCTTGGAAACCTTAAACTGTCACCAGGAAGGAGCTATGGCCCTAGTTGGCACCAGTCTTGGGGATACAAGTCAAATCCTATTAATTTCAGCTGCTGTTAGTGGGAATAAAGGGTGGCTGGATGTTGATGATAGTTCAAGGCCCAAATATGTGCTTCTCTTCTCCTGTGTCAATTTTGGGAAGTTCCTCTGAAGCAAAGGGCGGTTTTAAACCTTGGGTTTCTCTTTCCTTCTGTATTTGGTTTGCTCTAGAGTTTGCCAAACAGGTTCTACCTATTCTTGTCAAACAAGGATATTTTTCCCCCATGAGTTGTCTCTGATATATTGTAAGCATTTTAAAGGCCAAAAGTTACCATGGCAACAAATCACATCAGTATAAACAGCGCTTCTGTTTATGCAAAAACTTCGGGAGATTAAGAAAATGAAGGGGGGGGGGGGAGCGAAGAATGGATAAAATAACGCATTTAAACTAACAAAAAGTATATAATGGCTTGGTTTGTTTAGATTCTACCTAGAGTGATATTCACTTTAGTCAATCATGTAGTCGTGCAGCAAAGAAAATACAGATACATTCACGTAGATCCCAGCCAAATCCCAATCTCAATAATCCGATTTTCTCAATTGCTATTTTCTCCAGGCGCTGTGGTTTTCCCCCCAAGGTGACTAAGATCAGCTACAGGTATAGATCAACTCATTATGTCCTCTTAGGAGTTCACATTTCCTGATAACCGGCAGTCAAACCAGGTAAGCAGGCAGAATTAGTGGCCAAGTCTCATAAAGGACTGGGAAAAAGCCTATCGGCCACTCATTCGTGGTTCCCACACACTCTGGTTACATCATACCCCAGTCTGGGAACCGGGAGGCCAATGAGGCTCGGGGACCCAGGTCAGGTGGCCGCAGCATCCCAGGGCCCCTGAAATTCGACCCCCAAGATGCGATTTCAGGAGGGGCCCACCCGCCGGATAGCTGACTCCTGTACTGCTGCTGCTTGTGAGCAATTTTCGGATTTGGTTTCACCATGGCTTTCAGGCCTGGCTGTTTGGGTCCATGGATTGATGGCTGGAGTAGCCTTGTTGATGTGTGTGTGTGTGTGTGTGTGTGTGTGTGTGTGTGTGTGCAGGTGTGCAGGTGCGCAGGTAGAACCATTTCTTGTACCACATGTCCCTGACTTACATAACTGCATCTTTTTCTCCTTTTTTCCTTCCTTGTGGCTTCTCTCTTCAAAGCTGCCCCAGTGGCAACTCGCTGGATTTTATTTACCCTTAGGATAGTTTGGACCATCAAGCTTTCATCCATAAGGTGCCGAGGGTTCCCCGATCCTATGGGCAAATCTCCCCTGCTCCCCCTTCCCCACTTCTGGAGGACTGGCTCCACCAGGAGGAATGTGTAACATGACCACCCTGCTAAGGTTTCACTGGGCAAATGCGGTGTTGACAAGAGGGATCTGTTTGCTGCAGATGGAGCAGGCATTTCTTTACATGTGCGGGAAGGGAAGCAATTATGGCCAGCGGGTAGGGCTGGCTCGTGAGCCCGCACCCAGGCAAGGGAGATTCCAGGTCCCAATCCCAGGCAAGAGTTGAATCTGTTTTCTTGATAATAACCTTGATGGATTCATCCTAAGACATTGTATATACGGGACACTTAGGTAAAGTATTCTTAAAATAGATAAGAAGAGAAAGTTTTTAAAACTAAAGTCCTCCTCTGTGCCAGGTACTATGCTAAATGCTTCATAAATTTTATTACTTGATGTTCATGATAACACAGGGAAGTAGGAACTATTAAGATTGAGGAAATGGAGGCAAACTAATTTGTCCAGAGTAATATAGCTAGGAAGTGTCTGAGGCTGAATTTGAACTCAGGTTTTCTAAAAACCAGATCCAGTGCTTTAACCACTACTTCCAGGCTGCATCAGTGAAAACTTTTTACCTCCTTGGGTGGGGATGGGGAGACAGTAGGAGTCAGGACAAAGGGGAAGAGAGGGCATTCACTAAAAAAAAAAAAAAAAAAGAAGGGGATCAAGAGAAGTCTAGTATGGTTATTCCTCTCCTCCATGTTCTCCAAATTATTGTTCTTCCTAAACTGGTGGCATCACAGATTAGAGATGAAAGAGTTTAGAGAATATGTAGCCTGATCTGATCATATTGCAGATGAAGCAAAACAGAGAAATGAAGGATCTTACTCAGTCACCTTACCAGAAAGTGATGGGTGGGTTTTGAACAAAGGACTCTTTACTCCAAGTACCTCTCAGGATATATTGCAGAGGAAACTCTACCTATAGATATTCACACACAAGGGCTTACTATGAAGGAAGAATAGGAAAAGGAGGGGAAGAAAAGAGGAAGAAACAAAAAGGAACAAGAGAAAGAACAGGAGAGGGAAAAGAATGAAGAGATAGAAGAGAAGGAGGGAGAATGAAAAGGAGCAGTGCTGTTCAGTCATTTTAGTTGTATCTCTTCATGGCCCCATTGGGGTTTTCTTGGCAAAGATACTAGAGTGGTTTGCCATTTCCTTCTCCAGCTCATTTGACAGATGAGGAAACTGAGGCAGACAGCGTTAAAGGACTTGCCCAAGGCCACACAGCTAGGAAGCGTCTGAGGCTGGATTTGAACTCAAGAAGATGAACTTCCCTGATTCCAAATCCAGTGCTTTAACCCCTTACCCTTTCAAAGATCTGGGATTTTCTGGGTGTGAGTCTTCACTCAGCTAAGGCAGATGGTGAAATTTCTATAATTTAGCACGTGGTCTTCAAGAGCTTCTGTGGTCATCGGAGTTCATCCCTCTGCAGCACACTGGTCATGAACCTTTCTGAACATGGCTGGGTTGGTCCTTGATATACAGTCATCACCAGGCTCATACTAGAAGCCTGTCTAGCTTGTTAGGACCTGATGAAGCATTTTTTGGCGAACCCAAGCTAAAGCCTCAGAGGAGCACTTTAGTGGATGAAATAACCATATATGAACATGAAAAATTAACGCATGCATCAGTGCAAATGGGCTAGGGATGGGTCCAAGTCTGGGGAAGGCTTTACAGTTTCCATAGGTAATTCACTGGAAATGCTCAGTTTTGACTTTTCCTTTGCAAAGCAAACCCTGCAAATGCTGTGTAAGGACGAGGGCCCTGCCGTCGCCACTGGGTGCCTGCCAAAGAAAGCAACTAGGTGCTCACATGTTTTTCATACAAGTGCTTCATTATTCATTCATGGTCCAGGTCCTCACTACATGCTGTTACTAATATTAGGTTTCATCAGAGAATAATGAACAGGAGCACTGGACTGAATGTCTTAACATTTTTTAAACAATGTTTGCTGTGCTCAAATCTATTTCAGGCTTAATTGGGGTCCTTATATAAACATAGGGAGGGCTCGATAGTTTTAGGAAAGGCATAATTGTAGGACAGCTTAGCAACTGAAGAGGAGAGAGTCAGCATGAGAGAAGACCTGTAAGAAGCAAGAGGGTGGAAGGGATTTTTCTGGAGTCTTGGTGAATTGTTTAAAAAATAATTTAAGATAGAAAAACCAGTTTTTTGCAGTAGATGTTCAGGTAGAAGGGTGGTCTTACCTCATGGTGAGCCAAGTAGTTGAGGGGGGAGGACTCGCCTTGAAGTGATCAGGCAATGTTCTCAGGTTGATCTCTCTTCCCCCAAAGATAATTAACTAAATGCTCTCCAGATGGCTTGGAAAAGGTAAAATTACCTCACCTGAACAAAGATTTTCCTTCCCACCTACTAGAAGGTTTCTTGCCATAGCTCATAATTAGGGGACATCATCTCTGAGGCAAAAGTATTCCTAACATGGGCTGATAAAATACTCCTCGAAAGAGAGGCTCTCATATACTTTTGGCCCTGCCCCACTTAGTGCTCAGCACAGTGTAGAAGGTCCTTCTTATATAGGAAGCAAGGCAAGAAGGAAGGCAGAAAAGCCCCAAAGAAGGAAGATAAGGACGGAGGGTGAAAAGAAGGAAGGCAAGAAGAAGAGAAGGAAGAAAGATTAGAAAGTGGAAGAAAAGGAGAGAGGGAGGGAGGGAGGAAGTGAGTGATCAACTTATTTTTCTTTAAATCTAGAATAGGAAAATGAAAGGGAAAATCCAAATATTATCTTTTAAAGGATAAAAATAGGGGGAAAGCATGAACAGTGACCCAACCCTGTTATCCTATAACAGTGTTCAAGAAATGAGCCACGGCTATCTCTTTGGTGTGGCATCCTCATTCAAAAGGATTTTCCCGTGTGTTATTGAAGTCCAAATAAAAATATTCATAACAAAAAATAACTGAGTTAGGGCTTTGTATCGGGCTGGTGTTCTCAGACCACTTAAAAAAATCAAAGTCATTGAGTTATTTCCAGCAAAATGAAGACTGGCCCAGGTAAATTAGCAGTGGGAACTCTCCTTCCATGTGCCATAGGGAAATGAGCCAATATAGATTCTGCAAAGTGTCTCCAACTCCAGCCAGACATTACCCTCTTGTTGCCATTGAGCCCAGTGAAGATTAATTTTCAGCCGTGAGATCCAGGGGATGGAAGAATAACCAGGTAAATGGGGGCTCTCTGATTTACTTGATTTGCCCTTATCATCAGGCTTGGTTATTGTACTGGTCTAGGGGCATCCCTTGGGACCTCAGGCAGCACAAAGCCCTCGCCTTATTGTACTCCAGGCATTGATTCTGTGAACAGTTCTCAGGAAGGCAGGGAAGCTTGGGTAGGAAGACAGCCACTACTGATGTCAACAGCTGAAATGGCAGAATGCATGTTGCTGCCTGCAGGATACCTGTCATTCATCCAACCAATGCCTATGGAATAGGCCAATAGGATCTCAGGGAATGGGCTTTGCTTTGTTCAGAACTCACCTGGCCAAGCTATTTTGTCCCTTTGTGCTCTCTCTCCTCTTTCTCTCTCTCTCTCCTTCTCTTTCTCTCTCTCTCTCCCCCTCTCTTCTCTCTCTCTCTCTCCCCTCTCTTTCTCTCTCTCTCTCCCCCTCTCTTCTCTCTCTCTCTCTCTCTCTCTCTCTCTCTCTCTCTCTCTCTCTCTCTCTCTCTCTCTCTCTCTCTCTCTCTCTCTCTCTCTGTCTCTGTCTCTCTCTCTGTCTCTCTCTCTGTCTCTCTCTGTCTCTCTCTCTCTCTCTCTCTCTCTCTCTCTCTTCCCCTCCCCTCCCATTTTTTGTTGCAGCTTCTGCCAGCCTGTATGAAACGAAGGCAGCAGATTAAGAAACCAAGTTCATGACCTGGTATGGATTTGTGGCAAGAATGGGAAGCCAAACTTAAGACTCCATGATTCTTAGATCTGTTCTCTTCTCATAGAGTTAGAATCTAGAGGCAGAGCTGACCTCCGCAGACTAGCACCTTCTAGTTTGTGAGAGTTCACAGAGCATAGAGAAGGTAAATGACTTTCCAGAGTCACACAGCTAATATAAATTAGAATTAAGACTTGAACTCAGATGTTTCTAGACCATCTCTCCCTGTAACATAGGACATAAGATAACTTTTTAGGGCTGGCACTAGCACCTGAGCTGGGAAGAGAGGGGATCTGGGAAAGATTTTATGTTGGAGGGAGCATTTGATCTGAGCTCTAAAGCTAAGAATTTGAAAGGGCAGAAGTGAGAAGTACATTTCCAGCCTGGGGAGGCAGCCTCTGTGGAGGCAAAGATAAGGTGGCTGTAGCCTCATTTGTGAGGAACAGCAAGATGGCCACTGGGGTCAGAACACAAAATTTAAAGCATTAGTATAGAACATAAAAGGACAGAATCTACCCCGTTTCTTTTCTGCATTCCACTAGTTGCTCATCCTTTCCATGAAAACTCAACTCAATTCAGTTCAACAAATGTTTCTCAAGTCTCTCCTATATGTCAGGCTCCAGGCTGAGCAAAGACAGTACAAAAGAGAAATCCTCCCTGCCTTTGACGGGGGGTGAAAGTGGTGGTGGTGCCTGCAACAGGTTCTCAGATAAACACACATGAATGTATATGAGATAACCCAAAATGTACCTGAAAGGATGCTGTGGGAGGTGGCTCCTGAGCTGTGCCAGGGGCAGTGGATAGGGGTATTCAGATCTGGCCTTACACGCTTCATTAGCTATGTTACTTAACCTGGGTCTGCTTATTTTTTTCATCTGCAAAATGTGGATCCTAATAGCTCTTACCTCTCTTGTAAGGGTTCTTGTAAGGAGCAAGTGTGTTAATATTTGTAAAGCTCTAAACACAGTGCCTGGAATATTGTAGGTGTTTAATAAATGCTTATTCCCTCCCTCTCTCTCCCTCCCTTCCTTTCTCCCTCTCTCTCTCTCCCTTGCTGTTTCCCTCTCTCCCTCTCCCCACTCCCCTTCTCTTTCTTTCTTTCTTTCTTTCTTTCTTTCTTTGCTTCCTTCCTTCCTTCCTTCCTTCCTTCCTTCCTTCCTTCCTCCCTCCCTCCTTCCTTCCTTTCTTCCTTCCTTCCTTCCTTCCTTCCTTCCTTCCTTCCTTCCTTCCTTCCTTCCTTCCTTCCTTCCTTCCCTCCCTCCTTCCTTCCTTCCTTCCTCCCATTACCAATGAGAGAATGTTCTAAGACACTAGGTAAATTACACCTATATTCTGTATTTTGCAACAGTGAGGGAATGCGGCAGAGATGGCTACTCTCTTACTGAATTAGGTTCTTGGACAGCAGGTCCACTCTAGTACCAGGAATATCACTAAATGAAGCCTTCTCATTTGGAAAAAAAATCTATTTCAGTTTGTGCTTTGATGACAAAGTCTTTGTGAGTCTATGGTCAGTGAAGATTTTGAGGAAGGGAGAGGGAGAGAGACAGACAGAGATAGAGACATGCATTCACAGACAGAGACAGAGAAAGAAGGCAGAGAGAGAGAGAGAAACAGACAGGTAGACAAAGAGAGATAGAGAGACAGACAGACTGACATATAAACACAGAGACTAACAGAAAGAAACAGGGACAGAGACAGAGATAGGGAAAACACTTCGCCCATAGTAGAATAAGTAGGGGGCAGCTATTCTCAGTGAATAAGAGCACTGATCCTGAAGACAGAAGGACCTGAGTTCAAAGGTGAGTTCAGATATTTAACATTTACTGACTGTGTGACTCTGGACAAGTCACTTAACTCCAATTTCCTCTCAACAAAACCCCCCAACAAAACACCATAATGGAATAGATAGGTACAGAGGTAATGCTTAGCAGGTATGCTGACGTAACTGATCACATTCAACCCTCATGTTTCTAACTGTGTGATTTTTGGGAAAGCCATTATATATTTTTTGGCTTCAGTTCCTTCTGTAACATGAGGAAGTTTGACTCAATGATCTCCAAGCTTCCCACCAATTCTAATTTTGTGAGCCGGCATGATACAGTTGAAAGGGTACAAGACTTGACATTGAGGTACTGAGTTAAAATTCTCTCTCTTGTTCTTATACTACCTGCATGACCACATAAGTCATGTAAACTTGTTACATCATTTACCTCATTTGGAAAATGAAAGGGTTGGACTAGATGGCTTTAAGGGTCCTTTGGACCTCAATCTATGATGTCTTTTAGAAACATTTTCACTCAAGATAATTAGCAAGTCAAGATTCACTAAATCCTCCCTCTATAAGACCAAAGGATCAGATTGGGCAGCTGGAAGGTGCCTTAAAAATAACCGAGTCCAATCCCTTCCTTTTATAAATTGGGAAACCGAGGCTCAGAGAGGCTCAATGGATTTTTCAGTCACACAGCTACAGAATCCAGCCCCCCAGCTTCCTGATTCAGAAAGCAGCTTTTATTCATGAATCCTCCTTTGTAGAATCATAGCCTGGGATTCTCAGCAAGGAGGATTCTATGAGTTGGTTTCTTTCCTTGCTTCTTTCATTCAAACTCATCTGCTTCAGCCCATCTGCAGTCCTCATATCATAGATACGATAGGATTTGCAAAAGCAAAGGCTTAACTTTATGTTGCATTGGTGGGACAAATTTGGTGACCTCATGTTCTCTTCTAAAGAAGAGCAATTACTCATCAGGGTCTGGATATCACATTTTCAAGAACTCACTTTACTGAGTGGGGGGATAAGTGGGGGATTTTGGACTGCCCTCTTCCCAATTTCTACTCCTCCCAACCACCCAAACTCCAGATTCCAGCTGATGTAAAACCCTCTCTCCCAGTGACCAGATGGAGACAATATTTTTTTCTCATTATAATACACTGGATAGTCCCAAAAAAGTAATGGTTTTATTATACTTGTTCATTTATAAAAAACAGATGGAGCTTGTTTATATTGAGAGTTCTGAGCATTTTCCCCCTCTGGGTTTCTGAGAGGCAATTCATGTAGGGCAAAAGAATATAGCATTGCTAAAAGGGCTATTTGGAGCAGGGGGAGTACAGTTAAGGAGCCAGACAGGTTATGTGTGGTCCCTGAAAAGGGCAGGTTGCGATCATGTTTGGCTTCCCACTTCTACCACAAACATTGGCCTAATTTTATAATAGTCTTGCATTTGGGTCTCATCTGTGACACAAACTTTGTGACTTTGGTCAAGTATTTTACCTTTCTGAGAATTAATTTTATTGGTAAAATGAAAGGGGCTGGACCAGCTGACTTCTAAGATACATCCAACTCGAAGTCTCCAATATAAAGATTATCTTCATCTATACCATTAATTATTTGCCATTTGATTACCATTAATCTATCACCATCATTATCTTCATCTTTAAAATGGGAGAGTTAAATATACTTTAACATATTTAACATGTATTGGTCTACCCGCCATCTGGGGGTGGGAGTAGGGGGAAAGAGGGGAAAATTTGTAATAAAGGGTTTTGCAATTGTCAATGCTGAAAAATTACCCATGCATATATCTTGTAAATAAAAAGCTATAATAAAAAAATGGGAGGGTTAGACTAGATGATCTCCAAATTCCCTTTCAGCTCCAAATCTAGGATCTTATGAAAGATGGCCCCAAAAATGTTCTGTCCAAGTGTCCAGGTTATGACAGTCATCATAATGCATATAGTATAGTGTTGGACTTGGAGTTGGGAGAATCTGAGTTCAAATCCAGCTTTATACACTTAGTAGCTGTGCAATCCTGGGACAGTCACATAACCTTTGAATCCCCTTGTTTTCTAATGAGAAAATCTACCTACTGAGGCAATATTATTTTTTCTTTTTGATATTTTATATGATGCCAAAAATGTTTATGTTAATCTTTGAGGCTGATTAGAACTGTTTCTATTTTTTAAATCAGTTTTGCCTCAGTTTGCTTATCTGAAAAATGAACTGGAGAAGGAAATGACAAACCACTGCAGTATCTTTGCCAAAAAGACTCTAAATTGGGTCAAGAAGAGTAAGACGTGATTGAAAATGACTCATCAATAACAACAAACTGACCTAAAGCAATATATCCCCTTCCTCTTTATTTTCTGCTAAGAATTGTCATCTATTCTTGCAACTGAGGTTGAAAAAGATCCCCAAAATCATGTCTGTTACTCGATGTAGCTGCCATGTAAAGTGATCATCCTGTTTCTAGTGAAAGACCTTCAGTAAGAGGGAACCACTACCCTTCCCTTGTCCCTAATACATCTAACCTCAAGGAAATTTGTTCCATTTTTTTTTAACCTTTGATTCCCACTTCTAGCATAGTGACTGGTACAAACCAGTATATTTTAATTGACCGATTGTTTAATTGGATAGCTATAATTGGTAAAGAAGCTTGAAGTCCGTTGAAAGAATTATTTTGTTTTCATGCTGGTCTCAACTTTGAAATTACTTAATCCCTACTAATTTTCTGCCCTAATTTTTAAGGAAACTCAGATCCCCAAAATGGTAAGGATGAGGGCACTATTCTAAAGGGCTTTTACACACTGGCAGAGCTGAGACTAGAACCCAGATTTCCTGGATTCATGTCCAGTTTTCTTGCCACATGCTTCCCACTTCACTCATCAAATAATCTAGGATAATTTAATAATATTTCTAGAAGCCTGTTGGGACCCTATGTGCATAGCTCTCCCAGGCAGTGGTGTAGGTACTGCCTGATTCCTTTTTATCATCTAACTCTTTGGAACAGAACTGAGAATCAAGAAGAGGAAAGTAATATATTGGTTTCCCATTGCGCTCCAACTGAAACTAAGAGAATTGCAATGAGTCATGGGAGTGGATGAAAGAGTCAATTTTTTGTTGCTATCAAGATTGGACCTCCTTGATCGAAAAATGACCTGTCCTTTAAAAGGGGGCAGGAAAGTACCCCCATTAAACCTTTAGAGTACAGTTTAAGATGTCTATCTTAGTAGGATCTATCATAATGACCTTCTGACCAAATTGTTCATAAATGATGGACAGGATATCTGTGACTTCAACTTCTCTCTTCCCTATGATGTTTACATTTTTTCTCTGGCAAGCAGGCTAGCATGGAGAAGAGCTCTTTGGTTGGTTCTATCACTCTGTCTGTCTCTCACTGTCCGCTACTTTAAAATCCCCTTTCTGGGAAGAGGATGGGATCGTTTGGATTGCTAGACTTGTTCTTGAAATAGTGTCATAACCAGTACTCAGAGTGGGTCCTTATCTACTCTGTATATTGTACAAAATTTCATGCCCTGATAAAGAATTTACTCTACATCATTTCTGACAAGTGTTCACTTATCTTCCCTTGTAGTTTACTAGGGAGGAAAGCCTACCTCCTGAGGCAACCTTATTCTTTCCATTTTATATTCTACGTGAAGCTAGAAATGCGGATGTTAGCCATTGAAGCTCATTAGAACTCTGCCTCTGTCTCTATTTTTTGTAAAAAATCAGGTGATCTTACTGCTTATACTGTTCCTTCTAACTTGCCACTTTGCTCAGGTTTGTTTCTTATTACTTTCATACTTAATCTCACTTTTTGTTTCTAGCTACTTTTTTGGAGTTTAGTATTTACAAAGGTGCTAGAAAAAAAATTTCCTCCTTTATTTTTCTTCCCTCTAAAAATAATGCACTTCTCTAGGGTCCATATAGAAACAGAAAGTCCTGCTTTTATTCCAGTGTCACATTAGGACTTTGTCAAGGAAGAATTAATATGATCGCACAATGCCAGTGAATGAACACATGTTCTTATAAATACTTTTGTGTCCATATTTATTTGATGATTACATTGTTGTAGTTTAATTTTTTTTTGTTACATTGTCCTCTCCACCCTCCCATGACTGCATGCTCCAAATGTGGATGGATGAGTCAGTGTTGAGTTCAAAGAGGAGTAAAAAGCATGCAAATTTTGCCTTGACTGCATCCAGGGAGCTTGTAGATAGTCAAAAAAGAAAGGTCCATTGATACTGCTTGATTGACAGTCAGACCTTGGAGCAATTTGCACCCTGATCAGATAGGAGTTTTCTCCCATAACCTTGGGCTCCAGATTTTGAAGCCCTTAATTGTGAAATGGTCTGCCCTTTGCCCTTTAAGAGAAAATGAGACTCACATCTTGTAAGTGTCTTCCCTGTGCCCCTCAACTGACGTGTACAGTAAATGACTGCTGTCCTTCTTTTCTGCCTGGGTAAGACACATGGATGTCACGGCTCCTTTTCGCATGCTCTGTGCAACTGACCCCATCCCGATGGCGTGATCTTCAAGGACATTGTCCGAAATCCACTTTGCACATTGGGAAGCTTGTTTTATTCTTCATACATTTATTTTTTCTTTCCTGTAATTAAAAGAAGAAAGAAGACAAAACCCAAGCAACAAAACAGCCCTTTCCACAAACGTTAACTTTATATATTTATCAGGAAGTGACACTGGGTGGGCAGCAGGGAGTTAGGCACATAAAGTCTCTATCACCAGGAATGGAAAAGTGCAACAGCAAACATCCTGCTAGGGAAACTCTCCCTCCTCCTGGTCAGAGCTCTGGGGACCTTTTCATCTTCACTTATAACCAGAGCTCACCTAATTTAATGCATCATTTAGTTCAGCATCAGTGAGCAAAACCCTCTAAGGTCTACTTAGAATGACCCGAGGGCTTGGCGAAAGAGGCTCATCAGCCCAGTTACCCATTCTCCCTTTCATTTGTGAAGATCAATTTCCATCCCTGTTTAAGGTAAATTACCTGAAAGCACATTGGGTCCAATTCAGCTATGGGACTAGTTGGGCGGAAGGACACCACATTTCTCAAATCTCCTCTCATCTACATTCCAAGAAATATGAGGCAAAACCCTGGAGGGACTGATGGTAATCCCACCTGGGTATTTGGTGTTCCAGAGCAGAGCCAGGAAGAACCATTTAAGGGATCCCAAATGAAAACTGATCCAAGTTTGAGCGGGAAATCAGATCCCAGGAACTCATCAAAATGTGTTCACTCAGACCTGCGACCATTAAAGAGAACCCCTCTAGTCCTACTTAGTCTAGACCCTGCTGGTGCTGGAGAGAAACTCAATCCGCTGGAAATAGGCACGTGACTGGGAATATATAGCATACAGTGTGACCCTATGGGAGACCCCTGTCACAGACTATGTTCCCCCTGGAATGAGGGAGACCTCCTTCCTGCCAGCCACCAGATGGGGCCAATATTTCATCATGAGTCAAAACTCCATTTCTGAATTCTTTGTTCTTTCGAAATTTGGAAGAAAAAAAAAGGAAAAAGAATCTTGGACGAAAGAAAACAATCACGTCATTTGTTCTCCTATTGCCCTGCCCGTGATGCAGTTCTCCACAAATGTGTGCTTTGAGATTAATTTAATCTCACTAGGCTGGCTGAGGGCACAGAATCATGTTTTATCTTGCTTTAGGTAAATCGTTAAGGAATTGCGTGAAGTTGTTTGATCAGAGGAGCATGATTTTTAAAAAGTGGCCCTGCCTCCGTTCAGTTGATAATCCCCTTTAAGATCGGTGTGATTCATTACGATGAGATGCAGTGAGTGGTACTTGCTCACATGGGGCACACACATGTGCCAACATACCTCCTGCTTTTTCCTGTTCCTCACTCATTCTTCTGACCCCAAAGCCAGCACTCACAGGACAGACCCTCCTTTCTCCAAAGATAGGAGAAATTTGTTTAAACAAATCTAGGAGAGTTCAGTAAAAATGAATCCTTTAAGGGTATGACACAACACAGAGGCTTTCGATGGTTTAATTCATTTTTGACAAGTATTAAAACGATAGCACCTTTTCAACAAACAATTATTATTCACCAACCGTGTACAAATCTCAGTGAGATGCCAAGGGCACTGAGCAGTTAAGTCACTTTCTCCAGACCACACAGATGACATCGGTCAGAAGGCAAGAACTATCTTGAAACTAGTCTTCCTGACTCCAAAGGTAGCCCTCTAGCTACTATGCTACACTGCCACCTGTCACTCTATCCACAATGCTATCTTTCACTCTGTATCAGGAGGGGTAGTTTCCACACTGCAAGTTCTCCACACTTAGGACATCATAGATCTGAACAAAAAGCATCAACAGACAAAAAAAATATGATCAAATTGGGACATGAGGTCATACTTTTCTAAGCTGAAGTAGTATTGGATTTGGAAGGAACTGATGTTTTCCAGTTCAACTTGTTCCTGAATGAATGAGTGAAAAAGCCATTATCAAGTATTTATTATGTTCTAAGCAACACAGTAAACTTTGGAGATGTAAATACAAAAATGAGGCAGTCCCTGTCCTCAGAGAATTTACATTCTAAAATGGGTATGTAGCATATATATGGAGATGGTAGCCAGGAAGGTGTGTTTTGGTTTGCAAAGCCATAATGATGGTGAATGAAACCAGAGAGTAGTGGATTTTTACTTCTTTTCCAATAGTAAAGACAGGTTCAATTTTATTATAGTTCTAGAATTGGAAAGGAGAAAGGGATGAAGAAGAGAAAGATGGTTAGCAAGAAGAAGTCTGGGGGATGTTAGAAATGGCTGAGACCCATTGAGGGAGAGCCTGTCCCTTATTGTAATAGCATGGCCATTTTCCTTGAAATAGTAAACTTTCAGTTTGGTTATTTGGGGCAGTAATACAAATGACTGGTTAAAATCTTGTGGCTTTCTTACCAGTACACGGACTGTGGTTATTTCCAAGTCCGTTGCCAAGTGATTAGGTAATAATTGCTAGCGTCCCTATAGCACTTTATGAATTGTGAAGAATTTTAGAATCCATGCAACAACTTGGGATGTAGGTGCTATGTTCATTTTACAGATAAAGAAATTGAGATAAACAGAAGTTAAATGACTTGGCCAAGATAACATAGCTTGGATTTCCACATAGAGATAGATGTGAAAGGCAAACTAATATAGTGGATAGAGAACTGGTCTTGGAGACAGGAAGACATGAATTGATGTTCCCCCCTGACACAAATAGGCTATGTGATCCTGAATAGACCATACAATCTCTCAGTGTCCTAGACAACTCTCTAAGACTAT
Organism: Sarcophilus harrisii; assembly: GCF_902635505.1. Classification (NCBI taxonomy): domain Eukaryota; kingdom Metazoa; phylum Chordata; class Mammalia; order Dasyuromorphia; family Dasyuridae; genus Sarcophilus; species Sarcophilus harrisii. Next base: position 39,930,373 of record NC_045428.1, on the reverse strand, counting down.
TTCAGGTAACAGAATTTTCTCATTTGGGGAGCACCCTAATACCAATTAAATCACAGATCCGGTTTGTGTATGTACATATGCTGGTGTTCAACATCAATAACTTACATCCATGTCTCTGAGAGTAAGGCTTATATTATTGTCTTTGTTCTTCATAACCAGACTTGGCTGTTCTTATTTCCCCAGAGGAGCTCAAAAGTTTGGATTTGGATGAATTTGAATTAATTCGGGATAGTGGCCAGAACTGGAGACTAAGATTTAGGAGTCCTTAATCTAGAGCTGATGGTGAAATGTTATAAAGAGAGTGGAGGGAAGGAGGGTAAGTGAGGGAGGAAGATAAGAGAGGCAGAGAGAGGCAGAAAGAAGACATAGAGAGAGGCAAGAGCTAGAGAAACAAAGAAAGCAAAGAGGAAGAAAGAGGACAAGGAAGATGAGAGGGAGGAGGAGGAAGAAGTGGAGGAGGGAGAAGAGGAGGGGAAGGAGAAGAAGATGATGAAGAAGAAGAAGAAGAAAAGAAGAAAAAAGGAGGAGGAAAGGAGGAAAAGAAAGGAAAGAAAAGGGAAAGGAAAAGGGAAGAGAAGGAAAGGGAAGAGACAACAATCCTGAGGTTAAGATCTTGAGGGATTCCCACACTTAGTAGGTGAGAGGATAAAGAAGAGTAAGTAGCGCATCCAGAGAAGGGGTGAATCACGAATGAAGGAAGAGAACCAAGATGGTATTGAGTAATGGACACCTATGATAGTGACACTTATGAGGAGTATGTGATCTATGTGCATTTCTTTGCAGAATGATGTCAAATTTATGAACTCTTGAGTTACTGTGAGACCACACTTTTTGTACCTCTCATAAAATTACAGAATCATAGATTTTCAGCTGGAAAAGACATCAAAGAACAGCTAGTCCAATCATTTGCTTTTATATATGGGGAAAATGAAGCCCAGGGAAGTGAAATGAAATGCCCAAGATCACTTTGAACTTTGCCCAAATGGTAAAGTTGTGATTTGGATCTGGTTTCTTGGAGGCCAAATCTAACATTCTATTTTTCTGTACATGTTTCCTCCAAAAAAAAAAAATCAGAATCTCTATTCAAACTTTCCTCTAATGGTTTCTTTTGGTATGGTTGTCCCTCTAGCTCCTCAAATAGTTTGTCAAAGGACCAAGAACTCTGACAGGTCCAACTGAGCTGGAAAGACTTCAAGAAGAACCCTGAATCAAGACTTGTTTCTATGATTCAAGGTCTAGCTAATGATAGAGGACTTAGTTCCTTGATAGAAAGTTGAACATAAGACAAGGAATTCTTTTCATCATACTCATGAATTCATCTTAACAAATGCCTATCATCTGCCAGGTGATGTTCTTGCTGCTTGAGGATTCAAAGACAAAAATAGAACACTTCCCTCCCTCGAGGAACTTCCGTTCTATTGGAGGAAAGCATAATATGCTTCGATAAGAAGATATGAAATGCATAGCAGATAACCCATTGTGAAAAATACTCTTGAAGGCACAGAAACTTAGAATTTCTCCCAACTAGCTCATAATCTAAACATTAGTTATGAGATTTTTTTTTCCATGTTGGGTGTGACCCTAGCTCTCTGGGACTATGGTGGAAATTCTTGCCAATTGGAAGAGGACAAGTAAAGAAGACCTAACCTGAGAATTTGGATCAGAGAGAAAAATTTTGCCCCCTGCCCCTTTTCCATAAAGAAACCAATGCCTTCTTAGATCAAAATAAGTGAATTTGGAAAGCAACCCAAGTTATCAGCTTGGCCAGGGAAACCTAGGATTCCCCGAAAACACCATTGTCTTTACCTCCTTCCTGAAACTGCTCTCTGACTCCAGTCTTTTCATCAGGACTCAGAGCTAAATGAACCTCCATTAGTATCACTCTCTCCCGGAAAGAAAACTGGGACTTGGCATTAGTAGAAAGCCACGAGAAAGGAAAATGCTTGGATCTTTTCAAGCTGATCTCCCCGAGAAGAAGGGTGATTATGCTTTACAAGAGGAAGTGTTGCTGCCATTAGGTTTATTAATCTAACAATTTTCTGCCTGGCCAAGAAGAAAGCGAGAAATACCTACTCATGCTCAACTAATCCCAAATAACTTTCTGAACATCCCATTTGTTTTGAACTCCCAAATGCAAATTCAGGGTGTCGCCTCCCTGCTATTTCTTTATCACTTTTCATGGATTTGCTGCTTCAAAAGAAATATGTCTCACTGAATTACCCCTAAGTATATGGATTGAGATCAATAGGAAAATAAAATGTTACATGTTGTCAATTGAAAAAAAGTGTGATCACGTTTAATCTGGGCAGATCAGTTACTTTTGGGGGGTTATAAAAGAGGAGAAAAATCAGATGAAAATTGGGAGGGTGCTTAGCCAGGAGGCTTGAGGCTGAGCTGTTATTAGTAAAGAATTGGTAGATCACCTTGCCCAGCCCTCCCTCACTTAAATCCAATTTACTTTCTCTGATGTCAGGTTCCTCTTTTAAGAATGAAGAACAAACAACAGCAAAGAATTAGGGCTGGAAAGGATCTTAGAGGTCACTTAGTCCAGTCCTTCATTTTGTGGAAGAAGAAATTGAGGAAATAGAATGACTTGTCCAAGGTCCCACAGCTGGTAATTGTCAGAGCTGAGATTTGGGCCCAGGTGCTTTGACTCCAAAGCCAAGGTTCTTTTCTATCAGCAGTTGCCATGTCTAGCCATATCATCACTTTAATACAATCAGGTTCTGGAAAATCCTATTTATTCCAGTTAAAAGATACCCCAGGGAATGGAAAGATTGTTAGATTTAAAGGCTAGATTGGAATCTTGACTTTGACATCATCTGTATGTGACTTCAAAAACCATGTCTCAAATGCTCTTTTGGAGTTTCCCTCAATGCTAGAGCCCTCCTCAGCCTGTATTATTCCTTCTGACAGACTTGCTTCCATGTCCTATTGATTAATTCCTCCTGGGATCCAGCTGAGGAATGTTTTTTTTTAATAATAAGTTTTTATTTTTCAATATATATAAAGATAATTTTTACCATTCAATCTTGTAAAATCTTGTATTCCAATTTTTTCTCCATCCCTCACCCACTCCCCTAGATACCAAGTAATTCAATATTGATGAAACACGTGCAATTCTTCTAAACATATTTCCACATTTGTCATGCTGCATAAGAAAAATCAGATCAAGAAGGAGAAAAAAATGAGAAAGAAAACAAACAAGCAAACAAAAAACAACAAGAACAAAAAGTTGAAAATCCTATGCTTTGATCGCCATTCAGTTTCCATAGTTCTCTTTCTGGATGTGGATAGCACTTTCCTTCACAAGCTGGAATTGTTCACCTACCTCATTATTGAAAAGAGCCAAGTTGTGGAATGGTTTTTAATTCCAGAAAGTCAGGAGCAGATGGAGGAAGGGAACTGAGATGGGTTTTCCCCTTATCTTCTCCTGTCTGAGGTCCATTATGCCACTTCCTGGACATTTCCAAGTCATGCCCCACTTTCTTGTGTCCCCTCCCCAATTTTCGTTTCCAACTCTTGTCACTCCTTCACATGTGCTACCTTCTCCTCTTAGTATAGAAGCTTCTGCAGGGCATGGACTATCTTGTTTGCTTGTAAATTCACAGTGCCTGGGTTCATAGTAAGTTTACTTCATAAATATTTTTTGAGGTATTTGGATTTGATGATTTCTTAGGACTCCTTCAGTTACAAATCTGTAATTCTAGTGTCTTCGTTATAAGAGGTGGAAATAATGGAAAACTAATGAATGTCAGAGTTGGAAGCAACCTGAAGGATAAACTAACATGTGTAATTTATCATTATTAATTTATCACTTTTAATTATTAATATTTTATAATTATTTTATTTAATTCCCCTCAATTACATGCAAAAACAATTTGAACATCATTTTTAAAGGAAAGTTTTGAAATCTAAATTATAATTATTAATACTCAAAACAGTCTGTGACCTCATTGACTTGGAAGTTCCCTCCACTTATCCAGTTATTCTTGGCATTTATATAGCACTTTAAGACTGATGAAGTATTTGATATTAATTATATTTTTATATGTTATGTGTATTATAGTTATATATGTTCATTCAATTGAGCCTTACAACTTTGTGAGTTAGGTGTTATCATTAACTGAAGAGGAGAGGTTAAGGAACTTGCCCAGAATTAGACAGCTTGTAAGTATCTGAGGCAGAATTGAACTCAAATCTTCCTGAATGTAAGCACAGGATTCTATGCCTTGTACAACCTAATTGTCCATGCACAACTACATATTCACCTTTGTGATTGTTGTCTATGAATTTTCATAACGATTTCCTAATTAGATTGTTATTTAAAAATCAAGTCTACAGAAAGGGATGATTAATCACACTATACTAAGTTCTGGAGTTAAAACCTCCACACATTTTGAAAACAATTTCTCCCCTATATTCTTGAGAGGATGATTTTTAAAATCTAAGTGAAGGACTTTTCTTTTTATCTCTACTGTAGTCCAGCTTCTTAGTTTGGCCCAGATCTTTTTGAATCCTGATTCTGTCAGGAATATTTTCCTTCCTTCCTTCCTTCCTTCCTTCCTTCCTTCCTTCCTTCCTTCCTTCCTTCCTTCCTTCCTTCCTTCCTTCCTTCCTTCCTTCCTTCCTTCCTTCCTTCCTTCCTTCCTTCCTTCCTTCCTTCCTTCCTTCTTTCCTTCTTTCCTTCCTTTCTTTCTTCCTTCCTTCCTGGCAGTTGGGGTTAAGTGACTTGCCTAGAGTCACATAGCTAATAAATGTCAAGTGTCTGAGATCAGATTTGAAGTCTGGTCCTCCTGACTCCAAGGCTGGTGCTGTATCCATCGTGCCATTTAGCTGTCTCAGGAAATGTTTTCAATGCCACAGGACTGCTTAAAACCATCCATTAAATCATGAATGCATTTTAGTATGTGGAACATGCACATTAAGTCACATATCCTGGAAATATTGAAGAAGAATAAGAAATTTTACAAAGTGGTGTCATGGCTCAGTAAAGAGAGAAAAAGATGGCCTTGTTATTGGGAAGAATTGCATTTAAGTTCTGACTCTACACTAGACAAAATCATTTATGTCTTCTGAGCCCCCTAAGAGTTCTCTAAGACTGTACATTGCAAAGCAGAACTAGTCTCCATTGGTACTGGGAGTTTCCATTTGGTCTATGCCAATAGAATCACAGACCCATTTCCATCCTATTTCCATGAACTTACATTAAATACTTTCTAGGTATTATTGCTCTTTGGTGAGTCAGTCATTAATTGAGTTTATAAAAAACCAATTGTCATCATCCTCAAACTGGATCTAAAATGGAGCCATATTTGACCTCCAAATTTAAACAAGAAACATTAAAAAAAATTTATTCTGAACTTGACGTAAAACAAGTATTTATGCAACATAGTAGAATTTTAAAAAGATGATTGAACATGCAACTATAAATCTGTTATGTACAACTTGCTATTCCTTTTAAATATATAATAATATTACATATTGTTATATATACATAATATATTATCATGTGGTTGTTTTCCACCCTTCTTTCTTTTCTGACATAAAGATAGCTACTATTAGACAGAATGTGTGTATATATATGTAAAATCATTCTGTACATATTTCTATCAGTTCTTTTTTTAAATATAGATAATATCTTCCTTTATGTGTCCAGTGTAGTTAATTTGAGTATTTATAATCATTAAAATGACTTAGTCACTCAAAGTTGTTCTTAAAACAGTATTGCAGTTACTGTATACAATGTTCTCTTGATTCTGCTCATTTCACTTTTGATTATTTTGTGCTAGTCTATTGATATTTTTTTTCTAAGATCATCAAGCTCATCATTTCTTATGGTAGAATAATATTCATTAAAATCATATAACACAACTTGTTTAGCCCTTCCCCAACTGAAAGGCATTTTCACAGTTTCCAGTTTTTTGCCAACACAAAAAGAACTGCTATAAACATTTGAAAACAGATAGATTTCTTTGCTTATTCTTTAATCATCTTTGGAAATAGACCTGGAATTGTTATTGTTGAATCACAGTGTATAGACAGTTCAATAACTCTTTGTATATAATTTGAGATTGCTCTCTAAAATGGTTGCATCAATTCACAGTCCCACCAATAGCAAATTAGTGTCCTATTTTTTTTCCACATCCCCTTCAACAATTGTTACTTTCCCCAAGAAATATTTGTTAAATGCTGCCTATTGTTTCATTGCTTGAATTTTCTATTTTTAAACTAGTAGTAGATTTTTGGATTGAGGCTGCTAGGTTGGTGGGTACATATTAGAAAGGATTATTAATAAGTGAACAAGAATCCTAAGACAGGAAATAATGAAGTTGGCCATGACAGATAAAGATCCCCTCTTGCTGCCCTTTCTTTCCCTTCCCTTCCCAACGTAAACTGAGGAATTGAACTAGATGGTGTCTGAGGTCTTTTCCAGTTCTAGGTCTATGATCCTGTTATACCTTACCCTTCACAATACAAATGCAGAAACACACGCACACTCTTATATGTATACATAAACATTTGGCTAAAACAGTAAAAGAGACACTTCTTCAAGCTCCTCTGTATGTAACTACAAGTCCAGGGAAGTTCCAAGCTGATGGGACGTGTTCAGAAAGTGAAGAACAAGTGGAAGATGAGGGATTAGGAAGAAAGTCTGTGTGTAACCTTAACTCTCCTGTTCGTGAAGGAAAACATCAGAGCAGCACAGGTCGTTTTGTGTGTTTGTGGCTGTTTTTCACAAAAGATTAAAAAGAGAAAAGAGAAAGGGAAGTGGGTGAGACAGCCCTGTGATCTGCAGAGCCTAAAACAATAGACTTCAAAGCTTCTGCAGAAAGAATTCTTGTAATCCACAGTTTAATTCTCCCTAAGTAGGCATTGGCAAGGTAGATCATAACAGCTTAAAAAGTGATTGAGATTTCTGGTAAGAAACCCTGAAACAGGTACAATGCCCATTCAGATCAGTATTGCTAAGAAGCTTGATTTGCCCTGATGAGGGGAAAAAATCCTCCTGTATGAAATGAAAATTCCTGCTTGAGACCATGATGGGATGAAGCCAGGAACTTGGTGGTAGAGTGGACCTGGTCTTGATGGTTAGCTGGGTCCTATATAACAGGAATTGCACACACTTGCATATCACCATCCTTTTATTTAAGGGATTGGGGAAAGAAAGCAATAGATTTTTAGCTGATATCAAGGAGTGATGATATTCATCCAGGTGGAATACAAGGGCCAGTTTTGTAGTAGCCAAGTTTACTTGGCAAAAGCTGAAGAAAGTTCATGCTTTGGTTTCTAATTCTCCTTTAAAATAAGCAGTTATTTGACTGTTAGATTGCCCATCTTTGGTATTTTAGAATGATCTTCATTTCCCAATGGATAAATCACTCCGAAGAAAGCAGACCTCAATTATAAACAACAGCATACACATTGATGTTAAGTATAAATTTTCCTCTCCATAGTTTCTCCTATGGTTCTTAGAGCATCCTTCTGGAGCAAAGCAGAGAGTGCCATTCTGAGGCAATATGGCCCAGTGGGGTCAGAACATCTGGATTCAAGACCTGGCTCTGAGGCTATACCTCCATGACTTACTTGGATACACTATCCCCACTAGGCCTTAGTTTTCTTAGAGTTGGAATAGATAGACTCTGGAGTCGCTTTTGCTTTTAAGACTAACACAAATCCTTCTACCTGATAGCACTTTATATACTTGAAGATGAATATTATGCCTTCTCCTAAATCCTTCTCTTTTCTTGGCTTAATATTCCTTGTTCTTTCAACCAGCCTTTATGTGACAGGGTCTCAAGTTACTCTAGAATATTGCCTTCAGCTGGATATATTCTAGCTTGTCAGTTCAGTTATTTTTCCAGTCATATATGACTTTTTGTGTCTCCATTTAGGATTTTCTTGGCAAAATACTCTATTGCCATGCCCTTTTTAGAAGCCGTGGTAGTTGATTCATTGGATTACTATACTCAGGGAAGAGCTGGCAAGTTGAGGCTGAGGGGGAGTCACTTAAGGTGGTAAAATGCCCAGGCGGATCCTAGTTTCCCAATGGATGGCTAGATTAGATACAGAACATTTTCTTGACATGGTCAGATGTACTTAGCTCAGTAAGTTTGCATTTATCAATTAGGAAGGTTGTCTGATGAATTAACTGATTTTTAAAAGTGAATTGGATCTACCCCAAACCCTTTTTAGCTGAAGGTAGACATAAAATTGTACTTCTAGGAGCATTGACTGGTGGGCAGATTGAATGGTGGATATGAGGATGAATTGGTGGGACAAACTGTATCAGATTGGTAGAAAAATGAACACAAAAATAGAAATAATAAAGAAAGAAATGGTGAAAAAACTCTAAAACTTGGGTTTATGATTTGGTAACCAACAGGAAGGGCATTTGAGACCTCAAACTCATTATCACAATCCATTAATATTATTATAAATCCTGACAGGCATGGACAAGGTCTATATCCTAAAACCTGTTCCATTTCCAATCTGTCTCTGCCCTCCAGCCACTAGCCTATTTCCCATCTGCCTCACAGTTCCCTAAATACATCTGTGACCACGGGTTTCCTTCAGAAAGCCATAGCGCCCAGGAACAAGAACTAGCTCAACTGCAAGAGTCCCATGGTTGTCTGAACGTGACATCTAGAGCACCTGCTTTTACTTCTGGCCACCATATTATAGGAGGATCACTGATGAGCTGGAGAAGACAGACAGAGGGGTAGACACTATGGTATTGGAGGAGGACAGCCAATGTGGTGAGGGGCATGAAGTCCATGTGATACAATTGAATAAAGAAACTGGGCATGTTTAATTTGGAGAAAAGAAGGTTCACAGAGGAGATTCTACTGCTTGGACAAGATGAACACTGAGATCCTATACAACTCTCAGATTCCTTATTCTGTGATATCAATTTTTTTCCTCATTAAATAATTTTTATGCTGAATGAAAAAAAAGACAAAAGGCAGTATAAAGACATAAAAATACTTGGGGAAAGTTAGTTCATCAGTGCTTTAGTTTTTCCTACAAATACCTTGCTCTATGTCTGAACTATAGATTTAATTATATAGGCAAAGTGAGGTAGACCTTGGGGAATTCTTTTTTTTTTTTCTTTTTTCTGTTTCTTAATTAATTTATTTATTTTAATACACATTGTTTTATGAATCATGTTGGGAAAGCAAATTAGAGCAAAAGGGAAAAAGCATAGGAGAGATTAAAAAAACATAAAAAAGAAGTGAACATAATTCTCCTTAGTTCTTTTTCTGGATGCATATGGCATTTTCTGTCCCAAGTCTTACTGGGATTGCTTTGGATCACTGAACCATGAGAAGAACCAAGTCTTTCAAAGTTTATTATCACACATTCTTGCTGTTATTATGTACAATGTATTCCTGGTTCTGCTCGTTTTACTCAGCATCAATTTATGTAAATTTTTCCAGACCTTTCTAAAATCAGCTTGTTCATGATTTATTTTAATAGAACAATAATATTTCATTGCCTTTATATGCCACAACTTATTCAGCCATTCTCCAACTTATGGGCATCTACTCATTTTCCAGTTCTTTGCTGCCACAAAAAGAGCTGCTATAAACATTTTTGCACTTGTGGGTCCTTTTCCCTCCTTTATGATTCCTTGGCTCTACTGGATCAAAGAGTATGCACAGTTTTATAGCTTTTTGGGCATAGTCCCAGAGTGCTCTTCAGAATAATGGATCATTTCACAACTCCACCAACAATGCATTAGTGTGACCATAGGGAATTCTTTAGATAATTTGATTCATGCATTTCAGGTCAGTAGTATATGGGACTCAGACTGAAAAAAACAAAAGACTCAACCCAAACAAATCGTAATCTGAATTCTCATGGAGTAATGGTATACCCTGCTTCAGATTAGCTTTATGTATTTGAGATGCAGTGGGGTATAGAGAAATTGTTTCATCTTGCCTTTTAAATATGGCAGAAAACTGGAGGGTGTTGCTCTTGCCTATCTTTAAGTCTAAAAATCAATGGTACTTGGGTCTGAGAGCCAGAGAGCCAGGACAAGAATGCTAATCTTCTCATGGTCTTCTCATCAATCTATTTGGTCTGAATTGGTGAGTCAAGAGCATTTCAGTTATTTATTGATTCTTGGATAGATTTGTGAATTCATCCATGTGGGAACTTAGTACTTCAATGGAATGGCTCACAACTGTAGCGACAATCCCAGATCTGGATGTGGAAATGATTCTACAGTCATTGAGGAATAAGCCCCTCATTTTACAGATGAGGAGCCTCAAAAAGTCATAAGATGATGACTCTAAAACTGGAGGAATTTTATGGTGTATCCAATCCATCCTGTCTTGGGGTAGTAGATAAGGCACTAGATTTGGAAACAGAAAGGCCTGTGTTAAAATTCTGCTTCAGACATTTCTGAATTGTATGACCCTGGGCAAATCAATTAACCTCTCTTGGTCTTGGGTTCTTCATCCACAAAATGGGAGAAGATTGGATTAGATAGATTACAGCTTTGAACTCATGATCCTATGAACTCTCCTTTTTGAAAGATGAAAAATTGAAACCCAGAGAGCATGTCCCAAAATCTCATAATTATTAACAAATCCAAGAATCGAACCTAGGCTCTTTGATTCCAAATTCAGTGTTCTTTTCACCTCATTACACCTTCTCTCCTCTTATTCATATCTATCCAGTCTATTGTGATTCTTCTCCATGTCTTCTGGTAAGTCCACAAAACAAGTCCATCCATCCTAGAGGCTTTTCCCTATATTTATTGATGGTATAGAGCAGTGATTCCCATAAATGTAGGTATGATGTGGTGTGGTGTAGGATCCAGTGTACAATACAATGTCATAGACATAAAGAGGGTGATAAAATAATAATTACACAATGCTTTTTCTCACTTTAACAATACCTTCAACTTGCATAGAAGTTTACAAATTTCCAAGTGTTTTCACAGCCACCCTGGAAGGTAGGTGAGACTCACACATTATTGCCTACTTTTTACAAAAATAGAAATTGAAGCTTAGATAGATGAAATGACATTATCAAAATCACATAGATTGAAAGCAGTGGAGCCAAAAGTTAATCTTTGAACTATACAAAAAGTATCTTGGAGAAATATCCACTGCTCTCCAAAAATCTTATTTTTTAAAGTACTGCATAAGAGGGATTCCTTTCTGGGCAAGACCTCTTGAATAAGTTTATAAGATCATAGAATTAGAGCTGGAAGATTCCTTAGAAGTCATAACCTTCATTTTAGAGATGAAGAAACTGAGTCTCAGAATCAAGATCACCTGGGTAATAAGTAGCTGATCTGGAAACTGACCTCCAATATTTTCCCAATTGTATTACAGGGCCACTTCTGACAATCAATTGTCAGATTGACATCTTTCTCTTCCCCCAAGACAAAACCAATTAGGAGGCTTGACTGTGTGATTTCCTGAGCAGCGATGTCAGATTTACCAAATAGAAAAGCAGAGAACTCCTTGTTCCAAAAGGCATATGTCAAGCTGGAGGGAATGGGACAGGAGGGAAGCTGCTGAAGAGAGAGAGAGAACAGCAGCCTTCTGCTTCTGTCTGACACTGATTGCCCTGGGGCTGAGGAGGAGAAGCTTGTGATCTCCACCACTTATCTGATTACAAAGTCTGATAAAGAAGGACAGCTTTTTACTTCAGGGGAAGCTTGAATTCTTCCAACAGAACACTTGTTAGTGGAGTCATACAATTATTTTTCCTTCATCTCCTGACTTAAAAAAAAAAAAAAAGAATCTGAGAGACAATGAAGGAAGGTACATGGGTAACAAGAACGGAATATGTGTTTTTAGTTTGGCACTGATGTTTCCATGATATTCATTAGCTTCTCATCCAAGGACTGTCTCATATATTTTGATTAGACTCTTCCTTCCCTTGAAATAGTCCCATTTCATGTTCTGGTGGATGGCCTGTTCTGGAGGAAAAATTATTGAGAATCTGTTTGATATGATTCAGTCCAGTAAATTTATTAAGAGCTTACTAAATGCCAGACACCGGGACAAAAATGAAAATAGAATACTTTCAATGGGCTTTTGGAGTCACATTGATTAAAAATCAACTAGTTGACCAACCAACCAATCAATCAACCCAGAGACTTCTCATTTTCTCAATATTTCCCTCCAATAAAAAAACCAATAAAAATAGTTTGGGCTAATCTAAATAGGAAAAAGTAAATGTATGAAGAGTACTGACTAAACTATGATATATGGTTACAGAGACAAACTAAAGAAATCATTTATCTGTATGTGTGTCTTGATAATGCAAGAAAATAACAAATTGAGCTCAAAAGGGCCAGTAGAAAAGTAGACTGAATTATTTTAGGAATTGCAAAATATAAAATAAGCTAAACTTCTACCTGAAACAAAAATCCATTCTTTTCAATGTGTATATTCTACTGAAGATGTCTTGTGATTAGGTCAATAGAAACATATGTAGATTTGAATAGGTCACAACACATTACCTATGAGAAATCCTAATTAAAAAGGAAAATGGACAAAGATGATGTTAGCAAAGAAATATATGACAATAAAAGAATTTAGACTGATCAGATGGCTCCAACTGATAGCCCAGAGACTCCATTTGAATCTGTGGGATGTCAAGAGAAAATGAGGAAGGTCACTGACTTTTTGGATGGACTTTGTGGAAAATTTATGGGAAAATCTGAGTGGGATTAATCTTGAGTCCTGATATTTTGCTGAGTCCTTCAACCTACTTGATAAGATAGTAAGACATGGACCTTCTGGAGGCATCTGAATGAAAACTTGTTCAACAAGCATTTATTTAGTATCTAGGAATAGAAACATGTTATGCTGAATATAGTTTCTGAATTTAGAGTCAGGAATCTGGATTCAAATCATGCCACAAACAAATGGTCTGGGCAAATCAACTTGCTTCTTTGTACCTTTATTTCTTCACCTCTGGAATGAAGGTATTGGACTTATTGGGCTCTAAATTTCCTTCCAACTTTAAAGATCCTACTATGTGCTAATTACCAGAGATATACAGTCAAAACAAAATTGAAGGGAAAATTGTGCTGGGCAGCACAATCCTTCTAGATCTAATCTATTCTTCTAGAAAGAAAGGAAATTTCTTGGGCAGCTTCGGCCTTGGAAATTGTCATGTGAGCAGTTTTGAGAATTTTGAGAGAGAGAGAGAGAGAGAGAGAGAGAGAGAGAGAGAGAGAGAGAGAAACAGAGAAAGAGACAAAGACAGAGACAGAGAGAAAGAGACAGAGATAGACACAGAGAGAGGTAAGAGACACAGAGAGACATACAGAGAGAGACAGAGATGGAGAGAGAGAGAGAGAGAGAGAGAGAGAGAGAGAGAGAGAGAGAGAGAGAGGAGAGAGGGAGAGAAGGGAGGGAGAGAGGAAGAAGGGAGGGAGAGAGGGAAGAGAGAAAGAAAGAGAGAGAGGGAGAGAGAGAAAGAATGAGTGTGTTCTGAGAAAGATGTTTAGAGGTTTACAACTTTTGGGGAAAGGAAGAGGATGGTCAACAGAAAATCACACTGAAGTTGAAGAACTAAATGTAAGCCATTAGTTTGTATTGTGTGTGTATGTAGAAAGTTGATTGTTACCAACTCTGCTATGACTTACTGGGCACTGAAGGTACAAAGGGAAGGGATCATTTGCTGAGTTCTCATTCTTCCCTTTCCCTTTCCCCAAAAAATCCCCTTGGGGTTGGGGATTTAATGGACTATGTGTTTCTATGTCTTTTTTTTTTTTAAGTGTTCTCATTAGTTCCCAGAGATGTTGCTTCTGATCAATGACAGGAAATATGTACTTTATTGTGTTTTTCCAATGTTGTTGATATACTAGTTTAATATAGTTATGAGATGACTTCCCTGATACTACAATATAGTCTTGGAAAAGCAAAATGTAGTAAAATTAACTGGCCAACATAGATAGGTCTATGGGAAGCTATTTACTCTTAACCACTAACAGTTGAAATGCATGTCCAGAAGATGTTCTGAAGACTGTGTAACTTGATACTTCATGTAAGCATTTTCTTGTAATTTGGTTCTAAAATGCCATATAAGATCGCAGAGAAAGTGGTGACTTGGAAATCAGAAGAAAGTCACTTCCTTTTTCTGGGTCCCAGTTTCTCTCAGTTTTCTCTGAGAAGACAGACCTAGGTCAGTAGAGATTCTTCACTTGTTTTGTGTTATGCACTCTCTGGTGAAGCCAATGGACCCTTCCTCAGAATGATGTGTTTAAATGCATAAAATATACAAGATTACAAAGGAAATAAATCATACTTTACAGTTGTCCAAATTAAAAGGAAAAACACTTCCCCAAATTACAGGTTAAACACTGCTATCTGAAATGATCACTCAATTCCATCCCAATTCTGGTTTTTTGTAGTTTTGTGGAATACTGGACTTCCTGAGCCACCCATCCAGCTCCAGGGGAACTGTCCATGGTGCCCCAGGAGATTAAGTGGTAGTTTTGTAAACATGAATGTAATTACCATAAAAATATGTATAGCTTGTTAGGGAGTTTATATAATAGCAGTTTACCACTGTTTACGTGCTTTGTTTGTTTTTTCTTAGAGGCATGGCAGGATAATAGCATGTTGCATCCTGATGTAAGAGGAACAGAAATATGATCGTTTTCCCATTGACAGGAGGTCAAGCATGTCCTCCTTCACCATGTTGAGTAACCTGGCTGTGGGGAGTGGTCCACCAGCAACTCTGTACTCATACCAGTTCCATCAGGAGAATGCCTTGTTGATGGAAGAAGTCATTCTTTTCAGCGCTCATTCCAGTGATCTTATTGGGACTCTATACTACCTTGCCATCCAATTCATATGGCTTTGACATGCACAATCAGGGGAATACATTGGCCAAGAAAATCTTTTCAAAGCTCATAAAAGATTTGACTTTCCCTAAAATGTTAATTTAGTCTTTCCTAGGTCCTAGAGTGATTCATATGATTTTTACATCCTTAGATTCAGTCTAATTTCCTCCTTTCCCCCTTCCCTCACTACCTACACAAAAAGAGCTTTAGCTAAATTGCATTTTTAAATGGCTAAATTGAGTTGAACCCCAATTCTGTTCTTTGATCTTCAGGAACCAGGAGCAATAAGTGGAATTTACAAGGAGGTAAATTTTGTTTTGATGAAAGGGGAAACACGCTTTTTAATCAATAAGTATGTAGTATGTATCAACTATGTGCTAGGCACTAGTGCTAGGTGCTGGAGATGCAAAGTAAAAAATTCAATAGCCCCAGACTCAGAGAGGGGAATGTGCTACTTTGGATGGTAAATAGGTTCCATTTCACTTAAGATCTCTAAGATCTTAAGTGAAGATCCATCTTCACTTAAGAATAAGCAAATGTTAAAAGATTTCTTCTTGGATAGGTTAGAGGAGATGCTTTTCCATTTATGGATTGGACTAGATGCCATTGTTCAACTCTGAGATTTGGGTTTTTTTGATAGTTTGTGTTTTATCTTTCAACTGGTTTTTTTTCCTGGCATCATCAGACATAAGACATTACCTAATGCACAGTGAAGAAAAGAGCAGTTCTGTTCAATGGATCTGTGTTCTCAATATACTCTCCACAAGCATATCACCCATCCATGTCTTCTCTTCCTTAAATTATGAACTCCTTGAGGGCATAAACTATCTTTTGCTTCTTTTTTGTTTCTTCAGGACTTAGCACAGTGCCTAGAACACAGTAGGTGGTTAATAAATGTTGATTGATTGTATGATTCCTCTTCAAGTCCTTCTAGAAATCCTTTGTATAGGATCAACTCAAGGTGAGATGGAATTCTTTCGTGTCTTTTGAGTATCTTATGTTAACCTTCACTCTCACTCGAGTTCTCTACCCTTTGGAACTGAGATCCTTATACAATGAACAGTGGATTGAGATAATTCCAAAGGGTAGGGACTACATTAATAATAATATTCTGCTACAAAGGTAAATATATAACAATCCTGGCTTTATCATTAGCTAGCTGTATGATGACTTAATTGCTCTGGATTTTGATTTCTTTTTCTAGAAAATAAGGGGCTTGGATTAGAGCAGTGTGTCTGAAGCCAAATCATTTTACAGCTTCATAAAGGATATTTGTCTACCTCTGTATGTCTATAGGTAAATGTATGTATGTGTGCATATATATATATATATGCACACATACATACACATTTTATTAAGCTATAAAATATACATATATGCATATCTACTTTATAGTAATAATTATATATAATATAGTCTTTGTAATTATTATTTATTATAAAGTATATATAGTAAAAGTATAAAGTATATGTATTCTATATGCACATGTATGATACAATTCTATAAGTGTATTTATGTATGTATATATATGTGTGTGTGTATGTGTATGTAAAGTATACCTATGTATATATTTTCTACAAGAAAGGAAATTCTCTGTACCCTAGTTTCAGTACAGTCACTTGGGATTCCCTGTGATTCAGAAAGAGGGTGTCAGGCAAAAATAAGGGAGTCAAAAAAGGAAGAGGAGTAAGTTTTTAAAAATTATTATTTTAATGGTTCTAGATTTTTAAGAGGAAGAGTCTTTGTTAGTAAAATTAGTTGTGGATCAGTAATTGGGGTCAGGATGGGGGATAGTAGCTGAGTTGGGGGAGCACAGAGGTCTTTTCCAATGATTGTCATTTCTAATAATTGTGTCTTTCACCTTGTAACCCTGAGGTTCTCTGACCCTCTGGATCTCCTTTCCCTAATCACTTATCACAAAGCTTTTTAAAATAGTGGCAAACTAATCTGGAAGAAAGAACTTTGGTTCTGGAATCAGAACATCTAGGTTCAAATTTTACCGCTGATGGTTTTTACCTGTGGTGGCCTTAGTAAAGTTACTTGTTCTGAAGTCTTTGAAAGATTTCTATTCATTTACTTTGTATGCATTTTTCTTTGTCATTAAAATATGTTTGGTGCCAGTGCCTTCCCTAGAATATGATCTCACTTTGACCTGTATATATCTTGTTTCTACATAGGTGTTTGCATGTTCTCTCCCTTCATTAGATAGTGAACTTTTTGAGAGCAGTGACTGGTTTTGCTTTTCTTCATATATCTCCAGGGCTTAGCACAGTGCCTGGCAATAGTAGTCCTTAATAAATGTTTCTTGTGGAGTGAAGGGCCTCTTCCTTCCTTCCTTTCTTCTTTCCTTCCTTCCTTCCTTCCTTCCTTCCTTCCTTCCTTCCTTCCTTCCTTCCTTCCTTCCTTCCTTCCTTCCTTCCTCACTTCCTCCCTCCTATCCTCTCTCCCTGCCTCCCTCTCCCTCTTTTCCCCTCCCTCCTCCCCTCCTCCCATTCCCCCCCCCCTCTCTCCTTTCTTTTCCCAGCATTTAGAACAATGGAAGTGCTTAATAAAAGCTTGTTGGGGATAGATCTTCCTGGGTCTCAGTTTCCTTGCCTATGTAATGAAAGACAAAAGCTAGACTTCCTAAAATCCCTCTCAGCTCTTGATCTATGATCCTATGATGAAAATTTACAATCAAATCATTTGCATGAAAGTTCAGACTCTTAGACCAGAAGCAGTAATCAACCTAGCAAATTACTTAATGTTTAAAAAAAAAACTTTAGATATTATCATTAGTGAGTCTGAACTTATCTGTCATTCTAGACGTATGCTTAGGTGCTATTTAGATACATATACAGAGTGGGGGCTTTAAACATCTAGTAAACACATCCAGATGGCACAGTGAACATTGGCAGTCAAGCAAGAAGATCTGAGTGCAAGTCTAGTCCTAAACATTTACTGACTGTGTGACCCTGAACAAGTCATCTATCTTTCCTCAGTCCCAATTTTTTCATTGGTAAAATGAGAGCAGTAATAATAAGTTCTTTCTTCCAGATTAGTTTGCCACTATTTTAAAAAGCTTTGTGATAAGTGATTAGGGAAAGGAGATCCAGAGGATCAGAGAACCTCAGGGTTACAAGATGAGAGACACAATTATTAGAAAGGACAATCATTGGAAAAGACCTCTGTGCTCCCCCAGCTCAGCTACTATCCCCCATCCTGACCCCAATTACTGATCCACAACTAATTTTACTAACAAAGGCTCTTCCTCTTAAAAATCTACCTCTTCATATTGTTGTGAAGCCAAAATGGAATGATATTAGTAAAATGCTTTGTAGATCTTAAAGTATTATCAAAATAATAGCTATGATCATTGTTGCCATTCTGTCTTTGAATGGAAGTGTGGTAAAATGAAGAGTAGGAGTTAGTTAGCCAAGAGGCTTGGAGCTAACAGAAACTTGAGTTCAAATCCAGCCCATCTTTTATTCTTTTAATCTGTATAAATCATCTCTCTGAACTTCAGTTTCCTCATCTGTAAAATGAAGGGATTGAATTCAATGGCCTCTGAGAATGGTCCTGTTCATTTCTAGCTTTCTGCTCTATGATTATCATTTTAAAAACATGGTTTTTGAAGGGCTTGTGCTGAGGCAGATATGCAGGGAAGCTATATGCCTTTCCAATTCTGATTGCGATTATACTTAAAAGGAAATAAGGTAGGCCATTTTGGGGAAAGAAACAATTCCCGAAATTCCTCTGCCAGAACTCCCATTTATTTGGGAGCTCAACCTCAAACTCATCATTGTCCTGTGAAATTCTTCTCAGTTCGAGAGCTCATAAGTAGGAGCCATGTTGAGGGTATTGGAAAAGTCTTTTGGAATAAGAAAAGAGTTCTTGTTTAAAAGCAATCTCCCCATCCCTAGGGCAATGAGATTGGGGAATCACTGATAGTTTTTTTTTTCTTTGATAGACTGCAAAAGCAAAGCTCAAAGGTAAAATGTATGCCCAAGGATTTAGAAAATCTTGGCAGAATGTATAGAGAGCCAGAGTTGAAGGTTGTGTCCCATCTGAGGCAACATCCTTTAGTTTACTCACCTAAAATGTGGAGAATAGCATCGGCTACTTTATAAGGTTGTAATAATCAAATGAGTAACATAGGTGAAGCACATAGGCAGCCTTAAAGTTCCTTATAAATGTGTATGTTACTGTTAACAGCCTTACTCCCAGTGTTCTTAATTAGAAAAATGATTTTATTGGTTAAACCATTTTAAAGTGGGATGTCCATGGGATACTTTGACATCCATGCAGCATGTGTGTAGGGCCTTGGGATGAGGACTTAACAAACATACAAAAAGACCTGCATTTTTACACCTATTATTAACTCCTCAGCTTGGCCCAACCCTCAGAGGCAGATGCTTTATTTGGGCCTAGTAAGCAGCTGCCTCGGGCCTTCTTGCTTTGCCCCCCCCTTTCCATCTGTTTTACCTGTATCTGTTTCTGAATAATTCATTTCACCATCTGCATAAATAGAACACCTGGCCTAAGGCTAACTTTGTCCCTAAATAATTTAGAGAAAATACCTTCTTTGGTCGATACTGAAATAATATAATGACTCCAAAGAACGATGCTCTTGAATCAGTGGTTCTTGTGGATCTTACACTGATCCATTTTTATGGTTTATTTTTTATTGAAATTTTTATTATTCTAATCTTTACACCTAGAAGTAAACTGTAGGCAACCAATAATCAAAGTAAACATAGGATCAGTCTCTCTAACAAATCTTCCTGTTGATCTATTTACACCATATGATTGGGATGAGGAAGGAAAATCTATATTGTATCAATTTTTAGACAGGAAAATGCCTAACAAATTAATGAAAAAAACACAAAATATCTTTACTTCTTGCTCTGTATGCATTCCCTCGGGATCAGTCCAACTTTCCAAAAGTGTTTTAATTATGATAATTGAAATTTAGTACAAAACTGATATTTACATAGGATTTGAGGGTTAGGAAAGCACTTTACATAACATCTTACTTGAGCTTTCAAATAGCTTTGAGAATTAGAAATTAGAGGTATTATTCCTGAAGTATCTCCCCCCCCCCCAATTATTATTGAAGCATTTTGGTGGTCAGACATCTTCATTTATTTTTTTGGAATCTCCATTTAGTGCAAGGGTTCTTAACCTGGAGTCCATGAATCAATTTTTTAAAATCTATTTTGATAATTTTATTTCACTATAATTGATTTCCTTTACAATGTTAGGTATTTTATTTTATGCATTTAAAAAGATCACTCTGAGAAGAGGTTCATTGGCTTAACTGTGATGCCAAAAGGGTCCAAGGACATA
The DNA here is from genome assembly GCF_902635505.1 of Sarcophilus harrisii. Taxonomy (NCBI): domain Eukaryota; kingdom Metazoa; phylum Chordata; class Mammalia; order Dasyuromorphia; family Dasyuridae; genus Sarcophilus; species Sarcophilus harrisii. The sequence goes on along the minus strand of NC_045428.1, from coordinate 39,910,218 downwards.
ATAAAGGTTAAAGAACATTTGATTTAGAGACAGGTCTTTCCAAAAATTCAAACTGTTTAGATGTATATGGAATGAGTTTTGGCTTATATATATACATATATACACAAAATACCCAAACTGGTGATGCTATTAACTTTATTAGGGTCTGTGCTATAATAACAACAGACATTTATATAGTACTTTAACATTTGCAAAACACATTATGGACTTTATATCCTTTGAGCTTTACAACAAGCCTTTGAGGGATATACTATCAATATTATTGTCTCCATAGTATGGATGGGGAAACTGAGAGTCTGAGTTATTAAGTGATTTGTCCATAATATTACAGCTAAAGTCAGAGGTAAGACTTGAATTTAAATCTTCCTGATTCCAAGTTTAGCCATTCATTACACCCCCTTTTTTAAGCATTTATTTTTCTTTTAAGTTTTAAATTCCAAATTCTATCCCTCTTTTCCTTCCCTCTGACAGTAACTAGTCAGATACAGGTTATACATGTACTATCAGATTAAAAAAACCATGATGTCTTAAATGTCATTGATAAATAAAAATCTTTTTGAATATTTTTTATCTTCACGATATACCAAGACACTTAGTTAAGACATTTGTAAATACAATGCATTCCTTTGGCATTAGGTGACACTATGATTTGAAAACATCAGGGACCTCAAGAGGAGGGTGGGTGCCTACTTGTCAAGAATGTGATGGACAGTAGTCTTTTCCCCATGTGGATCACACTAAAGAACTTCTGAGTTCTCCTCAGACTCTAAAATTTTGGAATTCTGGAAAAAAGGAGTCATATTTTGAGTACTCCCTTTGTTTACTGTAATGTGCATATCCAGTTCAGAATAACTAGGCTTATAGGATCAATAGGTTCACACACCTAAAGGGAGGTTGGACATCTCCCTCATTTTATAGATGAAGAGGCCAAAGGCCAAAGAGAAGTGGCTTTTAAGGTCATACTAGTAGTAAATGGATAGAGCCAGAATTTGAACTGTGGTCACAGGATGGTAGGCTTAGGGCTGCAAGGGACCAAACTTAGAGATCATAACATTTAGCTTTTTTAATTTACAGGGAAGATACTGAAGCATAAACATCAAGCAAGATGTAAAACAGGTAAATGGATATCTGACAACAGTATTTTCCAGTTACTTAAAGAGGAAATCATCATGGAGTCTACGCTGCAAAGGTGATGAAGGATGATGGAATTCTAAAGTTGCTGTTTATGGTTTATGCTGTTTATGGATGACAGTGTATGGATTGATTACAACATCCCTGGAACTGAAAGGTAACCATTCTCAAGAACCTAGCCTAGCCATCTATAAAAAAAAAAAAAAACCCAAATAGATGAAGAAAATCTATTGTTCAAATTCTGAGATACAATTGAATGGACAGTCTATAGCATTTGTCCATCTATATGTTTATCTGGAACTGGAAGTTCAAATGGACAGCAAGTTAGGTCCAGAATTAAAACAAAGAGGAGAGTAGGCTAGAACACTTTTAGGAAATTGTAAATCCTTTTAATGACCCTAAAACTATGCTGGGAGTTGGGGAGGAGCCTGGTAATGGAACTGATAGGTCATGGAGAGCCAAAGCACTTTAGATTTTTTTTTTTTTACTATTTTTAATATTAAAAACTCATTTAATTCTGCAATAATATTTGAAAATGCTTCACAAACTTTAAAATGCTGGCTATTATTATTAACATTAAGTTTGGTTGTTGCTATGTTGCTCTAGGGAAAAAAAAAGGATTGTTTGTGCTCTTGAAATATTAGCACTTTGGGGTCAAAGCCCAGGTTGTCCTGCTTTGGTTACTCTTTTGATGCCTCCTTAAATGTTTACAGCCATACTCAGGACATGAAGACTGTTGAATGTACATAATCAAAAGATGAAAAAGGAAGTGGAGGGAGGAGAAGACATTGAGGAGTCTTGCTTCTTTATATTGTGAACACAGGGGTGGCATTTGATGATGTAATTCTGTGAAGGGGATAGAGAATTAGAATGAGGGCAAGTGAGAGGAGGAAAAGAGGAATACTTTAAGGTAGATGGAGAAGAAAATCAAAGATGCTGAAGAGGGCAAAAAGAGAAGGAAAGAGAGCATCAACAAGAAAGGCACACTACACACAATCAACTCATTTAAGGATGTTGTTAACTCAGTCTTTTCTTCACTGTAGAGAAAAGAAAAATAAGGGAAAAGTCAAGGAAAGACTTCAGAGAGAGAAATGTCCAATGGGAGCTTTTAAAAAGGTCTGGTCTCAGAGGCGGACAATGATTCCTGAAAAAAAGATGAAAAGATGAGAAAAGATAAAGCTCTGGGGGGTAGGGAAGTGATTAACAAACCAGATAAGGTCTTAGGGAATGAAGCAAAGAAAAAAGAAATACTGTTCTCCAAACTGATTATGCAGTGGGAATTGGGAGATTCACAAAAGAAAGAAAAGAAAGAAAGAAGAAAGTCATAAAGGAAAGGAATGAAGGAAGAAAGAAAGAAAGAAAGAAAGAGAAAGGAGGGAGGGAGGGAGGGAGGGAGGGGAAAAAGACAGAGAGAGAGAAAGAGACAGGGACAGAGACAGACAGACAGACATAGAGACAGAGACACACAGAGAGAGACAGTGAGAGGGAGGAAGAAAGAAGAAGAGAGAGAGAGGAGAAGAAGAGCCAGGGGGAGAAGCCTGGTAACAGAATTGATAGATCATGAGAAAACCAAAGCATTTTGGACCTTTTCTACTATTTTAATATTAGAAATTTTCATGTAATTGAGCAACCATTTATTAAATATCTACTATGTACCTATGTTAAACACAAATTCAATGAAAAACATTCCTACAGAGATGAAGACACAGTCCTTTCTCTCAAGAATCACAATGTGTGTATGCCATCTATATCTATCTATATATAGATCATATGTATATATAAGTATATATATATATATATATATATGTGTGTGTGTGTGTGTGTGTGTGTGTGTGTGTGTGACTGCTCATGTGTGTGTGTGTGTGTGTGTGTGTGTGTGTGTGTAAAACACAGTGGGATACACAAAGGAACTTTAATTTTGCTGTGAAGGACTCCCAGTGTCTAATAGAGATCACAATCATTGATGAGCCAAATGAAATCCTAGGGACTTAGGGATTAATAAGGAAAGCAAGAAGGGTGGTAAAAATCCTAAGGAATTACTTGATGCTCCTATAGGTTAAGTAAGTTACTCAGAAGCAAACAGCTAGTATCAAAGGCAACATTTGAATCCACCCCACCTTCATGTCTTAGTTCCTCTGGCTTTCTTCATGACTTGGTTCAACTGCTTTCTGTAGGTGGTCTTTTTTGGTCCTCTGGTCCCTAGTGCTTTCTCTCAAAGTAGTTTCTATTTGTTCTGTTCATATCCTATATGCTAATTTATGTTGTCACTCTCATTAGAGAGTAGTAAACTGCCTGATGGCAGGGGCAGTGTTCTTTGTATCTGCAATGATTTGCACATAGTAATAAATGCTTGTTGACGGATTCATCAATAATATAGCAAGGGAAATCATGTAGGTAGAGTGCCTGGGTGGAGGTGAGCTTTAATTTTGAATTATTCACTTAATGGTCCAGCTTTGTGACCCTTCTTTCCTTCACTGCCTCCAAGAGTTGTCCGAGCTCTTGGTTGTTGCTTCCATGACAACATCATCTATCTCATCCTCTACCATTCTCTTCTCCTTTTACCTTCCACAACATCTGGGTCTTTTCCAATGAGTCCTATCTTCTCATTATGTGATCAAAGGATTTAAGCTTCAGTTTTAGTATTTGACCTTCCAGGGAATAGTTAATTTATTTATTATTTAATATTGAACAAATCTAATAGCTTTTTTGGCGACAACCCTTCAGATAATTGAGAATATACATCATGTTCCTTCCTTAAGGAGTGCTCATAATGCTAAGTTTTGTATCCTGAAGATGAACATTTAACCTTGCTCTTTTGATCTTGGGAATGAGGTACAATAGGTTTGGTCTAACTCGGTTCTAAGACATTTACTAGCTCTTTGGTTCTGAGTAACTCAGTTTAGTTCTTTGAACCTCAGTTCTCCCATCTCTAAAATGGGGGGATCATAATAGCATTTACCTATCAGGGATCTTGTGAGGTTCAATCAAGTCACAGGATTATAGCTGGAGCACTCAAGGGAAGCTGATAAGCCATCTAGTCTAACACCTGCCTTTTATAAATTTGGAAACTGAAGTTTACATGGAGACAATGACTTGCTGAAGATCATGTAAGTAGTAACCGAGACACAATTTGAACTCAGCTCCTGAAACTCTAATCCTGGAAGGGGATTTCCAGTGCATTTTACTATCTCTTTCAACATATAAAGACTTTAACCAATCAAAGTCCCATAGACATGTCAGCTGTTATCATCTGGGAGATGGTTGGGACTCTGAAATTGGAGTTACTGATGTTGAGTTTGAACCCAAATTTGGCAGTGGGTGGCAATGGTGCTGTGACCTAACCACCATGGGCTTCAGGGCCCCAAACTGTAACTTTCAGGGCCTGATCTAATTGGCTGCTTAGGTCTCTCCCTATTCCATCCCTTGGAACCTGACATTTCTTTCATACTAACTTTTCAATCACCAATTAATTAATCAGCATCAATTAAATGCTTACTCTCTGCTGAGTCGGTACATTGACATAATGACATTTTTAGAGGGAAAAATAATTCTTTCTTTGGCGACTTTGTCCGTGCGCCCCATCCCAGCCGGGCTATTACCCGTATGAAGCTTCCCACTTTTTTTTCAAAGGACTTTATCAAGCATATTAGGTTTGTCTCTGGGTCTGCCTTTGAAAGCCGGGGATTCTGGATTTCAAACGAGACACTTTGTTACAATTCCAGGGCAGCAAGAAAACACAATGGCCGAGACAAAAATCTCCCGTGGTATTTTTGGCTCTCTGCCTCCTTTTTCTTTGACAATGACAGGGGGAAAAAAATCAAGGTGAGACTGGAGTCCCCTTCCTGTATGCTTGTCTCCAGCCAGGAGAGTGAGACTGACAGGATGATAAAACCTGATGCCAGGCTCTCTTGCCCACTCAAAGACCCTCCCGCAGGTATCGGTTGCTGTGACTGGGCTTTGAGGTCAACCAGACACCTCCCGGGGGGCTCCCTAGCCTGCCAGGGAGATCTCCGGGAAAGGCCTCTCTGGTGAGCAGCTGTTATCTGAGCTAGCATCAAAGTCCCCTCTGTACTGCAGGGGGAAAAAAAGGGAAAAAAAAAAGCATCTTCTGAGCTGGGCTTCTTTCTCCCAGATTCAGATGGATGCTCGAAGTCTCCCAGGGGACACCAGTTGCTTTGCCCAGGAACAAGCTGTCACAAATTCTCTGTGGGCAAAGGTCACCTCCTGGGAGAGGTCTTTCTGGCTGCAATTTCTTTCTTTCTTTTTACTAACTGTCTCAGAGGTAATTAGTAAAATAATCATAATAAATTACTGCTCTGTTTTTGTGTCCCTAGAGCTTAGCATGGTACCTAGCACATAGTAGGTCCTATATGGTACTTGTATAAAGACTGCCACCCCCCCAGTTCCTGAAATACTCTTCCCCCTCCCCTTAGCCTAGCAGCATCCTCATGTTTCAATGAAATCCAGCTCAGGGGCCACCTTCTTTTCCCACTCCCTCTTAGCACTCTCTCTGTCACTCTTGAAGTTTTAGTTACTTTGTATATTCCATGTATTTACTAAGCTGTGCAAGTATTGTGTCTTAATGTAGAATGGAAGCAAACTGCAGCCAGGAAATGTTTCATTTTTTTGTCTTTGTATTCCTGGTGCTAAGAGTGAATGTTGCCAAACTAAAATAAACAAACAAACAAAAAACAGGCTTGATCCTAAAGAGAAAATAAGGGAATATGGTTCTTTTTATTGCTTCGACAAGATCCTTTGGACTAAAACATTGCATACAATGTCAGTTTTGTTCCTTTTTTTCCTTAAAAAAAATTTTTTTTTTACTTCTACCATATTTAATATATATTAGACTAATTGCCATATAGGGGAGGGGGGTGGGGGAAGGGGGGAAATTGGAACACAAGGTTTTGCAAAGACTAATTTAGTTAAAGAATCAACGGTGCATATGTTTTGAAAAATAAAAAAACTTTAACAAAAAAAAAGAAAAATGTTTTAAGGGATGGATGCTGAAGGAAATTTAAAAGATATCAATAAAGTTTTATTTTTAAAAGGAGGAAAGGTCATATGTTGTTTTACACACACACACACACACACACACACACACACACACACACACACATTTTTAAAAGCTGGGGATTCTACCAGGAAGATGTGACTGGGCAGTGTTTACAAATTCTATGGGAAATAGGCTACTCCTAGTTTTATAGGTGAGAAAACTGACTTGTATAGTACATTACTTGCCTAGTATCTATTGAAGTTAGTGAATTAGTACATGAAATTTTGTCTTTTGCCTTACATTTTGTTTTAATACCTTACATTAAAATCTTTAACAGTTCTTTACCTTCAGAACAGCTCTGCGATAATTTTCCATCAACCAATCAGCACGATGCATCAATGGCATGGCAATTCAGTTGGCAGAGATCCAGAAATAGGCAAAGTTCCAGGCAGAGAGGGTCAGCTGGGAAGCCTGTAGACAGCCCAACCTGTGTTAACTATTCAGAAATAGAGAACAGACTGACCAAATTGGAGGTAAAATGTCCCACAGATATATTATATTACCAGACCACTAGTAACGTAATCGTTGCCCTCCAAGGGGAGAGGGGTCCGGGAAGTACATTTCCTTCTCATGCATGGACTTGTGAATGATCCTATTCATTTCAGTAGGAATCTTTTAAGTAACATTGTGGATGTGTGTGTGCACACACAAGCGTGAGTATGTGCATAAGGATGTTTTTGCTTGTGCATGCATGTCTCTATAGGCTACATTTCAGATTGCCCAGTTTAAATGAATGTTTTTGGTCTTACTACCAGTGGGAAGGTGGGCGGGTCAGATATTTTCGTCACGGCTCCCACTATTATACAGCCATCTGTGATATTGAATGGATTATTTTGTTTTTCAAGTTTCTTTGAATAGCAATTTCAGTCTTGTATCTTCTTTCCTACCCCACCGAGGGCACTGCCAACAGATGCAAGCTACATATTGGCTTGAGTTCCTTGCATTTTCCTGAAATTTTTTAAAATGCTTTTTTTCTTCTTCTCAGTACTTTTCTTCTCAAAAACTATTTCAATTCCAAAGGATCTCAGCTTCTGAACACAACTTCCTATAATTAATATCCTTGCTAATTCCTCCCTTTAAAATATTTTTTAAAAATCATCTTCTCATGTCCATCATCAAGTGAGAGGGGCACTTTATTCTTTCATTCTTGTCTTTGTATTGGCCACGTGTTCCATTGTTGTTCAGAAGGCTTTCCTGGTCTTTTGGAAATCAGATCAGAGTATTGTGAAATAAAGCAAGAAGGAATTTTAGAGTTCATCTAGTTCAACCCTCTCTTTCCAACACTCTTTTCACTATACCACGCTGCCTCTTAAAAGTGGGTATTTATGAAAGTGGTGATAGTCCTAGCCATAAGCACACCTAACACTTTTCACTATATCATGCTACCTCTCAATAGTGGGCTTCTTTGAAAGTGGTGGTAGTCCTAGTTCTAAGCATAGGTTTACCTCATGAAATCTATTCCAGTGCATTACAATCCAATCCAATCCAGTCCAGTCCACTGCTATCCAACTGAATTCAATTTTCTTCCGAAGATTTCAATTCAATGAGTTTAAATTCAATTATTCACCAAAACATCTATCAGGTCCCAGGCATTGTGCTGGATGCTGGGGTACAAAAGCAAATAAGAAAGGTCCTTGCTCTCTAGGAGCTTGTATTTTACTAAAGAGAAAATAGATTTATTCTGTTTGACTCCCCAAGTCAAAACCAAGGGCAAAGTCTAAAATGTCCCAAAGCAGCTAATTTAACATGGTTGCAGGGCTACCACTGAGGATTTTACAACCAGTTGTCCAAAAGTAAAAAAAAAATCATGAGAAACTTTTGAGTTTAATCTCCAATTAGTAATATTTTATTCATTGCTTTCACAAATATAAACATCCCACAAAAATATATCAAGTTGTGATTTGTGGAGTTATTTAATTTCTAAGGTGTAAATGCTCTCACTGAGAATGTCACAAGTGGGGTCAGAGTTGACTCTGGCATAGGGCTGGCTGGCTGTTGGGAAAAACACAAAAAATTAAGACAAAAAAAGAATTTCCTAACAATGAGAATTGTTCCCAAGGGGAAGGAGCAGCCTCTGGAGGTAGTGAGTTTCCCCAAATGGAAGCTTCCAAGCAGAGGCTAGAAGATTGTTGGTTGAGGATACTCCAGAAGAAATTTCTATTCAAGTATGGGCTGCATTCAGTGTTGCTGAGGTCTCTTCTGATTCTCAAGGTCACAGATCACAGAAAAATAAAAAGGAAGATTTACCATAAGAATAAAAGAATTGGGTACACATTATATCTATAAGAAGGAAAACTGTGATGAAGCAGCTGAAAAAGCTGGTAAAAGCTAATAAAAATATTTGCATTTGAAAAGTGGCTTGAGGTTTGTAACATGCTTTATACATTTCCTCATTGTAGAAAGAGATGGCATAGTGCAAGAATGGAATAGGTGCTCAGGCCACTGTGTGCTACCTGGAGCAGAGATCATCTCTGGTACTGGGTTCAAGAATGAGTCCTGATTTTAGGAAGAACATAGACAGATTAAAGAGCAAGTAGGGGAAGGGTGACTCAGAAGTGAGTAGACTGAAGATGATGACAAGTCAGAATACAGTGAAGGAACTGAGGATGTTTCATCAAGAGAAGAAAAAGACTCAGGATGGGATTTGGGATGCCAACACACTTCTTCACCTTTTTAAAGGTATATCATGTAAAAGAGGAATGAACCTGTTTTTGCTTGGCTTGAAGAGCAAAACTAGAAGCAATGGATAGAAAGAACAAATTTAGGGCAAGTTATTAGAACTATTGAAAAATGGAATTGACTGACTTGGGATGCAATGGGTTCTCTCTTGCTATCATGTCCAGTCTGAGACTGACTGAAGAATTGGGATTAATATGACAGAAGAGATTTTTAGTGATATAATTGTGATTGAATGGAATGGCTTCTGATGGCCTTGGATATCCTTTCTGATTCCAAGATTCTGGGAAAACAGGGGTCCTGGTGAAATGTCAAAAGTACTTGTTCTCTCTGAGAGTTCCCTTACTCTTTAACACCTCAATCCAACTTGTCTTTCTGACTTTGTGGCCCCAGGGTCTTTCAGTGTAAGTAGGGATGGCAGTGTTATGACAGAAGGAACCATGGCTCCAGCATATCTGGGATGTGGCTCATTAAAAGATAAAGAAAAATAAAATAAAATTGGTGGATATTGGCCATATGGTATATACATTACATCTTGAATCACAGTAAACAAATGAAAAGAGGTTTATATATTATATTCTTCTATTCTTCTAAGGTAATCTTTAAAATATTAATTATTCCATTGATTTGGAATGCTCTCCCTCCTTTCTTCTGCTTCTGAGAATTCCTGGCTTTCTTTGAAGTTCTGCCCAAGTGCCATTTCCTATGTGAAGAAGTCCTTCCCAATCCCAACCCTTCCCAAATAAAATTGCTAATGCTCCCTTCCCCTTCTGGGAATTGGGGGCATGGCTCTAGAGCTGGATAGGATCTTTGAAGTCATCAAGTCCTCAGTTGAGAGAGAAAGAAATTTAGCCAAAGGTCATAAGGTTAACAAATAGCTGAGATGGGAACCCAGTTCTTTGGATTCCCAAACCATCAGAAAAGAATTGTCTCGCTAATATCTGCTCACTGAGAAAATGAAAGAAGACAAACTAAACTATGAATTCAGTAATATTTTAAAACAAATTTGTATTTTATTCATTGCAATTCTATCTCTATACATTAAAACAAGAAATACATATATGTCCATGATGTGATTTTTTTGAGTTTAAAGGAGGGGTTTATTTTTTATGGAAATATATTTAAATTTGAAAAGGACCTCAGGTCTCTCAGGGACCCCCTTCCTTAGGCCAACTCTCATTTTTCAGGTGAGGAAATTTTGTCTTTACCTTTTTTACATTTTACATTTATCTGACTGTGTATTTATTTCCCCCAATAAAATGTAAGCCTCTTGAAGAGAGGGACTATTTCATTTTTGTCTTTGTTTCCCTAGGCCCTACCATAGAGTCTACTTTTGCAATCTTATACAATTGAAAAATCTTTTACAATCTTATAAATACTATAATAATTGGAGCTCTGATTATTATGCATTGGATAATGAAGTGATTTTGTTTCCTTGAATCCATGGTACCACTCATGTCTTGGGTTTGTAGACTATTCCAAATATCTTTGCTTGGAAGTTAAACAAGCCCACTAGAATCCATGTTATGGCTTGACTACTTCCTATCTGTCAATACAGGCAGGTTAATTTTTCACAGGAGTTCCCTTTGGGAGTTCCCCTATATCAGTAAAACCCCAGATCCAGGCCAAGCAAACAAACAAGCTTTTCCTCTTCAGACAAACCTGATGAAGAATCATAAGGAAAAAATTTTTGGAAATACTTTTAAAATATAAATTGATTTGAAACCAAAAAATCAGTGTCTTCATTGCTGAAGTCTCCATTTTCCTCCCCCATTTCCTCTTGGCCAGGATTGGGGAATTGTCATCAAAATGGTATTCAAGTATTTAAAGCTGGAAAGAAGGATTAGATTCATTTTACTTGCTTCCAATGTAGGAACCATGGGGGGGAGAGAGGAAGCAAGGGATGGGAAGAAGCATTTATTAAGTGGCTACTATGTACCAAACACTCTGCTAAACTCTTTAAAGGCAGGGAAGACCTTTTGCTTCTTTGTGTATCTCTAGTGCTTATTATTATATTAATTAAATGTTTTGTATTAATTGTGCTAATATAAAGAGGAAATTTAATATTATAATTATCAATCACATATAAAATATATTTAATATTATATTAATAAATATTTATTGATTAATTATTGCAAAAAATGTGTCAGAGATGATCTTATGGACATGCCCAGAGTTTCCTTTCCTGGTCTCGATTGACTTTGTGGGAGTTTCAGAGCTGGCTTTTTGCCATGTGTGCCTTAGGGGCAGGGGATTGCAGTTGGAGACGATGAAAAATCTCTTTATTGGCTTCATCGCTGAAAGCAAAGTCTCAGTGAACATTTAAAAAAGAGTGGCCCCATTCACTGCTCACTCCTTTTTTGGCAGCAAGTGTTTTTTCATACCATTTCCAGCTGCTTCCTAAGGGGTGCACTGGGGGAAGGGATGGCTTATTTTATCCCCCCCCCCATCCCCACCTCCCACTCTCTGTGTATTCACAAGCACTTGGTATCTAAAATTCTCTTTCCTAAGATTGAGCCATGGTTTGGGCCTTTTTATGTTTGTTTTTTCTTGATCCTAGGTGACCCAGTAGTACCTTTACCAACATCCATATGTCCAGGTTCAGAGGTGACATTATGAATTCAAAAGATCTGAGTCTTCTCAGATAGGTGATGAAAGGTAGCTAGGGGAGGAATATTTTTGGCACCTACCACAGTGTTCTTGGAGAAGTTGGCCACCAACAAGAGAATTAGCTAAATCTGGCCATTTTTTCCAGAAGCTATGTACCAGGAGTCGTTTGAAAATGAAGAACTGAGGTGAAATGTAAAATGCCTAATTGCTAGTCCTGCAAATGACTTCTTGTTATAGTGAGGTTCAAGTATCAGCCTCCCAGGAATTTGTAACTGTAGTTAAAATTAAATTGCTGGATCCTGTTTGAAGGTTGTTTTTGTTGAAGTATGTTTGTGAGTATTTTGTATTTAATATTCTTCTTGGGTATAAGAGATCAGTACCTATTTCCTACCTGATTTATGTAGTTTATTTATGTTTTTTGATTCCTTTCCTTTAAGGAAACCCTAGAGTAGTAATCTAAGCCATAAATAAAAATTTCCTGGGACACCAGGGAGGGAGTTTATTGAGCCAAAGAATATGACAGCAGGATACCTAGCCCCATCCTTTTCTCTTTTGAAGACAGACTCCTCTAAGACTGAACCTATTTCAAGTCATAGGCTTGGGCCCAGAATAGGAAGTAGACATATTAACACAGTCTTCTTGGGCCCAGCAATGATACCTTAATGTTAGAGACACAAATTTAGGCTCGATATCAGGAAAAAGCTTTTCAGCAATTAGACATGCCAAATAATGGAATGAACTACTTTTTAAGTGATGGATTCCTCTCAGTTTTCCCAGATGTAAAATGGGGATAATAATAGCACCTACCTTCCAGCATGTTGTGAAGGAACAAATGAAATAATATTTATAAAGCGCTTAGCATAGTGTCTGGCCCATAGTAAGCACCATGAAATAAAACACTGTCATCATCATCATCATTATCATCACCATTATCCTCATTATTATTATTACCATTACTTTTCCTTTGGCCTCAGTTTCTTCATCAGTCCCTTATAAAAGTCCCTTTCATCCTTCAGTCTAAAATCATCTGTTTTCATAGTCATTCTATGAAAGTCAATGAGGTTCCTTCTATCTCTGAGATTCTAAGATTCTCATTGTATAAACCAATTGGAAACACACACACACACACACATATATATATAGTATCTTAATATTAAGTGGCTATTCACAATTTGTCCAGTGGAATGACTAACAATGACTTAAGGAAAAACATTCTTTGCTTTCCAGATAATGAATTCAGGATTGAGACTTCCATAACAACTCTCCAGCAGACTCATAGAAATTAACTCAAGAGACATTGGTTTTTCTCGTACTTGTATCCAACATGTAGGAAACTGCTCCAACAAGAAGCTGGCTATTTAGCTGCTGAAGAAAGAAAAGATATTTTACTTCTGCTTGGGTTTGGTGGGAGTAGGGGGTGAAAGAGAAAAAAAAACCCTTTGTAAACCCCAAACACTTGAAAAAAAAAGACTAAGACCAAGAAGCAATTTAAGAAAGATTAACGGCAATTGTTCTGTTACCCTTGGCAACAGAATCGAGAAGCAGCCAATCAGCTGAGTTGATATATTGTTTTGACACACGTGCACGTATTTCTAACATAAATAGCAACAGAGACCTAATAACAGTAGGTTTTGAAGCTGGAAACTGATGTCATTTAAAAGATGTCAATCAATGAGAACCATGGAAAGTATTTTTTTTTCCTCTCTATCAAGCTGACATTAAGTATATGCTGCAAATGACTTCCTTAGGGATAGTCAAGTTCTGTTAGGCCATACAGAAGATGCTAAATCTATAATTACATTCCAGAGTCACAGAATGTGCTCTTTTGTGGGTTAGGGAAAAAACCCAACCACCCCAAACTTTGATACTTTGATCAAATGAAATCATAGTTTTACTGCAGCATCTCTTTCCCCCCCTCCCCCGCCTCCACCGCCCTAACAAAAAAAAAATAAAGCACTGAAGAATGAGTGAAACTAGACTAGCCTGTTGGTCCCCGACATAGATGCATTTCAGTAGTTTTTATGTCTGTTGAATTTATGTTCATTTGGTGCCAGGAAATCCTGCTATTTACATTTTGTAAGGGCTTCCAAAAAAGTAGCAGTGTCTTAGAACAATAGGTTTGGGCCACACATAGGAAAAAGGGTAATGAAACACAGACCCTTTATGTGCCTCCTGTTGCCCATGAATTAAGGCATGGTCTATCTCAGTAACACTGGGAATGGGGATAACTCGGGATCCCCCATGGGAGTTTGGCTAGAGCAGTCACTTGGTTTCCTTGGTGATTCCAGTCTGAGATATTCTACTTAGATGTTGGAGAAGAGGAAATTCTCTTTATGCATTTGCATTTGCCCTTTGCTTGGAAACTGTCTTGCTTTCCCCCCACGCACTCAATAATGGTCTGCCCTTGAAAGAGGAGTTAAATTCTTACCTCCTTCCTCCACAAATATTTCAAAATTGCTTAGCCCACCCTGATCTCTTTTTTTCTACCTTTGAATATATAGCACTGATAGATGGGCTACTCATTTTGATCTTATGCTTCGACAATTCTCATTTATTTTTTCCAAATTTAATATATAACTTTTACAAATATACAAATATATGCACATGTGTATATGTGTATATACACACACTAGACAGAGCTCATCTTTCCTTTCCAATTCTTCCCTCCTCTGAATTTCTCTATTTTTATCAAAGCCACCATCTTCTTCCAATTAAGGAGATTTTTGATTTTGATCTCATCCTTAACTTTCTCATTCTCACTCACCCAAATCCAATCTGTTGCCATATATTATTCTTTCTATATTCACAATGTATTTCACATAACTCTCTTTCTCCTGATTCAAACAATTACTACTCCAGTTTAAGACTTTCATCACTTTTTGTCTAGACTTCTGGTTGGATTCTCTTAACTTTTAACTCATTTTAATCCACCCTCCATTCAGATGCCAAAGTGATTTTCCTAAAATGCAATACCTTATCACTCTCCCCACTCAATAAACTCTGGTGGTTCCCTATTATCTCTAGGGCAAAATATAAAATTCTCTGTTTGACCCTTCACAAGCTCTCCATTTCCCAACTGTCTCCGGCCAAAGGTTGTTTTCCATTCTTAAAATCTTATCCTTTCTCCCTCCCCATCTTGAACTCAGGTTTTGTGATGACAATAGCAGTCCCTGCTCTACTATCCCACACTGTCTTTCTATGTTAACCATGCCAGTGTTCAATAGCCTTAAAAGCAACAGGACCTATAAAGCTTGCTTTCCATACATTTTCTCAGTTTAGGCTCAAAACATCTTTGAAGGCAGGTACAAGAGGTTTTGTCATCCAATTTTTTTTAAATAGAAAATTGAGGCTCATTGAGCCTCTTAGCTCCAGTGCTGCGTCCTATAATAGGTCTGTCCTGATTTTCCTAGTTCCTAGCCAAAGCTACTTTGCCTTTATTACCTATTTATATATCTGTGGACATCCTGATTTCCCCAAATTTTAATTGTTAGTACTGAAATTACTTTTTGTATTTATGTTTGTAAACACTGTTTCCTCAAACTAGAATGTCAGCTCCTTGAAAGCAGGGACTATTTCATTTTTGTCTCTGTAATCCCAGCCTTTAGTTCAGTTGCTTACACATTGTAGATGCTTAATAAATGCTGGTTAGCTTGAATTAGATTGTGATAATCACTAGTAAGGATCAGAGGTAGTATTTGAATCCTGATCTTTTCTGACTCCAAGTGTGGCACTTTATTGACTCATTCCCATTAGTACTTTAATGAAGTTCAGTTGCTAGAAATTCCATAAACTTCATGTATAGTGGGATTTGCCCAATTACACGGCCCCACTACATAGATTTATCGAGTCCTGAGGCTGGGAGTTTGGTTCATCAAAGGAACCCAACCATGTCTCAAGCTAGGTTTCAAATACTTGGGGCTTGGCACAGTCTCCAAATCCAAAATGCATTTTGCAGGGGCATTTTTCCCTTAATTGTTAAACACTTATGTATTTTCAGGGAAATGTAACCCACATGTTTATTATTTAATTTACATTTAACTGTGAAGTAAAACCCATTTCGTAAAATGTAATGTTGTAGGGGTTGGTGGGAAGTTGTTTCTTTCTTAGGAATAAGAAGTCTTGGTTCTGTCCAAACTAAACAAAATCCTGAGCTAACAGACCTGAATTTTGCATATGACACAGAATCTGTGAATTATGACGGACTTCCAAAGTTGGTTCAGTGATTGAATGCTATGTGTACCTTTGACCCTCTCGGGAGTTAAAAGGGTCTGATTCTGAAGATTTTCTGTGGCTAAACCTTCTTTCCCAAGTTGTGGGGCCTCTTTCTTATGCTCATCCAGTGAAGTGAATTCTGTCCCAGACCCAGCATCTTGTCAACATGGCGGGTTGGATTCTCTTGACGCAGACAGAGTGATTTTTTAATACCCCAAACTATTGTGTGTGGGTGAGGTCTCTTGGCAGCTAGTTCTGCTGCATGAGTTTCTCAAGAAGAGAGGTGGTCACCACCCTATTCTTCAGGAAGCTCAAAAGTTTTGTCATGTTGACCTATGTTTTATGAATTTGCCAAAGAGAACTTGGCCGTGGGGACACCAGTTTCTTGCTGAAGATGTCTTTGGCCAGAAGTAAATAAGCTGAGACCTCTTCCACTAAAAGCTGAGACCTCATTAAATGTTAAACAAGGGGGAGAGAGTGCAGGGTGAGAGCAATTAAATGTCATTTTTGTTTTTTTAATAAAAAGATCGCTGAATACCACCACAGGCAGAGCAATGAATGGTCTGAAACAGCTCTGTTCATGTGGACGTGAGTATTGCCTGGGAAATTATCCATCTCTCTGACAACAGAGAATGGCCTGAAGTGAACAAAGGTATTGAGAACACTTAAAGCAGAACATAAAATTGAAATGTGCATTTGACAGGGTGTTGTCTTATGTTTACAGATTTTCAGAGTGGCCAAATATAGGAATTCTAGAACCTGATATTTCAAGAAATAAAATCTTGGAAAAATGACATAGAGGGGGCATCTAGATGGTACAGTGGATAGAGCACCAGCCCTGAAGTCAGGAAGACCTGAATTCAAATCTGGTCTCAGACACTTAATGTTTCCTGGCTGTGTGACCCTAGTCATTTAACCCCAATTGCCTCAGCCAAAAAAGAAAGAAAGAAAGAAAGAAAGAAAGAAAGAAAGAAAGAAAGAAAGAAAGAAAGAAAGAAAGGAAGGAAGGAAGGAAGGAAGGAAGGAAGGAAGGAAGGAAGGAAGGAAGGAAGGAAGGAAGGAAGGAAGGAAGAAAGGAAGAAAGAAAAAAGGAAAGAAAGAAAGGAAGGAAGAAAGGAAGAAAATGGAATAGAGTCTGTCAAATGGTTATTCATAAAGGGTAGGTCTGAATACTCCCCTGCTCAAGATGTTTAGATGGCTCCCTTTGACTTCTGGGATAAAATGGAAACTTCTCTGTTTGTCCTGCATAACTTCACTCTTTCTGTCTTTCCAACCTGATTATATTTCATTATGTTCCTGCCAAACTGTTCTAATTACCCAGAATTCTATCTGTCTCTCATGAACTTTTCTTCCTTGCTTCTGCTTTCAGGAAGCCCTGGATCTCTTCAAGGTTCAGCTCAAATGACATTCCTTCATGAAGCCTCTCCCAAGTTTGCTAATAGTCAACGGTGAGGAACCACAGGAAAAAAAACTGTTATTTATTGTGTATGGATTTTGTATTGATATATTCAAGCAGATATTAGTTTCCTTCCTTCAGACTATAACGTCTTCAAGGATGGTAATTGTCTTCTTTTAATATTTGTGCACCTAACACCAGTGCTCACACACAGTAGGTTGCTTGAATGTTTGTTGAATTAAATTGAATTGCCTACTGTATGAAAGGCTTAGATTTTCAAGAATCAGAATTGTTTTTTTTCTAGAATTATAAAATAATAAAATCTTAGAGTTAGAAGAAACCAGAAACCATTTAGTCTAACTTGTATCTGATTAAGAACACCTCTCTATACAGTGGTTCTTAATCTGAGGTCTATGAACTCCTTCTGTGGATATATTTAAGAGTGGTGGTAGTTCATGAACTCGAATAGGAAAACATTACATTTTTATTATCACTCATTATCACTAATTTGAAATTTAGGATTTCTTTCAATTGCTTAAAAACATGATTCTGAGAAGGGGTCTATGAGCTTTATCAGACTGTTGTTCATGAGACAACAAATGTCAAGAACCTCTATCTAAACTGTTCCCAACAGTGGTCATCCAATCTTTGCTTAAGAGAAAAATCAAGTCAACCCTATTTCCTCCTGGAAACTTGGGTAACAGGATATTTTTGTTTATATTTAGTCACAATTTGCCTAGTTGGACCTTCTCTAAATTCTTCTTAGATCTGTCTTTGGGATACAAGCAAAATTAGTTTAATTTAATAGAAAGGCCCTTTGAGAAGATTCTGGACCACTTGAAATATAACATCAAGGAGATATACAACCGGAAGAAACAGCTTGTCTAATCCTGTAGCAGTAATGAAGGACCTTGGATGGGCAATCATGAGCTCCCCCTGAAATTTATAAGTAGGGACAGCAGTTTCTGTCTTTCACTAGTATAGAAACAGTTGAATTTAGCATTTAGAATTATTAGTTTAAATGGAGAGGTACTAAATGGAAATTGTGTTTCTTCTCTTTCAGTGGCCTTCTTCAGGTAAACTCTTTTCTTCTCCCTCTCTTTCTCGAGAAATATTATCTTGTTATCCCTTGATCACTACCACATAGCTTTGTACTATAAGTGCTTTTCCTGCCACTGGAAACTTAAATAAAATTGTCTTAAAACTTGATCTCAAAAAAGAAAAGAGTAAAAGGACATATATGCGCAAAATCATTTTTACTCTTTCTATTGGCAAAAAACCAGTGTCAACTAGAGCCTATTACAGCACAGTTGAGTTTTAACCTTATTGGGTAAATGTTTTGCTTAAACACACTTTACACTGTTCTTCTGTTAATTTGGGTTAATCGTATGGGTTAATCATGGCTGACATGAGATTTACCAACCCTTTTTATTATGATTTAGTCAAACTTTCATTTATGGTTCAATGTTAGTCACTGTTGTATCCCATGGGAGTGACCATTGATTAGACTCTATAGAGCTTAATTAATATTTAAGATGGTATCTATTTCAATATTCCAGATTTTGATGTTCTCCATTCTCCACTAAGTTTCTTCCAAACCTTTGCATCCCTCCTTAAATCTCTCTTTTAGCTTTTCTCTCTCTTTAGCTTTTCTCTCTCAGCGAAGAATCTTGCTTCATATACTACAGAAGACATTGAGGTCATTTGCCATGAGATCCTTCTTTTCCTTTATTTTTTCTCTTTTACCACTTTAGTGCTATTCTGTCACAATCTCTTCCTTCACTCCTGTCTCATAGTAGATAATAAATGTTTATTGATTGATTAACCTAATCAACACAAAGGGATTTGAATGATCTCTTCTACCATATGGATTCCCTCTTCTTTTTGGATGCTGTACTGTAACTATTCATAATGATTCATAAGACATTTCCATATTTGAGGATCATTTTTGATATGAATAATGAGATTTATTTCCATCATTTCACTTTTCACGGGATAGAATTATAGATTTAGAGTTAGAAAGGGCTCAAGGGATCATCTAATTCTATTTCCACTTATTTTATAGAAGAAGAAAATAAGACCCAGAGAAGTCAAGGGACTAGTCCAATGTCTTTAAGTACCAAGTGGAGTGGGTAAGATTTAAATCAAGATTACATGACTGGGTTCATCAGTTTTCAATATTGTAAGATTAAGATATATTCATGGAAGACATCTTAATGATGATGATGTGTTACTGTGAGTCTTGAAATACTACAGAGTCTAGAAAATTAAAGCTGGGAGTCACCCAAAAGGGACCAAAAGGTCCCAAAAGGACCAAAGGAGGGGAGCATGGGAATATGAGTGGGCCCTACTAGTGATGTGCTGCTTGCTCTCATGCAAGATATCATTAACAAGATGAGTGACAGAAGAAGAAGCTGGACCTGTCATGTGGATAACCAATAAAAAGCTCATAAGCTACATAGGCATCCATAACACCATCAAGAGTACTGGAGGTTAGTCTTTTAAATTTTGAGGGGTACCCCCAGTAGAAGATTTATGGGAATATATGGGCAAGAGTCACACAGAATAAGAAAGCACAGGTAGATTATGATTTGTACTGATAGTGAATAATATCGAGTAATATAGATTCTATCAAAGGAACAAAATATTCTGATTATGAAAACTATCTTGTGAAAATCATTTTTAAGTAAATGGTAAAAAAAAAAAAGCAATTTATTTGTCTTTCAATCTCTCACTGTCTCCATCTCTCTGTCAATCTTACTTTTTACAATCTCTTTCCTAATATTAAAAAATCATCTTTTAAACACCAGCATTCTTCCAGGGATGTTATGTGATTATTAATCATGGAGAACTTGATTTCATCATTGTGGGCAAATCAAAGGGCAATAGAGAGATACATGCTGGACACCAGTTGGCTGTAAGTCTATAAATTATGAATCAGGGTATGCTCTACATTAATAGATTGGCTTTCTAAGTTGGATGTTTCAGAAACTGATGAAATTAAAGTCCCAGGATCTGTTTCTCCCAAGAAATAAGAGAAATAGACACACACACACACACACACACAACACATACTCATACATGTATACACACGCACACATACACACACAGATTGAAAGAAATAAGTAAAGATAAAAATAGAAAAATAGAAATAATGATAGAGATAAAGTGATGGTGTTAGAAAGAAAAATTTAGTTAAAGACATAAAGATGGAAATAGAGATGGTGTCCATAACATTAGACTTAGACTCATAAAAATCAACATTCAGATCTAAAGTTACATAGTTATTAGCTGGGTGATCCTGGGCAAATCACTAAAATTCTCATTTCTTTGAACATCTCAAGTGTTTTCCAGGAATCCAGGAATAATCTGCAGAATAGGAACTGGGAATCTTGAGTGGGACATTAAGAAAAGAGTGGGTGCACATGGGCTTTCTTTGAGAGCCCACCAATTCCCAACTGCTATTTCAAATCTGTAGGATTTTTATAATGAATAAGTTAGATTTCTTTCCAACTTTCTAAGGAGAACAAGTTTAACGAGTTCCTTAAAAGTTTCTGTTTTTCCAGGGCAAATATGCTGGCTTACCACCTTTGGACTCTTCCCACATGCTGAAGTTTTTGTTAAAAAAAAGAAAAAAAAAGCTTTGCTTGGTAGCTTATTAATTCCTCTGAGAAAGAGACTTATCTCTGGATGTTATACTTTCACACTATCTACAAAGGTAGGACATTCATCTTAACTTTTGCATGCTACATAAAAGAAAGGGCTACGATAAGAATGCCTTAACTAGCCAGTCATATTACACAAAACCACCTCGGTTTGGTTTTTTTCCTAGCCGCCCACTAAATCCATGAGTAGGCCTATTAGAATTCAATATCCATTCATTTTTATTGTGTGATGGATAAAGCCTGTTTAATAATTCTTTGCATTTTTTTAAACCAAACTCCTTAGATGAGAGCTTTGGAGACTTTACAATAACATGTCAGAGGGTATTGTCTGCATTGCATAAGGGGGCAGGACGGGAATGGGGGGAACCCCCTTCCCACTTGGCTGCAGATGCAGTGACTCAGATGGGAATAAAAACCAGACTTTCTGGATTCCATGATTCTGGAGCTCTATCCACTAGGGGACACTGCCCCTCTCTGTAACTTCCATGGTCAGTGGTTCCTTTAATATCAGAGCACATTATTTTCCTGCCGTTTCTTTTTCCTGGACTAATTACCAACATCCTGGGCAGCCCAATCTCTTCATAATTTGGACAAGTACTGAGAAATATAGGGCAGAGATAAAAAAAAAACCAAACCAAATCTGACCTATATTTCGCTTTCAATTTTTACTTCTCGATACAATGGACTTACTCTTTAAAAAATGCAAATATTCTTTGTGAAACTTTCTTCTCAAAATCTATGAAAAATTCTGCCAGGTTTTTAGTCTGTGGAATCCCAACCTGACAGACCAGAGCTGAGTATAAAAGGAAAAAAAATCACTTCATCATTCTTCCATTCAATGCCCCTATGAATTCACCCTAGAGTCATGGGTTAGAAGCAGTGGCAAGGTAGAGAAACAAGGAGTATTGTTTTGAATCTCTCCTCCTCCTTTCTGCTAGCTGTGTGACCTTGAGCAAAATGCTTCATCTCTCTGGTCCCAATTTTTCCTATTTATGAAATGGGGAGAGTAATAGCACCTACCTCAACAAGATTACTTTGAGGATTAAAGTGATATTGAATATAAACTGCATACTGGTGAGTTTCTTATAATGTGTATGTACATATGCTCACACACACATTTTTAGAGAATAGCATTGGTTCTTTGGGATCATAGACTTTGGCTTGTAGGGGCCTTAGACACCAAGCAGTCCAATCCTCTTATTTCACAGATGGGGAAACTGAGGCTCAGAGAGGTTAAGTAGGTGCCTATGATGACATAGGAAGTGTCTAAGGCAGGATTTGAATGTAGGTTTTCTCCAAGTTCAGCACTCTATAAATCACTAAATACAATACAATCTAACCCTAATATCCCAAGCAATAAAATCTGGAAAATGATATTGAATTACCTTTCTCATGAAAGTTTTTTGTGTCGAAGAAAGGAATTCCCTTTCTCTACTTGAGTTACAAAATCAAGTAATCTCAAACTTTTGGATTTCAGTGACCATCTACTTTCAAACTGTCCCTGAAAAAGGGACCCTTTTCAAACAAGTCCAACAAACAGTCCTCCTTATTTTGAAGAACTGTAAGAAGGGGGAAACCCACTCTTTCCTGGGGCAGCCCATCCCACTTTTGAAAAGGCTCTCATTTCTAGGAAGTTTTTCCTTATGTAATACATACATCTGTCTTTATAACTCCAAACCCTTGGTCCTGGTCCTGTCAATCTGAGGTCAAACAATAGAGTCCTTTTTACACATGACTGGTTTCAAATATTTGAACACTTACACTCCCTCCTCCACAAGTCTTCTCTTTTCCAGGCTAAGGATTTTTGGTTCCTTTACTCAGTCTCCATCTAAAATGGACTTAAGACTCTTTATTATTCTTTCTGTCCTCTGGAATCTTTCCAAATATTTAATGTCATTTCTAAAATATGGTGCCTAGAACAGAACATAATGCTCAAGCAAGTGGGACCATCACCTTCTTGTTTCTTAGACAGGGTGACTCCTTTGATTTGGCCTACACTCCTTTGGATTGTTTTGCAATAGCAAGAGTCCTAATTCACACTGACACTGGAATCTATCTCAAAGGGCAGACCTTTTCAGATAAACCAAACCTTCCCTATTATGTTTTTAAAAACTGATTTTTAAGATCCAACTGTGGGTGGGGCATTACACTATGATCTTGAGGTCTGTCTGTTTTTTTGCCTTTGCACAGCCCCTAGCACAGTACCTGGAACATATTAGATGCTTAATAAATGTATTTCTCTCTGTTACATTTTATCTTATTAAGTTCAGCTCAGTTTTTTGATCTGTTGAACCTTTTTCAATCCTGACTTTGTCAATTCTTATGCTAGCTATCCCTTCCAAATTATTAAGTTTTGGGTCCATTTAGGGGGCCAAGATACTTACATTTTTTTCAGTACTCACACATAGATATTGTGCTGTATGCTTTTTCTAACTGTTTGTTTCACTGAATTTCATGCTTAATTTTTGTGTTTACTTTCAGTTTGCAAAATTTATTTGAAACTACAATCCTATTATCTAATGGTTTGTCTTCTATGGTATAATTTTGGTGTCATTCCTGGCTTTAATAAAAGTCTTCCAGCTTTCATCCTTTAGAAAGGAAAGAAAGAAATGAATACTAAGCACCTACCATGTGTCAGGCACTGTGCAAAACACTTTACAAATATTATCTCATTTGATCTTCATAACAATTCTGAAAGGCAGATACTATTATTATTTACAATCACTTTTGAGTAAACTGAGGCAGATAGAAGTTTAGTGACTTTTCAGGTTTGTGCAACTAATAAGTATTGAAAACTAAAGTTGAAATTAGTTGTTCTTGACCTCAGACCTAGAGCTCTATCGAGTATAACACCGTGGTTATGAAAGCATTCAGTATTTTTGGACCAAGGATTTGTCCCTGGAAAATGGCATTTATTAGGTTTTTTTTTTAGTTGGGGACTTTGACACAATCCATTCAATCATTAAGAATTTATTGAGCATTTACTTGTAAGATTCTTTCCAACTTGATCAACAGAAATGTAGTTCAAACTTCAGATTTTACTTTAGTAACACCACCATCTTAATTCACATCACCCCTTGGTCCTTTAGGTTTTTCCTTTGCTTTCCAAAGGACGTTGTAATTCAGACAAGTGTGGTACCCTAAATGGCAGATGTTTGCAGGGGAGGAAGGGACGTTTCCCTTCTGCAGACTCAGTATTTTGTAGTGGAAAGAATAATATACTCAGAATCAGAAAGACAGGGTTCAAATTTTGCTTTAGCTACTTATTGTGTAGTTCTAAACAAGTCACAACTTTTCTAAACCTCAATTTCCCCATTGACAAAATGAGGCAGTTGGACTTGTTGGTGTCTCAGATCCCTTCCATGTGACATCTATGATTCATGTGAAATATGGACACTCAGATTCTTATATCTCAGAGATATAGCAGGATACTTTACTATCCCATAAACAGAAGAAATTTCATGGTGTTTTCAGAAAAATCTATTTTTTTTAAAGACAAATTTTCTTTACTCACTCCATTATATGGCACTACTATCACAGTTTAGAATTTCTCCCTGAAGTGAAGGGTTTGGGGATGGGATAATGGGTAGAGAGAAAAAAAAAAAACAGAAGTATAAAAACCAATGCTTTTATTTCTGCAGTTATCAGTAAATATTAGCTCTTTCCTTTGTTTCTCCAATACACTATCTCTTTGCCTGCTCTTTTGTTCCTTTTCCAAATTAGAATTCCTTATCCATTACTTTCTACCAATTCCACTCCTACAGAATGTAACGTCCTTAAGTCAAGGACTGTTTATCATTTGGCTAGCTTAAATGTGTTTTGAATACATCTGGATATACTTATGTACCTATAAGTTGTTTTTTTCCATGGTATGTTAGTTTCTTGAAGGCAAAGTCTGATTAATTTTTGTCTTTGTATTCATCCAGCTTAGCACAGTACTTGGCATGTAGTAGAGCCTTAATGCTTATTAAATGAATGAATAATCACTTCTTTCAAGATATAATTTGATTAACCAACTTCTTTATAATCCCCCCCTGAGTAACTTCTCACCATCCAAACTTCTCCTGTGTTCCAAACCTTCCTAAGAATGAGCCTAGTTTGTATGACATTTTCATCTGATTCAGAGGTATGGTTTTGAAATTGCTCATTAATAATCAGAGAAAATAAAGCAACTCTGAAGTTCTACCTATACGTATCAGATTGAGAAAGATGACAAAAGAAGAAAATGACAAATGTTGAAAGAATTATGGGAAAACAGGCACACCAATGCATTGATGATGGATCTGTGAATTAGTGCACAGTCATTCTGGAAATCAATTTTGAACTAAGCCCTCACATTTACTAAGCTATATGGATACCTGTTGACTCAGTTATATCATTATTAGTGCTATTCATCTAAATAGATCCAAGAGAAAGGAAAAGAACTCATAAGTACAAAAATATTTATAGCAGCATGTTTTGTAATAATAAAAAATTGGAAGTGACAGCAGTGCCCATCTGTTGGGGAGTAAATCAATAATTGTGGTATATGAACAAAAAGGGATATAAACTGGAAAGATGTCTATGATCTTATTCAGAGTGAAGTGAGCAGAATAGAACAATTTAGAGATGGATGACAATATCGTATAGGAAAAACAGCTTTGAAAGACTTTAAAAACCTCATTAATACAATGGGAAAGCATGGATCCAGAGGTATGAAGGTGAATCACATCTCCAAAGTCCTGCTAGTGAGAGGTAAGGGATTTAAAATTCAGAATGAGCTATACATATTTGGACATGGTCAATGTGGGGTTTTATTTTGCTAGATGGTAAATACTTATTTGAGGCTCTTGTTATTTTTAAAATCATTGTGGGGAAAGAACTGTGGGAGGGATGAATAAATTTTTCTTTCTTCTTTTTTTAATAAAAGAAGGGCAGCTAGATGGCACCGTGATAGAGTACGAGCTCTGGAGTCAGGAAGACCTAAATTCAAATCTGGCCTCAGATACTTAATACATCTTAGCTATGTGACTGTGTACAAGTCACTTAATCCCAATTGCCTTGCAACAAAAAGAAAGAAAAGAAAGAAAACTTTTCTAGCTATTTGGTCACAGCTTCTGTATATTAAATCTCTATTTCCCCACCTTTTTGTCTTGATAAAACGTAACCTCCTTGAGACAGCTTTACTTTGTCTTAGTATCCCCAGATCCTAACAACATGATACCCGGTTTATGATGGGTATGAGTAATTGATTTACTACCACAAAATTACTATGAATATTTTGATGCACGAATCCACTTTAAATTAGACCACCGGTCATCGGTGGATACCAGGAAGATCTCCGTAAGTTCCACCTCTGATACATTTTGCTTGGGTGATGCTGGCCAAGTCACCTAACTCTTACAGATCTAGCCAGCTTTTTCTAATATTCAAGATTATAGGAAAGGAGGTAACCTACATTGGTGGAGGGGATTTCCTCACTCAGAAATTTCCCAAGCCGATGAAGTTAGTCCCTACCAGGGGTCCTCAAACTTTTTAAATAAGGGGGCCAGTTCACTGTCCCTCAGACTGTTGGAGGGCCGGACTATAGTAAAAACAAAAACTGTGTTCTGTGGGCCTTTAAATAAAGAAACTTCATAACCGTGGGTGAGGGGGATAATCGTCCTCAGTGCCAATCTGGCCCGCGGGCCGTAGTTTGAGGACCCCTGCGACATTCCCTCTCCCTAGCATCACCAGGCAGCCACAAAATTGCCTGATAACTGGGTAGCAAATGCTGCTTTATTCCAGGCCCCTACTCTTGAAAGGAGGCAGAAAAGAACTCAGAGGGCAATGGATGCCTGAAGTCTGCCCCAGTCGCCTTTGTTGACTGTAGGAGTAGGGATTGAGCAAGGCAGGAAGGCGCTATTTCGATGCCCTGCCCTTGGGAAAATCGGGAACTGAAGACGCTATTAATCCTAAACTGTAAATTTCTTTCTCCCTTGAGAGCGATTTCTCACCTTCCCATATTCATTTAGCTGCAATAAAACACTAGGTGAATGGCTGTCACGAGCTGCTCCATCCATCCAGGGTGGGCGGGAAGTCTTAAATTAGCCGGCTGACAAAGCGGAGGGGCACGTATGTTCCGGGCCCGGCTGTCTGAAATCTACCAGACGTGTCAGTTAGCCGGGGGCCGGCTGCCCCGAGGGCTCGGCTCGTACTGCGGGGTGGAGCCGCCTGCGTCCCGATCCCGGGCAACTTGGCTGCTGGGCAAGATCAGACTCCCCAAATTAACTGGTTTGGGTGACAGCAAAAATGCCTACCTGTCCCCCGGAGCTAGGCTCTCCACCCTGAGTGAGAAACCAGAAGCATGGCCCAAGACCAGAACAGGTGTTTAACGGGGAAGCTTCCACAAGCAGGGGCCTGGGCTAAATGGCCGGGGGGGATTTGGTGGGATGCTAAGCTTTCATTACTGCTAAGGAAAATTAAAGGCAGATTCTGCAAGACTGAAACGGGGAGCTTACAGGATCACGTGTACCGATGGGCCGGGCTGCCTTAACCCTTTGTACAAGCTGGGAGCAATCGGGGCCTTTCGTCCCCCCCGAAGTCTGTGCTCCGAGAGCATGCCGGGGATTTGGTTCAGCCTGGGACTCTCATTTTGTTGACATTGTCTTTTTCTGCCAGATACACACACACACACAATTTTATACACACACGAACATACATACACACACATACATATAATTTTATATACATAAGCATATGTTATATATTCCCATGCACACAGGGATTTTAATGTATGCATATGTATACTTTTTAATTTCAATGTATGCATATGAATACTTTTAATTAAATTTAATTTTAATGTATGCATATATATATATGCATATATACTTTCATACATGTGTGTATGTATAAAATTATTATATGTAATATATATACATTGTATATACCTACATATATACAATGTATATTAATGAATATAATATATAAAGTATATCTTAGTGTGCATATGTATGTGTGTGTGTGTAAATTGTGTATATGTGTATGTGATGCACTATCCAGAATGGAGCAATAAGCTTGGAGTCAAATCCCAGCTCTGTTATTTCCTTGTCTGAGTCACTTAATACATCTAAGTATTAGTTTTCTCCTCTTCAGATTGAGGGGGTTGGTTCAGCCTCTTCAACTCTCAATCCATGAGCTTGGCCAAATCGTTTTATTTCTGAACCTAAGATCCCATGTCTGTAAAAGGAAGATGGGCTATTAAGGTTTATTTGTCAGATACCCTTTTATAGTCTGGTGAAATTGATCAAATTCTGTTCTGAATATTTTTAAATACATAAAATATTATCCATAGGATTACAAAGGAAACCAACTGTAATGAAATAGAGTGAAATAGACAGGAATATGTAATGTGTATTATATATGCCCAATAATTTATTTTGTATATTATATAATGCATATAATACATTATGCATAATATGATATATTGCATATATTATATGCAATATATAATCACTGTATTTCAATACAGTTTTGTATTATACATGTATTATAATATTAGACACATTATAATATTATACACAAATAATATATAATATATACATTATATAAAGATACTTTTCAATATAATTTGTTTCCTTGGTAATCCTATGCTGTGCCTTTTGATCATTTAAAATATATGTATGAACCTAAATGTAAACAAGTCCAAAGATCCCACTAACCTTGTTAGTGAGTGAGACAGTTTGGAGGTGAAGGGAGGAAGAAACCCAAATTGGGTTTAGAGGAAGAACTGTATTCAAATACTGCCTCTGATACCAGCTGTGGGTCCTGGGACAAGTATGTTACCTTTTTAACATCAGTTTCCTCATTTGCAAAACACTGATGATAATACATTGGTGGGATGGAAAGAACAGAACATGTGGAGTTCAAAGACCTCTGCTGCTTACTCTTTGTATGACCCAGGCTGTCACTGAATAGTTGGAGTTTCGGTTTTATCGTGTGTGTATAATAAAGGAGTTAGACTCAGTTTCCTTCTATGACCTATGACCTATTTGGGACCCAGGAGGGTTGTGGTCAGGTTGGAAAGAGATAAATTTGCAAACATTTATGCACTGCACTAACACACTCTAGTCTTCTCACTCTGCTCGGTTTGGTTCATTTTGTTTCAAATAAATTATATCAAGATAAGAAGAAGTTTTCTTTTGCAGTTTACAGGTAAGAAAGTTGAGACTGAGGGGAGAAATTATAGTTTTATTAAAAACAGAGAAATTATTGAAATAATTGTGTCACGAACTGATGCTAAGTGAAATGAGCAGGACCAGGAGATCATTATATACTTCAACAACAATACTAGATGATGACCAGTCCTGATGGATCAGGCCATCCTCAGCAACGAGATCAACCAAATCATTTCTAATGGAGCAGTAATGAACTGAACTAGCTATACCCAGAAAAAGAACTCTGGGAGATGACTAAAAACCATTACATTGAATTCCCAGTCCCTATATTTATGCACACCTGCATCTTTGATTTCCTTCACAAGCTAATTGTACAATAATTCAGAGTCTGATTCTTTTTGTACAGCAAAATAATGTTTTGGTCATGTATACTTATTGTGTATCTAAGTTATATTTTAATATATTTAACATCTACTGGTCATCCTGCCATTTAGGGGAGGGGGTGGGGGGGGTAAGAGGTGAAAAATTGGAACAAGAGGTTTGGCAATTGTTAATGCTGTAAAGTTACCCATGTATATATCCTGTAAATTAAAGGCTATTAAATAAAAAAAAATTTTCTTAACAGCCACAAAAAAAAAATTAAAAAAATATCATAAAAAAAGAAATAATTGTGTCATGTGTGTGTGTGTGGGGGGTGTGTTTAAGTCATATCCTGAGGAAAGGACACTTTTATCAGAAAATAACCTGTGTTGTGTCAAGTGAGATGACAGGTTGTGAACCTGATGACTGGATAATGATGGTGCTGTTCAAAAAAAAAATCAGAATTTCAGGAAGTGTTGGGTTTGGGATGTAAAGATGATGCTTTCTCTTCTGGACTTGTTGATTTTGAGATGCCCATGGAAATTCCAGCTTTAAGATGTCCAAGAGAAAATTGGTGATAAAAGACTGGAAAGCAAGAGAGACACTAGGTTTGGGAAAATATGTAAAATCATTTACATAGAGCGGGATGAACTCATGGAAACTGGTAAACTCCTCAATTGGCATTAGAGAGAAAAAAGAGGAAAAGGTTCCTGGCAGAGCACTGGGAAACAGTGGAGGTGATGCTGATGACAATCTAGGAAAGGAGATTGAGAATGAGCAGTCAGAGAGGAAGGAAGAGAACCACGAGAGCAATGTCACAGATTTCAGAGAGAAGTGAGCATGGAAAAGAGAAGACAGTCATCATTATTATCAACATTGTCAGATGCTGCAAAAGATAGGGATGAAGGATGAAAAAGCCATTTGATCTTGCAACTTTAACTTACTGTTCTCTCACTTACCCTTGGTTTCAATTTTCACTTAATCACTTTTATTCTATCCTTCTCAACATAAAAATCATTGTCAGTAGAAATAAAAATAAATAATATAACAAATGAATAGCTCAGCTTTCTCTTCACTATCGCTTTCCATCATCCTAACCACATGGAACAGCGATCATTATCCCTTCTTTGGATTTTCCTTTCCCCAAATATAGCCTTTGGGTTTAAGTCTTTCTAACTTGAATCTGCCTGTTTTCCTTTCTAATAGCCTTCAGCTCTCCTTTGTTTCCATCCTCTTGCCTGCCTTTGTTTCCATTTGCTATGTATAAAATCCAATCTGGACAAAAAGAAGTGAAATCTGTACAGGGTGATGAGTTTCATTCTGCAGCCATATTGGTTTATTTGACCAACTCTTCCTTACTGGGATTGTTTGTGTAAGTACCTTTGGGATTCAATTATCAAGGTTCATCCCAGGTCTTTTAGGCCTGCTTCCCTTATAATGATTTCAAGCCTTATCATCTTACCCATCTTGACTTTGGATTCTTTTCTCCCCATATCTAGGGTGGATATCAGGCCATGTAAAACTTTTCTTCCCAAGTGTCTCATCATTTATACTTCCCCAATCTTTTTTTTCCTATTGATCAGAATCAGTTTCTTTTTTAAAGCTTTTGAGGAGCATTTATCATTATGGCAAATCAAGAACTTATCAGTTGTATGGCCACTTTAATAGCTCTGATTTGATTTCTGAAAGGCTTTTTTGCTTTCATATGCAATATGAAATATGATACATTTAGCAATTCAGTAATTGCAGTGATGTGAATGGATTGCAAGTTTATATACCAATTCTAAAATAAATGGCTTCAGTTTACTAGTGTTCACTTTGATATAATTGTCTTTGTTGGATAACCAAAAAGAGAGCTTTGTTTTCATTTTGGTTGGAGAATTTAATCAATGATGTAACAAAACAAAACAAAAACTTTTTTTGTAAAGATGTCTAGGTAATTTAAATCCCTCATAACTTTTATATCATGCCTCTGTTTCAGGTTTAGAATTCATTTGTTAAATTGCTCAGGGACAGCTAGAGTACTATCAGAGGACCTGATTTCAAGTCTTACCTCAGAGACTTGGTTTACTAGCTGTGTGACCCTGGATAAATCACTTAACCCCATTGTCTCAAAAACAAACCAACAAAACACCAACAAAAATTCCTCAAATGTTCCACATTCTGTTTGATTGATGGTCTGTTGCTAATGATAAGATAATTATTTTTTTCTACTTCCATTGATTCTCATCCAATGCTCTTGTGATTCTTCATCCAATGTGCTTGGATTTCAGCACATGACTGTATCTCCTCAATATTTTTGGGGGGGAAGGAGGGAAACTTGACCTGTGATTTCATAAATATAGAGTTCTTAGTGAGAAAACTCCCTCTCTCAATGTGGGTCAGCACCTTTTTTAGACAGTTAACTGAGTGAACCAACTAAGAACTTAAGTGTCCTGCCCAAGGTCAATAGCCAATATGTGTCAGAGGCAAGACTAGAAGCCAGGAAAATCTATTTTCTTTCTTTCAAATAACATATACATTTACTATATCCCAAGTGATATCTCAATAGATCTACTTGCCTTAGGGAGGCAACCAGGTAACAAAAAATAAAGCTCTGGACTTGGAGTCAGAAAGTTGTTCATTTCAGTCATGACTCCATTTGGAGTTTTCCTGGCAAAGATTCTAGAGTTTGGCATTTCCTTTTCCACCTTATTTTACAGATAAAGAACTGAGGCTCTACAGGGTTAAATGACTTGTCCAGGGCCACATAGCTAGGAAGTGTCTGGGGTCAGATTTGAATTTAGAAGATGAGTCATCTTGAATCCAGGTCCCACACTCTATCCACTATGGTGCCACCTAGCATCCAGGAGTCAGAATGGCCTGAGTTTAAAATCTGGCTCAGCTGTGTAATACTGGGCAAGGAGAGACAAAGAGAACTGGGGAGGGAGGGAAGGAGGATGAGAGGTCAGCCTAACAATGGGTAAATATATTGGTGTATTAGTTGTTATTCTTGTACCTGCTCTGTACAAAACTCCCAGAGGTTCTTATTTGGAGATAGAGGGAAAGTCCGAGTGCACAGGGGCCATGAGATCTTGACAGAGTGCCCTAGAACTCTGTGGAAGTTCTCATAACATTTGTGATGCATTTGACTGTTATAAAAAAATACTATGAGATAGATATTATTATCCTCATTTTGCAAATCAGGAGACTGAGACATTTGAAGTTAAATAAATAATAATGACAACAATGATAATTAACATTTGTATAGTTCTTACCATGTGCTAGGCACACATTAACTCATTTGATCCTCACCACAACTCTGGGAGGTGGGTGTTATCATTATCCCTATTTTACAGGTGAGGAAAATGAGGCAAACAGAGGTAAATATATTTTAAATATAATTTAATTTAATAAAATATATTTTTTAAATGAGGTATTTTGAGGAGAGGAAAGATTATCAGGGAAGGTTTGAGAATCTGAAAAGGTATTATTGAACTGGTCACAGTCTATATTTCTCTTAGATTCTTCATTCAGGGGCACTTCTCTGAGTCTTGTATTGATCTATGCCAAAATCATCCTGCCAGGCCCCTTTTGACCAGGGCTAATTTATTAATCTATTTGTATTATAAATCTATTTATTAATTTATTTTCTTTATCTGGTTTGGGTTTCTTTCTCTACATCCTTTTTACCTTCATGGACCATATGGTATCCTCAAAAGGAAGATATTGTACCATCAAGTCAGTTGAGATCTCTTTTTCAAAGGAAATATCAAGCGCTAACATTCAATGTATGCCATATATGAAAAGATAATGTATCTTAGCTTCTTTTCTCCCTCTATTAAAAAAACCACCTCCCTGTCAATAACTCACTGACCTATACCAACTATTCGAGGTTTTTAAACAAATATTTTTCAAGCCAATTGTTTTTGACTGTATAGCCTCCATGTCTCTCTGTTCCAGGAATACCCTTCCAAGGTTACTCTCTATGTTCATCTAGCCCTCTGTTTCCCTTGCCCTCTTTGGCTGTTTGCAACTACATGGGGCAAACTGCAATGAACTTCTAAGATATCCCAACAAAGAATTTTGCCAGAATTTCCTGGCATCTCAGAGAATGACATAACTCCATTCTGTTCCTTCACTCCATTCCTCCTGCCTGGTTTCCAAGGATCTCTTTTTTTATACCCCAGGAAGAGAGCATCTTGATGAATGGGAATCTCTCCTACCCAATGCTCAGACAAAGACTGGAAAAAAATCTTATGTCTTCCAATACTTTGTGTGATGAGTTGTGTGTTGGGTTTGGTGACCATTCCTTTGAGATCCTCCTAGCTGTCTTGAAAAATCAATTCATGTGAAAACACATATAGATAATATATATTCATTTATATATATTATATATAGCACATTATAATTTATGGATAGAAATATGCATATATAGATAGATAAAGATAGATGAATGGATAGATGATGGATGAATAGATAATAAGACACAAAGATAAATAGACATATAGATTGATAGATAATAGTTAGATTTCCCCTTGATAATAATCCATGGCCTTTCTTTGGGGGTTTGTATTAGGACCAAATTGAAAGAGCCATAAGATTAAAAAACAACCAATGAAGCTTGGGACGTGAGGGAAAGAAATCCAAAGTAATTATAACATGTTTCACTTTGTAATCAAAGATTTCATTGATGGATCTTTTGTTTGTTTTGTTTTGGGTACATTTCTTTGTCATGAATTTAGAACAAATTCAGAAAATGTGTTGAAGGGTACTAATTTGATCTCCCGTTCTTACATACAGATGGCTGCCACTTTTTCCTCTTCCTCTGGGGCTCAATAATACCAATTGCTTACATTGATAGTACTTTCCTGTTTATCTCAGTATCTCAGAGTTACCCAGAACCTCAATGATTGTCTAGCCCAATATACCCATGAACAAGATTTCTTGTATGACAATGGGTCATCCAGCTGAGGTCTGAAGATCTATAGTGTTGGGGAAACACCTCCCAAGATGGCTCATTCCACTTGGGATAATTCTAATTGCTCACACCAAGCTTAAATCTGCCTGCATCCAACTTATACTATTGCACCTAATTCAAAGAACTGCAGAATTTTTTTATTAGAAGGGATCTTAGTAGCTATTTAGTCCTACTCAGACCCCTAAAGAAATTCCCCCTACAACATAACCTGCAAGTTATAGGGTGATATAGTTGGATCTATACTTCGGGAAAATCAATTTAGTGCTGAATAGAGGATATATTGGGTAGAGAGAAGCAAGCTGAGCTACCAGCAGACTATTGCCACAGTGAGACAATGAGAGCTCTTTCCATCACCCACATTTGTGAATTTGTGAAACTAGCCATTAGTTTTGATGATACTATATGTATCTATCTTTCCTTGAAGCATCATGGGGTCCTTAGTTCTGATATCTTGCCAAGAACCAAGCACCCATAGCCTATCTTACAACTCCACTAAGACCACTTCTCCTCTCTTTCTTTTATCTGTTGTTTTTCCCCATTAGAAAGCGAACCCCTTTGAGCAAGGGTTGTCTTGTTCTCATCCCCAGAATTTAGAACAGATTATTAGAACATAAAAGCACTAAATAAATGCTCTGTCTTTGTATGCCTCCATCTATGTATCTATCTATCCATATATCTATTATCTAGGTATCATCTATCTATCCATCCATCTATCCATCTCTCTTTCTCCCTCTGTCTATCCCTCCATCCCTCCATCCATCCCCCTGTCATTCTATCATTTTGTGAAAACCAGAGGCATTCTTGCCATGCCTTCCTTGCCTTATTTTGCATTTCTTTGCCCATTTAGAGAACAATATCTTAAGCCAGGTAGAAAATCAGAGCTGTCTCTTCTGAAGGGACCATATTAGCCTAGGGAGGCACCATTTTGGAACTTTGCCAGAATTTCCTAAAAATAAACTAGCCCTTTGTCCCTGCTGGGAAGTTTTCCCTTTAGGAGTTCTGCTTTCATTTTCTCCAGGATGGATGGAGCGCCCATATCCATAAGTTAAGTCTTGGGGGCCATTCCTGGGCACCGGCCCTGCTTTGCTTTCTTGCTGCTGCTTAGGTGAGTGAGTAAGGTCTCACCAGACCTTCGGTTCCAACATGAAGCCTCCAGGTGCAGTGGCTCATACCTGGGGGATGATGAGGTGGTTTGGGCAGGAAGCCAAATGGGAAAGGGTAACGAATGGCAAGCACCTGGGAAGGTTTAGCAGGGCCTGCAAAGGGATCTGCTGGAGTCTGGGTTGTTGCAATACCCTAACCACAGTTAATAAGTGAGACCGTTCCCCTGTTCCCAGGCCTCCTGATGGATGAGAATCAGAATACCACTCCCCTCGGAGATTCAGGGGATTAGGGGGTACTGTTTGGGTGTGATTGGAGGAGCAGAGAAAAACATATATTCTACTTAAAACTGAAGGGGGGGAATGTTTTTCTCCTCAGGAAAAGTGAGCATGTGACTACATCAATCCTGTCTTTGAATGCCCTGACAATCTGGAAATATGTCTTCATTATAAAGCACCTACTAAGTACTGAGGACTGGAGTCTTTTGGTTATATTAAGATCAGTTGTTATTTCAGTGGTAAATAGAACTCCTACCATATAGATTATTATCTACTCTGAAACTAAAGTCTTTGAAAACTTCCTGGGCTACTGACTTGCCCAGTACCACACAATCATCATGTGTCGGAGACTGGCATGGAATCCAGGTCTTCTTGACTTTCAGACCATCTCTCCATCTTACCTCATACCACTTTATCTCATGGCACCTATTTTATTTTGTTTTATTTATTTATTTATTGTGAGGTGATTTGAGGTAAGTGATTTGCCTAGGTCACACAGCTAGGAAGTGTTAAATGTCTGAGGCTGGATTTGAACTCAGGTTCTTCTGACTCTAGGGCCAGTGCTCTATTCACTTTGCCAACTAGCTGCCCCATGGCACTTATTTCAGACAAAATTCAATCAACCAGTAAGAATTTAAGTGTTCACTAAGTGCCAAGTACAGTGTTGTCCTCAACATCTCATTTATATATAACCTACATATCCAATCTATTGTTATTTTTATCTTCACAAATCTCTCCCATACATCTCCTTTCTCCATTGTTTAGCTACCACCCAAGTTTAGACCCTTATCACCTTTTGCCTGGACTATTACATTTGCACTGGCTATCCGCCATACTTGGGATGCTGGTGATCCATCCTTATCTCTGTCTTCTGGTTTCTCAGTTCAAATCCTGCCATCTTCAGAAGACTTTTCTTGATTTGTTAATTCCATCCCCTCTAAAAATGTCTTCCATCTACCTTGTATTTATCAGGTATGTGCCTATTTATTTATACTTTGTCTTCCCCATGAACATATAATCTTTCTGAGGTTAAGGTGCTATTTTTACTTATCATGGTACCTGACATATGGTAAGGGCTTAATAACTGTTAATTGATTGACTCTGCCTTCAAGGAGTTTCTTTTCTACTGGAGGACTGCAACAAGGACATATATAATTCAAGGACATGATAATCTGAGAAGGAAAAGAGCATATCATTAATTATAAAATGGAGTTGATGGCTAGATTTGAACAGTAAGCAAATCCAAATCCTTCCTCTTGGCATCTTAGGGTCTCCATTGTTAAGGACCATGCCTGAGTGAAAGGGCAGGTCAATTTTCCGAGAGCCTCCACAGCTGTGGATTGTGACACTTGAGGGAGTTGCAGGGCAGCTTTTACTGACGCAGGTGTTCCTTGTGGACTGGGAATGAAATAAATTGGAAGGGGGGGGGAAGAGGAGAGAGGTCAGACAATGCAATGGCCTCTCAGTGGGGAGGTCAGGGAACAGCAACTGTCTCTAAGTCTCCTTGTATCATCATCACTCACAAGAAGAGATAACAATTCCAGGTACTGGTGTCTGGATTCTGGAAACCACAAGAGCAGCAGATAATATTCCATCATCTATTTCTACTTTGGCCAGCTTAATTATTCTGCTAAATTATTCTGCTACGTCACAAAAGAAACTAACCTCTCACCCTTCACATATACTATATCTCTGCCTAGAACAAAGGCCCATGGTACTATCCCAGCCTAGAAAGCTTTCCTGTTTCTTCTCCTTATCCAACCTTCTCCAATGCTGAAGGCCAAACTCAAACCCTCCCACACCTTCCACAATAACCTTGTTCATCCCTGCTGCAGCTGCATCCCTGGTTAAGTAGCTTCTTTGCACTGAGGATCTGGGCCCCTTTGCACTCTTATTTCCTCGATGGGGCCCTCTCACAGAGCCTCCAAATGTCTTAAGAAGAAGAGTCGTGTCGTCTCATTTTCTATCTCCTTTCCAATTCCTTGTACACTTCTGAATCCAGAATCAGTCCTCTGTAAGGACCTGCTGAATGCAAATGAGCCAAGTGGAATGAGACAAGATGGGTTTAGTCATGGGCAAAGGAGGAGGCTGACCATCTATGAGGTGTGATTTCAGGTCATCAAGAAGCTAACCCTTCAAAACACTTCTTCCACTTGTTAATTGATGTTTCCTTGCTACCTCGGTGGTTAGCACAGTGCTTGGCACATAGCAAATAGTTAATAAATAAATGCTTGTTGGATTGGTTGGACTTTATCTGTATAAAGCTTTTTCCCCAAAATGAGAGAGAATGCTTGAAATTCAAATACTCCTGGGAGAGGTGGTACATTTGCCTGAAACATCAGTTACATTAAGGTTTAAATGACGTATCTAGATTCTTTTCCAGAAAGCATTTTTTTTTATAAAAGGGGAGAAGGGAGAGAAAGTAGAGCACCTAATCAGCATCTTACATTTGAGAGAGAAAGACCCCACAGATGGAAAAAGGATGAAAAGGAAGCTTGGGGAAAACTGAAGGCAAACCAGTTAACAGCTGCCCAGGGAAAGAGATTTTCACAAGAGTATAGATAATGCTTCTGTGATTTGCCAGTAGATTCTAATCTATTATCTCTGATTTAAATAGCTAAATGGGAAAGTAGCTAGAGTGCTGGGTTTGGGAAGAAGACCTAAATTTGAGTCTTTTCTCAGACATTTATTGATCACTTGTGTGAAACACAAACTCAGATTTTCCCTCCTCTCCCTCAGTAATCTTGCCATTCCCTGCTACAGCTTCATACCTGACTCGGTAGCCTTTTAGCTGAAACACAAATGACCAGAGGCAAGGTCACATGTGTAACTTTGAACAAGTCACTTCCTATTTGTGCCGGTTTGTTGTAAAATGAAGGCGCTGACTACATTGCCTCTTGGATTTCTTCCACCTTTAAAACTATGAACCTATGACACTGTCTTCAGATCTACTTACTTCTTCCTCCCCAACACTGTTCTATATTGGTGGTCCTTAAGAGAAATAACATGTTATATGTCTTTCTTGTTTGATTTCAGTTAAGAAAAATCAGGGAGGTAGAAGAAAGAAAATATTTGGAAGCAGATGAGCTAGGTAGAAGCAAACAGTTCTTGAGAAAGAATAAGAAAAATAAGGATTATGTCAATTGCCTTAGAATCACAGGATTTTCTGCTGGAAGAGGGATTCAAGATCAAGATCTTGCCAGTGGCCAAGGAACCTTTGGCATCAGAGAATGGCTACTGGAAAGAGGATTTGCCCAATTTTGCTAGTAGTTTCTCACTATCAGGGCCAAGGGGATATGTAAAAGGTGCAGCTATTTTCTGATCTAAGGAAGTTTAGATATTTACCTCCCAGCTGTTTGTAAATCTAGTTCTGAGCTGTCATTAAATACTGTTAATAAGGTGTTTGTGATTCTTCCATGTTTAGAATACCTTTCTAAGTAGAAATAAATTACCTGTACAGTACCTGATGAATATTGTACATTGGTTACCTCTTTTGTACTTTTGTGAGAGGTCTTTACTTGACCCACAAGAAAAATCTTCCCTGAGTAAATGGAGTCAGGATTTATTAATAGATTTGGGAATGTGAAAAAGAGGCCCTCCCCTCCCCGAATAAAACTGGTCCAGAAACTTCCAGTATCACAGGTCATTGATGTAGACATCAACAATCATTGTGCAATTCTGAGCATGAAGAAGATGGCGGGATGCAGGAAGCAGAGGAATGGGGACAGTTCTGCAGCACTACTGGGGCCAGTAGCAGTGCCTTTCCCACTAGACAATCAAAGCAAATACACAATCATTTCAGTTTGGAAAGATCCCCATTGACTAGAATAGGAGAATCCTTGGGAACCAGCTTTATGACAACCAGAGAAAGACAGAATACTGCCTCCCACTATAGATCATAATTCAGACCTTTAATACTAGAAGGGGTCATCGTGTTCATCCAGTCTCCTTTTGTAAGCAGGAAATTCAGATGACTTGTGCAAAGTCACAGATATCTAATTAATGGCCAGGCTGGGATGGGAACCCAGACTTCCTGCGTTTCCACCTTGCCACTCTGAACCGAGAGTCCAAGAACTTTTGTAACTATCATCGGTCTTAGTAAAATTCTCAATTCTTCCCTTGATTTGGCCCTTCATTCATTGTAGCAAACTGTTTGTCTAGTCCTCCCCAGTAGTAAGCCTTTCCTGTTCTCTTCATTATGGGGCCCAAAGATATGCTGCTGTCCATTGTTCGGGCTTAGTTCCTTTCTCGAGTATGCTTTGCTTGTTCTTCTAAGTGGTCCTGGAGGGGTTAATTCCATAGCAATCTCACTGTGTTGTGGAGCAAAGGGGTTAGTGAGACAGGGCTATTGTATTAGCCTGCTTATGTCAACCGTACTTTAAAAAATATTCAGTTCTCATCTTCTCACTCCCTTCCTTTTGCCAGCTGAATTATCCTAATCTCTCTTTGCAAAGAAAACCCTCCCGATCCCCTTCCTGGCTGCCTTCTCAGTTTGTTGGTTTCCTAGAAACGGTGGGATTAAGTTGGTGTGTGTGAGAGGCAGATTGGTACAGTCCCAAGAATGCTGGACCTGGACAGAGCCTGGGGAGGCCTGGAAGCACAGAAGAGCTTTGACACTCACTACAGTAGCTGTAGGATGCAGAGTTATGTGCGCCCATGGAGCTGACCATGGAAAGGCCATTTCAGTTCTCATGATTCACTCTTTCTTTAAAATGGGATTAATGGCATTCCTTCTTTCTATCTCCAGGGGAGCATTTTGTAAACCTTATGGCACCCTGAAAAGGTGGTTCAGAACCAAGAGTTTGGGATCTCGGTTTTGTACCTGGCTGTAACCATAGCAGAAGAATACCATCGATGTGGCCTTTGTGAATTCCCCAAAGTTCTTTGATGCTTGGAGTTCAAAAAAGGGGACCAATATATAAATAAACAATACAATTTTTTGCTTTTAAAGTTTGTTTATCAATTGATTAATTTATCGATTGAATCTGTGCAAGGCTCAGTTAACACCTGATGTACAAGGTCTTTTCTGGTTTTCTTCCGCCCTACCCTCTCTAATAACTCTGAAGTTGTGGCTTGTGTTTTATTTATCTAACTGTATGGAGCATGGTTTGGTGGAAGGAGCTCTTGGTTTGGATCCTTTGTTCATATCCTGGCTCCAATGAAATCTGATCCTTTGTGTGATCCAGCGGGAGTGTAAAGTAAGAAGAATGGATTGGTCTTCTATCTTAAAACTAAGGTGCTATGGTACGTTGTTATTTCTCCCCTTCCTGTGCCATCCCAACAGAACGTAAGCTCTCTGAGGCCAAGACTGGCTCACTTTGGCCTCTGCAGCCCCCACAGCCAGCACAGTGCTTGGCGGATGGTAGGTGCTTACAAAACGCTTATAGAATCAAATGAAATTGAATGGGCGCTTATGATTATTATCATTCATTAGTGATAATGTTATTAATAAAAGTAATTTTATATAAGTTGAATGGTCACTGACATCAGTGGGAGCCACTTAGGGAGAACAGCAAATTATTAACCTAATGCTCCATTTCAAATTAAACAGTGGATGAGCTGGATTGTGGAAGGAGGCAGGCAGGCAGGCAGGAACAACGTGGCAATGTTGACCAATAGCTTAAAAGTGGATTCAGCCGATTTGTGCAGAAGGAGCTGTCATCAGCATAGGGTTCTGCCTCAACTGAGGTAAACTGTGGCTCATCCACAACCTAGTAGACCAATTCTAGGGAGCTGCTGATCTCAGAGAAGTCAAGTGACTTGTCCATGATCACACAACTAATAGGTATCAGAGAAAAGATTTAGATTTACATCTTCCTGACACAATCTATTTACTCTCTCCTCTCTCTGTCTTTGTCAAAGAGCTGTACTAAAGTGGAAAGATGAAAGTATTTCTCCCTCTCTTCCTCCCTCCCTCCTTTCCGTCCTTCCTTTTTCCTCCTTTCCTTCCTTCCCTTCTCCCTCTCTCCCTCCTTTTTTCCTTCCCTCCCTCCCTCTATGACTCCTTCATTCTCTCCCTTCCTCTCTCCTTTCTTTCCTTCCTTCCTTCCTTCTTTTCCTTCTCCTGCCTTTTCTCCTCCTTGTCCTCTTCTTTCTCCTACTTCTTCTTCTTCTTCTTCTTCTTCTTCTTCTTCTTCTTCTTCTTCTTCTTCTTCTTCTTCTTCTTCTTCTTCTTCTTCTTCTTCTCCCTCTCCTCTTTTCTTCATCGTCATCTTCTCCCTTTCCTTTAAAGGTAACTAATTGATGTGTAATGTGCAAAAGAATTTGAATCCTATCTCAGATGCTTACTGGCTGTGTGACCTTGGGTAAGTTATTCAACTTCTCTGTGCCTCAGTTTCCTCATATGTAAAATGAAGAAATTAATCTCAATGGTGTCTAAGATGCCTTTCAGCTCTAGACCTACCATAGCTTTTCTCCTCACTAATAGTGACATTAATAATTAGTAAATAGTAATTAATTAATAGTAATATTTGTATCACCATCATTATTATTTAAAAAGCATCCTCTCCAACAGAGTTGCCTTCATGTTTTTATTGTTTTTGTTCAGCGATTTCAGTTGTGTTCAATTTCTCTGTGACCTTGAATGGGGTTTTCATGGCAGAGATACTGGAATGCTTTGCAATTTCTTTCTCCAGCTGAGGCAAACTGGGTTAAGTGACTTGTCTAGGACCACAGAGCTACTAAGTGTCTGAGGCCAAATTTGAATTCGGGAAGATGGTTGTTTCTGACTCCCAGGTCTATCACTCTCTCCACTGTACCACCAGACTGCCCCTTTTCATATACAACAGCTAATTATAAATCCTGAGTAATAACTGTATTTTCATCTCTTCAACTTTAGGAAATCAGTTCTTTCTTCCCATTCCTTAGTCAGATTTTAAGGCAAGTCATTGCTCCTTTTCTCCCAGGGTTAACAGGCTGCTTCTGTGTGCTTTGTGCACTTCCTATTCTCTAAAGCAAGTCCACCCACTGGTTAGCCTTTATACATCATTTTGTTAACTCTTTCAAAGCATGAAAACAGATTGGGGAGATCGGATTTGTCCGAACAAAAGGTGGGCCTGGGTTGGCCCCTTTTCCATTTCTGTTCCCTAAGCAATTTATAGCTACTCCTTAATGAATGGCTGAGATAGGATAGATTAGAAGGAAGGAAGGGGGTGAGGAGAAGAATGGGGAAGGGGGCGAGTATGGCTTGAGTCCTTGTCAGGGGTCACCAGAAGTCCTTTCTGGATAATCTAAGTCTGGCCACCCAGGCTTGTATCGGGAAGTCTCCAAGTGGAGCTGGTAACTAGCTCTAGCAGGGATGGGTGATGCTCAATCCTGTCTGGCTTTTTATTCATAGGTTCTTTTCTCAATACCTCCCCCACCCTCTGTTTCCACCTCTGGAAGTTTAGACTGGGGTCTCAAACTTCTTTAGGATTAGGATGGCAT
Organism: Sarcophilus harrisii; assembly: GCF_902635505.1. Lineage (NCBI taxonomy): Eukaryota > Metazoa > Chordata > Mammalia > Dasyuromorphia > Dasyuridae > Sarcophilus > Sarcophilus harrisii. The sequence goes on along the minus strand of NC_045428.1, from coordinate 39,867,213 downwards.
AATTAAAACTACAAGGATAAGCTCAGAAATGTGAGGGAGGTGGAGGTCTAATTTTAAATAAAAAGAGCCCTTGGAGCAAAGCCCTAGGAGGGTGGAGAGGAGAGAAGAAAAGCTGGAGCCAGACAAAAGCCCCACTGATGCTTGATGGCATTCCTGGAAAAATTACTGGGCATCCTATCTCTTTGGTCAGCTTCAATTATGTGACCTAAATCCTGCCAGTGCTCTGTGGGCATTCGGGAAGTGTTCATTGCCAGCAGTGATGAATTGAGTTTCTTGTGGCCTGGAATAACATTGGGTATCTGGGTAATTGATAGGATTTAGAAACAGAAGGGAGCTTTAGAAACCCCCTTATTTTATTTATTTATTTATTTTAAAAATAACTTTATTGATGCTTTTTACATCACATTTGTTTCCAACTGTCTATCTACTCCCTGCTCTGACTCCTTGATTTATCAAAGTGAGCCTTCCCTGCAACAGAGCAAAAGTTAAACAACCCCAACTGGGGCAGAAGCTGTACAGTTTCTGCAGTGTATACAACAGCCAGTACCCATAGTTCCTCACCTCTAAGAGGAGCAGAAGGAGGTATATTTTCTCATTTCTTCTTGAGACCAAGCTTGATAATTAAAATTATATAGTTTCATCTTAGTGTTCTTCTCCATTACATTATAGTAGTCATCATGTATATTTTTGGTCTCTATTTACTTCATTCTGCATCAGTTTCTGCAAAACTTTTCCGTGCTTCTTTGAATTTCTCATATTTGTGTTTTCCTACAGAAGAGTAATATTGCATTGCTTTCATATATCCCAATTTATTTAGCCATTCCCCACTCTATAGGGAGCCAATTTGTGTCCTGGTTCATTGCTACCACAATATAAGTGCCTACTAGATGCACTGTATTGAGCATTTTACAAATGTTATCTGGTTCGATCCTCATCACAAACGTGGGAGATAAGGACTATTATTAACCCCATTTTATAGTTGAGGAAAGAGAGGTTAAGTTACTTGTCCAGGCTCAGCCAGACAGTAAGTTTCTAAGGTCACATTTGAATTCAGATCTCTCTAACTCTGGGCTAGCACCCCATCCACCCACCTGCCTTAAGTACTACATGAATAGTTCAATATATATGAGACTTTTCTTTGGGTCTTTGACCTCCTTGGGAATAACCTTTTCATTTTAGAAATAACTGAGAGTAAGTGACTTGCCCAATATCATACACTTCATAAATTCATAAGTCAGGTTCCAATAACTTACTTGACGCTAGAGGCATTTCGGAGTCATCTTATAGTTGTCTAGCATAGAGGTAGCTGGATTGTCTGTCAAGCATCCGAAGGTCACCACTTGAGCTACCACTAATCATGAGTTACTTGAAAACAGAGACCTCCTGAGACCTTATGAATAAGATAAACTTATTCCTCTTCATAATTTCTGAAGCAAATTTTGTATCCAGTAGGTACTCAACAATGATTTTTTCAGAAAATTAATTGAACTGAACTATATGTAGGAGAATCATATGATAAATGTTCCTATCAACATTTAAAATGAAGAATCCAATGCAAACTTTTTCATCATATAATTCATTTTTCTAGCATTCATTTGACTCTGAATGGTCAAATGACAAAATCTCAAAATCTAAAGTTCTCAAAGATCTTCATTGACCATTTAGTCCCAAAGATGACCTCACTATAGTATAACATACCCAACAAATGACTTAATTGTTCTTTCCCATATTCTACTTTTAGGGGGGAAATGAGGAAATCATTTGTCTTAATTCAGCACCTACAATGTGCCAGGCACTGGACATACAAGGCAAAAGAAAGAGATAACTAACAAGTAAATACACATATATGAAGAATATATTTTAAAAAGTAATTTTTATGAATGTCAGAGTTAGTGATTTATCTTGTTTTATGGTATTTTCTTTATCTCTAAAGCTATATAATACTGATTTTAAAGATAATTTTATTATTTTATTTATTTGTAGCATTCTTTTCTTTTTAAATTTTGAATTCCAAATTATTTCCCTCTCTTGCCTACTAAGGTAAGAAAAATGATACCATTCATTTATATGAAACCATGCAAAACATATTTACATTATCCGCATCACAAAAGAAAAAGCACAAAAAGAAAAATAAAGTTATACTTTTATACTTCAATCTGTGCTCACAGAGATTTAGCTCTCTAAATGGGAGCAAATAGTATTTTATCATCATGAGTCCTTTGTAATTGTCTTGGATCAGAATAATCAAATCTTTCACAGCTGATCATCATTACAACATTGCTGTGACTGTACATAGCGTTCTGGTTCTTCTCACTTCATTTTGCATCAATTCATAGAGGTCCTTCCAGATTTTTTATGAAACCATCACTTTCATCATTTCTTATAGCACAATAGTACTCTACCATATTCATAGGCCTTTAAAAGCTGCTATAATTGATTTTTATCCATTTAGATTCTTTTCCTCTTTCTTTTTATGTATTTGGGAATCAAATTTATTAGTAGTGTTATGGAGTCAAAATCGTATAACTCTTTGGGCAGATTTCTAAATTGTTCTTCAGAATGCTGGACCAGGTCATAACTCTATCCAGGTTTATTAATGTACCCATTTTCTTCAATACCTCTAGAATTTGTCATTTCTGATAGGTATGAAGTTGTATCCTAGAGTTGTTTTAATTTGCATTTCTCTAATCAATAGTGACTTAGATAATTTTTTCATGACTATCGATAGCTTTGATTTCTTCTAAAAATTCCCAATTCATATCTTTTGACCAGTTATCAACTAGACAATGGATCTTATTTTTTTAAAATAATTTTGACTCAATTCCAAGGAACTTGCTGCAAAATATTTTTATATTGCTTCATTGTCTATGGTACCTTTTAGTAAAATATAGCTTCCCTGGTTATCTTTTTAATTAGGTCTCTTTTTGCTTTTGCTTTGTCTGAGATTATAATTACTACCCCTGACTTTTTTTACTTCAGCTGAAGCATAATAGATTCTGTTCCAGCCCTTTATTTTAACACTGTGTATCTTTCTGTTTCAAGTGTGTCTCTTATAAATAACATATTGTGGAATTCAAGTTTCTAATCCATTCTGCCATCGATTTCCATTTTATTGGTGAGCTCATTCCATTCACATCCACAGTCATGATTACTAACCATGTATTTCTGATGAGTTTTCCTATGTTTCTTCTCTCTTTTTTTATACTACCTTTCCTGTTTTTCTTCTGACCACTGTTAATACCACCTTAATCTGGGCTCCCTTTTATCATCCCCCTTCATATCTCATATCCCCCTTCTCTATTGAGTCAGATAGATTGCTTTACCAGAACTATGCTCAAAAAGTTATCAAACTGTGCATACCCTTTGATCCAGCAGTGTTACTACTGGGCTCATATCCCAAAGAGATCATAAAGAAGGGAAAGGGACCTGTATGTGCACGAATGTTTGTGGCAACCCTTTTTGTAGTGGCTAGAAACTGGAAACTGAATGGATGTCCATCAGTTGGAGAATGGCTGAATAAATTGTGGTATATGAATATTATGGAATATTACTGTTCTGTAAGAAATGACCAACAGGATGATTTCAGAAAGGCCTGGAGAGACTTACACGAGCTGATGCCGAGTGAAATGAGCAGGACCAAGAGATCATTATATACTTCAACAACAATACTATATGATGACCAGTTCTGATGGACCTGGCCATCCTCAGCAACGAGATCAACCAAATCATTTCCAATGGAGCAGTAATGAACTGAACCAGCTATGCCCAGAAAAAGAACTTTGGGAGATGACTAAAAACCATTACATTGAATTTCCAATCCCCATATTTATGCCCACCTGCATTTTTGATTTCCTTCACAAGCTAATTGTACAATATTTCAGAGTCTGATTCTTTTTATACAGCAAAATAATGTTTTGGTCATGTATACTTATTGTGTATCTAATTTATATTTTAATGTATTTAACATCTACTGGTCATCCTGCCCTCTAGGGGAGGGGGTGGGGGGTAAGAGGTGAAAAACTGGAATAAGAGGTTTGGCAATTGTTAACGCTGTAAAGTTATCCATGCATATAACCTGTAAATAAAAGGATATTAAATAATTTAAAAAAGCCAAGATATTAAAAAAAAAGATTGCTTTACCCGAGTGTGTGTGTGCATATATAAAATGTCTTTCTATGTCTCCCTTTCTCTTTTTCCCAGGGAATACTTCTTTCTCATGCTTTCATTTTTTTCTGGAAACCCTCCTAACATAATTGACTAACTCTTATGCCCTCTTTGACTTCTTGTAAGTGCCCTAATAATGAAAAACTTCTTAGGAGTTAAAATCACATCTTATCATAGAGGAATGTATGCAAGGATAATTGATATTCATAACAATGACCCTAAGACATTATGAAATTCAGACTTGCTTTCTGAATCATCACAGGAAGATGAAATTATGTTAGTGTAGGATATTGTATATTACTCTCTTCTTAACATTATCATTCCTTATACTTATATAACTTTCACTCTGTCTTGCCATTTTCCTCAGAACAGGAGTAAAGGCAGACATTATCAGCCCCATTTAATAGATGAGGAAATTTTTAACGAGAGAAACTGGTTGACATGCCCATAGTCACATAGCTGGTGAAAGTGGAAGTGAGAGACCCAATCAAGAATTTCTGACTCCACTTGAAATGTCCCTTCCACTATATGGTATAAGTTTTAACAAGATCTCAATCATTACACACATTACTCTTGCCATGCATTGAATGGCTTAGCTCTACTGGTCTTACTGTTGACCTTCACACATGGCTTTCCACTTCTAGTTTCCATATTTTTGTACTGGCTGTCCTAAGTGCCTGAAATGTTCTTCTTCTTGACTTCTGATGCTTAGAACCTCTGGTTTCCTTCCAGACTCAGTTGAAACACATCTACTATGGGAGATCTTTTTCTATACCTATTCCTTCCAAGTATAGATGCTTTGCCCCCTGACGTTACCTTCTATCCAGTCTGTATGTGTCTCTCTGAAGAACTTTGGAACTCCATTGCATGACATGGGAAACACTTGCATGGGGTCACCCAGTATGTTGTGCCCTGATCAAAGAAAGCTCTGTGCTCTGAGCAAAGCAGAATTGAAGCAGCTCAAAAAAAAAAAAAAAAAAAAAAACAAAAAACAAAAAACAAAAACAAAAAAAGATGCTCAGGCTTAGACTGGCCACCCCGAGTGTTCACAAGAACTATATGTGAATGATTCGTGGCAGAACATTCTGAGCTTGTATTGATCTGATCAGCCACAGTTGGGCACACTGTAACTTAGTTCTGACATAGTGTCAGAAGAAAGGACAGCAACCCATCAACCATTTATCTTGTCTTACCAAGTTACGTGTTGTTCTCCCATTAGAGAGTAAGGTCCTTGAAGACAAGGGTAGATTTTGCTTCATTCATTTTATTCCCAGGGCTTTGCATGATGTCTGGCACATAGTTAACCTTTAATAAATGTTTTCTGATTTATTAATTAATTCAAGAATGGTATACAGAGTAACTTTCCTTATTCGCTAATCATTTTTAGAAGCTTTATGGAAATTATTCTTCAGTCACTCCTTAAAGGAAACTGACTTATTAGTCATTTTTTTTCAAATTTTAATTTATTTTTTTTGCTTTAGGATACAAATTTATTAGTAATTAGAATTACTCATTAGAAATTAGAAAATTGAGTGGTAGAGGGTGAGTTAACTGGGTGATGTGATAGCCAACAGAGCTAAGGAAGTTCTGGGCTTTATTATTATATATTTAAAAGGAATAGTGAATTGTACTTAGATTTGTAGTTTTATATACAACCATCTTTTTATTATATGATGTTATGGAAATTCAACTCTAGTTCTTCACCCCATGGGAAACTTGAAGCCCACCTCTGACTGTCCTGAGGGAAATAGGGGAGTCTTTTTCTTATCTTAGTAGAAGTCAGATCTTCCCATCACTTTCTTTACTCTATTCCCTCTCTCTCTACTGTCTAACTCCTCTTATGTGTCCTCCAATAGAATATAAGTTCCTTGAGGGAGGGGATTTATCTTTCTTGTTTTTGTTTATCTAATATTTAGCACAGTGCCTGGCACATTGTAAGGTACTTAATAAATGCTCCATCCATCTATCCATTCATTCATCCATCCATCCCATCCGTCTATCAACATAATATCATATCATTACATTTAGGTGATAAACTTGCTAGAGAATGGGGTCTGGAATCAGGAAGACTTGAGTTCAAATCCAGCCTCAGACACTTATTAGCTGTGTGACCTGTGCAAATCAATCAACTTCTGTTTGCCTCAGTTTCCTCATCTGTAAAATGGGGGACAATAATAACACCTCTCTTCCAAACTTATTTTGAAGATCAAATGAGAATAATTGTAAAGCACTTAACACAAAGCGTAGCACCCAGTAAGCACTATATAAATATTGTTATTATTATCCTTCCATCTATTTTTAAAAGTGTACATAATAATAAAAATGTTATTTTTTCCTACATTAATAAGCTTAAATTTATACTGTTTTTTCTTGATTGTGCCTAGTAATTTAGATGTTGCCTGTGAGCTCCTTGAATCAGGGACTTTTTTAAGTTTTTCTTTGTATCCCCAGCATGGCCTAGTATCTGGCATGTAGTAGGCACTTAATAAATGCTTGTTGACTTGTTTGATCCTTTGACCATGTCTCTGAGCCTCTAATTTTCAAGCATCCTATTGGAATCCATGCTTGATCTTGCATAGGATCATGGGCCACATGGAGCATGGATCGACCTCCAGTTTAACTTCTGGCGACTTGATCCCTGAATCAGAAAGAAACCCTGGGAAGAATGCAGATCCGGGAAACATTTCCTCTTGGAGAAGACTGCACTTTGACTCAGAATTCCAAAGCAAAGACTCAGCCTGGAATGAAACTCAGATGAGTCTGGCACCTGCCCCTGAAACCCACAACTGGGCTGTCGGTTTTGGGTTTCTAAAGAAACACTTTGCTTCAGCTCTTGTTTACTCCTCAGTGTGGCTGTTCTGAGCCCTAAGAGATCAGCACTTACTTCTGCCGCAGGTGAGAATGTGGCCCAGGCCCTGGCTCAGTAATCCCAGGTGGAGAAGTAAATGCTTAGAACGAGACCTGGGAGGGTCTTTCTGTATTTTCTTTTGGAACGTGATATTATCACTAGATTAAGGGGCTAGACACCTGGTGAGGAAACATTAGCCTTATTCTGTCTAGTTTTTGATGTCTTCCTCAATTATTGCTGGTTGGAGAAGTTTCAGGTCTATTAAAGATTACATGGCTCCTGACATGGGAATGAGAGAATAGGAGAGTGGGACTTTAGGGAAAACATACGTTCTAAAAAGAAATTAAGATTCTTCTTTTCTAAGGATAATTTCTACAACATTGTTTTAATGTTCAGAGAGCAATTGCCCTTTGTGTGTGTGTGTGTGTGTGTGTGTGTGTGTGTGTGTATACACACAAATACCTTCAAATATCCTTAGATACAGAAAAGAGCTCTCAGATGTGTCTCTGTGTCTATATGCAAAATGTATGTATGTATGTATGTATGTGTATGCAATGCACATATATACATCCTTATGCCACATATACATGTAATCTCTATATATGCATCTATAGTCTCTTCCTTTATCTTATATATAGGTATATATGCATTTTTACGAAGGATGATATTTATATTTTACCATCTTAGCAGGACAAAATAACTTTTTAGCTCTTCTAACCTAGAAGCAAGTAACTCCAAGTATGAATATATATAAGGGTATATGTGTTTATATATATATATATACACACATATATATATATGCATATATGCATGTGTATATGTATGTATATATAAATGACACAATGCGCATATATATACAATATGTTCACATATCTATATAATAGTGCATATATGTATATAATATGTACATATATATGATACATATGCATGTTTATATATTGTATATACACATAAAACCATTTTATAGTTTGGCCATCTTAATACATGTAATAATCTTGATATTAATCATATTTCCTCCACTTGGGTTTTTTTTCCAGAATAGACAGTTGGGCCAAACTCTTTCAAGTGGTTATGAATTTTATCTGGGTCTTTGTAGCATCTATGGCTTAATTAAACAATCAATCATAAGAATTTTGGGTTATATCAGTTGTGCATGTGAAATCAAGCAAAACATATTTTCATATTAGTCATGTTACAAGAAAAACCGAGTGAAAAAATTAAGTTTCAGTCGTCATTCAGATTCCATCATTCTTTTTCTGGAGGTGGTTAGAATTTTTCATCAGAAGTCCTTTGTAATTGACGTGGATCATTGTATTGATCAGAATAGTTAAGTTATTCACAATTGATAATTGTACAATATTGTTATTATTGTGTACAATGTTCCCTGGTTCAGCTTCCTTCATTTTTCATGAGTTCACATAAGTCCTCCCATTTTGTTCATCATTTCTTATTGTACAATAATGTTACATCACAATTATGTGCCAAAACTTCTTCAACTATTCCCCAACTGATGAGTATCCCCCCAATTTCCAATTCTTTGCCACTACTAAAAGAGCTGTTAAAATATTTTTATGCATATGGGTCCTTTTCCTTTTTTAAAAGAATCACTTTGGGAGATAGAACTAGGAGTAGTATTGTTGGGTCAAAGGGAATTACAGATTTATAGCCCTTTTGACAGAATTCCAAATTGTTCTCCATAATGGTTAGATCAGTTCACAATACTACCAACAGTACATTATCTCAATTTTTCTACATCCTCTTCAACAATAGTCATTTTCTGTCATATTATGTAATATGATAGATGTGAAATGGTACCTCAGAGTTGTTTTGATTTGCATTTCTCTAATCAATAGTGACTTTGAACATTTTTTCATATGACTAGCTGGCTTTGATTTCTTCTTCTAACAACTGTCTGGGCATAATTTTTACCATTTATCAACTAGGAAATGGATTTTATTTTTTATAAATTTGACTCAGTATTTGAGAAATGGGATTTTGATCAGAGAAACTTGCTATAAAACTTTCCCCCAGTTTCTTACTTTCTTTCTAATCTTTATTGCTTTGGTTTCATTTGTTTTAAATTTAATGTAATCAAAATTTTCTATTTTAATTCCTGTGATTTTTAAAATCTCTTATTGGTCATAATCAATGGCATTTTAAGCACTTACTATTAATCAGCCCCTTGGAATATAAATAGAAAAGTGAGATAGTTTCTGCCTTCAGGGAGCTTATGTTCTACTGGGAGAGTTCAGTTTGTTCCAAAATATATCCAGGATATATTAAGAATACATCCAAAGTGATTTGGGGAGAACTAAAGTTGGAGAATTAGGAACTGTATCTTCCAAGATGGGGCCATTGATTTAAACTGTGAGGGATGGAGGAGATCCAAGAGGTAAGACACAAGAGCATTGCAGGCATGGAGGATAGTCTTTAAGAGGATGGAGACAGAATCCTGTTTAAGGGGAATAGCAATGGGCCAATTTGTCTAGGACATCATAGAAGAGAGTAATAGCTTGGAAAGATAATTGGAATCAGAATGAGGACTTTAAATATCAAACGGAGGCTTATATTTTATCCTAAGTGCAATGGGAATCCTCTTACAATTCTTGAGCAGAGGCGTGACATCATCAGAACTCTGGTTTAGGTGGTGTGCAGCTAGGTGATATAGGAGATAGGACAACGGCCCAGGAGTCAGAAGAACCTAGTTCAAATCAGGCCTTAGACATTGTGTGACCCTATAAAAGTCATTTACCCAAATTGATTAACCAAATAGCTGTCCAAAACCCAAACAAAAACAAAAAAAACCTAACAAAACAAAACCAAACTTAAAAACCCACCCAAAAAAAGAACTGAGCTTTATTTTGGCAATAATAGGGGATGGTATAGAGCAGGGGGGATACCTCTGTAAAGAGGGAAAGACCTAAATGAAAATTATGATTCATATTATTTTGCTTTAATTCAGGCCTTGAAGGCGTTTAATGTTTTGATTTTTTTTTCTGAGGCAATTGGGGTTAAGTGACTTGCTCAGGATCACACAACTAGGAAGTATTTAGTGTCTCAGGCCTCATTTAAATTCAGGTCCTTCTGACTTCAGGGCTGGTGTTCTATCCACTCCAACTAGCTTCCCCTAATCTTTTTAATTTTAAAGAAAAATCCACTTAATTTTTAAAAAAATTTAAAAATTCTACATATGTCAGTAATTTTGAATTCCAGCTTTGTGACTGAGAATATCCTTGAGTCAACCTCACAAAATGTCCTGGACCTGTAGTTGACGGCTTGTATCAGGACTACTCTGTTGGACTTTTAAATGGTTGTATCCAATGTGAAAATCTCAATCACATGAGATATTGTGCTCCCCAGCTTTTTTTTTTCTTCAAGTAATAACCCCATTCTCTGAATATACACTCACCACCCTACTTCAAACCTCTATCTCCTCTCACCTGAACTATTACAATAATCTCCTGTTTGATTTTCTTTCCTCAAGCCTGTCAGTCCAATCTATCCTCCATAAACATAGCTGTGATCATTTTTCTAAACATCAGGTCTGATTAAGTTCTTTATTCACTCAAGGAACTTGGTGACTCCTTATGGCTTTTAGAATAAAACTGCAAAATCTTCAGCTCAACATTAAGCCCCTTTGTAATTTGTTACCAGTTTACCTTGGTAAATGGTGATTTCCAAAGTATATGTGTTTCCCTCTGGTAAAATGGTAACTCCTTAAGCATACATGTTTCCCTCTGCTACATGGTAACCCCCCAAGTGTTCATGTTTCCCTCTGATAAAATGGTAACTCCACAAGTGTTCATTTTTCCCTCTGGTAAAATAGTAACTTTCACAGTGTACATGTTCCCCTGTGGTAAAATGGTAACTCCACAAGGGTACATGTTTCCCTCTGGTAAAATAGTAACTCTACAAGAGCAGAGATGGTTTAAGTTTCATTTGTTGTCTTTGTATTGGCAACACCTGGCCTACTAGCTGGTATATAAAAAGCACTTAATAAATGGTTCTTGAAGACAAGGAATCAGGCATCTATGATTTCATCAGTATAGGGCACTCCTGGTATGGGAAATCCCTTTATCAACACTGATTGCAAACTGTCTGTCACCAGGTAGTTGCCCCTGAGGAGATCACCTGGTCTTGCCATGAGTCCCATAGTCAATAAGTATTAGAGGCAGGATTGATACCCAGATCTTTCAGGTTTTAGGTTCACCCCTCTCTTCACTGAACCGCTCCTTCCTTCCTTTGCAGTGGGGAAATAAAAAGAATCCTATACTTGGCTGCTGGGACCCCTTTCCCCCCCAGAGAAAAAGGCCAGGCAAAGCACTAGCCGAATGACATGCAGAGACTTGCTCTATGCACTGAGAACAAACCTCCCTGAGGCACTGTCTGGGGGGCTTCCCTGGTCTCAGAGCTGCCAGTTGGAGAAGATGTGCAGCATTTTAAAGGCTTAATTCTGGCTTTCTGATAAAGGAAGAAACATAATTCAAGTGTCTTAACAAGCTGAGATTCACGAATTTTGTCCTACCCTGAAATGACATTTGGCAGCAGTTTAATAGAAAATAATCATTAGAGGCTGACTGAGAACCCAAGAGGAGCATTCAATCTTGTTGAAATCCACTCATCTCAGAAATGAGCAGATTCAGGACAGGTGGACCCCCTGACTTCCTTCTTCCAAGACCGTAGACTTAAATCTTGCCAAGAGAATGAAAACCTCTAGGAAAAGGAAAGTGCTAAAAGAGAAAGGCTGAAGAGAAAGATCCCTTTCTACCCTGAGTGTGGGAGAGATTCAGACTAGGGTCACATCTGAGTAGCTGGATATGGCTAGAGGATCATGGCGTTTAGAAATGGAAAGGACACATAATGTGCAGGGTATTCCAAAGGTCTTAAACTTGTAATAAAACTTTGGGGATAGCTTGTATTGCTTTCAAGATTTCAAATCATTTTCTAGACATTGTTATTTGATCCTTGCAACAACTCATTTGGAAGGGACTGCAGTTATCCACACCCCATTTTATGGATAAGGAAACAGATTCAGAAAAGTCATTTTCCCCCCTTCATCATAGAGTCCTAAAACCACAAACTCAGAACTGAAAGGATCTGACCAATTATCTAATACAATCTCCTCAATTTACAAATGAGGAAACTGAGACCCAGAGAGGTGATGACATCGCTTATCATTCAATCCCAGCTTGAGGATTGGAATTCAGATTCAGTCCCTTCAAATTTAGATCTTTTCCAGCTGCACTTTCATGTTCCCTGCCAGGTAGGTGGCCCTATATTGCACAGAACCCTCAGCCTAGAATCAGGAAGGTACTTAAGCTAGGCACTAGCTGTGTGACCTTGAGCAAGTCACTTAACCCTGTTTACCTCTGTTTCATCATCTATAAAATGAGCTGGCGAAGGAAGTAGCAAACCATTTCAGAATCTTTGCCAAAGAAACTCAAAATGAGGTTATGAAGAATCAGGTGCTACTGAAATGACTGAACAACAGCAATTCCATCTTGCATACAGTTATATAGCAAGGACAAGTAAGACACGGGGACTGAATCCAGGTCATCCTGACTCCAAGCCCAACTCTCCATGATTCCCATGCTCTCTATCCCCAATGTCTTAAGAACCTATAGATTAAGACTATATAGACTAATAGTGAGTCAGAAATTACTGCGTCATAAGAGTCAAATCGAGGCAGCATGGCAGAGGAGAAAGAATGCTGGTTTCAGAGATTCCCGTCTCTACCGTATACTAGCTGTATTATTTTGGCAGATCACTTACCTTTTCTGAGACTCATTTTCCTAACTCATGTTGAATTATATGACCTCTGAGTTCTAATCCATTTCTAAATCTATGATCCTGAAATCAATCAAGAAAAAAAAATCCCTTACAGTCAGACATTAACTGATCAATCAATTACATGAACTGATGCTGAACAAAGTGAGCAGAATCAAGAAAACAACGTACACAGGAACAAGAAGATTATGGGATGATCAACCATGATGGAGGTGGCTCTTTTTAACAATGGGATGATTCAAGACAATTCCAATAGACTTCTAATGGAAAGTGCCATATACATCTAGAGAGAGAGAGAACTATGGGGGCTGAATATGGATCAAAGCATAGTATTTTCACCTTTTTTGTTGTTTGTTTACTTGTTTTATTTCTTTCTCATATTTTCCCTTTTGATCTGATTTTTCTTGCATACCACGACAAATATAGAAATATATTTAGAATAATTGCATGTTTAATCTATATGAGATTGCTTATTGTCTTGGGGGGAGAAAAATTTGGAACACAAGGTCTTGCAAAGGTGAATATTTGGAAAAATAAAATACTATTAAAATAAAAAAAATAATATCTTCAAGTGGGGAATGGGCAGGTCTGAAGGTGATGGATCTACCTTTGGGGCCTGTAAGCAGGAACTGGATGGCCAAAGATCAGATATATTATAGTATGGATTCCTTTCCACTCTGTGTTGGTTCCTTCCAACTCTAAAATTCTGTAATGCTGATTGAGTCCAGCTCTTTCATTTTCATAGAGGAGGAAAAACAGGCCAGAGAAAGGAAGTGACCTCTCCAGAATTTCACTGGCAATAAGTCACAAATCAGGATTTGAACTCAAATCCAACTACTTTCCTCATCAGTATGTCTCAGTTAATAGTTAAGTCAGTCATTTCCAACCCAAAATAGGAAATGATGAAGAGGAAGATCTGAGGTAGAGGTCCATGGCAAAAATAGAGATAGGTAATGAGAAAATATTCTCATTGATCAGGGACTCTTAATAAATATTAACTCTTAGCGGAGGTAAACTTTATGTATAAAGTAATAGGATGTTAAAGCTGGAGGGGATCTTTGAGACCATCTGGTATGTGTCTCTAGAACATACTTATCAAGTTAAGTGGGAAAATGGGAATCTGAGCTGTGCCATGACATGCAAGGTGCCAAATTATCCATTTGGAGCATATGAAACTCTCTGTCTTGGAGGCTTTTAGATTAACAGGGATTTAAGTAGATCATCTCTTTTTCCTTCTTTAGGTGGGGAGATTATGGTCCTCCATCAGTGAGCTGTCAGTGAGTCATTCATTTCATGCAGCTGTTGGAATCACAACTGGTTTTGCTTTGATAGATCCATTTATTCCCTCATTCATTCATTCAGTATATAGGAAAAGAGTGACTGCTCTGTGAATGATATGGAACCATAACTAGCAATTTTTGTACCTGATTCTAATGATGATTAGCCCTGTGACTTTTGGCAAATTGCTCCCTAACCATAGCTTCCTTGTCTGCAAAATGAGGGGCTTTGCCTAAATGACCCCAAGGCCCCTTCCACATCTATATCTATGAGCCTCTGATCCTATGGTGCCCCCATCTTGCTCTCAAGTCACTTCAAAGCAAAATCTCTCGGAAATAGGATTCTGTATTATCTTGTGTGGATATGTATGTATGCTTGTGTGAGATTGAGACCTATGGAAAATAGCTCCCATGGGTAGAAACCAATGGGATATTACCACGAGAGAATGAAGGGCATGAAAGAACAAGACAGGAAGAGCACAGGGAGGAGCTCACTTAGACTTCAGCCTCTGCTGAGAGGAAGTTTACTATCTGGTAGTTTCTTATTGCAATTCATTATTTCAGCTTACTAAGTGCCATCTAAATTTGGTACTTTGGAGCAAAGCTCCTGCTGCCATGTCCTGGTTATAGATTTAACAAGCCAAATGATCGGTCTTGCTGGGTGAAGCACTGAGTTTTAAAGAATCTTCCATATTAGCAACCCTTCCAATAGAGAACTTTTGGAAGATCTCCTGAAGTGACTTGTAGCCAAGAGAGAGAAGGCTGTGTGATAGTCCTGGAGGAAGAGTTGTCACAGAGCTCCAAAATATTCATAGCAACACTCATTGAGGCAGCAAAGAACTGGAAACAAAGATAGAAAGGACCCAATGATAGAAGAATGAATAGTCATTAGCATAGGATTATAATGTTATATTTTTGTACAATAAGAAATGACGATTGAAGAACTCAGAGAAACATAAGATTTTTGTGAACTGATACAGAGCAAAATAAACAGAAACAAAATGACTATATTATATAAAGGAAAATATCACTTCAAGGAAGCTGACTTCAAGAAATAGAAAAGTCAATAAATGTCCTAGAAATAATGAACATACCTTTGTCTTCATAGGAGAGAAATGGAGCATAACTAGGAAAATTTTTTTTTACATTTTAGAGTTTCCATTTCAGATATTTTTTCCTCTGTTTTGATCACAAGCAAAGCATTTCTTCTGTAAAGACAAAAGGTATAAATGAAATATATTTTTAAAGAAAACAAAAAGGACTGTTTTGAGAATCAGGGGGCTTGGGTTTTAGTTTAGTTCTAGCAATTTGGAGTGTATTCTCAGATAAATGACTTTCTTTTCCTAGGTCTCTGTGCTCTCCTCTTTCAAACTATATTATCAGATTCCGTAATCCCTAAGATCCTTTTTATGCCTTTTTTAAAAAAAAAATTATTTTGCTGAGGCAATTGGAGTAAAGTGACTTATCTAGAGTCACACAGCTAGTTAGTGTTAATTATCTGTAGTCAGGTCATCCTGACTTTGGAACCAGTAGTCTATCCTTTGCATCATCTGGCTGCCCCTCCTTTCCAGACTTAATATTCTATAATCCTCCCTCGTTGATTAATATTTATTAATAAGTCAGTATTGCAGAGTTGATAAGGGTACTGTGCTGGGGTCAGGAAGACTGGAATTCCCATCTCACCTGGAATACTTGCTAGCTGTGTGATCATGTACAAGGCTCTGGACCTTTGGACTGTTGTGAGAGCTAAATGAATTAATAGATATAAAAGACTTGGCAAAATTTAAAGCATTGACTATCAGTGAATTAGATCATCATCATGATCACCATTGTCACTACCAATATCATCATTTTCACAACCACCATCATCATCATCACCCCTTGACAGATATATATAGATATATTTAGATAGATCTATCTATAGATATATCTATATCTATATATATATCTGATGAAGTAGTGATCTTTCCAACTCTAGCTCCATTCTTGCCTCCTGTCAAAACTGTTTATCTTTATTCAACAGTTCTTCTTTGATATTAGAAAGTTCTGATGTAAAGGGATTACCTCATCTCATACAACAAAGGTCAGGGAATAGGGAGTCAGGAGATCTGACTTCCTCAAACTTCAAAGGGAGAGAGGTCTCCCAAGTCATGGAATCCACAACATTTCCAATGGGTGATCACCAGCTTTTGCTTGAAGACTTCCAGTTGAAGGGAAGACCTTCCCTCCTGAAGTGATCCATCACAGTTTGGGACCATTTTTAGGAATTTTTTCTTTACACCAAAACAAAACTTGGCTCTAATTTCTACCCATTCCCCTGATTTTGGCTTCTGAAACCAATCAATGATTGTTGCATACACTGTCAGGTCAACTAGCCAACAAAATATTTATTAAGTTTTAACTGTGTTCTGAGAACTGTACTAAATGATGATGATATAAATACAAAAAAGGAAAATCCCTGTTTCCTTATATCTTCTGTTTGGCTTTTGAAGCCCTTCACTTGCTGGCCCTCTCTGTCTTTCCTATCTTTTTACATTTTCTTTCCCTTCATGTACTCTGATATCCAGGGACCCTGGCCTTCTTGTATTTCCCCCACAGGACATACTTTCTCTCCACACTCTCCCCTTTTCATTGTCTGCCCTCCATACTTAAAAAATTTTCCTTCTTCCTCTCTTGCCAGGCTTTTCAGAAGTCCTTCAAAATTCACTTCAAACCCTATCTTTTCCAGGAGGCTTTAACTGGTTCTCCCATTTAAAATGCCTTCCCTCTGAGGTTAAGATCCTTATACTCACATAAATTCTTGTTTATTGTCTGCCCCTTTAGAATATAAACTCCCTAAAGGCAGGGATTGTATTTCACTTTTCTGCACTTCCCAGGGCTTCCTCAGTACATGGTATATAGAAACAGCTTCATAAAAGTTCCAATGTTAGGTGGATAACACATTCTACCAGGGGCTATAGGTACATATATATGTAAGTATAGATGGACTAAATACAAATTATGCATCCACTTTCATCTTGTTTGACATTTTTGTAAGTTAAGAGGGAGGATCTTAGATCATAGATTTTGGAGGCTATAGAGCTCAACCCCTTTATTATATAGAGGGAAACTGAGTCTGAGAAAAGCTAATTGATTTGCCCAGGGTCACACAACTAATAAGTGTCTGAAGTGTTTAAGACAGGATTTGAATTTTTATCCTTCTGACTCCAAGTTCAATACTTCATCCATTGTGGACTATGGTCAATAAAGGCTGTGTATTAGGGAATGGTTTGTATGTAGAAGTCAAAAAGACCTGGAACCTCATCGATAAAGAAGGGGTTCTTTTCTCTCATTCTTAGATGATTCTTTAGGAAACTTTCACCTAAAGGAAAACTGCTTTTTTGCCACCAGGACTAGTTGACAGAGAAACTAATTATGCCATTTTTGCCCTTCTAGGCCCTTACAAACACATAATCATGTTTTGTCTGTTCAGTCATAACTGGTCTAATAGTTCTCTCCTTGGGTCTGGGAACCCATTAATATAACTATTCTTTAAAGATGCAGATTGCAACCCATCCCTGTTTGCCCTTCTTATATACTTTCCCCCTATTTACCAGATGAAGTTTGGAACGGCATCCCTCAACCTACTTGTTGTAAGCCATATCTGACTCTTCATGACCCTGTGGACAGTACGAGTGTCTTGGCAAATATTGGAATGATTTGCCATTTCCTTCTCCAATAGATTAAGGCAAAGAAGGTTTAAATGGCTTTCCCAGGGTCATACAGCTAGTGTCTCCTGGAATCCAGGTCCAGCACTCTATCCACTCAGCCACCTGGCTGCCCTCCTCAGATTAGGGAGTCTCCTAAGGGGAGTACTCTGAGTATCAATAAATAATCACCCATTTTTACCTCATCACTCCTTTTTTTCACTGCTACATTTTAAAATAACATCATTTATTCTACTTCTTCATCATCCTTTCTGGATTGCAAGTGATTTCAGCCTGCTCATTACTAACCATAGGCCTCCCTGTTGCTTTCTAGGATGGTTTTTAACCTTTTGTTTTGGTCATGGATCTATTGGCAATCTGGTAAAGCCAGAATCAATTTTTTAAATGCATAAAATAAAAAAAAGAAATTAGTTATATAATGAAATATGCTTCTTAAATTATTTTTTAAATAAGTTCATGAACTTTAGGTTAAGAACCTCTACCTTAGGAGATTTTTTTTTAATATCCTACAATTTACAGCAGAGCAAGAACCCTCATAGAAGAGATAAAAAATAAGATGCTTAGAGCAGGGAAATAGCAATGTTGGTGAACACAGGCCTGTTGGCTCTTCCAGGCTCCAGACCTGGGTCCAAAAAGTCAGTTGATTCACCACCGAGAAGCCTTTTTTCTGGTGTTGATTTTGATCTTGTTTTTGTAATGCCGAGAGCCCAGCAGTTGCTCTGCTGCCAGGTTTGGGGCTGGGGATGTTATTCCCCTTATTTCCAAGCTGACACACCATGTTTTAGGCAGATGCACTATTGGATTCATTACATTAGCAATATTGCCTTGCGTTCTCTGAGGTATTGCTCCGGGGCTGAGTAATTTAGCAACAGGCTGGCAATGGGCAGATGAGTAAAATGAGACTTGGTTGCCATGGGGACAATTCCCCCACCTCTTATTTTGAAATTAATGGGGATAGCAGATGACATTTTGCTAATAGGGTTGGGATAGGGGTAGGGGAGGGAGAATAGACCATACCTACAAAGCTAGTTTGGTCAAAGTTACAGGTCATCCAGAGTCTATTTTTAAAGTTCCAAAAAGTCAAAGATTGATACGGCTGTGGTTTGCTCCCCATAACATTGGAAAGCCTTACATATATACAAAACAAGTATTTTAATCTTAAACAAAGTCCAATCTAGGGAAGAGCAAGTGGGATTTCCCCCTACTTTACTGAATTTTAAAGACACCAAATTTACAAGATACTAATAGTATTTCTCAACTATGTTCCAATGGCAAGTCCTTTTGTATATGGATTGAACTAAATGGGTCACTGATATTCTCTATGGCTCTTAAATTCTTGACTTCTTTCAGGGGAACAGACACATTATAGCTTACTGTCTACTTAGAGAGAAAGATGTTATTGAAAATAGGAAATTACCAAATAATATTCCGGAGCAAATTTCTTCTCAGGCTCTCCAAATTCTACATCTCATCTCTATTAACTAAATGTGTGCTTTGTTCTGATACTTGCAGTTGTTGTTGACTCATTTCAGTCACTGCCAACTCTCCATGATCCCTTTGGGGTTTTCTGGGCAAAGATACTGAAATGGTTTGCTATTTCCTTCTACAACTCACTTTCAAGATGAGGAATCAGAGGCAAACAGGATTAAGTGACTGGCTTAAGGTTGCACAGTTAGGAAGTATCTGAAGCTGGATTTGAACTCATGAAGCAGATTCTTCTTTACTGCAAACTTGACACTCTGCTCACTGTGCCACTTAGGGACCCATTCCACTATTATTTAGGATTTTATTTTATTTTATTATTTATTGTGACAATCGGAGTTAAGTGACTTGTCTAGTGTCACACAGCTAGGAAGTATTAGTGTCTGGGGTTGGATTTGAATTCAGGACCTTCTGAGGTCAGGATCCATTTTACCATCTAGCTGCACCCTATTTAGGACTTTAAAGCCAAGTATAGGTATCCATTGATTGGATACCTATTGATTGGGGAACATCTGGACAAATTGTGATACATGGTTATAATAGAATATTACTGCACTCTAAGAGAATGAAAAATATGAAGAATTCATAGAAATAAGAAAACATAAATTGATGCAAAGGCAGTCAAGCAGAACCAGAAAAATAATAAACATGATGACTATAGTAACATAAATGGAAGGAACAGAAATGAAACAGTAATGAAACTAAAAGTTGTATGATTATAATGAGTAAATTTAGTCATAAAAAGGAGAAGAGGAAATGAACCCCCCTTTTTTCTTTGTAGAGGTTAAGCACTATGGGTGTGGAAAAATACATATACTTCATTCTTCATTGATGTGTTGGTTAGTTTTGTTTAGCTTATTTTTTTTCCCTTTTTTTATTCTTTTTGAGAAAGGACAGCTTTCTGAGTAGAGAAGGGGGAGGGCTATATTGGGAAATGAAAGGGATAGAAAAACAAAAGATGTCAATAAAAATTTTTTAGAGCTCGGCATATTTGAGGTGCGGGAAAAACAGTAGTTCTAATCCTTTGAGGCAGAAGGCATGTCTTTAATTGTTGTTATCAATCCAAAGACCTGGGTAAAATCCTAGATATAAAGCAGATCAGCTCGGGATTTAATCACAGGAGGATGACTTAACTCCCATTCCATTTTGTCGGCTTTCTGCTAGTCAATACAGAGTATTATTTGTTATGCCTTGAAAAACATTTTACAGAGAAGGCAAGGGCACAGGTGGTGGAGGAGTAGGAGGTGGGGGGGGGACTACAGATATATTTCTTTAACACAGCTAACAGTGAAGAGAGCATGTATCCTGTCTTGGTAAACATCTGTTGCAATTAGAAGGCTCTTCTCTTCTAACGTACTGTGAAAAGAATATTAAGTTTGAAGACTTGGAATTGAATCTAGGCTTTGACATTTCCCATCTTCATGACTCTTGTAAAGTCACTTGTTCTTCCTTGGGATCTCAGTTTCCTCATCTGTCAAATAAAATGGTCATAAGTAATGGCTTCTAAAGAAACTTACAACGCAAAATCTCCATCCCCATCATCTTTTGAAATGAAAACTAGTTTTGGACACAGAAGACTTGGATTCAAGTTTCTTCTTGGGCACTTTTCAGCTGTATGATCTTGGGGAGAAAGCCACTTGATTCTCTGATTACTTTATGCCTTTACAAAATGGAGTTTATAATACATATATGATCAGGCTCACAGGGTCACCATGAGGAAATCTTTTGGTAAACTAGAAGGTGCCTTAGAAATATGAGTTATTCACATCATGGAAGGAAGAAGATATGATTAGGTAGTTTTCAAAAATCACCAGGCTGCTCAAATTTTATTCCAACCTATGATTTAAGTGGATGACAACTCCATTTTCCGAGATCATAGATGACCTTGTGCAGCCCTCCCTTACTCAAACCCACTCACTTGCATGCCATAGCATTCTCTCTCTGAGGTCACGGTCATCTTTGAGAACAAAGGACAAGCAACAACAAACAAGATCTATGTTAGAAGGACCCTTACAGGTCATCTAGTCCATCCCCCTCATTATAGATATGAGGAAATTCAGTCTCAGAGAAAGTATGTGACATCTTCAAGGTCTCACAAGTTACCACTAGAGGCATAATTTGAACCGGGCTTCTCAGAATCCAGAGCCAGCACATGGTTTTTCTTCTCTCCAATCGTCTTCTCTCTCACTTAACCTCTTTCACTTCCTTCTGCTACAGTAAGGCCAAATTAAGCTATTGCTTTCAGAAAATAAAAATTCCTTTGTAAGCACAGTTTTGTGAAAAATTAAGAAAAAAACAATATAAAGGCGATTTCATCTTGATTCAGGTTGTGATTTTTATTGATAGCATCCTGCCCAATTTCTTTTGAGCCTTGATAGTGCTGGTTAAAATACAAGATGAGGCAGAATAATTAACAAATGTATATATTATGTTTCTGTTTAGTTTTTTGTTTCTAAGACTAATTATTTGTTTGATTATGAGCATCTTTCATGAGGGCAGAATAAAATGAAGAGATTAGATAGAAAATCTTAAATAGGTAAAGATCGCATTGTTTTTGCTCAAGATTATTTATTTTTAAAAACATAATCCGTCAAAGGAACCCACATATGCAAAAATGTTTGTGGCAACCCTTTTTGTAGTGGCAAAAAACTGGAAATTGAGTGGATGCCCATTAGTTGGAGAATGGCTGAATAAATTGTGGTATATTAATATTATGGAATATTATTGTTCTGTAAGAAATGACCAGCAGGATGATTTCAGAAAGGCCTGGAGAGACTTATATGAACTGATGCTGAGTGAAATGAGCAGAACCAGGAGATCATTATACGCTTCAACAACAATACTATATGATGATCAATTCTGATGGGCATGGCCCTCTTCAACAATGAGATGATTCAGGCCAGTTCCAATGACCTTGTGATGATGAGAGCCATCTACACCCAGAGAGAGGACTATGGGAACTGAATGTGGTTCACAACATAACACACTTTCTCTTTTTCTTGTTGTTTGCTTGCAGTTTGTTTCTTACTCATTTGTAAAGGGCAGAAACTCTGAGTTGATTCACTGAGATCAGACAATCGAGCACTTAAGGCTAACTACCGATTGGACAATACTCTATTAGCATATGCTTAGGAAATGGCCCTTCCCACTATTCTGTGCTGGCTCAATCTTTTGATGTATACAGAGAATTGTTGGAAGGATTAGGGGGTGGAGTAAGACAGGCCAGAGTCACTTTGGGAGTAGAGGAAGAGAAGGAAGGTCCTGCGTCCATCCTGTTCACTTCTTCCCCTAAAGACCAAGAACTTTTGCTTATCCTGACTCCAGCTGATTCTAAGGTATCCAGGGTGCTAACTCGTTCTTCACACTCATTTTCTTTCCATTTTGATCTGATTTTTCCTTTGCAACAAGAGAATTGTATAAATATGTTTACACATATGGATTTAACATTTTAACATGTATAACATATATATATATATATATATATATATATATATATATTGCATTGCATTGCTTGCCATCTAGACAAGGGGGTGGAGGAAAGGAGAAGAAAATCTGAAACACAAGGCTATGCAAGGGTCAATGTTGAAAAATTATCCATGCATATGTTTTGAAAATAAAAAAAAGATTAAAAAAATAAAATAAATATAAAATGTCAATCAGAGGTTTAGGCTATTGGTCATTCATACCTTAGAGCTTATTTCTTTAATCTAATCAGCCCTTAGTGGAGATAAACCTAACAATGGAAGTTATGATCAGGGAGGAGGGAAAAGTGGTAAAGTATAGATAAATCATATTCACATATGTGCTCTCCCCCCTTTATTTTCCTGCTTTTATTATTGCTACTTTTATAGTCCCCTCTTCATAGGGATGTTTCCAATTTATATATTTCCATGCCATATAAGAGCCTCTTGGACTTGAAAGTTCAGAGTTCTAATTCTGAATGAGAAGCACTAATCTTCTGAAATATGAATAATTTTATAATCCAAGTATGTTTTTCATTTTTGAGGATTATAATGAAAATAGAAATTGATCCCACAAATGCCTAAACTATGATAGGAATAGAAGGCTTAACAAAATGTGAATTTAATAATTTTCTTCTACATCTTTTGACATATGCTGATATATGAAATGTGTATATACATATGTGCATATGTATGTATGTGTATAAAACTGAGGGAGAGAAGAGAAGAGAAGGGAAGGGAATGGGGAGGAAAAGAAGGAAAGGGGAAGGGAGAAGAGAAGAGAAGAGAGGAGAAGAGGAGAAGAGGAAAGGAGAGGAGAGGAGAGATGGGGAGAGATGGGGAGAAGGGAAGAGAAGAGAAGGAAAGTTTGGCTTTCCTGAGACTAATCATCTCCACAGGCTCAGGTGCTAGTGGCTTGATTTCAGTTTCAACCTCCTTGCAGGACAGTTCCTTTTTTCTGTCCCTGTTTCCAAAATCTGACCATTTATCTCTCTATTTATCACTGCCAGTACAAGGAGAACTGGATAGAATAGTGTGTACATGTGAATCAAGGAAATTAAGAACAATTTTATTGTGTGTGTCCTCATCAGTGAAGGAGAAAGCTCATCTCCTTATCTTCCTACTACCATCCACACTTGACCACATACATGGATGATAATTTGCACATCAGATCCTATGTTATTGCATGCAATATTTTAAAGCACCTGAATAACCCAGATGAATGTTAAGGAAAACAGACAAAGCATTAGAAGGTAAACTCCCTGAAGCTAGGGACCATTTTGTTTCAACCTAGCCTACTGCCTATTCCCAGACTGGCATTTAATAGTAAAAGTTTATTGGATTGGACAGAATTGGCTTTGCTGCCTTGCAGACATTTCTCTCTGACAGTCTCCCAGACAGTACAGGCAAGGTCTCATTGAACCAGAAGAGCCTGTGTGGCTTTGAGTCAGACCTGAGTTCAAATCCTCCTCTGACCCTTCTTAGCTGTGTGACTCTCACCGGTCACCCTCTTTCTCTGGATGTCAGTTTACAAAATGACTTCTCGGTGTCTAAGGTTCCTTCCCTTACCAAGTGTCTGCTTCTGTGGATGATCCCAGGTTTGTAGAGCAGGCCCAGAAGATTCTCCCTGGAGAGAACTTTTCTGATTGGCTGCTTGCATGGTAGCCCATCAGGAGGGATGTTCCTTTTAACCAAAAAGTTCTCAGCTGTTGGCATTTTGGCTTCTCTCCTGCTCAGAAACGCAGATCTGAGATTTAAAGTATTTCAGAGGAATTTTAAATAATTGCAAGACTCAATCTGCATTCTGTAAAAACCTGTACCAATCTTGGGAGTGAAAACAAAGGCCTATTCACGGCGATGATCCCTTGCCAAATTGGGCGTGTGAAAGCTTATGAGAATTTGCTTATAGACCTTAGTATATTGACTTAATGACTTAAGAATATAACTCCTTCAAATGCCTTAAATTTCAAGAGGGTTTTATTCTCTGTGTTCTCTCTTAAGAATGCAATGTATCTGGGACAATATAGGTGGGCAAGTGATTCCCCAAGTATTATTCTGGGCACCAAAGGGGAATTAAAGAAACAAGCTTTACCGAAGGGGTTTGCTAAGACCCTGACATCACGGGAAAGCAGAAAGATCAGCGCTGGCATCCTCCGCACGCCAATGCCTTTTCTTGGCTGGAACGGCAGCCACGGCAACAATGGCAGCCCCACAGTCTGGCCAAACACATCTCCTGCTGCATGTTCGGCTCATGGGAAGGATGGAAGTGATACCTGACTGCAGCCCAGAGCACGCTGGAAAGAATTGGGCTGGGGGTAGGGAGATGGCTGTCAATAAAAGGACCGGCCAATTATTGCTCTGGAATATCTAAAGGGTGGAGGAGATAGCAACTGCTGGAAACGGGGACCATTGTTCTTCACAGATAGAGCAAAAATAATAATAATAAAAACCGAGAATCACCAGGGTTGTTTCCCTCAAAAGCTTTAGGCTTAATGTAAGGAAAAAGTTCCAAATAAGTAGAGCTTTCTCAAAATAAAATAACAGTAACAGTGATAAGTATTTATAATTATACAGTGCTTTAAAGCTTGCAAAGTACTTTACAAATATATTATCTCATTTGATCCTCACAATGATCCTGTGAAATAGGTATTGGTATTATCACCGATTTATAGTTGGGGAAACTGAGACTGAGAGATTGTGATTCAATCAGGATAACACAACCAATAAATATCCAGGATGGGGTTCAAACTCTGGTCTTCCACTTGGTCCAGCACTTTACTCAGTTTTCATAGAATGGATTTCTAGTGAGTTTTTTTTTTCCATTTTTCATGTAGATGGTAGATGACCATTTGCTTGATATGTTATAAAGAAGATTCTTATCTAAATATGGGTTGGATTAAATGACCTCTAAAGTACCTTCCAAATGGAAATTCTGTAATTTTTATGAAAACAGAAAATGAGGATGAGAAATTGGGGAAAGTCCAAAAGAGGATCATGGGAATTTCATTAAATTTTAATGAGTGGAGGGGGGGAAAGCAGTTCAGCAAAAATAATCAGCACATTAATCAAGCCCAACACTACAAACCAATTTTTTTTATACCCATAGTTCCTCATCTCTGCAAAGAATGGAGTAAGATCATTTTCCTTTTCTCCCTTTTTTTTTGCTGAAGCAATTGGGGTTAAGTGACTTGCTCAGGTCACACAGCTATCCTCTTTCCTTTTTTTATGAGGGGGATACATTGAGAAATATAGACTCTTTGACAGTGGGGATTATTTCATTCTAAGTATCTGTAACCCAAGTACCTAGCATAGTTCCTATCACATAGTAGGTGCTTTATGAGAATACAGCATTTCACACCTGCATTTTTGATTTCCTTCACAAGCTAATTGTACAATAATTCAGAGTCTGATTCTTTTTGTACAGCAAAATAATGTTTTGGTCATGTATACTTATTGTGTATCTAAGTTATATTTTAATATATTTAACATCTACTGGTCATCCTGCCATTTAGGGGAGGGGGTGGGGGGGGTAAGAGGTGAAAAATTGGAACAAGAGGTTTGGCAATTGTTAATGCTGTAAAGTTACCCATGTATATATCCTGTAAATAAAAAGCTATTAAAAAAAAAAGAGAGAATACAGCATTTTTGGTCCCCATATTATATGACTGACCAGTATGGAGCATGCCATCTTTTAAAACCTTTAGTTTCCCTTCCCCTGATGTCTTCTCAGCTCCCTTCAATTCTGTTTCCCACCCTCACCCAAACTCAAACTCTCTCATGGAGAGTGTGCCCTGTCTGCTCCCACCCATGGTTACCTTTGACCTCCTAGAGCTTGGATTTTCAGGTTGATCACTGGGCACTCTTCATACCCTGCCTTGTATTATAGTTATTTTTCATATATACCTATACTTTCAACTTTCCTAGACTATAAGGTCCATTAGGACAGTCTACCCATTTATCTATATCTATTTATTTAAATTCCTATCACTTATTTATCTATTATCTATCATTTATTATCTATCTATACATTTATGTCTATCTATGTCTATTGATTCATTTATCTTTATATTACCTATCTATGAGTAAGTATTAAGTTCTCAGGCCATATTTAAACTCTTTGTTCTTCTTCTCCTCCTTTTCTTCCTCTTCCTTCTCCTCCTCCTCCTTCTTCTCTTCTTCCTCCTTCTTCTCCTCTTCCTCCTCCTCCTTCTCTTCTTCTTCCTCTTCTTCCTTCTCCTTCTCCTTCCCCTCCTTCTCCTTTTTCTTCTCCACCTCCTCCTGAACCTCCTCTCCTCTTCTTCCTCCTTCTTCTCCTGTCTCTGCCTGTTTCTCTCTCTCTCCCCCATGCTCCCTCCCTTTGTTCACATACAAGCATATACCTGTAGTAGCTAGTACTGATTTAATTTCTGTTGGAAAGGGGGAAATAGAAGGAGAATGGTGATTGGAAGGGCAAGGTAAAGTAAGCACTCATCATCGGAACCCCAGAACCTCTGGGTGAGAGCCCAGACACCAGTTGGAGGTAAAGGATGAAATACGAGCAACATGGTATGGAAATGATCCTGGAGATAGAAATGGGTATAACCACACCTCTGCCTTTCTCAGGGCCAGTTGTAGGGAAAAACACTGTCAATCTTAAGGCACTGTAGAGCTGGGAGCTTTTATGATTTCTTTCCTTTGATGGCATTCCCTGCACCCTACTCCCAGACCAGGTAAACCCAGCATGAAAGGCTCAGGATCATCGCTGTTGAGCCCTTCGTGGCCCCTGCACCTTTTTGCTCTGGGCCTTTGGAAGCTGTTTTATTTGGATTCTGATTCCCAATGCAAATACACCTGCCGAGGATGATCTATCAGTGCAGAAAGGTTACACCCTCATGGAACATGAAGTCAGACCTCTGATGTTGGTCGTTAAGGACAACCAGATACTGGAACTTTTGCTACAAACCGAAGCGAGTTATTTTATGTTAATCTCAAATGAATGAAAAGGAAAGCCCAGGTTACCCTCGTCTGCCTTTGATGTCGCTGTGTATTGGACAAGGGTGTTTGCCCAGTGGTGTCTCTCTTCCTGTTACTATCTTAGGCTACCTGAAAGTGGGGAAACAGGCCTGGAAAGATGAAAAGCAGCTTATTACAGGAAGCGTCTAAAGTGGGGGGTCCTTCAGGGACCTCTGCCATTTAAGCTCATGGTTTTCAAAATGTGTTTCAGAGTGCTGGCCTTGTCTGTGCCTCTGAAAACATACTGACTCTTACTCAAATCCATTATGGGACCTCGTGTTATGTGAACGTCACATTACATCATTGCTGGACCTGGGTGATCAGAAACCTCACTGTGATATTCTAGGACAGAGAAGAAGCCCCCTTAGGGATCCGTGGGCCCAGCTCTGTTGCTCTTTCCACTTCACAATGCTGGAAAGTAATAAATAGCTATAAATAGTCATAATCTTGCTGGCTAACACTTATTTATCTTGCTTCTCATTGCCTTTACCCAGAATTCTTCACTTTCTTCAGTGATGCCTTTTAGAGTCTCGGGTGCCACCATCTACATTAGACCTTTCCTCTCCTTTGGTCTTTACTCCATACTCAGTTGTCAACACTTTCTCCCTTTTGGAGTCACTTTGAATTTTTTGTATGTATTTTGTATTTTCTTAAATGTATGTTTTATGATTCCAATAGAATGGAAGGACAAAATCTGTGTGAATTTTTGCCCATTTCTCTCCATCCCCAAGCACAGTGACTTAGATTTGTACAAAATCACAGAATCATAGAATTGGAAGGGATCTTGTTCCATCTTGTCCAATCCATGGATGAAAAGAACCCCACTCTAACAGATCCAATAAGTGGTGATCAAGTTGATTTGAAGGGAATCTTATATGATCTTCCCTCCAAGCTAGTAAGGCAAACAGAGCAAGCCAATTCCATTTTACCAACAGAATCACAAAATCAGTATTTGAGTGTTGGAAATATTCAACAATTCTATCTAATACATTTCCCACTACAATATCCCCAACAAGAGGAGTTCCTGCCTTTGCTTGAAGGTCTCCAAGAAGAGGGGAGCGTACCACTTCTGGAAACAGCCTATTCCCCATTTGAATACTTTTACATTCTAGGAATCCTTTCCAGATATTAAACCTTTAAAGTTCTGCTCTCTGGAGCCAGGCTGAGCAAGCAAAATTTTTTCTTCACTTGAAAATCCTTTCCATACTAAGAAGCCCACTCTGAATATTCTTCTTCTTCTTTTTGCTGAGGCAATTAGGGTTAAGTGATTTGCCCAGGGTCACACAGCTAGGAAGAGTTAAGTGTCTGAGGTCAGATTTGAACTCGGGTCCTCCTGACTCCCCTTCCCTCGGTTAAAATAACCTTACGTGGTTGGATTTTAGCCTCTTCGTCATTCTGATTGCCCTCCTGTGGATCCTCTGGCTTATCAACACCCTTCTAAAACTGTGGCATTCAGTAGTGAACATAGAGTTTCAGATGAGGTTGGATGAAGGCAGAGTGTGTTGGGACTATTACCTCCCTATTTCCAGAAGCCATAATTCCTTGATATAGCCCCAAATCACATTAGGTTTTTTGGTAGCCATGTCATATTGACTCTTATTGAGCTTTCAGTCCACTAAAACCCCCAGCTCTTTGTCCAAACAGTTACTGCTAACCATTTTTCCCATCTCGTATTTGGGAAGTTTATTGTTTTCCAAATACAAAATTTTACATCTCTCCCTTTTGAATTTCATCTTAGTAGGTTCAGCTCAGTTGTTAGTCTGTCAAGATATTTTTGGACTCTGATTCTGTCACTTTAGCATTGAACCTCTAATGATGATTACATCCAGGAAGATTTGAATCAATCTATATCTCTTATCTTCTCTAGAATAGCATGAAATATTGTGTGAAAAGCTTTGCTGAAACCTAGGCAAAATACATCCAAATCACTATCTTCATTTTCTATATCTCAGAGCAGGGAAGTCATTTGCTCAAGTTCACACAGATAGCCAAGCAGCAGACTGAATGAATTTGGGAAATTTGGCTCCAGCCTCTTCCCCTCAACTATCTTGTTCTTGAACTCTGCACACAGCTTCAGCACTGACTCAACAGACAGCTCTTCTGTCTTCAAGTTCACTTTTTGAATAGTTTATTTTACCCTCTGAATTAAAGGTTAAGTGCTGTGCTATTAAAACAGTGAGTCTGGGCTTACAAATTTAGGTGACAAATCATTTGACCATTTTCAGAGGGATGTGTGTGTGTGTGTGTATGTGTGTGTGTGTGTCTGTGTGTTTGTGTACCAAGTTATCCTTAGTGTGGGTACTTGTTCATATTTTTATTTGATTATTTGTTTGCATGTATCTTATTGTGTTTACATATAAGCCAGATTTTTTTTTATTATAGCTTTTTATTGACAAAATATATGCATGGGTAATTTTTCAACACTGACCCTTGCAAACACTTCTGTTACAACTTTTCCTCTTCTTCCCTTCACCCCCTCCCCTAGATGGCAGGCAGTCCCATACATGTTAAACATGTTAAAGTATATATTAAATACAATATATGTATACATGTTTATACAGTTACCTTGTTCCACAAGAAAAATTGGATTTAGAAAGAAGATAAAAATAACCTGGGAAGAAAAACAAAAATGCAAGCAAACAGTAACAGAAAGAGTGCAAATGCTGTGTTGTGGTCCACACTCATTTCCCGGTGTTCTTTTGCTGGGTGTAGCTGGTTCTGTTCTTCACTGACCAATTGGAATTGATTTGGATCCAGAGGGTTTTTTTTAAGGAGTACATCTGTAATGGAATACTCCCGGATTCCTGTAGATTTCTTTTGACACCACAATTTTTCTACATCCCTTTATTTCTTAAATCTTACTTTTAAAAAATGGAGATTCTTTATCTTTTTTGGTGTCATGGAGACCTCTCTGGCAGTCTGCTGAGACTTATGGACTCCTTCTTGCCATAATACTTTTACATGCATAAAATAAGATACATATGATTACAAAAGAAACCAATTATATTGAAATATATTTATCAATATATTATTAAATAAAATTAGTGGATACCAAGTTAAAAGCTCATATTTTAAAAAAATAACAATTTAAACTGTGTTTTAAAATTCAACCATGGGCAGGAGAAGCAGGAATAAAAACAAAATCAATCCCTTCCCTGAAGAGGATGATACCATTACCAGGAAATAACCCAAGAGGACTTTATCCTGTTTGAAAAGCAGCATGATTTAGTGTATGCAGTATCAGACTTGAAGTCAAAAGCACTCAAATTAAAAACACCAGCTCCACCATTTACCAACTGAGTCACCCTGAACAAAATGGATAGTCTTTCACTGCCTCAGTTGCCTCATGTGAAAAAAAAGAAGGGATTGGACCAGATAGTTTCTAAGATCCTTTCCACCTATAAAATCTATAATCCCATGATCCTATGACTACTTGAGGATCAAAGGAAGTAGTTCAATTTCAAGAGAAATTAGACACACCCTAGAATAAAGCCTGCAAACATTTGAAAAACACCAGTGGCAATCTTTGCTTGGGAAAATTTCCATTGCGATTTAGTCAATGGAAGTACAGCAATTTGATATTTTATTTATTTGATTCTTTTTTTTGAGACTGGGTTGCTTGATCTTGTTCAGTTTCTGAGTGCAGAACCTGTTCGCGTTCCTGATACCACTGCTGATTGGCAAGGACTTTTTTGTCTGCTCCATTTGGAACTCCATTTGGAAGTAGCCTGGTGGACCCCTTTCCCGGGGCTAGTCTTAGAGTGGACATCTGCTCTGCTTTTGCCCTACTGCAGCTCAGACTCCATAGCCCAAATGATCCACCTGACTCAACCTGGTAGTAGGAACTATAAGTGTGCTCTAGGTGTTGTAGAGCACCTTGGTTGAGTTTCTGCAACACCTAGCTTAATATTTTATTTATTTCAATAAATATTTATTAAGTACTTACTGTGACAGGTACCGTGGTAGGTATTGAGGATACAACCTCCCCCCCCAAAAAATGCACTAATTTCTGGGGCTGGGGAGTGAAGAGAACATATATTTATTAAGTGACTACTATGTTCTAAGCACTTTATAAATATTATCTATTTTGATCCTCATAACAACCTCAGCACAGTAGCTGACAAACAGTGGGTAATTAAGAAATGTTTGCTGTAATTGAAATTGCATCAAGTTAAATCATCAATGTCTGAGGAACATCCTGAAGTGTTTAAAATTATATCTGGTACTATGACATCCCAGATGAATTTTTCCAGGTGCTTTCTTTCCTCTACTATATTCAGAAGCATTTTATAAAAGAAAAATAAATATAGCCCTTATGTTACACTATGACCATTAAAAAGTGCTATCTTTACCTCCATTTTACAAATAAGAAGAGGAATAGAGGTTAAGTGACTTGCCCAGGATCATATAACTGGTAGATGTCAAAAACAGGATTTGAACTCAAATCTTTATGATTTCCAAAGACCATTGCCCCACCTGGGTGCTACTTTACTCTGAGTATACCAGGAAACTCTCTAAGATAGAAATTTATCACCAGGGATCCATGATTTTATTTTAAAACCACTTCAATGTAAAAACCTTAAAGATTAGGTACTGATGTTCTTTCATGAGAGTGTCCTCATTGGAAGTTCCCTAAACCAATGAAATTAGAGTCCCAGTTCAAAATCCCATAGCATACCCATAGCACAGTGGCCATCCACAGTGGGTATTTAAATGCTTGCTGCAATTGACATTGCATGACATGAAATTATCAACGTCTGAAGAACATCTTGAAGTGTTTAAAGTAATGTCTGGTGCTATGGCATCCCAGATGCATTTTTCCAGGTGCTTTCTTTCCTCCACCATATTTAAATACATTTTATGAAAATAAAAATAAATGCAGTCCATATGTTTAACTGTGGACTTCAAAAGGCACTCTGGGGAGACTTCTAGAAAAGATGAAGAAATTAACTAAATGCCATCAATATTAAATCCTGGATTGTCAAATAAGTTATTTATGGATTGGAAGGAATAAGACTTTGAGGTTTATGTATATGTCTCGGTGGAGGGGAATGTGCTGATCAAGGGAGGAGGGAGGTATAGAACTGCAGATGTTGCAGAAAGGATTCTTTATCAGGTATGTTTTGACCCAGATAGCTACTCAGGTTCCCTTTCCATACTTATATTTGGTGAATCCAAGTAGGTAATTACAGTACTTTCACTCTCGTTTTACAGATGAGGAAAAGTGAAGCCTTGATGTGGTATCTGTCTGTGGTCAGATAGCTGATATTTCTAAGACTCTGGCTAAGTTATTTCTCTTTTTTCATCTGTACAATGAAGGGATTGGATGCTGCCCTGACTGGTGGTAGATTTCCCCTCATTGAGGGGTATAAAACAAACACTTGTCAGGGAGGATTTCTTGGTCTGGCATAATGTGGTCCAACTGAGTCCTGAAGTTACTTTCAGCCCCGAGATCCTGGAAATCAGCAATCCTGTGTCCACAGTCCTTTTCTAGAGCATCAGAGAATACACGTGCTCCCCTCTGATCTGGAAACACGTAATAAAATTCTCTAGAGCACATCTTGGGGGAGAGGGGGAGGAGAAAAAAATCAATCCAATAAGCTTATCTTATTTACAAAATTAGAGATAAAATTCAGAATAAACCCAAACAAGCTCCCAATGCAGCCCCCTCTCCTCTGCCTGCTCCCCACTCTGGGGATCCTGTTTAGACCGTTTGGGTCCTCCAGTTGGAACCAGTCACATTCACATCCACACACCAACACGCACAACCCCCCAGCAGACAATGAAGGACATCCCTCCGCACCTCAAAACCCAGCTTCTTCCGAATGACAGATGACTGTCGGGGGCTGTCCAAGCAGCACAGGCAGTGACTTGATAGACCCGAATGAAAGCAATTTACAAGTGCAAGTCTGTTTCTTTTGGCAGCGGAAGGAGCTGCTAATGGATTCATCATTTTCTATTCGGCATGAATGTCAAACAAAAAAACATTTAGGGCTCTATTCATCTGGATTTCTGGCTCTGGGCTTGCCAGTCGGGGAAGAGGCACCGGGACTTGAATCCTGCCGAGCCCCAGTCCTGATTCATGTTTCCCGAGTTTCCGTGGGGCCAGAGCCCGGGGAATTCGGAATCTGGCCCACTGCCCCCTCCCCCGTTCCCCACCCCCACCCTGCCCAATTTCCCCCACGAGACCCCACGGCCCACAGTTGTGCTTCTTAGATGAATGTGGCCCATGGAGGAGGGCCTGAGTTCAGTTCTGACCAAATTATCCAGAGCTCTCCGACATCATGGGAGATGGGCCAGAGAGAATGGGTGGATGGGAAATCCAAAAAGCTCCCATTGGCTTACAAATAATTGATTATAAAAATGGAAGGCATTTCTCCCCTTTGATAGAGTAGATCAGAAGATGCATCCTGGTCTCGTGGAAAGAACTGGATTAACAAAATGGGACACTTGGATTTATGGCCATGTAACCTTGTGGATGTGCAATGACTTTGTATGCGCCTCCAGTATGGAATGCAGATGCGTGTATTGAGGTCTGGCCCCGGGAATAAGCTAAGGATGGGAATGGGAGAAGAACCTTATCGACAGTCAATAAACATCAAATAAGTGCCTACTTTGTGCCAGACACTGTGCTAAATCTGCAGATTCAAAGACATGTAAAAGATCCTGTTCTCAAGAAGTTCACAGTCTAATGGTGGAGAAAGCATGCAGATAGCTCTGTATAGACAAGCCTTATAAAGGACTAATAATGCAAGAGTTAAATGAGAATAATGCCTCTTTTCTAGCTTCTGTTGCACTTAATTTTTTTTTAAAATGGGACTGTTTAAATTTCTCCGCTCTTGTTCCAGCTAGATATTGATGCAATATTTTAGCCTTTTTTCTTCAAATTTTCAATAGTTTTCTCCATTCATTTTTGCCATAGTGGTATTTATTGTTTGACTTTAGAGGTATTCTTAGACATCCTCACCTTAATAATAATAGCTCTTACTATATATCTGATAAAGTAGGTGGTGATGGGGCCAAACAGATAAATATATGAAATTCATACCTTTCTTGATTATCCTTATTCCTTGAGCTTTCCAGAGCCTGTTATCTGCAGATGATGATGTATGATTGAGCCAAGTCCAGAAACATTTCATGACTGAGGTTTATAATTACTCAAAAGAGTTCAAATTAATCATCCACACAAGAAAAACACAAATGGATGATGAGCATGTTTTATCCAAATCGTCACATGGAGTCAGATAAACATAGTTTTGTTATCTACAAGCATATACTTGTAGATATATTTATACTTATATATACATACATATATTTGTAGATGTATTTCATTTCTGTGTATAGACACATATTTATTGTTTCTATTGTGTGTTATGTAGTATAAAGATCAAAGTAAAATAATCCCTGCTCTTCAGGAACTTCTCAGAAGAAATAATGACAAATACCACAGCTGGATAATAATTTGGGCCTAGAATATAAAAAGAGAAGGAGAAAAGACTGAATTAAGATCACACCTTTAGAGTGGGAAGGCCCAGTTGCTTTCAGGGATTTCAATTGTTTTTGAGTGACTCTAAATTGTTCATTGAAACAAATGTTCATCAGTTTAATATCAACTAACACTTTGATATCAAATAACAGAGTGCTGACGTGAATAGAGAGCTGGTTTTTGTTGTTGTTGTTGTTGGGGTTTTTTTTGTCTTTCCTTTCTTTGTGTGTCCAGTGCTTAGCAGAGTTCCTGGAATGGTACATGGCAAGCATTTTTGATTAACTCAAGGGAGGTCCCCGTCGATGAGATCACAGAGCCACTGGAGTATTCAAGAGAGAATTCTTTCTTTTGAAAAATGGCAAAGGTGATTGTCAGCATAATTCAAGGAAGAGAGTGTGTTAAAATTTAGTTAATTATAATGGGGGGCAATTGAGTAAATTAGTCAAATCACTCTACCCTATTTAAAGCATGTCAAGATGCTAATCTTGAAAACATTTATCTTGTAAGAATATACCATAATCACGCAGGCCCGATACATTTATCAAGTGAGAACATATTTTTATTATTCACTGAGTATGAACAAGACTTAGACCCTTCTATTGGGATCACAGAAGTGAGTTTAGATGGGGGCAAGTGCCTCAGTAATGACCTGTGGATGTCTATCTAAAAATCAGGGAACTGGTTCAGAATTCAGAAAATTTAGAATGACTGGAAGCAGAGAGGAGGGAGTGTTTCAGTTAACCCTCTGAGAAAAAATCAGAATAGGAGCAAGAAACAGAGTCTGGGGCCTCAGCCTCAGAATTAGCATTCTTCACACCAGCTTGGCTACAGAAGTACCCTTTGAACTTTAAAAGGGGCTGGAAGATTCTGGATTTTCTATCTTACTATCAATGTCTTAGCAGAAACCTTAAAACAGATGACATCAGTATCTATATAAAAAAGACAAGAATAGTTTGGACCAAGAATAAAGGCCTTTTAAAAAGTCCAGTAGAAAAGCTATATGTTAAGTGTAGGGAATATATCTTGTAACTCCAACAAAAGGACTTACAGGAGTTACGTGATATGTGATCTCTAAAGGTTAACTCCACATTCTTGTAGATTCTGTATATATTGATGGAAGAGTACGTCACATGTTTTGGGGATGATATTTTTGCCAACTAATGACTTAATAGAAAGTTATTATTCAATGATGTCTGATTCTTCATGACCTCAGAGACCGTAGCACACAAATCCTGCCCTTTGGGTTTCCTTGGCAAAAATACTAGAGAGGTTTATTTTTTTCTTGCATGGATTAAGGCAAATAGAGGTTAAATAAATGCTACTAAGCTAAAAAGTAAGTATTAGAAAGCAAGTAAGTGTCTGAAGCCACATTTGAACTCATCTTCCTGATTCCAGATCCATGTTTTATCCACTGAGTCATCTAAATAATACTCAATTCTAAAAACTAATTATCTGGCTGCTAAATGACATCAACTGATAAACACTGTGGGAAGCACACCGGTAGGGGCTCAAGAGCTATAGAACTAGACAAACAGCATCCTTAACCTTCAAAAGGGTGGCCCTAGAGGCTAGTAGGAACTTAGTGGCCATATTCTGGCTACCCAAGTCATCGGGCTTGAGTAGGAGTTAGGACAGTAGCCCTGAAACAAGTAGTCACAGAAATATCCCTCCAGCCAGATTATTCATTCAAATGAGGACGTTATTTTATTGCAGCTCTTAGTTGAATATTATTTATTTGTGTCTTTTAGAAATGACTATACGTGATAGTGGGCTACAGCTACAGAAAACAATAGACAATGCACATGATCCCTGCTTTAGGTCCCACCTGAAGAAAAGCTCCCATTCCTGTTTCCAGAGACCCTGCCGGCTTCTACATGGTGCACATAGAATGCGCTAAGCACCAGGCTTAGCTCCGGCAATTATTGGTACATTTCAAATGAGCACAGCATGAAGAATAAGTCTGAAGAAAGATTAAGACACAAATACTAAGGACAAGGGGGGAAATGAAAAGATAGACCAAAAGAACCTGCAAAGCTGGAAAGGACTAGCAATCTGCAGGAAGCTGGTATTCTTATGAGAGATGTGAGTGACCCATTCGGGGTTGAAATGTTATCTCTATGTGATCTGCAGAATTCCTCTCTTGACTAGAGACACTGCAGAAGAGTGAATTAAAGTCTTAAGGAGAAAAATCAATCAGAGGGGGAAAAAGATAAAAGAAATATAGCTGGAGATCATTTGGGGAAAAAAACCGCCCTATAAGATTCTCCTAAATGGCCATGCAAGGAGAACCAGTATTTATCAGGGTTTAACAAGAATTCCACCAAGAACAGCTAGTTATTGTCCTTGGAGGAGGCTGACAGAAGAAAGGGGTTTATGGGTAGTTTGTAACAAGGGGCTTGTCTTTGTCTTATTCTGGTGTGCCTGACCCACAGAACACGGAAGGCATTAAGAAGGAACCATTTTCTGCTCCTTGGGATGGCAAAAAATTGCATGGTGAGAGATATTATGAGAGAATTGGGATTAGAGTAAGAATTAGTATAGGCAGCCCCAGTGATATCTGCTCAGAGTTTTGGGATGAAGTGGAACACTATTTGGGGCCCTTTTTTGACACTAATTCTCCTTTATTTGCAAATTGGAGATCTTGCTAAATCCTACATTGGAAACAGCTAGAATGTCATTTCCATTGACATGCATTTATTTAAGATTTCATCCTCTTAAAAGTTATCAAATTATGTCTATCAGTTGACAAGCACTTATTAAGCACCTAATATATGCTGGGCACTGTGCTAAACTCTGCCTTATAATTATAATGAAATAATATATGTCGAATGCCTTGCAAATGTGCTATATAAATGTTCACTATCATCATTGCTTATCATTCTAAAACAATATATTATATTCAGTTCTAAGAAACAGGATTCTTTCAAAACCTCTAAGAGATCAGGATTTAGCCAAAAAGAACAAAGACAGTACAGTGCACAGAGCACTGGATCTGGAATCAGCAAGACTTGAATTAAGATCTAGCCCCAAACACTTATTAGCTGTATGCCCCTGGGTAAGTCACTTAACCTGTTTACCTTAATTTCCTCATCTATAAAATGAGAATAATAATAAACTCTACTTGCTAAGGTTTTCTTGTGAGGATCAATTAAGTTAATAATTGTAAAGTGCTTAGTACAGTGTCTGGCACATATTAAGAGCTATATAAATATTAGTTATTATTATTATTATAATTTTGCCCAAATTTACTTCTTTGTTTCTAATAATATTTCATTTTTGTAAATACATACAGAGCTCATTTTTTAACATTTATCTTTGCAAAACTTTGTATTCCATATTTTTCTCCCTCCATTCCCTTCGCTCCCTTCCCCTTGGACTACCTAGTTATGGCTTGTCCAAGGTCAATCAGTTAAGTCTCCCTGTGAGCCTCCTAACAACCTGATAAGTTGGTACCCTATATATTATAACAAGTTTACAGCTAAAGGAACTGAGATTCAGTGAAGTTCTTTGACATAGCAAGACAGGTTTTAAATGTAGAAATATCTGACACTATCATATAGTCTACTTATTACATTGTGTTGTGTTGTATGGCTGTGAGTAAACAGTGAATAAAATATTGCATCAGAATCAGGAGAATTTGAGTCTAAAAGCTACCTCTGATGGTTATTAGTTGTGTCGCCGTGAGGCAAGCCACTTCACCTCCATCCATCTGCCTCAGTTTCCTTGTCGACCACATGAAAAGTTTGTATTTGATGTTTACTTTTCCAGCTTTCATCTATTATCCCATGAGTCATGGAACAGTAACATGTTTGAAGAATTAAATGGCAGTCACCCAAAGAGTAGTGGAAAGCCAAATGTTATAGATGAAAAAAGCTGCAGAACATCACTAATTAAGAATTGGCCAGGAGACCCAATTTATAGCATGCCATCAGAGAGAGGCTCGACTCAAAAAAGGATTATTCGTAGAAAAGCGTTGAGTATGGGCCCAGCAATGAATATCTCAGTGCTTAGGACGTAAGGTAACCACATAATAAATGCTGCTTTGATGACTATGGAAAAATATTTAGAAGAACTGCATGTTTTAAATTTATATGGGATTGGAGGGAAGAAGGTAAGAGAAAAATTTGGAACATAAGGTTTTACAAAGGTGAATGTTGAAGACTATCTTTCCATGTATTTGGGAAAATAAAATACTATTTAAAAAGATAAAGGTTAATTGCCTGGCTTGTTGACTGACTTATTAAGACATCTAAGATTAAACAAGCTAAGTAAGAAAAATTCATCACCAGAAAGGAGAAAAAACAAAAAAAATTACTAAATATATGAAATATCAATAGATTATGTATGTTAATAATATATTGATATATGAATATATTTTATATTATATGTACTGCATTAATATAACATTTTAATACAATATATATTAATTATGGTAACTAAATATAGTATTAATAATAACAGACAACTCTCTCACACTTTAAGTTTTGAAAGTGTTTTTTATCCACTAGCTCCTTGTGAGCTTCCCAACAATCTGATAAGTTGATGTCCTATATATTATTTTATACATTTTACAGAAAAAGGAACTGAGATTCAACGAAGTTCTTTGATATAGCAAGTATTGGAGAATGGTGGTGAAGCCAGATGCTCCTGACTCTAAGTTCAATACTTGCTAGATCAGGAGCAATGTCTCCAATAATTTGTCTCATTTTAGTTTTTAATCTAAGTCCACATTTTACATTTATCTAACTCTTATCTAACTATTGAATCCGGCAGAATTATTGTCAGGCTTTTTGATAATCTCTTTGACTTTTCCTTAAAGAATTTATGCTCTATGCCAGTTGGTGGACACATTACTTTGATTGGTTATGCACTTATAGTTATGAAATCTCTCTTTCTGCACCCTTCCCTTTGTTATTACTGCATAGAAATGATTGTGACTTTCTCTGGATGTATTTTGTTATCTGCTTACTTTCTCTCTATTTTATTATCATAGCATGATGTAAACTCACAGTAGGGATAGCGGGAAATCTTACTTTACCTCTGGACTTTTCCAGTATTTATTCATTGCCAATAATGCTGGGTTTTTGTTTCATGTGCACATTTTTGACAATTCAAAAGAAGGGCTATTTCTTACAAATCCTTAAAAACTCTGTTTTTTAAAAACAAATTATATTTTGTTAAAGGCTTTTTTCTAAAAGTATGTATATAATCATGTTGCTTTCTGTTGCTTTTGTTGCTTATGTGATTTATTAAGAACAGTATGGCCAAGCAAAGATTGGTCTGTCCTTGGAGACAATGACACATGAGTTTGGGGTCTACCTCTGTCTCAGTAACTATGTGGTCAAATTGTTTAATATCCTCAGATATTCTTGAAGACTATGTTATAAACCAGTTGCCAATCTGCATTGGTAGAGGAAGTTTATATGCAAAAAATTCTCTATTTAAAAAAAATACCACTGAACTTATTTTTTTCCTACCGTTGGAGTATCTTTGCATTCCTGTAAGATAGCCAACTTATACATAATGATTTTCGGATATATTGCTCCATTGTCTTTACTAATGTTTCATGT
Organism: Sarcophilus harrisii; assembly: GCF_902635505.1. Taxonomy (NCBI): domain Eukaryota; kingdom Metazoa; phylum Chordata; class Mammalia; order Dasyuromorphia; family Dasyuridae; genus Sarcophilus; species Sarcophilus harrisii. Next base: position 39,826,439 of record NC_045428.1, on the reverse strand, counting down.
AAATATAAAAATGAATATTTATTAATGAAATTAATGCTAATCTTCTTTTTCTGCTTTAACTTTCTCTTATTTGGATTTCATATTTCATAAAAGGACTTCTATAAAATCCCTTCTTTTGCAATTATCATACATTTTTGAGGTATAAATAGAAATTGCACTTTAAATGATTGATTAAATTCATTTGTAAATCTGAGTCAAGTTGTTCTTTTAAATTTCCTTTAACAAGGAAGTTCAATTCTATCTTGTTCAATTTCTCTTATGGATTTTGAGTTAAGATCTCAGTGTCCTGATTTGTAGGTTTTTGATTTTGATTATTGGGGTTAAGTGATCTACCCAGGATCATATAGCTAGTGAGTGTCAAGTGTCTGATGCTGGACTTGAACTCAGATCATCTTGACTGCAGTACTCACTCAAATGCCCTGTCATTTGTTAATTTGGGCATTTTTTCCCTGAGTATCCTCTTTATTTCCCCTCTATGCAATGTAAATTTGCCTTGGTCACTTTTATTTTTGCTAACTTTATTTTCCCTTCCTTTTGATCAAGTAAGTCCATTTTGACTAGCCTTTGTTTCAAAAAAAAAAAAAGTCCTAGAATCCATAACTCTGTTTTATCAATTCTAGAGCCTTTTGGTTTTTGTAATTTTGTCTATTTCAACTTTAATTTTCAAGATTGTCTCAGTAGTCATTGTTTTGAGCTTGTTCATTTGTTAATTCTCTAGTTTCCTCCTACACATTAATTCTCCTTTTCTGTTTGATTTGTTTGTGGTTTCAAAAATGATTTTTTTTTCTATTAGGATGGCATTAGCCATGTCCCATTATTTTGATTTTCTATAATTCTCTTTAACATGATTATTTATTGTTTCTATGATTTGTTTTCTAGCCCATTCTTTATTTGGGATATTGTTATTTAGTCTCTATTTAGATCTGTATCTTTCATTTGTGTGTTTTAAAATTTAATCAGTCATTGTTATATTATGACTTATAAAGGATCTGTCGTAAACTTGCTACCTTTTTACATTATATTAATTTTTCATGCCATAGAATATATAAATTTTTGTGAAAGTACCATGAAATGCTTTAAAATATTTATATTTTTGATACTCCTATTTACAATTCATTAACCTTTCAAGTCTATTTTTCCTTAAATTATTTCCATCGCTGTCTTTTCCTTCTTGTTTATCTTTCTGTTAAATTTAGCTAACATTGAAAAGGAATATTGAATTCTGCAGAAATATTGTCAATGCTTTTTGTAATCTATTTGCTTTTAAGAACTTAGGCAGGGGCAGCTAGATAGCACAGTGGATAGAATGCCTGCCTTGTAGTCAGGAAGATCTAACTTCAAATCTGGCCTCAGACACTTAATACTTACTAGCTTTGTGACACTGTTCAAGTCACTTAACCTCAATTGCCTCACAAAACAAATAAAAAGAACTTAAGTACCATGCCATTTGTTGGACACACATATATTTAATAATGACATCATTTCATTATTTCTAAAGCCTTTAAGTATGATTCAGTGACTATTTTTCTCTTTAAATTTTGAATTTTTATTGTTGTCTCATCTAAAATCATGAACATTAAGACCTCCTGTTTTTGTAACCATCTGAAGAATTTTGTTTCAGTGTCTCGCTTTCACTCCATGTCATTACTTTTAAATGACTTTCTACAAAAAGCCTTTTTGATTTATCTTAATGCTGGTACCTTCCCCTTGTTGACCATCTCCAATTTATCTCATTTCTAACTTTTTTTATACACAATTGCTTACATGTTCTCTTTTACACTATTACACTGAGGTTTTTGAGAGCAGGGACTATTTTTTGCCTTTGTATCTTCAGCTGTTAATACATTGCTTGGCACATGGTAAATGGATGCAATAAATTTGGGGGGTTTCTTCTTATTCCTTCTGCTATTCTCTTCCTTTTTCTAATGACTTTATTTGATTTATATTCAAGCTTGTAATAATCACTTTGTATTTTCATTCATTTAGCTCTTAATATTGATTATTTTTATCCTCTTTTAGTTTTAGTTTGCTTATACTAGTTCATTTTAGTCTCCTCCCACAGATTCTCTTTCCCACACACATCACTTTGACAGAGTTCATTGAATTTGCTTTATTCTCTTCTCATTCTTTATTTCTTTTTGACCTTTCATTTCTCAACCCAGGTATGTATTGCTCACATTTGTTTCCTGCCCCAACCCTGCTTCCCCTCCTAACTACCAATCAGTGTCTTTCCAAGAAACAGTAATTTACTTTATTCTTTTCCTTCTCTGTTCCCTTTGTAGACAATTCTGTAATCTAATCTATTCACACCCTACCCCTAGCTTGCATATTCTTTCCTTGTTTTCTCAAAGAAACTCATATCAGGTGAGGTTCAGTTTTTTCCTCTATCCATTTCACTTATTAATTCAACTACTTTCCTCACCTACACGTTCCTTCTCCTCAATAGTTTTTCCTAAGAATTTTTTTTTCAGAAGGCTTACATCCTTACAAATTTTTATGAGAGAGGCAGTATGGTATGATAGAAGATATACCATTTCATGCCAGGATTTTCAGCTCTATTAATGCTTTTTCATTTACTACCTGTTCATACTAAGAAAAAGTTGTATATATTATTTCAGCATCTATGTTCCCCATATTCGAGTCCTCTATAACAGATACTTCTTTGAGAATGAAAGGTGGTCCTGAAAAGCGTGACCCCTGTTGGAGGTCTCCTGAAGTTCCCTCACCCCCTAAAAAGGGGGTTATTACAAAACTTCCTAGGTTTATATTCCTCCAAAACCAGAGTAATGTTCCATAATACTCCATGAGCCTGCATTCTCTCTTAATAGAAAGGACCCAACTTCAACTCCACTATTCAGATGCCAGCCTCCCCTTCCCAAAATACTCTTTTTGTGATCTCCCAAAGCCCACTATCTAGAATGAGAGACTGAAGAGCCACTTCTTCCCCCACCCCCAACAAATAATTTACTGTTGTACTTACCTGTCTCCCAAAATAATAATTCATTACACACATGAGAAAATAAATATTAAATATTTTCAATAAAATTCATCAAATTCTTTCTTTTCTTCTGATTTTAAAATCTTTTAAGTTTTTTTATCCATAAGTATATTTTATTTATTTTCTTGTTAATCTCCAATTGTGTAACTTTAAACATTTGAAAGAAAAATAGTCATTTTGTTTAGCCCTAGATACAGGGAAACACTTATTTACTGTTTAGGTTTCCTCGATAATTCTATTGATTCACTTTTCTTGTGTTCTGTGGTTTACGTAGCAAATTCTCTGCTCATTAATGATTTTTTTTTATCTTGGAGAAAGTTTATTTTTTACCGATGATTAGAACCAACTTATTTGTGGAATCATATCCTTTAGAATATCATATTTTAATACTTCTGTTGACTTGTTATAAATAAAAGAAAGCTTTGAGTGAGCTAGACTGGTTTTCCCTGACTGGTGAGGAGGTTTCTCTTGGCTGCCTGCCATATTTATTGTTTGTTTTTGAAATTATAAACTTTTGCTACTACATTTTTTGCTAAGTTAGATATGGAGTTTGCTTCTGTTGATATTCCTGTTGATTCTAACCATTTGCATTTTGCTCTACATCTCCAGTTTCCAATGTTTAAAACATTATTTCCTGAATTGTGATATCCAGGCTTTTCATTTAATTATATTTTTCTGATAGATTTATGATTTTTAGATTGCCATTATAAATTCTGTCTTCAAAATCAGCCAACTTTAACTTGTATGGAACTCATGTTTGAGGGGAAATTATTTGATTGTATTATTATCAATATTTCTATGTGGATCCACGCATTTCCTCAGACCTCCTAATCTCTGGAGGTCAGGCAGTTTCTGGACAGTATAACTGAATAAAATAATTGCTCACAGCTCCTCAGGCATCTACTTGGACAAGTACTGTAGCTTTTATTCTCTAAAAATATAGCCAGCCTGAGTTAGGTTCTCGCTCAGGGAGAGCTCCTTTGTCCTTTTTCTCCCCTCATCAAAGTTTGGGATTATGTGGTCTAAAAAAAAGACAAGTCAGTAAAAACCTGGTTGAGATGGCTTATGGTTTTCTAACCAATAGTGCTGGAGGAGCTGCCTCCAGCAGCTGTCTCTCGTGGAGCAACTATCATCCTTGGGTATCAGAGAGGGCTGTGATCAGCTGCATCTGAAAGCCAGTCTTTTCCCCCTAGTTATAGATTGATTTTGGGGATTAGTCCTACCCCTTATCAATGAAATAATAAGGTGAAGCTCAGAATTGTTAGCCCATTTCTTCATTAAAATGTCCATCTTTACATTTGCTGGGGTTGGGGTTGGAGGTACAAATGACAGATACACTATCAAACCAATCAGAAAGAAGACACATCAAGGTATAATATTGAAGATGTTGTTAGCCCTAGATCCAGGTCCCTTGGTACAAATAGATCCCTTTATTACCAGACTTCATGTCTCTGCTGATAAAAGATATCTTACTTGAGAACTGCCTCAGTTTTCCTTTTGTTAAATTTTTACCACTACATTTCCCCCCAACGATATTGTCTTACATTTTCTTTCTATTCTGTGAAATTTTCTAATATCTCTGTATTTCTTCATTCTGAATATGTCAATTTTTTTTTGCCACTGCTCTTTAGGAAATTCTATCATGATCTTTATGATCTTCTTTTTAGAAGAAGAATGCTAAATATAGAACAAGTCTCTCAGATACTAGCTTATTTAATCATCTTAATTCCTTTGATGTAAGCAACAAGTTTTATTGACTTTTAAAAAGTGATATCTCAAGTTAAATTTGAGTGTTTGCAAGGCTCAAATAGATTTTATCTTAACTTGTAATAACTCAGTACTATGATCTGCATCGTAATAGCCAACATGTATACAGCAATTTAAGGTTTATAAGATATTTTATACACATTATTTTATTTAATCCAGAAACACCCTTGTAAGGTAGGTAGGAAGGGTATTATTATCTACATTTTATGGATGAGGAAACAGGTTTAGAGAGTAAATGACTAGATAATTGTTGAGTGGCTGTCAATCAGTCAGTCAATAAACTTTTACAAAATGACTACCATGTTTCAAATAGTGTGTTAGGAGGTATAGAGATAAAACACACACAATTAGAGGCTGCCTTTAATAAGCTTATATTTTATAAGAGGAGATAATATGTTTACAAAAAAGTGTGCATTAAAATATATGCAAAACCATTGGAGCCACCACAAAAGGTCAAACAGTGGGGAACAGTGGTTAGCTGAGTTTTGCAGACTGGGCATTCTTATAGGCAGAGGGAAGGAGAGCATGTGTTTCAACCATGGAGGGTCCCTGTGCAAAGGCAAGTAGATGGAAGAGTTAAGGTTATGGGTCTGTAGGCAATAGGAAAGAAATGAATAGAATGGAAAAGATTAAATATTAGGGTTAGGGGATGATTGTGTAAAAAATTGTTGAAAAAGATGGAAAGGTTCATGTACAGAGACTGACCTTAAAGAGGAGAAGGGCTACCTGTCTATCAGAAAATGAAGTAAAAGAAATGATAATGGGATGTCAAAAGGTTTTGAGATGTAGAAGAGGGGGAAAGGGAACTCAGAACAAATGGCTTATATTTTCTCAATAAAGTATGGAGAGATGTCCACTGCTGAGTAGGGGACTATAGGAAGAGAGTGGTATGAGAGACTTGAGGAACTACTAGAAGCTTTGGAGTAACCATAATGGAGAATGGGATCAATTAAGAAGTAATCAAATTGACTCGCTGCAGTGAGAGTCCACTTGAAGTTGCATAAAAATCTTTAGCATCCCAGTCATTTTGGTTGTATGAACAATAGCATGCACATAGGATGAAAGAGAGAGATTGTGTAAGTAATACACATTTGTGTCTTGGCAAGGCAGGAGCAGGACTATGACAAAGAAAATGAGGAATCTGAGAATAGAGAATAGTAATATTGAGCTAGGACAAAAGTTGGGAAGATGAGTGATACAAGAGGAAGAGGGAAAGCCAGGTGGAAGGATTGTAGATGGTGGAGAGAACAAATAATAGATTTAAGTGGAATGTATCATAAAGGATCTTGATTCACTTGAAATATTTCAAAATATTGGATCATGGAAGTGAATTATCTATGGAAAATAAAGAGATCAATATTATGATTGTCGTGGGTGGTGAAAGCATATGGATGATCATAAAATTGAATGCTTTTAAGGATCTATCTTTCATCCTTTTCTATTTCAAGCTTCTAAATATACTCTGTCCTTCTTGGGGTTTGTTTCTTTGGATCCTGATGAATTCTTCAACTTTCTTGTCCCCATCATTTAGAAAAAGCTTTTAGACATTGGGAGTGGGAGGAAAAGGAAAGAGTATGAAATCTGGCATTGGGCAGGAAGGATCTTTCCTGTGACACTACACCACCTCAAGGTCAAAGCTGCCTGTCTGGGAGAAGGGAATTCTGTTACTCTGATTTAGACCAGCAGAGAATGAACAGCTGTGGGAATCATAGCATAACTGTGATCGATTGACAGGATGATGCATCAGGCTTCCCATGGGTCACCCGACAAAGCTGGAGGACTTCCTGGCACTGTCAGCATCTATCTCTCTGTGTGACTCACCTTGCTATCATCTGAGGATCATGTGGTTCTAGATTTCCAAATCAAGGGGCACCCATAAGAGCAGAGGCTGAGTGGAAAAAGTATATGGTGTTGACAGGTGAAAAAGGAGGGGAAGATAAAAAAGGTCAACCGTATAAGGCAAGGTTGACAAGGGAACACTTGATCAGCCTCAGGCCCCAACGAGTTTGACTAGTTTCCCCTTGACTATTTGCTGCCTGAAAACAAAAGGATCTCCACAGTCAATGCAGGAGGAGCTCAGTTCCAGGGCTGCTTGGCCAGGACTTGAGTAATGACAGAAATGCCCTAGCCCAGTTGTACACTTCCTCTGTGATTTCTAGCTAAGGAACAAATGTGATTATGAAAGGGAATTATGCATGTGTGCTGATTGGAGTTTCCCAATGTTCTCTTTGAATCAACTTACATGAATACCCCAAAGATCTGAAAGTCCATCAGAACAAGTAGAAGTCAATACACTTCCAAGATCACAGTTGCTATGGTTGAAAAACCTCATGCACCTTTGAATAATTGGGAACGAACCTTCAAACTGAATCAGGCTGGTCCTCAGACAGCACACATAGAAATCATAGATCTAATCCCAAATAAATGTTTAGACAATCATTTATTGAAGAGCTATTTTTCACAAAGGAAAACAGTAGTATAATATAGAGAAACTGGAAGAGTTGGGTACAAGTCACATCAATGACACATTCAACTCATATTACTTGTTAAGCCAGTGTCGATTCATTTAACATGTCTATTTCTCTAGGCAACTTTCCAAAGCTATTAAATTACATTCAATTTGAAATCAGGTGGTACAGTGAGTAAAATATTGGACATGGATTCAGAAGACTTGAATTTGAATCTCATAGTAGATAATTAATTACTATGATGTTCTGGGCAAGTCACTTAACTTCTTAATTTCCTCATCTTTAAATCTACCTCAAGGGTTTGTAAAGATTAAATGAAATAATGTTTATAAATCTCTATGAAACCTTAAAGTGCCATATAAAAGTGAGCTTTTATAATCATCATCATCATCAATCATCATTATTGCCAATCTGCCACTAAGAAGGGAGTTTACACACTGGAAAATTCAAGGTTGCATAAATCACAGATCTAGATTTTTTTCTTGTTAGCAAAGAAAAATTCTAAGCTCTAATACCAGGAAGGCACAAAAATGATAAATGGAACTATCTTTGTTATTGAGATGGGAAGGGGGAAGAGAATATACATTTATATAGAGCTTACTATTTGTCAGGCAAGAAGGTCAGTATTTTAACTTGAGTTCTGTGAACTTAAAATAATTTTAGTAGCTATTTCAACATAATTTCTCCCCAATTGTAACCTGTGCAATTAAAAACCTTACTCAGAGAAGGGGTCCAAAGGTTTCAACAGGCTGCCAAAGGACATCCAAGATGCCAAAAACATTTAGAATCCCTGGGCTAAAGGAAGGGATGACATGTAGCATTTAAACCCCTTTATAACAGAAACTCTTTTGTTTTTGCTTTTGTACCTTTAACATCTAACTCAGAGCTTTGCACATAGTCAGCTCTCCACAGATACTTGAAGGACTGGGTACACTCTAAGTAGGATAAGATAGGGACAAAGGAGAAATTCAGGCAAAGTGTGCCTCCTCCACAAATGGAATGAGAAAACCACTCACTTTTCTAGTGTTTAATGGATAACTGACTGGCCAGTGACAGCTTATTCCTATGAACATATATAAAGCTCTCAGCCTGATGCAAATATCGGAGCCTGTGCAAATATTCCACCACTGTTTCCAGGCTTCCAGCATGCCTTTTTGATCTGCGGCTGAGACAGAGCTAGGTATGCACATAAAAATATCCTACAAGAGCAAATTCAACTTTCCTTGGTGGGTGAGGGAGAAGGACGAACTGATGTGGGTGGTGAGGTGTTGGGAGCCTCAGGACCTTCCTCACCCAGAGCCAGCACGAAGCCCTGAAGGCATTGTGCTGCTGTTTCTGAGAGAAGCAAAGGGTTTTGGATATGACCAGGATCCTTAACATGTGGAAGGTTAGAAGTCCATAAAAGAGCTGAGCTTGGTGAGGAATGAGACGGAATAGCAAGAGGAAACAAGTCATCCGCCACCTGTGCTGCAATTGGAAGGGAACTTGTTGGGGGTGGACGTGGTAGGGTGGAATGTGATGATGTTCTTTATAGCAACCTTTTAAGTTGAGCCTATTCTCCCTAAAGGTGGTGTTCGGGAGAGTGTAATTTCAGATTGGAGCCTGGGACATAATTTTATTTGTTATTGTTATCTCTTTTCATAAATATCCCTTGTTACAAGGAACTGATGCTAATTGGGCAAATTATTTTGGTTGTGGTGATCATTTAAAGCAGATACCAAGTGTAACTGATGATTTATGTTGTGGAGAACACACTGGAATAGGGGCTTGGATCAATAGTATTAGTAAGAAATCTCTCAGTCTCTCAGCTAAACCCCTAGAGCCATCAGAGAGAGACAAAGTCACCTTCTCCGTGGAGAACTTACTCATCACTGCAAAGGGAGCTGAGTTAAGGTCACTCAGAGCTTCTATGGGTGACTAGTGCTAGAAGGCAGCTAGGTGGTGCAATGGATACAGCACTGGGCTTGGAATCAGGAAGGCTTATGTTCATAAGTTCAAATCTAGCCTCACACTTGGTAGCTATATGACCCTGAGCAAGTCATTTAATCCTATTTGTCTCTCTTTCTTCATCCGTAAATTAAGCTAGAGAAGGAAACAACAAATCACTCCAGCATCATTGTCAAGAAAACAAGTCACAAAGAGTTGGTCAGGGCTAAAATTATTCAGCAATAAAAGTGCTTTAAGACTTGAAATGGGTCTTGGCAACAACTGAATGGGGGTGGTTACTGTAAGCCTTAATACCCCCATTTTATAGCTGAGGTAATTGAGGCTTATGGAGTTAAAATGACGTGCTCAGGGATGCATAGTCGTAAACAGCCAGAGCTGGTTTTTAGATTCAGGTGTTCTGCCTCTCAGTTGACTGTTTTGCCCCTAAACCACATGATCTCTAAAGTCTGGGGATAGTAGGTAGTTGTAAATTAGGTTCTTTAAAATCTTGGTTCATATGGAAAATGAATAAAATGGAAAACATCTTCAAGATTGTTATGTAAAATGAAAACTGGAGTTTTTATTATGAATTGGGTCTTGATTGCTAAATAGCGCTTTTAAATGATGGCTTTTCCATCTGTGTCTGGGTTAGTCCCCCAAACATTATTTTGCCCTGCACATGTATGTAATTTAGCATTTGGAATATATGGGTCTCCCTTGCTTTCCAGGATAGATAGAGAAAATCAATTTCAGAAAAGCAAAGTATTTTGTCTCTATTGACTTCCATGAAAAATTAGAAATAATTCTGAAAGAAAAATTTTCCAGTAGAAGACAATTTAAATATCCAATGAAAATTTTAATCTGTTCAGATCTCAAGCTGGTAGGATCTGAGTATTCACTTCATCTACATTTTATATATGAGAGACTTATGGCCCCAAGTGGTTAAATGACTACACGGGCATAGGTGTCAGAATCCAGTTCTTTCTCTGGGTGTATTACTACGACTTACCTGGGTATATTATACCATTTCTCTGGGTGTATTACTACCAGAGAAATAAAAATATTCCTTTCTTCAAGAAACTATAATTCCACTGTGGGGAGCGGGTGAAACAAAGTAAGATTTTATAATGGACTTTGTTACAGACCAGTGACTTCTACCTGCCAGTAGTGGGACTCCTCTGCCATTATGGTATTTTAAGTTTATATCACCTGTCATATTTTTCAGCAACTTATTTGCTTAATGATCTCTATCACTATTAGCTCTACTTCCAGACCCTAGGAATTATAGTCATTTCTCCCACGTTCAAAGCTCTTAACATTTTGATGTTTAGCTGTTACCACTCTGTAGGACTAGGATGCAATGTTAAATTAAATCGATAAGTGCTACTGTCTAATTGTGACGTACTAATAGATCAGCAAGTATTTGTTAAGCGTTCATGATACCAACTTAAGGTGTAGGATTATGTAAAACAAATAAATCCTTGACAATAACGGGATTGCTATAGATGACATAAAAAGTATGAGCAATAAATACTCAATTATTGCTCATGCAAAACGCTAAAAAAGTAACATTACAAGCATCCAGTTCATATAACCCTTTACCTGACTGTCCACAGATGACCAGTGATAAGAACCTTTTGTTGTAGTGGTAAGAACTATTTGATAAGAACCAGTATCCACAAGGCCTAGGCTTCAAACGTCAGGAAGAGATAACATATCTGTTTGTATTCCTACTTAAAATATTTAAAGATAATCCAAAGTATTTACTACTTTGTCCTGGGATACCCTTAACATTAAGGAAGTGAAAAATATTCTCAGATTATTTTGTGATGGGCTAACACTCCAGATACTCATAGAACCAAAGTCAATACTGGTACTATAGTCATCAGCTAACAATTTAGGTCTTTTGAGTACTTGGAACTGGTGGTATTTTCATAGTGTGAGAAAGAAGGGAAGCAGCCAAAGAAAAGGAAGAAAATAACTTTAAAAGCACCTGTTTTTGTCAAGCACTGTATTAAGTACTTTTATCAATATTGTTTTATTTGATCCTCACAACAACACTAGGAAGGGGGAACAGAGGCAGGCAGAAGTTCAGTGACTTGTCCAGGGTTTCATATCTAGTAAAAGTCTAAGACCAAAGTTGAACTCAAGCCCTCCTGATTCCCGACTCATATCCTATTGTGTTAATAAACTGTTTAGGAAACTATTTAATATCATCCATTATTTCTGTGGTCTACCTGGGGTCATCAAACCATGGTTTATCTGTTTTCGGTATATCAGTATTTTTTGTTTGGTATAGTTTATAACATATTTTACATATTTAGCATATATTTACAAATACTAAATATATTTAATATAACATCTATAAAATAACATAAAATATATTTAATATAAAATAAAAATACATGTTTATATATTTGTATATTTAGTTTGTCAGTATATATTAGCATATTTAGTGCTTTTAATATTGCATCAAAAAATATAGTTTGCCATCTGTTTTTTTACAGCCTCTCGACATAAGAAAACATTCCACAAATGGAAATCATTCTTAGCTCACAGACTATCTGCAATCCTAATATTTCCCTTCCCCTCTATTGTTTAGGAAAATCCCCCAATTTGTCTGAGGGCTTCTCTGATTCACCTCCTTAATATACTTGATATTTGGACTTGTCACATTTACTCCTTGCTTTTCCTCCAGGTAAAATGTGATTCCTTAAGGGCAAAGACAATGTCACTTTAACTTTTATCTTAAGTGCCTGGCACAGTGTCTTATAGTTTGACCTAGTGGTTAGAGAGAGTCAATAAGACCTGAGTAAAAGTCTCATTTTTGACACCTCATGACTGTGTGAACTTGGATCAGTTATTTAACTTAGTGATTCTTCCTTTCACACTTACAATCCTATCCATATCCATCCCATTGTCATCCGTGGTGTGTTTTGTAAGACTTGGTCCTGGATCATCTTTTATATTATGATGTTTGACAATCTCATTGGCTCCCACAGACTCAATTATCACCTCTCTGCAGATAACTCCCTGGTCTATCTATCTAGCTTTAATTTCTCTCCTGACTTCCAGCCTTGCATTATCAACTGCCTTTTAGAGATCTTGAACTAGAGGTTCCCTAATCATTTCCAACTCCATATAGTCAAAACATAATTCACTTTATTTTCCCCTAAACATTCCTTTCTTCCGACCTTTCACATGGAAACTGTCCAGGGTACCAGATGAGTCTTTTTGATTCCAAGCCCTCCATTAATACTACATATATGTATGTATTGTGGCCTCCATGAGAATGTGAGCCCCCTGAGGGCAGGAACTAGGATTCTGCCTTTCTTTGTATTCCTGGAACTTAGCCCAGTGCCTGGCACATAGTAGGAGCTTGTTCAGGGTTTGATGACTAGTTGATTTACTCTCTCAGTACCCTTGATAACTATTCAAGACTATAAGTTGTAAATGTTGGTATTCACTAGTTGAGGTGATTTCATCCCTGGGAGCTCCTCAAACCAATGAAATCCCATGTCTGGACAATGCAGAACAAGCCTGAGCATCCTAGTAGGTGTTTCGGAGATCGATATTTGTTGAATCATTGAACTCTTCTTGTCCTTTGTAGGAGATGATATTTGAGTCTTTATGCCCCAGGGATATTGTAGCAGTGAGTGCAAGGCACTGTTTTGTGACAAAAAGTCAAATTTATTTTATAAAAGCCAATGGTAGAGACTTCTTGAAAAGTATTTTCATTCTCAACAGGATAGCCAAGAAATGTTTTCACTGGAAACTTCCCCTTGTAAATCACATTTCAAGCTGGTTTCAGGAAAACATTCTGATGAGCCATTTCTGCTGGCCCATCTGTCTTTGTCTTAAGACCAATCCAGTAAATACACAAGTCTATTTTTAAGTTGTTTTTTAAATATTGTGTTGGCAATATAAGCTCTAGTAATCCCAGAGCAAGTTTGGCTACATCTCATCCCCAGACTTCTAATAGTGGCCCTGAGGAGGTCAGGTGCCTCTCTTCCAATGCTATCCATTCATTCCCCACAGATTGTGTTCCCTCCTCCATGATTAACCACCAGTCCACATTTATTAACACCCACATCCATTTATGCATTCATTAGCTTTTGCAAAAGGACTCTACAGATTTTTTACAAAACTATTTTTATTAATTTCGAAGAATAAGAACAGAAATCCAAACAATTCTCTCTAACTCCTTCATGTAACCTTGCTTATCTCCCAATCTCCCTTGTTAAAGGCAGTTCAGACTTAGCATGCATCCCATCAAGTTCACAGCCAAATTCAGAATCACTGCCAGAGGAGTCCATGTCTTAGCTCTTCTGTGCTTAATCTGAAAGCAGCTCCTTGCTCATCAGAACTAGGCTAGCTGCAAAAATTGGTCATGGACTCAACTCTTGGGCTCTTGAAACTTGAATTACTTGCTCTCCTGGATTTTGAAACTCCCTTTCTTTTACCTAAAATAAAAGCTGAGACTCTGAGGCAGCCAAAGAACAGAGATCCACAGAACCAGACCACACATTGGCCTTAAGTGGGAAGAGGACCCTTATAACACTATTCCTCACTAACTAGCAAAAGTGAGCTGGAAAAAAAAAATCAAGCCAAGAAAGAAGAGACCGAGATCAATTAATGCTTTGTTAAAGCCCCTGCTCTCCATCCCACCCCCCAAAACCATCACCCACTTCTATAATTGCAGCCAATAAAGAAAGTTACCTGCCAACACTTATTTAGCATGTCAGAACCATTTATAGAATGTCTACACTTGCTCTAAGGCTTTTCCATTAGTCGCCATCACTTCTAACTGGCAAGCAGCTTCCTCAGCTTCTTCCATATGCCCTATGCATGATGATGGAACCTGGGTTCATTGGCCACCTCCCATTTTCCCCAACTTACATATGGAAGTTTCTTATCATCAGTTCATTTCAGCAATATATATTAAATAATTATTAAATTAAATATTAAAATTTATTAAATATTAATAAATATTGTTTGCCAGAAACTATACTAACTCTTGGGTATGCAAAACCGGAATATTCAGCCCTGAGAAACTAACATTGCTCTGGGAAGGAATACTACACACACAGAGAAGCGTGTGCATCAAAATAAAAATATACCAAAAAAAGATAAAATAACTCCAAAGGGTGGGACATCCATTTTTCATAGCATAACAAGTGAAGTAATTTGTGTTTTTCAATTATGTCCAGTTCTTTATGACCCCATTTGGGTTATCTTGACAAAGACACTGGAATAGTTTCCCATTCCCTTCTCCAGCTCATATTACAGATGAAGAAACTGAGGCAAACAGAGCGAAGTGATTTGGCCAGGGTCACAGAGCTACTAAGTGTCTGAGGTCAGATTTGAACTTAAGATCTTCCTGGTTACAAACCCAGTACTCTCTCCATTGTACCACCTAGCTGCCTAGTGAAATGTTTACTTATCCCCAAGAAAATTTCCCCAAACTTATGAATCTCATTTTTTAATGGCTCATGGCTTTCCTTTCCATCCACCTCTACTCTCAGCTAACCCTAAATTCGCATATGCTGATCCCGCTGCCTCTGCTCCCTCTGCATTGCCAGACTTCCTGAGACCATGGCTTGGGTGACTTCATCCATTCAGACTTGAAATGATTAGCCTGAAGGCATCCCAATTAGTGAATCATGTAGCACAAACACAAATGACTCTACTTAGAGATTTCAGACCATATTTCACATCCCATCTGACCATACACTTCAACCATCTCTTTACCATTGACCCTTATCTCCCCTGACCTCTCCACCACTTTACCTCTTGCTCTAGGAACAGTAATCAAGGCAATCCCACTATTGCTCTGGAATCAACTCCATTTCCATCACTTCGTTAGCCATCTCTGAGGCTTCTCAAACCAAAATGTTCTTCTGTAGTCCCCACAACTCTTATAAGTGTTGCTTCCCCACTTACTAAAAAGTCAACTTCTTGACATAAGGGACTTTTAAGTATTTATATGCCCGATGCTTAGGACAATGTTAAAGAAATAGTAATGGCATTACAAATGCTTTTCTTTCATTCATTTACTCATTCTGGCTTTTGTTGAAGGAGTCTGTATAAGAAAAGGCAAGAGAAAAGCACTTCAGATAAGGAAGGAGCTATGAAGGAGATTTGTAAGGTTTTTTAAATGTGGATACTGATTTTGGAAAGGGGAAATTTAAGAGGGGGTATCGTGGATAGAATGCAGGGCCTGGAGTTAGCAATATCCATCTTCCTGAATTCAAATGTGACTTTGGATGCCTACTATCTGTGTGACTCTAGATACAAGACTTCATTCTGTTTGCCTCAGTTTCCTCATCTGTCAAATGAGCTCGAGAAGGAAATGGCAAACCACTCCAATATCTTTGCCAAGAAAACCCCAACTGGGGTCACAAACAGTTGGCCATGATTTAAAAAGTGATCAGAGAACAAATCTGAGAGGATTTAAGCAGTCGAAGGAGGAGATAGGGAAAGATCTTAGCTACTGGAGGACTATGGCTGAAGGGTGAAGAAGGTTACAGTTGAAGAAACTCAGGCAGATTCAAACAGAAGGAGCCAAGAAGAAGATGGAGGAATGAAGTTCAGAAAGAAAGAGATTAACAGATAAGGAAGTATAGTTCTCCAGAAGAAGAAAAAGGTAACTGGTAATCCAGTGTAAATCAGACAGATTAGGGAAACAAAGATATCAGTAGAACAAGGGAAAGGAAATTGATTGTGACGGCCAAGATGGCAAAGAGTGTTTACTCAGAGTTGAATTTGGTTTGCCATTTCCTGTCATTTGACAGATGAGAAAACTGAGGCAAGCAGAGTTAAGTGACTTGCCAAGGTCACATAGCTAGTAGATATCCAAGATCAGATTTGAATTCAGGAAGATGGGTATTCCTGATTCCAGTTTCTGTACTCTATCTAGTCTGTCCTCTCAAATTTTCCCTTTCCCAAATCAGTCTGTCATCCACATTTAAACTCCCCACAAAGAGTACTACAGGGGAACTACTAGCAAGAACAACAATCGCAAACATCACATTTCCACACAGTAGAGGAAGCAGGTGAATTTTTCAGTGACCTAAATGGATGGTGTGATATTTGAATTTCTGCCACAGCCAAATGGCCATCATGTATATACAAAGTATAGTCGGGTTTCCCTCCTAAGATAACACAAATGGGCTGGAAGAATGCTCCTTCACCCTCAAATTTATCAGAAAGAATGAAGTATTTGCTCCTTATGAAGATGGGAAGACTTCCATGTGAAATGAAGGAAGGAAGAGGTCATGTAGGGACAGTAGACCTCTGTCAGAAAATTGAAAAGTGGAAGACTATAGGGCAGGAAGAAGGCCCACTAAGGATTTGGAGCTAAGGAAGAGAAGTGAGACTTTCCTAATGAGTAGGGAACTGGCCCTTAGGAGGAGGGGGTGGCTACTTTTCCTCCAAGGACTGAGAGCTTAGATTTAGGTTTTGAGGAGCAAGAGATTAACCAATAAGGTCAGAAAGTAAAAGGACAAGATGCAATAGTGGTTGGATCCTGAGGCAATTAGTCAATTAAATTACAGCACAGTAGTCTGTTGCCTTTCTAGGCATAAACTCAGATTTTGATGGAGACCATCCCAAGACTTGTCAAAGCAAATGGCTACAACTCATCTCTGCTGATTCACACAGATACTATGACGCTGCTGAAAGGCATCCAGGAAGCATCGCCAAAAGTTCCCAAGTCTTAGGCAAAAAATTGAAGACCTCTGGACTATAATGGACTCCCCACTCTGGCTGCAGTCAGCATCCCTAATGAGTGCTCCTTTGCGTTTTCCTGGAAGGTCCCAAGGAATGAGAAATCTGCCATTTTCCTAGGCGGCCTATTCTGTGTTGGGACGGTCCTCATTTTTAGGATGTATTTCCTAACATCAAGCCTGAATATGCTTCTTGACATTTCCACCCATGATTCCTGGGGCCAAGTAGAACAGATCTAATCCCTCTCTGACAAGGCAGTCCTTCAAATACTTTCTTTTCTTCAGGCTACACACTATTGGCATCTCCATAAGGATTACCTCAACACATCTATACAAACAAACTCATATATATTGCCTTATTTTTCAGGAGGTCATATGATCTACTGAGGCTGCTGGGTAGTACACTGGTTAGAGCTTTGGGCCTGGAGTTAAGAAGACTGAGTTAAAATGTGACCATAAAAACTTATCAACTTCCCAAGTCATTTAACCTCTTTTTACTTCAGTTTCCTTGTCTATAAAATTAGGGAAATAACACATTTTTCCCAGGCTGTTGTGAGATCAAATGAAATAATATTTGTAAAACACTTAGCATAATGCCTGGCACATACTAGGTGCTATATAAATGTTAGCTATCATTATTATTACTCATTCATTCGTTCAATCAATCATTTAATTATTTTTGCTGAGGCAACTGAGATTAAGTGACTTGCTTAGGTTCACACAGCTAGGTTAAGTGTCTGGGGTCGAATTTGAATTCAGGACCAGTGCCCTATCCACTGTGCCATCTAGCTGCCCCTATTATTATCATCATCATCATTAGTAGTAGTTGTTGTTTTGGACTATCTTATCCAGAGTCTGGAAACTCTGGATTGAAGTATTACCTCTTATATATGACCAACTATATAATCCTAGGCAACTCTAAAACAGTATGTTAAATTTAATGATATTAATAATAGCTATTTATATAGCATTTTTCTATTCTGCTGTGATAATAATAATTAATATTTATATAACATCTACTATGGTGTTATGCTAAGTGCTTGATAAATATCATTTCATTTGATCCTCACAAAATCCTGGGGAGATTAAATATTCTTATTCCCATTTTATGGATGAGGAAACTGAGAGGAAGAGAAATCAAATGGCTTGCCAAATAGAAGAAACTCTCAAAAACAGTATATTAAAATTAACTCTCTAAAACAGTATATTAAACTGAATGATATAAATAATAAATATTTATATAGCATCTATGTGCAAGGGATTACACCGTGATAATAATAATTAATATTTATATAACATCCATTATGGAATTATAAGTGCTTGACAAATATCATTTCATTGGATCCTCACCACAACCTGGGGAGGTTAAATATTATTATCCCCATTTTATGGATGAGGAAATTGAGAGGAAGAGAAATCAAATGGCTTGCCAAATAAAAGAAACTCTCTAAAACAGTATATTAAACTTAATGATATAAATAATAAAAATTTATATAGCATCCATGTGCAAGGGATTACGCTGTGATAATAATAATTAATATCTATGTAACATCCACTATGGTATTATGCTAAATGCTTGACAAATACCATTTCATTTGATCCTTACAACAACCTGGGGAGGTTAAATATTATTATTCCCATTTTATGGATGAGGAAACTGAGAGGAAGAGAAATCAAATGGCTTGCCAAATAAAAGAAACTCTCTAAAACAGTATATTAAACTTAACGCTCTAAAACAGTATATTAAACTTAATGATATAAATAATAAAAATTTATATAGCATCCATGTGCAAGGGATTACGCTGTGATAATAATAATCAATATCTATGTAACATCCACTGTGGTATTATGCTAAATGCTTGACAAATACCATTTCATTTGATCCTCACAACAACCCGGGGAGGTTAAGTCTGATTATCCCCATTTTACGGATGAGGAAACTGAGAGGAAGAGAAATGAAAAGGCCTGCCAAATAGAAGAAATTTCCATTTAGAGGTGAAATCACGAGTCCGGTCAAAACCAAGCAATAAAAACTTTTCAGAGTGTTTTCCTGGTCTTTCTTTGCTTTAAATCTCTGAACGACTCTGCGGAGAGCGGCGCGGCCAAACTCACCTGAGATCTGTGAGTAAATTGAAAGCAGAGCCAAGAATAGCAATGCCGTCGCCGGCCACGCCGCCTCCCCTTCCCCTCCTGCCATTTTGCATCCATTAGCCCACCTGCCTTGGCAATTTCTCATGCTGCTTGGGCACAAAATAGCTTCCTGCTGGAAAGCCGAGCGCTACCTGTGCCCTGTAATTAAATACAAACAAATTTGGGGTTTCATAGGATAAGTAAAGCTCTGGCGTGAGCCGTGGAAGCAAGAGCAACAAGGGGGCGCAGAAGCCAGACCCTCGGGTCCGGGGGTGGGGGGCGAGGGGGGGGTCCACTGAACCCGAGCCGCCGTGGAAGGGGGGGCGGCTCTTTTTCTCTGGACGGGCTAAATCCAGGACGGGAACAAATAGTCGGTGGATGAGTCAGCGTGTGCCAAGACCCTCTCGGTTCCCAGCGAGGGAGGGACACCTCGCTGACAGTTCCCCGACGCAGAGACGGCGGCCTTCCTCCGGCGGCCGCCGCGTGGGGGTCCCGGCTTCCGGGCCCCGGGTCGGCCCGGGGCTGTGTCGCCGGCTGAGGGCCGCGGTTCTCATGGAAGGAAGGTGGGCAATTAGAGGGTCGGGACAATCCCCCGGTTTGTATCATGGCTCGGGTCAGCCCGGGGTCAGCGCACATGGCAAACTTTGCGAGCTGCGGCCGGATGGATGGGGCCGGCCAGGAGAGGTGAGGGGGAGTGAAGCGTACAGAAATGAGGAGCCAGAGAGGCGAGGGAGCCGGGAGCCAGCCGGGGAGCTGGCGACAACCCAGGCCCGGCTCCGGAGAAAGTGCTGATCAAGGAGCGTGGTGCAGAGCAGCTGGCCCAACTACCCACTGCGGGCCCTGACATCTCCAATTAACCCTCCCTGGATGGCCCCGGATTTTTCCACATTAGCAAAATCGGGGACAGGAAATGATCTCTGCAAAGGACTGGTTAGACATAGAATATTCCCCCCCCCCACACACACACACACAACAAACTCCCAGAGGGAAAATAACCCTCTTTTGACCACCCATTCTTTTTTTTTTTTTTTTTTAATTAAAGCCTTTTATTTTCAAAACATATGCAAGGATAATTTTTCAACATAGAGCTTTGCAAAACCTTGTAGTTCCGAATTGCCTCCCCCTTCCCCCTCCCCTAGATGGCAAGTAATCCAATATATGTTAAACATGATAAAAATATATGTTAAATCGAATATATGCCTACATATTTATACAATGATCTTGCTGCACAAAAAAAAAAAAAAATCAGATCAAAAAGGGAAAAAAATGAGAAAGAAAACCTAATGCCAGCAAACAACAACAAAAAGAGTGAAAATATTATATTGTGGTCCACGCTCAGTCCACACTGTCCTCTCTCTGGGTGCAGATGGCTCTCTCCATCACAAGATCATTGGAACTGGCCTGAATCATCTCATTGTTGGAAAGAGCCTCTTCCATCAGGATTGATCATCACATAATCTTCTGGTTCTACTCACTTCACTCAGAATTAGTTCATGTAAGTCTCTCCTGGATTCTCTAAAATCATCCTCCTGATTATTTCTTACAGAATAACAATATTCCATAACATTCATATCCCATAACTTATTCAGCCATTCTCTAATTCGTGGGCATCCACTCAGTTTCCAGTTTCTTGCCACTACATAAAGAGCTGCCACAAACGATTTTGCACATATGAGTCCCTTTCCCTCCTTTAAGATCTCTTTGGGATACAAGCCCAATAGAAACACTGCTGGGTCAAAGGGGATGCACAGTTTGATAACTTTTTGAGCATAGTTACAGATTGCTCTCCAGAATGGTTGGATCAGTTCACAACTCCACCAACAATGTAGAAATTTAACTACCCATTCTGTGACAGATTTGGAAGTAGAAGAGACCTCAGAGGCCATCTAATTCACCCCTCTTTCCTCATTTTACAAATAAGGAAACTGAGGACCAAGAAAAATGAAGTGATTTAGGATGAAAACATCACAGCTCTTGGTCTAAAAGGAATTTCAGAGAAGTAGAGGTACACATGTATAATCTATATTAAATTGCTTACTATTTTAGAGGGGAGAGAAGAAGAGAATTTGGAACTCAAAAAAATTTTTAGTGAATGTTAAAATTTGTCTTTCTGTATAATTGGAAGAAATATTGTTTTAAAAAAAGAACTGGGGGCAGCCAAGTGGTGCAGTAGATAGATAGAGCACCAACCCTGAAGTCCAGAGGACCTGAATTTAAATGTGGCCTCAGACAACTTAACACTTCTTAGCTGTGTGACCTTGGTCAAGTCACTTAACCCCAATTGCTTCAGCAAGAAAAAAAAAAAACTCGAGGTAAAGGAGAAAAGGGTCAGAGATCAATCCATCCAAGCATTTATTTAATATTTGTTATATGCTAGACTCAGGTGATACAAACAACAGAGTTAAGAAAAAACTTTTTACAAGAAGCTTACATTCTAATGGAAAAAACAGGAATTTCTAAATAGTTGTAAAACATTGAGGATATTGCCTGATCTATAGCAACTACTACAGTTGTGAGCTGTTATTATTAATAAATGTTAGCAGCACAAGTATAAAGTGGGGGGAGTAGCAAGTAGGTCAATATGACTGGGCTCTGGAGTGAATGGACGGGAAATGATGTTTAAGGAGATGGAAAGATAAGAAAGGGGCAGGTTATTAAGTGGCTTAAATGCCAAACAGAGGGTTTCTATTTTATCCCTATGGTCAGCAGGGAAGCAAGTAAGCTTCTTGAGTGATGGAGTACCATGGTGAGCCTTATACTTTAGAACTTCAGCATTTATGTGAAGGATGGTTTGAAGAGGGCCAAAAACTAGAGCAAGGAGACCACCTAATTGGCGACTACTTTAATAACCTAGCACAGAGGTCATGAAGGGCCATCTTGTTCTGGCAAAATTCAATCAATATAGGGAATGAATTCCGGGAGCAATAGGAAGGCCCTGAAGCTTCCTAGAAGGAGGGTGACATGAGCAGATCACTATTTTAGGAATAGGGTAGCCGTGTTGGAGAGGGGAGAAAGTAGAAGCTGGGGTCCAGGGCAGAGACGGTGGCAATTTCGACACATTTTGGCAAAGTCTAAAACTGAAGTTAAATATTAAATGAAGACAGGCAGGGGAAGGATTTCTACATTCTGGGAGAAGTTAAGAGAATCTTGTTTGAAACTGGGTGTATCTAAAGCCCTGTGTTGATAAATGCAATTTATTCAAAATGGGCCACCCTGGAAAGAAAAACCCAGGAAGAGAAAGGCATCTACTGGCTTCTGGCTGATTTTGTTTGTGATTTTAGCTTTTTATTTTTTAAGAACATTTTTGTCCCTCTTTTTGCACTGCCAAATTAACTAATTGTCCAAAATAAAAGCTAATTTGTCACATTCAGAGATGGGGAGGGAGATAGATGGGAAGATAGTGGGGAGGGAACCTGCCTTTGCAAGGGACAGCTGGGATGTATTGCTTAGTAGGTCCCAGATGGAGCTGCAGGTGGTTGCTGCTAAGGCTGCTAGGCTGAACAAGTCGATGGGGGTCCTCCAGATGAGATCATCTGTCTCACTGTGCAATAAGAGATTTTTCCCCGGGAGTCCATGTTTGAGAGCCACATTCACTATTTCTCTAAACTAAGCCTCAAGCAAAGCTTGGATATTTCTTGGGATTTGGCTTCTCCAGCTGATCATCTTCCTTAAAACACCTCCACCCCGCCCATTAAAACACAGATGCATTCCCAAAGCAATGTGTTTTGGGAGGACTGACAGGGGACTGTTCTTTGCGACAAACGAGTTTTGAACATAGTGTTTTGACTCTGTGGAAGTGGAAAGGGTCCTACATTCAGTTTAGAAAGGTCATTAAAAGCACTGCAAAATTTCTCAAAGTTACCCCAGTCCCCTCCATGTGAATTCACCTGCTGCTTCTAGCATTTAAGAATTGTGTGACCATGGGGTTGCCACTTAACTTCTTAACTTCAGTTTCCTTAACTTTCATCTCTCAGAGTTCCTTCTTTAACTTTAAAATTTATAATTCAATGATTTCATTTTATAATTTATAATTGCTTTACTTATCATTTATACTTATAACTTTAAGTTTATAATTCTATGATTCAAGATGCATCAAACTGGCTTTCAGGTTGGGCGCATTCATTGTTAGAGTGGGAATCGACTTCTGGTAAGGTTTTAATAATGAATTACTCAGAAACTCAAGCAGAGCGTGTGTGAATGTTTCTTCCAACAATGGGTGATACCACTTTTACGTAATATCACTTTGTTTGTGGTGTGATGGAGCCTCTTTACTCACTCTAAACATCTCTTCACTTCACATTGGACAAACCTCAATTTCAATCATTCAGGGGTTATTGTGTTCCCAAGACTCACAGTCACAAAACAATATTATAAGAATATCGTTTTTTTCAACCATGGGTGTTTGTTTCAGGAAGAATCTTGGGGTCATTAAAAGCACTGCAAAATTTCCCAGATACCCCAGTCCCCTCTCCATCTCTGTTTCCAATCTAGGCTTATTTCGGTATCTGTCCTCAACATCTGCTCAAGACATATATTGATTTATGAGTTGTTCGTTCAATTTTCATCCATTTGGTGTTTCCTTCATAGGAAGTTAGGCAAAACTCACTTGAGTGAATCCCATCCAAGAGTCTTTAAAGTGTCTCAGGGCTTCTTGCAAACAAAGCATGACCATTGGCTATAGGAAATTCCTCCTTGACCCAGACTTTGTGCTTGACCTCCTCTATGACAGTGGAAAAATACCTTGGGCAAATATGTGCATCCCTTTTTTATGCCTCAATTGACATTAATGATCAGATGACCATCAATCCAGGTTATCTTGGCTGTTTTATCTTTCAAGGAATCTTCACAAAATGTCATGTTGCCATTTCAGATATTTCCTCTCAGTGACTAGAAATTATTCCTTTTCAATGATTTGCTGACTTTGCAAATTCAGTATGTTTCCAATAGCCAGGAAAGTTAATGTCATCTTGGGTTTTGGAGAAAAAGAGTTTCCAGGAATAAGGAAGTTATAGTCCCACTGTACTATGCCCTGGTCAGACCACAACTAGAATACTCTGTTCAGTTGTAGGTAACCCCTTTTAGAACAAACAGTGATAAAAGAAAGACTGTTCAGAGGAGGACATGTGGAATGGTGAAGGAGATTGCATCTGAAGATGTGTGGATTAACTAGAGTTGTGTAGTCTGAAAAAGTACAGCCTTAGTAGGTACTTAATAAATCTTTATTGAACCTAATTTATTGAGCATCATAATTGTATTAAAGAATTGAAAAGCTGTCCCACCAAAGAAGGACGTGAAGATGGTTTTGAAATTGTCCTGCTCTAACATAATATTGAATTGGGATCAAACTGTGGAAGCTTTATACAATGCTAACTGAGCAGGAGAAAAGCAGTGAGGAACAAATAGGCTTGATAAGAAAAAGATTAGATATAAATTCACGATACAAGAAGCAAAACCAGCAATGAGACTCCAAAAGAAAGATAATGGGCGTGAACAATAAACTTCAGTTTGGTTCAAAAGAGAAATTGTTTTTTAAATTAAAGGAAGAAATAAGACAGGAAATTAGGACTAAAGATAGGTGGAAATCAGAGCTTCTCAAGAAGAAATTAGTAAGAATGTGAGGATAGACACTTTAGATGAATGAATCAATTTCTCAAAGATATCCAATCCCCAAAGGAAGATGTGAGATTTAAAATTCTAAACAAAAGAAAAATGGATTTGGAAGAATAGAATCAAGACAATAACAACAAAAAATTCAAGTTCCATATGAATCAAAATGACTGATATTGATGATGGGATGTATAGATATAACTTAAATATTGTAGGACTCTCAAAGTCCTTCTTAAAGTTTCATCATGTCATGGATTTATATCTATTCATATATACTGTATGTATGCGTGCATATAATATATATATATATACATTCATATGTATGTGTTATATTTATATGTATATGAATAAGTTTTGATTATTGTTGTTCAGTTGCTTCAATCACGTCAGACTCTTCATGACACCATTTGGGGTTTTCTTAGCAAAGATACTGAAGTGCTTGGCCATTTCCTTCTCCAGCTCATTTTACAGATGAGAAACCTGAAGCAAACAGGGTTAAATGAATTTCCTAGGGACACGTGACTTTCCCAGGGTCACACAGCTAGTAAATGCCTGAGGTTAGGTTTGAATTTAGGTTTTCCTAACTCCATGCCTAGTTCTCTATCCACTTGCCATCTAGCTACCCATAATTTTGGGACCCTGTATAAGAAGTCGACTTCAGAACTCTCCTTATTGTAAAGAGGCTACTGTATCTCCTAGAATAGCAGATACATCCCGCATTGTTACACAGTTCTAAGAAGGTTGAAAAAACACATACCCAGTCACCATGCAATAACACTTTACCTGGACATTACACTCGGCAAGTAGCTGAGAAAAGGTACCTGCACCAGGGGAAAGTTAGAAGGCAGGCTTGGATGGCTGGTACATGTCCCTGAATTAGTGTTGCCATGACGAGACCATTGGCAGCCATTGAAGGGCTAGCACTGGTGAGCTATCCTGTCTTTGGGAGTCTTCACACAGAAAGGAGGAAATATGAAGCATCCTTTATAAGCAAGTAAAGGAAAGGGGAAGGGAATTTAAAAGAAGCTCTTTAGCTCTCCATACTCTGGGGGGGAAAGGGGCTATTTTGCAGGACCCTCTAGGCCTTAGAGAAGAGAGTTCATGTACTATGGGGTCAGGTAAGTGGAAAGGGTTTAAAGTCTTAAATATTGTGCTAGTCATTAGTTGAACATTTTGCATAGAAATTGGTACCACCTTGGGAGCCGCTCAATGACTCATAAAATTCTATTTTGTGTGTGTGGAATGCCACAGGGCAAGTGGGTATTACTTATGGGTGCATAAAATTGTGCATCTCAGCATGAAGGCCTACTGCAAACTGCTATGTTTTCTACACTACAGGGGGGCAAAGAAGAAGAAAAAAAAGCACAGGGAAATAAATGCTTTCTCGTGATTTTGTTCTCTATTTCTTACCTTGTTTGAGAGGAACATTTTTAGAATAAAAAAGCCAAATAAAGGTGACTCAAAAATTAGTCTTTACATTTCACAATTATTCAGGAATGAATTTTTAAACATCTCTTTTGCAAACTTAGCCATTCTAGAGCAAGGATAATCCTGGAAAAAGTCACTTACATTTCTAAGCTTCAGATGTCACACTTGTAAAATGGGGCAGATGGAATTGAGGGACTCTCCAGTGCTAAGTCCATGATCCTATGATTCTCTGGACTCTATAGTGAGTCAGCATGACAGGTCATTGAGTTAAGAGAAACCTGGGTCTGAATCCCATTTCTGTCTAAGCTGTGTGACCTTGAATAAATCATTGAATCTCTCTAAGCAAATGCTCTCTCCTATTAAATGGGAATAATTTTACTAGGAATTCTTAACCTAGGTCTGTGAACCTCCAAAAAGATGATGGGTAGATTTTTTTAAGGGTACTTGCATTTAGATAGAAAAATACAGCTTTATTTCCACTGGCCTCTAAAACTGACCGCTTGCTTTGGTGATGAATATAGACAACAAATATTACTCTGAGAAGTTCAAAGCCTTCATCAGATACCAGAGGTCCATGCTGGAGCAAATCATATAGGCTCAGAGACTCACTTGTTAAATTTTAAGTTTAAGTGTTTTGACCTCAAAAATTGACAAATGGTACAAATCAGAGCTTTTAAAGTCCTCCATGACTTGGATCCTTCATGTCTTTCAGACTTCTTATGCTTTATTCTTTTATGCTTACGCTCCAATATAGAGAGACTGGCTCTCTTGCTGTTCTTCAGAGAAGATACTACATCTGACTTCATGAATTTTAACTGACTTTCCCCCATGCCTGATACACTCTCAAGCCATAGCTAAAAGCTGTTCTCCTAAAAGAAGCCTTTCCAGGTCACCCTCAATGCCTGACATTATCTCCATTCTAACCTTTTACAATTTTTTTTTGCTTTTATATACTTGTTTACTTGTCTCTTGCTTTAGAAAGTGAACCCTGTAAAGGCTGAAACTCTGTTTTTGTCTTTCACTGTATCCTCAGCTCTTAACATGGTGTCTGGAACATAATAAATACTTGCTGATGACTTATGCCTCTTAACAGACAAAACACTGGAGTGAGAAAGACTCAGTGAGACGATCCTTTGTTCTCATGGTCCTCTAATCCAGAAATCTGGTATCACTTAAGGTATTTTTATTTCTGTCCAACATCATATATAATGATTTTGCATATGGAAATTATTACTTTAAAAGTCAATCCTAGTGAGCAAGAACTGACCCCTCCTCCTAGTCTGTGTAACAGTGAAATCCACTGATGTTTCTATTGCTCATTTTTATTCTTCCCCTTTATGATCTCATTTAGTATTTATAACTTAGTGAGTTCAGTACTATACTATTATCCCCCTTTTATGGATGGGGAGACTGAGGCTCAGAAAAACCAACCAACTTGCCCAGGAAATTCAAATTAAATACAGAAGCAGGATTCAGACTTAGTTCTCTCCTGACTCTTAGCCCATCATTCTTTCTTCTATACTTCTATAATAGGTAAAGTTTGTTTTGAAATCCATATTTGCTTTTTGTTCTTTTTCACAGCATCTCCTCCTCCTTCTCAGTAAACCATAGCCATGTCAATCTTTTCTTCCTTTTCTACATTTTGTCAGGGAAAGAATCTAATTAAATCATTTGTCAATCGGTTTAAGTGAGTTTGAAATAGATATGGACTCTCTCCTGGAAATGCTTATGTTTGGAGCCTTATTCTTCATAAAAAGCCTCCATCCCTCTCTCCTTCCCAATTATAAGAAATTCAGGCATTAGTCAGCAGATAAGTAGTTGAGTGAGACAGGGAGATCTTTCTGGTTCCTCTAAAATCAAAAAATCTCAAGGCTTGAAAGGATGTCAGAAAACATTTAATTCAATCTTACCTGACTGAGAAGTTCCTCTACAAAATCTCTGACAGGTGATCACCCACCCTTTGCTTGAAGAACTCCAGTGAATAGTCACCCATTCAATAAGTGGTCAGCAAGGCACAGTGGGAAAGAATAGAAGTCCCCGTACTTTGGCTTACGTCTCAACCTTGTCACTGGCTACTTATGTGATCCTGAGTAAGTGACTTTCCTTCTCTGGGACTTGATTTCCTCAAGTGTCATATATGGGATTGAACTCGATGGCTAGGTATCTTTTAAGAAAACCCCAAATGGAGTCACAAGGAGTTGAACACAGAAATGACTGAACAATAAGATTCTCGTTAGGAAGTTTTTCTGAGATTAAGCCTAAATCTGCCTCTGCCCTGTCTTTCTGTTGCTGCTACCAAATCATTCAGACTAGGGAAATCTGGGTAAGCTGTAGCTGTATAGAAAAGAACTATGTTCCATCTTCTTGGAAATAATCTATAGTCTGCTTTGTGTCTGAAACTGTACCCCAACATTAGACTAGACATGAGAATAGACTCTGTTAGGAGTTACCACTGTTTAGTACCTTCCTTGTTCTGATGCGAGCCAGACATAAGTGGACACACTCAAGTGTGTGGGAAACTCAAGTTTCCCTCAAACTTGGTGACCTTTCCTGAAGTGGGCTCAGAAGCTCAGGTTACAAACGACTTCCTACTTGTCTTGGAGAATCACCCTTCACCTGAGTTCAGATTGATAGAGACTCATCCTTGTATCTGACTGACTGTTCTCTGACAAGTCTTGAATCCAAGTAAAATAGAGAGGAGGACTCTGAAAGCAAAGCCATTCTTAGCCACAAGAGAACTCCATTATTCATTTTGCTACAATAGATTCAAGGAAACAATGTGGGGCTTTCATTCCTCTTGCACTAACAGTTCACATTATATCCGTCGTCTTCACAAATGGGTTCCACTGTACAGGATGTGACATGGCACCACAATGCATGTTAAATAGAATGAGAGAATGCGAGAGCTGGAAAGGATGTTCAAATTCTCCTGGTCCAACCCCCTCATTTTACAGGAGAGGGAACCAAGACCCAGAGAAGTCCAAAGGATTCAGTTAAAACTGCACAGGAGCAGAGCCAGAATTAAAGCTGAAATTCTCTTTTGTTTTCCCTAGAAAAGCCTTTCGCTCTTCTTTAATAATCTCTCTTTCTTATAATATTGATGCCGTAGTCTTTCTACTGAATTAGATGTCAATAATATGACCCATTTCATAAAACAAAGATTCTCCAGGGGAACTATTAGCAAGAGTAGCAAAGCTCTAGAGATCTCACTTTCAGCTCATCAGGAGAACTTTGTTGTGTCTTGCAGAGTGTTCAGTGTTGTATTTTTGCCAAGACCAAGTAATTTTACTTGTGCTCAAAGTACAGACTAGTCCCTTCTCTAATAAAATAACTTATAATAACTAGCATTTATATAGATGTTACTATGTGCTAAACACTTTACAGTTATTTTATTTGATCCTCATAGCACCCCCCAGAGATAGGTACTATTATTATCCTCATTTTATAAATAAGGAAACTGAGTCACACAATAGTGAAGTCTGAAGCTGGATTTTCTTCTAATTTTAGAAAAGATGAAACAAAAAAAAACCCTTAACATCACATTTTTATGAAATAATGAAAGAAAATTATTCGTTAGTGTTGGATTAAAAAATCCAAGAATCAATAGAATTGACAACTAGTCAGTCACTGGAGGAATCTCCATTTGAACTCACCCAGAAATGTGAGTGATGCTAATATTCAGGCTGAGGATTCTTTGAGCAATTCATTAACTCCCTTATCTTTCAGGCTGCCATTTTCATTCTGCTTCAGGCACCAACAAGGGTTACACCTGAAATCTTGTTTTCATCAAAAACTAGCTTACTGTATCTTCATGACTGAACTTTATGTTTCTGCTGATTGCAATCACCTATCCTTCTATCTTTTGTGATCTCAGTCCTAAATTTGCTCTTTTTGTACATTGGAACCACTAATTGCTCAGATTATCCTTGAAGTACTAATCCATTATTGTAGAAATTTTTGTCCTTTTAATGCTTTAACTTTTTTGACTAACCAGTTCAACACAGCCTTGTTCTTCATTCTTGAGCAAATTTCCTCCTTATTTCACCGTTGTTCTGCCTTGTCAATTCTGAATCCTGGGGCACACTCTCTACATATCTTCTCTAAGATATTTGAGCTTTGGGGGAAGTTACATTAATGCACTGTTGAAGGAGCTGTGAATTGGTACATCCGTTCTAGAAAGTGATTTGGAACCATATGTCCAAAATTACTAAATTGTGCATATTCTTTGATCCAGCAATACTACCATTAGACCTACGCTCCAAAGAGATCAGCAAAAGAAGAAAATATCTTATATATACAAAAATATTTATAGCAGCTATTTTTTTAGTGACAAAGAACTAAAAATTAGGATGGCACCAATCAGGGAATGGCTGAATAAATTATGGTATTAGACTGTATTGGAATACTACTATTATGTTGTAAGAAATTTTTAAATGGATAGTTTCAGAGAAATCTAGGAAGAGTTGTATGAACTGATGATACTGATCTTATAACAATTAGAATTCACAAATGCTTTGGTGAGAGTTTTTGTAATCAGACTTTTTTAAATTACAGGATAAAATTACAAGATACCACAAGAACTATCAGATGGATAACTCAGATTAATGCCATGCTCAATGATTAATTACTTAATTAATGATTGGTGATTATTCCAGAAAATCAATATTAAAAATGTTGTCTACCTTCATTTAAAGAGTTGATATATTAAATATGCAGAATGATACATTTGCGGACATGGTCAATAAGGAAATTGTTTTGTTTGATGATTCATGCTTGTAATAAAGCTTTTCTTTTTTCCTCTTCTTTATCTTTCTCTTCCTCTTCCTTTTTCTTCTAGGAGAGAAAATAAATTCTTGTTAATTAAAGTTTAAGCAATATAAAATGCTGAAAGAAGTCACAAACTTAGTTTACTACAAATAATTCCCTGTAAATGGATAAGTAAAATTTTCTCTCTTCCATACAGCCTATCCCAACTACATTAAATGAAATTGTTTTCTCCTGAAATTTTTCTAGAGCGCTCTACCTGTTCTATCCTTTGCCTCCATTCCCCTTACCTTGAATTTTCTTTATCTGTGTTCACAATATATCCCCCATTCCCACCAGTAGAATGTAAATTCTTTGAGGACAGACTGTCATATTTTTACTTTTGTATCTCCAATGGCTGGCAAATGATTGGGTTTAAATGTGATGATACTAAGAACAGAGGAGTCCTAAAATGAGGGTGCAAACTGTCTCGACAGTCTAGAATGCTGAGTCACATCTAACACAATTAGGTTTAGTAACAATTAATGTAAAGTTCTATATTGTGCATTGTTTATACTGATGGGATCATCATCATTAGATTCGAAATGGGTTAGCCAACCTCAGGTGTTTATCCATCAGTACCTTGGACAGATTCTGCAGATGGACAACAAGCTTGGCCCAGACCAGATCAAGAAAAGGAGGGGATTAGGTTCTTTGGGAAAATGCAAGTTTTTTTTTTTTAATTAACTCACGCTTTCTCTCCGAAACAAGGCTCTTCTTTTTCATACAAATATTCTTCTGGAGATTTATGGAATGTTATCTCTGGGAAAAGAAAGATGATGATCAACCAGGGATGATGAGGTGGGGGAGGGAGCAGTCTGTAACACATCATAAAGGATTACTGAGGAGATGGAGTATAAAGGATGTCATGAAAAAGTATAGGGCAGAAAAAGAATATGGGTAAGATGTGTGGTAAGAATGAAGAATAACTGATGGACAGATTTGTATCCTTATGATGTCAGGAGGACCCAAGAAAGGTCCCCCATTATTAGGTAGACTCCCCTGTGATCCTGGAAAGATATGGAAAATAGTCACATTAACTAGGATGGTTAGAATGGGTGGCTATCTGTATCATGGGAGGGAATATACATACTTTTCACAGATGAGGAAATCACAGACAAGGAAAAAATATCCAACAATTAGAATGATTTGACAATTGAATTGTCTGCTATGTGAGAAAGCCTTGTCTCTAGAAGTATTCAAGCAGAGGCTGGGTTACCATATATCAGGTTTTGTAGAGGATATTCTTGAATCCATCAAAGGTAGGTCAAGGTATCCTGTAAGGAGGCATCTAGGTGTGGGACTGTGTGTGAATAAAACTCATGGCCTAAGGTCAGGGAAACATGAATTCAAATCCAGCCTCTACTTGTATTACCCTGTGCAAGTCATTCAACTTCTGTCAGCCTGTTTTCTCAACTGTGAAATGGAAATAATAATGGCCTCTACCTCCTAGGATCAAATGAGATAACATTTATAAAGTGCTTAGCATAGTGCCACATAATAGGTGCTTAATAAACACTTGGTCCTTTTGCCTTTGCTTCCATCTAACTCTAAAATTCCAGGAATCAGTGCTTTCTTTTGACCTAAGTTAAATGTTTGAGAGGTTGGATTCAGATGGCATATGTTTTTCTTAGATGGTGGGTTTCCAGGAAAAGAAAAGAAAAGTTGACCTTTTAATCTTTTTATCCCCAAATTGTTTTCTGGGTGGGTGATAGTTTGGAGCAGGGACTAGCAACTCTGGGTGACACACCACCACCCCCAAGTTATTTTTAAGTAAAAGGGTGATTAGAAAAGATTATATATAGGAATTTAATTATTTCCTAACTTCTGAACACTTGCATTGGTGACACTTGGAATAAACGTACTGACAAATCCTCAATTAAGGGAAGAGACTTGTTTATAACAGTAACATTTCTGGGGCAACAGGGTTATCCATCTGATAGCTCTTGCAGTACCTTGTAATTATATCCTGTAATTTAAAAATTTCTGATTGCAAAAAAAAAACCCCTCACCAAAGCATTTGTGAATTCTAATTATTATAAGATCATTCTTCTGCTGAATGCTTATATATTTTAAATGTTTAATGCAAAATGAGTCAATGTGAGTTTTTTTAAACAAAGAATCTTGTTGATATATTATTAAAAACAATGTATAAGCTTCTAGGGGAAGTAGCTCCTATGAAGTCATTTGAAAAGAAGTAGCACCTGATATTTTTTCATCGTAGTACAACTCAATATAGTTTTTATGTCGGCACAGTTGACCAGCCAGTGGCTAACCTGTGTTACTTGAGACACCTCAGACCATATTTCAGAAATCCAAGAAAGACAACTCGCCTTTCATGAAGTAATTAGACAGGCTGATGCTAATTATCCAGGGGCATTACAAGGATGATTGACTGTCATTTACCCATTATTCCTTGGGTTATGTCTTTCTAAAAGCATTTTTTTTTTGGTTCACCAGTCAATTTTGCTAAGATGATGTTTAAAACAAATAGTGAAGGAAAAGGTCACAGAGTAAGAATGTTTTTTATAGAACTGTGATGCTGCAAAGAACTATATAAATATCTCATTAAACTTGAAACAACTCAGCCAATGTTCCATTGTGTTCTAATGAGAAGGGAATAGATCAATATTATTCCCAATTTTTTCTCTTTTAGGCTGCATAATCCCCTGACCCTATCCTTGCTGATAGGAAATCTTGCTTCAGATAATTATGTATATAACATATTCTTTTATTCTAATGCAAATATATTTTTTGTTTTTCCCATCACTAATAGGTAGAACAGGAAATAGAGTATTGGGTTTGGAGTCAGGAAAATCTGAATTCAAATATGGCCTCTGACACTTACTAGTTGGATGATCCTGAGTTAACCTGCTTCAGTTCCTCAGCTATTAAAAAAAAAGAATTAGAAAAGGAAATGGCAAACCATTCCAATATCTCTGCCAAGAAAATCCCAAATCGGGGTCACAAATAGTTGAACATGACTGAAATGACTGAACAACAACAACAAAAAATAGCTCATAATGAATGTAGTTCTAGAGAACCCCTCCCTTAGAGAGGAAGACCTCAGAGAAATTAGTCAAAATACAGAAAGAATATAAGCTAGAAAAGGTGTGATGACTCATTGGGCCAGTTCTCCATTATCTTAACTCTTCTCATTAGCTGAGAACTGGATCAGATCTCAAGCCATAATCAAGATCTTGATGTAATCTTCTCAACTATGTTAAATGTTTGAGAGGCTGGGTTCCAATGGCATATGTTTTCCTTAGATGGTGGATTTCCAGGAAAAGAAAAGAAAATTTAGGGGATTTAAATCAAGCAATGAAAACTAGCTGATTTAAACCTCTTGCAGAAAGCATCGTGAGGGATAGCCTCTGGATAATAGCAGTAGGATAGATCTTAGAGGTGGCTAGGTGGTACATTGGTTAAAGTGCTGGAACTATAGGTCAAGGAGACTTGAGTATCAAAAACATATTGAATGTGTGATTCTCGGCAAGTCCCTTAATCTCTATCTAGCTATTTCCTCAACTCTAAAAATGTGGAAATAATAATGGTACCTATCCCTTAGGGTTGTCATGAGAATCATATTTATAAACATTTAGCATAGTACCTGACACATTAAATGCTTATTCGCTTCCCTTCCCCCATGGAGGCTGGCCACAAGTTATTCTTGAGCAAAATAGGGAATCCATCTTCAGCCCTCTAAAATTTTATTCATTCTTTGGGTCCATTCTTCCTCCTCTCATTTAAGGTGAATGAAATGAATTGTTTTTTCTCTTATTATATAGACAAGGATTATAAATGATATATAGAATTTTATATACAATTTCTAAACAAGAGAAAATGTGTTGAAATTTTTAGTGGATGACAAACCCTACATATGTCTTCCTGGAACACGTTCACCACAAGAATGACCAGTTTAGGTAAGAGAAGACCATGGCAGGAGAATTGAAACATGGTGGATATGTGCCTAGCTAGGAGTAGAGAAGACCAAGGAAAGGGAGAAAGCTCTCTTTTAGTATGTGAAAGAAGGGTCAGAGTGCTTTTGCTTGACTTGAGAGGGCAGAATTAGAGTCTGAGATACAAAGCAGATTTTTATCTTGATCGAAGGAAAAATTTCTCTCTTTCGTTTAGAGCTGTTCCTAAGTAAACTGGATGGCTGCTTATGAGATACTGAGGTTTCCTGCTGAAATAGATCTTCAGGCAGAGAATGAATAACTACTTACTGGGGGTGTTGCAAAGGCGATTAATGATCCAGGTAGGGCTTGGACTAAATGACCTCAGGTCCCTGCTAGCTCTAAGATCCTAAGACGGCATGACAGGAAGGAGTAAGATGTGTGTGGGCTGAAGCAGTCAGAAGATCAACCACTCCTGCCCATTTAGGGCTTTTTTCCCCACCTGGAGCTTTCATCGGACCCCACATGTCACAGGATGTCTCACTTCTGAAAGTATTGATTGAAGTATTAGTTTGTTCTCTGCTTTGTGATGAAAGCTCTGAATTCAGCTCAGACCAAGCCCAGCCTGTTGGATCAGAGTGGTTATGGAATTGGAAATGGAAGATTTTTTTGTTCCAGATCAGTCTGGTCACCCTGAGTAGCCAGCCTTAGGATACCAGTCATGTGGCTCCCCTTTGAGTTATGTTAGCAGATAGACCTCAAACTGTGTAGCCAAACCCAGAGAAAAGCAAGGAACTAAGGAACACACTAAGAAACGCAAGAGTAGAACAGATTTGAAGGTGAGATTTAAACATAGGAAATATGAAGCAGCCCCAAAAATCATATATTCAGCCTGACTCCTTAAATCTGAAAACAAGGTGAGTAGTCTGGAGAGAGAAAGGTCTCCTTAGGAAATGGCCATTTCTACATGTTTTCAGAGGGACCAAATAAAACCTAGGACAACAGCCTTCCTCCTAATAATTGGCACTTTTGCTCCAACTTGCTGCCAAAATCAGGAAATGGCTAGGTGTGTGAATTTTTTTTAAAGTCCCTCCATCTGGTTATTTCTGGCCCCTACGACATTATCTTTTTCTCCAGTATTTTAAATCTACAAGCATTAATGATTCATCAGTAGGAATACTCCTCCATCGAAGGAAGTCACAAAATCACAGATTTAGGATAGGAATAGATCTGAAATGTCATTTAATTCAACCCTCCTTCATTTTACAGAAACAAACTCAGAAAAGTTGGGAGTTGACTGTGATCACAAGATATTCGAATCAGGATTGGAATCTGGGTCTTCCTGCCTCAGGCTCCAACATTATCCACTAACCCATTTGCTCTAAACCAGCCTTCCCTCTTAATTGGTATCTAGGAAATCAAATGTAACTGAGAAATTCACCACCTGAAGCCAGTCTGGTAATGATCTGCCTCAGATTTAGCTGATCTGATCTTCAGATGGGAGACATGGAGACCATTAGGTCCAATCTTGATGAATTCCCAGTTTGCAAGGCTTGCCAGTCTTTTTTAAAATAACCTTTGAGAAACCCTGGTCAGCTCTAAGCCTCATCAAAGCCCATTGTCAGGAAAGGAATTTAATAGAAATAATATTAGGAGACAGGCTTTCACTGATCAGATTATAGCAATAAAGCTAGGGGGTTTTGTCAAGACCCAAATGGGCCCATTCATAGTTGTTTCTTTCCCAGGGTGCTGGTCATATCCCACGAAGGAATACCAATCTTCCAACATGAATAGACATGGTAGCTATTAAATATTTAATCACAGTGAACTCCAAGCATTGAAAAATGATTGATAAAACACTTGGCAAATTGTCCTTTACATATAAAAATAACAGTTATTTTTATAGCATTTGGTCTTAGTCTATTTTTTCTAAGCATGTATCCATCGGAAAACTATGCTACTTGATCATAGTCCAAGGGGAAAAGGAGACTCTTATAGTAAAAATTATGGTAGCATTTCTCAGACTTTTTTTTCCACTTAAGGCACAATGTGATATCACCAGAATACATTTGCAGCTTTGCAATACTGAAATTTCCCCTTCGGGCCTATGTTTCAACCACACATACTCTCTGCACATGTGTCCTATGCATTGTGTCAACAATAATAGCTAGCATTGTATTTATTTATTTAAATGTATTTATTTAAAATTTAAAAGGAACTTTTACAAATAATATCTCATGTGATGCTTACAACCACCCTGGAAGGTGTGCACTTATCATTATTATTTCCATTTAACAAATAAAGAAATTGAGGCAGATAAAGATTAAATTGCTCTCCTAAGGTCATAAGGCTAGGTCTGAAGTCAGATCTGAACTCATGTTCTCCTGACTCCAAATTTAACATTCTATCCATTGGCCTAACCAACTGCATATAAGCATCTACTATTCTCATGAATAGTAATTTTTGTGAGTGTGCACCTCAGGTTTATAGGGAGAGTGTTTGAATTCTTATCATGATATCTCATTAAAAGCCTAGAAAGATTTTGAGGGGCTTACATTTTAATGGAGGAGGACACCATCTAAGTTAGCAATGGAAAAGGGGGAGGAGATGGTCAGATGGAGAGGATAGTGTAGGGGCTGGTACACTGGCAAGATAAGGAAAAAGCCAACCTATTAGAGCTAGAGCACTCAGGAGTAGAGTTCAAGTTTCTGGTGGGATGAAGATGGAAGAAGAATAGGCTTGGTGAAAAGCCCCTCTCATCCTAATAAAGAATTCATGGTTCTAGTAAATCGCATTGGGGATCATCTCGACATCTGTGAACATATAAATCATCATCATAAACTGACATATGATATATTTGTTCCACATCCATTTATTAATGGCCTGGTGCTATGCTAGGTGCTGGAACTACACAAACAAAAAGGAAACGGATCCTGCCTTTACCTTTGGTGTTTACCTGTCACTCAGTTCTTACATGTGGCTCCAAGAAGTTGTAGCATTTGCTGTGGCCACACCACAGTAAAACCCACTTAACAATAGTGAAACTAGGTTGAGAATAATGAAGACAGATCTCAAACCCATCAGAGTTAGGGGATAACTGTCCCAAATATGTGAAGACTTCCTCAGTGGAATGGGTATATGGGAACAAGTCATTCCAATGGCCATGAAGGCAGTTGAATCAGGTGCAGCACCTAAATTGTTTTTCATCCTTGTTTTTGAAGAAAATCAATGACATCACAGGTGATGTCTCATGTGTGAATTGGATTTAAGTGAAGTAGAGTTGCACAAATTCATCAATCAACTCTTCCAGAGTTATCCAAGTCCAATGACAAGACAAAAGTCAGAATGACTGGTGATGGTCCAGGATGTCAGAGGACAACCTTCAGACATCTTCAGTGTCTGAACTTTAGGTGCTGCACCTGAGGAAGGAAGGAAGGAAGGAAGGAAGGAAGGAAGGAAGGAAGGAAGGAAGGAAGGAAGGAAGGAAGGAAGGAAGGAAGGAAAGACAGAGAGAAAGAGAGAAAGAGAAAGAAAGAAAGAAAGAAGAAAGAAAGAAAGAAAAAAGAAAGAGAGAGAGAAAGAGAGAAAGAAAGAAGAAAGAAAGAAAGAAAGAAAATTAAGAGGGAATTGTACCAATAACTCGAAGGATTAAGTAAGGTTCATGTAGAAGGTAGCATCTGGGCTAAGCTTTAAAGAAAGCTTGGTATTCTAAGAGACTTGATTAAGGAGGGAGTGTGTTCTAGGCTTTGGAGGAGATACCAAGAAGAAACACAGAATGTTATGTATGAGGGAGAGAAAAATGATGGAGATATAGCTAAGTAGTCTCTGAACAGAAGAGCCCACCCACCAATTGCAGAAGAATTGTCAAAGCAAGAAAACACCTCAGAAAATGACAACTAAGATTAGGAAAGCTTCAGAAGGTCAGGGAAATTAACTATCTGGGGGGCAGGATTCACAGGCAATCTCTTTCTTGCTTTGTATTCTAGTCATGGAGATACCTTGGCAACCGAAGGTACTTCTGTAACTTGGCAACAGTGAGAACCATCCTGAGCCATCCATATAATCAGGATTGGGACTTGGGGCCAATAGCTATGTTCTCAGACACTGAGTTGGAAGGTTACATTGCTGTTGTCGTTGTTCAGTCATATTCAATGCTTTCTGACCCCATTTGGAGTTTTTTGGCAAAGATCCTGGAGTGGTTTTCCAGTTTTAGCAGACATTAAGTGACTTGCCCAGGATCATGCAGCTAAGAAGTCTCCCAGACGGGATTTGAACTCAGCTCTTCCTGATTCCAGACTCAGCACTCTATCCACTTAGTTAGCAGCTGCCTCTCTTTAGCCATTAAGCTTTTAAAATTGGTTTAAAATGAAATGTTTTCCCAATGCAGACAAGATTAGAAGGAAAGCAGAAAACTGGGAAAAAATCTTAATATCCAAGGGTTTTGATAAAGGCCTCCTTTCTAAAATATATTGAAAATAGACTCAAATTTATAAGAATGCGATCTTTTCTCCAAAATGATAAATGGTCAAAGGAGATGAACAGACAATTTTCAGATGAAGACATTAAAACCCTTTTTAGTCATATGAAAAAAATCTAAATTCAGATTTAAATTTTTTTTAAATATCTGCAAAGATTTTGAAAATAAAAAAGCTACAAAAAAGATAAATCCCACTTAAAATAACTATGTAAAGTATAAAATATTTGGGAATTTATCTGCCAAGATACACATAGGAACTATATGAACATAATTATGAAACGTCTCATGCAAATAAAGAAATCTAAATAACTGGAGAAGTAA
Organism: Sarcophilus harrisii; assembly: GCF_902635505.1. NCBI lineage: Eukaryota > Metazoa > Chordata > Mammalia > Dasyuromorphia > Dasyuridae > Sarcophilus > Sarcophilus harrisii. The sequence continues at coordinate 39,786,891 of NC_045428.1, read as the reverse complement.
TAATTGTTCATATATGGGCTGAATAAACATAATAAAAATGAACATGTATATAAATATAGTCATATTTTCAGTCCAATTTCATCAAGCAACTACTATCACAATATCTGGGGTATTTGTATCCCCAAAACCTGTTTTAGAGATAAAAAGGTGGTGATAGTGGGGGGGATGATATTCATAAAATCATTCTGTGGTTTCATTTCCAAGTCCATGCCCAAAGCTCTCTCATTCAATATATTCAACAAATAATTATTAAGTGATTGCTATGCACAAAGTAGGGCCGTGATTCACCAAAATGAAAAAAATGAAGTCCCTTTAAGAATTCATAATTCATCGTGGGGGAAGGAAAGGTAATATGGACTACATATAGCAACAAAAGTATATGATCTGCATTGTTGGAGGGAACTCCTGAATCCATGACATTCCAGATCCATTTGAGTGATGGGAGCAAATGTGAAATCTAGGCCAAGTTCTCCATGAAGATTCAAGGAGGGAGATATGCTGGGGATATCAAGTAAGGCTCTATGGAAGATGTGACACTTGAAGAGACCCTTCAAGAAAAAAAAGAAAAATTTAGACATGAAGAAGAGGATACATATTCTGTGTATGGAGGACAAGTAAAAGTGAGATCATTACATAGCTTTTGGTTCAACGTATCTTCCGTGACACTTGACTAAGCAATTTAATTCAAGAAGCACTTAAAAAGTGCTAGTCAATGCTTTAAGTCGGGTTTTTTAGTCTTGTTTTGTTTTTTAATACCATGGACCCCTTGGGATGTCTGGTTAAGCCGATTTACCATGTTTCAGAAATTTGTTTTTAAATACATAAAACACATGGTTAAATATGTAAAACAAAAATATACTCATCAAAATATATATTAAAAAAAAAAAACAAACAAACCACAGACCCTTGGCTAAGAAGTCCTCTAGTAGACACTGGTGATACAAAACTAAAAGGGAAACTCCCTGCCCTCAAGAAACTTGTTCTCTACTGGAGAAAAGACCACATCTAAGGTCAAAATTGGTAGTATGGTACTAGTAGTCAAATGCCACATATGTATTCACTTTTTTAAAGATCATTTGCTTGCTTAGATACCATGTAGACCAAAAGACTGCATATCTTGCATTTAATGAGTTTAAAGGTTTGCAGAATACCTTGTGTGCCATTATTTGATTCTCACAACAATCTTATTTTCTTAATTTTACTCCATATTCCATACCCTTATTTTCTCCATTTTACTAATGAGGAAACTAAGATTCCAGGACATTATGACCCAACTAGGGGCATAATCAGCACATTAAGTCTCTGAGATAAAATTCATAATCAGGTTTTCCTTACTCCTGGTTCTTCTTTCTGCTCATTATACCATTCTATTTTTCCTATTTTTACAACACATCAGAGCTGGAAGGGGCCTTAAGAAATCTAGTCCAGCTCCCCCATTCTACAGATAAGACGACTGAAGTCTAGGGAGATAGAGCCAGCTAGCAATGGAGTCAGAGCCTAAATATTAGTCTTCTGAATCATTTTACTATCCCCACAGTAGTCTAAGTAGAGAAAATAATTGAGACACTGAGTGATTCCAGAACTTCTTACTAGAATGATGACATTTTTAACAAAGAAAAATCTTGTTACTGTTGATGGTACTCTGGTTATTTTCTTGTCAAACACTCAGGAACTGATGCCAAAGACTCCCACTGAAGTCAGTGGGTACTTGGAGGAAGGAGCTTCCTGGCAGAATAGTGCCCACAGTAACCACTGAGGAGGAACTGCTAACTCCCATGCCCTGGTGAAAAACAGAGTGATGGGTTATCTGGTGCCATTTTCTTGATTTAAGAAACTTTTTCTATCCCTAAAGGAAGAAGCGACCTTTTTTTTTCTTATGGTAAAGTTCACAAATTGGAAACAATAATTTCCAAATATGCTTACTAAAAGAAGAAAAAAAAAAACATCCTTTTATGTAATATTTTACAAACTACAGACAACTGTATCTTGATAATTATTCATTTGCTTTCAGCAATTCAAACAGAAATGTGATTCATAAAATTCAAAGAATAGTCCAAGAAAGTGAGATCAATGATGGATAGCAGAATGCTAGGAAGGTACAATTAGAAGCTGTCACATAGCCAAAGTCTGATGTTGAAGTTAATTGAAATGGATGTTGCTCAAAGGCTCAACTTTTCTCTTCGATTTTAAAAATATTCTTGAAATAACATTTAGGAGACGTTAGTGACTAATCATTGATTGAGTTCTCAAAGTAAAAGTTATAAGAACATCATTTTCTTGAAATATTTCACGTCATGGACAAGGTGCAATACCATGACTCTAAGGATGGAAGAATATGGTGACTGATAAAGAATGCTTTAATGGGTCAGTACTTTTGCTCTGAGGCTCTCATGATACTGAAATGGGTCAGTGGCTGTAATTTATCAGGATCCTCCATTTTATAGATTGCAACCCATCTATGTCTTCCTGCCTACCATTCTGATTTATTTCCTCCCCAAAGTTCCCTCCACTAGTTCTATCCTACATGCTGAAGACCTTCCTTGCTTTTTTCTGATATTGTGAAGATGTCAATGGAACCCTATGGCTGTCCACCTGTCTTCTCTCTCTCTCTGGCCATGTGACCAGGCTATCTCTGTTATACAGCTCTTTGATGATTTTTCATTACTCCTGGTGTTCTTTAACTTCCTTGTTGTTATATAGAAGTTAATAAATAACCAATATCCACCATGTCTCTCTTTATTCAATGAAATGAAAATGTAAGTTTTTAAATCTTCCTTTGCCTCAGATTAAAAATGAACTACTGAACTTTGCAGAGTCTGTCTTTTGAATTTAGAAATCATTTCAGGACTATCTTTTCTGCACTCTTATTTCCTCTTATAACAACCTTTAACTCATATGCTTCACTTTCAAGGCTTTTTATCATCACTTCTTACTATTTGCCAGCACACAGCCTTCTCCTAATTGGACTAGCCACCCCACTGTCCCACTTATTGCTTCCTCTATGCATACAAATGTTACACATTCAGATCCAATCAATTCTTCAAGGTCCAAGACAATTATTCTTTAGGAAGCCTCCCTAGACAACTTGAGCCGTCACTGATCTCAAGTCTGAGGCCCAACTGGACCACCAGTATTTTCTGATGATGTTACATTTGATTTAGGTCTGCTTTCCATCTCATCTGTAATTTTTTTCTGTGAACCTTGCTCCCTACCAGACATCTCCATTCTTGCCCACCTCTAACTATGGCATTGCTAAGATGTGAAATTAAGCAAAACTGGGAAGAATAATGCACTCTCTCTCTCTCTTTCTCTTTCTCTCTTCTTTTTCTTCTTCTCCTCCTCCTCCTCCTCCTCCTCCTCCTCCTCCTCCTCCTCCTCCTCCTCCTCCTCCTCCTCCTCCTCCTCCTCCTCCTTCTTCTTCTTCTTCTTCTTCTTCTTCTTCTTCTTCTTCTTCTTCTTCTTCTTTTCTCTCTCTCTCTCTCTCTCTCTCTCTCTCTCTCTCTCTCTCTCTCTCTCTCAACATCTAATAGCTCTGCCTTTACCTGCTACCATTGCAATCTTGGCCAAGTCATTCCAAAATTAGGGAGTTATACTCTATGGCATCAGAAACTCCTTCTAGCCCTATGTCTGCGATTTTACTCTACTACTAATTAATGGATGCAGATTCTGGTTACTTTTTGCAGAGCACTTTGAGAATTTTTAATGAGATTCTCCTTAAGGCAGAATGATTTTTCCCTTAAAGTTTGCTAATAAGCAGTCATGATCTACTCATAACATTTAGGTTTAAAAGCAAACACTCCCTTCAAAAGAAATCAAAAACCATGCATCCTCATTAGCCCTTTTGCTCAGACATGGACATAAGTGGAATGGGAAATATTATGGGAAAGTGGAAAAATTTCTGACTCCAGAGCCAGAGGACTGGGGTCCACATCTTAGCTCCAATGCTTAAAACCTCAGACAAATCATTAAATCTCAATTTCCTCATGTATAGAGTGAGACGCTAAATGACTTCTCTTCCTGAATTCAAATCCGGTCTCAGACAATTACTAGGTGTGTGACTATGGGCAAGTCACTTAATTCTGTTTGCCTCGGTTTCCTCACCGTGAAATGAGCTGCAGAAGGAAATGGCAAATCATTCCAATATCTTTGCTAAGAAAACTCCACGAAGAGTCAAACATGACTGAAAAATGACTGAACCACTAAACATCTATTCTCTTTGTTTCATCCTTTGAACACTTGTTTCTCTGGGCAACTAGAAACTTAACTAATGTTGATAGCTGGTGGGGATTTTCCCGTATCAGGCTTCTTCCCAACCAGTGAACATGGTCCAGGACACTTATTATAGATCAAATATTACCAAAAAAACCTAGTCTCATTATTATTAAACTAGAACACTCCTAATTGTCTGTATTGTGAAGTCAGGTAAAAAATTGATCTGAATTTGGGGCAAACATCATTTTATGCTGTGTATTTATTAATTAATCTCTTTGAATGTATTAATAAGAAATGATCATTACAACCTTGAAAGTATTACTAATAGAGTTATCAGTTCAGAAGGAACAAGAAAAAGCAGAAAAATGAGTGATAGGTAACATTGGACATTAAGAAAGAAGAGGGAACTATATGGGATTGATGGAAAACAGATGGAGAGAAACAGTTACATCATACCTGATGTAGGGAATGTGAATTCAGAAGAGCTGGGTTTAAATCTCAGCCTTAAAATGGATCAAGTGTATGACTTGGATGTCACTCTGAGCCTTTTTTTTGGGGGGGGGGCTACAAAATGGAGATTACAATGAATTCACTATCTCCTCTATCTCTCTGAAATGCTTTGGTATTTATTTCATCCATTGCATTTTCCCTCAATAGAATATAAACCTGGGCAGCTGGGTGGTGCAGTGGATAGAGCACCAGCTTTGAAATCAGAAGGACCTGAGTTCAAATGTAACCTCAGACACTTAATACTTCCTAGCTGTGTGACCCTGTGCAAGTCATTTATCCCTGATTGCCTTAGGTCCTTGTTTGATTTTACCTCTGAATCCTCAAGTCTTGTACAATTCACAGAACTGAATCACACAATTGTTTGATTCATCTAGACAAACATTAAATGTTGACTTGGATCTGGGATCTGGGAGACAAAGGAGAAGGAAACAATTCTCTCCTCTGAGGACTTTACACTTCACTGGAGAAAAGTACTTGGTACGCATTTTTGTAAATATTTAGCAGTCAGAAGTAAACCGTTATTAATCTAAGGATCAGGTGGAAACAGAACTAGGAGAATTGATCATGGGAGGGAGTTTGCACTAACGCTGGAACAGTCCAAGGTGCAGGACTTTACAGCCATCCCTGCTAAACAAGAGGGGAGTGTGTCGGTGATGAAAGCTTAATCATGACCACATCTTTCACCTGTAAAAACACCTTTCTCCTGAGGAACTTGAGACACTTAGGTCATAGAGAATGTTGGGGTTCTGAAAGTGTATCCAAATCTCTTCCTTTTACTCCTCTCTGTGCTTGGGCTAGGAGACAAAACACAAAAACTAGCCTGCCGATGCAGAAAACATCCCTAAATTGTCTAGTCCCCGGATTTGTGTGACCATCCTACCCATCTTCATGTTGCCTCTTGTCCATTTCACGGGTAATAGAATAAATAAATGATCAGTAACCAGACTTGACTTCATGAGATTTCTTCCTCATTCTTGTGAGATCTTAGATTTCATAAGAATCAGATTAGAAAGGATTTTGAAAGTCATCTAGTCTAAACTTTATTTTAGAGCTGAGGAAAATCAGCTTCAGAGAGGGAAAATTACTCACTTGACTCCATGCAAGTAGTAAATAACAAAAGCTGAAATGTGGACAAAACTTCTCTGGTTCTGAATTCAGTGCTTTTTTTTTTTTACTTATGGCACACTGTTTGTATTGTAGTGTCTGGAAAGTGTTTTATAAAAGGTGTTTTGTGGAATTGATTTATTTTGTCCCTTAAGGGAATGGAATGATATGAAGAAGGAAGGGGCAACTTCATTCTGGGACTAATTTTCTCTTCCCTTCTGGGTGCAAGTAGACCTAGACTGCTCCAATAGCAACCCATTCCTTTTTTTTTCATTCCTGACTGTGGAAATACTGACCCCCTAGAAATTGGTACATTATTGTGAAGTTAATTTTAGATAACACAGAAGCTTTTCTGAACAGTAGTAATACCAGTTTGCAATTCTACCATAGCTCCTCTCTCCCTGATTCCTGGATTTCCTCAAATAGTTTATCTTGATATTTGTTATTCAGTCATTTTTCATCATTTTTCAGTTGTATCAATGATTCTTCATGATGCAATTTGGAGTTTTCTTTTTTTCTTTCTTTCTTTATTTTCATTTTTTTTTAAATTTGGAGTTTTCTTGACAGAGAAGCTAGAATAATTTGCCATTTCCATCTCCAGCTCTTTTTACAGATGAAGAAACTGAGGCAAACAGTTAAGTGACCTGCTCAAATTTACACAGCTAGTAAATGTCTGAGGCCATATTTGAATTCGGGAAAATGAGTCTTCTTTGACTTCTGGTCTGGTACTCTATCCACTGAGTCACCTAGCTATTTGGGAACATCTTACCCTATGGTTCTTACATATCTTGTTTATTTTGATTACACACCAGAGCCACATTTTGGCCATTTAAATCCTATCATATCAAGTCTCAAACATACCTGTAACTCCACAGTGATAGCCTCAGTATACCAGGGAACTTAACAATGTGATCATCTCTATTTTTTCCATTAGGTGTATATATATATATATATATATATATATATATTGCTCCAAATGTAAGAAGAAACCAGTTCCCAGTTCCCTCATTTCATCATATTTAGCATTCAAAATGGGCCTCTCTGAACAGAGAAAGCTGCTGAGAACATTTTATTCAAATAATTCCTTCTCCCTCATCAATTTAGTTTCCAGTAATGTCTGCCTATAGACGCTTCTATTGTCAGGATGCCTCATGAGGATTTCCAGGCGCTGTCCCACTCTATTCAAATCCTCTTCATCTGTTTCCTGCCAAAATTCTTTCTTCTTAGTCTGATCACAAAATGAAGTTGACTATGTTTGGTGACCTTCTTTCACCAACATTTGAGTCTTTTTTGATTTTAAAATGCAGTTTCTCTTTCGAGTTATATTGATAGTTATTTTGAGAGCCAATTTTGAAACTTCCAGCTGGGGAAGTCAATGAGGCAGCAGCCTCAGTGGAAGAGGCCAATTAAAAGTTAGCCATAGTTTCAGTGGCTAGGTCTTGGACACTGTTTGACTGGTCAACTTTGCCCTCCCTATCACTTCATAGCCTCTGCCAGTTGTCTTTCTCTCTCCCTTTCCCTCTCCTTCTCCTCTTTCTCTTCTTCCTGTAGCTCTGGTTAGTAGTAGACTAGGAAGTTCAAGTTGTACACAATAGATTTGCAGTTTCATGTGCAATCATTTTTTATGATATAGAAACACTTTATCCCATAAATTAAAAATAAATAACTAAACAACAACAAAAAATGAATTGGTTAATTAATAAATAAAAGAAAGCTTAGACTCAAAGCTGTTTTTTACAAATCTGTATGACCCTCCTAGACAATTTGCATGACTGCTCCACTGTGATGAATTAAGATGGAGAAAGAAACACAAGTTGTTGGGCTGGTGCTTCCCCAACTCCTCTTCCTCCTAGATTGCTTTCCATTTTACACTATAAATGTATTATATATCATACTTGTCTCTTTTATTAGAACGTAAGCTTCTTGAGGGCAGGAATTTTTTCCTTTCTATGAATCCTCAACTCAAAGCACAGTTTCTGCTATATTTTAAACACTTAGTAACTGGCTGACATTGATTTCAACAGAAGAGTTGGAATGCTTTAAATCTTGATGAGAAACAAGACTGGGAAATAAGGTTGGAAGATTTTGCATTTGTATTTAATTTAGCTAGGACTTTAGGGATCAGATACGTACTCTGTTTTTATTCCTGATTTTTGGAACTCGACATTCCATCGGCCACCTCCATATATTCTCACAATCTCACTCTCTCCTCACCTATGACTAGGATTCAGTTCCTCCTTACTCCCCAGTTTTAGAATCCTCACTTTCATTCAAGACTCAGCTTTGACCATCTTCCTCAAGAATACTTCTTCCCCATATGAATCTTTCTTTCCTCTTCAAATTTTTAAGAGTACTTTGAGTACTTCTTCCTTGTCCCTTCACTAGTTATTTTATGTGAAAACTCTGCCTCTGTGTTGTAGTCTCCTCAGTAGCGTGTAAACTCTTGATGGTAGCCACAATATAATTTTGTCCTGTATGTGAAGTACCTAGCACTGTTTCTTCAGTTGAAATGAATTGCTATGTATCCATCAACCTGGATGGTTTTGACTAATGATTTGGTTTTCTCTCTCTCACACCTTTAATGTCCTCCCTCTACTTCTGTAGTTATCCCTTTCTTTTTGGAATCACATTTAGTTCATTTTTCTTGCTTGCTTTTATCTTTTAAAAAATTATCCTTTTTTTCCCTTTCAATTATTCAAGTAGATTCTATTTTCTTTTTCCCTCTTTAACTAGCTCTGTTCATTAATAGGTGTTTTTTTTATTTCATTTTTGTGCCTCTTTCCATAAATAATTTCTCACATTTTTTAATTATCTATTTTCTTTTCTCATTTACTCTAGACTCTCATTCTCTGGTTCAGGAGCCCTATAAGTGTCTATTTTCTGTATTCTCTCTAATCCTCATAGATATCCATCCTGGGTTCTTCACTCTAGCAGTCTCTGGTACTCCCTTGTAGAGCTGGTCCCACAAATTCTCTTTTTCTATTGCAACCCAATGCAAATTCCTACAGATGACAAAAAGGACACTGCCCTAGGACACTAGGGAAAGGATACTCCCTTACCACTATGTCCCTGATTGTGCTGCCTATCACTGACCCATATGCTCTTACTGGTTACTTTCTTTTTCTCATTTGCCTCAAAAATTACTTCCTGGATCCATGCGTTTCCATTCTAGTTGCCTCCAGGAATTCCAACTCCCCTCTTCCTGAGGAACTATGGGATTTTTTCAAGTATCAGATGTTCCCGACCACATCTAGCACAAAATCCCCATCTTTCTTCATAGAACATGTCTCTTTACATTCATCAAGAGTATTAGTAGGAGCATTCCTCAATGGAACTCTCATCACCAAAGCAAGGAACTCCCATCATCTAGTGAACTCACTGTTGGTAGCCTAGATGGTTAAGAGGGAGTGATGAGCAAATTCAGAGTAGTCATCAGTTCATGTTTTTTTAAAACTTTCTTTTGGATTCTGGGAGTACTATACCATGAAAATAATTGAAGTTGTTTTATTTTTGGTGGATAATTTCTATTTTAATGCTCTCTGAGAGGTCACAGAAATCAGAGAAAATGTCTAATCTTCAATCTTAGTCACATGACCCAGAAGTTCTCTTTCATCCCTATTTGGAATCATAGTTTGTCACTGAATTGATCAGTCTTTCAAAGTATTTTGTTTTTACAGTGTCATTGTTATTGTATAAATCATTTTGTTGGTATTGCTTATTTTACTCTGCATTACATCATACAGATCTTCCCAGGAAAGTATCCTTTTAATGATTTCTTACAGCACAACAATCTTTCATTTCATTCATTTATCATAACTTGTTCAGCTACTCCCCAATTCATGTGCACCTCCTTAGTGTCAATAGTTTAGTACTTCATATTTATGTAGTGCTTTAAGTTTTACAGAGCACTTACATTTGTTAGCCTATTTGGTCTTCACAATGACCCTGTAAGAAAGGGATTATTATTATCTTCATTCTAGAAATCAGGAGATTGACAAGGAGTAGGTTAAGTGGCTTTCCTTGGGACATCACTAAGTGTCACTGGTGAGGTTCAAATCTCCATTTCTCTGGTTTAAAACCCAAATGCTCTTTGCTAATTATAAAAATGATTTAAGGGGGGAAGCAATTTGGGAGCTCCTGCAAGAGGTGACAGCTAGCCATCTAGGAAGAGTGATTTATGCTTCACGTTTGGAAGGTGACTATCAAAAGCAGGAGTCCTTACCTTTTTTTGGATCCTGGTCACCTTTGGTTCTCTTCTAAAGCCCATGGTTTAAATGCACAACATAAAATGCACAAGATTATAAGGGAAATCAATTCTAGTAATTCTAGTGAAATATCATTATCAAAATATTAAAGAAAAACTTGTTACCTTTGGATAATTCAAAGTCTGAGGCTCATGATCCTTTAGAGCTTTAGAGAGTCATTTGCCCCTCTATTCCATGGTATTCCTCAGCAAATAGACTTATCTGTAGACATATAATATGTACAAAATGTTCTCTTTTTAGAAGCTCTGTCTTTAGAATCTCTAGCTCTCTTCAAAGTATGGGTCATATCCCATCTCCTACTTTGGTTCTTTTCTGAGGTCATGAGCTAATGTCCCCTCCTTCCACCCCATCACCATTATTTTGTTCTTATCACATATACATTTTTGAATTTAGTTCCATCTGCGAGTATTACTTTCTGTGATGGAATCTAAACTTTTTGAAGGAAGGGATAGTTTTCCTATATATCACCATATCCCCAGTGCTGAGTAAAAGCACACAGTAGGGTACTTAATAAATGATTGAGGAGAGATGATAAGAGTAAAAAATAATCAATCTTTGTACAACATTTTCAGGTTTGCAGAATTGCATCCATTATTTCATTTGAGTTTCATAAGAGCTCTAAGAGGCAGCTACTGTAATTTAGAAATGAGAAAACTGATCCTTAGTGAGATGAGTTCTTGATCCAGGGTCACAGAGAGAGAAGAGATTTGAATTTGGGTCTTTCTGATTCAGGTAGTACTCCATTATTAAAGCTATACTATGTAGTGCGCTACAAAGCCAAGAACTTTCAAAAGTATTTTTAATTCATCATGAGACATTTATTTGAGAACTGTCCAAAAAAGAAAAGAAAAGAAAAAATGAAAAGGCCTCAGAGTCAGATTTTTAAAATCATGATCTTTGATGGAGACAGTCTCTCATAGAATGCATAAACGTATTTATGTGCCCTATAATTCCAGGAACTAGCCTTAGAGACATGGAGTAGGAGCACATTTGAACCCCCAAAATTGTAGCCTTGGAGGAAAACTTATGCTAAGGGAGCAGCTTTTCTATTTGAACAGTACATGTGGCCAAGGTCTCAAGATGAAAACAGACTTGAATAGCCACAGATGTCTTCCCAAGGCCATTTCCACCGCACTAGTAGACAGCCTGATCTCTTTCACAAGACTCAATATTTTTTCTTTCTTTTCCAGGTGGGAGATATTGCCTTCACCTTCTGTGTACACATTGTTAATTCCTGTCCCTCACAGTCTTCATATTAATAATATCCGAAGACAGTCACATCGCTGTTGTACCTGACTCCTTTTTAAATATATTATTATTTAAAAATATCTATTAGTGCATTTAATAAGTTATTACTTATTGAAACAAGTATATATTTGAAAATTTCTTATTCTTTTTAAATAGCATTTTATTTTTCAAAATATTTTTAGCTTTCATTTTTACACGATTTTGAGTTCCAAATTTTTCTCAGCCCCCTTCCAAAAAATGGTAGGCAGTTTGATATATGTTTTGCATATTAGTATTAGTTACAGTTGTAAAAGGAGAAACAGATCAAAAGAAAAAAATGAAAAAGAATAAAGTGAAAAAAACATATGCTTCAATATGTAATCAGAGTCCATCAGTTCTTTATCTGGATGTGGGCAGCATTTTTTGAGAGTCTTTGACTTGTCCTGATCATTGTGTTTCTGAAAAGAGCTAAGTTATTCATAATTGTTTATCAACACAATATTGCTGATACTGTTTTCCTGGTTCTGCTCATTTCACTTTGCAACAGTTTATACACGTCTTTCCAGGTTTTTCCGAAACCTGCCTGTTCCTTATTTCTTATTTCATAATAGTATTCCATTAGATTCATATGCCATACCTTGTGTCCAGCCATTCCCCCAACTGATGGGCATCTTCTCAATTTCTAATATTTTGCCACTACAACAAGTGCTGCTATAAATATTTTTGTATATATTCCCCTTTTACGATCACTTTAGGATACAGACCCTGGTAGTGGTGTTGATGGAACAAAAATTGTGCAAATTGCTTTCCAAAATATTTGGATCGGTTCACAACTCCACCAACACTGCATTAGTTTTCCAGTTTTCCTACATCTTTCCAACATTTGTCATTTTCCTTTTTGGTCAAATTGTCCAATCTGATAGGTATGAGGTTGTATCTCAGAATTGTTTTATTTGTATTCTCTAATCAAAAGTTATATAGAACACTTTTCATATGCCAAAAGATTTCCTTTGATCTATTCATCTGAAAAACACCTGTTCACATACTTTGACCATTTATCAATTACAGAATGGCAAATTTGACTCAGTTCTCTATATATTTGAAAAAAAACTAGGTCTTTATCAGAAACACTTGCTGTAAAGATTGTTTTCCAGCTTTCTGCTTTCCTTCTAATCTTGGTTGCATTGATTTTGTTTCTACAAAATTTTTTAATTCAATATAATCAAAATAATTATTTTGCATTTCATGCTTTCTACCTCTTATTTGGTCATGAATTCTTCTCTTCCCTATAGGTCTGACAGGTAGATTATTCTTTGTTCTTTTAATTTGCTTATGGTGTCAATCTTTATGTCTAAATCATACTACAATTTTACCCTTATCTTAGTAAGTGATGGGAGATATGGTCTATACTTAAGTTGCATCCTAATATTTTCCAGTTTTCCCAGTATTTTTTTTTTTGTCAAATAGTGAGTTCTTATCCCAAAAGCTAAAATCTTTGGGTTTATCAAACCTAGGTTACTATGGTCATAAACTTTGTACCTTGTGTTCCTAATATATTCCACTGATCCACCATCACTCTTTTTCTCAGCCAATATCAGATAGTTTTGATGATTATTGCTTTGTAATATAGTTTGAGATCTGATATTGATAGAGCACATTTTTTTCATTAATTCCCTTGATATTCTTGACCTTTGGTTCTTCCAGATAAATTTTATTGTTACCTTTTTCTATGTCTATCAAATAATTTTTCATAGTTTGATAGAAATGGCACTAAATAAGTAAATTAGTTAAGGCAGAATATTATAATGGCTCAGCCTATCCATGCAATTGATATTTTTCCATTTGTTTAGATGTGATTTTATTTGTTTGGAGTGTTTTATAATTGTGTTCATATAATTCCTGGGTTTGTCTTTACAGGCAGACTCACAAGCATTTTATATTTATACTAATTTTAAATGGAATTTTTCTTTTTATCCCTTGCTGCTGGACTTTGTTATGTGAAGAAATGTTAATAATTTATGTGGATTTAATTTATATCCTGCAACTTTGCTAAAGTTGTTATTTATTTCAAATAGTTTTTAAAGTTGATGTTCTTTTTTTTTCCTGAGGCAATTGGGGTTAAGTGACTTGCTAAGGGTCACACAGCTAGGAAGTGTTAAGTGTCTGAGGTTATATTTGAATTCAGGTCCTCCTGATTTCAGGATTGGTACTCTAACTACTATACTACTTAGCTGCCCCTAAAGTTGAATTTCTAGGATTTTCTCATCATATCACCTGCAAGGAGTAATAGTTTTATTACCTTTTTTTGCTTATTTTAATCCTTCTTCTTCTCTTTTTTTTTCTTCTCGTGGATATAGCTAACTTTTATAGCACTATATTGAATAATTGTGAGAAGAACTGTCATCTTTGCTTCACTCCTGATCTTACTGGAAAGGCTTCTAGCTTATCCCCTTTTCAGATCTGCTTGCTGGTAATTTTAAATAGATACTTCTTATTATTTTAAGGAACACACATTTTTCCTATGTTTTTAAATCTTTTAATAAGGCATGAGTGCTATATTTTATTAAAAGTTTTTGTCAATATCTTAAAATATCATATAATTTCTTTTAATTTCATTATTGACATGGTCAATTATGTTGATAGTTTTCCTAACATTTAACCAACTCTATATTCTTGGTATAAATCCCACCTGATCATAGTTCATAATCCTTGTGATATATTGCTGTGATTGCTTGCTAGTATTTTATTCCAAAATGTTTGCATCAATATTATTTAGGGAAATTTACTATAATTTTTCTTTCTATGTTTTAGCTGTTCCTTGTTTTGGTATCAGCACATTATTTGTGTCATAAAAGAAATTAGGTAGGACTTCTTCACCTACTTTTTCAAGTAACGTAGATAGTATGGAATGAATTATTCTTTAATTGTTTGGTTGAATTCACTTGTGAATTTATTGTCCCCAAAGATTTTTTTCCTGAGAAGTTCATTAATGGATTGTTTAATTTCTTTGTCTAAGATGAGGTTATGTAGTCATTCTATTTTCTTTTCTGTTAATCTAAGTAATTTATATTTTCATATTCATCAATTTGGTCCTGATTGTCAGATTTATTGGCAGATAATTGGGCAAAATATTTACTAATGATTTCTTTAATTTTTTTGATCTTTGGTGGTGATTTCATTCTTTTCATTTTTGATATTAGATATTTGGTTATCTTTTTTCCCTTTTAAAATCAAATTCAACAAATTATCTTATTGGATTTTTCCCATAAAAGCAACTCCCAGAATTACTGATTAGCTCAATTGCTTTTTGAATTTTATTTTCAATCTTTTTAACCTTATTTTTGATTTTCAGGATTTTTAATTTGGTGCTCAAGTGGGGATTTTTAATTTGTTGATCTTCCAGTTTTTTTAGTTGCATACAATTCTTGATCTGGTCTTTTTCCATTTTATTGATTTAAAGCTTGAGATAAATGTGGTTTTACCCAAGTTTGACTTTGGCTGTATCCCATAAATTTTGGTATGTTGTCTCATTGTTTTCATTCTCCTTAATGAATTTGTTTTTATGATTCATTCTTTGATCCACTTATTCTTTAGAATTAATCCAATTAATTTTTAATTTTATCTTTCTACTGCCCTTTGTTGTACATAATTTTTATTGTGCTATAATCTGAAAAATATACATTTAACATTTCTGCCTTTCCATGTTTGATTTTGAGATTTTTATGCCCTATTACATGAATAATTTCTGTGTTAGTTCCTTATGCTGCTGAAAAATGCATATTCCTTTGTCTTCCTTTTCAGTTTTCTCTAAGATTTATCATATCTAATCTTTCCACTATTCTATTGACCTTCTTAGTTCCTTTCTTGTTTATTTTTGGTTGGATTTATTGAGTTCTGAGAGGGGACAATTAAAGTCCCCTAACAGTATAGTTTTGCTGTCTATTTCTTCCTGTAACTTAAATAATTTTAAGAATTTTGATGCTATGGTACTTGGTGTATATATTTTTAATATTGATATTGCTTCATTGTCTATTGTGCTCTTTAACAAGATGTAATTTCATCTGTCAGATTGGCTAAAATGACAGGAAAAAATAATGATGAATGTTGGAGGGGATGCGAGAAAACTGGGACACTGATGCATTGTTGGTGGAGTTGTGAACGAATCCAACCATTTTGGAGAGCAATCTGGAATTATGCCCAAAAAGTTATCACACTGTGCATACTCTTTGACCCAGAAGTGCTACTACTAGGCTTATACCCCAAGGAGATACTAAAAAAGGGAAAGGGACCTGCACGTGCCAAAATGTTTGTGGCAGCCCTGTTTGTAGTGGCTAGAAACTGGAAAATGAATGGATGCTCATCAATTGGAGAATGGTTGGGTAAATTGTGGTATATGAATGTTATAGAATATTATTGTTCTGTAAGAAATGACCAACAGGATGAATACAGAGAGGCTTGGAGAGACTTACACGAACTGATGCTGAGTGAAATGAGCAGAACCAGGAAATCATTATATACTTCAACAATGATACTGTATGAAGATGTATTCTGATGGAAGTGGATTTCTTTGACAAAGAGACCTAATTCAGTTTCAATTGATCAATGATGGACAGAAGCAGCTACACCCAAAGAAAGAACACTGAGAAATGAATGTAAACTGTTTGCATTTTTGTTTTTCTTCCCAGGTTATTTTTACCTTCTGAATCCAATTCTCCCTGTGCAACAAGAGAACTGTTTGGTTCTGTACACATATATTGTATCTAGGATATACTGTGACATATTCAACATATATAGGACTGCTTGCCATCTAGGGGAGGGAGTGGAAGGAGAGAGGGGGAAAAATCAGAACAGAAGTGAGTGCAAGGGATAATGTTGTAAAAAACTACCCTGGCATGGGTTCTGTCAATAAAAAGTTATAATAATAAAAAAAACACAAGATGTAATTTCTTCCCTTATCTCTTTTAATTAAGTAGTTTTTTTTTTTTTTTTGCTTTACTGTGTCAAAAATCAAAATTGCTGCCCCTGCTTTTTTTTTACTTCATGTGAAACATAAACTCTGTTTCAGTTCCTTACCTTTACTCTGTGTATTTCTTCTTCAAGTGTTTCTTATAAACAACAAAAAGGAAAAAAAACACACGAAAGAAAGAAATAAACAAGCAAACAAACAAAAAGATGAAAATACTATGCTTCAATCCTCATTCAGTCTCCATAATTCTCTCTTGATGTGGATGGCATTTTCCATCCCAAGTCTATTGGAATTGCTTTGAATCATCACACTGTTGAGAAGAGCCAAGTCCATTATATAATCTTCTTGTTACTTTATAGTGTGTACATTGCTCCCTTGGTTCTGCTCACTTCACTCAGCATCAGTTCTTATAAGTCTTTCGCTTGGATTTATTTTTCAGTCAGTTGTTTTTCTCATAAAGCTTTTAACATTTTCTTCCATCCCCCCATTCTTTTGGGTTTGTTTGATTCTTGATGTCTCATAGAGTCCTTATCTTTCACTTGCTCAATTCCAACTTTTTTTTTCCTGAGGCAAAGGCAGTGTTAAGTGTCTGAGATCAGATTTGAACTCAGGTCCTTCTGACTTCAAGGCTGGTGCTCTATCCACTGCACCCTCAATTGAGCTGCCTCCTCAATTCCAACTTGTAAGGAGTTTTCCCCTCCTTAATTAGCTTTGTACTTTCTTTTCCATTGACCAATTGTATTCTTTAAAGCATTGTTTTCTTTGGTCAATTTTTGTATCACTTTTTCCATTTGTCCAATTCTATTTTTTAAAATTATTCTTTTTTTCAAGCTATTCACTCTCCTTCATAATTTTATCACCCTGATTTCTTTTCCCAATTTTTTCTACCTCTTTCATATGGTGTTTAAGCTCCTCTTTGAGATCTTCCATGGTTTCTTTCTGAGATTGAGATCACTTCCCATTTTTCTTTGAAGTTTTGCCCATGGGTATTTTGACATCGTTTTCCTCTTCTGAGTTTGCATTTTGATCTTTCCTGTCACTATAGCTTTCTGTTCAAATCCTTCATTTTTGGCCTTTTCCCTTTTTTAAAATTTTATTCTACTTAACTTAAATTAAATTCTACTTCCACAATAGAAGAAGCACTATCTCCGGCTTCTAGTGCCTGAGGCTGCAGGCACTGGCTGTTTACCAGGTATTATGGTGTTGTTGCCCTGAGGTCCAAGGGGGCCCCTTGTGTCTAAATCTGTGCTGAGGAAATCGAGTGGGGGAGGCTGGTGCTTCTAGAGGCTGTGGGGTCTGCTACTTACCTAGTACTGAGCTGGGGTTCTAGTGATGATGTCTGTCATGTGCTGATGCTGATGGGGGTTTTCTACATTTTCTTTGGAGTACACTAAAGCACATGACAGAGTGATTGCTGGCAGCTGTCTGTTTGCTAGGGCTATGCCGAAGCATGTGGAGGTCTGGCCTCTAGAGGTTGTCTGCCTGCCCTGGGATGTGCTGGTGCATGTGCCAGTTCTCAGAGCTGGAGTTTGTACCTTTCCTTGGATATGTTGAGGCACGTGGGGAAAGGGAGGAGGTCTGAGGCTGGCATTTGCCTGTTCCACTGCTTTGAGGCTCATGATCTACCACTGCTTTGGTGAGGTGGGTTTTGCTGCTGGCTTTTCAAGGTGCTCCTTGTCCTGGACCAAGTTCCCTTTTTACCCAAGTAAAACAGACCTTTCCTGCTAATCTTCCAAATTTCTTGTGCTTAAAGAGTGTTTCACCCCATCTTTTTTCTGTGTCTGCTGTTCTAGGACATTGTTTTATGGTTGTGTGGAGGTGAATATGAAAGAATTATGGCAATTTGCTGCTTATTCCACTATCTAGGCTCCCTGGAACTCACAAATAAGTATAATTAAGCAAAATAAATCAACCCAATGGCCAAATCTGAAATTGTATATAGCTTGTTCTGTCCCATATAATCTACTACCTCTCTGCCCAGAAGTGCAGGGTATGTTTCACCAATCAGTCCTCTGAAATCATAGAATTCTAAAATGATAGATTTGAAAGTTAGAAAAGCCTCCAATGACCATCTAGTCCAATCATTATAGAAATAGAATCATAGTTGCTCACACATTGATAAGCATTCGGAATTCTTTTCCAGATTGTTTTCCTTTACATTGTGTTTTTCATTTTTGTTGTTCAGTCATTTTTCATTCCTGTCTGACTCTTCATGACTCCATTTAGGTTTCTCTTGGCAAAGATACTGGAATGGTTTGACATTTCCTCCTCCAGTTCATTTTTATAGATGAGGAAACTGAGAAAAACAGGGTTAAGTGACTTCTCCAGGATCACACAGCTGGTAAGTGTCTGAAGCTGGATTTGAAACCAGGTTTCCTTACTTCAGGCCTGGCACTCTATCCACTGTACCACCTAGCTATCAGTGTTCATACTTTTACATTTATATGCCATTTTAAGAGTTGCAAAGGCTTTACAAATATTAATCCATTAACCTCAAAATGAACCTGGGAGGTGTGTGTTATTATTATCCTCATTTTATCGATAAGGAAACTGAAGCAGACAGAAGTTGTTAGAAGTATCTAAGATTAGATATTTTTTCCTAAGGTTAGATTTTAACTCTGATCTTGCTGATTTTGGGTCTGCCACTCTATGTGCCCTCCATCTATTTGCCTTTGCTTTGTTTAAACTCATAAAAGGACTCTCAAGTTTTCCATATTCTTAATATTTATTATTCCTCATGATACAATAATACATTATGTTCATCTATCACAATTTTAACTGGTTCTCAACTGAAAGAGACATTTTTTCTAGTTTGCTCCGTATATGGGACTTTTTCATTTCCTGTTGACATTTGTTGGATATATGTCTGGTTCTTTTATATATCTTCTGCAAATGATCGGTTTGGAGAACTCAAAAACTTAAGTGTCTCTTAAGAAAGCTAATAGGACAATGCCTTTCATATCTCTAGACATGAGTTTTTCCTTCAATGTGAATGATGAAACATTTCCTATGTAAATGTAGATCCAGTATGTGACTCAGGAAAATTCTGAAGGACTTACATTTATCATGGTTTCCTTTAGATAGTTTAGACAAGAAGGTAAAGTTTACTTCAAGGTGCAGAAATTGTGTTCCCTGGTATTAGTCTCTTAAGTGGAAAATTAATCAGAAGTAGACTACTAATTTATTGCTTCTCTTGAAAATGAAGTTGACAAAACAAGCAATGAGTTAAGACCACTTTGGATTAATACTTGAGCTGAACTCACCTCACCAGTTGCCCAGTTCATTGGACAGGTAACAACAACAAAAAGGGATTTAAGATAGAAACTGGACTATTTAGCCTCTATTAATCATTCATACTGTTCAAACACATCATCCAGTAACTGAAGAGGGGTTAATGGTAGCAAAGCTTGAGTCTGTTGTCAAAAGTAGGTTTAACTTTCTATGAACTCACTGGACACAAAGAACGCTGCCTCCTTACTATTCTAAATGTCACCAGCTAGGAGCAAACGGATGACTACTAATGGTAATTAAATACCTCTGAAGCCATTTGTACCAATAACAAAGAGTTACTGTCAGAACTTGAATGAGGTCCATCTGCCCATTTTTAAAGAATGTTAACATTATGTAAGTAATAAAGCAGACAATGGCCACCTAAAATATGACAGAGTTAAAAGTTGGGGTGCACCATTCTCTGGGCTTACTTCTGCCTGTCTTGATGTTTCCTTTGGAGTCAAGAAATTAACAAATACTATTTTTTTTTCATAGTTTGAGACTACAGTTTGACTCATGAAATGACGTGACAAAAGGACTTTTCAAGTTATTCTATCCCATGGCAGAAACTCCCATTACCTAGATTCCCAGTTTCTAAAATAGAAATATATTTTTCTCTGTTTCCATCTACTCTTCTATGCTTAGTTCTTGCCATCATCTTCAAGTAGTAAGATCTTAATTTGACATTCTCTTCTTTCATTGAGCAAAGAGAGAAGAAAAATGTAATTGATTTTTATGTTTTCTCTTCTCACCTTAGTATTTCTTGTATGATTTCAGGCTTCCATAGACAGACTCATCCTCTGTGCCTAGGGTAACATCTTTTTGGATTCCTTAGCTTCCTTCGAAGCTCAGCCCTAGTCTCACTTCTTATATGATGCTTTCCTCAATTTCCCTTAGCTTCCAGTATTCTCTCTCTAAAATTTTAATATTTAGTATGTATGTATGTATATATATATGTGTGTATATATATATATATATACAGATATATTCATATAGTATTTATTTGTTCATACTTTCCTCCTGCCTTAGTAGAATATAAACTCCTTGTGTACAGTGACTGTCCCATTTTGATTGTGTCTCCAGCACAGTCTCTAGCACTTAACTGGTCCTTAGTAAACACTTGAATGAATAAATAATTGGATGACTAAATGAATGCTTGAGTGAATGAATATTTGAATGAATAAATAAACATTTGAGTGAATGAATGAATGCATGCTTGAAAGGATGAATTAATTGATGGAAGGAAGGATGGATGGATGGATGGATGGATGGGTAAATGGATGGATGGATGATTTAAGGTACATTCATGTTTGACAAGTTCATCTATTTAACTGTTACTCAAAGAGTAGCAGAGCCCTGGGGACTCAGTCAACTCCAGGTTGTTTTCTGTTGTTTCCTTTGTGATTTCTTCAGAACCAAAAGGAAATCTGAGAAAACATTAAATCATAGCAGTAAGATTGTTCAAATGCCTTTGAATTATACCCAAACAAATCTTTAGTAATAAGTAGTGCAGAAGATAATGATGGGTTTGTCAAACATTTGAAGGGAGACTGGACTTCATTAAATCAATCATCTTCCAATTAGGAAGAATATAATACAGTGGAAAAAACAGTCAATCTGGAGCTGGCCCCAGAAAATCTGGGTTCAGTTTTTGATTGAGCTTCTTACTACCTGTGTGATCTTGGGCAAGTCACTTAACTTTACTAGATTTGAGTTTCTTCCTTTTAAAAAAAATTCATATGTAGAAATATACATGTAATTAATTTATTAAATATCAAGCTAACATACTTTGTCAAGTGAGGGAAACACTAAATTAATTTAAAAGGTCAAAATAGTTATTCTGAAAATGTTTTAAAGTATATTTTAACATAGCCTAAATCATGTCTGAGATCTCTACCAACTATGAATCTATGATCCTATGATTTTTATGATCTCTATAAATTCAAATTATATTATTATATGAAATAAAATTATAATTTATAGAAAAGTCAAAAACATATATTATTATTTTCTGACATTTTCTCTTTCCAGAAAAACTTCATTTTTCTTTTCATAAAGAATTTTGCTTATCTTGTGGAAAGAAAGAATTGACCCTAAGGAAGATAATAACCTAGGAATGGATTGGTATAGAAAGAAGTATACAAAGACTTCTTTCTGTTAACTTCCTGAAGTTAGCTTCCTCAGAGAGAACTAGAAACCAGACTGGTCTTTTGATTCTGGCAATTGCTAGATAGATATCAGGGGCATATACTCTTACAGGTGTCACTTATGACTATTCCATGAAGGTCTTCTACTAATGGCCCACCATGGCACAGAGATGACCCTCTGTGCTTCCCTGGCTTCCCAAAATATAGGCCATTGAAACCTATGTCTCAGCAGTGAATGTAAATGCAAATGACATTAAATACTGACCTGTTCATGGTTGAATTGATTGTGTCTGGTCATCTGGGAATGATTTTAGTTCAGAAAAGGGTCATCTCTGTGAGATAAGGTCCCTGAGGGTCAGATTCCTTGAAAATAGAGATTATTTTTAATTTTTTCTATCTCTCTTATCTAATAACTGCTTCCTGAATAAATGAATGACTAGAATATTAGCCTCCAGGTGGTGATTTTTCTTTTAGCCACAAAATACTACGAATAATAATAGTAATAAGGATAATAATGGAGGAAAGTATGGAAGACAATATTTAATACAATTTATGCTTACACAATACCAACAAGTATACACTTTAGGACTGTAAAATGGAGAATAACAGATCTGAAAAGTATCCTAATTCAAATACATATAATATCAGTGAAACACAGAACTCATCATATCCCAGTTGGATATTTTCTTGGTATCCATGTTCTCAGATACAAATCATTCTGGATAATTTCTACACTGAAATTCATTGGATTTCCTCAATAATCCCTGTTCCTGGAGCTTTTCTTGCCCTTCAACTGGAGAGAATTGATGGTGGACATTGGAAAGCTCCTCCCAGATGCTCTATCATTTAAGGAGGGAGTGCAGTCAGCTCAACAGCTCATTATTTTCTACTTGGCTTGAGGTACTCTTACTTAACTCCCCTCATCAGTTTTAAAGTTCTTTTTATGTTTTTTTTTTTCATTAGATTGGGAACTCCTTGAGAACAGGGACTGTTTTATGCCTTTTCTTTGTATTGTCAGCGCTTAGCATGGTATTTAGCCCATTGACACTTAATCAATGTTTATTGAATCTGACTCACCACTTCAGTGCAGCTATAGAAAGATCAACACTTCCTTATTTTAAAAAGTAGAAGAGGATTGAGAAATGTTCTCAGAACATATATTAAATACAATAAAACCTTACAGAAATGCTTTAGTGACAAATGGATACTAGATTATGAAGAAATAGCGAAGGTTCATTTGCCAAATGTAACCAAGTGGTTTGTGTCTGTTTAGTGGGGCAACTATGTGGTATGATGAATAGAGCACCAGACCCGGAATCAGGAAAACTCATTGTCCTGGGTTCAAATGTGACCTCAGATGTGATCCTGAGCAAGTCACCTAATTCTGTTTGCCATTAATTTCTTATCTGTAAAATGAACTGGAGAAAGAAATGCAAAGCCCTCCAATTATCTTTGCCAAGAAAATCCCCAATGGAATCATGAAGAGTTGGATGTTTCTGAAATGACTCAAAAACAACACATCTGTATGGAGCGAGAGAGAAATTTTACATACAGGAGTGGAATCAAAAGGCCATCCACAGCAACACTCATCTATATATTTGAGTGGAGTTGAGTCAACAAGTATTTATTAAGTACTTGTTAAGGGAAAGGCCTGAAAAGTCCCTGCTTTTAAGGAGGTCACATTCTAATGGAGGAGATAACATATAAATAACTGGGTAAATAAACACAGATGCCCAATCACACATACACACACACAAAGTAGATGAGGGGCATGTGAAAAGGGGAAGCTGAGTGGTCTAGAAAAAGTCTCCTAGAGTAGGTGACTTTTGACCTTTTGAGCTGAGTCTTCAGGCAGGTAGTCAGTGAAGCTAAAGTAGTGGAAGTAAAAAGGTGGAGCATTCCAGGTGTGGGGGATAAAGAATACAAAGGTATGGAGAAAAGAAATATAGTGCCATATTTGAGAAACTGAAGGTGGACCAGTAACAACACATCCACAAATTGTTATTTAATAAATGGCCGAGTCATTTCTTTATAGCAAAAAAAAAGGGATTTTGGACAGTAATCCAGGATCAAACCATTGCCACTTTCATATGGTTTTTGTTAATTTGGTTATTAATATGGCCAATTATACTGATAGTTTTCCTAATATTGAACCAGCCCTGCATTCATGGTATAAATTCTACTTGATCGTGGTGTATTATCCTGGGATGATTTTCCCATTGCCACTTTCAGGGTTTATGGAACCTGGACTCACTGATCAATGCAGATTATTCAAGAAAATGATAGAATATTTCTAACATATTTAACACATATTAGACTACTTGTCATATAGGGGAGAGCATGGGGGAAGGGAATAAATTGGAACACAAGATTTTGCAAGGGCTAATGTTGAATAATTGTCCACACATATCTTTTGAAAAATTAAAAAAAACTTTAACATAAAAAATAAATGATTCAGAGATTGTATATGATCTTCTCATACATTTGAGAGATACTTTGTGAGAAGAAGGCTTTTACTTCTGCATTTGCTGTTCTGAGAGAAGTGATTTTTGTTTTTATTTTTGAGAAGAAAGAGGAAAAGGAACAAAAAAACGTACCCCGTAGGATTTTGTATTTCATGCAAATCTTAATCATGTGACTTTGAAAATAGTTTCCATTTTATATAACACCAGCAAAATAAAACCACTTGTTATTTTCATGAGGGATAAATTTAAAAGATACATAGACAATTAATAATGCTTTTAAAGATATGGGAAGTAAACTTGTAACTTATGTTTACAATGAAAAAAGAAAATGATAGAAACCATGCAGTTTATCAGTTCAGGTGAGTACCTTTTGAATATTTAGCAGGATATAACTTGGTAGTCAAATGATGCATCATGAGCTTAGTGTTTTTTAAAGACTAGAATAAAAAAATTGTATAATACAAACAAATTCAAAATATCTTGGGAATTTAACAGGTGAAGGGGAATGAAAGCATCATCACATACAAAACATTTCCATGATCACTCAGACATAATATTCATTCGTAAAAATTTAACAGCAAACTTGTAAATAGATATCACCATCCCTGTTGTTCAGTCAATTTTTTTAGTCATCTCTGACTCTTTATGACCCTATTTTTTTGGATTTTTTGCCATGGTTTGCCATGTCCTTTTCCATCTCGGGCAAAAAGGGTTAAATGACTTTTCTCAGAGTCACGCTGTTAGTGTCCGAGGCCATATTTGAACTCAAGAAAATGAATCTTCCTAACACCAGGCCCAGTACTCTATCTACTGTGTCATAGATCCACCTTAATCACTACCCCAGATACTTATTATTTTCAAGCTATATGTGGTGAAAATCATTCAACATTCAATAAACCCTAACAGAAGAAATTCAAGTCATTTGATAAAAAAAAATGAAGTTCATATTACCTATATCATCTTATTTACTCCTGGAGTTGTACTGAGGATGCTCTTAGAGAACCTACAAAACAGTTATTTTATCCATTTGTGCAACAATCCAAAAAACGTTAAATGTAAAAGAATAATGGTAGGGTAGTGACATATTCTAGTACAATGCATGTCTGATCTTCACAAAGAAAGATAAGAAAGTATCATCATCACAAGACCGGCTCTGACATTTCTGTACTGTGTTTTCAACTAAGCATTTTATGTACCTCTTTGTTTCTTACAACTTTGAGGTATGGATACAATAGATATTATTGCCCTCCTATTGCAGATGAGGAAACTGAGGTCACACAACAGGTAAGCATAAGAGGCAGGATTCAATCCCAGACTCTCTTGACTCTTGTCTGTTCAGGAATAGATGGTATTGCCATCTATATTAATGGAGAGGTTCTGCTCACACTGATGATATTCCAGATCTTAACAAACTATGTTAAGCGTGTTTTATTTTCTATATCCAAACATCAGTGTTGATATGATCACAATGTGATATATAAAATATCACATTTTACATTTTCAGTGGTTAAAAATGATTGGATCTCAATAGAAGGGACTTAAGTTTAATCTGCATTTATATGCGGATTAAATTTCTATGACATCTCTGCTAAGGAATATGTGCTCCAATTCTACTGGAAGACTCCAAGTTAGGGCAGGCTACCCTGTTGTAAAGAAGCCCCTTCCATCTTGGAATAGCTTTAGTTATCAAGAAGATTCACTACATCAACTCAAAAGGCTCCTTCACCTTTGTCTGTCTCTGGGTAATTTGCTGTACATCAGTGGAAGGGGTGCTCCTGGTGGCTCTGCAGCTGTGGATCATAGCATCTGAAGCAGTTGCAAAGCAGCCTTTGCTGACACAGGTGTTGCTTTGTGGACTGGGAATGAGATAAATTGGAGGCAGAAGGAAGAGGAGAGAGATCAGAGAACACAACTGCCTTTTAGTGGGGAGGTCAGAGAACGCAACTGCCCCTCAGTCTCCTTGTGTCATCATCATCCTCTCATGTGAAGAAATCCATTCTACAGGTCTGAGTTAGACTTCCAGCAGCCACTGGAAGGTGGCTTCCGACAACTTCCCTTCAGATCCAGATGGATTTGGTAGAGAAAGTAAGACGGGTTACTTTGCCCAGCCTTCCCTCATTTAAATAAATTCACTTGCATGCCATGGCATCACCTCCTTGATGTCAAAGTCCTCTTCAAGAACAAAGGGCAAACAGCACACTAGTGCTTACCAGTGTTTATGTACCTGGCACATAGTAGGGGCTTAATAAATATGTATTGATTGTTTACCAAAGATTAAGGTTGTTGTATGGATAAATTAGCTCAATAACTTCCATATTTTTCATTATTGTCTTTATTTTCTGGATATTTTCCAGTTCCAGAGTGTCTGTTTTCTTGAGTTGCAGCAACCGGAACTATAGGGATACATATTGGGTATTGGTACTTAAAAAACATATATTGATTGCCAAAGATTAATATTGCTGTATAGAATAAGTTAGCACATTATCTTCCACATTTTTCATTATTGTCTCTATTCTCTGGATATTTTCCAGTTCCAGAATGTCTGTTTTCTTGAGTTGCAGCAACCAGAACTTCAGGATACATTCTGGGTATAGGAGTGCCTAGTTTTGTAGGAGAGAACAGTCATATATTTATTAAATTTGTTTCTAATTTTTCCATATTATTACATTTGTGTAGCATATTGAGAATTGAACAACACTTCCCATAAATTTTCTCTTTAGATTATAAACTTCTTGAGGGAATGAAAAACTGTCTTTTGCCTCTTTTTATCATTAGGACTTGGCACAGTATTAACAATACAGTAGACATTTAATAAATATTTATTTATTAACTCTTTTGTCAATAAGCCATATGAGGTGGATACTATGGAGATTGTTGCTTTCATTTTTAGAAAGATTTATGTGTTTTGTGCCTTGCCCAGGTCCACAAAAGCAGGAAATATCTGAATGCAAACCTAGATTTTCTAGACTCCCAGTCCAGTGCTCTATCTATTATGCCATATAGTCTCTTGAATTACATAGCAAAAACTGGAGTACTATTGTTGTGGAATCAGATTTTTTTTCATAGGTTTCTTGACTGGAAATGATTGGAGCCATTCCCTACATAAATGTCTGTCCATTTATAGACTCGAATTAAACAAAACTAGGAAAAATATAAAAAAGGGTAGGGGAGAAGAGGGAAAGAGAGAGTTGGGTCAGGAGATAGGGAGATGGGAAGACAAAGTTCACGGCTCAACCTGATTCTTCTGATTTCTCTTCTCATTCCAGGGATAAAACAAGAACTGTCTTTGTTCAACTCACTTCTCTTAGAACCAAATAGAATTAGGTAAGATTATGTTTGATGATGGCTTCTGGTATTGTGGAAGCACTTTACTGGGCTATAGTAAATTCTGCTGTTTTGGTAGTTAAACAATTTGAGTCAGTATGGATAAGACAGGGAACTACAGTCATACAATCTCCATTCTGCTTATCCAATTCTAGTGATATATACACATACATAAATACCCATTCTGTCTGTCTCTTTCTGTCTCTGATCTCTGTGTGTGTCTGTTTCTCTCCCTCTCTCTTCCTTTCTCTATTTTCTTTATTCATCCTTTTTTTCTTCCTTTCTTCTTTCTTTCCCTCTTTCTCTCTTTCTGTTTCTTCCTTCTTCCTTTACTTTTTTCCTCTTCTTCCTCCTCCTTTTTCTTCTCTCTTTCTTTTTCTCTCTGTCTTTCTGTGTTTTCTCCAAACACTGAATGTAAAACACACACGTATAGACACACACATCACTACCATCACCACTACCCCCACCACTACAAAAACAATATCATCAACCCAGTCACCAAAAATCTGTAATGGATTCAATCATGGTGAATAAGAATAATTAAAGTTATTTGATCAGACGCAATATCAATTGAATTGAATCATTTCATTAAATCTTTTCAAGAAACACTTTTTTAAGACTTACTATATATAAGGCACTGTGCTAGGTTCCAGGGACACAAAGACAAAATGTAAACAGTCTCTACTTTTTGGAAGGTTACAGCTTACTAGATACGCAACATGTACAGAGATAAGTAAAATACAAGGTAATTTGAGGAGGGAGGGAATACTAACTCCTGGGAAGGATAGGAAAGGTTTCACTGGGGAAGTGAAACTGGAGCTGAGTCTTGAAGGAAAAGGATTCTTTGAGGGGAAGGGGAAGACACAAAGCATTCTGGACATGGAGGATATCTTATGCAAATATGGAGAGGTGGGCTATTGAATGGTGAGGTTGGTGAATAGCTCCCAGTTCACTTTGCTGTAATACTGAGTATGTGTGCTGAACTAATGTGAACTGAGACAGGAAAGGTAAACTGAGACTAGATTCTAGTAGATCTGAAATGTCAGGATAAAGAATTTATATAGAGGCAATAAGATAGTTGCTGAATTTTTTTAAAAAATAAGAACATAATTTATGATTTAGGAAAATTATTTTAGTAACAGAGAGGAGATTCTGGAAACAACATGGCTTCTATTACAATGGTTAAGGTCAGATGTGACAAGAGGCTAGCCAGGGTATCCACAATAGGTTAATATCTGAATATTGAAAGGAAGACTTTATATCTAGTTGATTTTGTGGATTTTGATGTCACTGGACCCTCACAAAAACCAAGTTTTAAATTCAACAAATTTTCATTAATTCATACTATTAGGACATGCCAGAAAAAAAATTTTACAGCAAAATTTAAATTATAGTTTAATTGCCTGAAAATACAAGCTATGGCTTAAATTGGATAGCTTAGTAGAGACTTTTAGGTAGCTGGCTTTATTGACTGTATAGTAAGGATTCTAAACTGTTAATAGATACTTTCAAGGGGTTTGGAACATGGGCTTTCACATGTGGTCAGTCCACTTAATTATTTGCTGACAAAGATGTTGATTTGGGTTTGATTCAGCATTCTAGATCATTTGAAATTTTCCAATATTTATAAATTAAGAAACTAACCCTAAATGCACCCTGAGCTAAACTCTGGCGTAAAAGAAAAGAATTGAACATTCAGTTGGACCTGTATAAATCAGAGAGCATCAGGGTTCACATCCTGCTTTTCCTTCTTTGATGTCTTTCCCATTCTTTCTGTTAGTCACCCTCTCCACCTCTAGGAAGCTAATAATATTTTACAATTTCCAGAATGTTTCCTTGTACCTTTAAATGATAAAGGGAATGGAAATAGGATGGATGAGAAAGGACAACTGGGTTTCAAACTAAAGAATAATCCCACAATGATTGCCATTATAGAGTTCTTTTCTAATCAGGAATGTTCCTCAGTTGTTCGTTATGGAGAGCCATCTGCTTAATATCTGTGGCCAGACTCAGGACGGTTTTAATTTCTTCTTGTGAGATAATATTTGTGAAACATTTGGCACAATGGCTAGTACACACTAGGTGCTTAATAAATGCTCATTCCTTTCTCTTCCCTCCCTTCTTATACCCATGACAAATCAAGCCTGCATTAGTAGGAATAGAGAACTGAGGTGGTTATTGTTTGTGCTCCATTCTTGAAGAGGGCCATGACATCAGGGAGATGATGTCCTGACATGCAAGTGAATTGAATTTAAGCAAGGGAAGGCTATGCAAGGTCATCTGACCCACTTTCTCCTCCAGAGCCCTCTGGGTCCGATGTCCAGATATAGATCAAGGCAACTGGAGATGGCTCTGGACCTTTTTATACTAAGGTCTTTAACAAGTCTGTTTGACAGAGGTAGCATCCATTCAGTGATTAAAGCTTGGTAAGAAATGACAGAGTATTAAGGGCTATCAGACCCACGAATGAGTCACTGATTAATGAGAATATAAGCTCATTGAGGAGAGGGATGATTTTGATTTGGCATTTGTATCTCCAGTGCCTAATATATAACCTGGTACATAGTTGGCATTTAGTAAATATGTATTGAATTGCTAATAAGTATTTGTGTGTGTGTGTTGCTGTCTCTGTCTTTCTGTGTCTCTCTGTCTCTGTCTCTCTTTCCTTTCTGTTTTCCACTCTCCTCTCTCTCCTTTTCTTCTTCCTCTCTGTCTCTGTTTCTTTGTTTCTCTGTGTCTCTGTGCCTCTGTCTCTCTTCTCTGTCTCTGTCTCTCTCTTCTCTATGTGTCTCCTTGTTTTTCTCTCTTCTCTCTTCCCCTTTTCTACTTTTCTTTTCTCTTTTTCTCTCTCTTCAAATTTTAACAAATAAACAAATACATCAGTGCTGTACCACAGCTAGTTTGTCAGACATCATTTCGAATATAAGGGAGCCACATAGAATTGTTTCTCACCAAGAATCATATTTCCCCTTCACATTGATTTGCATTCACAAGTGACTCTCTGACCTTCTCATTTGTACCCCAAACACATCTCTAACCTCTCACTCCCACCAACTATAAAATAAATAGAGAACATTAGTCTTCAGGTATAGAATAGTACAACAATCATCAGAAACAAAGTACACAGAACAAATACTGAAGAACTAATTCCCAAACAGGACAGGAAACTAAAGCAGAAAAAACAAACACCAGGAGAAAGCATGCTGGGAACAAACAAAGGCTCTCGGCTGGCAGATCAAAAACAAGAGGTCTTTAGGTCACCTGGGGCTCACCTGCCAAATAGATGGAGGAGGTTGCCAGCCACTGAAGCTTTCCTGTAGTCCCAGGACCCCAATCTCTTCCTACCCATCCCCCCTGAGAAGAGGGAGTGAGGGAGAGCAGCCTCGGAGCTGCTGCATCTGTGTCTTTAGTCCTTGGCTCTTATTATTAAGAATATAAATAAGGCATTGCTAAAAACAAGGGAATCCGGAAGCCCTGCCTTAAAACTTGTCTAAAGATAGGAGAGATCATAAAAAGCATCTTGTCTAACCCTTCTCTTTTTTACGGCTGAAGAAACTGAGTCCCAGAGAAGGGATGTTTTATTGAGGATCATAGAGGTAGAATTGGCAGAAATCTGAGAACCCATTCCAATCTTCTCCTACAGATGAGAAAACTAAAGCCCAGAGTCCCACAATATATGTTTTAGGCTCAGGAAATGACTTGCTTAAGAACATATTGATAAGCATAATTCTTTTGAATTAAAAGAAAAAATCTCCATGCTACTGAAACATGATGTTTTTCTCTGTGTTTTAGAGAGAACAGTGATTTTTGAGGTCCTTTTTGGATCTCATTCTGAGAATACAGATTTTTTTTTGGAGTCAGCCTTGGATAAGTACTCAGATTTGAACTCAGGTTCTCCTGAATTCAGAGCCAGTAATCTGTTCACTGTGCCACCTAACTGTCCTAGAATAAAGATTCTTAATACAAATTATTGATTTATTAGATTTTTCAGAATACAGAAATGGATTTCATTTTTCCTTTATGAGGTAAAGTGAACTGGTAGTAACATATGTCAAATCCAAAAATATTTATTGAGCATCCACTATGCACATTAATAATTACAATAATTACCATAGTAATAGGGATTGACATCTATATGGGGCTTTAAGGTGTGGGCTGGTTTAAATAATAAATCATAGGATTAATTAAATATCATTAAGTAATAAATCATAGTTGAAGGGATGTACCAAATCCTCCTGTTGTTCAGGCATTTTCAGTCATGTTTGGCTCTTCATGATCTAAATTTGGGGTCTTTGGAGATACTGAATGGTTTGCCATTTTGTTCTCCATCTCATTTAAAGACGAGAAAGCTGAGGCAAACAGGGATGAGACTTGCCCAAAATCAGAGAATTGAACTCAGAAAGATGAATCTTCCTGACTCCAGACTCATTATTTTATGTGCTGTACCACCTAGCTGCTCATCAAATCCTACCACTTTATGATGAAGAAATTGAGAGCCAAAAAGGTCACTAACTTAAGAAGCCAGGTCTTCTTGATTCTCAGCCCAAACCTCCATCTGCTGTGGACACTGCTTCTGTGGATAGCACCTAGTCACCATACAGGTTTTTTCTCTAAGAATTTACTCTAACCTAATAATGTTCCAAATAGGAGACATAACAGCTATCTGTTAAGTTGTTGAAAATTCTGGAACTTGGAAAGATGGAGATGTGACTCCCTGTGACTTGGTTCTCTAACCCTACCACACTGGATGTGAAGAACAATATAAGGGCCGTATCTGTCCATTCATTGCCCCTAGTTGGCCAATTTTCACGAACCCCTTGGTCCTAAATATGC
The DNA here is from genome assembly GCF_902635505.1 of Sarcophilus harrisii. NCBI lineage: Eukaryota > Metazoa > Chordata > Mammalia > Dasyuromorphia > Dasyuridae > Sarcophilus > Sarcophilus harrisii. The sequence continues at coordinate 39,754,568 of NC_045428.1, read as the reverse complement.
TGGTGCTTAGAACAATCTGCTGTTTCTTCTCTTTCCATTGGCTACTAATACAACTTCTCTGTGATTTGTTCACAAACCATTTTTATAACTGGATCTCTTATAAAAATTTTGTGTACATTCTATTTTTCTAACAAACTGCATCACTATCTGTTCCAAAACATTTATTCTCTTTAAGCTGCAAGACTTTGTTCACATTATTCCCCCTAAAATACCCTCTTTTTACCATCTACCTGTTGAAATCCTTTGCTAATAAGAATATCTGACAGTGAATTAGAGCTTTAAAGTTTGCAAATCTCTTAAGACACATTATCTCACTGAGTTTCTGATATCCTGATCTAAAATTAAGAAGATATCTTCCCACAGAAATAATATTATGGTGGTTCAGTTCCCAGGTACAATTAAAATAGTACTATAGTTCATCTACATTGTGGATCATTGAAAGGCTAGGTGGGCTCAACCCAGTCACCATTCACAATGTTTTTTCTATGGGAATATAGGTGCCAAATTTCAAATGACTAACTTAAGAATTTACTTTTGGATTTTATTTGGATTTATTTACTTGAAGGTTTGTCTATATTGATCATTGGAATCTTCAAATTAAAAAAAAAAGTTTTCTTCTCTCCCTTCTTTCTTCCTTCTCTCTCTCTCTCTCTCTCTCTCTCTCTCTCTCTCTCTCTCTCTGTCTCTCTCTGTCTGTCTCTCTCTCCCTCTCTCTCCCTCCCCTCCTCCTCCTCCTCCCCCTTCTTCTTTTTCTTCTCTCTTTCCTTCCATTTTGGGATGAGACCACCTTCCAGAAGCCAAAATATTTACCTTCATTTTGCATCATTGCTATTGACTTAATTATAAAATGAAGATAATTCACTTCTTTCCCCTTTCTTAATACTTTAAGGGAGAGGAAATGTCAGTTGCCAATTGGACACGTGATTTGAATTTGGAGATTAAGGGGGACTCACAATGCAAAGTCACTTTTGCAGTACAGAAATTTGGTTGCATGGCCTTCAGTGGTTTTCCTCTGACTCCACTGAGCCCTGTAGTGAGATATGCTTTCTTTTGTACTAAAAATAACAAAGAGGGCATTTGGAAGAAATCAGAATGGGCACGTTGATAAATTATTTATAACAATTTCTAGCAGCCTGCCAATCTGTTTTGTAGTGTGGTTGAATCTTAATTTTTAATGAAGCAACCTATGAAAATCGGCTGGGATGAACACCTTGACCTCTCAGTGATACTATAGAAGAGTTCCCATCCCGTAACTTAGCGTGCTCTCTCACCTGCCGCCACAAGGGTTTTACCTCCAGTTGACCTTGGAGTCTACAAGCTAAAGGGAGGTTGTTGGTTCTGTGCCTGACTAAGACAGAAAAGGAGGGGTCCAAGAGAAGCCCAATTCTGAAAGGAGATAAAACAAACTACCTTGGAATGACTATTGTGTATCATTTCAAAGGTTGGTTTTGACTATAGGTTTTGACTAAGCTATTCAACTTTTCATCCTTAATCTGTAGTCTGTTTTTCCATAAAACAAATCAAGGGGAATAAAAGTATATGGAAATCTAGAGACAAAGAGGTGAGAACAACATTAGGGGTGGGAAGGGAGAGAATGAATGCCTAAAAGTTGCTTTGATCAGGATTGAATGTGAATCTGCGGTCATAGCAATTTTTTCTATTTTGTTATTTTCCATTTATAGTTATTTATCAGGAAAAATATCTCAGATTCTAGAGAATGCTTTTGAGAGGGTCCGAGCCCTCTTCTTTAATTCTCCAAATTGGTAACTTCCCCCTTTGCAACAGAGAAAATCAACGGGCAGATTTCAATGGTGTTCATTGACTTTCATAGCCAAGGGGATCACCTCCTTACCTTTTGTCCAGTTTCTGTCCCAAGAAGAGTAAGATTATTGTTTTAGTGAATATTTAATTATTCTAAAAGTAGTATTTTGGGGGTAGGGTGAGTTTAGATCAGAGTATGTGAAAATTAACTCCATTAATACTCATTACCAACTTCTTAATTTATAAACTGAGGGATTTTTTGGTAGGGGGATTTGTTGAGGAAGGTAAAGGAGGTGGGAAGGGGGAATGCACACTGAGAGATTAGTTATTTTTTCCAGATTTATCCAGATGAGAATAAGAATTGAACTTACATTATCCTGTCTCCAAAGCCAGAGCTCTAAAAACTGACATAATCTCTTTTAAAAAGAAATTTTAAAAGTAAATTGTTGAAAATTCAGGATATTTATAAAAATACATCTCTGTGTCAGAATCAACTTCAAGGATAATTTAGGTCAACTCACACTTGAATAAGAACGCCCCCTCCCCCAACAGCATGAGTAAAGTTGATGATATGGTCTTAGCTGGAAGACCTTCAGTAAGAAGGAAGCCAATATAACCCCTAGCAGCTTCTGCCATTTTGAGACAGATTTAATTGCTGGGAAATGTTTTCTTGTATCAAATCTATATCATCTCTTTTTTCCATTTCTATATGTAACTTCTAGTTTTATTTTCTGGGGAACCTCTGATCTCTCCCTGGTGACACCTTACCATATACTCAAAGATAGCTACTAAAATCTTTTCTTCTCTGGGCTAAAATCATAATTCCCTTATCTGAATTCAAGACCTTTCAGAACCTCGATTGTTATCTCTTGGTCAGTCTCCAAGTTTATCAGTGTCCTTCCTAAAATGTGGCATCTTGAACTGCATACAGTGTCCCAGTGATGTCCTGACCAAGAGTTTCTCGATTCCAATTATGGACTTCTGTCAACTGTGCTATGCTCTTTTAAAGAGAAATTTTTAAAAAGATAAATTAGAATGTCATCTCCCTCGTGCAGACCTCTGCCTCTCCTAAGGAAGCCAAAGATCAGGTTAGCTGTCTTGATTTCCATATTTGCCCTCCATAGATACTTTTAAAAATTTCAGTAGTATTTTATTTTTCCAATTACATGTAAAGGTAGTTTTCAACATTCATTTTTGTAAGGTTATAAATTCCAATTTTTCTCCCTCCCCTTCTGTACCCCCCCTTTCCTGGAGACAGCAAGCAATGTGGTATAGATTATACATGTATAATCATTTTAAACATATTTTCACATTAGTCATATTGTGAAAGAAAAATCAGAACAAAAGAGAAAGCATGGAGGGAAAAAAGCAAACAACAACAAAAAAAGGTGAAAATAGTATACTTTGATCTGCATTTAGTCTCCATAGTTCTCTCTAGATAAGAATGGCATTTTCTATCCCAAGTCTATCAAATTGTCTTGGATTACTGTATTGCTGAGAAGAATTAAGTCTATCACAGTTGATTATCACATAATCTTGCTATTACCGGGTACAATGATCTCCTGGTTCTGCACTCTTTCCTCAGCATCAGTTCATGTAAGTCTTCCCAGGATTTTCTGAAATCAACCTGCTCATTATTTTTTATAGAGCAATAATATTCCATTACATTCCTAATCCATAATTTATTCAGGCATTCTCCAACTGATGGGCATCCACTTAGAAATTGCCTTGCCACCACCACAAAAAAAAACTGCTACAAATATATTTTTTTTGCACATGTGAGTCCTTTCCACTCTTTTACTTCTAATTTATACTCAACTTACATACCTTAGAGCCAATTAAAAGCCCCAAATATTTTTCAGTTAAATTGTAGTCATGATGTTCATTCCTTATTCTACTTGTACAAGAATAATTCTATTTCATTTTCTAAGACTTGGTCCAGTGTTTTAGCATATTGAGATCTTTTGGACTCTGATTCTGTCCTGCAACATTTTAACTCCATTTCCTGGTTTTGTGTCATTTGTATATATGACAGGTATATAATCTATTCCTTATCCAAGTAATCCCTGACTATATTAAACAAAATAGGTTCAGGAACATATTCCTGAACACTGAACTTGAGACCACCTGTCAAGGTGACATTCACTCATAAATAGCTACCATTGAATTATTCCTAATGGTTTAGAAATTGTTTCATGTTCAAGGTTATTTGGACATGGACTCTTGTTTTTATATAGCTGTGTTGTCTGTGTGTGATGTCACTAAGGAGACTGAAGCTTGCATCTCATGTTTTGTGGCTATCTGTACTTAATAACTTGCCTCACTATATATATATATATATATATATATATATAGCTTGTGCTTAGTCAATTTTAGTTGAATAAATTACATAACTCTTATTATTACCAAAAATTGGTCATTTTTCTTCACCAGCAATAATCATAGAATGTATTTTTTAGTCTTAGGTTCATGTGGATTGTTCATGTAGTAATTATAATAATATTTATATAATATAATTATAATACTATTTCTAGAGCACTTTGATGTTTTCAAAGAGTTCTGTGTACTTAAGTAAATAGGAGGGAAAAAAGAGGGGAAAACTTTGTGAGATAGTGAGCATCCACTAGAAGAAAAGATAAGAGAAGGTATAGTGAAGAACTCATATGAAATAAATTCATATTCTTCTTGAGTCAGGAAAAACTTTCCAGAGAAAAGAAATGCAAAAGAAACCATGAGCTAGAAATTGAGTGGGTGCCCATCAGATGGGAAATGACCCAATAAATTATGGTAAAAGAATGTAATGGAATATTATTGTTCTGTAAGGAATGATGAGCAGGGTAATTTCAGAAAAGCCTGGAAACCAGGACATACGTGAACTGATGCTGAGTGAAGTGAACAGAACCAAGAGAACACTGTATACAGTAACAACAAGATTATGTGATGATCAGTTGTGATGGACTTGGCTCTTTTCAACAATGAGGTGATTCAGAACAATTCCAATAGACGAGATGGAAAATGCCATCTGTATACAAAGACTGAATGTGGATTAAAGGATAATTTTTTGTGGCAGTTGTTTGTTTGCATGACTTTTTTCCCTTTTGATCTGATTTTTCTTGCACAACATAATAAATATGGAAATATGTTTAAAAGAATTGCATATATTTAACACATAAAAAAGAAATCATGAGCAACCTGTATTAAGCCCTAGGCCTTTTTCATCTATCAAAAGTGAGTTTAACTAAGCAGGCCAGAATGCTATGAATCACGAGGGTGGCAGAAGGTGAAACTGGGTCCAATTTTCCTAATTAGAAAATGGTTAACAGGAAATTGCTTGTGTAAAACAAACTTACTGACATGTTGCAATATGCTGGAGAGACAAGCTTGGAAAATACTCAGATGAAGCTTGAATAAGAGATTTTGGGGAAATGTTTCAGGGTCAGGGAGAAGAGTCAGGAAGACCTGAATTCAAATCTGACCTCAGATATTTACTGGTGTATGACACCTGGGTGGGTCACTTTATTCTTCTCTGTCTCTGTTTTCTCATCTGCAAAGTGGGCATCATAATGGCACCTTATGCTAGATTTATTGTAAGAAGCAAATGAAATTGTAAATTTCAAACCCCCATCATCTTGCCTCTGAGTCCAATAAGTTGTAAATTGCTTAGCACAGTAAATGACACATAATAAATACTATATAAAAGTTATTATTATAAAAATTATCTCACCTAGTTTCCAGAGTTGTGAAGACAAAATGAGATAATTGTAAAACAGCACAGTGATTAGTCTATATAAATGTAAGTTGTGTTCTACACCAATATTAATTATTATTATTACTTTTATTCTCCATATTGTTATGGTGATCTAGGTCCTCCCTTTGCTTCCTGACATGCTTCAGAGGATATAGACTGGGTACTAAGATCAGTCCTCAAATTACTGGGTGCTGATGATAATCAAGTCTTGGGAAATGCTGTATTTATTTATAACACAAATTAGATATATATGAACACAGCCATATTTGAAGACTTTATATTACAGCCCCTTGAACTCATTTAGCCAGCAAACTGTTCTTGGGAAGAAAGAAGACTAAAAAAATCCCCTCTATTCACTTCAGAAGGAAAAGCGATTGAAATAAAGAATTAAATTACTATGGCTACTTAAATGTCACCTTTTAAAAAACTGGCTGTTTCTCATCTGAAGAAAACTCAGGTGAAGGATATTTGCTTGGAAGACACGGAGAATATCTGTCCTTTGGGGAGCCGGAGAGAGGTATGTGATTGCAGTGGGAAAGGGAGGCTCCGGCATGGTTATGAGAAAATGGTTTTTCACTCCAGTGTGGTGAGAATGGAAGAACATGAAAGGAAATCTTGGGTAATGGGAAAGGGGGTAAGGAAAAGCTGAGCCAGAGTGGGGTTGATAAAGTCATGATAGAAGGAGAGAAAAGAGTCCCAGGATCCTCCCACCAACCCGTGACAAAGCTCTAAAGTTTTCTCTGTAAAAGGGGAGAGGGATCAGTAGTTGGAGCGATAGAAATCTCTGGAGATAAGCAATGAGTCCCCCATTATGCCCACTCGGGCCAGTCTTCAGGTGACCCCCAGGCAGCCTCTTACCGGGTGCCCAAAGAGCACCTGTCAGCTCAGGGACTTCGAGGCTGGGAAACTTGGATCTGACACACCCAGAGAGAGGCACCCAGAGACCAGACTAGCACTGCTGGTTGGACAGGACCCAACCTCATTCAGAGTGACTGGGTGGGAGCAGAAGCAAAAACCCGTAACCGTGCTTCTGAATCTCCCGTCAGTCCCTGGTGGTTACAAGTATCAGAGGAGTCTCAATCTAGAAAATACTTTCTCTAAAATGTATAAAATGATGACAAATGTATTCCTGATACAGATAAGTTAAATGGAAGCAAGTAAATAAAATGGAGAAGTTGATCTTAAGCTTTCTTAATTACTAACTAAACATTTCACTTGATTAAAAAAGAAGAAAAAGAAAACTTAAACTTTCTTAATTACTAACCAATCGTTTCACTTAATTAAAAAGAAAAAAAAAAGAAAATTTAAGATGAATTTCTCCATTGTATTTACTTGCTTCCATTTAACTTATCTTTATTAGGAATACAGTTGTCTTCATTTTATACATTTTAAGGAAACTATTTTCTAGATTCTGACTCCTTTGATATTCACAACAAGCCTGTGAGACAGGTCATATTATGCCCATTTCTCAGATGAGAAACCAATCATTTTATTTGATTTTTTTTAAAAAAATGAAAGAAAGCTTAAGATCGATTTCTCCACTTTATTTGCTTCCATATAATTTATTTATGTTAGGAATATAATTATCATTTTAGGTAAAGTATTTTATAGATTCCAACTCCTTGGAAAGTCATAACAAGCCTGTGAGACGGATAATGTCATTATGCCCATTTCATAGATGAGAAACCCATCAATTCACTTGATTAAAAAAAAAGAATTAAGATCAATTTCTCTATTGTATCTTCTTGCTTCCATTTAATTAATTTGTATTAGGAATACATTTGTCATCATTGTACGCATTTTAGGTAAAGTATTTTATAGATTCTAACTCCTTTGATACTCATAACAAGCCTGTGAGACGGGTGAGAGCATCGTGCCCATTTCACAGGTAAGAAACTAGAGTGAGTGACTTTTGCCCAGTTTGGAAGCATAGGGCAAACCCTGGTCTTCCTGATTCCAAGTCCAACCAGCTGTCTTCTAAGCCTTTCTGCCTTTCTGACTATGGCTGTATTTTGTTTTTAAAGGAGGATGGTAGAATAAAAAAAGTCTTGGCTTTGAATCCTTAGCTTTTACTTAGTACCTCTATTATTTGGGTAACCTCAGTTCTTTATTTGTTAAAGAAGTAGCTGAGGGGCAGCTAGATGGTGCAGTGAATAGAACACCAGCCCTGGAGTCAGGAGGACCTGAGTTCAAATCCGACTTCAGACACTTAACACTTCCTAGCTGGGTGACTCTAGACAAGTCATTTAACCCCAATTGTCTCACCCCCCCCCCAAAAAAATAGCTGAACGACATCATCTCTAAAAGCCTTTATGGTTCTAAAACTCCAATTCTAAGTGCCCCTACCCTTAGAAATCTGAATTTCTACATAGGACCACGATTTGAGTTTATTTTAATCAAATTGCTTTCCAAAGGGAGGACTGGCTTTGTCAGAAAAGTAAGAAGTAGGATGTTGTTCCCCCCTGGGAAGCTGCAGACATGAGTGCATCTCTCTGCTCTAACCCTGGACTGGGGAACCTGCCTCTAATTTTCATATCTCTAAACTCAATTTCAAATTGAGTATGGGGTTGTGGGAATCTTAGGGCTGGTGGTGCAGTGGATAGAGCACTTAGTCTGCAGTCAGGAAGACTTGAATTCAAATCTAGTTTCAGACACTTATACTTACTTGAGCCTTTCTTTCCTCAGTTTACTTATCTGCAAAATGGGGATAATTAATCATATTTACCTCCCAGGGTAATTGTTAGGATTAAAGGAAATAATATCCATTAAGTGCCATGTAAATAAATGCTAGCTGTTATTATGTTGTTGTTTTCCAATAATTAATGGGGTTAGAATTGTCAAAGAAATTAGTATAATGCCCAAAACTGTCTATGTTTTCTTGATATTGTGAAAGGTGTGTCATCCCTGGAGTTGACAGATTAAAAAAAATTCTTCAGGTGCATAAAGCATCTTTTTCCTAGTCTCTGAATGCAGAGCCTCACTTCCCCTGCTTCCTCTGCCTTTCCCTTTGGCGAATTAATAGTTATCATTATTATAATGATGATTCCTGCCCATATTTATTTCCCAATGAGAAAAGTAAGCTGGGAGTGTATAACCTCTCTATGTAAAGGTCATCAATTAGACTGAATCCTTGAGCTCACATAGGTATAGATAATACTAATCGTATTTGTATCAAGTTATAATAACTGATCATAATCCCAAACATTTATTCCCCATTGGGGATCTGGGAAGGAAAAATCCAAAGCAGAGAATGCTTATGGATTTTATTGATGTGAACTATGAAAATTCTCTCAGAATTGCAGGCTGGTACCAAATGGATTGATAGAAGAAGTTTGTTCACAGGGATTTTCTTATTCCAATGAAATCATAGGTTCGAATACATAAAGAAATATAAAGAAAGCCATTCCAATAGTTTTAAGCTGGTTCCTCTACAATTACACCCCCATGTTAGTTTTATTATTTAGACATCAGCATTGCTTCTCCGGCCCAGCCAGACCCTGAAAGTTTGATGTCTTACCCAGTCATCGAAGGAATTATTTTATTCCTAATAAATGTCTTCTTTAAAAAAAAAAAAAAAAAAGCAATACAAATGGATTAAGTTGTTCTTCTCTGGAAGCCTCTGTAATTTCCCCCATTAAACTTGGTTAGGGTTAACTTTCACAGAATCAAATCTGGGGCCGAGCTACGGTTTCAGGTCCCCCACCTGCCTGCCAGAGAAGCAGGGAGTGAGTTAAGTGTGATGTCCTGATAATTGGTGGGTTTCTCATGCAGTTCTGTTTACCTCGGAGAATGGCTCAGATTCATGGGGTGGCTCATCTGTTTGTTTCCCAGGAGTGTCCTCCTCATCAGGTACAAATGACTTCTTGTTCCCCTGTCCCGTCTGCCTCCTTGGTGACGGATAGACGAGAACTGTTCCCTGTGCCCTGGGACGCTAATGTGATCTGGGGCGTGTTGGTGGCAGGCAGGCAGGCAGGCAGAGGAGGGGGGCCATTCCAAGGGGGCAGTCGGGGGGAAGTTAACACTATGAGAACTACAAGCTTTAGGGGGAAAAGAAAGTGTGTTTGTCTTTTAGGACTGCTACTCCTCTCTCACAGCTGTTATAATATTGATCTAGTGATTCAGGATCCCAAGTTAACCTTGCCCTCTAGTCACTGGGAAAATGAGCCAGGGAAGGGGAGTGCTTAGCATCTCTCCTGATGAAGCAACTCTGGGAAACTCAATATGAGGAGTGGGGGGCGCGGGGGAAAGGGGACTCGGGTTCTTTGTGTCTCACGCCAGATACAGAAACCTGGAAGGGAACAGAAGTGCTTTGGACTTCCTCAGCACCATTAGCTGTGGAGCTTATAGCAACTGGAAGACCAGGTCACCCTTCTATTAAACCAGGGGAAACTGAGGCAAGAAGACAAATGCCCTGCCTCAGATTCCATAGTGATATCTCCCAATGAGTCGAGAACAGAGAAGCTTTATAAACTCAACATTTTCTCCAGAATGTCCCTGAGTCTGGGGCTGAAATTCAGTCAGAACTGATCATGGCTGGCTTATTTATGCTCACGTAAAATTTCTAGCCAAACAGGGAAGATATAACTGGGAGTTAGAGGGGAAGGCAGAACTGGAGTTTTGCTCCAGGGCACCAAATTTAGATGATACAGATAACTCTTTACATTTTTCAGCACTGAGGAACTAACAAAGTTTAACATCAAGCCAGCAATGAAAGTTTTCAAGTGCCCTTGCTCCAGGGCCAATTTGTGGTCCTTGATGCAGTCATAAAATTTCCTCTTATGGCTCTACCAGAAAGGCGCTGGATTTGGATTTGGAGCCACATGACTTGAGTTTGAATTATGCTTCTCTCTGATGCAATTCTTCTTTTTTCACTTTTCTCTTAAGAAAAAGAAAGAAAGAGGGAGAAGGAGGCAAGGAGGGAAAGAAAGAAAGAAATGGGATAAAGTGAGTAGCAGACCTCTCCTTTGATAACTGAGGCAGTCCACAGCTCTAATTTTCTTTTTTTCAAAGGCGCCAATATAATGAAAGTTCACTGGGATTGGAGTGGAGGACTGCAGAGGAATGAATCAAGGCTTTTGGACTCCAGAGCCCAGGCACCTTCCATGATATTATGTGTTTTGGAGGGTCTCAAGAGTGCCTGGAATCCTTTTCATTAACTGTGATCATAGAATGACAGACTGAGATCAGAAAACATCACAGAGGTGCCCTTTAATTTTGTAGATGGAGACCCCACAACTAAGAGTGATTCAGGGCTTTGTCTAATTGACAAGTAACAGGATGACAATTTGAACTCAGCTCCATTAACTACAAATTCAGAATGCTCTTATGTTGTCTTGCCTTTGTCTGGAATCTCCCCAGAAATCTGTTATTTTGGGTTAGGCTCTGGGTCTGTGAGTACCTCTTGAACACTCCCTTCAGAGGGGAAACATACATAAAGCCACCAATAGCCACTGAAACCTGAATGTCCATTAGTTCATGGGAAATTAGCAAGTCAAAGACTACAGTTGGGAAAATGCAAGTTTGATAAAGTGCTCCCTGGGGGGAATAGGGTCAGATATAGAGGGAAGGATGAGGCAAGACCCATAGGAGAATATACCGGAGAGGATGGAGCTAGATGTATGGGAGAGGATGGGGCTAGGAATATAGGGGAGGTTGGGGCTAGGTATATGGGGGAGATGAGGTTAGATATACAGGAGAGGTTGAGTTTAGACAAAAAGGGGAGGTTGAGGTTAGGTATATAGGGGAAGTTGAGGTTAGGAACATAGGAGAGATTGAGATTAGGAATAGAGGGGAGGCTGAGGTTAGACATACAGGGGAAGTTGAGATTAGGAACATAGGGGAAGATGGGGCTAGGAATTATGGGGAGTATGGGACGAGACCCATAGACAAGGATATATCCCTTAACGGCCATGCTGAAGACAAATGAGTGCTCTCCATCCTCTCTAATCCTTGTGTTTCTTGTCCTTTGCTGAGCAAAAGGACCGAAACTTGCCTCTGATTTGGTTCCTGAAGCTGACTGCGGTTCCACGTTTCCATGGCGGGTGAGAAGGGTCATTTCTCTCTCCCTCTCCCTCTCCCCTGTGGGTCATTCTCAAGCGCTCCTGGGCCATGCCCGGGGAAGGCCCCCTTGCCACGCGGTGTGCGAGGCCGTCGGGCCCGGCGATGCCGGGCGCCTTCCGCCGTGACCCCGGCACCTGGGCTCCGACTGCATTTGGTTCGGTTTGGGCCGTCTGTGTTTTTGTTCCATCAGCTGTAATGTTGCCGCTGAGCACTTAGAGATCCATTTTCCGCACAGTATGTAGGGATTTAGCGGAACAACTCCCATTCACGTTAATGGAAATCCCACTAGGAAATCTCTATGCCAGGCTGCGCTCAACCTTCGCCCCTGGTTGTTTCTGTTTGATTGGTTTCACCTGTGTCTTCCCCAAACTGCTCGGAAGATGTCGGGAAGTGGGGGAGACCAGCCTGGGCTCTTGGCTGAGTCTTAACCCTGTGGGGGAGAGGGAGAGGGAGGAAGCCCAGAAAAATCCAGACTGCTTTGGGGAAAGTCAGTAAATCGGGGGAGTCACAGAGTGCGCAGTTACCTGCTGGGCTGGAACTGTGATTGAATGGAGGGAGATTCAGGTTTGAGATCTCTCCCCACTGACGCAGACTCACGCCTGGTGGGCTTGAAAAGTTGCTCCAGGGACCAAAAGGGTAAGTGACTTTCCCAGTAAGTGACAGAGGAAAAAGTCAGGAGCTCTGTCCAATACCATATGATTTGTTCTGGGAAGTAGGCTCAGAAAGGAACTAGATTAAAAAAACACTCCATGAGATTGAGATGCGTGAACTTCCCCTGCTGGCAAGTGGTTGGTCAGCGTGTTGATCAAATTCCTGGCTGGAGCTATGTATTCAGAGTAATAATAATAGCTAATGTTATTAGCTAATAATAATAGCACAGTGTTTTTGGAATTTCCTTATGTCATCTCATCTTCACAACCATGGGAAGTAAGCATTATTATTATTATCCCCATTTAATGGATGAGGAAACTGAGGCTGATATAGGTTAGTGTTTTGCCCACATACTTAGTAAATGTCTGAGACAGAATTTCAACTCAGATCTTCCTGACTGGAAAACCAAGCTCTCTATTTACTATTTAGCACAAAACAATGTTCTTGAGGTAAGTGGTGAGCTATTCTCTTTGAGGGAGATAGGAGTAGGGGAACAGGAGGATCAGGATACTAATAGCTAATAATAATAATAACTAATAATAATGCTTGTTAACTTGGTGCTGGGCTCTATTGTCTCTGCAGTTAGTAATTGGCAATAAAATTGGACCTCCAAGTACCTTAGTCCCTAGAAAGCACTGAGTAACAATATCAAAAGAGAAGGCTAGGAAGACAAGGCCTGATTTACTTGACAGAAAGAATGACCAAATATGAAGGGAAAAAAACCTTTGGAACTACCAAAAATCAGTGATCCGATGGTATTTTCTTTGGTATAGCTTGGGATCCTAGGTTCACAGCTAGACCAAACCTGAGAGACTAGCTCCTTCCATCTTTTCCTTTTCACAAATGAGCAAAAGTAGCTCCATAGATCACATTGGGTTAAAGTGGCAGGGAATGCCAGGATTCGAATCCAGCTCTTCTGACTATAGTCTATCTCATACCCCTTCCACTTATCTCCATGGATGGAGGGAAGGATCCTTCACCTACTTACCAGAGCAGTGCAGCTAGAGAATGCAGCTTTACCAAGAGCCCTGAACATTCACTAAGCAGCTACTATTTGCTAACTATTATGCTGGACACTAGGGGGAAATAAAGGTAAAAACACATTTTTTTTTTTTTTTTTACCTTCAAGGAGTTTTTATACTCTTTGGCGGAGCATGAGCACTATAAGAACCCAGATAAGCATATATAATATTTACTTGTATATATACTCCCATGGGTATATCTGCTTGAGTGCTTAGTAAATGTTGAACAAATGAATGAATAAATGGATCTATATGAGGAAAACTACCTACATTGAACTGGTATTTGGCAGCTAGGTGGCCAGTGAATAGAGCACCGGGCTTGCAATCATGAAATCTCGAGTTCAAATCCAGACTCAGACGCTTACTTGTGGCATAACCTGGGCAAGCCTCTGTTTGCCTCAGTTTCCTCATCTGTAAAATGTACATAATAACGTCTACTCTAAGGTTTTATGAAGATCAAATGAGAGTAATTGGGTGAGAGAAAACCTACAAGGAAGCAAAACAAAGATGGACAGTTCTGAATACAATGTGTTCTATTATTATATATGCTTTCTTGAAATGGAAATTTATTGTTACTTATTTTCAATCTTCTCATGTTCTGCTGTGCACATGACAATGTTTTTTCCCTTTTCTGTTTTGTATTTAAATTTTAAATAAATACATAAAGAAGAATAATTTGTGCCTGACACATAGTAAACGCTGTGTAAATGTTATTATTCTTATTCTTTTTTTCCTAGAAATCTTTCTAAGTCTATTTATAAATACACACACATATATATGTACACATATATGTATGTGTGTGCATATATATACATCTCATTGGTATCTCATTTCCTCTAAGAATTTCTTAAACTGGGGGGCTATGAACTTGTTTTAAAAACTATTTTGGTAATTGCCTTTTCAATATAATTGATTTCCTTTGTCTTACTACATTTTTATTGTATTCATTTCAAAGCATTCTTCTGAAAAAGGACCATGGCCTGCTAAAGGGATCCACAACAAAAGTCAGGGGATGAATGTTGGTCTAGGATATATGACAAATGCCTCTGTTTGGAAATTAAAGCCCTCCCCATAGTGTCTTTAGCCCATCTTTTCAGACTTATTCCATGTTATTCTCCTTCATATACTCTGTTCTGAGCAGAATGGCCTTGGGCTCCTTACACCCCATTCTCCATTCTCCAAGATCTCATTACATTATCTGCACCTGGCTATCATCCTTGCTTCCCCACATTGCAACTTTGGATTGACCTTAGGTTCTTGGGTTCTCAAAGATTAACTTTCACCTTATGTTGCCCCCAAATGGGCCCACTCACCCCTCCCAGGCCATCTCCATATTAGCTCTCCCCACTTTCCAGATCCTCATTATGTGCTGTTTTCCCTGTTAGAATATATGCTCCCTGAGGGCTGAGACTGCCAAATTGGATTATATTTCCAATGTGTAGCGCTGTGCCTAGCATACAGACAATACTTAGATGTTCTCTGTCTGTTACTTCTCCATATCCTTCTTGTTTTTCTCCCTTTCTCCTCCTTCCTCTTCTTTTTTCTCTTCCTCTCTCTCTCTCCCCCTTCCCTTCCCTTCTCCCTTCTCTTTTCTTCTTTTTTGCATGTCTTCTTCTCTTCTTCCCTTTTCCTCCTCTCTCTCCCTTCTCTTTACTTCTTTTTTCTTCTCTTCTCCCCTTCTTTTCTTTTCTCTTCTTTTTCTCACCATTCTCTTCCTCTTCCTCTCCCCTTCTCCCTTCTTTTCTCTTTTTTCCTCTCCTATCTTTTTTCCTCTTTTTCTCACCTCCTTTCACTCTTCTCTTTCTCTCTCTCTCTCTCTCCTTCCATTCTCTCTCTTTCTTTCCCCCTCTTTTTGCCTTTTCCTTTTCCTCTTCCTCTCTCTCCCTTCCATTTCCCTCTTCCATGCTTTTGCAAAGGCTATTTCTGAAGCTTGGAACACCTCCCTCCTTACCTCTGCCAGTTTGAACCCCTAACTGCCTCCAAAATTCAGCTCATTTACATGTGACCTTTCTTGAACCCATCATCTTTCGGGTGTTCCCCCAAATTAATTTGTATTTACTTTATATTTTAAAATTTTACTTTATGTGCCCATCACTTCACCTGATAACAACTTCTGAGAGCAAGGACTTCTTTTTCTCTCTCTCGGAATTCCCAGAATTCAAATACTCTATAAGCTTAATAAATACTAATTGACTGCCTGATTCCGTGTGCACACGCATAGGTGCACACACATGAAGCAGTCAGTTTATGGCTCCTGTTTTCTTTGGTTCACGCAGCTTGGAATGAGCTGGATCCCATCTTGACGGCACTGTGGGGAAAGCCCCTTCCCCTCCGAGCTTGAACATCTCCGTTCTGATCCAGACTTGCAACCCTACTGGTTCTGTGGCCATGGGCTAGCCACCTCACTGCTCGTAGTTTTGACTTCCTCATCTGTGAACTTCTAAATGATGAGATCTGTGCTCTCATCAATGGACACACTTCTTCCAATTACACAGACATCGAGCATTCTCTACCTTCTCATCTTTGCAGCCCTTATCTGAGCCCTCCACGGGGGTCCTTCCAGCTAGTTCTCCTGCCATTATGTGGGTACCAGGGAAGTAAGGGGATAATGATAGTTATACTATCACTCTCATAGAGCTAGGGGAGGGGGAAGGGAGAGGAGGGGGGGGGGAAATGCTCTGTGAACCTTTGCATGTTTCAAAAATATACGCCGTTATTGTGCATCGATAATAAAAATTGTAATAAAAGCTTAACTATTTTTTGGTATTCCTTTCTGGACTGAGGGCTGCTTTTTGTTGATGGTTTAAGTAGGGCTTATAATATGTGATTCCAATGGAATATAAACCCCTTGAGGTTGGGGTGGGTTTTTTGTCATTGTATCTTAAATATCTTAAGGTTTTCTTTCACCCAATTACTCTCATTTGATCTTCATAAAACCTTAAAGCAGATGTAATTATGTACATTTTACAGATGAGGAAACTGAGCACAGTGTCTGGTATATAGCAGGCACTTAATAAATGCTCTTTTAATTGAATCAAATTGAATTTATAAAAGGCTTAGTGGTATAACCTTTGATTTGCCTCTGTTATCTAACTAAATAGTTGGTAATATCTTTTATAAAAGGTCTCTGAAATTCATTAATAGCTGACATTTATTTATGCAGTATTTTAATTAGCATCCATATTCACTCGTCAAAGTACTGGAGAGATTTCATTTCTTCAAATCAGCCTGAAATGTTCTTCCTCCTCCTCCTCGTGGCTTCCTCTGACTTTCTGCAATTCTCAATTTTTAAAGTCTAACCTTCTGCAAGAATCCTTTCCTGCTCCCTCTTAATGCTACTGCTTTCCCTCTGAGATTAGCTCTTATTTATCCTCTACAAATCTTATTTGTATGTAACTGTTCCCCGCTTAGACTGTGAGCACTTTAAGAGAAAAGACTTTGTTTTTCTGTTTGTGGGTGTATATGTGTTTGCTTTTTATATATTCCCAGAACTTAGCATCATATGTAACATACAGTAGTTGCTTCTAATAGGTATGTGATATGTAGTTATATGAAACATGTAACATGCATTAGTTGCTTATAATAGGCACCTAATAATCGCTTATTAACTTGATTTCTTTATATTCCAGAAACTCAGGATTATATGTAACATACAGTAGTAGCTTATAATAGGCACTTAATAATTGCCTGTTAACTTGACTTCTTTTGTATTCCCAATTTTACATCATCTCTAGCATATAGTGGGCACAATGATTTTTTTTTATTAATTTGACTTCTTTATATTCCCAGAATTTAGCATTATACATAACATATAACAGTTGCTTGTAGTGAACATATAGTAGGCACTTAATAATATTTTTATTAATTTGACTTCTTTATCTTCTCAGAACTTAGCATCTCAATAACATATAATAGTTGCCTATAATAGGTTAGGTTAGTTGTTATCTGTATTTTATATGCAAAGAAGTTGAGACTCTGAAAACTAATGTTCTTTGCTGGTGATCATCTCACCAATAAGTGCAGGGAGCATGGAGCAATGAGGCTAGATGCATCGAATCCACCCGATTTCCCATTTCTGTGACTTTGAAGTATCTGTGAAGATCCAGTGGAAAGAGTAATAAATTTAAAATCAAATAACCTTGGCTCATTTCTACATGGATGATCCTTATGGAGACACTTCCTCCCTAGGCTTTTTCTTTAAAATAAAGAGATGGGTCCAGATGGTCTCCAAGTTTGATGTCATTGTCTAATGCATCACTTAGCCCACGGAAGATGCTTCCTAACTGCTTCTCAGCATAGAACCATTTCTACGTTCTAGCAGAAGAAACAGGTTCTCTGGATCGTGGGGGTAGTTTTCCCGTTGAATTTTCTCATCGTTCAACAGAATGGCAGGCCATTCTGATCCCTAGACTCTCTGACTGGATAACTGAAGGGGAACTAAGTTTGAATACAGAGCCACTCCCAAGAAGGACTTTTGACATATCTCCAGAAGCCTGCAAGCTGTCTTTCAACTATCTCAGAGGTCATTCCAGAGAGGATTCCTATTTATTTAAAGAGGAGGTAAGAAGCAGGTGGCCAATGAAGAGAGGTCTCTGGTACCCAGGGGGTAAGGATAATGGTATGGCTGCTGCCTCATTAACCCTTTCTTGGTGGAATGCTGCAGCCCTGTGCAGTATTCAAACTGGTTCACTCTGAAAATTGAACATACAAACAGGTTTAAATAAGACAGGTGGTGATAGAGCTTGACAGATTCTCAGGATTTTAATAAGTCAGACTGTTTTGAGAAGAGTATTGCCTAAAACCTACACCTTGTGTGTGTGTGTATGTGTGTGTGTGTATGTGTGTGTGTGTGTACCAATGGTTTAATTTATAACTGACACCTTTACTACCTCCGAGTGTATCAGTTTCATCTCCCCAGAGAAAGAGAAAACCAGACCCTGTGACTAGTGAACTGGATTGAAAATCTAGTCTAATGCTGACAGATAAATGCACTAATTTTCTTCTGCGCTTGGCTCTGGGCTGCAGGGTGAGCCTGCTTCTAACAAGTCCCTCAAAAGCTTCTGTAACCCATCCAAATGATGATGTCAAGTGCTACAAGGCCCCAGGTCGGCCCCCATTGCAGGTAACAGTTACCCCAGGGATCAACTTACCAGACAGGTTTTGAATGAGATTGTGTTTTTAAATGAAAGACTGGCTGGAAACGTAGACTGGGACTAAGCATTAATAAGGGAAAATCGGACACAAACAGATCTTCGTATTTGTAGCTTTGTGTTGTTCTGCAAGGTCAGGGAAGGTTCTGATACAGATGGAGCCCGACGTCTCTGTGGGCATCTGTGACGTGCCACTGTGAGGTGGGCATCTTGCTTAGCCAAGGGGGATCTTGGGCTGAGCCAAGAGAAGATGTATGCTCTGGAAGGCCTGGTTTCCCAGCCAAACAGGTGGATTACTGTGGCCATAACCCTGGACAGTAAAGACGAAGAAAGCATGTTCCCTGTTTAGTTTTGCTCTAAGAAAAAAAAAAGAAAAACAAAAAAAAATTTAGATCCCTTCTTATTCTGAGGCATTTTAGTACAGTGAAAAGAAAGCACTTTTCTGTCTCTGTCACTTCCCCCTAACTAACCTGGTCAATCAGTTCTATGGGCCTTGGTTTCCTATATAACAAGTGGATGGCTTGTGACGTCCCTTCCAGCTCTGTTATTCTCTAAATGGCAAGCATAGAAGCGGTGAGAAAAACATATGCTTTCATCCTTATAGGCCTTTTGAAGACCACTCTCTCTTCTGGTTGCAACCAATAAACAGAAGCATAGAGAGAAGAACACTTTCATGACATTAACTGGTTTTTCTCTATGAACCTGTAAGTACCCCTGTTGATTAGGAATTTATGGCAATGTGGAGCTCTTGTGGGCTTAGAGCTTGAGGTAAAGAAAAATCCGTATCTCACTACATAGGGAGGGTGAGAGGGGAAACACAGCTTAGTTCTAGGAGAGAATTAATGTGTGTTCTGGTTTGTAACTCAAGAGAAAACTCCCATGGGGATTAAAAAAGAACCATTAAACCCACATTAGGAAATGTGAGGAATATGGAATGGATTGGAAGAACATGTGGAGGTTAAAAAGAGCTCTTCTTTCTTCAACAGAGAACCTCAGAATCACTTTGACTAACAATAACACTTTTCTAAGCCTTAAAAATAAACTCTATAGGCAGAGAATTTATGCCATGGCTCTAGAATCATTATAGAATCATAGGTTTGAGCTAGAAAGAATTTTGGGGACTATTTGTTTTATAGGTGAGGAAACTGAGGTCTGTGAATTTTAAAAATAGATTTTTTTTAAAAAAAAAAAAACAGTGTTATACAGTAGCTAAGGAGAGGACCTAGTAAGTAGGGACAGCCTGATATTTATTAAGCAATTCACTTAGCCTCCAGGATCCCAAGCAATTGGCTTAGACTATAACCTTTGGATGAATTTCCCAATCTGCAATAAGTCTTTTCCTGTCAATCATAGGTTTATATCAAAGAGGAATCTCAGAGGCTATTTGCAGATAAGGAAAGTGAGGGGTCTTGTCTCACATCATAGGAAGAGTTATGAACCAGAGTAGAATCTGAATTTAAGCCTTCTGACACTCTAGTTAATGCTCTTCCTCTTGTACTGTGTTGCCTGATGTGGAATTCCTCATTCCTTTAAAATTACATTCAGGAAGGAATGTTTTTTAATTTAAAACGGTAAATATGTTTGATGTTGATTGTGATTACAGGTAAGGCCAAATAACAGCTTCATTGCTTTCAAACTATTCGTCCCTCTGTTCAGGGTGGAGAGTGGGTATAAATCCAGCAAGGAAAATTGCTACCTTCTCTCACTGGCCACCTAGTACACACCAGATTGCCTGCCCAAGGAGGGCTTTGGAAGGCAGAGTCAATGGCCGTGTCCCTTCTGCTTCACTATTACCTCAGCATGGAGATCAGGAGGGGAGGTGGTCAGAGGATGCCAGATGGGAACTCCTTTTGCCTGGCCAGTATAGCATAGAAGGCAGTGTAGTGCAATGGGAACAGCGCCTAGGTTGGAGTCGAAGGTTCTGGTTTGTCATCGCAGCTCTGCTCCTTACTGGCTGAGAGATCTTTAACAAATTATTTATTCTTTCTGAGCTTTCATCTGTAAATGTTGGATTGGTTGGCTCCTGAACCATCTTTAGGTCTACGGATCTATGTTCTTGGGATGTGACTTAAAAATCTTATCTCTGAAGCTTTGAAAGAAGGAAGAAAGGAAGGAAGAGATGGAGAAAGAGAGGAAAGCAAGAAGGGATTAAGGAATAAAGGCAGGGAGGTAAGAGGGAAGGATGGAAGGAAGGAAGGAAGGAGAGAGAAAGAGAGAGAGTAAGAAAAAGAGAGAAGGAAAGAAAAAGAAAAAAGAAGGGAGGAAAGGAGGGAAAAATCAGTTTAATAAAATTAATCAACATATCAATTGAGTCTTCTGTCCATTCCCATTGTCCCCTAGCTTTGCAATAAATAAGGGAAGGTGCATTTTCTCCTTTTCCTCAGGACCATTCTTTTCCATCAGAATTACTCAGTATTTTGTTTTAATGGTTTTTTTTGGTTGTTTTTTTCTAGTTTCATTATTGTAGTCACTGTGAATTTTGTTTTCTTCTGCATGCTTCTTTTTGCATCAGTTCGTATGTCTTTTCATGCTTCTCTTTATTCTCTATTTCTTATAGCTTAATAACATCCTGCTACATTTATGTTCTAAAATCTGCTAAATTGTTGCTCAGTTAATGAGCATCCACTGCATATACAGTTCTTGCTACCACAGAAAGTGTTGCTTGAATAAGTTGATAAAACACACAGTTCTTCTTTGTCTTTTACTCCCTTGAAGTATGTACCCAATAGAGGAATCTCTGGGTCCCAGGTTTGGACATTTTGATCACTTTGTTAACAAATTCCAGATCACTATGCAAAATGGGTGGACCACTTTACAATTCTACCCTCAGGGTATACATTCAGTTCTCTAATTTTACAGATAAGGAAACTGAGAGCCAGATAAGAAAGGAAGACATTTGCCCCAGATCATAACAGAAGTATCACCATATGGATCTGAGTCTTTGGTACTTTGCATATTAGAACACACTCACATTTATTTCATTTTTCCCTTATAGCAAACCCTAGAGTGGCCAAGGTTTTAAAGTCCCATGAGACTCCAAAAAGGTAGCATGAACGGCTGATCTAGAGATCACTGCTCTTAAAATGCAATATATCACAATTTGAATTTAACAACCATTGTGATCTATGGACACTTTTGCTTCCAAATAAGAAAGCCAAACAGAAGCCTTTTCAATTTCTATGTTATATATATATATTTTTTCTTCTTGGACATTCAGATTGTCTCCATTCTCCTAAATCTACTCCACCAAACTTTCTCTATTCTCCAAATTATTTCACAATAATTTCTGTCCCAGGAAGCTTCCCTGCTTTCATTTAGGAAGATAATTGTTCTTATTATATTTAAAATTTTTCTCTTCAGATAATTGTAACTTTAAGAACGTTTATTGTTCTGAGTTTTGTTTTGTCTAGGTCTATGATTTCATGGGTGTGTAAGGATTAGACCTGGTTCTATGGATCTTTGGTTCTGTTACTTCTAGTCTCAGAGAATTGTCTAGGTTAGGGTGAGGTGGGCGGCTCTGAGAAGCTATGACTTGCCCAGGATCTCACAGACAGTCTGTACTGGAAGCAGGGCTGAAGCATAGGTCTTTACGATTCAAAGCTCAGACTACATTACTTCTCTAAGCCGACGGATGGTGTACATGGATGTGCTGTATTATACACATGTATATTTAACTCTTGGCAATATATTTACTTGTGGGCTGCCAGGAACCCTATTTAGCTCCAAGATCCAAAGATCTGTTTTTGCTTAAAGGAATCTACTGTTTGCCTCTAATTTATTCCTTTAAAAAATGATTCAAGTGTAGCAGATTTTAATCCCAAGAGACTTCAGAAAGAGGCGTTTGAAAGGGACTCTGAACTAAGTTCCAACAGCAGTCTAATTGTGGTGAATGTTCACTAGAGGGCACTGCCACTTCATCACCAAAAGGGAGCAAGGACAAAGGCCCAGAGTGACCCGGGTGTTTCATTGACTGTATGTATTCTCCAGGGTCTCCCTCTGCAACCTATTTTACAGCCTTAGAAGCAAACCTCCATAATATGAGTATTGAAGGGAGGACAGAAATGAAGACCTAGAATGACAGATCATACCCCTCAAGAGCTAGAAAAAGATGCTGGGATCCCAAAATCGAGGGGGGTTCAAAAATATCTTTGATTAAGTTTTCAGTTCTTGGCAGAAGATGAGACCATACTTTCTCAGACTCTTTCCTAGTGTGAAAAGAGAATATTCTGAAATTGTAGGATTCAGTATTTGGTTCATATGCCCATAATTAATATCTTTCATTGTTAGGCAATGAACTAAAGTTCTTCCCACTTCTTCCCTAACATATGCTACCTCTCTAATCACCTTTCTGGTGAGTCACAGGGAACAGAAATTGAGGCTGGTGAAATTAGGAGAGGAATACAAACAAAAGATCCAATTAAGCTGATCTGCCTTGAAGTAAAAGCATTAGATCTTGGGTCTGATGGCATATATTTTGGAATGCAATAGGAAAAAAAAATTAGAAGATAGTTTTAAGTACTTCAATTTTAATGAAGAGTAAAATGAATCATTTCTTAGGGGGAAACAATAAGGTACTTCAAAGCTAGGGGGGAAGTCGGCTCAGTTTTGCCAAATGTAGAACTGCCAGAGCCTGGGGCTCCATGTTTCAAACTGGTCTCAACCCTTCTGGGGGTTTGAGTTTCTTTATTGTTGGCAAAACACGACTTCCTGTTTCAAAGAAAAATAGCTTTAAGAAGGCTTGTTACAGAAAGACTCAGAAGACCTCTTGGATTCCAGATTGTTCTTACATAAGACCATGTTGATGAGTTTAGTGAAAATTAAACGGAAACATATGGATTAAATTCTCTTTAAAAATTCGCATTGGTTTAGAAATGGAGTGAAAATGTGTCCAGCAAAATGAATGTTTGACAAAAGATCCCAAAAGTAAAAAAAAAAAAAAAAAAAAAAAAAGCATAGAGAGACCACTGAGAACCCAGGAAACTTTCCTTGCCATTTCATTTGCTATCAGGGGAGAAATGTCCTTCCTTCCACTATTCTGTATAAGAGGAGAAAAAATGCTTCCACCAGCTACTTGAAAATGTGAATGTCATTAAGTGCTACTGGATTTACTCTACAATGACATGAAATGTTTATTTGGGTGGGCAAAATATTTCATGTTGTGTGAATTTCTGCATAAATACATATATGGATATACATATAAAACACATACATGATTAAAAAAATAAGCTATTTATATTCTAAACCAAGTTTAAGTCATTTGGAAGCTTATCCTTTCATTGATTATCTTATATTTTAAACCTGAGTTCAATTCTCTTCTACCAGAATCAGGAAAATCTACAAAGGCCCTTTCAGATGCCAAACCCATAATAGTCATCATGTAGAGAAAATTCTCAAAACAATGGGGAACGTGGGAACTTACACTCGGACGAACCCCAAAATAGGTTTTGGTGAAAGAGACCTCCCCTTCCCAAGCCACCTTGTTACCAGAGTGTGGGTGGGTGGGAGGCACAGAATCTAGATTGAGTGACAAACTGCAGCTGAATAACTGAATGAATACAGAAATCATCACATTTGCCAAAACCAGTCTGGGCTCACTTAGTCACGCACTTCTCCTGAGACAAAACTCGAGGTAAATACCAGAATAAGTCAAGGGTTCATCAATTGCTGAAATATCTAATCGAGTTTATCTTTTTCCCTGCACCGACCAACCAAGTATTTATTGTACTGTCCTGAGCCAACCAGGAACCAGCCTTTATTAAGTGTCTACTATGAATGAGACACTGTGCTAAAAAGACAAAGATAGTAAGAAAATAATTCCAGGCCTCGAGAAGCTTACATTCTGTTGGAAGAAACTATATTTTCAAATATGACTGTTTTTGGAGAAAGGTATCAGCAGGTAGAATAGAGGAAAACCTCCCCAAACCTGCCATATAAGTAAGTACAAAACCACCCAAAGCAAATACAAAGTAGTGCACAGGTGGTATGCAATAACATCTAAGAAAAATCAAATGCCTTATTTATAAGGTGAAAGTTGAACTCAGCTTTGAAAGAATCTTGGGATACTAGGAGAGGAAGATGGGGGAATATATTATCTGCATGATTTATGGATATCAGTGATGGATGATCATGTACTGGAAGGGGTTGGACAGCAAGAGTCAGAGGCCTTAGGGGAAATCATTTTTTAAAGGTGGTATATATCTCAAATGCTATAAGTCCCAAGAGAACATAACCTCCTTGAGGGCAGGAGACTGTTTCTGTTTTATCTTTATGTCTCAAGTGCCTAAAAAATTACTCATACAGAATCAGTATTTAATAAATGCTTATTTGTGTTGTCATTTGTTCCCTTTTGGGTGGTAAGAATTTGCTGGATTTAGGAAATGCAGTCTTCTGAACTATTCCAAGAGGCTGTTATCAGTTTGCAATACAAAATAAAAAATATATGTATTTGGAGGCGAAGGTAAAGGTTGAATTCTTGTAACATAATAAAAAAGATTCTTATTTTGAAAGCATTTTGTGGGTTCCTTTTAGCCACAAAAACGAAAAAACGGTTACGCACATGAAGTCCTGGCTCAGCTACTCATCCTGCACAAATGCCCCTGCTTATTAGCTTACAGCCTGGGCAGGTATCTTACTAAGCTACGGTCTCTCTGCACCAGGTCATAGTTTGGGTTATTCTCTCTTTCAAGGCTACCCAGGCTTCATCTGTCACTCTCATTGTTGAGGGCTCTATTTTTCCTCGCCCCGTCAGCCGTTATTTCAATTTGGGCCTGACTTCAAGACAGGCCACATTGTATCTGTGATGTCAATGGAAAGGGGGATGAAAGTCATTAGAGATATTTGTTATTTTTGAAAGGTTAAAAGAGTTTTTCTTGGTGGGTAAGCACTTTCTCTGGAAAGAACTTCAACTAATTGTCTGGCCAGGGGATGGGCACCTAAGTGAGAAAAAATATACTTAATAAAGCATCCGCTTCTATTATTTTTCCCCCTTTCATTGTCCAGTGCCTCTGGGCCTGGTGGGCTATCCGGAGGCATCTGAGCTCTGTATTCCTTCAAACAGCCGAGCAATGATTACACTGCTGGGCTGATTCCCTTTCTGCCTGTGCTAGGGAAGGGCTTCTTGCTTCAAACACCATTTATTGTAGAAATTGTTGCCAGGCTTCTAGAAAAACTGTGTGTGTGTATGTGTATGTGTGTGTGTATCCTTAAAAGGGCCCAAAAGAAAAGGAAAGAAAAAGAAATTCAAGGACACATCAAGTCTTTGGCCCAGATTAATCCTCCCCTCTCTGTGCCTCCATTGCTCTAATAGCCGCTGATAATTAAATAATTGCTCCCCCATCTAATTTCTGAGGGGCCCTTGGTGCCCCAGTATCTTCAAGTGTTTTTAAAAAGCAATAATCATCGGGACACTGACCACTCACCAAAAGAAACAATGCTGCAGACCCAGCCAAACAAGGAACAGTGGCATTTCAATATGCCACAAAAGAATTAGAAACAGTAGTATTGAAACCGGGAGCCAGCGTGGCCAAGTTCTCACATGTCACATCTTGATTTATTCCCATCAATAAAGTCCCAATGAAAGCTATGTCATTTATCATGTCAATAGTAAGCTCCTTGAAGGCAGAAGAGGCTTTCATTTTTGGTTTTGTGTCTCCATCACCTAGCACGGTGCTTGGCACATAGTAGGCTCTCAATACATGTTAACTCGAGAGAATTCGATGGAATTAGCCATCCATTTCTTTATGCAAAACTAGGAATGTGAGCATCCTTTGTTTTTGCCGGATACAAAGGCTTCTTTAAGCACATGAGATTTACAGCACAGTACCTGGCACATAGTAGGCTCTCAATACATGTTAACTCAATACAATTCGATGGAATTAGCCATCCATTTCTTTATGCAAAGTTAAGAATATGAGCATCTTTTGTTTTTGCTGGATTCAAAGGCTCCTTTAGCCATGAGATTTATCCCCATAGAGTCAGCACCATTCAGTCTAATTCAGTACAATCCTACTAGTATTTTGTAGGTACTTGCTTTTTAAAGAATGCCTTGCTTTTGGAAATATGGAAACAAAACTGGAACAGTCTTAGCTCTCATGGAGTTTGCGTTCTTCCAGGGTGGCAGGAATTAAAGCCTGTAAAGACTCACATGTGATAATGATGGAAGAGGAAGAGGTTCTTCGGAGCCAAGCCACGAATTCAAGCCCTCCTTTTAAAGAGAAGAAACAAAACATAAAATGGCTGCTTGAGGTCAAAAATAGAAGTATGGGTCAAAGGTGACTAGGAGCATCAGCAGAAACTTCTTATGGAGGTGATACTTTAAAGCCTGAAAGAAGGCAGAAAAGTCTAGAGGCAGAAGTGAGATATTATCCCCTACCTCTAAAATGGGATCCATCCTTAGCCTGCCTCTTCAGGTCCCTAATTCCCTTGAATGCCCAGCCTGAGTGCCTCTGTTCCTGGGGTATGCTCTGATCACCCTCTCTTACTCTTAATTATGCTTCGTCACTTTGTACAAGCTGATCTCTATGCTGTTTCCCAAATCTAGAAGGCAAACTCCTTGAGGGGGTGGGATGTTTTAGTCTCTTTATTCTCAGTGCCTGGAACCTTGCAGGAGCTTAATAAAGGATTGCCGAATTGAATTTTACTGAGGCAGCACGGGGAAGGAAGGAGGGAGGAGAGGAGGGGGAGGGAAGGAAGGAAGGAGGGAAGGAAGGAAGAAAGGAAGGAAGGAAGGAAGGAAGGAAGGAAGGAAGGAAGGAAGGAAGGAAGGAAGGAAGGAAGGAAGGAAGGAAGGAAGGAAGGGAGAAAGAACACAACAATGACCTGGGAATCAGGAAAGGCTTCCTTTAGGAGGTAACATCTGAGGAAACTCAGGAGAAAGCTCTAGATTGAGATGCATGCATGCATCCTCTTGATGGTAAGAAGAGGGAGAGCATGATTTCCATTCTGGTAATGCCATCTCCATATGAGTGGGGTTGGCTCTTTGGCAGTCATCACATGCAAAAGTACGGAAACTGGCGCCCATCTGAATAAGACAAAGAAGAAAGGCCCATTTGGATGCCTCAAGAGGAGTTGTTTTGACAAATGTCGATACACAGCCCTGGCTGGCTCAGGCCTGTTGTTCCCTGCCTCCGACTGCTTGCATACTTTAGCTAATGCCACTTCTGTCAGAGGAAATTGGACGTCCCCAACACAATTTCACTGCCATCTCCCTACAACATTACAAGCCTCCTTGGCAGCCAAATCACATATTCTTATCACAAAAAATAAATAAATGAGAGAAAAGAAGACATACGTTCCTGTCAACTTATGTCAAGACATATTTGGGATGTATTTCACTTCACTACCACTGACAGCAAAGATGTCACGTATTCTTAATTCAAAGTAAAGAAGTATTTTCCTCTCTTTTTTCCCCCAAAGGCATCAATTTCATTATTCATTTACACGCGGCAGTGACAGCGAAGTGTCTTGTTAAAACAAAGAAAAAGTGAAGGAGAGAGAGTTTTTGTGTTTTGCCACAATCCTGAATGGGCATATCGTGTGTGAAGTTAATTTGACAATATCATAACAAGCCCCTCATGATCATCTGCTGCCACCATCTCCGCATTCTCTGTCTTTCACAAGTCAGCTCTCTTGTGCAGATAAAGAGAGATAAATAGAAATATATATATATATATATATATACATACAAAAATATATGTGCATACACTATAGATGTGGGGATGCATGTATGTGTCTATGAGCACTATATTCCCATGAACGAACTTGGGTTAGCAAAACATTAGTCATAGCCATCTGGTGGCAGAGATTGGCTCTTGACTTAGAGAATGAACCAAGTTATGAGTACTCCACTGTTAGGATAGAATAGAAAAGGGGAAAGTTGTGACTAAATATTCTGCATAATTCCCTCTTATAGATTCAATCAGTTATTATGAAGCTGGCTCCCAAATTTATATACCCAACCTTAGTCTCTCTCCTGAATCCCATCCTACATTGCCAAATGTCTATTAGGTATCTACAACTATAGGCATCTTATAGATCTCTTGAACCCCACATGTCCAAAACCAGTCTTTCCTCACATCCTCCCCTCTTTTGAACTTTGCTGTTCTGTTGAGGGAATTCTTCAGTCACCTAAGTTTACAATCTCAGTCATCTGCCTCTTCATTCTTCTTCATCTCCTCTGTAGTCCTGATGTCAATATCTCATCCAGATTTGTTTTATTTATTGTTAAAAATATTCATTATCAGAGAGCCCTCTGCACCCAGAGAGAGGACTGTGGAAACTGAGTGTGGATCACAGCATTTTCACTCTTTTTGTTGTTGTTTGCTTGCATTTTGTTTTCTTTCTCATTTTTTTCCCTTTTTGATCTGATTTTCCCTCTTTTCATTATTGTTTGTACTTTATTTTCTTTATGATTTTTCCCTTTTTGATTTTTTTTTGTGCAGCATGATTATTGTGGAAATATGTATAGAAGAATTACACATGTTTAACATATATTGGATTACTTGCTGTCTAAGAGAGGGGGTGGGAAGAACAGAAGGAAAAATTTAGAAAACAAGGTTTTGCAAGGGTGAATGTTGAAAATGATCCATAAATATGCTTAGAAAATAAAAAACTTTTAATAAAAAAAGAAAAATATTCATCTCTTTCTTTCAATTTTTGAATTTTCAATTTCCTAAGCCATATGCTCATCACCTCCTTACTGGATTATTGCTGTTTATTGGTCTTCCTGCCTCGGGACTCTTGTATCTCTTATCTACCATCCACACAGAACCAAAGTCATTTTTCTGAAGCATAAGTATGACTTTATCATCTCCCTGCTCAGTGAGTTCCAAAGTGAGTTACTTGTTGTTTCTAGGATCAAATACAAATTCTCTAGCATCTAGATTCCTTGCAATTGTTCCACTCTCCCTTCCCTGGCTTTTGTATCTAGTTCCCCTTTATATTCCAGCCAAACTAGCCTGCTTTACTGTTCCTCATCAGTGGCATTTCAATTCATGCTCCACAATTTTGTATAGGATTTCTCTCATACCTGGAATGCGCACCTCATAGAATTCATAGCTTGTTAATATGAAGCCTCTCCCAAGCTACTTTCCTTCAAATTACTTGGGTTTTGTATTGAGTTTTATGTTTACTTGTATGTATTTGTATTTTCCACCTAATAGAATGTAAGCTACTTGAGGGTAGGGACTGAATCATTTTTGTCTTTACTCTGCAATGTGTAGCACAGTGCCCAGAGTTTGGAACAAAGTAGACATGAAATAAATTTTAAAATTATTTCATTTACCTCATAATGTTCTATCTAATTAGAATAATTTTAATAACATATATCCAGGAACTAGGAGACTTCGAGTAAAGGTGTTTATCACAAAACTGTTTCAAAACCTCCTTCTCCAAGCCCTCTGTGACACTCTTGTCCCTCCCCATCTCTGTTAAGGAGTTTCTTTATTGAAAACTTGCTGTTTCCCCATCCTCTTATCGTTCTTCTGACATCTCCCTGTGCTAGCTTTTCCTTCACTCTACACTGATGATGAGATAGCTATTCTGTTTTCCAAGATCAATCCCATTTCATGAAATCTTTACTGGTATCTTCTCCCATTATCTCCAACAGATTGTTCTCATAACTATTCCTATGCATTACTCTTCAGTCTTTCCCTACTGATATGTTCCTTGCTGCATACAAATACTTCAGGAGTCACCTGTCCTTAGAAAACCTTCACTGGAGCTAACCGTATCAGACACTTATTATCCATATCCTTTCTTTTCTTCTCATCTAAACTTTTTGAGAAAGTCGTCTACTTATGTTGACTGTTACTTCTTCTCTTACTCTTCTCTCACAAAACTCAGTGCAATTTGTCTTCCAATTTCATTGTTTAATTGAGACTTCTCCTTTCAAAGTTATCAATAATCTCTTAATGACCTTTTCTGATCTTCATCCTTCTTGACCTTATTGAAATGTTCAACTATCTCTCTTCTACTGGATATGTCTCTCTCTCTCTCTCTCTGAATTCTCATATTCCTACTCTCTTAATTCACTAGATTGTAAGCTCCTTTAGATTGGGAGCTTCTTGAGGGCAGGTACTGTCTTTTATCTCTTTTTGTATCCCTAGGACTTAGTACAGTGCCTGGCACATAATAGCTTAATAAATGTTTATTGTTTGATTGGTGGTCTTCGTACTGTCTGGCTTCTCCTTCACAGTCTCTTTAGCCATCTATGGCAAACTGTGGATGTCTCCTAAGGTGATATCCTTAGGTCTGTTCTCTTTTCTCTCAATTACTCCCTTACCTGATGATCTCATCAACATTTATTGGTTCAATTATCATCCATGTGAAAAATGATTCCCAGATCTAATAATCCAGTCCTAGTCTCTTCTGCATCACCATCTGGCTACTAGACATTTTGAATTGGGTGTCCCATAGGCATCTCAAACTTAAAGTGTACAAATGAGACTTTATTATCTTTCCCACCAAACTCTTCCCCTTTTCAGCCTCTTTCTTATTATTGAAAGCACTATCAACTTTCCAAAGATATTAGTTCACAACCTGGTTATAGTCCTTCTTTCTTGATTAACCCACATATATCACTGGTTGTCAAATTTTGTAATTTCTTTCTAAAGAACAGCTCTTTTTCACATGAGCTATTCTCTTCACTCACATAGTCAATAGCCAAATTTAGGATCTTATCACTTCTATCCCAAATTATCACAAAGATTTTCAAACTGGTTTTTCCACCTCAAGTCTCTCGCAACTCCAATCCATCCTCCACTCAGCTGCCTACATGATTTTCCTAAAGTATAAATCTGACCATTTTACACATACTATCCCTCATCCTCAGCAAACTCTAATGGTTCCCTAATACCTGTAGGGTCAAATTAAAAGTTCTTTATTATTTAAAGCTCTTCCCAACCGGTCATTTTCCTACCTTTCCAGTCTTACAGTCTACTTTACCCTACACATGTTTTTTCTGTTTTAGCTGTACTAACCTATTTTCTGTTCCTCAGCTATGATATTCCATTTCTCATCTCTGTGCCTTTGCAATGGGCTGTCCTTCATACCTATGACCTCCTAAACTAATCTCCTAGAACCTCTGGATCCCTTCAGGACCCAGCTCAAGTGCCAACCTTTTCTGATCAGCAAAGCAGGTTGTGCCATTCCCCTAAATTTACCTTCCATCTGCCTTCTATCTTGTATGGATTAATTTATCCCCATTAGAATGAGGGTATGGACTGCATTGTTTTTGTCTTTATCCCCAGTGTGTGGCATAGTAACTGACACACAGAAAGCACTTAGTAAGTGCTTGTTAACTGATTTGATTATTCAATACAATAGAACACATTTTTAGCAAGTAGTACTTTATTTTTTTCTAGTTATTTGTAAAAATAGTTTTCAGCATTAATTTTTATAAGATTTTGCATTTCAATTTTTTCTCCCATCCCTCCTCTTCTTCCTCCCCAAGATGGCAAGCAAAATCTGATATAAATTATACATGTGCAATCATGTAAAGCTGGTTTAACATTTAGTCATGTTGTGAAAGAAGAAACAGAACAAAAAGTGAAGCTCACACACAAAAGAAGTGAAAATAATATACTTAGATCTTCATTTGGACTCCATAGATCTTTCTGTGGATGTGGATAGCATTTTCCATCATGAGTCTTCTGGAATTATTTTGGATGACTGTACTGCTGAGAAAAGCTACGTCAGTCATAGTTGATCATCACACAATGCTGCTGTTACTACATACAAGTTCTCTGGGTTCTGTACACTTTACATGTCATTTCACGTAAGTCTTTCTGAAACCCACCTGCTCATCACTTCTCATAGCACAGCAGTATTCCATTACATTCATAAACTACAACTCGTTCAGCCCTTCTTCAATTGATGGACATTCCCTCAATTTCCAATTCTTTGCTATAAATAGTTTTGTACATGTAGGTCCCTTTCCCTTTTTAAGGATCTCTTTGGGATACAGACCTAGTAGTGTTATTGCCGCATCCTAAAGTATGCACAGTTTTATTGCCCTTTGGGCATTTAAGTGAGGAATTTAAAGAATATTGGACACGCAGTGTTGCTACTTAAATATGAAAAATGTCCATTTTGCATTTGATTTTGTAAAGCTTTTCTATGGTCTCTCAGCAGTTAATCAATCAATAAATATTTTTAAATGCCTACTATGTGCTAGACACTTGTGCTAAGCACTTAACAGAATTCCTAAGTCTCATAATATATGAACAATAGATGGTTGTAGATCTCTAATATTCATTTCATGTCCACATTTGCAAATGTAAAACCAGAAAACAATCCCCAAATCAATAAATATCATTATTATTATTAACTGCATATCTCCATCTTATGTCAGCTATGGGAAAATAGAAACTTTTGGCTCCATTGGGAAAAAAATATTTTTTAGCTAATATTCAACTTTTGTTCAATTCAGCTCAATTCAATTCAATGTATAGTGAGGAATCTGTGCATAAAGTACTAGGTTTGGTAATAGGGAAGCTTATATTCTATGGGGGTGGGGGTGGCAGGGAAGAACAAGATGCTATACAGACACAGACAAGTAAATGCAAAGTCAAACAAAGGCATTTCAAAAGGGAGAAAGTTCTAATAATTTGGAGGATTAGAAAAGGTCATGTCACCACAACTGTGGTTTTGCCATAATTAGGGATTCTAAATGATAGAGGTGATGAAGGAGTCCTTTTCAGACATGGGAGACAGTCTATACAAAGACCTGGATGCTGGAGACTGGGATGATTGTGTATCAGTATATCATGTATCTATTGTATCAGGCTAGGAAAGGTGAAGGGAATCCAGATTGGGGCAGGCTAAAGATTTTGTATTTAATCCCAGAAACAGCAGGAAGACATTAGAAATGGAGAAATATGTAAGTCTGTAGACCAATTATAAGGTTGTTGCCTCATTTTCTCAACTATAAAATAAGGATAATAATAGAACCTGTCTCCCAGTGAGAATTAAATGAGATAATATTTGTAAAGTTACTAGCAAAGTGTCTGACACACAGGAAATTCTATATAAATTCTAGCTATTATTTGTATTGTCGTCATTATTATTAATATCCCTGGTGAAGAAGGCTTGAATTACAAGCAAGATGTGAGTAGAAAAAATATAGAGAGGGTCAGGTAAGACTTGGCAACTCAGAATACTGAGAAGTTAAGGGAAGGAAAACATGACTCCAAGGTTGGGAACATGGATAACTGGAAGGAAACGTTATCATTTAGTTGTAAACTTATTTCCTTACTTCTCTTGGATGCAGAAATGTTCATTTCAAGGGGTTTTTGCATTTTTAAGCATAAATGATACTTTGGTGATACCTTCACACCACAAGGTCTACCTGAGATTTCTTTTGAAACATGTCAGAAGTTTTCCATTTTTATATTTCAGTAGTAGGTTGTGTCATAGAGTGGAGAAAACACCACATTTGAAGTGAGAAAACCTGAGTTCAAATCCCAGTTCTCTCACTTCCTGTGTGGCCTTGGCAAGTCACTTTCCCTTATTGGGCCTTAGTTTCCTGGTCTGTAAAATTAGGTGGTGCTATGTTTTTGTCTTTCTTTATAATCACAGTTGCTTAGCATAGTAACTGACCCAGAGGAGGTCCTTAAAGGTTTGTAATTTGTTTGAATAATGGACTTCTAGAGAATCTTTCAATACTAATCTCTATTCTCTCCTTCTCTCCTCCCTCCCCCCTTTCTCCCTCTCTCTGTCGGTCTCTCTTTCTCTTCAGAATTAAAAAAAAGAATTTGATATTTAGTAAAGGAAACTATTAAAACATTCATTTTAGATATCCAGAAAGATCCTATGTCTTTTAAATGTCACTAGTTAAGTCTTTGTTCATTACTCTGTCAACTGACATTCCACTGATAAGCTCTGAAAAATACTCTGCTGGAATTATTTTAAGGTAAAAAAAATAAACACTAGTACATAAGGCATGTTACCAACAATACTTACTTAATTCAATCCTAATTTCTATATTTCACTTCTTTTATTATTGCAACAGGCATGAAAAGTAAGATTTCTACCATAGGAACATTTTGTGTTATACCTCTCCAGAGATATGAGAGAGAGAGAGAGAGAGAGAGAGAGAGAGAGAGAGAGAGAGAGAGAGAGAGAGAGACAGAGAGACAGAGAGAGAGAGAGAGAGAGAGAGAGAGAGAGAGATATGGAGGGAGGGAGGGGGGAAGGGAGGGGGAAGAAAGAGGGAGGAAGGGAAGAAGGGAGGGAGAGACAGAGACAGGCAGAAACAGAGACAGAGACAGACAGACAGAGACAGAGACAGAGAGAAGATAGGAAGTAGTGCCTCTGAGTTGTTTTAATTTTCATTTCTTTAATCGTTCATGATTAAAATCATATTTTTTTCATTTTACTACTGATAACTTCAATTCTTCTGGAAACTGCTTTTCATATCCTTTAATTGTATATCAATTGGAGCTCTGTTATCTTTTAAAGACCTTCAAAACTTATTCCTAATCTATATTTTGAGCCTTCTCTTCATTACTTCTCTTACATTTTGCCATCCAATCAAATTGTCCTTTTTTTCTTACTGGTCACACCCAATACTCTATTTCCTGTTTTTCTTCCTTTGGATTGGCAGTTCCCCAAACCTGAAATTCACTCTCTTCTCTGGCCCTCCTCACAAAATCCTCTTTCATTCTGAAGTTCAAATGCCCATTTTTTACATGAAACCTTTTTTTAATCCCTCCCTTGTTAGTGTCCTCCCTTTCAAAATGCATTGTATTTAATTACTGTTTGTAATTATTTTCTTTATAGTTATTTGATAAATTTATAGATATTCTATGTATTGACTCATGAATAAACTGGTTGTCTCCCTCATTAGAGTACATGGAGATTGTGTTCATTCATTGTAGTTCTGTCCCAGTTTCCTATCATAGTTTCTGGAGAGATTACCAAACACTGGTCCATTGACAGAGAACACTTTGGATCATGGAAATATTTTCTGGTTTTGGGGTGAAGTTCAATGACAGTGCTATTCAATAGCTTAAAAACTTTGGTAATTTATAAGTGCAGTGTTTTTAGTCTCCAGGGTGGGTTTCTACTCTGCCTTTTTTGTCATTGCAGTAATGTTCATTAACATTTTGCAATGACTAATTGAACTTGAAAAAAATGTAAAAAGTCTAATTATTATTCTGCAAAACTCAAGGGCCACATTATTCAGAGAAGTTTGATCAGTTGAGAAAGAACCATGATGCTGACTGACAACTTCCTAATTTCCAGGATTCCTTGATTTAAAGCTGGATGAAATCTTAGAGGCTACTGATTTCAACTCCACTTTGCAGATCAGAAAACTGAGGCTCAGAATGGTTAGAGGTTACACAGCTAGTAAATGTCCAAGGCCCATTTAGAATCCAGGCTTCTTAACTGCAGTTATGGAGGCAAGAAGACCCTATCTTGATCCAGGGCAGACCCTGGACATCATAGGCAGTGATAAGGAACATGTGTATGTGTGTGTAATAAGTATGGTCATGGAACTAAAGGAGCAGAAATTGTTTAATGATGTCTGAAGTAGAAGGATGAAAATTGAAATTCTACAAATAGCCAATGGGACAAGTGGAAGTTGAGGTCTTACTTGGGATTAAGGCTGCAGTGGTTCGGTATTAAGGCAGATAGCAAGATTTCTAGCCTGACAATGGGTTTTCTACGTTTGATATACACAATGCTCTACAGGCTCATTTCCATGATTGACCAGCCCCACACTTTGACTTCCTTGGAAACTTCTTAACTGGTACTTCTGTCCTCAATGAGCCACATACTGAGGGGTGCCTTTCATTCGTGGCAGATCCTTGTGAGATCGAGACCATTTGCTATCCTCTGTCTACCACTATATGGAGCTAGTCCCAGATTTGACCAGGAGTCCTTACAATGACCATCTGTCATGTGGCTACTGTTGCTGCTACTGCTATCTACTCCAAATGGACCAGTACCAGCCTCATCCGTGCTTCTTTAACTCAGACATGCCCTCTTGCCGCCACTGTGTTATTCTTTGGGTAGTGAATAACAGAGCTGAAATGAGAATTGAGATATTCTAATTTCAAATTCATACCTCTTTCCATTACATTATTTGTTGATTCTTTTAAAGAGGATTTTAGCTATTTTATTTTTAAAATATTATTTCTGTCAATTTTTGTTTGTTTTTCTATAACCTTTATTTTTTACACTCCTTTTCACCCCCTTGTGACAAAGATTTTTAAAAAGAAGCTAAAAAGAAAAAACCCAAGTGCTCAAAACCAATCAATACACCAGTCTTATCTGGCATTATGTAATATCTTCCATATCTGTATTTACTCATCTGTATATAGAGACAAAGAGAGACAGAGAAGGGAGGGTGAAAAGACAGAGAAGGGACAGACACAGAGAGAAAGAGGCAGAGAAAGAGAGGCAAGGAGGGAGACATTCTCAACACATTTCTACAATCAGGCTTTGTCTTAATTATGTAATGTTCAATGTCTAGATTTTTTCTTCATTCTGTTCACATCGTCATCACTGTATATATAACTTCATTGTTTCTGCTTACTTCACACATCAGCTTACTTAAGTCTTTCCATGCTTTGTATTCATCATACTCACAATTTCTCTGGCACACATATCCCATTACTTTTATATGCCACAATTTATCTAGTCAAAAAACTAATTTATGGATGTCTTACTTTATTTTCACGTCTTTGCTACTACTGAAAAGAAAATATTGCTTAGAATATTTAAACAGATAAGTGGCCTTTCTGTTTTTCATGTCCTTGTGGCATATGAGTAGCAACGGGATGTGTGCATCAGAATAGGGGCATTTTCATATACATGTATGTATGTATGTGCTATACATACATGTGTGCATCTGTATGTGTATTTGTCTTGTGTGTATGTGACTGTGTCTAGAAATACATACATATATGTATATATACATATTTATGCACAAAAACACATATATAATTAACTTTTAGTATAATAGAAATTTTTTCAAGGTGATCAAAGTAATTCTCAGTTCTACCAATAATGTATTAAATATTTTTGATTGCTTTTCATATTTTGTCACTATATGAGGATTTGAATCACTATTTCATGTCAATAATTTGTAATTCTTCCTTTTCATATATGTTGACCATTTGTTCCTTAGAGAATGAATGACTCTTGGTTTTGTATATCTATTTGAATTTGCTGTGTATCTTAGTTATTGGCCTTTAGAGATATTTGATTCACAGTGACATTTTCTGAGTCTAGAGCTTCCTTTCTCCTCCTAAATGCATTAGTTTTGTTCCTATAAGTTTTTCAAATGCACATAATAAAAAGATATCTTATCTCTTTTGTACTAGCCTCTAATTTATTTGGTTAAAAAAATTTATTCTTAGCTATAATTATGAAAGGTATCTACATCATTTTCTTCTAACTTATTACAGTGTGATCTTTTTTTATATTCAAGTTGCTTACTCATTTTGAGTTCGTCCCAGTATATGGAGAAATGCTAATCATATTGTGGATTTGTTTTGCTTCTCGTTAATTTATCCCTGCTATTACTTGTCTTAATCATTATCTTTGCTGATTCTCTAGGATTTTCTAAGTAAACCATCACTTTTGCAGCAAGAATGAAATAGCTTTCATTTTTTGCCAATGTTTATAATTATCCTATTTTGTTGCTGGTATTTTTAAAAAGTATAATAATACAACAAGAATTATAACAAACATTTAGATAGTACTTTAAGGTTTGCAAAGTACTCTTTTATCTCATAGGATCTAGGAGGTTAATAAGTATATATGTAAGCACTGTACCAGGCATTGTGCTAGGTACTTGGGAAAATAAAAAAAAAATTCCATCCTCAAGGAAGGAGCTTATGAGATTATTTTCAATTGATGGAAAATAGTGTGTATACAGATAAAGAAATGTAATATATATGAAAAGTAAATTCCTGTGTGAGGGAGTGAAAGCTGCCGCAACCATTGGGGATCAAGAAAGGTATCATAAAGGAAATAACACCTGAGCTGAGACTTGAATGTAGGAATTTTAAGAAGGGAATTCATTCCAGGCATTGGAGATAGTCTAGGAAAATGATTATAAATG
This sequence comes from Sarcophilus harrisii, assembly GCF_902635505.1. Classification (NCBI taxonomy): domain Eukaryota; kingdom Metazoa; phylum Chordata; class Mammalia; order Dasyuromorphia; family Dasyuridae; genus Sarcophilus; species Sarcophilus harrisii. The sequence continues at coordinate 39,716,102 of NC_045428.1, read as the reverse complement.
GGAGATAGAATGTAGTATATGAGGAATAGGAAATGAGTCAATTCAGTGCCTGCTTTGAATAAATTAATGAAAAGCACATATTATATGCTAGGAACTCTACCAAGTTGTGAGCACATAAATTAAAAAAAGAAGATAGTACCCTCAAGGATCTTGCAATCAAAAAGACAAAGATAGAACATATAGGGAAGTGATGGCCAGGGAAGAATGTTTTGCTCCAAGAAGTCATAGGGATGATGAATGGAACCAGTAGACAATTGATTGACAAACCCTTTCCAGACTCAATATAGTATTGATTGACTTGTTAACAGTTTCTAGAGCAAGAAGGGGAAGAAGAAGAATGTGTTTATATTTTTGTATGTATGCATATATATAACATGGCTTCCTCTGGGGTTGACAGAATATAGTAGCCTATATATTGTTGTTGTTTTGTCTTTCATTCTCAAAGAGGACCATGATATCAGGAAAGTGATACCATGATATGCAAGTGAATTGGATTTTAATGAGGGAGGCTGTGCAAGGTCATCTGCCTCACTTTCCCCTCCAGAGCCATTTGGGTCCAGTGGCAAGATATAAATTTACATTGATTCACCTATGCAGATAGTTTAGCCCCAAGGAAGGAGTTCCAAAGTTCCAAAAATGAATTAATTCCCTGGGGTATGGTTTTAGGGAGTCTGGCAGTCCAGAAAGTATAATGGCAGTTTGAACAGCAGGAAGATATCCAGTATAGATAGCCTGATTTAATCTCCAAAGTACAAGAAAGTTTTAGAATATTTAAAAAATTTTTAGTTCCAATAGTGGAGAGGAGTCAACAAAACCTTGCTGAATATAAAAACAAGAGATAATATATCTTTAAGAGACACATTTCATACCTTACTCCATTTTCTCTCTGCCTCCAATAGATAATATTTCTTTCTATCTTGGTCTCCCATACTTATTAAGTACTTATTATAACTTCAAAGAGTAATAAATGCATAGCCTCCTCATTCATCCTCTCTAGGTAACAACAAAATGAAGCCTCAGGATTCTGGCTCAAAACTCACTTATTCTAGGAGATGAAATTATAGCCATGAAAAACACCTTGGAAAACATAACTAATGCATTATGAAAAATACTCTCACACCAGTATTTGAGTTCCATACTATTTATCCACTCTTCCAACTGATCAGAAAATCAGGGGCTGCTCCCAGTTTTCAGGAGCCATCAGGATTTGAAATGTGCTTTACCTGGAGCCTATGGAGATGCCCTTAATACAGGCCACCACTGGCCTTTATCTCAACACTTTTGGTCCTCTCTTTGATGTTACTATTTCTTCTAAATTTAGTGACATCATATATATATATATATATATATGTGTGTGTGTGTGTGTGTGTGTGTGTGTGTGTGTGTGTGTGAGGGGAGACATAGGGTGCTCCAAACCTGTAATTTCATTCATATCAGAACCTCCCAGTATGAGAAATTAACCCATGAATGGAAATTAATAATCTGTCTGTAATCTTACAAAGTTGTCTGGTACACCTATGGTGGCACTGCTAGTACAAGACAGCGTTAGGAACTAAACCCAATTCATACCTTTATCCATTTTGTCACATTGTTTTTTCCTTCCTTCACTCCTCCAAGTTTCATAATCTAGTAAAACTGGCATTGGATTAGAAATTAAAATAATCGGACTTCTAATAAGAAGTCATTTGTAATTATTACTAATAGATCATTACTAAAGGATACAATCATTGAGGGTCATTTGAATAATAATATTTAGCACTTAATTCATTGAAGAAAAAGGCATCATTTGTTATTAAAAAATCACTCCCCCTATCTGTCTGTTTCCTAATGTGTAAAGTGACAAGATTAGACCAAATCCCCTCTCAGGTAACTCCTAGCTTTGACTCTGTAATCCTTATGAGAACTAATTGTCTCTACTTTTTCACATCCCTTGGGGTTTTCTATTACTGATGATCACCAAAAAAAATGTTATTTTAGTGCTTCATCATTTAGTGCTTGATGGAAGGATCCATCAAGGCTCTCTATATGTAGTATAAACTCTGATGGTTCCTAGCAAGTGAAAGAAGTTGACTCATGACTCTGGAGCTAACCTATTACTATTTCTTGAGGATCCATCTAATTAAGAACAGAGTGACTGCTTTCTGATAGTCTGGTGAGAAATTCTCTGGTCAGGACTCGACCTCATTTGTCTTCTCATCCTCCTTTCCAAATTACCTTGTATTAATTACTTTAATTTTACTTGCTTATTCTCTTCCTATATGCTTATTTGTTGTCTTCCCCCAGAAAAATGATATCACTTCTTTAAGAAGAGAGATCATGTCATCAATATCCTCAGTGCTCAGACCAGTGGCCGGAGCACTCAACTAACCACTTAATTAGTGATCTAGACTGAAGGAGAAGCAACCAGACAATCTGTTCCAATTTTGGACAGCTCCAATTATTAGGAAGATTTTCCTGATCTCAAGTTGAAATTCACCTCTTTGCATCTTGGGCTAATCTCCATTCAAAAACTGAAAGGCAGCTGTCATATTCCTGTTAAGATTCCCTTCTCCAGGATAAATATTTCCAGTTCCTTCAAAGAATCATTTTGTTGCATGATGTGAAGCCCTTCAGCATCCTGCTTACCCTGCTTTGGACATGCTCTAGTTTATTTATGTCCTTCCTAAGAGCTGGAACCAAACCAAAGGGACAAAGGTAGACTCTCATCTTTCTTGTTTTGAACACTATACTTCTTTTAGGAAGCCCCAGTGACTTTTTGAGTCACATAAAGTCATTAACTCCAAAATCTTGTTTTCTCTGACATTTCTGAGGGATATATTAGCTCTCCAGCTCAGACTATGACAATTATATGAAGTAAGAAACACTTGAGCATAAATAATGATACCAAGAGCTTCCTTTGTCATTTCAGAAACAGTACAATAGAAAATTATCCACTAGACCCAGAGTCAGGGATGCCAGAAGTCAAATCCTGCCTTGGACACTTCCTGGCTGTTTGATCATGGCTGAGCAAGTCTCTCAGCCTCTCTGATCCTGTTTTTTTTTATCTGTAGAACGAACATCATACTATCTATAGTGACTCCCTCACACTATTTGATAAATGTCAGTTGTTATTATTTAGCAAAGCAGCATGTTGAAGTGGACAGAGGTCTGCCCTTGGAATTAGAATACCTTGGCTTAAGTTCAGTCTGTGACACACACCAATCATTTAACTCTTTAGTATCCCTTAGCAGTTGTCTAAGATTATAAAATGGCAGTTGCTATTTCTTATCAAGAGAAGAAGTTTTCATATCATGAGTTTCCTGTACTTAGGTTCAAGATAAAAAGATAATTTATAATATTTGGCACAAACCACAATTGAAAGGGCATCCTATTGGTCACATAGCACTATTTGACATTGGTCACTGAAATTGGCCTTTTTCTTCACTCAGAAACAAAAGTCAGTAGGGATAATTCAAAAAGGCACATGTCTCTGTCAGCAGCATCAAAGACACATCTCAAATCATCTCAAGTTTGTCAAAGATCCAAACCAACAAGCATTTACTAAGCACCTACACAGCATATGAAAAGATGTCCTAAATAGTGGGACTACAAAAATGAATTAAATTCAAACCCTAGAACTTTTTTTCTGGCCACCAAACCCCATTTCCTGATAAAAATTGAGGAATGACACGTTGAAACTGTCTGGCCAAAGGAGGCAGGATGGATTAGAAAGCCAAGTGAACTCCAGCTTCTCATTATTCTATGCAAATGAGACAGGATGGGCTTGTTTTATTCTATCCTTATAATGGGGACAAATGAACCAAGTTAAAGCCCATATCATAAATATTAATAATTATTATTATCTGTCTTTATCTGCCTCTCTCAATAATTTTCTCTTCCCCCTCCCTCCTCTCCACCCTTCCAAATATTTCTTATTCTCTGATTTGTTTGTGCCCCTCTTTCCAAATTACTTCTTTCTTTTAGGTTTATTCCACACTTACTTTTCTTGAATGTTTCATATCCCCCTGATAGAATGGGAACTCACTGAGGGCAGGACTTGTTTCGTGTTCATATCTGTACTGTCAGCAGCAAGTATAGTTCCTGAAACATAGTATTTAAAACTGATTTTTTGTGAAAAAATGAACTCAATGAGTTCATTGGAACTCAGAAGAATGAACTCAATTCAGACAGGAAGCAAGAAGACTGATCTGATCCCAGCTTTCTTTATTGATTCCTTCCCAGTTTTGATGTCTGCTGTGTGTGCTCTCAGGAACAGCATGGCTCATGGCCCTGGTTTATATATATATCTGTATAAATGTATGTTCTTCCTCCACCACCACCCCCCCACCAATAGAACATAAGCACCTTGAGGGCAGGAATTGTTTCACTTAAATCTTTGTATCACTAGAGATCATGAGTATGTATTGATTAATTAGTTGATTGATTAAGCTGACCCATGCCTTTCTATTTCATTGAGTCTCCCCTGCACAGCCTACATAGGTACTTACTACCACTTCTACAATAATTTGAGCCATTTGTGAATCAGTTTCCTTCTCCTTTTATCTCATTCTGTACTTTGCATGGCATTATTCTCCTTACTATACTGATAGCCAGGAGCTCTCATTCTAACTGGAAATCTGAGATACAAACATATCAATACATCTTGGATCTGTGATCTCACTGATGTGGGAAATTTTATCTCCAATTAATCTATAACATCGTATGTCTTTAAATCATGGAAAATCTTTAAAAATAATCTTAGTCTTAGAGATGTTAAGTAACTTGCCTTTAATAACAAAGCTAGCAATTGTCTGAAGTGAATCCTGGTCTTCATCACTCCAAGACCAGCATACTGTTCTGTCCATCAGCAAACATATCTACAACCACAATACAAATGAAATGCATTCTGGGCTTGACAAATGGATTTCCCATCCTCCTTGAGGAGATGGAGATGGCAGGATGACAAAAAAAGTAGTCTATTTGGGTTGGAAAGCAGAATAAATGAGTTCCTTTTCCTGAAAGAAATAGACAGTGTATATAGAGAAAAGAACACTGGACTTGCAACTGAAAAAAAAGCCAGTCCAGTTACCTCCAACTATAACCTTGGATCAGTCACTTCAGCTCTTTCTCAAATGGAAAATGAAAAACAATAATGCTTACACTATCTACCCTACAGAGTTGCCAGGCAAAAAGTACTTTGCAAATACTCATGCTCTATAAATGTAAACTATTATTCCTAAAACAACAGTAATAGTGATAATTAGGGTATTGAAACACTATTGCTTTTCTTCAGTGATTGCCTCATTCTGTCAAATATAACTTTAGAGTAGAGTGTGATGTAGTATGAAATGCCTGAGGTTTGGAATCTGAGATCTTGGATTCAAATCCTGTATTTTCACCATACTTCCTGAGTGATTTTAGACAAATCTCTTCAGTTCTCCAGTTCATTACCTTCTCCTTTTCTGAATCCTCCTATTGCTTTTAAGAGCATCACCATTCTTTCACTCACCCAGATTTAAAACCGTGGTATCATTCTTGAGTACTTCATCTCACTGATCTCAGTTATTGAGTCTGTGGCCATATCCTATCATTTCTACCTTCAAAACAGCTCTCAGATATCTACTTTTCTCTACTCATATAACTACTCCCCATGTCAGGTCCCTTTTACCTCAGGCTTATATCATCTGAATATACTTCTCATTGGCTTCTCTGCCTTAAATTTTGCTCTTCTCCAGTCCATCCTTCACCTAGCTATCAGGGTGATTTTCCTAAGCCATGGACTGTCCACATCACCCCTATTCTTCAAGAAATTCCAGTGACTCCCTGTTGCCTCCAGGATGACATATCATCCCCTGTTTGGAACTTATCCCCTTTGATAACCTCTCCCCTTTTTACCTTTCCAATCTTACATTTTGTTCCCAGCACACATTCTGTGATCCATGTACACTGAACTCATTAAGCCCCATTTCTGTGCCTTTAAATTAGGTGAACTGAAATACCTAGAATGCTCTTCCTTTTCCCAACTGCCTTCTAGTGTTTCTACTTTCTTTCGCTCAGTTCAAATCACCACCTTCCTTGTGAGAACTTTCTCATCCTTCTCATCCCTCACCTTCTTCTAAGTTCTGGCTGCTTTTTTCTACTCTGTGTATTTTGTATGTACCTATTTATGTGTTCTCTCTCCATTTAGATTGTGAGTTCCTTGAGATCAGAGAATATGTTATTGCATTTCTTCTTATTCCTGGTGGTTATCAGAGTGCCTAGCTCTTTGTAAGTGCCTAATAAATATTTGTTGACTGACTGATAGCTATAGAAGGAGAAGTTTGGACTAGACGAGCTTCAAAGTCTTCAAAGATTTGTGATCTCAAGATCCTAAAAAAGCCATGGGTAATGACTAAAGGTTGACCTAAGTCCATTATGAAAGATAATAATAAAATTATCCAATATTTAAACAATGCTTTAAGCAGGTACTCCAAGAATCATTCCTTTTCCTTATGGATAAGAAAATGGGCTCAGACAGCATAGTGGTTTGCCCATGGTCTGTTAGAAAATATCAGAGGCAAGATTAGAAGTCAGACTAAGAACCATTACATTGAATTCCCACTCCCTATATTTTTGCTCGCCTGCATTTTTTGATTTCTTTCACAGGCTAATTGTACAATATTTCAGAATCCAATTCTTTTTGTACAGCAAAATAACTGTTTGGACATGTATACTTATTTTGTATTTAATTTGTACTTTAAGATATTTAACATGTATTGGTCATCCTGCCATCTAGGGGAGGGGGTGGGGGGAAGGAAGGGAAAAATTGGAACAAAAGGTTGGCAATTGTCAATGCTGTAAAATTACCCATGCATATAACTTGTAAATAAAAAGCTATTTAAAATTTCAAAAAAAAAGATTAGAAGTCAGATCTGCCATTCCCAAAGGAACGATTCTTTTCCCTTGCTTGCTTGCCATTATCCTCTTGTTGCCCAGATTCTCCACATCTGGATCTGCATCTTTGAAATCCAACTTCCATAAATTATTCAGTGATTCCCAGGAAAAGCTGGACAAGTGAATGAGGAAGGATGATTGGGAGTCCTGGAGAAGTTTTGGTAAAGCTTTGTGGTGAGCCCCAACTATATCCACACCATTGTTTCCTGGCCTCGTATGCATGCACTTATAGAATGTACACATGTATATAGTATATAATCAGATCACTATATGCTATTCACTATAATGAGTAATGAGAATCACCTTCTGATCATCAATTCAGTTCTAACTGACTCTATGACTTTAGTTTCTCTTGATTTTATTTTCCTCCGTACAAAGAAATCACCATGACAATTACTGTCCCCACAATGCAGATGAATAAATTGAAGCTCAGAAAAATAACACAACTTGTCTTTGGATCCATTAAGTAGCAAGAGTTGGAGCCAAGATTCAGACCCAAACCTTCTTATTCTAAAGTCCAGTATATTAACTTCCACTCCAGGAAAGTAGTGCAGAATGGAAGGTCAAGAACATGCTAAATATGAAGGAACTATAACACCTTCTTGCTTCTACCTATAATAATAATAATGATTTAGGGTTAATTTTGTAGTAAGGAAAACTCTTGTCTCAGATGTCTTAGCTGTATGACCCTATTCTGGAAAAGTCCTTTGACCTCAGTTTCCTTATCTGTAAAATGTAAATAATGCTTAACTCAGGGTTCTTATGAAGCTGTAGTGGGATAATATGTTAAGTATTTTGCAAATCTTTTCTGTTCAGCTTGATGCCATATCCCTGAAAAATACGAAAGGATGCTTGAGTTAAGCTATAGATCCAGCCTCCCATCTTTCCCTCCCCCTCTTTGTTTTGGTCCTAATTTGGGGAGGCAACACTTTTCTTTATTTTCATGTATGTCACAGGGGATACTCCATTCCAGTGTTTCTAAATGGAAGAAGAAAATATAAGCTTCCTGAGGGTAGGGCCAGCTGCACCTTTGTCTTTCCAGCATCCGGTGCTTAGACACTTTAATGCTTTTGAAAGAAGAAGCAGATGACTAAAAATCCCCTAGAAATAATGGCAGAATCTCATCTCTCTCGAGTCATGCTCACCAGCCAAAGAGAAGAGTCCTCCAGAAGCAGCTACACCCAAAGAAAGAACACTGGGAAATAAATGTAAACTGTTTGCATTTTTCTTTTTCTTCCCAGGTTATTTCTACCTTCTGAATCCAATTCTCCCTGTGCACCAAGAGAACTGTTCGGTTCTGCACACATATATTGTATCTAGGATATACTGGGACATATTTAACATGTATAGGACTACTTGCCATCTGGAGGAGGGGGTGGAGGGAGGGAGGGGAAAAGTCAGAACAAAAATGAGTGCAAGGGATAATGTTGTAAAAATTACCCAGGCATGGCTCTATCAATAAAAAGTTATAATTATTTTTTTTAAAAAAGAGAGAGAAGGGTCCTCTCCTAGTACAGGGCTATTCCCATGCATTCAATGACCATGAACATTAGAAAGATCCTTGGGAAGCAGGGAAGGGAAGGATGGGGGAACATGGAGATCTAGATTATGTTCTTTTTCCTTGATTTTTTTGGTCTGATATGCCAGTGTGAGAAAATGGACCTTGGGGGAAAGCTGAACTTGTTTTCCAAAGCCTCCATGATCATGTCACTGGTAAACAGCACACCCTGTCACATTGCTTTCCACATTGCTCACAGCTTGTACTTGGGCCCAGCCATGCTGGAAGTCATCTTGTAGACCCATCCCAGAGCCTTTTCCTCCAAACTGTGCCAGTTGTCAGCGTTTGGCAATTCAATTTCATTCAACTTTTCAAGAAGGAAAGCCTCAGTGAGCTCTCCCTGTTCCTGTCCATGACAATATTCATCAACATGGCCTATTTATCTCTCTCGTAGAGTACCATCCTATCTAGGCTCCCTCGTACACTGCCATTGCTGAGCCTCTCTCCCCTTCCTCCCTTCCTCCTTTTCTGTCTCCCTGCCTCCCCCTTTCCCCTCCTCTCTCTCATCCTCTGTCTCCCTCTCCCTTCTCCATCTTGTCTTCCTTTTTCTTTCTCTCCCGCCTGCTCTTTCTCACAGGACAAAAAAAAAAAAAAACAACAACAACAACAAAAAGCAAGCCCCAAGTTCTCGCTGGGCTTCCTTCCCTCCCTCCCCAGTGCCAGCCCGGCTTCCCTACAGCCCTCATCCTTTCCATCCAGGCCAAGGCGGTGGAGGTTGGTTCTCAGGGCCCGGCTCTCTGGACACCCTCGATGATGACCTCATTAGAGTCACAGATGTTCGCTGCACTTTGGGAGAGCTGGAAAAAACAGAGCCATAAACTAGGCCAGCTTGCAGGAAGGCTGTTACCCACAATTCAAGCTCCCAGTGCTGGATAGTTCCCACTAGGTTCTGGTCGGCTAGGAGACGGCACCTTATTAATCTTGTGTCAGGGAGCCAGCTGCAGCCGTGGCATCTACCATATTTCACCACAACTCCATGTCTGGACAGCCATTGTCTTGGCAGTTTTTTTTAAATGAAAACTCCACAAATCAGCTGCTTTCTCCCCCCTCTCTCCCTCTCTCTGCCCCATATTCTGCCCCCTCCAGCCTCACCAAGCCCCCTCCTCCCCAGCCTGTGCTGGGGAGCCGGTGGAGTTGGGGCGCATCCCCTCCGTCCCCTGCACTGTGGGCAGGTTTACTAATTCAGAGAGCCTGCTTACTTCCCAACTTTAATGATATTCCCTCAGCATATCACTATGGTTGCCTGGCGACCGGATTTGAGCTAGGCCTCTCATTTGATTCCCACACATCAGACCCTGAAAAGCACTTTTTTTTCCCCTCCTCGTCCCTCCGCTTTTGATTCTGCCTCCTCTGAAACCCTTCCCCCTGCCGTGTCCGTGTGGGTGGGCAGAGCCCTGGCAGAATAAGGCCAGGGGTGAAGGGCAGCCTCTGGGCTACTGGTCACACATCAAGGCCTCGAGACAAAGACCCTGGGAGCCCTTCCTGACAAACACAAATTCCCTTCAGAAAAAAAGCAAATTTGGTTTTCCCTTCGGAGGTTTGGTGTCATTTTAAGACTTTTCGGAGATACTTTATTAAATCTGACGCTCTCCATTGTTGGGGTTTTTTTTTTGGGGGGGGGACATTTCTTACAAAGAACTTCCCATCAACAAGTTGTTATTGGAAGAAGCAAACAGATTGGAAAGGGCCGAAATAATCTAATAGAGCCCAGGTTCATTGGCTTTCTGTTCCCTATCTCTTTAAAGATTATGGTATGATATCCAATATACTCATGTGGACATTTCGGTCTCGGCTCCCAGGACAGCCTTGCCCTCCTTTCCCCCCGCCCTCCCTGACTCAATCTGCGGGAAAAAATCGTTTTTTTCCAGGCTCTGTGTATTAAAATCTTTAGTGTGCTCTCAGATGAAGATGAATCATTTGTTTGTTTTGTAATTTATATGAGATTTAGCAGGTGCTGAGACTGTTATGAGGAAACAGGGACGCTTCTTAGAAAACCTCATTTCCCTCAAGTGGATTTCCATATTAAAAATGAAAGTTGGGGATTAAAAATGTACCCAGTGTTTCGAATGTATCTTTAGAGTCGGCTCCTCTGAGGAAGATGGGGAGCAGAGTGGGGAGGGGATGTCTGGCTAAAAGGAAAAGAGGAAAGGACATTCTCTCTGAATGGGGCCTCTTGAGTTTGTCCAGACTTTCAAATCACTGCTTAGAGAGGTTTTCCATAGAACTGTATTTTCCAAACATCACAGCCACTAAAAAAACAAAGTTAGAGGGAGATTTTCCTCTCTTGAATAAATAATAATAATAATATTACCTTCAGTGGTTCTTGCCTGGGCGTGCATGTCACCCTAGGTACCTGTAGACATTGAATGTTCATCTATGAGTAACCTGAGATATATAGAAATAAGAATCCCAGTTGGTTATTTTTTAAAACCCCATGTACAGTCCTTTTGTGACGCAGAAGCCCTTGAAAAATAGAGTTCAAATATGGCCGCTTGAGTTTATTTTCTCACCGATGCCCGCAGGATTTGCTTGTGTAACTCTCATTATCGTGGGCAAATCCTCTGTGTGTTGATGGGAGAATAGCCTTCTCATTTGACATCAGGACTGAAAGTGGGATTCTTAACCTTTACTCTCTTGCTGTTGAACTTATATTCGACTAACAAAAGTGATTTATCCCTTTCTCGGCAATGATTAAAAGTGTGTACAAAGTTACCGGTTTCCTCTTTCTACATCATGAGTTTGTGTATTATCTCCCTCTCTTCCATCTCTTCTTTTCTTCTGTCTCTCCCCCTCCCCATCCCCAAGCTCCCTCAACTCTTTTCTGGGCTCGGGAGATCTCCTCACTACCTGCTACATTGTGAACTTACTTACTTATTAAGTTGTTAAGGAAGACATTTTCGTACAGTGCATTCCTGACATGTTAAAAAAGACTGTTTTCAGATTGGTTGTTTAAGCCTCATTTTTCTTTGTGTGAAAAGTTTTAATTAATACATTATATGCATTGGAGCTGTGCAGATGGGCAAAAGCAGATATCTATTTATACTTTCAATTGATTCAGTTTTCCTAATGTTTGATAGTGGCGTACTTCCCACGTGCCAAGAACACACTATTCTCCGACAGTTTTGTCCGAGTCATTGCATCTGAACCGAAATCCTCAAAAAAATAAAATCAAAAAAATAAAAAATAAACCTCAGTCCCCATACACCTGCAGAAATGGAATGGTGTAGACTTTTTCTCCAGTAGGGACTCAAAGGAAAATAAGATAAGCAATCTTCTTACTGTCTGTCCCTTTCTTTATCATTACTTAAAGGCATGGAATAATTCACTACCTTTGGTGCTTGGTTTATCACAGGAAGAGAATAGGAAGGAAAAAAACCCCCAGCAAATCTCTTTTAACATAGCACATTTCTACTAGGTTCAAGATAGGGAAAGGGATGACATGAAAGCATTTGATTGCTTTAAGGGGGAAAAAAATCAATCAGCCAGGAACGCTACCTCTCTGCTTTACCAAGAAAAAAATTGAAGAAGTCTTGAGAAAGTCTTTCTTCACATGCGACATCCATTCTTTTAGATGGACTTGGTTGCCTTCGTAAAAAGTTTATAGGAATTGTTTGAGCTAACTGGAGTCAGTATTTTTACCTCCAAGTTCATAAGTCTTCAAAAGTCATGCTAAATATGAGATATCCAGATCCTTTCAAAAACTTTGCCCATTATGAGTACCCTCCCTTCTGAACAATCTTGTATACTTACTACTTTATATTTCTATTAGATTTATTTTTATATGTACTTCTTATCACACTCCCCCCCCCAAACTCCCAAGAATGCAAGCTCCTTGCAAATAGGGATCGCTTCCCTCTTTGTACTTGTATTTCCAGCATTTAGCCCATATTGTGTTTGGCACATAATAGACACTTAATACATGCTTGCTGATTGATTGATTTTTCAAAATAATCTAATAAAGGGGAACTGCAACCACTCCCACCCTTTTCTCTTGATTTGGCCTGGGACTACAAATGACAATTCAAGGAGACTATAAGGGGAAAAAAAACGCCTTGAAATAATTTTAACCTGGTATCTAGAAATCCTGATTGAAGGAATTTGTTTGGATTTCACTTTTCTGGATGCAGACGTACAAGTATGAAAACATTTGTATGCCTTCTTTCTGTGGAAGAGCCCATCACTGAGAATAGTCTGTGGATGCTGAAAGAGCTCTTGGATCCCAAAGCACAAAAATTAGATGAAGAAAAGACTACCATAGTAATATGAGTCACTGTAAATGTAAATGCCTATGAAAGAAAGGTAGGAATGAGAAGATATAAGAAAGACTCCTCTTACTCTCTTTAAGAGATGTCTGGTTATTTCAGGAACTTGCCATGAATCTGTAACTAGGATTTTCTTCCATGGCCATGTCACATATACAAGCTTTGCACACAGTAGGTATTTTATAAATATTAGTTGAATGAAGAAATGATAGAATGTGAAAGAATAAAAACAAAAGGGGAAATATGGTCCACATTGTTCTTGACTCATACACATGCAATAAAAACTAGTAATCATAATTTGTTCTCTTTAAAAAAGAAAGTTTTGTTTTTGTTTTTGTTTTTAAATCTAGACCTTTACTTTTATCTGAATGGGTAACTTCTGACATGGACATTTCCCTCACTGATGCAGGATGCAGCTGGTCTCTAACTTTTGGCCATACATAATTACCTGTATTATTGAGAGTCCAAATGACTTGTCCATGATGACACCATTAGTATGTGTGAGGTGCAGAATTTGAACCCGTCTTCCTGATTTCAAAGTAAGCCTTCCGATTGATATGCTTTGCCACATTGCCTAAGTAATCATAGTTTATATTATTTATTATACAAGTACTATGTGCTCATATCCCTTATGTTAAATAAGAGCTAACAATGGACAAAATTCAGATTAAGAAATACTAACACATGTTGCATTTATGTATAATATATATTAGTAGAATTCTTGAATTGAGAGGCGGCATGGGATCATGGGAAACAAGGCACATGGTTTAATAGACAAGAATCCAGGTGCCCCACAATATAACACTGGGTTTCCCCTTTTTATGTCTGTGTTTCCTCATCTGTTAAATGAGGTAATGATATGGTTCTGGTGTAGATGACTCCTGGTAGGTAGATGGTCTCCAAGATTCCTTCCAGTTTTAAGGAAGTACTCTGGTTCTCCAGGGTTGAGGTTTCTATTTTTCTTTTCTTTTCTTTTTTTAATTAGTAAAAGGAAATGTTTTAAAAAGATGGTTTTTAAAGTCCTCTCTGGCTTTCACATTCAATGATCCCCTGGTCCATGGTTTTCCTTTATTTGTAAAATGACACGTTCAAATAATACAATCTCTAAAACTTCCAGTTCCAAAATTACGATTTTGTGTAATGTCAGCTTCTGGATTGAAAAAGTACCATTAATGATGGTTTCTACATGGGCATTGTGATCTCACAGTGATTCGGCTGGAGTTTTTTTTAAAGCTTTTAAAGCAGCTCAGATGAACATTTAAATTTTTATTTGAAATAATTCAGATATTTCTAAAGTGATACTCCCCCTACTCAAGCAAACATTGCTTTAATTTTCTTTTCTTAGTATGTAAAAAACTAAATTTTATGAGAAAGACCAATCAGCCAACAAAGTAAACATCCACCACCCAACTTTGACCTCCAGAAGAAATCATAAACCCATCCACTCCCTTCTTTTAGTGCATCGAAGAGTCAACCTGGGTCTCTTGGAGGAACATTTCTAATGAACCTCAACACTCCTGCTGGTGCCCGCACCAAATTGAAATTCTCAGCGAGGATGAGCACAGCCCAGCGGAAGTCCTAATCCTCCCCGAGTAGACAAATAACAGGGAAACTCCAATGGCCCCTTAATACAGCTGGACTCCCAGGACTCTCTAGGCTCCTGAGGGTTGCCCGGTCTCCCGTTGCTATTTTGCTTGTCCCCATGAGCTCCACCTCCACATACCGATGCACTGATGTCAGCCTCCCAAACGAGCTCGCTCAGGAGTGCCCAGATTAGCTGGGTTGCCAGGCTGTGGCCATTCCAACCTCCTTTTCCACTTCACTGGACTGAGCTTTTGACACTCTGAAAAGCACCATTTAAAATTAATTAAAGCTTCTTATTTGGGACCAAATCTCCCTGCGGCCGACTCTGTTTAATATGTTTTTATGTGGGCCTTCGAGCTGCTGAGCTGGTCGGTATGGCAGGGGCCTAAAAATGAAGAAATGACAAGTGAGGAGAGGGAAGAATTAACCCAGAATGGACAGAAGGGGAGGAGGTGAATTTATGTTTCTTTTGCCTCTCATCTACTAGACCATCTCTGTTAAGTAAAAGGTTAGAACTTTGCCTGGCTCAAAATATGGATTTCTTTATGGGCCTCGCAGTGAACTCAAGGATTATTAGTTGTCAAAACAGTGTGAATTTTTCCTCAGACACCTGCTAGGAACTGTATCTGCAAATTCAAGATTGCTTAACCCTTGTATGATCCAACCAATTATTTTCCAGCCCATTGGCTGCCAATGATTTATTAATACCTTTCCCCAAGAGCTGGTGGCTAAGTTTTCTTGTTCATTGTTAGTTTTTTTTTTTTTCAAAAGCCTACCTGTGCCAATCTGATAAAAACAGTAAAAGCAACTAAAGGCCGTTTAAGTTGTAGAAATGCCTTGTAGGCAGACAAAAGGAAAGTAAGATCATTAAAAAAAAATCCTGCTCACGAGGAATTTTACTAGCATACCGCTTGGCCTGATGACAGACTTGGGCGGCATCCCTGTTCAGAAGTCTCGACTGCTTCAGGAAGACATTTTTAATGGGAGTTTATTGGGGTTGTTTGAATGAGTTATTCCTTTAGACCATGGCGGGGCACACCATCCTTATCCCTGGCTTGGCTTACTGGGAAAGAAAAACCTGGTGTGAAGAGGAGAGTAGTTTTCTTGGGTTCAGTGCCAGAAGGCCTTTGTCAGTATAGATGCCCTAGAAAGAGAACAGGTGTTCTTTCCTGATCAGTGAACCAGATGGGAAATGTATCCTCACGTAGCCCCAGCCTGAAGGTACAAGGGAGCCGGTCCTGGAAATACTTGTGAGCACTCAGAAAAAGGCATCCCATTTCAATAGCCCACCCCAAACATTCTGCACTCAGACTTCTATAAGGATCTGCTGGATCACATGGAGGTTCAAGAAGAAGAAGTCTACAATGAGAGTTCAGATAACAGACATCTGGGAGGAAAGAAGCAGCTTTGAGCATTTGAGCCATGAGAACTTAGATGGCTGCTGTATAGCATGGTCTGGTAGGAGGATGAAAAAGATGACTCAGAAGAGGAGAAGGAATTAAAAAAGAGAGGAGGGAAGAGAAGAGGAAGAGAAACAGAAATAGGAAAAAAGAGAAAAAGGAAGGAAATAAAAACAAGAAGCAGAGAAAGAAAAGGAAGAAAACCAGGAAGAGGAGGAAGGAGAAAAAAAGAAAAATATGAAGGGGAAGAAAAAGAGGAAGAAGGAGAAGAAGAAAGGGATGAAAAAAGGAAGAAAGAAGAAGGGGAAAACAGGAAATGGAGGACTGACTGGACAAAGTCCAGTGAAAAAGAGAGCATTCTACAATTCATTGCTATATGGATCAGTTTTTCCTTTGATCACATCATAGATTGGAAGAATAACAAGTGTTCATGGGTAAACTGAACTAATATAATAAAAATGACAATTCTACCTAAATTAATCTACTTATTCAGTGCCATATCAATCAAACTTCCAAGAAATTATTTTACAGAGCCAGAAAAAAAAATAACAATTTATCTGGAAGAACAAAAGGTCAAGATTTTCAAGAAAAGTAATGATCACATATTTTCCATTTCTCTAGTGTTTTAAAGCTTATCAAGGGCTTTTCTCCCCACAATATAAAAGACACTCAAGGCAAGCATTGTTATCTCCATCTTAGAGTTGAGGAAGATTAAGACTCAGTAAAGAAAATAATTTGTGGAAACTCATTCACTTAGTAAGGGTCTAGATGAGCCAGCATTCCAAAGCACATTGCTTCCATCCCAGAAAATGTTAGCATTGTGTTATTTGTGTACCCTTTCAGTTCTGCAATTGTGTGTTTTTATTGATTAGTATAGAACCTTTATTTTTCTGAAGTTTGGATTCCTTGATAAAATACCTTATTTAATCTTTTATTAGTTGTGTGATCATGACTCATTTTCCATCTATATGCCTCCATTTGCTCATCTATAAAATGAGTGTCTAAATCTTGGGGGAGGTGGGGATAGTACCTACCTCCCAAGGAATGTTGGAAGACTCCAATAATAGATGTATACAAATCACTCTGTGGTGACTAAAGCACTCTCTGAATGCCAATCCATAGGTAATAGTATACGTCCCACTTGCTAAGAACAACCTATATGATTATTTTCAATGTTATTCCTTTGCCCTGCACTGGGAAGTAGGAAGCTAATATTTCCTTTACTATAGCCTGAAGTTGATCTTAAGGTGGGATCTTTCAGAGCCCCAGAAGAGCTCCACCCAGACAAATAACTGCAAAGAGGAAATAAATCAGTGAGACTAGAAGAGCACTAGCTATTGGAAGGGTGAGAGGTTTCTATTGTTTTGTCCACTCCAAATTTTTTCCCCAAACAAAAAAAAAAAAGAAAATGTTCATTCTATTTTGAAAGGCACACTTGGGAATCCCTGCAGTAAATATTCAATTTGTCCATCTTTCTTTGTTGTTATCCCCATTAAAAAAAATACTCTAAGAAAAATTGATGAAATTCAACTTGGTTATCAAACATTCCCAACAGCAGATGATATGGGGGGAGGAGAGAGAGAGAGAGAGAGAGAGAGAGAGAGAGAGAGAGAGAGAGAGAAACCAGGCAGGAACTTGAGACTTCAGCGATAGCCGTGGGAGATGCCAGGTAAACTTGTGGTTATGGATTTTTTTTCCTAAGTAAAGTACTTCTTCAAAGGGAACATTTAACTCTTAATTATGCTTTTAACTGAAGTTATTACAAGATGAGATTCCTTCTAAACATGTCACATTTGGAAAGGTCTTGACATGCTGCGCTTCTCCAAGATTGTACAAGACAAAGGTACATCCATGAGTCTCAAATCACGAGTGATAGCTTTTCTAAATATTGTTTTATAAACAGAACTTGTTATGCTCAAGATGGTGGAATGAATGAAATTCTTCTGATATAGATCACTGGCCATAACAACCATGAATCATTAAAGATTGAAAATAGTCAAAGAATGTTCTTTTCAAAACCAGAATATTTTCAGCTCTGAGATTCTGGGATTCAGTTAAAAAAAAAACAAGCAAAGAAACAAAATTCAATAAGATGCATTTTGAATCTGTTTTCATCATCAGAAAACAAGAGGAACCTGGAATCAGAGCTTCAAATCAAGTAGAGGAAAGAGATGATTGATATGTTCAGGAGGCATTGTGGGATTTATTGAGTTAGGAAATTATAGGGTGAAGTTTTGAACTGACTCTGAAAAATTTAGGTTCAAATTCTTAAGAGCTATCAGGCACTTCTCTGACACAATTTTCTCATCTACAAAATGTGGAAAATAATACATATAGGATGCCAGCCTTGGGATTAGTTTTAGGTTCAAGACATACACACTAGATATATGATCATGGCTATGTTATCTAACCACTTAGTGCTCTCAGAAACTCTCTTAAGATGCTAAGTAATGGATAATTATGGGTCATTGACAGGAATTTACACTGGAATGAAATCACAGAGACTGTCCAAAAAAGAAGAGAAAGCTATGAAGCTTCCAGAGTGAATCTGGACCAGATTCTGAATAAAGAATGTCTTATAATGCTTTCCTGTCCTGAAATGCACAAACCCCAACCAATCTAGTAGGAGAGCCTCAGTTAGAAGAAATGGAAACCTTCGAGCTTGTCCTTTATAGGACAGCTGTGTGTGTGTGTGTGTGTGTGTGTGTGTGTGTGTGTGTGTTACTCATAATGTAGCTAAGTAAGTAATAGTCCTGAAATTTAAGTTGCTGATGATAGGTCAGGGTCAGTCTCCCATGTCCTTCCAAGCAAAGATGGACAGATGGACCTAGTCAGACCCCATTTTTGCCCCCCATCAGTCAAATTCAGGGTTCCCTTTGTTTCCGGTACTGGCTAATTTCAGACAATGACTCATAGAAAGTATATTATTATGGTCCTGAAAGTTTGATAGGTAACTGATCTGTTTATCATCCTCAGGTGACCCCATCAGTCCTGGGACCCACTGGCTTGTCCCTGACTTCCCTCCTCCTCTTCACCCTCCAATTCCCGGCTCAGAGAGCACAAACAAATATTGAAAGAAGGGGAAAAAAACATGCTCAGAACACATTCCCCTCTGCTGTCAGAAGGGAATCCACAAGAGTAATCCCTTGTTGAGGGTTTCCCCCTTCTCATTTTTTTTCCATCTTAAAAGACTATGAACATTTGCTTCCCTTGTTGCTCTAAACAACTCTTTGGGGAAAAAAATCCCACACCCATTCATCCTTCAGGCTTTAGGAAGTTGACTGATCCTATCAGCCTAATAACGCCCAGCGACATTGATGAGAAGGCACCAGAGCTCTTGACTATTGTCTTCCTTCTGCCAGCAAGGTAAAGAGGGCTGCCTCTCTGCTTGTCATTCGTGTGGTCTGGAGATTAGACAGCCAGAGAAGCAGAAACTGCTCAGATCAATTAGGATTCCACCCAGAAAGCCTGCTATAGCATCCACAATGGGCACAATAATACAAGACAGCAGGGCATGGGAGGTGGGGAGATATACCATTTGGGAAAACTGGGTTCAAATTCTGTTTTTATTTGTTGTGTGGTCCTCCCTCAGACTAAGTTAACTCATCCATAAAATGAGAGCTCGGAGGTCATCATCTAGTCTGGTCCCTTTATTTGACTGATGAGGAAGCTGTACCCCAGAAAAGGGAAATGACTTACTCATTGTCACACGGGGCTTAAATGGCAGAATTAGGATTTCAAACCCAGATGCTGTGACTCCAAATCCAGGACTCTTCCCACTGTACCAT
The DNA here is from genome assembly GCF_902635505.1 of Sarcophilus harrisii. Classification (NCBI taxonomy): domain Eukaryota; kingdom Metazoa; phylum Chordata; class Mammalia; order Dasyuromorphia; family Dasyuridae; genus Sarcophilus; species Sarcophilus harrisii. Next base: position 39,696,598 of record NC_045428.1, on the reverse strand, counting down.
ATTTTAAAACCATATTTTCTGTAATAATACTCAAATTCCCAAGGAGCCCAAATGAGATTAACTCAAATAAGTTGTTTTGAAAACCTTAATTCAATAGAGAAACATCCACTGATACACAATTTGGCCAGGGGGTAGAGCTGACCTCAGAGCCAAGAAGAGCTGCTTTAAGTTCTGCCTTGGACACTTGTGGTTGTGCAACTCAGGGACTTTTTGGCTCTCAAGGCGCCTGTTGGAGACTTGACATTTCAGGGAGGTTTCCAACTTGCCCAGGCAGAAAGGGACTAATTCAGGAGATTCTGCTGTCAATGAGTCAGTGATTCTGTCTTTATATCAATGGAGCTCAGTTATTACTTCTTGTCATAGTAATAGTGGTGGTAATAGTAGTAGTACTGTTGTTGCTGTACTTGGAGTGATGGTAGCTGTACTGGTTGTAGCACTAGCTGTAGTAGTCGCAGCTATTGTAGCAGTGCTAGGAAAGTAGAAGTAGTAGCTATAGTATTTCATCTGTGTGGTAACAGTAGCAACAGTTGTTGTATCATGGTTGTTATTATTATAGTAATTCTTTTTATAGCAATGATTGTAGTAGTAGTTGTTACAATGGAAATAGTGCTAGTTGTAACCAGTAATAGTGCTATTAGTATAGTAGCATCAGTTATAGCAGTAGGTTTATAGTAGTTGTTATTGTAGTGGTGGTAGCAGTATTATTAGTTGTAATAGTTGTTGGTTTTACAGTAGTGATTACAGTAGCAGCTGTAATAATAATAATACAGTAGTAGGTATAGTAGTAATACTATTACTAAAAACAGTAGTTGAAGTAATTGTACTAATAGTGGTACCAATTGTACTAGTAGTAGCAGTACTACTAATACTAGTTCTAGTAGTAGTGGTAGTAAGTGTTGTGGGAAATAATGGTGGTAGTAGAAGTAGTGGTAGTTCTAGTGGTGATGGTGATGGTAGTAATAGTGGTAGTAGTAATAGTAGTAGGATTATATGAATTATTAAGATGATAAAAAGAGGGTTGTTGTGAGCACTGATAAAGTACAGTGCTTTGCAACCTTTAAAATGGACTAAGTACAAATCAATTATTACTTTCCTGTAGACTTTAGAGAAATTTCCATTTTCAAACCAGCAGAACCCCTTGAAATTTCCTCTCCTATATGGGGTTAGGGCTCAGCTTCCCAGTTTGAGAAGAGAGGAGGGGTGTGGCAGAAAAAGCCAGATGTGAAGGTGCAACTAAGACAATGGCTTTGTTTCACCTGCCCCAGGTGGAAGGCTGGAGGCTCTCTCCTTGGGCCACAGGAATGGAGCCCATTTTCTGTTGGTTAACCAAGCAATTAGAAGGAATTGTGGCTGGGGAGCAGCTGCAGGAGCATGGGCTCAAGGTGGAGGTGAGGGAGGGCAAAACAGCTTCTTTCTCCGTGGGCTAGAAAGAGAGAAAAAAAAAATCATCTGTCTCTACAGAATGACTTTGGCAGCCAAGGTAATCGGGCTTATTTCCTGCTCAAGAAATCAGCTTAAATCTTCCAAATCCTTTTAGGTAATGAAATTTGATAAAGGGCAATGAAAAGAGTATTGGCTCTGCACTCGTTGAATGGGGGGTTCAACTCCCACCTATGAAGCTTACTACTGTGTGTGATCTTGCATAAGTTGCATCTCCCTGGGCCTCAGTTTCCTCATCTGTAAAATGAAGAAACTTGGTCTAGGTGGCTTTGAAGGTTCCTTCCAACTGGGATCCTATGCTCTTTCCAATGGGTTTAGAGAATAACACCCATCCACAGCAGCATGGTGGAATGGAGGAAGCCCTGGCTTCAGAACCTGAGAACATGGACTCAAAATCTGGCCCAGTGTGACCTTTTGCTAGTTTTAACTTAACTTAGTCTTGGCCCACTCAAGCATAAAGTGAGAGGATTGGGTTAGATGCTTCTAAAGTCCCTTGCTGATGTAAACCTTTGATTAGGGCCACCCCCCTCCCTTTATAGTCTTAGCACTTGCTCCTCCTTCTCTGACCTAAGCCCTCTGACCTCTAAGAAACCTGAAAATCTTTCTGGGTGTCCGGTGCTTTGACGCTCCTGGACTCTCTTTGTTTGACCATTTGGACATTTCCTCATTGGGATCTAATCTGAAAGCTCTGACCTCCTTACCTAAAGCCTGAACAGTGCCCCATTTATGTACAGGGTTCAGCATTTATAAACTTCCTCTCAAAGCTAAGATCTTATAGACAAGCAGCCATGCTTGATTTATTTTTCCTTAATTACTTCCCTTTTCTTTGATTAGCAATCATTTTTTTCATCCAAAAATATAATTGTATCCTCAAGAAAAAACTTTAAAATTTTATCCATTAATAGATTGGGATGAATTAATATGCATTTATCATAATTATCCTCTGAGACAGGCAACATGATTAGAGAATGTCACAAGGACCTGTATTCAAATATTACTTCTGGAATTTACAATTCCCCTGTGGTTCAGAGATGGAGAACTGGCAAAATCTCAGAGATCATCTAATCCCACCGTAGATTTTACAGATGAGAAAAATGAGTCCCGAAGAGGTGAAATGATTTATAATCAATTTTTAATACTTTATAAGAAGTTGAAGACTTACCCAAGATCACAAAATGAATAAGAGAAAAAGCCAGCATTCAAACCCAGGTCTCTCACACAGTATATCTCACACTGTATATCCCAATACAAATTGACAGTTGAACCCAGGTAGTCTGAATCCAAACTCAACTTCTTTCTAATGCACCATAGCATAACACCTCTTAATGGTTTATAGGTCTGGGTGTGTACCTAACTCTAAAACACATTTATCTAGACAGCAACCTTTCAAACAGACTTTTACCAATTAACAGCCAGTTCAAGAGGCTGGATTACCAAGCATACATGTAGACATGCACACCCTCCTACAAAAACCAATTAGGGAAGAGAAAAAGGGGCTCAGGAGACCTGCATATAATTGTACATATATTATCAAAATGATGGTCAATGGTAGAGATGTGTTAAAGATCGGATACCCCAAAGTGGAGAGTATCAGTGAAATGTGATTGCGAGTCACTGGGATTGGCCATCTAATGACGATTAAGTATGCTATAAATTTAAATCTTTGAAATCCTTGTTGGGATTTATTCAGGCAGACAAACAAAGATAACAAAAGTCTTTTGTGTGTTTGTCACTCATTTCCCCTCCTCTGTTGTGATGGTGTCAAATAATGTCAGTTCTTGGAGGACAATTACTGTAATTTTAAATTCTCAACAAATTAAACTAGAAAGCCTCCTAGTCCAAGAAGGACACCACTCATTTTTTCAAGTATATTTTCCTTCTTTATTTTTTTCCAAGGTAAGTTGTAATTGACTGAGTGTTGGGGAGGGGGGGAGCATAAAAAAAAAACATTTATTTTTTTTTCTCTGCTGAAGGGAACTTTTTTTTTCAATCAGAAAAAACCAATGTCGTAAGGCTTAAATTTTTTTTGAGCAAAGTTTTAGGGAGTTGCCTCTTGATGGAACTCTGTTTTTTAGATTAGTGAGTAATTTCCAAGAGATTTGATATGTTTATTTGGTTTGTTTGTTTTGGGAATAGCCATGTTTGAAGTTTTTTTTTTCATCTTGTGAGATATTTATGTCTATTTCTCTTACTAAACTTAGGTGAGACGGGTTAGGGAAGGTTAGGAAAAATGCCCAAGAAGGTGAATGGAAACCAATAGACACAGGAAAAACAAAACAAAACATGGAGCTTAAAGAAAAGTCCATATAATTAAAAGACTATTATAGGAAGTTTAATCTTGAAGATGAAAGTAAGTAAAGTCATTTGAATGGGACCTTGAAAGCTGTTTTATAAAAAAATAACTTAAAGTGTACTGGGGCCTCATTTCCCATTGTTGGCCAGGCCTGTTGACAGAAGTTAAATGTGCCATAATTTCAGGGGAAGAGACCAATGCATTTTATATTTTGTGAGATCTTCTTTTTTTTCTTTTTTTTTTCTTTTTTTAAGATTTAGAGCAGCGGCTAGAATTTCTTTTCCATAATAAAGACAATGATCCCCTATGTTCTTCTATTACTAATTATTCTATAAAGATTGTCTGCTCCAAAAGATAATTAGAAAGGGTGAAATTTAATTCCGTTAAACAGAACTCAACTGGGACATAATGAAATTTCGCTGTGAAGTAGGAGACTTTGAAGCCGAAGAAAAAGCTTTTACAGAGATTGGAAGGGGGAGATTGTCGAGCTCCCACCTCATTCAGGCAGGAAAGGTTGACAAAATCTGGGGATAAAATTGTATTTAAGTTATCAGTGTATAATTAAGTGTTGCAGTGCTTCCTTAGAGTGCTGGACCTAAAGCCAGGAGGGCTTGAATTCAAACCTAGCCTCAGACAGTTAGCTATGTGACTCTGCATCAGTCACTTAACCTTTGTCTAATTTACCTCAACAGTAAAAAGAAAATAATATATAGCCTATCACTTAACACAGTGTCTGAAATGTAGCAGGCACTATATAAATATTATATAAATTATCCTTTTTTTTACTGAATTGCATAACTTCATAAAGCAGAGGTCCTCCCCTCTTCCATTTTTTAATAATGCAATCTTTTTTAGCATGAGAGAAAATGAACCATCAGAGTTCAGATTTCTTCCTAAGCTCATGTACTCTTAGAGATCTGTGGGTTATTAATGCTATTAACATTAGTCCTAATATGAGTGACCTTCAGGCTAGAGGATTGATCAGAAGTTCCAAGCTACTGATTCCAGATGGAATTCCTCTTTCTATCTCTTGCTTCTGGGCTTTGTTGGTAATATACAGAAATACTGATGATTTATGTAGTTTTATCTTATGTCCTATAACTTTGCTGAAGCTGTAAATTATTTTAAGTAGTTTTTTTAGTTGATTCTCTAGGATTCTCTAAGTATCCCATCATATCATCTGCAAAGAGTGATGGTTTTGTTCTAATTCCTTCCATTTCTTTTTCTTCTCTTATTGTAAAGCTAACATTTCTAGTACAATATTGAATAACAGCAGTGATAATGGATTTCCTTGTTTCACCCTGATCTTACAGGGAATGCTTCTAGCCCATCCCCATCGCACACAATGCTTGCTGATGGTTTCAGGTAAATGCTGCTTATCGTTTTAGAGAAAACTCCATTTATTCCTTTGCTCTCTAGTGTTTTTAATAGGAATGAGTCCAGCTACTGATCTTGATCCTGATAAAGGAACTAGGAGATACTGTCAGCTCTGCTGGGAGGGCGTCTTTCGTCCTGCTAATGGACTAATGTAATTGAAAAGTCCAGCAAAAGATTGTGAATCAGTAACAATAATAACAATGTGTATATAAGAGGTGGTAAGTGTAGCGTAATGATTATAAAACTGTCCTTGAAATCAGATAGACAAGAATTCTTCCTCTGGCATATGCTATCTGTATTTCTTTAGGCAGGTCCTTAACCTCTGTGGGTATCTCTCTATGACTATGAGTTGTAGAGAAAATGCTGACCTGCTTTAACTGAAGGAGTTTCCTCATCTGAGAATTCCCTATATCAGTAAAATCACAGCTCTAGTTCCTTTTCCAATAATATCAATTAAACTCTGTCTGCCTCAATTTTGCACACTATAAAATGGGGATAATCAAAGCACTTCCCTCCCAAGATCATTGTGAGAGGCAAATAAGATAATATATGGAAAAACTTAGCGTAGTTCGTTGCACATAGCAGGTGCTGTATAAAAACAAATACTAGATAGTATTGTTATCAAGAATGAAATATAATCCAGAAAGCATTTATTATGCGCCTATCACGTGCAAAGACAAATGAAAAAAAAATCCTGCCTCCATGGGGCTTAGATCTGGGAATGGAGATGGGAGAAGGGCACTAATATACCATGTAAATAGATCAGTTTGGGGTATCTTTAATTTGGGGGAAGTTTTTCCTTATGAAGTCTACATTTTTCTCTTTTCAGCTTCTACTCATTTTTCCTTCTTCATCTTTACCTATTATAATTTCTACCTTTTTTCAAGTTCCATTTTTTTAATTAATAAGCATTTGTTGAGTGCCTACTATGTGGTAAGCACTGGGAGAGGTGACAGGGAAGCAAAAATAAAACTTGCTCTTTACCATCAAAGAAATTACATTCTATTAAGATACAACAAGTAAATGGATAAATTTTAAATAGCTCTAATTGTTATGGTGTTTTTCCACCAGGCTAAATTTACATCAATATTTTATATATAGAAACATATGTTTGTATATATATTTATGCGTGTGTACGAATAAATATATCTATTTTATTTTCATATATGATCATATATTATCTATGATCATTTAAGAAAAGAGACAACACTAATATGTAGGGAGATCAGGAAAGGCTTTCTATAGCAGGTGACACAATGCTTAAACTTGAAGGAAGGTTTGGATTGTAAGAGGCAGAGGTGAAGAGGGAGAGCTTTCTAGGCCGGAGGGACAGTTTGTACAATGGCATGGAGGTGGGAGATGATTTTCAGGAATAAAAAACAAATGATTGTATTATCCTTTTCCTCACGCAAGGTTGTGTTGTGGTCCAATTCAATTTCAACGAATATTTATCAAACATTTATTATGAAAAAGGTATTGGAAAAAATCTGGAATCATGTCTAAATTTATGAAGCAGGGAAATAAGGCAGGAAAAGCTCCAAAAAAGGACAAGTCAATTGCTCACAAGAAGGATATAGAAAGAGTTGTGGAGAAGAGAGGAAAAACAAATGTGGAGAAGACTTCATGAGGTTAGGAACTGAGGTGGTATTTGAAGGAAATTTGGAGAGGCAAGCTGAAAGGGGCAACCAGGAATGAAAATTATGTGTGGAAGGATAGGGAGGATCTTGTCTGCCAGCCTGAAATAGAAAAGTCAAGGTGATGTCCAGTAATTTTCCATCTTTCTCCTCATATTACCTAGGTCAAGCAATGGGGTACATGGGATGTTCATGGTGGTTGGCTGAGCCCTTTGCTTCTCTACCTTTGGTCCACCTGCCACTCAACTTTCACCTGTGACTGTAGCATGCTCAGTGGTCACACCCCAGTAAAAATGATGGGCTAAAGCAGGTTTAAGGTTTAAGGTTTTAAGGGGATGTCGATCCCAAGCATGCAAAAACTTTTTCAGGTGGAACAAGTGGATGAGTACAATTTGTTCCAAAGTCCAGGAAGGCAGCTGCAGCAGACTCTTGTAAAGTGCTTAGAGCTGGGTCAGACAATGAAGATGCAAGGTCATCCACTGCATCCTAGACCATTGGTAGTCGTCTTGCCACTGAACTTTCATGATTCTGGAAGAGATAAAAAGGTTAATAACTTTGCACAACTCTGTCTCACTTAAATCCAATTTATCCTAAGTCAAGATATCACCTTGTGATACCTTTGGTCCTCTTCAAAAAGAAAGGGCAAACAACAAGAGGATTGCGAACATTCCTTAGCCTTATCACTGCATACCTCACATCGTACTTCTCAATGTACTTCCAGCAGAGTATTTTAAATCTTTATCTTCCCATCCCAGAGCCTTAAATAAAAGGAAGATGTGTGATTTCCTTTTTTTTCTAGGAGACTTCCTTCACCAACACAGAACACAACTGTCAATGGCAGAGTTATGATTTATTGACAGTCCCCTGAGATGCACAGAAGGAAGTAACTTGGCCAGGCACTCGGCAGTAAGTGTCAGAGGCAAGATATGAAGTGGGAGGCTTTTTCACAGGAATAAATATAGTGCTGATCAATAGTCATTTATAACTTAGAGTCTGGAATAGTTGTCTCAGGGTACTGGGGGGTTATAATTTTTCTGTAATTCCACAGCTAATAAAGGCTATCCCTTCTCATGCACTATGTTATACTATCTCTCAGCTAGTACACAGTAGGCTTTTTTTATAATGTGTTGATTGAAAGAATGAATGAGTAAATAGATGAATGAATGAATGACTACTCTATGAGGACAGCTAAGGAGATTAGAAAGGTAGAGATTGATCAGGATTATAATTTTATAATCAATAATATTGTGAAGGTACTAGAAAGGATGATTTGGTCCTGTTCAACATTTTTTTAAAATCAATAACTACTTAATAAGCATCATAGGAGGATAGATATAAAACAAGAAAGGATCTTGGAAAACATCTAGTCTCTAAGTGTACGTATGGATAGATAGATAGATAGGTAGGTAGATAAATAGAAAGTCAAAGTGATTTGGGAGAAAGCACTAGCAGCTGTGGGGAAGGGGTTATGTAGCACTGAATTTTCAATGAAATCAGAGATTCTGAAAGACAGAGATGAGAAGGAGTGCATTCTTAGCAAGGGATCAGCCACTTCAAAGACAGGGAAGTGGAAAAGGTACAGAAAGAAGACAATTTTAACTAAGAAGTAGTATGCATGGAGAGGATTAATATTTTATAAAGCTGTAAAGGTAGATTGGTTGTGGGGAGGAGAGACATAGCATGAAAGCGTGAGAGAATGGTTGGGTTTGGTGCTGTTGTTTTTTTGAGGATGAAGGAAACTTGGGTGTATTTTTACAAGGAAGGGTCCAGTAGAAATTGTGAAATAGAAGATTGGTAGTGATGGTTGGTCATTGCAAGGGCAATCTGCTGGGAAATACATGAAGGAAATGGATAAAACACTTAGGAAATATTTAGATATCACTCTATAGAATAATAGAAAAGACTATGGGTGAACACCAATAGACTTATATACAACTAAAAAGAGGAGAGGAGAGGAGAGGAGAGGAGAGGAGAGGAGAGGAGAGGAGAGGAGAGGAGAGGAGAGGAGAGGAGAGGAGAGGAGAGGAGAGGAGAGGAGAGAGAGAAGGTTATTTAACATAGATATAAATGTTGGTCACAACCCCCCTGACATTCTATTGGTCTATAAAAATTGAAGAATATTTACAGTTCTAGTCTTCACACCAAATATAATTTAGAAAGTCTGTAGAATGAAGAGCTCCAAAAAGAAATTATGTATAGATATTATACATACATACAAACACACCTACACACATACATACACACACACATGCACATAACTTTGAGATGTTTCTAGTAGCATAGAGAATAACAGGAATCATGTCTCTATGTGGTTTTTATTTCTTCGCTAGTTCTATACTAGTAAAATATGCCTGTGCATATTACATAACACATATATGTATATTTTTATTTAGTTCTATTTTTTGGTGTGACAATAATCCCACAAAATAGATTCCATTACTCCACTTTATAGATATGAAAACAAAAGTACAGAAAGTTATGGCCAGTGGCCATAAAGCTAGGATGTGAGTCAAGAATACTCAAAGTTTTCTTGATTCCAAGTATGGTATTCTTTCTAGCATATCATGCTATCTCTTGAGAAACAATATCACCAAGAGTTGACTCATATGACTGGAATAGTTCCTTTACCAATTTGAAACTCTAGTAATTTTATTGATCATCATATTCATTAGAGGGGCAGTTGGTTTGCTTTGGTATGTCCTATAATTTTCCTGATAGTTTTCATGCTTTCCAAATTTTAATCTTTAAGTATATTAAGCAAGAGGGAAAGGAGAAAGGGAAAGGAAAAGGAAAGAGAAGAAGGGATGGTTATATATAGTCAAGACTGACTCTAAGACAGCTTTCATATTGTAATCACTTTTGTAACACTTTTCAAGAGTACTTTAGACAACTATAAACAACTTTAGTTTTGTTAAAGCTTAAAATAAGAGGGATACTTAAATTCTTGTGACAAGATCTCTTGAAAATGATACATGCTCACTGGATCTTAATTTTTGTTCATGAATTATAGTAATAATATATTTAAATGTAATAAATTTGCAGTGGAATTCAAAAGAAAATGTGGATTTGGAATCTTGGCTCTCCAAATACTATCTTTGGATAATGTTTGCCAATTAAATTCTGTGTGTATCAATTTTCTTCATCATGGATGATCTCTATGGTCCTTTTAAACTCTAAGTTTGATGCTTTTATAATGCTATGGAGATAGTGAATCATGATGGATAGAGGATCCAACTTGGAGGCAGGAAGATCTGGTTTCATATGTTATTCCTGACACAAGTGGTTGTGTGACTCTAGGTGAGTCACTTATGTGATCAGTGCTCTCCCGTCGCCCAGGCAACCCTTGGACTGATCCATTGGCTATGCTGCATTTAAAAATGGGTTTGATGAACCAAATGTTTTTTGAAACTTTTAAGTTTAAGTCTATTCTCTCCAGGAATGCAGGAGGTAAAGGAGAATGATCTTGAGTATGAGTGTTGGTTTATGTTTATGCCTCTTTTCTTTCAAAACCCTCTCAGTAAAAGATGTTTAAGAATCAGATTACCCTCTCATATATATATGCATGTATGTATGTATTATATATAATCTGAGTGTGTGGGAACTGTACATTCACTACTCCTGCCTTCAAACAGCAGGCAATCTCCATAAACCTTTATCTAATAAGTTTTGGGGAATCTGTGTTTTCAAAGATCATATCTTTGATGTTCTTGTGATTTGGGGGCACAAAAACTGACCTTACAAAAGCACTACCTTTTAATCAGTATAAACATGGAGTGTTATGGAACAAGAGATTTTCAAAATATTTTGCAGGAAGGCCCAGTGTCATCCCCTCCCCCTTTCAAAGCCACTGGGGCCAAAGAGTGATGGTTTTCCAGGCCATCCTAGCTCATGGGGACCTCAGAACATTCCCATGAAGAGATCCGGAGCAGATGAAGGTTTGTGTACATTTCACAGAAACTTGGCAAGCAGGACTGACTTTTACTTAGGCCTGAGCTGCTCTTCTAGACAGAAGTCACAAAAGAAAGGATTAGAGGGGTTACTCTCAGGCTGTCTGTCACATAAATAGCTAATTAACTCCTGATTGGATCCTGCTAAATCCCTATTTCCTTTTGAATTTCATCCAGTCACTTCCCCCCTACCCCCCCACCCTTAAAAATTATAAAGTACGCAGAAATGGGAAAATGTGTAGCTGAGGGTCTTAATTACCTAATCCTATGCCTGCACTGGCGGCATTTTCGTGTTTGGAAACATTGTGTTTGCTTTCCTTCTCAAACAGTCATTGGAATGAGTAGTGGCAATGATCAGCCAGGAAAGAAAGAAAGAAAGAAAGAAAGAAAGAAAGAAAGAAAGAAAGAAAGAAAGAAAGAAAGAAAGAAAGAAAGAAAGAAAGAAAGAAAGAAAGAAAGAAAGAAAGAAAGAAAGAAAGAAAGAAAGAAAGAAAGAAAGAAAGAAAGAAAAGAAAGAGAAAGAAGAAGGAAGAAGAAGAAGGAAGAAAGAGAAAGAAAGAAAGAAAGAAAGAAAGAAAGAAAGAAAGAAAGAAAGAAAGAAGGAAGGAAGGAAGGAAGGAAGGAAAGAAGAAAGAAAGAAAGAAAGAAAGAAAGAAAGAAAGAAAGAAAGAAAGAAAGAAAGAAAGAAAGAGAAAGGAAGAAAGAAGGAAGGAAGGAAGGAAAGAAGAAAGAAAGAAAGAAAGAAAGAAAGAAAGAAAGAAAGAAAGAAAGAAAGAGAAGAAGAGAAGGAAGAGGAAGAAGAAAGAAAGAAAGAAAGAAAGAAAGAAAGAAAGAAAGAAAGAAAGAAAGAAAGAAAGAAAGAAAGAAAGAAAAGAGAAAGAAAGAAAAAAGAAAGGAAGGAAGGAAGGAAGGAAGGATGGAAGGAAGGAAGGAAAGAAAGAAAGAAAGAAAGAAAGAAAGAAAGAAAGAAGGAAGGAAGGAAGAAAAACAAAGAAAGGAAGGAAGAAAGAAAGAAAGACAGAAAGAAAGAAAAGAAGGAAGGAAGGAAGAAAGGAAGGAAAGAAAGAAAGAAGGAAGGAAAGAAAGAAAGAAAGAAAGAAAGAAGGAAGGAAAGAAAGAAAGAAAGGAAGAAAAAGAAAAGAAGGAAGGAAGGAAGAAAGAAAGAAAGAAGGAAGGAAAGAAGGAAAGAAAGAAAGAAGGAAGGAAAGAAAGAAAGAATGAAGGAAGAAAGAAAGGAAGGAAGGAAGAAAAAGAAAGGAAGGAAGGAAGGAAGAAAAAAAGAAAGAAAGAAAGAAAGAAAAAAGAAGGAAAGAAGGAAAGAAAAGAAAGAAAGAAGGAAGGAAGAAAAAGAAAGGAAGGAAGAAAGAAAGAAAGAAAGAAGGAAGGAAGGAAGAAAGAAAGAAAAAAAGAAAGGAAGGAAGGAAGAAAGGAAGGAAGGAAGGAAGGAAGAAAAAAAGAAAGAAAGAAAGAAAGAAAGAAAGAAAGAAAAAGGAAGAGAAGGAAGGAAGAAAGGAAGGAAGGAAGAAGAAGGAAAGAAAGAAAGAAAGAAGGAGAGAAGAGGAAAGAAAGAGAAGAGAAGAGGAAGTGAAGGCAAAGGAAGGAGAAAGAAAGAAGAAAGAAAGAAGGAAAGAAGAAAGTACTGAAAGAGAAGAAAGAGAAAGAGAAAGAAGACTGACAACTGAAAGAAAGAAGAGAAAGAAATGAAAGAAGAAAGCCAGTACAATATTTGGAAAGAAAATAATCTGGAAGGATTAGGAATTGGTCTAAGTTACATGGAAGTAAGGAGAGGAGGATACCGTGAAGCTGAAAAACCATAACAAGTTAAAGGAAGTGAAGAGAGAGAAGAGAATGTAGAGTTATAAAGAAAGTTGGATAAGGCTTATTTGTGATGAGTGGCAGGAATTAATCAGAAGGAAGCTGAAGAGGATATACAGAGCGAGATGTGCACAATTACACAGATTCCTTCTATAGAAAATGCTTTGCATAGCAAATTATTATGAGATTGCTCAGTACATTTTTGGAAAATACTTTCATTATCATATATTCTTAACATATTGTCCCCTTAATGTTTTGCAGGTCTCAAGGATAGCTTCCCTTCTTGCCCCTCAGTTCTAGGGAAGGTGACATGGGTCAAACCCATGTGTCATCATAAACATTTTTCCTTATGATGAATCATGTTCCTCTTGTGGTTCCAATGAGCAGGAGCAAAATATGATTCATTAGTCTCCAAAGACATATTCTAATTCCTAGACTTTCTCATCTATGTATCTTCTGAATTGATCACTTAGACAACATAAATTCAAGCTCCATAAGTCCTTCCTAATTATATAATGATGTTAGTATAGACTCCAGGTAATTTTTTTGTGCAAAAAATAGTTATTTAACTCATTTTAAATTAATACTTTAATTTTGAGTCCTAAATAGTTTATAACATCTATGCCCACTTTAAGGAAGGTAAGTGCATGAGTAGGCAAGTCAATTTCAAATTCCTGTTAGAAGTCTCAAAGATAGATTTCCTATTTTTACTACTATATGTCAGAAACTAAAGATTTTTAGAGACAAGGCTATAAATCTATGTCTTCAATTTGCATTCCAATAGTTCAATCAGTCTATCTGGAGATATATTATAGCACTTTTTTCTGATTGTGAACTTTGAATATGTACTGGATCACTGAATTAATCAGAGTAGCCATGTCTTTCACAGTTGGTTATCATTACAACATTGCTGTTATTGTTCACAGAGATCTCCCAGTTCTTTTCTTGCTTCACTTTGCATCAGTTCATAGAGATCTTCCAGGTTTTTCTGAGAACACCTACTTTGTCATTTCTTATACCACAATAGTGCTCCATAACAATCATACGCCTCAACTTGTTTGGCCAGGCCTTAATTGATGAGCATCCCTTCAATTTCCAATTCCTTGTCACTTCATAAAGAGCTGCTACAAATATTTTGTATATATTAGTCCTTTTTTTCCTTTTGTAGATGATTTCTAAGTTCCTTTTCAGAGTATATTCCATCCAGGCTATTAATAGGCTATGTCTCTATTCCCATTCTTCCCAATTAGAATCAATCAGCTAATTAATAAGTATTTATTAAGCATCAACTATGCTAGTTTCTTGGAATCTGAGGACAAAGAATACATGTACAACATAAATACAGAGAATACCATCAAGGGAGACAACAGTCCTAAATAAATATATTTTAATCACAGCATAAGTACAAAATGAAAACACAAATATATACAATGTGGTTAGATACATATTAATTTAGGAAGGAAGGTCCTAGTAATGTGGGGATTGGGAAAGTTTTTATGTAAATGATAATTGAGTTGCCCATTTAAGGAAGAGAGGGACTCTATGAGGTAGGCAAGTAGCAGGAATTTCCAGGAATATGGAACTGTCTGCGCAAAGTTGCAAAGATGGGAGGTCTTCATTTTTTGCTGGACGAGTAGTGTCCAGCAAAGCTAGAAAGATATTTTAGGACAAGGCTGTGTATCAATTTAAAAGACAAACAAAAGAGTGCATATTCTAACTAAGAGGCAATAGAAAGCCACTGGATTTGACTGAATAGAGGTAACATGACCAGATCTGTGCTTAAAGAAAATTATCTGGCAGTGGATGCAGAAGAGCTTAGTGGTGAGAGATTTGAGGCAGGGAGAGGAGGCAATTAGGAGTTGAGCAGTTGTGGCAAAGGAGGGAAGAAGTTGAATGCAAGAGAGTTTGTGGATGTAAAAAATAGCAGGATTTAGCAACTCACTGGTCATATGAGGTGAGAGAGATCAAGTAATATTGAGACTAACCTGGGAGAAAGGCAAGGTGGCGATGCCTTCAGTGGAAAGGAATCTAGAAGAACGTAGAATTTGGGAGGAAAGATGAGTTCTGTTTTAAAAATAATTGAGTTTGAGATGTCTCTGGACTATTCGGTTTGAAATGTCCAATCAATGGCTAATGCTGTGGGACTGAAATTTCAAGGAGAATTGGTCCAGATGGATAGTTCTGGCAATTATCTTTGTAGTGATGGTATTTAAACTATGGGAAAAGTTGCTGATAAAATTGCTGAGAGAGAGGAAGAAGAGAAGAACCTTGGGGAATGCCCAGGGAGGAGGTATAATATAAATGAACCAGTAAAGCAGACTGAAAAGGTGCAAGAAGAACTAAGAAAGAAGTGTCACTGAAACCCAGAGGGCTCTTTATGCTTGGCAAGCTGATAAGGATGTGGACTGAGAAAAGGCGGTTAGATTTATTGACTAAGAGATTATTAGTAACTCTTGATAGAGCAATCCCAGTTAATTGAGGTTCCAAGTCATATTCCAACAAGGCTGTGAGTGAGAGAAGTGGAGGTAGTAAATATAATTGGCTTTTCCAGGAGTTTGGATGAGAAAAAGAGGAGAATTATAGCATAATAGCTTAAAAGGATAATATGATCTAGTGAAAATTTTCTAAGGTTAAAAGAAGCTTGAACGTGTTTGAAGGTCACAGGGAAGGAAACTTTAGATATGAAAAAGTGGAAAATTAAAGGAAAAAAGTGGGATGAGATCAAGTATCCATATTGATGGCTTGGTCATGGAGAAAGACTTTTTGTCAGGAACTAGGGAAAGGAGGAAAAGGTGACAGATTATGTCAAGAGTGTTTTAAAAGATCCTTCAAGAAGAGAGACCTTATATCAAATGGTCTCAGTTTTCTTAGTAGAGTAAGAAACAAGATCCTTATCAGGGGAGTTATGGGAAGTTTGAGGAGGAAAAAGAGGGTTAGAATAGGTTCTGTGGGCAGTGAGCCTGCAAAGAACCTTGCCTAAGACTCAAACTAAACTATATCATTCTGAGAGTATCTATAGATTCAGGTGGAAACTAGATGGATAATGGTTATGAAATGATATGGTCTAATTAATGACAGTAGTGAAAGAACCTTTATTAGATCCCACCTACCTAACTTCTTGTGGATTTTGTGAAGGAATGATTATGGTAATCTTTTAAATGAAGTTGGAAACAATAGTTGGACCTGACCGAGTACACACACAAGAAATTCATGCTGAAAGTACTTAAATATAAATACAGTTTTCAAACTATCTAATAGAAGGGAAGATGCTAAAGGAATAGGAAAAAAAGATCACAATTGGTATCAACAGCAAAAGGAAAACAAGATACCGACTACTACCAACTCTTATGTGTACACTCTGGTCTCTCTAAGACAACAATCTACACAAACCACTTTTGGCATCACTGATGAAATTAGGAGGGATGGGCAGGTTTGTGTTGTATACAATAAAACACTGTCACAATCACACTCTTGATTAAGGAGTGCAAAGACTACAGGGTCCCACTGGGTCTATTATGTGTTGATTAAAATAAAGCATTTGACTCAACAAAAACAAGTGCAAACTTGGAGGTTCTCTTCAAACTAGATGCATACTATACATGGGAAGCTCACACAAGGTTCCAGTGATATTGCAAAGAAGAAACATGATTATTAGGGTTTATTTTTGATTGGCAGGTGTTATATAGGATCAAATAGAATCCTGAAAGTTTATTTCCCCTGATAGCATCTCACTGTCCTATTAATCTCAATCTTCCATTAATATTAATGAGTTTTAAATCTAAATATAGAATGAATATTCCTACCGCTTGTCATTTGCCTTTGAGCCTTCATTTC
Source organism: Sarcophilus harrisii (assembly GCF_902635505.1). Taxonomy (NCBI): domain Eukaryota; kingdom Metazoa; phylum Chordata; class Mammalia; order Dasyuromorphia; family Dasyuridae; genus Sarcophilus; species Sarcophilus harrisii. The sequence continues at coordinate 39,680,258 of NC_045428.1, read as the reverse complement.
CATATGGCAAATAAAGCAAATGTGGAAAATTGCTCCAAGGGGGAAACATAGACAAGTAAACCTCATCTAAGATCTACAGTCTTTGTATGCTTTTAACATGTGTGGTCTCTAAGCCAATCAGTGAAATAGGAGCATGGTATAACTCCTTGCCTTATGTGGATGGTATGGCAGAAGAAGAATGGAAGCTGGAGTCAAAAATATCTAGTTAGAGTCCCAATTCTAGCATCTATTTACTGTGTAATTGAACAATTCTCCTAATGTTTATGTGCCTCAGTTTTCTGTGTAATACATGGATTCAAGAGACTGATACCTGAATCACAAAAATTGTTGTAAAAAGAGCATGGTGCAAATATGAAAGCTTCATGTACTTGCCTAACACTTGGTTCCAGAGGATATTAATTTTTAACTTACTGAAATAAGTTAAAAGAAACCTGGGAGAAATGTAGCCCAAAACTCATTTTATAGATGAAAAAACTAAGGCCCTAGGTGTTGATGGAACTCATTATCTCTACCCTCCCCCTTCTCCTAACCCAGCTCTCTTCCTAATTGTCCCTGCTTCTGCTCAGTCACCCTAGTTCTCAACCTTAGAGTTATTTTTGATTCTTGGCTTTTCCTCTCTTCAACTCTCATATTGAAAGAGGGACCAAGTTTTATTTTTTTTTTAATCTCCATCACACTTCTAGCATAGATCCGTCCATGTTATTTCCCTCTTTAGTCCAGCTTGGCAGGTTAAGGACAGTTCCTTTGATAAAAATCCATAGTAAAGGGAATGATAACCAAGAACCTGAACCCACAGCCACTCAAAGGGATTGTGAAGAACAACTACTAAAAGGATGCATGTCCTTTTTCAAGGAAGACTATGTTAATGCTGGAAAATATTAGTGAACCTGAAGAGCTACTTTTAAAAAAACAGAATTTTATTTTTCCAAATACATGCAAACATAGTTCTCAGCATCCACCTTTGCAACACCTTGTATTTCAAATTTTCCTCCTTCTCTCCCTCCCATTCCTTCCCTAAGACAGCAAGCAATTAGATAAAAATTAAGCAGGTGCAATTCTTCTAAACATTTCCACATTTGTCATGCTATACAAAAAAAATTCAAATCAGAAGGGAAAAAAAACCAAAAGAGTGAAGAAGCAAGCAAGGAAACAATCAGAAGAAAAAAAGGTGAAAATACTGTGCTTTGATTGGCTATCTCCATTATAAGTCTGTCGAAAATTGCCTTGAATTCCCTTATTGTTGAAAAGAACCAAGTCCACCACAGTTGATGATTACATAATCTTGTTGGTACTGTGTACAACATTCTCTTGGTTCTACTCATTTCACTCAGCATCAGTTCATGTCGGTCTTTCCAGGCTTTTCTGAAATCAGCCTGCTCATCATTTCTTATAGAACAATAATATTCCATTACATTCATATACCATAACTTATTCAGCCATTTCCCAACTGATGGGCATCCACTCAATTTCCAGTCCCTTGCCACTACAGAAAAGGCTGCTCCAAACATGTTTGCACATGTGCATCTCTTTTTCTGGAAAAGCCATTTTTGAATCTTAGAATTGGAATCTTAGAATCCTAAAATCCTAGATTGCAAACCAACTGAGCATCTTACCAGATATCTAGCTAATAGATACCTAATTTTACAGAGGATACTCAGGCCCAGAAAGGAACATTTCTGAGATCACACAGATGCAAAGATTAGACCCCAACTTTTCTGACTCCAAGTTCAGTGCTCCCTCTACTATATTCCACATTGCTAATGAGTAAATATAAATTATTGATTTTTTGTTTGAACCTGTGATTTCATTGTTGGAGGCCAGAGGTGTTAAACTTTGCAGGAGTGCACAAAATTCTCCAAAATTTGGTATGGCCTGAATCAGATTAAAATGTAATTGGGAAATATTTAACAAAAATAAATAAATAAAAAATACAACATAGATAAAGCTAATTTGTGGTTTTCTTAGTCAACATGCAGTGAGAAGGTAACTTATTTTTTTTTAAGTTTGACATGATTGAAAGGCCTGGAGAGACTTACACGAACTGATGCTGAGTGAAATGAGCAGGACCAGGGGATCATTATATACGTCAACAACAATACTAGATGATGACCAGTTCTGATGGATCAGGCCATCCTCAGCAACGAGATCAACCAAATCATTTCTAATGGAGCAGTAATGAACTGAGCTAGCTATGCCCAGAAAAATAACTCTGGGAGATGACTAAAAACCATTAAATTAAATCCCCAATCCCTATATTTATGCACACATGCATTTTTGATTTCCTTCACAAGCTAATTGTACAATAATTCAGAGTCTGATTCTTTTTGTACAGCAAAATAATGTTTTGGTCATGTATACTTATTGTGTATCTAAGTTATATTTTAATATATTTAACATCTACTGGTCATCCTGCCATCTAGGGGAGGGGGTGGGGGGGGTAAGAGGTGAAAAATTGGAACAAGAGGTTTGGCAATTGTTAATGCTGTAAAGTTACCCATGTATAAATACTGTAAATAAAAGGCTATTAAATAAAAAAAAAAAGTTTGACATGATTGGGTAAACAATTCCCTTTATCAATGCCAAGGTTCACCTCCTCTGCAATTTAAGAATCAATTGGGCCATACACATTTATTAAGCACTCATATATGCCAATGGTAGGTTCTAAATGTGAGTGTGTTTGAACAATGTGAATTATATTTGTACGTCAATCTGTCATGAATAAAATGCTTTGTAAACTCTAAAGAGTTATAGAAATCTGGATTGTTTTTAATCATATGTGAAATTCTCAGATTCCTCTGTGTTAGAATTGCTTTTAAAGTCCAGGAGGATCTGATTTCAAATCCAGCCACAAACACTTACTAGCCTTGTGACCCTGGGCAAATCACTTAACTCTGTTTGCCCCAGTTTCCTCATCTGTCAAATGAGCTAGAGAAAAAATAACAAACCAATATCTCTACCACGATAAATCCAAAAGAGGTCACAAAAAATTGGACACAATCATCAACAAAATTATCACCACCACCACCATAACAATAACAAGGAATAAAATATCTTTTTCTATAGGTTGAAGGGGAAGATAAATGATAGGACACATTTGTGTCATGCTCAACAATTATACAACACCTTATATAAACTAAGATGATATCTTCTTAACTGGTCTTTCATTCCTCATGTAGGAGCCAAATTGATGCTTTGAAATCTCAAGTCTGACCACATCACTTTCTTGCCCCTCATTAATCAAAATGTCCCAACTGCCTTACTTGCTATTCCCTGTGTACTAGATATTTCATTTCCCATCTCTGTACCTTTAAATGGGTTGTCTTCTTTGCCTGAAATTCTCTTGCTTTATACTTCTACCCACACAAGTTAATTAATCTCTCCGTGGCCTGCAAACTTTTCTTATAATCCACCATAAATGTTTTTAAACACAGTTCCTCTATATGTGACTTATATGAATTTATGAATTATTTTCACTTCTAATTATGGTACTAACAATTATGTGCATTATAAAAGACATGGGAACAGAAACTTTAAAGAGATGAAGATCATCCTGGAGTCACAGATCATGCATTGACAGGCAGAGATTTCTGCCTCAGAAACTGGAGAGCAGTGTGGCTATGCTTGAAGTGGGAGGATGAAATTTTCCCAGTGGTACCTATTCAATTGTATCATGGGAGCTCTGCTAATACAGTTTCTAACTGCCTAAGGGACCAAACTTGGCTCAAAATCTGGGAGATTGAAAGATGGCAAAGTCAGGTAGAGAGTTTTCAGGTAAAGATTGGTGTGATTTGGAGAATGACTTTCAAGGAGAGGTTGGATTGGAGGATCTTTCCCCAACCTCTTGAAGGAGGTAGTAGGGACAAGGGTCCCGCTTTGTGTCTTCCACAGTTTTGAGAACTATAATTTCAGTAAAAGTACCAGTCTAAATTAGGAGATTTCCTCTTTGGGAGTTGCACATGACAACAAAATGACAGAACCAGTCCCTATCTCTGTATTTTATTCACTTATTTATGTACATTTCTGCTCCAGTTCAATATGAGATCCTTGAAAGCAGGGACTTTGTCTCTGTATCCTCCAGTGCTTAGCAAAGTATTTTTCACATCATAACTGTTTCATTACTCCTTGTAGAATTGAATTCACATACTTTTCCCCTTGTAAAGCACCTCCGATTTTTATTATACGGATGGGAAAACGGAAGCTCAGCAAGCTTAAATGATTCCTGCAACCAGCTAGCAAGTGGCTGGGTTTGAAAAATCCAGGTTTCCCAAAATCAAGTCGTGAACTTATCCACTGTCATCCTGTCTCATGAGAAAGGAAAGAATGCATCTGTTTAAATAATAAGTTTTTTTTTAATTAGGGTTTTTTTTTTTTGTTTTGGGGGGTTTTTTGAGGGAGAAGAGGTTCGGTATTTTTCAAAGACTTTTCCTAGACAAATAGGAATACTGGCTGGTCAGTCCCCAGCTCTCCCTGTCCCCCTTTTGATGTATATTAAGAAAACTAAAAGGAATATTCTTAGAAAGACATCTGTGCCGGGGGGATAACTCACATTTGATCAATCCACCCGAGCTGAGCTTTCCAGAGGATGTACAATTATTTGCTCAGTTAGGCTTAAACTTTTTATTTATCTAATCACTAATCACCCCCCTGTTCGGCTTTGATCTGAGCTTCCAAGGCCTATTTCCCCCCCACTTTAGCTACATATTTTAGGTCTTATTGTCTAATCACCTCCAGCCCGTAAAACAAGCAACGTCCTGCTTTAATGCAGCCGATTAGGAAATCAGCTGCCACCGGGATCCCCCAGACGCCCACTTTGCACGGAGTGAGCTGCCTGCGAGGGCCATTCAGGCCATTATTCTGGGAGGGCCGGGGAGAACCCGCAGCCACCCAGGCGCGTACCGGGTACGGCAACGACGGGGGCGGCGGTAAGCGGAACGGAAGGAGCTGTCGCGGTTGCCCAGTTGCTCGGAGGTGAATCGCGGCTTTCCGCAGGTGCGCACGCGGGAGGGCTGGCCCGGCTCCACCGCTCGGTTGTGGGAAACGCTTAGTTCGTTAGTTCATGGGGATACTCAGCAGTCCCAGCCAACTCAATTTGATTGTATTGGAGTTACCAAAAAAAGAACAACATAATAAAAAGAAAAAGGAAAAAAAAGGAAAAACATAATAAAAAGGAAAAGGAAAAAAAAAGGAAAAACATAATCAAAAGGAAAAGGAAAAAAAGGAAAGACATAATTTAAAAAAAAAGAAAAACATAATAAAAAGAAAAAGAAAAAAAGGAAAAACATAATCAAAAGGAAAAGGAAAAAAAAGGAAAAACATAATTTAAAAAAAAGAAAAACATAATAAAAAGAAAAAGAAAAAAAGGAAAAACATAATCAAAAGAAAAAGAAAAAAAAAAAAAAAAAAGGAAAAAGTCTTCCAAGAGTGAAGAGCAGCTTTGAAATTGAATAATCAAACCTGTCATTTGGTAATTAGCAAATGTGTTGATTTGAAATCTTTGACTTCCACGAATTGATGCTGAGAGAAGTGAGCAGAACTAGGAGAGTATTGTACACAATGAACAGTAATTGTGCGCTGATCAACTGGAGAGACTTCGCTCTTCTCAGCAAAACAATGATCCAAGACAATTCCAGGGGACTTGAGATGGAAAATGCTGACCACATCCAGAGAAAGAAACTATGGAGTCTGAATGCAGATTGAAGAGTATTGTTTTCACTTTTTGTGGCTTTTCCCTTTTGTTCTGTTTCTTCTTTCACAATATGAGTCATGTGGAAATATGTTTCTATGATTGCACATGTATAAAACTTATATCAGATTGCTTGCTATTTTGGGGAGGGGAGAGGGAAGGGAGGGAGGGAGCTCAAAAATCTTATAAAAATGAATGTTGAAACCTATATGTAATTGGAAAAAATAAAATTTTTACAAAAAGTTAAAAATTTGAAAATGAAAAAAAATCAAAATCTTTGGAAAGAAAAATAATGGACAAACAGTAGTTTCATTACAAAGGAGGTATTACAATGGTATTCCTCCTCTCTTTTCCTCCCTTGCTGGTGATTCCATGGCATTCTACAGATTGTAGTAAAATGGCCATCAACTAACTACTGACCATTGGCATTATTTAATCAATAAGTGTGTAGAATCTGCCTTTGTTGACACTTCTAGTTTCTACTCCAAGACTTATTTAGTTAACTATCCCTAACTATTCTTATTGGGATGTTCAGTACATCAGAATAACACTTCAAAAAATAACATAATTTGCCTTGAGACAAACAGTAGTTTTATTACAAAGGAGGTATTATAATAGTATTCCTCCTTTCTTTCCTCACCTTGCTGATGCTTCCATGGCATTCTACAGATTGTAGTTAAATGTCCATCAACTGACTACTGACCATTGGAATTATTAATCAACAAGTGTGTAGAATCTTCCTGTATTGACACTTCTAGTTTCTACTCAAGATCTATTTAGTTAACTATTCCTAACTATTCTTATTAGGATGCTCAATACATCAGAATAACACTTTTTTTAAAATCACCTAATTTGCCTTGGGAACATAAATGGAAACACAATCAAAATTCTTGCCCTTGCTTCATCTTGACAAACTCTAATATGCTAACACTCTGATTGTTGACATTACCACCCCCACCAGTAGTACTACTAGGGAGAAGGATTGGACTTCTGCAGTATAGACAACTCCTGGATAAGGATATTTATCCTAACAATATAGGTTGGCACTCTACATGTATAATAGAAATTGTATTAATAACAAAATAATAATTATAAAATAATTAAAGAAAATATTAATATTGAAGTTATTGCTTATATTAATATTAATAATGAAGATTATTAATAATAATAATACATTTATGTAGCACTTTAAGGTTTCAAAATTGCAATACAAATTATACTGAGATTACAAATTATTACAAATCACAAATATGAATCTCATTTGATCCTCACAACTATCTTGAGGAGACTGGGGATAATAGCACCTCAATAATGGCTATTATCCCCATTTTATAGATGAGGAAACTGAGGCAGAGGCACATTAAGTGGCTTTCCTAGAGTCACTCTAGATAATTAGAAAATTACCTAGTAATTAGAAAATTATCTAGTAAGTGCCTGAGGTAGTAGGATGCACATTAAAGTTTCCCTCCTCCAAATCAAACACACTAGTCATTTTAGCACCTCAGTTATCTGAGAAAGTTGCCTAGACCCTAAAGCATTAAGGGGTTAAATGGCTTGCCCAGGGTTACTCAGCCAGAATGTGTCAGAGCCAGGACTTTCACCCAGCTCATCATGGTTTTGAGGCTCATTACAACACTGCTTCTCCACCACAATCCTACTACCATTAGGTCACATTATATGGAGCTTTGTATTTTTCAAAGCATTTTCTTCACAGCTAATGAATATAGGAACCATCAATTACCCAAACAGTGAGGTTGGAGGGAAAAAAAAAAAAAAGGTGTGTCCATAGAAGTGAATGGAAACAAGAATTTGGAGACTTCAGACAGCAGCAGAAAAGTAATTTCCCTCAATTATCTTGGTTATTTTCACTGAGGTCACTACTAGAGCTTTTCCGGAAACTCAGAACCAAAGTCCAATTAAGTAGGATCACCACAATGCTGATGTGCCCTGATGAAGCCTGCAGGCTAAGGAGAAACTCTTCTCTCCCGAGATGCTTCAACTCAATTCAATTCCACACAGCCTTCTTCCTCGAGGAAATTGGAATCTAATAGCAAATATACACAGAGAATATGCTCAAATTAATGATAACTGCTATATAATATGAAGTATAAACATGTTTGTGTCTCAGTTTCCTCACCTATAAAATGGGGATAATAACACTTATCTCCTTAGGGTAGTTGTGAGGATGGAGAATACATCTTTGTGATTTATAATCATTTGTGATAGTGTAATTTTTATTACACTTTGCAAACTCTAAACTACTACATAAATGTTATTATTATCAATTATTAATATCATTGTTTTCATTAATCATTTTATAATTAAGGTATTTTCCACATGACAGCCCAATGAGACAGGCAGTGCAAATATTCCTTTCCTCATTTTAGGGAGATAAAGTTGGGACAGCAAAATGCTTCAGTGGATAGAGCATAGGCCCTGGAATCTGGAGGACCTGAATTCAAATCCTACTTCAGATACTTAACAGTAGCTGTGTGATCCTGGGCAAGTCAACAGAAGAAGGAAGAAGAAGGAAGAAGAAGAGAGAAGAAGAGGGAGAGGAGGAGGAGGAGGAGGAGGAGGAGGAGGAGGAGGAGGAGGAGGAGGAGGAGGAGGAGGAGGAGGAGGAGGAAGAGGAGGAGGAGGAGGAGGAGGAGGAGGAGGAGGAGGAGGAGGAGGAGGAGGAGGAGGAGGAGGAGGAGGAGGAGAAGAAGAAGAAGAAGAAGAAGAAGAAGAAGAAGAAGAAGAAGAAGAAGAAGAAGAAGAAGAAGAAGAAGAAGAAGAAGAAGAAGAAGAAGAAGAAGAAGAAGAAGAAGAAGAAGAAGAAGAAGAAGGAGAAGAAGGAGAAGAAGCAGCAATGAACTTAGAGAAAACTGAGTCTCAATGAAGATTAGGTCAGGTTGTCCAACACTAGAATTCTAGAAAGAGTTCCTGTGTCTAGGATAAATTCTAAATTCCCCTAGTTCTAAAATTTCTCCACAATGTGGCCCTAACTTATCTTTAGTCTTGTGATACCTGCTGCTCTGCCCATATTTGGTGATCCAGCCAAATTGGGCTCTCTCCTACTCGTACATGTCCCTCATCTCCCATTTGCTTCAGTCATTTCCAGATACCTAGACTGCCTTCCTTCCTCGCACCCACCTCATAGAATGCCTTACTCCTTCAGGATATAGCTCCAGCTGAACCTTCTGATCCAAGCCTTTCCTCACTTCACCCCCACCTTTTTCTCCTTAATTACCTTACATTGAACACCCTTGTGTTTATTTGATATATGCTCAAATATGCCTAAGTCATCTCCTGCTTAGAATGTAAACTCCTTGAAATTAGGAATTGTAGCTTTCTTTATTTTTGTGTCTCTACCAACGGGCACAGTGTCTGGCACATTTTCAGAACTTAACAAAAACCAACTAATTGGTTAATTAATAAGTGCTAGAGCAGGTTCTGATCTGCATTGGGAAAGGTCTGGGAGTCCTGTAACCAATAAAACTCTTTCAGACTCCAAACAAAGACCAATAAAATCACAATTTCAGACTCCCAAAAAACAAAGCAAATACTTAATGGTGAGAACTGATTGCTTGTCATTTCACCGGGTATTTGATCATACTTGACTTTATGTCATCCCTTGTCTTGTATAATTCTCCAGAGATACCTTAGCATAATGGATGAGTCTTAGACTTATAGTCAAGAGGACTTTGGTTCCAAGGAGGTATATCAGAGAAATAGAACTCAGGAATACTGAGTTCAAATATACCCTGTGTGGCCCTTAACAAGTAATTTTGCCTCTATCTGCCTCAGTTTCTCCAATTTTAAAAAAGGGGTGATAAGAGCATCTCTCAGCACTGTTATGAGAATCAAATGAGATATTATTTATAAAGTGCTTAGCACAGTGCTGAGTACATAGTTGGAGCTTCATATATACTTGTTCCCTCCCCTCTGTGTATGTATTCTTCTTTGATCCTTAAGGGAAACTCATAACTCATATAACTCATAAAGAAACATAAGGAAACTCAAAGGTAATTTCAAGGAGAGAGCATTAAAAAATTGGGAAAGCAGGAAAGGCTAGCTTGTAAAATGTGGTACCTGAGTTGTTTTGTGAGTGAAGTGAAGGATTTGAAGAGGTAAGGGAAGTGAGGAAGGAAAACATTTGTGATTTAGATCCCTGGAGGTCAGGCAGGTAAGGATCAAACGTACCTCACAACATACCTCAGAAGTGTGAGCATGTGATTAACCTCTTTCAGTCTCCTCATCTGTAAAATGGGAATAATAATAGAGCCTACTTCATAGGGTTGCTATAAAGAACACGTGAGATATTGTACATATTGTTCTCTACAAACCTTCGATGTAAAATGAACTGGAGAAGGAAACAGGAAATGGCAATTCACTTCAATATCTCCACCGAGAAAAACCCAAATAGGGCCATGAAGAGTCAGACTCACCTAAAAAGCTGAACAACAACATTAACAAACCTTCAGGACCCATGTGAAGGTTGACATGGATGATGATTACATGGGCACACAGAATTTAGAGTTGGGCGTGACCTTAGAGATTATCCAGGCTAATGGTGTCGAATTTAGGGCTGCTAAACCATACATAAGGGCCCTTGTAAGCTGCATCTGGATTTCAGAACGAACAAATCAACCCCCCAAAATCACAAATCAACATTATTTATGTTTGGTTGAATTTTTATTTATTTTGTTCAACATCTCCCAATTATGTTTTAATTATTCTTATTCTCATTTCTGTCCATGCTAAAGGATGCCTTCCCTTTCCAATCCATGTCTGCTATATTTTTTTATGAGCTTGCCTCAATGCCTATATATGAAAGGTGGTAGGAATGAAAAGAAAACCTATTTTCTACTATGTTTCTTAAAATGCCTTTAATCAGTTTTTGTACAAACAAAACTAATGCAGACAAGATTAGAAGGGAAGCAATAAACTGGGAAAATATTTTTACAGTCAAAGGTTCTGATAAAGGCCTCATTTCCAAAATATATAGAGAATTAACTCTAATCTATAAAAAATCAAGCCATTCTCCAATTGATAAATGGTCAAAGGATATGAACAGACAATTCTCAGATGAAGAAATTGAAACTATTTCTAGTCATATGAAAAGATGCTCCAAGTCATTATTAATCAGAGAAATGCAAATTAAGACAACTCTAAGATACCACTACACACCTGTCAGATTGGCTAAGATGACAGGAAAAAATAATGATGATTGTTGGAGGTGATGCGGGAAAACTGGGACATTGATGCATTGTTGGTGGAGTTGTGAACGAATCCAACCATTTTGGAGAGTAGTTTGGAACTATGCTCAAAAAGTTATCAAACTGTGCATACCCTTTGATCCAGCAGTGTTACTACTGGGATTATATCCCAAAGAGATTATAAAGAAGGGAAAGGGACCTGTATGTGCACGAATGTTTGTGGCAGCCCTTTTTGTAGTGGCTAAAAACTGGAAACTGAATGGATGTCCATCAGCTGGAGAATGGCTGAATAAATTGTGGTATATGGATATTATGGAATATTACTGTTGTAAGAAATGACCAACAGGATGATTTCAGAAAGGCCTGGAGAGACTTACACGAACTGATGCTGAGTGAAATGAGCAGGACCAGGAGATCATTATATACTTCAACAACAATACTATATGATGACCAGTTCTGATGGACCTGGCCATCCTCAGCAACGAGATCAACCAAATCATTTCCAATGGAGCAGTAATGAACTGAACCAGCTATGCCCAGAGAAAGAACTCTGGGAGATGACTAAAAACCATTACATTGAATTCCCAATCCCTATATTTATGCACACCTGCATTTTTGATTTCCTTCACAAGCTAATTGTACAATATTTCAGAGTCTGATTCTTTTTCTACAGCAAAATAACGTTTTGGTCAGGTATACTTATTGTGTATCTAATTTATATTTTAATATATTTAACATCTACTGGTCATCCTGCCATCTAGGGGAGGGGGTGGGGGGGGTAAGAGGTGAAAAATTGGAACAAGAGGTTTGGCAATTGTTAATGCTGTAAAGTTACCCATGTATATATCCTGTAAATAAAAGGCTATTAAATTAAAAAAAAATGCCTTTAATCTTTATATCTCCCTTCAGCTGATCTTCCTGGGAAGGAGGGCTTGTTCAGCCATTTTGAATCAATTATATCTTAGTATGAATAAAAATATAGGATCTATTCTCCACGAAATCTCTCTGGATATAGGTTTTGATAGAAGGAGAATGCAGATAATGGCCCAGAGTATGCCCCCTGTCTAAGGAGGGCAGAACCAAGGGAATTATCATAGGAAGAACTACTTGGAAATGATCTTAATTAATTCAATAAATATCTGTTAGGCTCTTACTGTGTGCCTAACACTTGCTTAGGGCTGGCAATACAAAGACCAACACAAAAAAGTCACTGCCTTCAGAGTTTATTTTCTACCTGAAGGGACAAATATAAGCCTTTGGACAGCAAAAATGGATGTTGGAGGGTGCCAAAAGAAAACCCACCCAGATTGTCTGTTTCATAATTTTGCCCAGGTCTGGTGTTGGATTGAATTGAATTTGATAATTATTCATCCAACATTTGCTATCTGCCAAGGCATTTTGCTAGGTTCTGGTTCTATAAAGATAAAGATTCAATGACCCTTGCCCTCAGGGAGTTTCCATTTTATGGAAAGAATATAGCCTGTTCCTACATAAGGAAACTCAAAGGTAATTTCAAGGAGAGAGCATTAAAAAATTGGGAAAGCAGGAAAGGCTATCTTGTAAAATGTGGTACCTGAGTTGTTTTGTGAGTGAAGTGAAGGATTTGAGGAGGTAAGGGAAGTGAGGAAGGAAAACATTTGTGATTTAGATCCCTGGAGCTCAGGCAGGTAAGGATCAAAGCCAGAATGGGAAAGGGGGTGAAGGCAGAGGGCAAGGGATGGAGCCTGATGGATCAGGATACATTTCTCTGAATCCCCTAAGGCCATGGAGGGGCCAGTTGCTACTGCTGGAGAAAGTCAGAGCAAGGAGGGACAGCAGTGGGTATCAGAGGTAGCTTGCAGTTAGGGTCACTGAGATGGGATGATAGGAGAGGAACACAAGGATCAAAGGACAGGAAGGGTAAACACTTAGAGCGGAGATGCGATCAGGGATAGAGAAGGTACAAACAGTGATGGGTGATGGATGGCACAGGGGAAGAGGGGAGGAAGGTCAGAGTCTCCATACTGGCCAATTGGATAAGATCAGCTTTCTGTGATCAGAACATTTCATTCAGGATCAGAAGTACAGATCCAGAGGTCAACTACTCCAGCCTTTTCATTTTACAAATAAGAGTCTCTAGATTTGAGATTACTCTGGTCGTAAATGGAATTCTGTTCCATATTCAGTAATTCAGATTGCTTCCCAGTGGTGGGAAGAGGTGGAAATGTCATAGGAGAAGGGGGCTTATTTGAGAGATGGTGCAGAGATGAAACCCATGGGCCTCGGCGACAGATTGGACATGAGGGTGAGAAATAGTGAGAAATCAAGGAAATGTCTTGGGTTAACTGGGAGGATGATACTATCCTTTATAGTGATAGGGAAAATAGGAAGGAAAGGAAGGGCGGAAAGATAATGAAGTCTGTTTGGGGGATTTGGAGATTCACTCATCTAAATTTCTCTACAAATTTACTGGGGACAAACTTGCAGTTCTGGAGATGTTCTAGTTATCTTTGTTTCAACTTTCATTTCTATATCAGTCAAGTACCAAAATTTCTTTATAGGCCTCAGCTTACCAGTCTGCAAAATAGGTTACCCATGGCTCACAGGAGAATTAGGGAAGTTCATCAGGAAGCTGGTTTTGAGGAGCTCCCATATATCTAAGAACTTTGAAAATAAATTTTGAAAAAATGAAAAGGTCATATATACAATGACCTTTGGAGGTTCTCAGATGAAAGAACAAATGAAAAGCAGAACAGTTTAGTTAGTCAATCAATGTTTATTACATGCTTGTTATATGGTAAACACTGTACTAAGTGCAAGGGATTCTCAAAAGGCAAGAGCAACGAGCTCATATTTTAATGGTGAACATATGACATATAAATATAGGCAAATTAATGCCAGAGAGGAAGGCATTAGTGAAAAGAACAGGGGACTGGGATTCCAGAGACCCAGACTAGTAATTTTTCTGCCACTGCTAGCTTTGAGACCTTGGACAAATCACATTACCTCAGTTTCCCCAGCTGTAGAGTGAGGGTCTTGGATGAGGCAGCCTTCTGAGAACCTTTCCAGATACTATGAAAAGGAAAGTCAGCTGATGATACATCCAGTATCATTCAAGCTCATTTCATATTAAACTATAAAAACTTCACTAGAAGTGAGTCGGAGCTCTCTGGGCAATGCAGGCCCTGCCCCCCAGGTGGCTGAGCATGAAAGTTGAAAGCGGCTATAAATATCTTGTTTTTTTTAGGGGCTGATTGAAGCTGATGTAGGTGTACTTGGCATTGGACTTAGGGAGGCTGGGTCTTTAAAAAAATTTTCCCCCTTGTCTAATAATACGGTTTGGCAGCTTTTCATGATATCTTACCACAGATCTTTGCCAAAACTTGAACCAACTTCCGTCAGATTAACTGTCTCTGAAAACAAGCTGGCAGGCCTTCTGAGGGCCCCTATTGAAAGGATAAGCATGAATGACATCCCCTGAAATGGCTGGAGGTTCTCACAGGGCCAGAAAAGCAAACCAGGAAAGGTAGTGAGGCTTCTGTCCAAGCAGTAAGCAAGTCCTTGCCTATTTACTTGAATAACGCAATAGACCCTTATTTTCATTCCGATCTTCATAAGCAGCTTGTTTGGCCCCAAAGGCAAAATGATCATTTTGAACACGAATCTATCCCTCCTGAAAGGAAAATCCCCATAGATATTTTGGCTGCTCCCTTCCTTCTCTGGTTTACTTTGCCCTGTTTTTCTGCATTTTCCTGAAAATGTGTTACCTGGGAAGCCAAGGATGGTGGATATTCCCAGGAAACTGAGGGAGGGCCTCCAGTCCATGTGGAGAGGCCAGTGTGAATAGAATTTAAATGAGGCAGCCTCACAAGGGCAAGGCTTTCCATGCTAATGGACTCAGAGGAGAACAAGAGAGTTGAATGAAAGCCATGTTTCTATGCCAGTTATTTTGCTCACCTTTCTCTGTTAAAGACACCAGAGACCCAGAGTCATGTCCAAATGAGTTTCCAAACAAGTATTATTTACAATTTGGAATATTTTTTTTTCTTTGAAATCTACTTATTTCCAAAGCAAGAGGGAGAACAGAGAGAAAGGGAAAGGAGTGAGAAAGGAAAATGAAGGCTACATGTCAAAAAGATTCACTTGCTCTCAAGCAGCACATGAGATTGATGTCCAAGCATCATTGTCAAAATGTGACTTCTGGGCAAGCCTTGGTTTTCTGTTCCAGAAGAAGTATCTCTATTCATCTATAAATATTTGAGCTATATATGTCTTTCTCTGAAATGAAAAAACCTTTTCAAAAACCCAAGGAAACTTGGGGAAAATTCTCTTGGTAAAAAGCTAGAATCCGTACATACTAAATGTGATACTCACAAGTTAAATTGAATCATATTATCATGGAAGATGCAATATCAACTCTGCTTCTTCCTCCCATAATAAGAAACTGATGAATCTTTAAAAAACAAAAATCTTTGCCTAAACCTCTATTCTTTATGAACAGACAATTTTCAGATGCAGAAATTAAAACCATCTACAGTCATATGAAAAAAAAATACTCTATCACTATTGATTAGAGAAATGCAAATTAAAACAAATCTGAGGTACCACCTCACACCTCAGATTGGCTAAGATGTCAGGAAAAGAAAAAAAATTGGAGGGAATGAGGGAAAACTGGGACACTGATGCATTGTTGGTGGAGTTGTGAGCTGATTCAGCCATTCTGGAGAACAATTTGGAACTATTATCAAAGGGCTATCAAACTCATACCTTTTGATCTAGCAGTGCCACTTTGGGTCTGTCTATATCCCAATGAATCATAAAAGAGGGAAAAGGATACACATGAAAAAAAATGTTTGTAGCAGCTATTTTTCTGGTGACAAGGAATTGGAAATTGAGGAAATGCCCATCAACTGGGGAGTGGTTAAACAAGTTATGGTACACGAATGTAATGGGGTGCTAATGTTCCATAAGAAATGATGAGCCGGTGATTTCAAAAAAAGCTTGGAAAGACTTACATGAACTGATGCTGAGTGAAGTGAGCAGAAACAGGAGATCATTGTTTGCAGTAACAGATAAGATTGTGTGATGACCAACTATGACACACAACTCTGATTCAAGAGTGTCAAGAGATTTGGGATAGAAAATTCTGTCTTCATTCAGAGAAAGAACTATGGGGGCTGAATGCAAATCAAGTATACTATTTTCAAAGTTAAAAATTTTTCTCACAGTTTTTCCTTTTTGTTCTAATTTTTCTTTCATAACATGACTAATATGAAAATATGTTTAAAATGCTTGTACATGTATAACCTGTATCATATTCCTTGCTGTCTTGGGGAGAGGGAAGGGAAGGAAGGAAGAAAGAAAAAAACTGGAACTCAAAATCTTACAAAAGTGAATGTTGAAAACTATCTTTACATGTAAATAGAAAAAAAATTATTAAGTGGAAAAATTTAAAAAATAAAAAAAAAACCCTCCACAAAAAGAAAAACCCTTATCCTTTGGCCATAGCCTGGCTGCTAAGTGGTTATTATTTATCATTATCATACTCACTGCCATTTTTATAACAATTTTGGTTTTGTAAGGGACTATATATATATATATATATATATATATATATATATATATATAAAATCTCATTTGAAGCCCACAAAAGCCCTGGGAAGTGATGTCATTTTACAGATGAAAATACTAAGGCAAATAATTTGATTGGGAGCTCCTTGGAAAGGAAGGAAGGAAGGAAGAAAGGAAGGAAAGAATAAGGAAGAGAAAGTGAAAGAAAGAAAAGGAAAGAGAAGGGAAGGAAGGAGGGAGAGAAGGGAGGAAGGAAAGGAAGAAAGTAAGGAAAAGAAAAGGAAAGAAAGAAAAGGAAAAAAGGAAAGGAAGAGAAGGGAGAGGACAGGATAGGAAAGGGAAAAGAAGGAAAGGGAGAGGAGAGGAGAGAAAGAAGAAAAAACATAAAGACAGTGATCATGCTCCTCAGATTTGTCTCTTCTCTGAATTAAACATTCCCAGTCTCTCCTGCTATTCTTTATGTGACAAATTCTCTAGTTGTGCCCCCCCACCTACCCACTGCCATAGTTGGCCTCTTCAGGAGATGCATGAGTTTATCTAGTACCTTTTATCTCAGACTGAATCACATGCTCCAGATGGGATCTGGCTGGGTCTGGCAACCGTGCAACTAGTGCTGGTCACTAAGCTTCTTATGATTCATGATCTCATAATTCCCAAGATCCCATTAATTCCTTTGGCTATCTTATCACACTGTTGATTAACATTGAGCCCACAGTCCACCAAAATCTCTAGGATTCTTTTCCATGAGCTCTTCTTTCCTCTTTTTTCCATCCAAAGCTATGGAGTACAGTGAAAGAAATGGGCTTAGAATTTAGGAGGTATCTGGTTAGAATCCCTCCTCCCATACTCCAGGTTCTGAAACCTTAGGCAAATCACTTCACTTCTCATGTGTGAGGATGAAATGGAATTCTCTCTCTCTCTCTCTCTCTCTCTCTCTTTTATATATATATATATATATATATATATATATATATATATATAATCATCTGTGAACTTAGAAATGTTGTATAAATGTCTGCTTTAGTCTTATGGCCCTTATTCAGTCAACTATGTGTGGCTTGACTCTGGTTGCTACAGCCAGACCAAAAAAGTTGGAATGTCAAATAGTTAAATCCATCACCACCTTACCAATCAACCAAATATCAATCTTAATATTGACAACTTACCTCATGCAAATAAATCCCCTCTTCCTTTAACATGATCATCACTAAACTTATAGTAATCTAATCTCATTAACATTTCTCACGATTAGCTTCTTTATCATTCTTCCTGACAATACCTCATGTGGAAAATATATCTCCATTTTATCAATGTGGAAACTGTAGCCAACCAAGCAAAGAAAATTACTCAAGATAATTATTTAGGATTCAATGCAAGAAGCCCTTGGGCCCCAAATTAGAATTAGCCGATAGTCTCTCCTAAATTAAAATGAAATGTTCTTCTATTCGTCCTATTATAGTCTTCCTAAGTAACTCCCCTGCCTTTTTTTTTTCAAATGCTTCAAATATTTTCATGGACTTCTTAGTGTTCTCTTCCTCATCAGCCTTGCTGATATAGCTGAATCAGTCATATAACTTAATATGAATTCAGGATCAGAAAGATGTGTGTAATTTTAAATAAATAACTTAGGACTTTTATTTTTAGTAGCATTTTTTTTCCATTTGAATGTCTGGACAATTTCTAGCATTCATTTTTACAGGATTTTGAGTTATAATTTTTTCTCCCTCTCTTCCCTTCTTTTTAAAATGGTAATCTGATATTGGTCACACATGTGTTATCATGTAAAATATGTTTCCATAATAGTCACAGTTGTGAAAGAAGAAATAGATTAAAAGGAAAAAAATTATCATGAAAAAGAATAAAGTTAAAAAATATATGCTTCAGTTTTCATTCAGAGTCCATCAGTTCTTTAATCTGGATATGAACAGCATTTTCCTTCATGAGACATTTGTATTTGTCTTAGATTATTGTATTGCTGAGAAGAGGTGAGTCATTCATAATTGCTCATCACACAATATTGCTGATACTATATACAGTGTTTTCCTGGTTCTGCTTATTTTACTTTACATCAGTTTGTACAAATTATTCCAGTTTTTTTCTGAAATCTACCTGCTCACCATTTCTTATTGCACAATAGTATTCCGTTAGATTTATATGCCACGACTTGTTCAACTGTTTCCTAATTGATAGGAACACCCCCAATTTCTAATATTTTGTCATGACAAAAATCTTTTTGCATATGTAGATCCTTTCCCCATTTTTTACAATCTCTTTGGCATACGGCCCTACTGGGGGATTATTGGATCAAAGGGTATTCACAGTTGCCTTTGGTCATTTAACTGAGAAATTTAAAAGACATTCAACATGCAACTTGGGATGCTGGAACTATACTTTGTCATGGAGTAAAGTTCTTTAAGCAGCTTAGAACAATGGAAGACTCCATCAAAGACTTAAGTTTTCCTTAATGCAGGTGCTTCTTCTATTAGCCCTTGCAGAATTAAGTAGCAGATTTTTGAGAGTCATTGTGGCTGAAAAAGTCATAAGCTTCTGATGACCCTGATGATGAATTTTTCCAAATCCACTTGTCTTGTCTTATGAGTATTATATATAGACTATATAGAGATATAATATAGAGAGAGATAATAATAGATAGACTGGCATCAGACCTATGCTTGAAGACTATCCAACTATGATAAGCAGGACCTGTCAGAATTTACCATCTGCTAGACACAGCCTTTGGGTACCAAGGTCCCCTTAATGCCATGATGACTTATCAGAGTACAACTGTAATGAAGGAAGATGCAAATATATGGATAATTAGTGATTTTATCAGCTTAGGAGACTTCCAATGAAGTAACTTTTTCCCACCGTTGTAGATTGCACCATCTCCTTCCTTCTATGTGCTGTACAATCTCCTTCTAGTAACCATGCTGTTTCCAGAAAACATACACATTGATTGTTGGGTGTAAGTGGTAAAGATTTTCCACATCATTAAGTCCACCAAGATTCAAAGCTACCCCATTGCTCCAGTATTACAAATGGAGCAGTATTGCTCCATTACAAAAATGGGTTCTTTCGATGGGGTGGGTCCTCCCTCAACCCATGACTAGTACAATTTTTCTTTGATTTGGCCAGTGGTCTTCAAGAATTGCTATGATCATCCCTTTATGGATAATCTGGTGATGATAGAGCTCCAACTTTATTTAAATTGATCTTTGGATAATATCCAAATAAGGGCCAGATAACTCATTAGGGCCAGAATCAGAACTTCTCTGGTTTCATAGAACCTGACATAGTCTGTTGTATGGCATGGATGAGTATGGTTGTGATCATGATTACTGCTCTTTGTATGGCACTCTGAAGGTTGTAAAGAATTTTATGTAAATTATTCTTCAGACGGCCACATGTTGAGGTGCTATTAGATTTAAGTATTTTCTTGGTAGATCTTGACAAATTTGTCACCAAAGATTATTGCAATACTTCACAAATCTGGAATTTCATTGATATTGGTGATCCTTCCATTGATACACATCCCATAACTTCTCTCTAACTGAAGGGATAGTTTTCCAGAGTTGTGACTGAAGAAGTTTTATGGACTCACTAATCCATTAATAAACCTTTTACAGTCTTTCACCAGGTCTGTGTTCAAAGCTTTCTAGCTTGATCAGTCTGGCCAGAGTGTCTGGTCCAGATCCATCGGTATAGCCTCAAAAAATAATCACTTCTACATCACAACGAGGCACTTTAGCAGAGATTAGTATGATAAACCATAAGTACCAAACCAATGGATTTCTGGTCTTCAGTGAAGACTAGAAAACAAAAAACATTTGCCCTGCCAGGATTCTGACTCTTGGATGTAGCCTGACACCCACATTTAACATCCCACTTCCTTATACGTGCAGAATAAGCCCGCAACCAACCTCACGTTGCATGGAGCTGTTTTCAGAATGCTAGATGGTGTTGTCATCACAACACACTAGCCTAGGTAACCAAAGACCTCTTCTGGGACTCATAGCAAATTGGTGATCGGTTCTTCTCCCTCCTGTGTGTTTGTTGATGTTAGTCATCCTGTATAAAGAGCAGACACATGGAGGGAAGCACTGGTGACGGGAAACATTAGCTGCACACTTTGTTTATGAAACTTTCATGTCGGTTAAAGGAGGGGAATTCACAAAAAGGACCAAAGAGTCAAGGAAACAATACAAAAAACAAAATGATCTTGGGAGAAAAAAAGGATCCCATTTAGATTTTCTCACAAATCCCTTCAGAATATTCAGAGTCCTGCCCTAATCACCTGGGAAATGTTTTATAGGTTTGAGGATATTTTAGTTTCCTGGTAGAATTTCAATTCTGCCCTTATTAAAAAAATGAAAATAGAACCACTTGTTGCCTACAAACACGTGAAACCCAGTTAAAAGCAACTGCACTATAATATAGTGCAGAAGGGAGACAGAGAAAGGAAAGGGGAAAAGAGTTATTTGTAAAACTGCAAAAGGACTGTATCTGAGTTGGGTGGACTTTGGAATGGCTTGGGTTTAAAGATCAGAGAACTTAATGTTAGAGTTTCAGAGCAAATTTTAAATAAATCACCCAGATTTTGCAAAGGATCATGGTTATAAATTGGATGGGAGCTAAGTCCAGATGAAGATACTGAAGACATAAAGTTTGGAAATTCTTGAAGTAGGATTTGAAACCAGAGATTTTTAAATTTTTAAAATTAATTAATTTATTTTTAATACACATTGCTTTATGAATCATGTTGGGAGAGAAAAAGCAGAACAAAAGAGAGAGGAAAAAAACAGAAAAAAAGAAGTGAACATAACACATGTTGATTTACATTCAATCTCTATAGTTTTTCCCCCTGGATATAAATGGCATTTTCTGTTTAAAGTCTATTGGGTTTGCTTTGGATCACTGAACCACTGAGAAGAACCAAGTCTTTCCTAGTTGATCATCACACAATCTTGCTGTTATTGCGTACAATGTATTCCTAGTCTGCTTGTTCCACTCATCATTAGTTCATGTAAATCTTTCCAGGCCTTTCTAAAATCATCTTGTTCATCATTTTTATAGAACAATAATATTCTATTAACTTCATATACCATGACTTGTTTAGTCATTTCCCAATTGATGGGCATCTACTCATTTTCTACTTTTTTGTTGCCACAAAAAGAGCTGCTACAAACATTTTTGCACATGTGGGTCCTTTCCCTCCTTTATTATTTCTATGGGATACAGACCCAGTAATGACACTGATGAGTCAAAGGGTATACACAGTTTCATACCCTTTGGGCATAGTTCCATTCTCCAGAATGGTTTATAACTCCACCAATAATGTATTAGTGTCCCAGTTTTCCCACATCCCCTCTCATATTTATCATGTCTTTTCCTGTCATTTTAGCCAATCTGAGAGGTATGAGGTGGTACCTCAGAGTTGTTTTAATTTGCATTCCTCTAATCAATAGTGATTTAAAGCATTTTTTCATATGACTATAGATGGCTTTAATTTTACCATCTGAAAATTGCCTGTTGATATCCTTTGACTACTTATCAGTTGAGGAATTACTTTTATTCTTACAAATTTGACACAGTTCTTAATAAATTTTACAAGTGAGACCTTTATAAGAAACATTGGCTGTAAGGATTTTTTTCCAGCTTTGACCTTCCCTTTTAATCTTGTTTCTGTTGTTTTGTCTGTGAAAAAACTTTTGAATTTAATGTAATCATAGTTGTCTATTTTGCCTTTCATAATGTTCTCAAGTAGTTCTTTGGTCATAAATTCCTTCCTTCTCCCAAGATCTCATAGGCAAGTTATCCCTTGCTTTTTAAATTTGTATATAGTATCATCCTTTATGCCCAAATCATGGGCATTTTGACCTTATTTTATAAGGTATGGGCTGTGATATGTAGGTCTATGCAGAGTTTCTTACATGTTATTTTCCAATTTTCCCAGCAATTTTCATTAAATAATGAGTTCTTATTCCAGAATTCACAGTTTATCAAATACTACATTACTATAGGCCTTGATTATTATGTTTATGTATCTAATCTATTCTGTGAATCCATCACTCTATTTCTTAGCCAGTACCAATAGGTTTTGATGACTGCCACTTTATTATATAGTTTTAGGTTTGATACTGTTAAGCCACCAAACTTTGTATTTTTTTCATTAATTTGCTTGGTATTCTTGACCTTTTGTTCTTCCACATGAATTTTGTTATTATTTTTTCTAGTTCTATAAAATAATTTTTGACAGTTTGATTGGTATGGCACTGAACAAATAGAACACTTTAAGCAGAATTGTCATTTTTATTGGATTAGCTTGATTTACCCATGAGCAACTGACATTTTTCCAATTGTTTAGATCTGACTTTTTGTGAGAAGTGTTTTGTAATTGTGTTCATATAGTTCTTGGGTTTGTCTTGGCAGGTAGATACTCAAATATTTTATTTTGTCTATAGTTATTTTCTCTTTCTATCTCTTGCTGATGGGCTTTGTCAGTAATACATAGAAATGCTGATGATTTATGTGGGTTTATTTTATATCCAGCAACTTTTCTAAAGCTGTTAATTGTTTCCAGTAGGTTGTTGGATGATTTTCTAGGATTCTCTAAGTATATCATTATATCATCTGCAAAGAATGATAGTTTTATTTCCTCGATGCCTATTCTTCTTTTTCTTTTTTTATTGCTAAAGCCAACATTTCTACTATAATGTTGAATAATAGTGGTAATAATGGGCATCCTTGTTTCACCCCATGCTCCTACAAATAATGCTTGCTGTTGCTTTTAGATACACTACTTATTATTTTAAGGAAAGGAATCCATAGCTTTTTTAATTTCAATTCCAGTGTTCTTAATCTAGAGAAATCAAGAAAGACCTGATAAGGAAGTGGGCTTTGAAGGAAGGTAGGTCTTCTAAGAGTTTGAGGGAAGGCGAGAAAAGGTTTCAGGTGGCGAAAGACAGTCTGTGTGTCTATCTACTAAAATGTGACCAAGGTAATTTGAAAAAATGGAGGGCTGAGAAAACAGCTGCTGAAATTGGGTTCCACAAGGATAGACTGGATCAGATTATATATGGCTTTCTTTTTAACAATAAAAGCAGCATAAATCTCATTTTGAAAAATCCACCAGCGGGCTTTTCTGAAGAGGAAATGAGCTCCATAGTCTACAAAATTTCCAAAGTCTTTGTTGGTTAGCATCTTTTAAGAGAATAAAGAAAATGTAATGGGTAGATTGGGAGTTAGGGGTTGAAGAGATGAGGGAAGGTCAAGGAACACAGCACACTCTTTCCTTAAAGATCTTTTGGGGTTTCTAGCCAATTCAGTACGAAGCAAGAGGAATTAATTGGTTGAAAGTAAAATTTAAATAAAACAATTAGCAATTTAATCCAGTGTGGTCCAGGGTGGGGACCTCAGTGAGGTTCCTGCCTTTTGTTCAAGTGAATTCCATCACAAAGTTAATTTAGAAATGAACAGTACAGCCTTGGATTTATACAAAAAGATGTTTTTGTCCTTCGTTCTTGAAGAGGACCATGACATCAGGGAGGTGCTGCCAAGACATGCTAGTGAATTGGGTTTTAATGATGGAGGGCTGTGCAGGGTCATCTGTCTCACTTTTACCTCCAGAGCCATCTGGGTCCAGTGGCCAGATATAGATCAGGAGGTGTCCCCGGATGCAGTGTGAGACCGTGGTCTTTTTAAAATAAGGTGTTTAACTGATCTCAATTTGACTGAGGCTGCACCCATTCAGTGATTAAGACTAGGTAGCAATTGAGGCAAAGAATGGCCTCTTTCACATAGTTGAAAAAAAAAATCTAAATAAATAAATCTGGGAGAACAAGATCCTCAGATTTGGCCAGAATTATTTTATAATTACTGTTTCTTAGAATTTCATTTATGGTTATACAGCATTTTGTCTAGCTAGTCTTTGATCTATGGACACCCATTTTATTTCTAGTTATTTTCCCCCTAACACTAAAAGTGCTGTTATGGATATTTTATACATAAGACCTTTTTTTCAAACGTCATGATGGCATATCCCCAATAGTGGGATCAGTCAAAGAATAGGAATCATTTTTATCACATAATTCCAAATTGTCTTTTAGAGCTAGTGGACCAATTCACAAGCATGTTAGTATTCCTGTTTTGTCACAGTCCATCCAGCATTGACTATTTGTAATATGACCTTTTCCAATTTGATTAACATGAGACTAAAACCTAAAAGTTTTAAAAATAAAAGAAATTCCATTTGTCTTATTACTAGTGATTTGAAGAACATTTTCATGTTGTTGTGAACAATTGTTCCCATTTCAATTCGATAAGTATTTTTTAAGCATCTGCCATCTTTCAGGCAATTGTAGTAGAAGCTTGGGAAACAAAGACAAAAATGAAAAACAATCCTATGTGCTTCCAGGGAAAGGAACATGTAAACATGTAAACAAATAAATAGAAAATAAATTGAGAAGAGAGAGGGCCCACACAACTAGGGGTATCAGAAAGTCTGCCCCTTGGAAGTGACACCTGAAATCAGCAATGAATGGAAGCTAAGGATTCTAAGAGAAGGGGAAGGGGAATGAATTCCAGGAATGGTAAACATCCTAGGCAAAATCACAGAGATGGGAAACAGAATATTCAGAAAGCAACAGGTAGGAGAGTTTGGCTAAAACATAGAATACACAAAGGGTAGTAATGTGTCAAATAGGTAGCATGAACACTGCATGTGGAATCAGGAAGACTTGATTTCATACTACATAGACTAAGAATCTGGATAAATCCTAGTTTACCTCAGTTTCCTCATCTGTAAAATGGGGATGATAATAGTACCTACTTCAGAGAGTTTTGTAAAGATTAGATGAGATAACATGAAAAGTACTTTGAAAAATCTTCAAGTGCCATATGAATTCAATTTGAAATTTATCTGGAAAGGGCTTGTTGGAGTAATTGCGAGGTCATGCTGAAAAAATCATTTGTTACTCAATAAGAAATAATAGCAATCACTGGTGTTTATGTGGCATCTTAAGGTTTACAAAGAACTTTACACACTTCATTTCATTAGAATATCACAGTGATGCTATGGAGCAGGTACTTTTATCCCCACTTTAGAGATAAAGAAACTGAGATTTAAATCACTTAGATATCTTCCCGATGTCCATACAGCAAGTAAATGTCAGAGGGGGGATTCAAACCCATGTTTCTCTTGATCCCAACTCCAAATTCTCACACAAACATCAAGGTCTCTAAGACCTAAATGACTTGCAGCATGTAAGAGGGGGAAACCATCAGCTTTTGAAATATTTTATTTGGTGTTTTTTATTATTAAGAAAACTCCAGTTTTTAGACTATGAACCATAGGATTTAGAGGCAGGAAAGATGTTAGAGGTCATTAGTCCATTGAGACAACATTTATAGCATCAGTAGACATATCAATCAGAATATGTGAACATCATAAGTCATTCTTTAAGGCGAATCATCAAAGCACTAATATTTGCTTACAGAATCTCTTTTGAAGTACTAGGTGTTTTCCTTATAGAGTAATTATAGAATTAATCATTACCTGGGATTTGTTTTAAAGGAATAACTAGAAATTACTCTTTTCAGTTTCCTGTGCTCTTTGTAGCCAGGAAAAGCCAGGTTTGACCCCAGCCTTGGTGCCTATGATGTAATTGGACAGAGCTCTCTAGCAGCTCCAGGAGAAGTTTTAATGGAGGAGTGCTATTGAGCAGTATTGATCTTGGAAAGAAAACCAATTCTGTGAACATAAACCCAACCATGCAGCAAGTCTCAGTGACAGGCTTAAAACTAAGCATACCAACATCCAACTTAATGGGCACCCACCAAGAGGGAGCCATGGGAAGACTGATCAAACATTTAGATAGAATAAAAATGGATTCTTGTTTATGTTTCATTAGTACCCATCCATTGGGCAGCCATCCAAAAGTGCTTCTGCATGCTCACGCTCAGCTGGCCTTCCCACTGAAGCAATGTCTTCTTTAAGCTCGATATAAATCAGCCAAGTGATAGGGTAGCCACCAAAAGTTAATGAGGGACAGTTAGGTGGTATAGTGATAGAGTGCTGGGTCTAAAGTCAGGAAAACTCATCCTCATGACTTTAAATCCAGTATCAGAAACTTACTAGTTATGTAATCCTTGCCCTTAACCCTGTTTGCCTCAGTTTCTCTCTCTGTAAAGTGATCTGGGAAAGGAAATGACATACCACTCCAGTATCTTTGCCAAGAAAACCCAAATGAAATCATGAGGAGCCTGGAAAACAACTCAACAGAAATTACAAAAAGCTAATGAGATCTGAGGCTTTGCTGAGAAAGGTTCAGAGTCCAGAAGTAAAAAAAAAAAAGTGATAGTATTGCCGTCACCTGCCTTCTTCTGATCTGATTTGGAAGGCTGTGTTCAGTTCTAGGCACTATGGTTTGTGAAAGACGTTGACATTTTCCAGAAGAGTACAACCAAGATGGTTAAGGTCCTTGAGACCATATCATATGGGGTTTAGTTGAAGGAGCTGAGCATGGTTAGTCTGAGGGAAAAAGACTCAGAGGAGGGGTATTAGAGTTTTTTTCAAGTGTTTGAGGAATTTTCAGAGAAATGTATAGACAGACAGACGGATAGACAGATGGACAGATGGATGGATGAATGGATAGATAGATGGATGAGTGGATGGACAGATGGATAGATAGACAGATGGACAGATGGATGAATGGATGGATGGATGATGGATAATTTATTAACTATTCATTATGTGCAAGCTGTTATGATAAGTGTTGGGGACTCGAAATCAAGAAAGACATTTCCTGCCTTTAGGAAGCTTACACGATAATGGTGAAAGACGGTGCTAAAAAGAGGAGTAACGTGGGCATAGTCTTAAAATGGTCAGGAAATGAGGGAGAAGCTTTGATTCAAACAAGTAGAGAACAAGTCCTTCTATGAGAGCCCAAAATAATTATAAGGATGAGGTGATAGTTTCTGGTAGGGAGGAGGAGGAGATGTATGAAGGCCTGAGTGGAAATGTGATGGTTTGGAGATGGCTGGAGATTTTAGATTTGTTCTGTTCGGCATCAGGAAAGCAAGCAAGAATGATGGATGGCAGTTGCAGAGGTAAATTTGGCTTTAATGTCAGAATTTTTAAAAAAGCTTTTATGACAAAAATAGCTATCCCAGGATGGAACAGGCAGTCTAAGGAGGTAATGAGTTCCTCTTCCATAGAGATCTCCAAGGAGAGAATGAATGACCATTTGTCAAGGATGTTGTAGAAGAGAATTTTGTTTGGCTAAATCGGGAAATGTGCATGACAAATACAAATTCTTACTTTTAAGAAGTCTGCACCTCCATAGCTAAAGGCTGTCCTCCATATCTTCAGATGAACCCAGTTGATAAGCAGTATTTGTTCAACGACATTGTTAATTGCTCTGCTATTACTTTTTCCTTTAATTTAAAACAACTGCACACACACACAAACACACACACACTATCAGCAAACACGTCAGAATGGGACTGGATTTTTTTCCCCTTCAAAATTGGATTAATTAGCATTATCAGAAAAACAAAAGGAACGAAGCCTCCAGTAAGTAGAGCATTAATCATATTGCTAGTAATTAGTGCCACGAGAGAAAGACAAAACAGAGAAGTCAGAAATATTTTTAAAACTAGTCATAGCCTATAGGTATCAGTAGCTAGGAAGCCAACACAGTTATGTATATTGAATGAGCAGTGAGAGCCAGTAGATTATGTGGAATCCCAGAACTATTTAAAATGAAAAAAGAAAATCTAGTTTCATAAATCTAGACCTTCCCTTCTCTTTTCCAGTTAATGGGACCACTGACATATATCCAATTTTGTAACTATATGTTGTAGTCTCAATATGATATCTCATTGTGACCTAAAGGTGATTCTGGGTTCTTGCAGGTGAGACTAGAGGAATAGAAGTAATCCTCATCTTCTAGACCCTCTTCCTCCTTGGGTTTTCATGATGTGTTCTATCCTGATTCTCCTTTTACCTTGTCTGATTGATCACTTCTTTTTAGTATCTCTATATAGTCTTCAACATAAGGGTATATCCCAAGACTCTGTTAGCATTGGATTGTTTTCTCTCACTACAAATATTAATGTGATTTCCTTAGTTATCACTGCCTCACTGGGGTAGTTGGTGGGAAAATAGATAAAACACTGAGCCTTGAGTCGGGAAGACCTGAGTTCTAGCTTGAGACACTTACTAGCTCTGTGATTTTGAGCAAATGACTTAACCTCTCTCTCAGTTTCCTCAGCTCTAAAGTGGAAGTAATAATAAATTGCACACATCTCACAGAATTATAAAGATCAATAAGATATTTGTAAATGGCGCTGAACATGATGACAGGCACATAGAAGTTGCAATGTAAATGCTTTTTCTCTTCCCTTTACCTTCCCTTATCTCCATGTAGATTACTCCTAGAACTATATATTTGGCTCTTACGTCTCTCTTGAGCTCCAGGCCGACATCACCAGCTGTCTGCTTGGTATCTCCACCTGGATGGCCATTGGCATCTCAAACTCAGTATGTCCAAAATAGAACTCACTATCTTTCTCCTTAAATCCATTTCTCTTTCTCACTTCCCTGGCTTTTTTTTGAGGACCTCACCATTTTCCTAGTCACACAAATTTCCAACCTTTGAATTATTTTCAACTTTTGATTCGCTTCTATAATCATCCTTCATAATCAAGCAGTTGCCAAATTTTGCTAATTCTGCTCTTAAACATCATATACATCCATCCTCTTCTGTCCAGTTTTGTGGCCATTATTCCATTTCAGGTCCTTGTCATCTCCCACCTGGACTATTGCAATAGTCTCCCTATTGTATTATATATATATCAGGAAAAAGAGGAAGTGTTAAGAAGGAATAAGACATCTGCCCAGGATAAGTGCAACAGTGGTAACTAGCAAGGGAGAAAAGGTAGTACTGTTCAATTCTATGGATTTTTTCTATTGAGAAGAATGCTCTTTGGACTTGAGAAAGGGTACAGCAAAAATAGGTAATAAGGAATTAATTTACGAAGTAACATAACCGGGCTAGGTGACTCCATAGTGTACAGAGAGCTAGGTCTGGAGTCTGGAAGCCACATCTTCCTGAATTTAAATCTAGTCTCAAACACACTAGCCACACAGTTCAATGACCTGAGCTGGTCACTTAATACTATTTGCCTCAGTTTTGTCATCTGCAAAATGAGCTGGCTAAGGAAAAATTGCAAGTCATTCCAGTATCTTTGCCAAAAAAACAAAACAAAACAAAACAAAAAAAAACAACAACTCCAAATCGGGTCATAAAAAGTTGGACGTGATTGAAATGACTCAACAGCAACAACTCAATATAAATGAGGAGATAGTAGGAGAGTGCCCAGTTGTTCTTGATGAATGCAATTAACCTCAGTCCAATGAACTATATCCAGACACAGAAAAACTGCTATCACTAAAAAAAATTTGAAAAATAATGGAAAATACTGATTCCACAATATTAGAGAAGGGCAAATTGTCTCTCAAAAAGAAATGGGAAGGAGGTGGAGAGAACAATCTGCATTCTATAGGCCAGTGAGCTTGACTTTGTTTCCTGGGAAAATTCCAGAGTGGATTATTAAAGATATGGTTAGTGAACATCTAAAACAGAAAGCAGTGCTGAGAAAGAGTCAGTATGGCTTCAGCCAGAACAGGTTATGCCAGACCAACTTTACTTCCCTTTTTGACAAGGTCACTAAACTCATCAATCAAAAGAATGATATAGTTTACCTAAGTTTTAGCAACATGTTTGAGAGTATATCTCATGGAATAATGGAAAGATTTGGGCTGACTGATAGTACAGCTAGATGGATTTAGAATTAGATGGGAAGAGAAATCATTCATGTTTGCAATGTCAACTTAAAGGGAGGTCTCCAGTGGAGGGCCCCATAGATCGGTGTTTGATCCTATGTTGTTTGTTATTTTTGACAATGACTTAGAGAAAGGCAGAGCTGGAAGGAGCTTCTTCATATTTCAGGTGACACAAACTTAGGTAGACTGCCAGCATAGTACCTGACATTGTCAAAATCAAAAGTTACCTTGAAGGCTAGAGCTTTGAGATTAATTGAATAAGAGAATTTAATGGGGAAAAATGATAAATCTTAGCATATGACATCAAAAACTGGACTTATTAAATATAAGGTGGGGGAAAATGTTTCTCTGCAGAGATTTGTAACATTTAGCATGCTGGGAAATATATATAAGTCAACAATAGCCCAAAATTCATATGTACATATGTATAAAATACTGGGCTTCATTCAAAGAAGTGTGCATGCTGGGAGCTCAATACAAGTCAACAGTAGTATAAATGCACACACACACACACACATTTTCTTGGGTTACATTCAGAGATATGTATATTCCAGGAATTGACATACATGGATATCCAGAGCCCTTCCAACTTTCTGTGGTTGCAAGTATTGTCAATATTCTAAATTTACCATCTTCTAACTCAGGGCTTCTTAAACTTTTTCTACTTGCAACCTGTTTTTGCCCAAGAAAATTTTAAATGACCCCAGATATATAAGTATATAAAATAGCTAAACAAATCAAACATTTACTGAAAATAAATCATAAATTCATGGTCCCTACATTCAGTTGCATGACCCCATAAGGGGTCCCGACCCACAGTTTAAGAAGCTTAGATATAAATTAACTGTCCTCACACACAGCCTGAATTGTCTCAGCCTAATTAAAGCTTTGCCACTTCCTTCATAGCAGTTTTCTCTTAATAAACAGTTTTTCCTCTTTTCTTCCTTTCTTTCCTTCTTTCTTCCTTACTCCCTTCTTTCTTCACTTCCTTCCTTTCTTTCTTTTTCTCTTCCTTTCTTTCTTTCTTTTTCTTTCTTTCCTTTCTTTTTCTTCTTTCTCTTTCTCTTTTTCTTTCTTTCTTTCTTCCTTCCTTTCTTCCTTTCTTCCTTTCCAAAGTATCTCCTAGATTCACCTCTTCAACATTCTGTCCTTGTGAAATGATCCTGAGAGTCATCTGGACTTTTATTTGCCCTCTCCCATAAAACCATTTTAGCTGTTATTCTTTAATTCTCTATGCTGAGGTTTTCCTTTGTATTCCACAATAATGCCACTGACTGCTTTTGTGATGCTGGCCTCTCAGATGAAGTTTTCCCAGAAGAGATTGTGAGGTAGAGTAGATAGTGCTGGATCTGGAATCAGGACAATTTAGGTTCAAATCTCATCTTCATGACCAAGAGAAGTCACCTAAGTCTTACTTTTATTATCTACAAAATAAATCCCTACCTTACCAGACAGTTGTGAGGCTTACTGTGATACTCTACATAAAGTATAAATGAATAATTAATGAATGAATAGTTGGTAGGTTGCACTGAAGGAGTGATATTAGAAAATGACAGTGATTTTAAAAAATCAATAAAATACATCAGTTGGAGAATGGCTGAATAAGTTATGATATATGAATGCTATGGAATATTATTGTTCTGTAAGAAACGACCAGCAGGATGATTTCAGAGAGGCCTGGAGAGACTTACATGAACTGGTGCTGAGTGAAATGAGCAGGACAAGAGAACATTGTATATAGCAACAGCAAGATTATACAATGATCAATTCTGATGGATATGGCTCTTTCCAACAATGAGATGATTGATGCCAGTTCCAATGATCTTGTGATGAAGAGAGTCATCTGCACCTTGAGAGAGGACTGTGGGAACTGAATGTGGATCACAGCATAACATTTTCACTCATTTTGTTGTTGTTCGCTTGTATTTTGTTTTCCTTTTTGATATGATTTTTCTTGTGTAGCAAGAGAATTGTATAAATATGTTTACACATATTGGATTTAACCTATATTTTAACACGTATAACATATATTGGATTGTTTGCCATCTAGGGGAGGGGGTGGGGGGAAGGAGGGGAAAATCTGAAACATAAGTCTATACAAGGGTCGATGTTGAAAAATTACCTGTGCATATGTTTTGAAAATAAAAAGCTTTAAGAAAAAAATCAATAAAACATTCAAAAATGAAATGCTTCTACATTAATATAAAAGTAATATTTAAAACAATATTTCCAGAAGGTAAGGCAATGTTGCATAATGGCTAACATGCTAGGCTTGGAATCAAGAAGATTTGGATTCAAATCCTGCTTTCTATATTTCTTAGTTGTTTGGTCATGGACAAGTTGTTTTCTTTCTTTATGGATTCAACAACTCACTAAGATTTAGCTACTAAGAAATTACAAATCCTTGCCATATTTCCTGGAGTGGAGGTATTCATGAAAAGCCCATGGTGTGCTCTGTATTAAAATGTTTCTCCCAGCAAACATCAGTCATCTTGCTGCATCTTTTTTTTCTACTTAAGAAATGATCCTCCTATTAGGATCTCCAGAGCAATTCTGGAAATAGACATTCATCAACTTTGTAAACAAACAGGAAGTATTATGTTGTTCTACTGGAGACCTTTCCTAGATAATTGCCCCAATTTAAATGTCTAAGAAGAATACTCTGAAATTCTTTCAGACAGAAAACATGCTGCCTAGTAGTTTTGTATAATTGGTTGAGTCGTCTAATTAGAAAACAAATGCCAAAAAAAAAATTAACTTTCTTGTCTTTGGAAAATTATATCACTGGAAAAGAAGATGAAAATTGGTAGAATTATTTTGTCTTAGAAAAAAAATTTTGAAAGGGAAGAGGAAATTTCCCCCAAAAAAATCTTGTCACATTTTTTTGTCCTTTCATTTAACATAAAAAGGATCAATAAAGCAGCATTTACAGGGACTTGATGACTAACATACCAACTTGAGATCAGGAAAAAAACTAGGTCCAAATCTTGCCAATAAATATTGTCTGTGTGTCCATTTGACGTCATTTAATTTCTCTGAACATTAGATAACTTTAAAATACACCTATTAGTGTAATCAATTCAATAACCCATCATGAGTCCAGAAAACCAGTGAGGAAGTATGCTTTCCCCAGTTCCTGACATTGAATGAAACATGAATCTTGTCCTCAAAGAGCTTATGGTTGAGTAGGAGGAAATGTTATATACAGTGATGACTTTAATGAAAAAAGTAAAACATGTGAGAGATTGACTTGCTGCTTCTAAATCTCCATATAGGAAATGCAAACCATTTAATGATATGTATTGCTGTTCCCAGTTCTCCCTCTGTGGTGATTTTTCAGGGTTGGTAATGATACAAATAAGCTTTAGGCTGATCCAGATATGGTCTTTGTCCACATACCTCTAGTCAGCAGCTATAGACCATGAACTACCCATTAAGCACATGGTTAAAATCTACCACCCACCACTCACAAGCATAGGACTTACTTCCATAGGATCTCAGATTCAGAGATGGGAGAGTCCTTGAAGGTCAAGTCCAATTCCTCAGTTTACAAAAGAGTTGACAGGCTCCAAGATGATATAAATAGGGAATAGTCCAAGATAGTAATTAAAGTCTTTGTTTCTTCAAAGACAGCACTCTATGCACTGCACAGCATGACTATTCTCAAAGTTTATCCTCCTCCCTCTAGTTCCCATTCCCATGTCCCTTGTGGGTGTTGCTTTCCCCTAACCCTTCCTCCAGTCCAACCCAGGTGAAGATGCAAAGCATCTTGCCTCTAGATCTGTGTTCCTCTAGATCAAACTTCAGAGAACAGACTCATTGGTTATACAGGTAGTGATCCTTGAATTTGTTCAGCTTGGTTTGGATTTGGCATTTGTCTAGTACTTAAGGATTGTCCCTTTTGGCTGATGTCCAACTAGACTTGTTTAGTTGCCTCTAATGATGTTTGGTTGTACTTATTTTTCATGAGATAAAATACTTGAAAAATATCAAGGCTAGGATATCCCAAAGAAGTCAAAATAACCTATTTCCTCTCCATTTTACTGGCTTCCTTTGTATTGTCTTATTATTATTCTGTTATTCTCTATTAATTATTTCTATATAAGTATACAACTTGTTTATACATATTTATTTGTTATCTTTCCCATTAGATTGTGAACTCCTTGAGAACAGGAATTGTTTTTTGCTTCTTTTGTATCCTCAGTGCTTGACATAGTGCTTTGGTAGGTAGTAATGGTAAATAGTAAATGTAGTAAATGGTAAATAGTAAATATTTATTGATTATTGGACTGATATGATTATTCTGGAGAATCCAGTGTCATGATGGCTTTATCCATTTCCTTCATTTCTTGCTAGTGGTTTTTGTTTTATTTTGGAAGCATGTCCATTGATCTATGTTGCAGTGCTTTTCTCAGGTGGGGACTTGTCCAGGGAACCCCATGACTCCTGATTGCCTCTATGATCGAATGTAAGATCCATTCTCTGTTGGATTTTTAAAAGCAGAGTAGTACCTGCAAGAATGTGAAGGACTGCTCATTCCTTATGGTTTATTAGTACCTATATTGCTTGATATTGCTGCCTTTTATTATAGAAAGAAGGCTGGACTTAGGGTCAAAAGCCACCGAGTTCAAATCACACAGCATTTACTTAATAGGACTGGGAAGTGTGATACAATATCAAGAATTATTAGATTTTAAATATAAGGTAAGTTAATTAATTCCTTTAGACCTCAGCTTCTTAAACTCTGATATATATAGTTTATGGTATACATGATATGATACCCATATGATAAACATATGGATATGTATGGCTGACATATGGGTTCATGATCCCATATGGAGTCTCACAACTGAATGTGGAGGTCATGAAATTAAGATTTTTTATAAGTAAGTGTTTAATTTTTATATCTATTTTATATATCTATATACCTGGAGTCACATAAAAATTTCTCAGGTGAGAAGGGGTTGTGAGTGGGAAAAGGTTAAGAAGCCCTGCTCCAGACCTCGTTTTCCACATCTGTGAAATGGAAGAGTTTGATAAGACAGTCTTTGAGGTCCCTTTCAGCTTTAAACTCATTCTCCTAAGTCACTGATCCCTGAATTTCAGTTTTCTTGTTTGTAAAAAGGGGGATAGACATTTTTGCATTATCTGCTTCCCAGGGAGCTCACCGAGAAAAGACTCTGTAAACCCAAAGAAAGTGAGAGACTCTTGCTGGAGAGAAGAAAACAAACTTTTCATTTTTTTATAAGGTGTCAAGTCTCTCAGCCTCCTGAGAGTAAGAATTAGCTCCCAAGGCATCCCTTAAAAGACCCTCAGGGTGGGGAATTAAGGCACTTTCCCAAAACGAGCCCCAGATTCACTCAGCACCTGCAGGAATTGGCTGAGGGCTTTGGCTTCCCCAGTGCTTTATTCCACCCTCACTTCTTAAGCAGCATTTTGAAAAATCAGCTATCGCTTTATTAACAGACTTGTCCATATCATGTTTCTTCCCTATAATGAAACACAATGTTCCTGTGACCATTTGATGCAGGAAATACATTTGAAATTTCATCAGTTACATAATAATCACGTCTCCATTTCCAACTTATTATCGATCAATAGACATTTATTAATTGCCTGCTGTTTGCCAGGCCAATAACTTTATTAATGTTTTGTGTTCTAGTCCTGTTAACTGATCTGGCCAGAAAGGGACATACTGTCTTATCTTATCTTATTTGATCTTATGTTACCTTGTTTTATTTTATCTTATCTCCCCCAAGTATCTCGTCTAATATTAAGACACCTTCTTAAGGAAAAGTCTTTGTTCTCAGTAAGACCTTCATAAGCCCTCTTCCCTTTGGACCTAGACCCACAGCCCATCTCACCTTTCTTTTTCTGTGGTTCAGCATGTGAACAGAGCCAAAAGAGAAAACAAAGTGGTTGCGTTTGTTTGTGTAGCTACAAGTGAACATGTGCTGAGGTGTGAGCACAAGCTTACACACACACACACACACACACACACACACACACACACACGCCTGGCAAAGCCCTCCCCCATAAACAGCATGTAAGACTAAGAGAGCATATGTCCCTTTGTGTAAGCAGGTGCTTGGAAACAAGAAGGTATCAGCCGGATTCCATGTATAGTGTGAAGATCTGGCTTCAATCATCACTCATTGTTTCGTAATGGGAGCAAAAATGTGGTAAACAATGCACAGAAAATCCCGGCTCCAAGATCTGGGCACGAGAGCTAATCCGGGCAGGCTCGGCTTGAGCCTCCGCTGCTCCTCACAAGGCCATCCTCCGAGCTGGAATGTGCCATGGGGAGTGGGAGGGGGGCCCTCTTTTTGCTGGATTCCAGAGGAAAAGATCTTGCTTATTTGTTAGAGAGACGGAGGAGGCAAGGCAAGGAAGGATACAGATGCTATCGGCTTTGTTTTTCAATAATTATGCTACTTTAGAGTCAGTTAGCATGGAGCCCGGCCAAATTAGGTGACATTTTAAAAGCACCTCCCGTTGATTGATCAATCAGAAAGCATTTTAGGCTCCTACTATGTGCCAGCCAGTGAGGATACAAGAACCAAAGCAAATACATAAATGAACATTTTAAAATATGTATAATATGTATATATGTTACATCACATTGGGTTGTTATATATATGTGAATATGTATATATGTCTGTGTTACATTACATTATACTAGGCTGTCATACTACACTGTCATATATGTGTGTGAATATGTATATATGTATATATATATATATATTACATTATACTAAACTCATATTTTTTAATATGGATTTAATATAATGCTCATATGTTGCATTACATTATACTGGGCTGTCATACATGTGCAAATATATGTGTCACATTACATTAGACTAGACTGTCATATATGTGTGTGAATATGTATATATGCATGTATACATTACATTATACTAGACCGTTACATGTCTGTGAATATGTATATAATATATATATATATATGCTAATATTACATTATACTAGACTGTTATATTGTGTGAATATGTATATAACGCATTGTGTATGTTACATTACATTATATTAGACTGTCATGTGTGTGGATATACATATAACATGTGTGTGTTATTACATTGCATTGTATTATTTTCTGTCATATCACATCACATCATATATCACATATGAGTTGTATACCATTGCATGAGTTTAGCACACACTTACATATGGATGTGTCTCCTAATCCTACCAGTCTGTTTACAATATAAGCTCCTTCAGAATAGATATTGTTTCATTCCCTTTGTTTTGGGTCAGTCGCTATGTTAGGTGATGTGAATAAAAAGCAAAGAAGAAGATAATTCTTGCTCTCAAGAGGCTTATATTCTAATAGAGAAGAAATATACACATACACATAGATACATACATGTATCTATATATTATGTATCTATATGTATATGTGTATGTAGATATGGAATAAATATGAAAATAAATACAAATAAATACAAGGTAATCACATAGAGTTAGGAAGACAGGACACTAACAGTCGGTGGGAGGAATCAGGAAAGGCTTCAGGTAGAAAGTGGTATTTCAGCTGTTGAAGGAATCTATGGATTCTGTAAGGCAAGAATGAAGAGGGAGTGAATTTCAGATGTGGTGGATAGTCATCAGAAAGGAATGAAGATGGGGAGATGGAGCTCTGTGTGTGAGGAACAGAGAGAAGACCAGCTTAGCTGGTCTATACAGTTAGAGGAGGTAATAATGTATGATAAGTCTAGAAAGAAAGATGGTGAATAGGTTGTGAGGAGCTTTAAATGTAAAAAAAAAAAAGACACACATATAGAAATATATATATATATATATATATATACTAGCCATAATCAGAAGTCATTGAAGTGCATTGAATAGGAGAGTGACATAGTCACATTAAAGCTTAAGGACAGTCACTCTGCCAGGAATGTAGAGGACAGATGAGAAAAGGCAAAGACTTGAGATGGGAGAAACAATTGAGAGACTGTTTTAATAGTCTAGGTCAATGGTCCTCAAAGTGTAGTCCAAAGAATTGTTGGGGTCTCTGAAATCCTTTCAGAGGGTCTACAAATTCAAAATTATTTTTTCTTTCTAATATAGTAAATAGCTATCAATATAACCCATGTGAACAAAAACTCTTTGAATAGATCCTTGATAGTTTTTTTAACAACATGAAGATACTGAGAACAAAAGTTTGAGAACCACTGGTCTAGGTGGCAGGTAACAGAGAGTCAAAATAAGTTGATAGAGTAGAGAGAAGAGGTTAATGTCAAAGATCTGGTTTTGTTTATTGTTGTTCAGTTATTTTCAGTCATGTCCAACTCTCATTTCCCCATTTGGGGGTCTTCTTGGCAAAGATACTAGAGTGGTCTGCCATTTCCTTCCCTAACTCATTTCACAAATGGAGAAACTGAGGTAAATGGACTAAGTGACTTGCCCAGAGTTATGTAGTGTTTGAGGCTGGATTTGAACTCAGGAAGATGAGTCACCCAGCTGTGGCAGATGTGGTAGAAGTGGCCAATTTAGCAATTATTTGGATGTGTGGGAAGTGGGAGAATTGAGGAGATACAACAATGTTAAAGTTATAAATTGAAGAAAGTGCCTTTGATAGAAATAGATAATTTTGGAAGATGAAAAGCCTTTTGTGATTATGTAATGAGTTCTATTTTGGGACATGTTGAGTTTGAGATATCTCCAGGCCATCCTCTTTCACTCAATAGCTAAGTGGTGATATGGGATTGAGATTCAAGTGAGAATCTACACACCTGTCAGATTGGCTAAGATGACAGGAAAAAATAATGATGATTGTTGGAGGGGATGTGGGAAAACTGGGACATTGATGCATTGTTGGTGGAGTTGTGAACGAATCCAACCATTTTGGAGAGTAGTTTGGAACTATGCTCAAAAAGTTATCAAACTGTGCATACCCTTTGATCCAGCAGTGTTACTACTGGGCTTATATCCCAAAGAGATCATAAAGAAGGGAAAGGGACCTGTATGTGCACGAATGTTTGTGGCAGCCCTTTTTGTAGTGGCTAGAAACTGGAAACTGAATGGATGTTCATCAGTTGGAGAATGGCTGAATAAATTGTGGTATATGAATATTATGGAATATTACTGTTCTGTAAGAAATGACCAACAGGACGATTTCAGAAAGGCCTGGAGAGACTTACACGAACTGATGCTGAGTGAAATGAGCAGGACTAGGAGATTATTATATACTTCAACAACAATATTATATGATGACCAGTTCTGATGGACCTGGCCATCCTCAGCAACGAGATCAACCAAATCATTTCTAATGGAGCAGTAATGAACTGAACCAGCTACGCCCAGAGAAAGAACTCTGGGTGATGACTAAAAACCATTACATTGAATTCCCAATCCCTATATTTATTCCCACCTGCATTTTGGATTTCCTTCACAAGCTAATTGTACAATATTTTAGAGTCTGATTCTTTTTGTACAGCAAAATAACGTTTTGGTCATGTCTACTTATTGTGTATCTAATTTATATTTTAATGTATTTAACATCTACTAGTCATCCTGCCATCTGGGGGAGGGGGGGGGTAAGAGGTGAAAAATTGGAACAAGAGGTTTGGCAATTGTTAATGCTGTAAAATTACCCATGCATATAACCTGTAAATAAAAGGCTATTAAATAAAAAAAAATTTAAAAAAAGAGATTCAAGTGAGAATGGGTGGGATGATTAAAATCAAGGGGCTGATGAGGTCACCAATGGAGAGAGTGTAGAGAGTAGAGAGAGAAACCAAGGACAGATCTCATGGAACACTCCCAGTTTGAGGACAAGAAACGGGTGATGAAATACTGACAAAGGACAAAGGAGACTGACAAAAAAATCTTAGAGGAATGAAGAGAACCAGGAGAGAGCAATATCATGAAGATCCAATCAATCTGATAATATCACTCCCCTGCTTAATGAATTCCAATGACTGCTGATTATCTGGGATCAAATATAAACTTCCTTTGCACTTTTAAAACTCCTCATAACCTGTCCCCAAGGCTTTCCAGCCTTGTTAGACATTACTACCTTTTCTAACTATTCAGTTCAGCCAAACTGGCCTTCTCTCTATTCCTCACACACAATGGTCCATCTTTCATTTTCATGCCTTTACTTCAGCCTTCAGCTGTCTACCACACAGCTTCCTTCAGTGCACAGCTGGAACATCAGTTTCCTTCCAGAAAATATACCAAAAATACTTACTTGTACTAGCTATCTCAAGAGCTTTTGTGGGA
This sequence comes from Sarcophilus harrisii, assembly GCF_902635505.1. Classification (NCBI taxonomy): domain Eukaryota; kingdom Metazoa; phylum Chordata; class Mammalia; order Dasyuromorphia; family Dasyuridae; genus Sarcophilus; species Sarcophilus harrisii. Next base: position 39,639,733 of record NC_045428.1, on the reverse strand, counting down.
GGAGGAAAGAATTTCAAAAAAGAGATATTATTATAGCTGAGGAAATTGAGGTCCAAAGGGAAGTGGTGACTTTTCCAAGTCACACAGATAATTAGTGCCAATTGGTGGCAGGTAATTGAGAGACAACTTAGGATAGTGAAATAGAGTACTAAATTTTGAGTCAGGAAGACCATGATTCAAATCTTACCCTAGATAGTTTCTTGCTTTGTATACACTGGAGAATCAAAGACTCACATGGTTTGTTTCTTTATCTGTAAAGTGGGCAAAACACAATTCATCAAAATTTCAGTTCCTTTGTCTATCTAATAGAATAACAATAGCTGTTGTATTCATCTTCCAGTCGTTTGATCAGACAATATTTGTAAAGAAGCAAATGACAGCAATTATTGGTAATAGGATCTAGAAATAGGGTCTCTAACCCAGGGTACTTGTACCTTGACTATATTGCCTTCCACTATAGTGTGATGGGAAGAGAGCTGTTGTTGGAATCCTCAGCTAGTGACTGTGGACAGAATCTTCTGGGGTGTTCATAAGCATACCTGGTGCCAGATGTCTATGACACAGTGGTCAGTCAATGAGGAGGAGAGGGACACTACTTTTGGCTAAAAGAATTGCCTTCCACCTGGGGTGGCCGAGGATGGGTTATCTTGCTTGCTCTGTTTCTTGGTACCCGACCCACTTTTTTCCATCTCTTTCCCCTTCCCTTCCAATTCCCTATCATTAACTCTTTTACCCAGAGCTTATCAAGGCTTTTTTATGACTCATTCAGACCAGGACATTGGGCAAGAAGTAGGAATTATGTTGTCAACCACTCAACCACCATCTGGTTGAGAATGTCAAAGAGATATCTGACCAAGGAGGGAAGAGAAGATCTGGAAAGCTTTGCTGAGGATGGGCAAGAGCAAAACCTGAAGCATAGTAGGACCCCGTCACAGACCCAGAAAAGGGTTTCCCAGAACCAAATTTGTCTCCACAGTGATTCGTTTTCTTCCAAATTTTGATGATAACAATCACTAACTTCTGTTTGGTGCTTTAGGGTTTATGAAGTTCAGATACAAATGTCATCTTATTCCAGACTCAAGGCAATCTTGTAAGGGAAGTACTACAGGGAGAACTAAGTCCATTTTATAGCTTAGGAAATGGAAACTCAGACAGGTTAATGACTTGTTCATGGTCATACAGTGTATAACCAGAAAAAGTGGGATTTAACCAAAGTCTTTCAGACAAATAAATCTAGCATAATCTTATACTGCCATCAACATTCAAATGTATTAAAAGATCTGTGTTTAAAAATATAGAGAGATGGAAGCTGCACCCTCCTTTTCTTCCCACTCATATCTTCATCTCATCAGTTTACAAGCAAAGCAGTAATTACCTGTTTCTTCTAACTCCAAGTCTAACATCTTATCCACTATATCTGAGAGTCAGCCTCCACACTTAATGTGTGACCAGGAACAAGACCTGGCCTCTCTGAGACTCAGTTTCCTTCTCTGTAAAATAGGGATAAGTATAATTTTAGTACTTAATTTACAAGGTTGATGTGAGGGTCAAAGAATATGTCTGTAAGCCTTAAAATTCTATTTCAGTATGAATTACTGCTACTATCATTATTTACACCTCATTATTCTCATCTTTTTCAGATAGATATTATCCTTAAACAAGTTTCCAATTCAATTATCTACCTTCTATGTTGCTCAACCAAGTAGTATCAATTTATTTTCAATTACTTCGATATATTTTTGACTTGCATTTGTAGGTCTTGTGCTCTACAATGTCTGCCAATCCTTTATATCATGTTAATATTTCTATTGCTCCTTAAAATGATGAGTCCTGTTTTTCATTAATATCATCTGAGTTTTTGTTAGGACAATTTCCAAGTTTACTGTGATTCATTTTACAGTTCTTGAGGCATCAGTGCCATAAGAAATAATGAAAGGGGCAGTTTCAGCGAAACCTGAGAAGACTTAATATGACATAATATAGACAACATAATAGCTTGAGCAGAGTAGGGTGAGCAGAACCAGATGAACCATGTCTACAATTACAACAACATTGGGAAAGGGATCAACTCTAAAAGACTTGAGATACCTGATCAATGCAATGAGTATTATTCTAGAGCAAAGCTTCTTAAACTGTGGGTCGCGACCTCATATGGATCATGTAACTAAACTAAATATAGGATTTGTGAAATTGTGATTTATTATGCATAAATGTTTGATTTATATACCTATATACCAAAGTTTACATAAAATTTCTTGGGCAAAAAGGAGTCATGAGTAGAAAAAGTTTAACAAGCCCTGCTCTAGAACATGAAGAATATTTCTGATCTTCCCTCTCCAACCCCACAAGAGATAATATGGTAAAGACTGGTACCCAAGGAGTACATTTTTGAACTTGGTCAATGTTGAGAATTCTTTCATTTGATTATTCATATAAGGTTTTTCTTTGCTTCCCCCCCCCAGTGACTCTGGGAAGTGACAAGGTAGATTTTTGAAAAAGCAATATTTTGAAAATGGCATTTTTGAAAAAAATAAAATTTAATTTTAAATCTGATCTTTTGTAGGTGTTATTTGCTTTAAACATATTTTTATCATTCAGTTTTGATTTTCATCAAGCCTACACTTCTCTTATTGTACTCACACCAACTTTTCCTTCATGTCTCTGTCAATGTGTATTACTAGGGGGAGACTGAGGTATTTGTAGTTATAGACTTTCATCCATTCATTCAGTGAGGCATCTGGATTCAAGCTAAAAGCTTTAAATTTCTTTCCGTGGTGTATTAAGAATTTTTCATTTAGCAAGTCTAAATGGAATGTGAACTTTGTTGCTATGAAGCATTATCCATATCTCCCCCCCCCACCCCCATGCAGGTTAGGCTACTTTTTCCTTAACAGGGATTGAGACTTTACTCTAGACTTTGGGGGATCAGGGAACTAAAGACTCAAACTGTTGATGTCACTTCTTCATTGCCTGGCTGCAAAAAGTGACCATGAGGAGCTTGATCCTTGCTCTCAGATCCTTAGCTGGTGGATTGAGATGGGAGCTTAACTCAGCTGGATCAACTTAAGGGGTTCTCAATTCCTGTCTTTGTTGAATATCCTACTCCTGGTATGACTAAGTAAATCTCCTTTTGTTAACTGTTGAATGACCCATGAGTGTCTCATTTAGTTCCAACATCTAACTCAAACTACCAGGGAATTGTCCTGAGTCAGATTCTGGTCAGAACAATTGGAGAAAGATTCCATGAGATGAAAAAGCTATTTAATTCATTTTCAGTTGAGCCATATGTTGTTGTTGTTACACTCTGCTAGACAATTGGGATTCTGATTTTTACTTTCTCATTGATAACCTGCTTTTCCTGAGGAGGGAGAGGGGAAAGAGAGAGAGAGAGAGAGAGAGAGAGAGAGAGAGAGAAACTAAGGAAAGAAGAAAGAACTAAAGAAAGAAAGAGAAAGGCAAAAAATAAAAAAGAAAGAAAGAGAGAGAGAGAAAGAAAGAAGAACTAAGGAAAGAAGAAAGAAGTAAAGAAAGAAAGAGAAAGGCAAAAAATAAAAAAGAAAGAAAGAGAAAGAGAGAGAGAAAGAGAGAAGAACTAAGGAAAGAAGAAAGAAGTAAAGAAAGAAAGAGAAAGGCAAAAAATAAAAAAGAAAGAAAGAGAAACAGAGAGAGAGAGAGAGAGAGAGAGAGAGAGAGTCATTAGCTGCATGTCTTTAGAATCACCCTGGTGCCCTCTCTTCAGCTTCCTGGATTGCATAGATCATATCCTTGCCCCAGCACAGTGAACCAACAATGATAGAACCTGTGGGATTATTTGCCATCCACAGACAGGACCAGAAAATCACCAGGGGAGAGGTTAAATGATGGGCCCAGGTCCCTCAGTGTGTCTCGGGCCGAGCCTGCTGAGAGTGTCTGCTGCCTGGGCCTGGGCTCCATTGCTCTCCATTCCACTGCCTGCCTTTGTCATTATCTTCCCAGAATGACCATTCCCTGAAATACCATGTTCTGAGACAATAATAATCACAAGCTGATTTGTATCCTATTTTGTGAGGCTCTTAGGGACCACAGAGATAAGTGCCGCATACATATCCATTGGATGGGGAAATGCATCCAGAAACCCAAAGGCAATTGGAGGCATGCAGATCAGAATGGATGAAATGGAAATGCAGGATGTCTAATGCTCAGTGTTATGAGCATGATGGAAATAGAGAAACAGTAGGGGAAAAGGAGACTTGCTCAGGACACTACTTAATTTTTAATATGAGTATAGCATTTTGTAGGTCAGATTTTTCAAGGTGTTCTGCACATTTATCCTATGTATTTATCTATACTATTAAGTGAAATCAGTGCCTTTATGATTCAGTTCAATTATAGAATCACCGATTTTGAAAGTTTTGAGAGGCTTTGGTGGCCATCCACACCCTTCCATGCCTGAAAGGAATATTTATCACAGCATACCACACAAGTAGTCATTTAGCTTTTCCTTCAAGACTTTCATTAAAGGAGATACTATTACCTCCAAAGGAAGCTCATTAGCTTTGGTACAGTGCTAATTTTAAGAACATAATTTTCTGACATCAATACTAAATTTAAATTGAGCACTTCTATCCGTTGCTCCTCTTTCTACCCTCTGGGGTCAGTCAGGGTAGGTTTAATGCTTCTTCCTTATAATAGTTCTTTAAATAATTCTTGGTAGCTATCTGCTCCAGGCTAAACATTTCTAGTTCTTCTACCAATCATTATATAACATAAGCTTTAAAAAAATGTTATCCCTTCTTTTAATTGGTCAGTTCCTCTCAGAACTTTTGTTTGAAGGCAGTGCCTTAATCCAGCTAAATTCATTGATCTATTCCCCTTGGGCTCTGCTCCTCGATCCTTACCTTCCTTATTAAGCTTTCTTTTATTATTTTTTCATAATAGAATGTAAGCTCCTTGAGGACAGAGACTTTCTTTTTTGCTTGTTTCAAAGTATCTGGAACATAATAAATACTTAATAAATACTTATGAATTATTCTTAAACTATTACATATCAAGGGCAAGGGTACAAATATAAAAGTGAAATAGCCTGTGATGTCAAGGAGATTACATTTTACTGGGTGGGGACTACAAATATTCAGATGCTCTATTGACTATGATCTCACTGATCCCTTTAACACTACAGCTAACAACATGCTTCCCCATCTCTGTAATTCATGTTCTACCATAGGTGCATCATAGAGAATTAAGAAACCTATCAACCTATGAAACACAGATAAAGGAATACAAAGAATCCAGTTTTGAGAGAATGCAGATATTTGTTTGCTGGGACTATGTGTAGAGGGCTGATGATCTTTAGGTGATGGATTTGTGTTATGACATAGTCCCTAGAACATGGTTCTAAATGATCAATGTTCAGAGATAGATTTAGGGAACCAAAAATACTTTGATACTTTGGTGCATATTTTGTTCTCTGCTCTTCTTTATGTAGACACTATCCCACTTGCACAGATCCCAAGTCATCCACACCTTGACTTCCTATGTCATTCTTTTCTATACCTTTCCACAGCATTATCAATCTTTACAATGGATTTGAGAATTCATTCTGAAACTTTTAGTTCTTGAGCTAGGGAATTTTTATCTTTCACTCTATATAAGCCACCATTGGAAAAAGAGGTATCCTTTTCCAATCACCCATGTCCTTGACATCATCTCTCTTGATGCTACTTCTTACAAATATCATCCTCTCTTATATACTACAGCCAACTTCTGTCCACTGTACTGTATTCCATTTTCCAGTTAGTTTCTTATTCTGTTGATTCTTTCAAGATCAGAAGGTTTGCACTATTTATGGTCATATAATGGGAAAATTTATGGAGACTGTTGATGTTGAAAAGATGCCTTGTGAGCCATGACATTGGTAAAGCATAAAAAGTGCTAAACAATTACCTGAATGTGATTCAGCCCGCTTTACCCATTCAGTGTAGTTCCAGTGCCGTGTTCTTGTCTTTCTTAAGTGTCATTGCGTGCACACGTGTGGTATGTTCATATGTGTATGGCCATGGGCAAACATTCATATTTTCCTCCTTTTCTGACTGGTCCTTCTCAGTCTCCTTTGCTGGATCTCCATCCAGATCATGTCCACTATCCTAGGTATCCCACCAGATTCTGTCCTGGGTCATCTCTCTATAGATACTCTTTCACTGGGAGATTGCATCAGATATTATGAAGGCAACTATCATATTTGCAGGTAATTCTCAGGTCTATTTGTTCATTCCTAACCATTCTCCTGACCGTGCCGGACATCTTGAACTGAATGTCTCATGAATATCTTAAACACATGTCCAAACTTATCCCATTAACTGCATGTCCCCCACCCAACTCTCCCTTCTTCCTAATTTCTCCATTACTGTCAAAGGTTCCACCATCTTCCCAGTCACTCAGGCTCACTCTTTCACCTCTCCACTCCCCATATCCAGTCAGTTTCCAAGTTCTTTTATTTTCACCCTCATAACATCTCTCACGTATTCCCCTTTCTCCCCCTGACACCATCACCACTCTGTTGCAAGCCTCGACATTTTATATTTGAACTACAGCAGTCACTGCAAATCTCTCCCACCTCAAGTGTCTCCCACTCCAGTCTATCTTTCTATCATCAAGCAATGCAATAAAGTACAGAGTATTTCATATAGATCATCTCCCTAGTCAAATAAGCTCCATTGGCTCAGTATTGTCTCTAGAATCAAATATAAAATCTGCTGTTTGGTTTTTTAAAGCCCTTTATTACTAGGTCCCTTTCTACCTGTCTATTTTATGCTTTGCACCTTTTTCTTGTAATCTGTGATTCAATCAAACTGACTTCTTTGCTGCTCCTTAAACATGGCATTCCATCTCCAAACTCAGGGCAGTTTTGTTGCCTTTACTTCCTTCACTCCCAGGCTTCCTTCCATTTCTACTTCCCAAAAGAAGCCTTTCTTTGCTGTTCACAGTCATGTCCAACTCTTCATGACCCCATTTATACTTTTCTTGACAGAGATATTCAAGTGGTTTATCATTTCCTTCTCCAGACTATTTTACAGATGAGGAAACTGAGGCAAACATGGGTAAGTGACTTGCCCAAATTATATACCTAGTAAATGTCTGAGGCTGGGTTTGAACTCAGGAAAATGAGTCTTTCTGGGTCTGAACACAGTAATCTATGCATTGTGGCATCCTGAGCTGCTTTTCCTGGTCCAATTTATTTTTAGACACTTCACTCTGAGTATCTCCAATTTTGTCTGTATATATTTCTTTCATAAATAGTGGACAACATTAGAATATGAGTCCCTTGAGAATAGGGATTATTTTCTGCCTTTATTTGTGTACTCAGCACTTAACACAATGACCTTGTCACTCCTCTGCTTAAGAATCATCAATGGCTCCCTATTTCTTCTAGGATAAAATTTTGTTGCCCCTACTGTCACTTAAATCCTTCACAAACTAGTTTCAATTTGCTTGACACATAGTTAGATACTTAATAAATTCTTGTTGATTAATCTATTGATTATTATTTTGTTCCAGATTTTCAGAGTTGGAAAGGACCTTCAGCTTTCCCAGTTTATAGATGAAGACGCCCAGAATTAAGTTGATTCAGGCACAATTGTCCATGGAGCTGCTTAGGAGACTTCCTTAAAGGCTAATAGACTCTGGGAATGGGAGATGAAAGTGAGGATTTTCTGGATTGGAAAATGCTTTGCACCTCAGATTGAGGTCGAAATGAAGCCATGAGTCAGTAGAAAAAGTATTGGATTTGATGACTATAAGTCACAAGATCTGGGTTTGAATTCTGCCACTTAACGCCCATGTTGTTGTCACGATCAATCATCAGTCTTTATATATTTTGTGTGTATGTATATGTACATCTACATATTTATATTTTAAAATATACTTCCATATTTAACTAAGCCAAGCTTTACCTTCATGATTTTGGTAACATTCTGGATAGTCCTAACCCCCAATTAATGATATGTTTATCATTGCATGTAGAGCTTGTGGTACGTAGTAGGCATTTAAATAAATGCCTTCGGAAAACTGGAATTATTTTCCACATTTCACAGATTGAGGATTTTCTTTTTCCTCTTTCCAATACCTTCCCGACTTGCTGATTCTTTAGTTCAGGACACAGGCTCTAAATGCACCAGGGAATTCAGTTTCAGTTTTGAGGGCTGCTATTTAAGCTGCCGATTTCATACCTGGACTGCTGCATTTTTGTGTTTCTGCCAGCATCACGGGCTTTGTTCGACTTTGCATTGGACTTAATATTTCTACCTGCACCTGGGACAGAGCTTTCCTACCCCTAATCCCTAGGAGATGGAATTTTCTTCTACTAAGTAGCCCTGCCAGCGACAAGCTCTCTTTCCATCTTTCAAACCCTTTTGAAAGCATTTTATTTAGCTCCAAGCTAATGCACTAACCTTGTTTTATCAGCAACACGTTCCCGGTGAAAGCCTCAAAAGTGGAGTTTTTGTTGTTGTTGTTCATTACTGGTATTGATGATTCATTTCATTTCCTTTTAATTTTTTAAGTCTTTTACTTTGTACTATGAAACTTACTAAAAGATTTGTCCCAACCAGTGGCAGAAGATAGCTAGAGATCAGAAAGGAGATGGAAATACTGAGACTCACCATCTGCCCCCCAGATCTCCAAGATGGAAAGGACCTCAGAGCTCAGCAGATCCAACTCACACCTAAAAAAAATCCCTCCTTCAACATACCCAGCAAAAAGTCATCCACCCTCTGGTCAAAGACCTCCAGTGATGGAGGACTCCTCCTCATGGTGGCCCCTTCACTTTGTCAATTACTCTAATTGTAGGTAAGTTTTTCTTTACATCAAATTTAAATTTATTTCTGAGTATAACTTACATTGAATAATGATAGATAAAGCATTTATTAAATGATCACTGTGGTGTCAGGGACTTTGCTAGTCATTAAACAATAATAAAAATAGTAACAATTAAAAACAGTATCCGCCTATATGTAGCACTTTATGATTTGCAAAGCACTTGATATAGATAGGGAGAGAGAGAAAAAGACAGAAACAGAGAAAGAGACAGAAAAAGAGAAAGAAAGAGAGAGAGAAATAAAGAGAGAGGTAGGGAGGAAGAAAGAGAGGAAGGGAGGAGAGGGAAAGAGGGAGAGGAAGAGAGAGACAGAGACAGAGACAGGGAGAGAGACAGAGAGACAAAAATACAGAGAGACAAAGAGAGAGAGAGACAGAGAGACAGAGACAGAGAAAGAGAGAAAGACAGAGAGGGAGAAAGAAAGAGAGAGAGAAAGAAAGAGAGAGACACAGAGAGAGAGACAGAGAGAGACACACAGAGAGAGAGACAGAGACAGAGAGAGAGAGAGACAGAGAAAGAGAGAGACAGAAATACAGAGAGAGAGAGAGACAGAGAGACAGAGAGACAGAGAGACAGAGAGACAGCATAATAGTTATATCTATGTGATTTGATCCACACAACAACTCTATCAAATCAGTACTGTAGATATGAGATACAATGACTTGTAGATTAATTAACTTGCCCAAGATCTTACAGATTTTAAGTATTAAAGGTAAGAATTGAACACAGGTCTCCACGTCCAGAACTCATTTCCACTGTGCAACACTGCATCCATAGCATCACTTATTTGTTGTTATTGAGACATTTTTCAGTCCTGTCTGACTCTTCATGACCCTGTTTGGGGTTTTCTTGACAAAGACACCGGAGTGGTTTATCATTCCCTTCTCCAACTTATTTTACAGTTGGGGAAACTGAGGCAGAGTCAGGTGACTTGCCTAGAGTCAATAACTGGTAAGCATCTGAAGGTGGATTTGAACTTAGGGAGTTGAGTCTTCCTGACTTCAGGTCTGGCACTCTGTCCACTGTGCCATCTGGCTGCCCTAACATTATTAACGGTTGTCTTCAATATTCAAATCTTTTCAAATATTTTTCTGAGTTTGGAAAAGGGAGTGAAGGCTCTATATGCCCTCATCCTCAACCTCCCCTTTCCCCTCCCTCCTGCATTTTGGCTACCCATGATAAAAAGCAATAATTACATATTTTCAATTTGCAACTTTCTTTCAATATTTATTTCTTCTTGAAGCCCATTTTTCATTGGAGTGTCATGTTCCTCTGATAACAGAGCCCTCCCTTGCTTCCATATCTCCCAGCCGAAAGGGGCTCACCTGTTATCTCTGATTGCAGGCAATTGGAACTTTAAGTAAGCCCGTCTTTATCAACTACTGTTTTAACAGCTGATTAATTAGTGCTGGGAGATCCAGGGGAGGCCTTTATCTGAAGAGCAGCTCAGCCATTAGCCCCAGAAACTTCCTTGTGGACCAGCAGCTCAGATAACAAGGGAAGATAGCCAGTCCCAATGCTTCTCTAGGGAAGACAAATAGAAGCCTCCCTCCCTCTTATCCTAACACAGAACCCAAACAGAAATAGCCTCTGAATTCTCAAAATGTTCTGGGGACTCATAGTCAAGACTCCTCTTTCCCTTGGAGTGTTTAAGAGAAGTCATCCTACTTGGAGAGGACCTGAAGTGGGAGCACAAGGGCCCAGAGAATATTAGAGGGATGTGAGGGCTTTATCTGGGTGAAATCAAGGGAAATATTAGGAAGAGTTAGCTTCCTGAGGTCCTATAATCAGCCAGGGCTAGAGAGGGAGGAAAATTCTAATGCAGGGCTCTCGTCCCATATCTTCAACTCTGGAAAATAATTATAGTCTTTACTTTGCACTGAATCTATCCATTAGTCAATGAATATGTAAAGTACAAGCAGTGGGGAAAACACTGCAGATGCTAAAAAGAAAGCTTGAAAATCATCTCTGCCTTCAGAAAGCTTACGTTCTCTTGGGAGGAAACCTGTTCACAAGTAAGCAGATACATATTTAAAGTGATTTTGGTGAGAGTGGAGGGAGGCAGTAGCAAGGGGAGGGATAAAGAAAAGTCTTATTGGACGTGGGAAAATTAACATTAGTCCTGGGGATGTTGGGGAAAATAGAAGAGTTGGGAAGGGAAATGAGATAACTGTTGCCTAGGAATAGAAGAGATGTCATGGGGAAGAGGAATTACATTGATTATGCTTGGCATTAGATCAGAGAAGTAGGAACGATGGGTAAAAGTTGCTTAAGAGTAGAATTTGGCTTTATGATTGGAGCTCTCCAAAATGGAGTGGGCCCCTGCTGGAGGGCTTGCTGGAGGGAATGACCACATATACTGGAGAGGACATGAATTGGACTCAGTGAATTGATTATTCTTCCCACCTTCTATGGCTATATCTGTCTGGTTCTTTAATCTCATCCTAATAAGTCTTTAAATTGAAATTTTTATGCCACAAAATCCCTTCTCTTATGACTGATTAATGGGGCTGTCTGCTGTGACTATTAGTACATTGTAAACAGAGCCAGTGAAGCATGAATAGAAGGCCTTCCTTGGAGTTAGAGATCTGGATTCAAGTCTTGCCTCTGATATTATGTGAACATAAGCAAGTCATTCCAATTCTTGGGGCTCCAGGAAACTCTCTGAGACTATTGGTTATTATTAATTGCTAAACTTACATTGGTAGAGGGAGTATCTTTATTGAGTGGCTTCATTACTGGAATGAAATCATAGGCCCTATCCAAAAAATAATAATAACTCAGAAGATTAAGATTCTAAATCACTTTAGAGGGGGAGGGCAAGTTACAGGCAGAATTACAATAAAACTAGTTCAGAATTTATACCCAATTTGTAGCCTGGGGGTGCTAAGACTTTTGCTGTCCCCACAGTTATTTTGAGGAAAATCCTAAATGCAAGCAATTATTTCATTACTTAGAGGGATCTCAGATTTCCTTGAAGGGAGACTCCCTCTACTAAGATCCACAACCCCTTCAAGACTTTAGTAAATGGCTTCATACCTTATTGTCACCAAAATTTGCAGCCTTTATTGACCAATCTTTTAGTGATGAACATTTCGACACTTATCTAGGTCGGTTGGGGAATGGGCAACAGGAACAGGAAAAGACTTCAAAATGAAAGAACAGGTTTTTAATAAGAAGAAAAGTCAGTCACCTGTAGATTATAGAAGAGACCAAAAGTAGATTAACTCAAGAAAATGAGTATCAAGATACATGTCTCCTAAAAGGAACTTGCCTCAGATATTAATCTTGGACAAAACGGAACGAAGGCAACCTTTCACTGGAAAGGCAGAATTGGCCTTAGTAACCAGCTGGTAAATTTGCTTGGGGCAACTTGACCAAAAGAAAGATGAGCAGGTTAAGAGTAAGACGTGATTTTCAAAGGGTCACAGTCACTGAAACCTTGTATGAGAGCATGCTGAAGGATAACTGCAGTCCATGGGAAGAATCTAGCATAAAAGAAAGGAAAATGGGTTTCTCAAATAGGTGTCCCATACCTAAGCTTAAGATTAAAAAGTAATGAAAGGCACTGAAGAATAGAGGTATTAATAAAACACTAGAAAGACAAAGCATGTCACTTGATGCAAAAATCTTATTATAATTTTATTGGAAATAAAAATGTTCACCCTATCTTTATTTTCATTATGGATTTTTTAAATGCCCTGCATCAATTGACACAGCTTAATTCTTTGAGATCTTCATAAATTCTGGTCTTTCTATTAAGACTAATCATCTACTCAAAGAAAGTCCAAGTGAGTAGATTTTGATCATCTGGGGACAAGTGAACTGCCTGGTATGTGCCTTTGGCACACACACACACACACACACACACACACACACTGAACGTAAACCCTAACGGATGAGTTGCTTCCAGAAGATAGAAGAACATTAATGGGTAGATACAAATTAATTTGCTTCCCTAAAAGACAAAAGGAGTTATTTCTCTGAACATAGGGCCATTGAAATAAGTTGTTTTAAGTAATGAGCAAGGAAAGGCTGAAGTGATATTTACCACTCCTTAAGAGCAGAGAATAAATGGGGATACACAGAGACCAAGCTATGGAAAGGCTTGAGGCAATTTGTAAATAGGAGTCAAATAAACCAAGCAAATAATTAGAATTGGAACTCAATTACAGCTTAGAAGTGACAGAGTATACCCTTGAAAGATTTTCTCTTTTTCCCTCCCCCACTCTAAGTGATATTGAACAGTCTTTGTTTTAGAACTAAATTCAACTATGATAAAATAGATATTTCTTATGAAAAGCCTTGTTAAAAATTTTAATATTTGTTTACATATTATAATATGCCAATGTCTGCATATAAAGCAAGAGTGAGTATGAAGGTCGTATTAAGGATGATGATAAAATTCTATATAAATTGTAGTTATTATTATTATTAATCTTATACATTTTGGATTTTGCCTCATTCGAAGAAAACCATAACCATGTCAAGTAGGCAGGGTGCATGACATAATGAAAATTAAACTGAACAAAAATGAAACTTTTCAAGTAGTTACCATGTATCGGGCCCTCTGTTGAGAATCAGAGAGGCATTTAAATTCACATGAGCAAAAAAGACCCTGCCCTCAAGGAGCTTATATGCTAAGAAAGAAAAAAACACATGGGCCACAATTAGAATTTGGGGAGGTTTCCATTGAATGATTAGTGGCTGTTCTTTGAATCCAATCACCCAGCCAGTTATAAATCTATTTCATGTTGCTATCCAGTCTTTATTTTTCCATTTTCTTCACAAGAATGGTAGAGGAGGATACTCATTCAGAACCTTTGCTAAAATGAAAGTTATAATATCCACTACAGTTCAAATTCCCTGATCCAGAAAAAAACTGTGTTCACTATAGATAAAAAAAAAAAACTAGAAAACATTATTTCTGAGTCACTGTCATGGGTGTTTGAAAGACTATGGGAGAATTGAAGAGGACAAAAGCACTCAACTTGAAAAAAAGGTGGGGGGGGGGGGTAAGGAGAGAATAACATTTCTGAGTTTTAGGCCAGAGAGATTGATTTTGATTCTTAAGAAAATTCTAGAATGAATCATTAAGATTTGACTAGTGAGCATCTAGAAAAGAACAAGCCCAGCTTTCAAGTCATGTCTGACTAAATATATTTGTATAAACATATTTACATACATATTTAAAAATATATATTTAAGCTGGTTAACAAGAGAAATTCGACAAATTTGTTTGCCTAGATTTTAGGTTTAGATTTTGGACAATTAGGTGGAGCTGTGAATAGAGTGGCAAGTCTGAAGTCAGGAATAATCATCTTTGTGAGTCTTCAAATTTATCTTTGGATATTCACTAGCTGTGTGACCCTAGGAAAAGCACTTAACCCTCTTTGCCTTAGTTTTCTCATCTGTAAAATGAGCTGGAGAAGGGAATGGCAAGCCTTCCAGTATTTTTGCTAATAAAACCCCCAAATAGGATCATGAAGAATTGGACATGACTCAAAAACAACAGTACAACAATAAAGATTCTAGTAAAACATTTGGAAAGTATCTCAAATGGGGAACAGGGAAATATAAGTGTTAAATGAAAATGCATTTAGATGGTTCCAGAACTGATTAAATGGACTCAAAGAATAGTTGTAAATGGTTCAATATCCCCTTGCAAGCTATGGAGTATTTCTGAGATCTGGCCTTGATCCAATGCTGCTTACAATCTTTCCTGGATAACTGCCTGAATCGTAAGTCACTCAGATAAAAGCACATATGGCATCCTTATCAAATTCGCAGCTATCGCAGATTTGGGGAAGATCCCTGCCACTAAAGGATCATTGTCTTAATCTTCAGCAGATTAGATGAGAAAGGATAACTTGGATTCAAATTCAACCATAACAACATTTGCTAGCTGTGTAATCACACACTGAGCCAGTCACAGCTTCTTTGAGCATCTACCAATTCCCTGTTTACAGAAAGGTTAGAATTTACATTGATAAAGGGAGTTCCCACATCAGCGAGGTCTCAGACCCTTGACATATTGATGTAATTTAAGTAATAAGAATTTATTGAATTCCAGGTACTGTCCTCGGTGCTGGAGATGCAGAGGCAAAGTTGCAACAACCCCTGCCCAAAAGGAATTTAGATTCCATGGGGATATGATCCTGTAATGTATTTTTCTGATATTAGAATTGTATCTCTCAAGATATTAGGATCCTTTATAAATAACTGTCAAAGGGCTGAAATACTGACAACCATTTTTCCCGTCTTTTGTCATTTTGCCTTCTTTGGGGAATCATAGAATCATAGAGTTTAGAACTGAGAGAAACCTTAAACATGATTTGTTTTAGCCCCTTTCGTTTTAAAAGTGGCAAAACAAGAGTAAATACTTTGTTAAAGATCATACAGAGAGTAAATGACAGCCCTACGTACAATATGAACTTGGATTTTAGGACAATACTCAGTCCAGCATTAGGAAATCAATTCAAAATCACCCCTCCCCAGAGGCCTAACTAGCAGGTTTTGTGTCTAGATCAAGTTAACACAGCAACACACCTTCAAATGTAGCTAGGGAAGAAGGGAACTGCTATGCAGGGAGTAAGGGGAAAGGAAGCGGCAGCAGACCAGGTCAGGGCCCCTCTAGTTGCACCTGCTGGTACACCATCTGGTAGCTTGACTTTTTATGCTGTGTTCCTTGCTAAGTAGGTGCAAAGCTCAGTTATTTTCTCATTACTGAGTGACTATAAATGTTATAGGTGCCTTCAAAATTTTTGCACTTTGGGGAAAAGTCCCAGTGGCCCTATCCTAGGTACAGCTCTGCCGCCCCCCTCCTCCTCCCGTCCCACCTTTTGGTTAGCTTCTATTCAACAAAAATATTTTTTTGTCAAAAGTGGAGTTCAACCACCTCCTCATTCTCTGGAGGCTTTGGCATCCATATCCCTCCACGGTGACTGCTCCTTTATCTTGGCAAAGCTGAATTATTTACTTTAATGTGGCACTTCCAGCAGAGCTATAATCTGAAGAATAAACAGATGGCTTGTCAAATTGATTGTCTGCTCTCCTGAGACCTGCTAACATTTACACGGCTTTGGAAGGCCCAGCAAAGTGCTGATTTGTCTATATTCCCTGACTTACAAACTCCTTTCCCCCTTGAAAAACAGTTGTGGAGAAAAAGGTGATCTTTTGTGGTATTATTTGTATAAAAACACTATGGAAGATACAGTCGCCTTCCATCACCTTTTCAGTTCAACACAGATGTGGCCATGGAGAAAGGACTCTCTGGGCACCTGCATCCTGGCATCCTTATCACAAGATCACAACCAGCGAATGACAGTGGGACAGACTACTCAAACCCCATAATGAGTGGTCTGTGGGTTGAAAGTCATCTCAGACAAATCTCATTGCATTTATACAAAATCTATCTTGCCATTGTTTTTGAAATCTTTTCTCTCCTCTGGTCTTCTATAAGTAGAACATGCATTTCCAAAGATGCAGTTTTTTTTCTTATAAATGTTTTGATTGGTGCTTTTTTCATTGCTCTCATTTCCCCCAAGATCTTTGCCATTCCCAATATCAAATGAAATAATATTTGTAAAGGACTTAGTAAATGCTTATTCCCTCTCCCTCCCAGTAGAACTCTTCCTGATTAGAATCAAAACAAGTAAATCCATTGACTCTTTCTGGCAACAAATTCCCCATTTCACATCGAAAGTCCGTGACCTTTCTGGCAAGAGAATGAAGCTATGCTTAACCATTAGTTCTTTGGAGTCTAGATTGAGCCATGACTTGATTATATGCAATGAACATCAGGCAAAGTAAAATTATTTTTATGACTATAACAGTGTAAATGTCATGATGATAAAATGAAATTAGATAAATAAAAATAAAGATGATAATATAAGGACCAGCTCTTCCTGGATATCTACTATAATTATTAACTACAGAAAATCATCATCCAAACTATGCTTTTTGAAAAGTGTTTTCTGTTTTATAAAGGATATTATATGGTACAGTGAATAGAACACTACCTCTGAAGTCAAGAAAACCTGAGTTCAAATCTAGCCTCAGTCACTTCCTAGTGACCTTGGGCATTGTGCCTCAGTTTCCTCAAGTGCAAAATGAAAAGTGCATAATAATATTTACCTCCTAGGATTATTATGAGGATCAAATGAAATAACATACATGAAGCATTTGGCACAGAACCTGTCACAGAACAGCCAATTGATAAATGTTTATTTCTTTCCCTTCTTATGACCAAGAATCTAACCGTCATATTATCAGATAAAATGATCTTCTTATTCCCATCCGTTCAGTAACAATATTCTAGCATTGCCATGGAGTATCATGGTATCCAAAGAATTAAATTGGCAGATTATACAAAGGGCAGTGGAGAGTTGCATGCTAGGCATTTGTAGTCTATAACTTACTGCTAATGAAGTGGGCTTCATGGGAGAAATGGTATAAAAGATCTCTTATCGGAGAGGTGTAAGAGTGGTGAAAAGAGATGGACCAGTCTTTAGTAGGAATAAAGGATAACTGATGGGTAGTCCACATGCTCCATTGGTATCTGTGAAATGGCAAGAGTGCCATCCAGAAAAAGGTTTTTCCATGGCTACCTTGGGATTCTTGAAAGGTTATAGCCAAAAGTGCCTCAGGATGAGTAGACTTGGATAGATCTCTTAGCTGGCAGATAACAGACCTCTCAATATATCAATATATCATCATACATATACATATATATATACATACATATATACATAACATCAAGAGATGGTAAAATGTGGTGGATAGAGAACTCACCTTAGATTTATGAAGACCTAGCTCTGATATATGGTGGCCATGTTATCATGAGCACATCATTTAACCTCTTGTTGTCCCGAGTAGTTCCCTAAAACTATAATTGCAGAGCAAGTACTGACCTGAATTGTTTTAGAAGCTTTC
Source organism: Sarcophilus harrisii (assembly GCF_902635505.1). NCBI lineage: Eukaryota > Metazoa > Chordata > Mammalia > Dasyuromorphia > Dasyuridae > Sarcophilus > Sarcophilus harrisii. Next base: position 39,621,948 of record NC_045428.1, on the reverse strand, counting down.
CTCACCTATCTGGGAATTCCCTATATCAGTGAAATCACAAGTTTAGAATTGTTAAAGGATGTAAAATCAGCGAGGACGCAGTTCTTGGAGCATGTCCAGATTTGCCATTTCTCATGAGTTTCATAGACCATGGGCAGACATTCCCTCCTGCTACCAATTAAATACATAGAAATTGTGACACCAGTTCTAAAAATCTGAGGTTAGTACTAAGTGATGATGAGAAGTCTTCTGGTCGACTGAGGAAAGAGAAGGACTGATGACTCATTAAAGGCTGACTGAAGAATATAAACAATGGTTTGAGGGGATTCCCTGGAAGCTCTCCAGTGTGAGGGGAACAGTGATCAGCCATTCTCTGGGACCAAGTCTGCTGGTATGAAGAAAGACTGGGGGAGTTATGAGGGTAAGGGGAGCCTACACACAGAGCTTCTTTTCATATAAAATAGAACATTTTTCTTTGGCTGGTTGGAAAGATAAATCGGGATTTTTTTTTTGATTGTGATCTCTTTTGGTAGTGGTACTTTGAAATTTTAGGGAAGTATTGTGACTTTCTTTGATGACTCATGCCAAGGGACCACTATGAACTATTGAAAATAATATACTTTATTCCATTTATTTGATATTCAAGTTAATTCTACTCAACAAGGGTATCTCCAAATTACTCTCTCCAACAAAGATCCCTTAATGGCTAAATTGTGAAGACTTTGACCCGACCATTCCCTGTACCTGGAATACACTCGCTCTTTACTTCTACTTCATATAATGCTCATTTAAATTCAAGAACAGTCCTCTGCATGAGATTTTTCCAGATCCCTCTTACCTGTTTGTGCTTTCCCTTTCAAATCACTTTATGTTTAAGTGCTTTGTATATGTGTATGTGTTTATTTGTTTCATATTTATGCTTTTATATTTTTATGTATTCTCCTATTCAAATGTAATTTTCCTGAGAGTAGAAATTATTTCACTCTTTGGATTTATATCCCTAGTGCCTAGGACAGTGCCAAAGCACACATGCTTTGTTGTTTTTCAGTCATGTTCAATTGTGTCCAATTCTTCATGATCCCATTTGAGGTTTTCTTGTTAAAGATACTGAAGCAATTTATCATTTCCTTCTCCAGCTCGTTTTTCAGATGAGAAAACTGAGGTAAACAGGGTTAAATGACTTGTCCAGGATCATATAGCTAATAAGTATCTGAATCCATATTTGAACCCATGAAGATGAGTATTCCCAACTCCAAACTCAGCACCCTATCCACTTCACCACTAGGTACCTAGCATATGTTGCCCTTAATTCATACTTTTGATTAATTGATTGGTTGATGGCAGTCACTAGAAGATACACACAAAGACAGAAACCAAACAACTTCTACTCTGAAAAACTAGATATTTTCATGTAAATAGAGTTCTTTCTTTGGCTGATAGGAAAGAGAAAAATCAACATTTTTCCAATGGTAAATTTTTCCTTTGGTAGTAGTACCTTGAATTTTTAAAAAGTGTTATATGTCTAAACTTTGTATCTTCCCTGATACTTAACACATCATTGTAGGTGTGACAGCTCCTTAAGAAACATTTTTAGAATTGGGGAAAAAAAAGAAAACAGAAAACAAACCTTTTGTGCATCCTTAGATATTTAAGCACACATAGATAAGTATAATTCAGTTGTTGGTCTCAGTGATCTTCTGATTAATTGAAAGCCTGCTTTAAAGACTTGAGGAGGCTGCTTAGATTGCCCCAAATCATCAGATGATTTCTTAGTTCTTGATTCTTTCAAAAAGTGAAATGATTTTATTCCGTGAAAGTTTCTGGGAGCATTTGGACATTGAAGGGGTAAAAGGTGGGGGAGTTTCAAGCAAGGGAAAGCCACCTTTTCTCACCTCGTGTTTGAATTGGGAAATGAATGGCTGATACACAAATGAGAGCAGATTGGTTAGGCCCCAGTTTTCTTGGCTCAGGAAACCTCCCACAGTACATAAAAGACATACAGGTCAGAGAGGCAATCACATTGAAAGAATCATAGAGGAGGCCACTGGAAAGACCTGAAGATACATCCCATATCAAATGAGTGACCCCCTGCACTCATCCCACAGGTCAGCCTCCCCTTTTTAGCTGAAGGCCTTCACTGCACCCACACAAACTATTGTTCAATGAGTCCCTTTAGTACAAAACTGGCCACAAAGGCTCAAGCTCTCTGCTTTCTGGGAAGCCTTGCTGGGCCAGCCAGATTCATGGCTTAGCTCATCAGCCTTGGACCTTTTTTGCAAACAAGATGATTTCTTTCAAAGAGAGAGAACGGCCAGCAAGGTTACCATCATTCTTCCCTTGTCTCATTTTCTCATCGCTCTCCTCCCCTTCCTGCCCCAGCATTTGTATTTCAAGGGTTCAGAGGCACTCAGAGAGAAAAAAATCCAGGTTTGCAGGTCAGTGGTGCCAACTTTGGACAAAACTTCACTCCTGGAGCTTCAGTCAATTTGACTCAGCCTGTGTCAGAGCAACGACTTGCAGAGACAAGTAACCATCTCGAAAAACCTGTTCATTTTTTGGCTTTGTCATCTGATTTCTGAAGGGAAATACCAGCCTGGTTAGATTGTCACATCCTGCGTGGGCTTTTCAGAAAGTGAGGGGAAGTGTCTCTGGAAATCAAGTGTGATAGGAGAGACTGACTGGTGAGAATTTATTTAACGTGAGATTATATTTCTTCTGAGCTGGAGCCAGGGATGATGAACTGGAAGCTGAAGAGGTCAGGTTTGGACTCGGTACCCCAAACCACCGAAAGATGTTGACATGTCTCAGAATTTTTCAGTGTTTTTGGCCAAGGCTAAGGGAATGGTGAGAAATTTGAGGTTGACTTGCATGCCTTACAGCTTACTAAAGTGAGAGATTCTTGTAGACGAAAATAGGAGCCCATTCATACCATGCTAAAAGACTGGCTTTTATATTCATTTAACTATAGCCTTCCATCAGAAACATTTATTAAGCACCTTTGTGTCCCCCACCTTCTACCCCTTCACTGTCCAAATGCTCCCAGAATCTTTCATGGAATAAAATCATTTCACTTTTTGAAAGAGTCAAGAACTAAGAAATCATCTGATGATTTGGCGCAATCTAAGTAGCCTCCTCGAGTCCTTAAAGCAAGCTTTTTCAATTAATCAGATCACTAAGCACAATGTGCCTCAGTTTCCAGTTCGGTAAAATGGGGTGTGATGATGATGTGCCTTGCAACATTAGCATCATGAGAATGGCAATAAGAAAGGTATGATTTCACTCTCTTGAAATTTCATAGGATCATAGATCTGGGAGCAGAAGGGGTTTGATGGAGACATTTAGTTCAACCATTCATACAGAAAAGGATGAGCCAAATATCTAAAAGATTCCAAGATCTTATGGTTAGTAAGGAAGTGGCAGAGCTAGGATTCAAATCCAGGACTTTCCCCACTGTACCACACTGCTAACTGATTAATCAGACTTCAGTTAATGAGAGCCTTCATTAAGTAGAATTTTTCACATTCTTTTAGAAAAATTAGACAATTAAAAAGAAAACAAGATGATGGGAGGAATTTATTTATCCTGAAGTCAGGATATACTGAGTCTAATTTCTCATGTCCAGTGACTGGTACACAGCTGGTGCTTCATAAAAGCCTACTGATGGATTATGGATGACTTCTCCATTTACAGAGTTTTGCAAATATATAGTGGATAGAGAATTAGACCTAGAGTCAGGAAGCCTTGCAATTGAATTCTATGTGATCCTGAGCACAACTCTTCATGCTTAGGAACCTCAGTTTCCTCATCTGCCCAATGGAAATGATAATAGCACCCCCGGTTATCCAAGGACCAAAAGGGGTTATCTAAGTAAATTGCTTTGTAAACTTCAAAGTGCCAAAGAAATATAGGCAATTATTATTAAAAACAAATTTCTTTTCATTCAGAATCATCAAAAGTGCATTTCTATAGCACTTCAAAGTTTGCAAATCAATTTATGTGCGTGTTCTCATTTTATCCTCAAAACAGACACTTAACTGCCAATAACAAGTCATTATAAAGTGCTTACTATATGCTAGCCACTGTACTAACTGCTGGGAACAATAAAGAAAGGTAAAAACAACATCCCTACTCTAGAGGAGCTCACATTTAAATTGGGGAAACAACATGCAAACAACTCTGTAAATAGCTATATACGGTGTAAATCTAGTAGTTCTAGAGGAATTGGGGAGGATGGGGATAAAATGGAGCAGCTAGGTGGGAAAGTGGACAGAGCGCTAGTGCCGGAGTCCCAATATTGTTGTTGTCCTTCATTTTTGAAGAGAACAAATGATATCATCAGGGATGTCTCGACTTGCAAGTGAATTGGATTGAAGTGAGGCAGAGTTTCACAAAGTTGTACCCCTTATTTTCTCTTCTTGAGCCTAGAAATCCACTGGCAAGGCAAAAGTTAGGACTAATGATGAAGACCCAGGATGCAGCAGATGACCATAGCTTTTTTGATATCTGACCAAGCTCTGCTGAGTTCATGGCCACTAGAACACATTGTTTTCATCCACCCATTCTACTGAGAGAAGCTTAGGGTAGACATCTCCCTAACTCATCAATGGGTTTGAGGTCCCTCAGTTACCTCAACCTGGTTTAGCCTGTTTGCTGAGACAGTTTTACCGTGGTGTGGCCACTGTGTGTGCTACAGCTTCTTGGAGTCACAGGAGAGTTGAGTAAAAGATAAAGACCAAAGGTGGTCTTCATCTTTCACTCAACTCTCCTGTGACTCCAAGAAGGTGAATGAGCAGCCCTGAAAAGGGCTCAGTAAACCTTTACCTTAAAGGTGCCAGTCCTCCTGGAACACCCTAAGCATCCTGGAGTTGGGATAAATCCAGTCTTAGACTCTTAGTAATTGGGTGATCCTAAGTCACTTAACCTCAGTTTCTTCATCTATAAAATGGGGATAATAATAGCATTTACCTCTTAAGGCTGTGGTAATGGTTAAATGTAACTTAGTGTTTGGGATATAATAAACACTATGTAAATGTTAGCTCTTATTAAAATACTTATTTTAATTAAGGACTATATTTTGATTGGATACTAAAATTGTAGATTTAAAGCTGGAAGAAAACATTGAGCCCATCTTCTTTATTTTATACATGAGTAAACTAAGGCAACAAAAGATGAAATGGCTTGCCCAGTGCCAGACAATAAGTAACTCAGGTGGGATTTGAAACCAGGTCTTCTTGATTCCAAGCCCAGGCTAGTAGCCACTAAACCTACCACATTGTACTAAGCTTCCCTGCTACCTAAATCATTTGGGCTTTATTGATATAAATATCATCTTCATTTTTACAACTAAGGAAACTGGGGTTCACTGCCCTGCTCAAAGTCTCCCAGCTGAGGCAAGCTTGGAAACAAAATCTTGACTCCAAGCCCTTCTGCACTGACATCTCTGACTTATCAAGAAAAAATGGATTATCAATCAATGCTCATAGTCAAAAAGGAAGAGAGGGGCATGGGACAATTTTTAAATGTTGCCTACTTAGATATATTGGAAAAGGAGAAGTTTGATCATTAATTCTAAGATGAGCAGAAAATCCAGCTAGCTAGAACCCTTCCCTTCTGCCACTCGGCTTTCGGATGACTGTTGAAGTCATTGTTATTTTTTTTAACCAAAAATGCTAAGAAATAAGGCACTGAGACCTCCCAGGACTTGGAGCAAAGACAAAAAAATATCCTTTCCCTTCCAGAAAACATTTGGAAGGGTAGCTTCCCAGTTTGGACTTTGCCAGGCAAGATGTGAGAAGGAAAACACTGTGTTCAAGGACAGCGGCTGGGCTTGCCTTGAATGTGAATGAGATGGTGACTGTTCCTGAATGCCCCTTCACACTCACTACTTTTTTTTTTTCCAAACGCTGGCAGGAAAGGAAAATTAAGCAATTATCGCTTATGTGAGACAAACATGGTTAGTCTCAATAATTTAGGTAAAATACAAACAAATCCTGCTTTCCTCACAAATATTTAGAGCTTGATATGTCTGGATAACTGAATAAACTTCTCACTTAAGAGATCCGTGTGTTCCAAGTCAAGATCACAATAATTGGCCTTTCTGGATTATGTAACAGTTTATAAAGCATTTGTCACGCCTTATTTCTTTTGAGCTTGACAATAGATAGTCTTATGAAGGCAGATAGGACATGAATTACCCCACTTTCCAGATGAGAAAACTAAGACTTAGAAAAGCAAAGCAATTTAAGTGTTCATGGTCATATCTTTAATAAACCTCAGTGGCAAGATCTGAATACAAGACACCAAAACCAGCTTCATTTGACTGCCTTTGTCCAGTGTGCCCTACCCTCAAAGGAGAACGAACTGATTCTTAGTCTATGGAAAGCTTTAGGGTTTATATTCTCACGTAGCATACATCCCCTGGATGAGATTGTACATATAGTGAAGTAAAGAACATTCATAGATTCTGGAGCTGGGAGAAATGCTCACTTTCACCATACTGAGCCTTAACATGAGACCTTCATTTGTTCATTGAATAAAAACTTATTGGGAGCCTACTATGTGCCGGCATTGAAAATACAAAAACAAAATGAAACAATTCCTTGTCTTGTATTTAAGGAAAAATGCATGTATATGGTTATATAAATTCAAAATATATGAGAAAAAAACAAATAAATTTGAAAGGAGATCCCAAGATATGGTTTCATGTAACAAGTCTCTTTTTACTAAACTTTAAAAGAAGGCAAGACTTTCAAAAGGCAAAAGTGAAGGGAGGAGAGAGCCTTCCAAGCCTGGGGTCAGTCTATGTAAAAGAACAGGCATGAAAAATAGAATGAGATATGGGAAATGACTGGTTAGTCTGAAGAGGGCCTTTAGATTTTCTTCTGTGTTCTTGCAGTGAATTTTGATGCCATCCAGACTGAGGACTTTCTTTTCTAAATGGTTTTGGAAGACTTGAATACTGTTGCTGAAGATGTGGGCTATCGTACGGATGGCAGAGGCGAAGATCCCTTGGCAACATTGGACTTTCTTTAAGACAGAAAATTGGAGCCAAGGAGTGGAGCTCTGAGGAAGGCAAAGCTGGCCTGTGTGTAGCCTCTTTAGATGTAAAGAGAAATTCCAGGGTTAGATGGGAGCTCAGAGAGCCTCTGCTTGCTTAACAGCTGAATAGTGCTGCTCTGTTTAGAGGGCTTATACAATCCAGAAGCTTAGCTCACAGCCTTAATGCCATGAGAAAGGGGTAAAGGAGAGCAGCGTCCAAGACTCATGTTTGAGCCAAACACTAGCTCTCTGTTATGTTTGCTTTCTGCAAAAGCTTTCCTGGGAAAAACTTAAAAGGGAAATGTGGAAATGTGACTCAAGATTACAAAAAAACTATTCAACTACCTGAAAAACTCTATCTATTTACCAGTCTATTCATCTTTCTTTCTATTTCTCTCTCTCTCTTTTTGTGTCTAGATAGATAGATAAATATCTATAGATAGATAGATAGATAGATAGATAGAAAGATATCTACCTATGTCTAACTATCTATCATTTACTAGTCTGTTTAGATGTCTACTAATCTACCTACCCACCGATGTCTGTCTATATATCTATCATTTACCAATATATTTATCATTTACCTATCTATCTATCTATTTTTCTATCTATCTATCTACCCCTTGCCTACCTAGCTATGTCTGTCTAAATATCTATATTATACCTGTCTATCTAGCTAGCTTTGTTTATCTATTATTTACCTGTATATCTATCATCTGCTGACTATATGTATATATGTGTGTGTGTGTGTGTATAATATATATTAGCATACATCTCACTTTCTATGTGCATGTGTACACATATTTATATATGTCCAATTTGGGAGGAACCAGACATGATTTCATCAGTGTGGGAAACTCCCAGTGAAGCATTTCCTCTGCCAAAGCTGGTCCATATTTTATCTGTGGATTTATCATCTTAGAAAGTTGCCTGGGACCCTGAAAAGTTCACTGAATTACCCAGGATCATACAGTTAATATGTAGTAGAAGGAGAACTTAAACCTGGATATTTCTAAATTCAAGGCCAGAATCATTATCCACTATATTATGCTGCCAATGAAATCACAGATCCAGTAAACATAATGATAATCATAATAGCTGATGTCTAGTTAGCATGGTAAGGTTTGCCAAGGGCATTATATACCTTATCTGATCCTTAAAACAATACGAGAAGACAGATATTATTGTTCCCTTTTACGTATTATTATTCCATTTTTATTTATTCCAGAAACTGAGACTCAGAAAAGTTAAGTGATTTACCTGTGGTTGGAGGTGGAATTTGAACCCCAAGTCTTTCTGCTTCATAACACTACCTTTCACCTTTCAGGTCTAGGAAAGTAGAAAACTATAGTAAGAACATGGCTCTGTGAACCAGAGGGATCAAGACAACAGAGGTTATTATGATAGCAAAGAAGGGGTGAGAAAGACTGAAGGCATCTGAAGATGACAGAAGACTGGGAACAAAAAGAGGGGAATTCCAGAACTCTGGGTTGTTGGGGTGGGATTGGTTCAGGTTTGGGCAGGATCTCCATCTGAGTGGTTAAGAGAATAGAAATTAAGGTCACAGATAATTAGGAGTTTGAAGGTTGTTAAAGGGGCCAAGTCCCTAATCATGAGTTCAAAGGTTGAGGTGAAGACTAAGCCTGCAAAAATAGATGCTGAAGTCATTAAGCAAAGTGGGATAAGGTCCTACATGTTCATCGGTTGGTTCATATAATCAACTGATAGAAACATCAAAAAACAATTTGTTGGTGATACGGAGCAAAAGAAAAGAGCTCTTGAAGTAGCCATGGGAAGCAACACGAAGAGTATCTTTCTCTGGTCCTGTGAGTTGGAGATAGTGATAGGCAGAAAATGAGAAAAATAGTTAATTCTTAGAGGAACAAGGATAAACAGAATGTGATAGTAAGTATTCAAGGATGAAGGAGAATTTAAGATTTAGAAGTTAGTTTTCTCAATGAAAAATGAGGGGTTTGGACTAGGTGGCCTTTAGGGGCCCTTTAGCTTTTGATCCATGGATACATGATCCTCTGAATCAGGATTCCAGAGGACAAATTTTTGGGGGAAAAAAAGGACAGAGCAGGAGGGCATTTTTATTTTGTAATAATCACTGCCAAATCAGTACCACTGTATGATCTTGAGCAAATCCAGTAACCTCTGTGAGCCTAAGTTTCTCATCTATAAAAATAGAAGGTTGGACCAGATTTTGAATTTCCCTCTTGTCCTTTCCATAATTCCTCAACAAAGGATCTACCCAAAGTTCTAGGTCTCTTGATATTTTATGGTTGGCAATAGAGTATAAAAAGATGGCTACTGGCTATTTCTCCTCGCTACTTGCCGGGCCCACTTTGTTTTCCAGTCAAACATGTCTCTGTTGTCATCTATTAATCTTACTTCCCCTTCATTGGTACTATGAAGCAACTTAGTTAAACCCCGCTATGTGCCTTTCCCTTTCCCTTTGGGAGATCCTTAACTTTAATTATTTTTAATATTAATACATTTATTAGAATATATGTGAATAAATTTATAAACTATAATGATTATGTGACTATAGTATAAAATACCACAGATTTTAATGTAATATAACCCACATCTTCAATTCTGTTATTTTTAATAATCAAATAATGATGCTATTGTTTTCATCTCTGTCTCTGCCCACCAAACCACATTTCTCTTTCTCCAGTAAAAGTTTTCTCTTATGAAAATTATGTACAGCCAACAAAACAAACCAAGACATTGGTCATATCCGAGAATGCAATTCTGCAGTTCTGGGAACATACATATCAGCCCATCAGCTAGTCTGCCAGCTGCCTCCTATCTAGAGAGTTGGCAGTGTGCATCCACTTGATTATCCATGTCTGAATAGTTAGTTTGAACTCTTTTGAATTGATTGACCTTATTGAGGTAATTTAAAAGATTCTCTGATATTCCAGAGCTTACTATGATCATCTTTCTATCAGTTGCAAATGAGAGCATCTGGAAGCTCTTGACATTTATAGGATTTCAGCAAAATCTTTATGCACATATTAAAATCACGCAAGTTTTCTTGTAAGAAATGCCATCAGAGGAAGTTTTGACAGTCCATTGATCATTAACATAAAACTTAATTTTGCTGTTTGTCCTTAATTTTTAAAAATGGCCATGACATCAGGGAGGCAATGCCATGACATGCAAATGAATTGGATTTGAGACATCCAATACAGCATTCAAATGGCAGTGAGATTGCTTAGAGACAAAGGGAGTTAACCACTGGCAAAAGTGACCAAATATACAAAATCCTCATCCATTGCACTGTCCTTTCTCAAATTCCATGTTATGACTCCTAATTTGTCAGCTTTCTTGAGTATAATGTGATCCCCAAAGTTGCTTTGATTTGCATTTCTCTTCCTAATTTCTAATTTGATTTGCATTTCTCTTCCTAAAAGCTCTTAGTGATTTGGAACAATCTTCCACAATATTCTCAGTAGTTTGAATCTCTTTAGAGAACTGTTTGTTTTTATTATTTGACCATTTATCTGTTAGGGAATGGCTTTTGGTCTTATCTATCTGTGTTAGTTTCCTATCGATCTAAAACAGACTGTTATCAAAGGTATTTGATGCAAATATTTCTCCCAATTGATTGCTTCCTTTCTTATCATAATTTCAAAGAGTTTTCAAGTATAGCAGTGTTTGTGAACTTTAGGAAGTGTGGACACAGGATAAGCCCTAAGCAACATTATCACATTTTTCTTCATGGGGTGACAGGTATAGAATTGGAAGGGACCTTGGAGGACATCTAGTCTAAACTCTCTCTCTCTCTCTTTTTTTTTTTTTTTTTTTTTTTTTTACAGATGAGGAAACTAAGACACAAAGAAAGTAAGTAATGCCCAAATAGCAGAATCTGGTTTGAACTTGGCTTATCTCCAATTGAAATCTCCCTTCACATACCACTGCTGCTTCAGCATCCTTCTGCCACAAAATCTAATCTTTCTTCTCTGTTTTTCCCACATCACTGGTCTTCAACCATTGCTTTCTAGTCTCTTGTGTCAGAACCAGCCATAAAAAGGTGGTACTCCTCTACTCCAGAAGCTTCAGTGACTCCCTATGTACTGGAGAATCAAAAGAAAACCCCTAATTGTACATTTAAAATCTCTTCACAATATGACTCCAACTATTCTTTCCAAACTAATATACTCCCTTTGGTATAGTCTACATGCCAGGCAAACTGGCCTATTTGCTGTTACTTGTCTGTGAGGTTTTGTCTCCCATCTCCGTGCCTTTGTATAGGTTATTCTCTATACTTGGAAAGTTCTCTTTCCTCACTTCCACCAGTCATAATATCTAGCTTAGGTACCACCTTTCCTGGAAGACTATGTTGAACCCCTAATTCATCATCAGCACTTCCTTTTAATTACTTCATAATGACTTATCTGTAAGCAAATTATTCTTTCCAGTAGAATGTAAGCTCCCAGAGGCCAGGGGCTGCTTTGTTTTTGTTTTGGTATTCCTCAACTTAGCACAGTATCTAGCTCATAGTGGGCACTTAAATACTTATCAGATTGCATTGAAAAGAAATTAATTAAATCACAGCCCTCTAGTAGGTTATAATAAAGCTGCTCCCCACCCCATCTCTATGCCCAGCAGGATTTTTTTTTTTTTTTGCTTCAGTAGCAAAGACAAGGATGTAGAATCACTGCCTTCATTATAATTAATTTCTGGGTCCAGCTACATGGTTCTCCATGTTCCCAAGAAACTATAGTTTCTGGTGCAACATCAAGAGAGAATTATTTCAAGTGGGCTATTTACCAATGATCACTAAGGACAGATATTGGCAGGTTGTGGTAAGGGAATGGAATTAGTGAGGTCTTTTGAGACTTAGCATTGCAACATCCTACTTCCCATTGTACGACTATGAAGTCTCAGAGTGGTTGATTTGGAAAGACCCTATGGGTGGGAGTCAAATAGGCCAGGCTATCCATTCTACAGGTGATGAGAGGGGTTGTGCCCCCAGTCCCACCCTTAGAGTATGGGCACGTCAGACCAAGGTCTCCTCACCCCTCCCTGCCCCTTTCTTCCCAAGGCATTTTAGTGAATGGGATTGTACAAGTTCAAGTTTGTCCATTGTCTTTCACCATAGCTTCAGATACAGACATTTCACAAAAACTTGACCAACCTGAGCTGCCTGTGTGTGAATAAACTTCCTTCCTTCCCTGACCTCCCCCCCATCATGATCGTGAGTGATTTTCATGGCAGTCACTAAGTAGAGGATAAGAGGAAGTAGGACATCCCTAGTTTGTGGCTTGGGAGAGTGTCAAGCTGTATAGCCCTGACTCTTGGGAAATTTAGTTATGAATTGCATCTGGTAGTAAGTTCTTCACTTGTCTGAGATCCTTTTATCAGAGGTATGCTTGGCAGAGAGGCAATAAAATATAGTCAATAGAAGGCTGACCTTGGCGCCAGGGAGATCTGGATTCAAATTCAAAATCACATAGAGACTAGGTGACTGGCCAAGACCAAAGCCGAAGCCATAGCCATTCAGCTTGACCCAGGCCACTTCAGTGTTGTTTGTTGTTATGACTTGCCTATGATTCTCTACCCAGTTAGTGGCCGGTTTGGGGCTTGAGGTCACATCTCCTATCTATACCAAAATGCACACCCTAGTAGATATAGTTTGTTCTTCAGGGCAGGTAATAGTTGACCATAACATCTTCCCAGAAAAGTCTAGAGAAGAAGGTAGCAGTTGTTGCTATGACAAACAATGATAGAAATGATGGTAAAAATCTCCCCAGCTGAAGGAATTTCAGCAGAAACTAGAGGATGGGGATGGAGCTAGACACATGGCTGAACATTTAAAAAAATATGGCTGGGCATTCTTATCCAGAGACCAATGGTGTGACAAATTGAGATAATTCTTCATCCAGCTTAACATCCTGTTCCTTGACCAGTGCCCAGTGATTACAGACTACACTGGGAACTTGATAGCCTCACTTTTCAACCTTCTTATGACTGGATTTGACTTCCACTTTCTGATATTTGACTCTATGTGATAGCAGCTTGTTGTACTGCAACTCTGATCCTCACCTACACAACACTGTCTTGGCTATGTCGTTTCCCTCCCTCTTCTTCATTTCCCAAATCTGCTTTCTTTCATACTGCAAGATAGCACAATGGCCCAGGCAACTTTTAAGATCATAAATTACAGATAAATTGCTACTCTAACTTTCACAATGAGGTGTCATACCTTGAGAACTCAGAAACAAAGATTCTTCACAAAATTTATTAATGTGTTTTCATAAAAATATTTTGGTATATTTGAATAATTATATTTCAATATATTTGGTTTCCTTTATAAAATCATGAATTTTATTTCTACATTTAAAGACTTTATTCTCAGAAGGGGTCCATGAGCTAAGCTTACCAAACTGCCAAAAGTAGCCAACACACAAAAAAGGTTAAGAACTACTGCTCTATAGTCTATGCCCTCCCTATTTTACAGATGAGGAAACTGAGGTCCCAAAAGGTTGAGTTCCTTATGTCACAGGTAGTAAGTCTGAAAAGCTGGATTTGAACCCAGGTCCTCTGACTCTAAAGTCAATACTATGCTTCCTCTTCTAATTAATTTAATTTCCAATTCAACAGCCATTTGTTTAGGGTACAAGTTAATTGGACCCCTCAGAATATTAAATCTAGTTTTGGAAAGGACCTTAAAAGTCATCTAGTCCATCTTTATCCATTTTCTAACCGAGGAAACTTGGACCCAGGGAATTGTTGTGACTCACCTAATGTCTTCTACAGTTGTAGGAGTAAATTGCAGATCTAGGACTGGGACTCAACTCTTCTGTCTCCAGATCTAGTGTCCCTTTCATCACACCCCACTCAGTTAAGCAAGAGTGTGTGCTTACATAATGAGTCATTACAAAATCCATTGAAAAGGAAACTGAATGAGAAAAATTTGGGAAACTGAGAAACTGGGTTGGGTAAATTAGAAAAAAACTTCCTGAAGGAGGTGGGACCTTTAAAAAAAAAAAGTTGTTATAAGGAAAGAAAAAAATTAAGTTTAGGCAGGAAGCCAGATCTCTAAACCACAGAGTAAGATTTGTCATATGCCTTGATCAGCATTAGATGAAAACTTATTAGATGAATGTAAAGTCCTTAAAGGCATGGACCATGTATTTCTTCAAAACCTACTGAGTAGTATGCTCTGTGCTGAGTTCTGATCATGAAAGGTTAAAAAAAAGAAGAAAAGAAAGTAGTTCTTGTCTTCAAGACATTGTGCTAGAAAGAAATGGGAAATGGGATTAAGGAGGTATAGAACTTAAAATTTTTTTGTCTTGTTTTGGTTTTCTAATGATAAAGAGATGTAAAAACTTGTAGACTGAAGAGAAGAGATCGATAGAACAAGAGATATTGAAAACCTATTAGAATGAGTGGACAGTCAATGCAGCAAAGTCATGGAAAAGCCTTTTGCTCAGGGTAGAATTTGAGTTAAATCTTGAAGGAAGCCATTCTACAATCAGTGAGCAAGTCTTTTGTGTCCAGTTCGTTGTTACCACAAAAAAAATATTATTGTATATATGGATCTTTTTCTGTTATCCCTGATCTTGGAATACATAGTTGTAGTAATGTATTCTGTGCTATAGGTATTACTGTAGAAATGAAAGATTCAAGCAGATACTTTAATAGTCCTTGCTCTTACGGAGTTCACAGTCTAATGACCATAACCTTTTTGGTTGTGTTCAACATGAATTGTATAAGAAGAAATCACCAAATATCTCATAAAATGTTGTTGTTGGGGCAGCGAGATGGTACAGTGAATAGGGCATCAGCCCTGAAGTCAGGAGGACCTGAGTTCAAATCTGAACTCAAACATTTACCATTTCCTAGCAGTATGACCTTGGACAAGTCGTTTAACCCCAATTGCCTCAGCACCAAAAAAATAAAAAAAGAAAAGAAAATGCTGTTGTTTCTGTGCTCCCCTTTAGTATTCTTGTTTTTCCAGGTATTTCCTCTATTTTGTGAAATGAGGTATCATTGAAGATGTTGTTATAATGATTAGTTCAATAAATATATATATATATCAATAATCAATTATTATGCACCTATTACATGGCAGGCATTGTTCAATTTACTGGGATTACAGAAACAAAATTGAACTGTCTCTGCCTTCAATGAGCTCTGTGTCATGGAACCCTTTGGCAAGTTGCTAAACCTACAGAATCTCAAAACAATGCTTTTAAATCCATTAAATAAAATACAAATGATTATAAAGAAGATCAATTATATTGAAAAACATTAACAAATTGAAAAAAACAGGCTCACAGACTCTAAGTAAAGAAAAAGATACTGTGACATAAATACATATCAAGTAAATACAAGGTAATTTTTTGTCTAACATCTAGGGTGGGAGATGAAGAAGGAATATGTTCCAAATATATGAGACAACCTATTTATTATTGAAAAACGGAAAGATGGGAAGAACAATAAGAAAGTTAAAGTGAAACGCAGAGTGTGTAAGGAACAATAATGTGTAATCAACCTGGGAAAAAATAAAGTAAGACTAGTTTGTAACAGACTGAGTATCAAACTATCAAACAGTGGTTCATATTTGATCCTGGAGATAATAGAGAGCTCCAAAAGTATATTAAGAAAGGAAATGACAAAGCCAGACTTGATGAATACCACTTGAACCTCTGTGTGAAGGATGGATGGATTGGTGAGACAAAAAGGGCTTATTGTGGGGAAACCAATTAAGAAGCCATTGTAAAAGTTGAAGCCAGAGGTGTTGAAGGTCTGAACTAGAGTGAAAGCCCCTTGAGTGGAGAGGTGAAAGAGACCTGGAGATAGGATCAACATAACTCAGCTGCTGAAGAGAAAGCCCACTTAGAAACTGAATGCCTAGGGAAGGTAGTGTGAATGTTATGCATTGTGTATGTTATGTACCTATGTGTAGTTAGGGTGTTAAAGCAAAGGTATCCTTTCCAATGAAGAGAAGGGGATTGGATTGTATTTACCAACTGTTCATTAATTTCTTTGGAAAGTAAGTTGCCCCCAGTACAAAGTACCGATGGTAAATAATTTCTTGCTACTACTCATCACTTTTACTGTTGTGAGCCTTCAAGAGAGCAGAGACTTCATTTTTCAAACCAAAATCCAGGCTTATGTTCTCCTAAAAGATATTTTAACAAAACCCCATAAAAATCCAGGATCCACAAGAACCATGTCACAGAGAAGCTAAGATACCTTTTTATTCATCCTGACCAATCATTTACCATGGGCATTCTCGCTTCTCAGCACTCCTCCTTTCATCCGTGTGCTATGTGAGTCAGCACAAAGTTTTTAAAAAGTTTGAAGTGTGTCCTAATGGATAACTCTGTTTCCTCTGACTTCACTCAATCTTTCGTTCAGATAATGTCAGATATATCAAGCTCTCTGGAAGGTTATTCCATAGTTCATTTGATGGTCATTTGCTGTCTGTCACCCAAGATTCCTTTTAAGTGCTGTCTTAGTGATAGGCACTTTGTCTTTCTTCCTCTAGATGTCACGTCACTGACAGACCTTATACTGGGAAAAGTGAGATTTGCTTCTTCAGTGATTCAAAAGGCTTGTGATCTCATCCATGGGGGTGCTTCCTCCAACAGATCACAGCTTTTTTGCCCCTTAGGAGACAGTTAGATGAGTAATCATGTCCCAAAATAATCATCTTTGGTGACTGACCTTTTGGTGGTGAGCTTCTTTCTGTTCCAAACAAGACTTATCATTGCATGAAATAGACAAAATCTACCAGACCCAGACCCAAAGACTTTCCAGTTGGGAAGGATCTTCCAGAAGTTATAGTCAGGTAGCTTAGCTTTCTGGGACCCTTCCTACCCCCCTCAATCCCCAAGATGAAGCATCAAGATAATAATTTAGTGGAGACTAATTGGAGAATGGAAGCTGTTTGAGGGCAGGAACTATTTTGTTTTTGTCTTGGACACCAGCACCTTGGACAGTACCTGGCAAATCATAGTCCCTTAATTAGTGCTTGCTTATTGATAGTGATAGTACACATAGAAGTTAATACATACTTTTCATTGAGTCATTACAGAACAACAGATTACTGGTTCACATTTAATTTTACTTGAGTTATATATCAAAGTAGTGTATCCTGAGAAAGCCTATGTGATACTCTGATCTCATCCAAAAACCTCCTCCTTTTTTGTACTAGCTATCTCCTATGCCAGTAGTCATCTCCTCCACCTCTCATGTGAGGTCCTTCCTGTCTCCTCTACCCCACCACCCCAGTTGTTAGTGCCTCCCCTTTCTCTGAAGTGGCCTTGTAGTGATTTTGTATATACTTTATATTTCCTCATGTGGATATATGTTCTTTCCCTTGATAGAATATAATCACCTGAGGGAAGGGACTATTTGATTTTTGTCTTTATATCCTCAAAACATAGTATAAATCCTGGCACATATGAACAGTTTAATAAATTAGAATTGATTGACCCATGCCATTGGTCAATCACAATTATTTCTGTGATAAGTAGCATCCGGTACAATTACCCTTGATCTCAAAAATCTCAGCCCCCTCATTGCACAGATGATGGGTGGCCTTATCCCAAGCCTACTTTGTTCATTTTAGCCATCTCATCTCGGTGCCATCTCATTTAAAGATATCGTGAAGAAAAATCAACCCACTCACAAACCCATCTGATTTTCCCTATCTGACTTTATTATTAGGTCTATTAAAAATTTCAACTTTATATAGTAAAAGGCTTGACAAGCAGTAGTACAAGGAACCATCCCTATTTTATTATGAACTGAAGACTTAAACACTGTCTGCTCAGGAGCTGAGAAATAGCCTAAAATTGGTTTCATGGGGGTGGGGATTGGGTGGATTCCAACAACATGCAAAAATACTGTTAGGAAATGGGGGTTAGGTACAGTCCACAACTCTCTTTCCTAAATCCAAATTAAGTGTAAGACTACGTAACTATGTAACTGAGTCATTTGTGTCATTGGGAAATCTGGTTACAACTCAAGTACTCATTCCCCGGGTAATATTTTTAAATGCACCAAAAAATGCATAAGATTGCAAAAAAACCCCATTGTATTTAAATATTTGTCAACTTTTTTTTTAAAAGATCACCCACTATAGATGAAAAACCTTTGATATAAGGAGGTCAAGTGAAAAGATATGGGAACTTAACAACAGTTCGATTCCATTCAATTCAACAATTGTGTATTAGGTTTAAATCTCGATTCTTTTACTTACTAGCCTGTGACTTTGGACAATAATAATAATGCTTAGTGTTTATATAGTTCTTTAAGGTTTGCAAAGCTACCTCATTCCATACTAACCAACCCTGGGAGGCAGGTGCTATGATTTAAAATCATTTTACAGAAACTGAGGTCAAACAATAAAGTGACTTGACCAGGATCACACAACTAGAAAGTATCTAAGGCCAGGTTTGAACTCAGGTTTTCCTGACTCCAGTTTGGGCATTCTAACCACTGCTTCACCTACTTTCCTGGCACATAACTTAACTTTTTGGGGCCTCAGGTTCCTCATATATAAAATGAAGTGTCTGGACAAAATGACCTGTAAGGTCCCATCCAGCTTTACATCTGTGATCCTAAGTACCCAGGGGTCAGTGAAGAGAACACTGACTCTGGAACCAGAAGACCTGGATTGAAACCCCACCTCCAATGCTTTATTATTTGTGAAATCCTGGGCCAGTCTGGGTTTCCTCATCTGTAATATGAATGAGTTGGACTAGAAAGTATTGACTATCTCTTCTAGTTCCAGATATAGTTCTAGACCTAAGATTCTAGATATCGCCATGGGGCTGGGCACTGGAGATATAAAGACAAAAACACAAGAGCCCCTCTTTTTAGGGAGCTTATATTCTGTTATGGGGTGGAGGAAGGAAGAACAGGGGGAGAAGAGAGCAACATGTACATAAATTAATAAATATGAAATATGCACAAAAAACACAAAGTAATTTCCAGGAGACTGGAGCACAGTCTGAGAGGATGAAGAAAGTATCCCTGTAGGAATTGGGTTGAGTCTTAAATTTAGGAAGCTAGGGGTTTTGAAAGGCAGCGATGGAAGAGGAAGCTGACACATTAGGCCTTTGTGAATTAAAAGGTTTTGGCAGGGGAATAAAGTCTCAAAAATATGCTGGGGAAAGGAGATGAAAGGCAGCCCAACAGAACATTATAGTGACACTGAAATAATATAATTTTTCCTGGGATTACTATTATTTGACCACCAGGCACCTGAGCTAAAAGAGGCCCCCTTACTCTGGCCTCAAACTTTTTCCTTCCCTAACTCCTATTTTATTCCCTTGAAACACAATAGCAAGCCAGACCTAGGGCACAAAGACCCTGAGTTGGTTTATCCCACCCAGGGAAATATAATCCTGCTTGTGTTGGAGGGTCAGGGGTTGGCCCTTCTGGTAAATTCCTGGTCTTTTCTTCCTGCTTATATAATCTCATTCCTACCTGTCAATAATGGATATCCTAAAGAAGCTGATCTGGGGGTGGGGGAGGTGGAGGTGGGGTAGATGGGGTAGAAAGATAATAATAATAATTCCCATTCCTCAAGCCCTTTAAGTATACAAAGTCCATTTCCCCAACAACACTGCAAGGAAAGTTGGGAAAGGAGTACTGTCCCCATGAGACAGATAATCACCCTGAGACTTGGGTATAAATAATTCACTTATTACTTTCCTCTGTCCCACCCCTCCAACGTTTTGGAAACTTAATTTAATTCTGTTCCCTATGATTCCAATCATCCTCCCTTTAAATTTCCAAGACAGTTTATTCCTCCTTAGCTACCATTCTTCTATATGTATTTTCTCCCCTATTAGAAAATAAGCTTCTTAAGGGCAAAACCTATATTGCTTTTTTATTTCTGTTCTCAAAACTTACCACAATGCTTGGCACATAGTGAGCCCTGGATAATTGCTTTTTTCATTCATTTGTACTGTTTCACTTTTGACATCATATCTCCAGCATTGCCATATATGGCCCGACACATAGTAAATGCTTATTGATCAAACTATGTTTCAATATCCTTAACAAAACAAAGAAATAAGGTTAGTCTGGAATAACTTGAGCTTAAGAAGCCTGTGTGATTTCCTGTGATGGCTGCTTTCTTTTCTAAGTGCTTATAAACTTTCAATAGTCAGTACTGAAAACTTGATGGTGATTGAAATCAAGTGATCCTCCCTCTAGTGGCTGGAATCTTTCCCCAATTTTTGATGACCCAGATATCCCTTTCTATTGTTTTCTAGTGCTTGCACACACACACACACACACACACACACACACACACACACACCAAAAGTTTTATGAGATTACTCCAAAGTGATTCCATGACTCCATGTGTAAATTCCCTGATTATCCTAAGAGAAAAACCATGTGTACATAGAGTCATGAATTAATTTAAATAATCTGTATAAAGGTCCCATTTGTTTTAACATTGTTTTAATCAGCCAAAAAAAAAAAAAAAAAAAAGCATAGATGTCAAATGATAACAATAGTCTGGAAGGGATAGAAAGCATCTTAAGAGTGAAGATCCAATGAAATCCCAACAGATTGGAAAATTTGGGCAAATAGAATACAACAAAATTGAATGGGGGACATGTAAAGACTCGGGGTCAAAAAATCAACCTCACAAGTACAAGAAGAGAATAGAAAGAAAGAAACAAAACAGTTTCCTCCCACCCCATGTATTCTCTTTGCTGGTCACATTTTACGAGGGTCAGCAGTTAATTTGAAAAAGACCTGGTGCTTTTAATGTACTTTAAGCTCAATTCAAATTTGGATTGGATTAAAGAGAGTATATTAAACAAGCATCTATTAAGCACTTACTGTGTGCCAGGCACTTTTGGGTATAGTATTCACAACAAAGAAAGTTACAATCTCAATGTATTGTGCCTTGGCCAGAACAAGACTGAAGTACCTTGTTGAGTTCTAGGAACCACATTTTAAGAAAAACAGTGATAAGCTTAAGAACAGAGTAAGGTAACCAGTATGGCAAAAGGCCCTAAAATCATATATATGAGATATTATTTCAATGAACTGAATGAATAAATGAGCAAATGAAAAAGAATTTATTAAATACTTATCTATCAGACACTGGTTAAATGTGAAGTATACATGTAAATTAAATAGTCTCTGCCTCCCAAATGCTTTCATTCTAAAAGGAAAAAACAACACATTATATAAAATCTTTATTAAAATGGTCTAATGTATATGGAGAGTATCCTTGATATGTGCATTCAATGCTTACCTGTGTGACCTTGGGAAGGCCACATAATATTAACTGTTAAATCTCAGTTTTCTCATCCATAAAATAAAAGAAGATGATTAGATCATCCCTGAATTCCCTAACTCAAAGACTCTGCTGGAACAAGGTTTTGTCTCCCATGCCTAGGTCAGCATTACATGATTCCTTACTTGACACAATAGAGATAGCTTTGCCCCCATGATCTTTGGATCGTGGCACAAGACAGATATAATCACTATAAATGTTTCTGCCTGTCACAGATGATGTTTTGTGCAAAGCCAAAACGGAAGGAACTTCTCTATGGCTAACAAGGTTCCCCAGATTCTTCTGGTTTTAGACAATATTGTACTGGTTATATTAAGCCATCAAGATAAGAAATCTTCTTAAATGAGATCCACAACTACACAAAATTATTATATTGGAAATATAATAATTCACATGGGAAAAGCCAAATGGATGAAGATTGTTTTTGCTTAGATTATAATGTGCAGTTGAATGGGTCACCCTGGCAGTGTGTATATGTATATAAATACGTATATTTACACATATATACATATGCATATTTATGTACACATACACACATGTTTATGTGTATGTGTACATACATACAAATATAAACATATATATGGAATGGAATTACAGATGGAAAATTAGTTGGGCCCAGAATTAAACAGCAAGAACATTTGTTAGATTTTATGTGAAAAGTATTCAATGGTCTCAGCATTTTTCAACCACTTCCTAACACAAAGATCCATATTTTAACACCATGGTTCCTCTAATGATGCTATGTTTTATGAATTATGAAGCACTATAATTTTAGAAGAATCAAAGTTTGGAGTCATCAAAATTTAGGGCAATGGAGAAGGTACATGATATTGATGACTCAGAAACAAGTGACATAAATGATACCAGCTGAGAAGAAGAAGCTTTAAAAACGGAGGTAGACTAGTACATAATGTTAAGATAAAATATCAGATGGACACTTGGACACTGTTCTGGTGCTCTTGGAAGATGAAAAATTGTCAGAGATGATTTTGTCTAACAATCCATTCCATGACAACACAAGGGCTGCATAAAGTAGGGCAATAGGTATTTACCAAAGGTGAATGTGGAGCATGTTCTATGTAAAGTCCAAATGGAAGAAAACCAATCATTTAAGCATCTACCCTGTGTCAGGCACTTTGCTAAGAACTGGCCTCTAGCCTGCTAGGTGAATCCTCAATGCAGGATTTTTGAAACAACAACAAGAATCACACACCATGAAAAAATATGGAGGTTTCAATTGACACTCGCAGAAAATATTTTCACACAGGGATTCCATTGAAATATTCAAGTATATTCTTCCATTGCCACAATCCGGCCATGAATCCCATCCCATCTAGTTTTGGTGATATCACTATTGGTTGCATTTATTTCCTCTTTATTGATATTTCAAGCTCACTTTATAAATGACCAAAGCCAGAGCAGCTAGGGGGTGCAGTGGATAGAGCACCAGCCCTGAAGTCAGGAGGATCTGAGTTCAAATCTTTCCTCAGCCACTTAACACTTCCTGGCTGTTTGACCCTGGGCAAGTCACTTAACCCCAATTGCCTCAGCAAAATAAATAAATAGATGAAAATAAATAGAAATAAATGACCAATGCCATAAGTTTTATTTCCAATCTGGGCCTTTACCACTAGCACTTTGGCCTTCAGGAATATTGACTCATTTGAGGATATCAACTCCAACAGCAAAACCTCATGGTTCTGCCTTTGCCCCTCACCTCTACCATAGTTATATCTGAATAACCCCTATCCAACATCCACATCACTGCCTAGAACCTGCTTCTTGAATTGAAACAATGGATAGGAGAGGGAAAAGAATGGTAGAACTGGTATCTTCCAACAAGTCCTTGCCAAGCATGTCCTGGGAGGAGCTTGCCATCAGCATCAAGCCCCCATGCCAGGTTAAGTAAATATGTCCCACCTTCTTTCTGAGGTACATACTAGTACATGATGAATACATATAACCCTGTCCTTAAATGCTCCCCTGTTTTGTTTTTAACCTTTTATTTGGCATCTAAAGCCCTTCACAAGCTAGCTCCAACCTACATATCTAGATGCTAATCATGTTAATTCTTTTCACATATTCGTATTTCAATCAAACTGGATTACTTATTCTCCATTCATGACATTTTAATTCTAGGCCTTTTTCAGGCTGTCCCCATACATCTGGAATGCTCTCCCACTATCACATTCTTTCAAGGCTCCTTTAAGATTTCACCTCCCTTACAAGTTACTCTGCACTTAATTTTCTGGGTACATGCTGTATCCTCCCGGTACAATGAAAACGCCACAAGAGCATGTTTTGTATTTGTCTTTATATCCCCAGTACCTGAAACATAAAACTTGCTTAATAAATGTTGGCTAAAGAGAATACTTTTCACTGGGCATGGTGAAGAGTATCTCTTGTTACTCTGTTGGGGAGTATAAGGCAGGTAAATCGCTGGAGTTTGGGAGTTCTGAGCTACAGTAAGGTGAGAACCAATCAGGTGTTCACACTAAATCAATTTGGTGAGCCCCCAGAAGAAGTGGGCCATCAAACTTCCTAAGAAGGGGTGAACTGGCCCAAGTCAGAAAAACAGAGCAAGCTAAAAGCTTTTTTGTGATGATCAATAATGGGACCATATCAATGAATGACCATTGTATGTCCAGCCTGAGCAAAAGAGACAGTTGAGAGACATTCAGACAGAGAAGAGAGACAGAAAGACAAAGAAAGACAGAAAGAGAATTATGATTTCTTCCTGTGAATTACACAACTCTTCTGCTTCTATTTTTTTCTGTCTTACCTATTGTTCTCCAAACTATTAAGTTCTACAGTTTTTATCTGGTCTTTTTTTATACTCTGACAAATTTTAGTTGAAAGACCTCTTGAACATGCCAGAAAGTCTCCTGCCAACCATGTTCTGTCCTGTCCTTCTGAGATGTGCTCTGTCCCTCCCCAGGATCCCAGTATCCCCATGCTTTAAAAGAGTATGACATCTCACTTTGCAAATGCTCATCTGGGGCTTGGTCCAGGAAACCGAACTTTGTTCTTTGTATTCAACTCTTCACTTACTATAGATTTTCTCATCCAAAGTTCCCAGACTTCAACAGGAAAGAGAAATTAAAACGCATCACATTTGTCCTGAAGCCCTTTGGTTGCCTACGTAGGACTTTAGAGCCCTTTAATTGTCCAAACAGATTTAGTCAGGGAATGGAAGAGGTAGAAGGAAGGACGAGTTTAATCAGAGGGCAATTGTATAGTTCTTAATATTAGACTTAGAATGAAAACTCTTTAAAAACAATGGAAAGATTTAAGGCAGAACTACCCCTAGATGGTCATCATGGAGATCACAGGATCCTAGATTTAGAATTATAATGGATTTTGGATGCTAACTTGGCCAACCCCACCATTTTCAAGATGGGGAAACAGAAACCTAGAGAAATTAAGAGTAATTTGACCCAAGTCATACAGAAGTATGGATTTGAACTCAGTTCTTGTGATTCCAAATTGAGTGGTCTTTCCATTTAATCACCTTGTAAAGGCAATATGGTAGAGAAGATATAGACTGGATGAATGAATGAATAAAGCACTTATTAAGCACTTACTTATAGCTTAGTATGGGAGTTGAGTCCAAGGCATTATTAGGTCAGGGAAATAGAAGGGTCATCAATGTGAATACTGACATCACTAACAATCCAGCCCCTGACTTTATGGAGCTTCCAATTTTGTAGCTGTGTTATCATTGATTAAAACTCTAGCACTTATATCATACTTTAAAGTTTGTAAAGTAAATTATCAGTTGTATCATTTGATCCTAGCTACAACCCTGTGATTAGATATTATTATGAGCAGTCAGGTATTGTGCTGGGAGTTAAGAAGACTCATCTTCCTAAGTTCAAGTCTGGTCTCAGACACCTATTAGCTATGTGACTCTGGGGCAAATTGCTTAAACCTGTTTGCCTCAGTTTCCTCATCTGTAAATAAGCTGAAGAAAATAGCAAACCACTCCAGAATTTCTGCCAACAAAACCCCAAATATAGTCATGAAGAGTTAGACATGACTGAAAAGGCTGAACAACACCAATAAAAGTACTATTATTATGCCAGTTGTGTGGATGAGTAAAGAGTTTGGAAGCAATTAGTAAGTGTCTGAGGCAGGATTTGAATTCAGATTTTCCTGACTCCCAAATCCTGTGTTCTAGCCATTGAACCACCTAAATGCCAATGGTGATACATCAGAATGGCTAATCCACTTTCTTGATAAGGGATGCTAAAGTGAGGAACACTTACTCCTTCAATTCCTTAGGTGATAAGAGCCAAATTTGGAGTTTTAGAAGTAGATTTGGAGTTAGAGAACTTGGCTTTGTCACTCAGTACCCGAATACTCAGAATCCTGTGAGCCTCAGCTCTTCCATTTATAAAAATGAGGAGGTTGGACCAGATGACCTCTAAAATCTGTTCTGCTTCTAGAACTATGATCCTAAGATATTTCTGAAATCCAACCCAGGATACTCAATTTGAAATGGAAGTCATAAATCATGTAGAATAATAATTTTAATAAGTTATCTTATCTCTGCCTTCTGTTTTCTCAGGCTTTCTTCAAGTCTCAGCTAAAATTCCACTTTCTACAGGAAACCTTTTTCTAACCCCCTTAATGATGGTGCCTTTTCTCTGAGATTATCTCCCATTTATCCCATATGCATCTTGTTTAGACAGTGGTTGGTATGTTGTTTTCCATGAACTCCTTGAGAGCATCTCTTGATGTTGCAAATGAAAATGATGTGAACACCATCTGAACTTTGGGGCTAGTCACATTCTCCAAAGATTCACAAAAAAATCAAGACTCAAATAAGAAGAGAGAGGAAGGGAGAGGCAGACAGAAATACAGAAAGGGAGAGATCAAAAAAGAACAGGAACTGTCTTTTGTCTTTCTTTGTATACCCAACACTAAGTACAATGCTTTGTACATGGTAGGTGCTTAATAAATGCTTCTTGACTGACTGCTATTCAGCTTTTCTCTTCTCTTTGCTTGGGTTCTGTCAGAAACCAGCTTAATACATATTTGCTCATTCTTGACCATTACAGGAAAGATCAAACTATGTTGGCTTTTTCATAGGATCATCTTAAATTCAGAAAAGTTTTTGAACCATTTAAGTTATTCATATTTAGGACATTTTGAAAAATCTTCACTCGACATTTATATTTGCGTGCATTTCTGCGCCTTAACTTAGCTCTGCCTGAATCTTTCTCTGTCTTCAATTATATAAGACTCTACTGATGTCTACAACATGATATCACTGCACTATATATATATAATATGTGTGTGTGTATGTTATATATTTCCGGTGTTGAAGATGAAGGAGCTTGTATGGGTTTAACCTTCCTTGGTCGGGTTCCTTGCAGGCTTTCTGTATTTAATACTTGTTTTATCTGAAGCCTGTGGAGGTTCTAAAATATTAGAAGACACTTTCTGAGAACCACCTTTCTAGTGGCCTGAAGCTCGATCCTTGATGTTGGGCAACAAAGTCATCCTCTGTAATCTCTTGATGTTGCAAATGAAAAAAGAAGATGGTGTTCACATCATCTGAACTTTGGGGCAAGCCAGGTTCTCCAAAGGCTCATCAAAGAATCAGACCCTCACATGAGGAGAGAGAGGAGGGGAGAGGAAGACAGAGATACACAGAGAGAGAGATCGAAAAAGAAAAAAGAAGGGACGGAGGGAGGGGGGGAAGGGAGACAGAGATACAGAGAGAGAGTGAAAAAAAGAAAAGGAGGGAGAGAGGGAGAGAGGGGAGGGGAAAGGGAGACAGAGATACACACAGAGATTGAAAAAAAGAAAGGGAGGGAGACAGAGAGAAAAAAGAGGGAGACAGAGAGAGAGAAAAAAAGGGAAGAAGAAAGAGAAAAAAAAGAATAGAGAGAAAGGAGAGAAAGAGAGAGAGAGAGAGAGAGAGAGAGAGAGAGAGAGAGAGAGAGAGAGAAAGAAACTCAAAAACTCAAGCATCCAGAAACATATATAAAATGAAATCCGAATGGGAGGGTTAACTCCACTGTGGCTGAAGAGGGCCCCTAAATAATCTCAGACCAGGTTTAAAGGGAGTAAAGTTGGGGTTTCACAGCAGCCATCTTTGAACATCCTCCTTTCTTTAAGCTTTAACCTCAAAAAAAAAAAACTTTCCATTGTTATAGCCCCCATTCATCCTTCATTCAAAGTCATTCACTCTGCATTAATTACCACTTTCTTCCAGGCACCGGGAAGTTGGGGTTTTCAAAGCAACATACTTCTAGGCCTCAGCTTTTTATATGCAGAGGCTGCTGGAATGGCCCTCCCCCACTTGGAAATTTCCCCCTCCCCTCATTTTTGCATACTGTAATTGTTCATAAAAAAAAAAAAGACAAAAGGATGATTTCATGCTTCCAGGACAGCTGTTTGCATCTCTTTTATTGCTCCTTCCAGCTGTGACTGGCAGCAGAAGGTCCTTTAGCAGGTGTCCTGGCCGCTTCTTGGTAATTTTTAACTTTCCCCCACGTTCTTTTATGTCTGTCACATTTGGGGGGGGGGGGCATTCCTGCCCTCTTGCCTGATGCTGTTTCTCTCTACCCCACCCCCAGCTCTTTCTTAAATCAACCTGCCCTGGATTTCCCTTCTATGTCACCTTCTTTTGGAGTCATTTAAGAAGAAGGAAAAGGATTGCCTTTAGACTTCCAAATCCCATTTAGACATGTTAAATATACCGTAATTGGATCTTTGACACCGCCTTTGCTCTCGTTCCCATGGGTTTGGCCACTCTGGAATTTATGCAGTCGGCAAGGGGTGTTGATGGAAAATTAGTATACAGATGACAAAGGAAAACTGGACCCTGATGGTAAAAAAAAAAAAAAAAAGAGGAAGAAAGAAAGAAAGAAGAGAAAAACAGAGAGAGAAAGAAAGAAAAAATCCTTATAATTTATTTCCTTTCTAATCCCATTCACAATGCACAGCTCCACTTAAGTAGTCTTTAATAGTCTAAAATTAAATAAAGAAAAACTCCTGTTTTAAGCTAATCCAGACATACTGTGTCTCAAAAGTCTTAGTGCATTAAAAAAAAAAAAACAAATTTTACTTGCCCTAAGACATTTGGGACACCCTGCATCCACATATCTAGTCTAGCTCCCCATTTTATGATATGAAAAAACTGAGGTTTAAAGAAATCAAATGACTCATCCAAGTAACAAAGGTGAGATTTGAATCCCGGGCTTTTGACCTTAAGTCCAATTCCTTTTCATGCACAATTCTGCCTTTCCATTTTTCTTTACTGGAGGGGAGGGAGTTTTAAGCATTGTTCTAGGAATAAAAGAAAAAAGAAAACAAGTATATTTGTTTAAATTAACTCGAAATAATCATTGTATTGTTATGTTACATCTTATTATGTAATATATTACGCTAGTATTTGGCATTTATATTGCCTTTTTAAGATTTGTAAAGTACTTTGATTATATGATCCTCATAATAACCCTTTGAGGTCAGAATTATTATTATTCTGCTTTGCAAGTGAGGAAGCTAAGATTAAGTGACTCATCTAGGCTCACAGGGAAAAGTAAGTATCAAATTCAGATCTTTCTGTTTTCAAGTCTAGCCTTCCAATAGACTTGTGATGGCAAGTGTCATCCACATCCAGAGAGAGAATTATGGAAACTGATTGGGGATCAAAGTATAGTATTTTCACCTTTGTTGTTGTTTGTTTGTTTTCTCTTTTTTTCCCTTTTGATCTGATTTTTTTTTTGCATAACATGATGAATATGGAACTGTGTTTAGAAGAATTGCACATTTAACTTTTAACAGATGCTGGCTATCCTGAGGTAGTGGCAGTGGAGAACCGAGGGAGAAACAGCATTTTGCAAAGGTGAATGCTGAAAATTATTTGGAAAAATACTACTAAAATAATTTTTTTTAAAAAGACATGCATGTTAAACAAACAAACAAACCAAGCTTCACTGTATCACAATACTTAGCTACTTCCTAATGAGCCAACTAGCTTTTATCAAGTGACTGTCATGGACCAGGTACTGTGTTAGATGCTACACACAAAGGCAAAAATTATATAATCCACTTTCCTACAATGAATTTTACTCTATTAGTAGAGTCAGAGTGCACATAATTTAAAAAATTATATGAGAGGACATCTCCCTCCCAAATAGTCAAATGGACTATTTGTGCCTACCTGTGACAGAGCTACCCTAGCTTGTACTGATATCATCAATCAAAGCCAGACACACTGTATATTGTGACATGATTTTGGTCCACTTTGAACACAAAATACAAACAACAGCAACAACTTTAAAAATAAAACTAAGAGAGATAAAATTAAATGTAAATATTGTATGATATTAGATCATATTCATTATTAATCATGTGTTAAAAGAATTCCTTGATATATCCCCCTAGAATATAAGATCAATATGAGTAACAATTGTTTGATTCTTTCTGTTCTTATTTCAATGCCTGAAATGTGGTGGATACTTAACAAATATTGATTTACTGGTTGGTTGATATTTAAGAAAGGCTTAATAGCTCTAAGCAGGTTTTTGAAAGGCTTGAAATTATTACAATATATGAAGCTTTTCTGGCTCCCCTTAATTCTAATACCTTCCTTACAGTGATTATTTCCAATTTATCTTAGCTTGTTTGTGCACAATTCTTTGTGTGTTGTCTCTTCCAAGAAATTATAAGCTCCTTGAGGACAGGGACTATCAAATGCCTTTCTTTATATCCCCAATGCTTATCAAAGTGCCTGACACACAGTAGGTGCTTATTAAATGTTTGCTAACTGATGGACTAACTAGAAAGAAAATGTAACAATCCTCTGCTCTATCTCCTTTATTTTATAAATAAAGAAAATTGGTCCAGACAAATGAAGCTCAGATACTTTTGAAATAGTCCTATGACATTTAGAGTGGGAAGATGTGAATTCAAATCCCAGCACACAAGCATCTCAGGATGTTTTCAGTGGATTTATGATTCCAGGAAGTGGCATAAAGAACAGTATGGTTTAGTAAATATAATAGTGGATCTGGAATCAAGAAGAACTCTGAGTTCAAATCTTTCCTCCTACACTTTCTATCTGTGTGATCTTGGACATGTCAATGAAACTTCTGGACTTCTTAGTTTCCTCATTTGTTAAAAGGAAATGGAGGTGGTTGATTGGGAAATAATGTATGGAAATCACAGAAAAAGCTTTGTAAACCTTAAAGAGCTACAGAAATATTAGTTGTTATCTTTATTTTCTTCTGTGAAACAAAGGGGTAGAAAGTCCCTTCAAGCTCCGAAATCTTACCTAATTACCTAACTAATCTAACCTAAATTACTTCCCTAAAGTCATACAGCTAATTAGGATGACAGCCTAGATTATAGCTCAACTCTCTTCACTGCCAAGACTCTATTATAGCATCCTGCCTCAGTGCCTATAAACTTGACTAATCAGAAAAGATAGTTCCTGAAAACTGAGTGGATGCCCATCAGTTGGAGAATAACTGAATAATTATGGTATATGAATGTTATGGAATATTATTATTCTGTAAGAAACGACCCAACAGGATGATCTCAGAGAGTTCTGGAGAGACTTACATGAACTGATGCTGAGTGAAATGAGCAGGACCAGGAGATTATTGTACAACAGCAAGATTATATGATGATAAATTCTAATGGACTTGGCTCTCCAACAAAGAGATGATTCAGGCCAATTCCAATAGACTTGTGATGGAGAGAGCCATCTGCACCCAGAGAGAGGACTGTAGGGACTGAATGAGGACCACAACATAGTATTTTCATCTTTTTCATTGTTTTTTGCTTTGCTTTTTATTCTTTCTCTTCTTTTTTCTTTTTTGATCTGATTTTTCTTATGCAGCATGATAAATGTGGAAATATATACAGAAGAACTGCATGTTTAACATATATAGGATTACTTGGTATCTAGGGAAAGGGGTGGGGGAAGGTAGGGAGAAAAAACTTGGAACACAAGACTTTGCAAGGATGAATGTTGAAAATTATCTTTGAATGTATTTCAAAAAGAAAAAGCTATTATTAAAAAAAAAAAAGAAAGAAAAGAAAAGATAACTCCAAAAGGTAGGCTGGCATCATTGTTAGAATACTGGAGATGGTTCAAGTTTCACCTCAGATATTTATTGTGTGTGACTTTGTCCAAGACATTTCTACACTCTGGCATCAGTTTACTCATATGTAAAAGGGGAAAGTAAATTATTGGTGGGGTTTTTTAATGAGGATCAAGTGAAATCGTGTATATAGAGGTGAAAGTGGTTTTTCATTTCCTGATGATCACTTTTTAATTCTCATTTGTCCAATTACTACTGGCTTTCTTATATGTAAACTTCATCTAATCACTTTTCCAAAATCCCAACTTCCTTTAAGTCCTAGCTAAAATCCCATCTTTTGCTGAATATCTTTCCCAATCCCTCTTATTTCTAATTCTTCCCTCTGTTTATTATTTCCTATTTATCCTGTGTATTGCTTATTTATACATATTTCTTTGTTGCCTGCCTCATTTAAGGCAAGGACAGGGACTATCTTTTGCCTCTTTTTATATCCCCAGTATTTAGCACAGTGCCTGGAATATAGTAAGTGCTGAATTAATATTTATTGAATGATTGATCACTGAATTTGAATCAGAGAATTTAGAGCTACAGGGACACTAGAGTTCAACAATTCAAATTCTTCATTTCACAGATGAAGGAACTGAGGCCCAGAGATGGAAAATGATGTCTCCATGATCATAGACACATCTAAAAGGCAGCTAGATGGTGCAGTGGATAAAGCACTGGTCCTGAAGACTGGAGGACCTGAGTTCAAATTTGGCCTCAGACACTTAACACTTCCTAGCTGTGTGACCCTGGCTAAGTCACTTAATCTTAAGAGCTTCAGAAAAACATAACATCATCTAAAATGGCAAACATAGGATCTACCAACCTTTTAAACTAACTTGAGCTTACTCCTCATGTTCCATAAAAATAAAAACATCCATCCAGAAATTAAACATGCTCATTGAAAGTACCTAAATGTTCATTGAAAAATTCCCTAAATGTAGACTCCCTTTATCAATATAGATTGAAGGTCACCTGTCAGTAATACCAGCTTGCATTTATATAACATTTTAAGGTTTGCAAAATGTTTTAGACCAGAAGTTATTAATCTCATTTTGTTATAGAACTCTTTGGCAAAGCCCTCGGTTGTTGCCTTATAGAATCCTTCTCACAACTTTTTAAAAAAAGTTTTTATTTTAGAATTTTAATGTATGGAATAAAACAAGCATTTTCATAATATAGTATAATAAAAAAGATGATTGCATATGAAACTGCAATTCTGTTATGTATTATTTGCTCTTTTAAATGCATCATAAAGTTATCAAGTAAATTTCCTTTTTTTCTTTTTTTATCCTCCCTTGTAGGGGTGGGTCAAGTGGGCAGTGGGACAGTGGGGACAGAAAATAAGGACACACGGACACAGATTAAAAAAAGGCTGAGAAAAAGAAGATAGTAAGTAAAAATAAAACAGGGAAATTCACAAATAGTAATTATAACTATGGGATGTTTATATCAGTTCTCTTTGTGGCAGCAAAGAAATGGAAATTGCAGGAACCCCCATCAATTGGGGAATGACTAAATAAGTTGTGGTGTATGGTTGGGATGGAGTACTGCTGTCCCACAAGAAATCATGAATTCAATGATTTTTTAAAAAGCATGGAAAGACTTACATGAAATGGTGAAGAACAAAGTGAGCATAACCAAGAGAACATTTTCAATGCATAAAAACAACATTGATTTTGTGCATAAAATATGTATTAATATGTCTTTAGTGAAAATAAAGATGGAATTTTTTTCCCATTCAAATTCATGAGCCTTCTAATATCTATGAAAGACTCTTTGGGGAATAAGAGGATGGCAGAAAAGGAGCTCCTGCCTTAGATAAATTATGTCATTTGATCCTTATTATAAATATGTGTGACAGGACCTATTACTTTTCCAATTGAACAGATAAAGCAATTGAGGCACAGAAAAGTTACATGACCTACCAAATGTTGTAGAGTCATTAAGTGTCTGAGGTGGGACCCAATGCAAGTCTACTTGAGTTCAAGCCCAGCACTCCATCCTTTGCTCCAAACCTGTTTTTATAAAGCCTATTGTCTTTATCAAGGTAAAAAGGTCATGGTTTTGGCTACACAAATGGCAGCATTAACATTTGAAAGGTAAGTCCCCCCCAAGCCCTTGCATAGATTGCTTATTTTTGAGGTATTGGTCCATTCCATTAGATTGCTCCCTTTAATGATCCCTTTGTTTCCAAGGAGGTCATTTTCAGTAGATAATACCCAATATTCAAATGAACCAGATGAGACAAGATGGGGGGAGAGAAGGTGGGAGAGACCATTTTGTTTTGGGATCACAGGTTTTTAGATCTAAATGGGAGCTTGGAGACAAAAATAGTCTAACCCTCTCATTTGACAGTTGAGTAAAGGAAGGCTCAGGGAGTTGAATGGTCTTGCCTGAAGTCACTCAGTAATAAGTGACACAGCTGAATTTGGAACCTAGGTCCAGAATTTCACTTTCTCTGAAGTCAAGTCAAAATGCCTTGTGTTTCCCTGCACTCCCCCTCTGCCCTCCCGTCCCCAAGTCTACTAGGTTTCCTAGGGACACACAATGTCTTCTGAAGAAGGCAGAAAGATAAAAGCAACTTTTGTTTAAACAGAGAAAACCAGCACCCAGTGCCATAGTGATTCTTGACTGTTTGTGTGTTTTATGTTATGAGCTTAACTTCCTTTGATTTCTGGGCAAGTTTGAAAAATCATTTTTTTAAAATGACAAAAAAAAAGTATTAAACCTGGAAATAAAAATGCAAATATTAGGATTCTGACTATGAAGCACACCTGGCTTCTTACTGCCAGTTTTGGTTTAGTTAAATTAGAATTTTCTCTATTGCCCACATGATAGGCTCTAAAAACTCTCCTTGGGCAGCTGGCCCATTGAGGCAGCACTGGTGCCCTTACACCAGTGGTCCTGAATCCATCCCATTTAAATGCAGCCACTTGGATATGGCTCATCTACCAAATACCAAAACCAATGGACTTGTGCTGAATTTTTCTGGGCTGTTGTTGTTATTTTTGTGTATGCGGTTTTGTGTTTTGTGGCCAATCAGCCTGGTGTCGTTCCTTGTGTAGCTGACATTGCTGTCCTAGAGATAAGAATACTCTTTTCCTAAAAACTCCAGGTCTGAAAATTTCACTGGCAATTCTGCCCATTCCCAGAGGGCAGTGCCTTTCCCAGAGCTCATCGTGCAAATCTGGCCAAGCACTTCTCTCAAATGTTGGACAAAGAGTATAGGATCTCAGACTTAGAGAAGGGTCCTCAGAAGCCATCTACTCCAACCTACTATTTTTACAGATTAGGAAACCGAGGTTCAAGGACACACAGGTAATAAGTCGCAGGTTTTCCCCTTATTCCAAACCATCTTCTTTATCCACTGAAAAAAGATTTTTGTTCAGAGACAGGTTGGATCAAGTTCCTTCAGATTCCAATATCTTGCGATTCATGATACAGTGGAAAGAGCTCTCAAGTCAGAAGATCTAAGTTTAAATTTCACCTCCGCTGCTTCCCACCTGTGTGATTTTAACCATATCATTTCTCCTCTCTAGGCTTCATATGTAAAATGAAGGTATTAAATTTAATGGTCCCTGACACCTCTTCCAGCTCTTAATTTAAGATCCTGAGATACTAAGTTGTAATGCTTTGGGAAGCCCAAATATTAGTCATCGCTGACCCATTCATGGGATGAAAAGCAGATATAGCTGGATCAGGTGCTTATGACTTGTCTGGGTGGATCCCTGAATATTATTCACTTAGCTGCTTGGAAAATATGGCTTATCATTTAAAGTAACCGTTGTCAAAGTATGGTATGGAACCATTTACTAAGACCTTTAAATTTTGGACCATGTGATCCAAACTAATTTCATGATAATTCTAAGATATTTGAGTTTCTAAAATGATTAATATCAATAGATATAAGCCACATAAACAAAATTTAGATAGAGAAGCTCAATATTTTTAAGAGAATAAAGGGTTCTGAAAAGCAGCTATGTTCAAAGCCAATCACAGATACTTACTATCTGTGTGAGCCTGAATAAGTCATTTAACCCTATTTGCCTCAGTTTTCTCATCTGTAAAATGAGCAAGAAAAAGAAATAGCAAAATCCTCCGGGATTTTTGCCAAGAAAACCCCAAATGGAATCACGAAGGGTCAGGATGACTGTTATGACTAAACAACAACAACAAAAAAGAGGTTTTGAGACTAAAACATTTGAGAACCACTAGCATAATCTATCATTTTGTGGAAGGGCCCAATGTTTCTAGATTTTATAACATAAAGTCTAGTGTTTTTCAGGGATGTTTTCAAGGAATAATAACGGTAGTGATGACAACAATTGGCATTTTCCAGAGCTTTAGTTTTACTTAGCATTTTCTTAATAAACATAGCAACAATAACAACATCAAGAGAATGTTTTAAGGCTTGCAAAGTTCTTTAAATGTGTCATTTCTGTTGATCCCTACAAGAATCCTCTCAGATAATTTAATATTATTAATGCCCATTTTACAGATAAAGAAAGTTTTTTTCATCAATTTATTCAAGCTCACAGTTAGTAAGTATCTGGGTCAGAATTTGAACTTTGGTCTTCCTAATTCCAGGTCCAGCACTCTAGCCACTGTACCATTTAGATTCCTTTCAAGTTTATTATTGAAAGTTTCATTATTCACATTCTACAGCCTATCAAATTAAACATCAAAGAAATCAAGTGATTTGCCCACACACACAATCAGTAAATACTAGGGATGACATGGAACATAAATCTTCAAGCCCATGTCACAATTTTTGTATTTTGATTCAATCTGATGACAAAATTTGTGTGATC
This sequence comes from Sarcophilus harrisii, assembly GCF_902635505.1. Taxonomy (NCBI): domain Eukaryota; kingdom Metazoa; phylum Chordata; class Mammalia; order Dasyuromorphia; family Dasyuridae; genus Sarcophilus; species Sarcophilus harrisii. Next base: position 39,585,703 of record NC_045428.1, on the reverse strand, counting down.
TTGGACAAGTTATTTGTCGCTGCATTTTGGTTTCCTCATTTGTGAGATGAAGGGGTTAGAGAAGGGACTTCAGAGTTTCCTTCCAGATCTGAATAAATATTCTTTAAAATTTGGAGTTATTTTCCCTAATCTCCTTAATATATAGTAACTCTCTGCCTGAACCATGCCCTCTCCAAAAGAATATATTCACTAAGCTTAATTAAATGCATGATAATAGACAAACTAGTGTGTAACATGTCAAGCGTGGGGGAAAGTGTCACACACACAAAAAGAAATTGACAGCTCTCATAACTCTTCTTAAGGATCTGTGATATTTATGTGCATTTGCTATTCATGACCGAATCATTGTATTCCTCACATATAGCACTCCCATGGCCATGCTTTTACTGAGTTTACTCTCCTGAATAAAATACACTCTTTTCTCTCCTTCATTTCTTAGCATCCCTACTTCCCTTCAATGCATAGCTTGAGCACCACCTTCAATATGAAGCCTTCCCTGACCCCTGAAGCTAGTGGTACTATTAATAATAGCATAGTAATCATAATTATAATAACAACAGCTGCATTTACATACGATTTTAAAGTTTACAAATTGCTGTATATATTTTGTAGATAATGATACATGTTGTCTCCCATCATCAGATTATAATCTCCTTGAGGCCAGAGACTATCCTACTGTTACCTTTGTATTGCCTGAACCTGGTATGAAATAATCTCTCAATAAATGTTTCCTGGGAAACAATTTTTACAGCCAATGTTTCTGATAAAGACCTTATTTCTAAAATTTATAGAGAACTGAGTCAAATTTATAAGAAATCAGGTCATCCCCCAATTGATAAAAGGTCAAAGGATATGAACAGACAATTTTCAGATGAAGAAATTAAAATCATTTGTAGTCATATAAAAATGTTCTAAATCACTGGTGACTAGAAAAATACAAATTAGGACAACTCTGAGATACTACCTCATACTTATGAGATTGGCTAAGATGACAGGAAAAAATAACGATAAATGTTGGAGGGGATGTGGGGAAATTAAGACACTAATGCATTGTTGGTAGAGTTGTGAACTGATCCAGCCCTTCTGAAGAGCAATTTGGGGCATACCCTCTTATCCAGCAGTGTGTCTACTGGGTCTATATCCCAAAGAAATCATAAAAGGGGGAAAAGGAACCACATGTACAAAATTTTTTGTGGTTCTTTGCTACCACAAATTGAATGGCTGCCCATCAATTGAGGGATGGCGGAATAATTTGCAGTATTTGAATATAAAATACTATTGCAGGGCAATTTCAGAAAAGCCTGGAAAGAATTACATGAACTGATGCTGAACAAAGCAAGCAGAACCAGGAGAACATTGTGCACAGTAGCAACCATATTGTACAAAGATTGACTATAACTGACTTAGCTTTTCTCAGCAATGCGGTGATCTAAGTCAATTCCAATAGACTTGGGATGGAAAATGTTATCTGCATTCAGAGAAAAAATTATAGTGACTGAATGTGGATCAAAGCATCCATATTTTGGTTTGTTTTTTATTTCTTGTGAATTTCCTTCTTTGTTTTGATTTTCTTTTATAATATAATTAATATGGAAATATGTTTAAAGTGATTGTATGTGTATAGTCTATATCATATTTCTTGTTTTTGGGGGGAGGAGGAAGGAAAGGAAGGAGAAAAAAATTGGAACTCAAAATCTTGCATATAATTGGGAAAAATAGTATGAAATGAATAACAATAAATAAATAAATGCTTATTAAGTGATTGACAGATGAAGGGGGTGCAGTGATTTTTGTTCATAGACAAATAACTGGGAAATCTTAGAGATGGGATATGAATAGAGATGAGTTCATTTCAAATATGATTTTTCCTGAGCTCTCCAAATGCTGGCATATCCACATAATTAATTACCTTGTTGTTTTAAAAAATATTTAAAATACTTATGTATATACATGTTATGTGCCACAATCAAACAACAGCTGGTGGTAAGCGACTGAGAGGCTAACACAGTGGTCCATAAACCCACAATCAATTTATGCTTGGTAGGAACAGGAATTCAAGCCAGGTCTCACTGAGTCCAAGGTCAACACTCTGCCCACTATGCTTGACATGTTATATACTAGTTTGTCTATCATCATGCATTTAAGCTTAATAAATACATTCTTTTAGGAAGGGGATGGTTCAGGAAGAGAGTTACTTAAGGGAGTTTAGTTTAAGTTATTAAGGGAGATTAGGGATATTTGGAAGAATAACTCCAAATTTTTAAAAACATATCTTTAGATCTTTAGAAGGAAACTCAGAGGCTTCTTCTCCAACCCACCCACCCCCATCTCATAAATGAGGAAACCAAGATGCAGAGAAAGATAACTTGTCCAAGGTCACACAATTAGCATTCAGCAGAGTTAGAATCAAAAGGATCACCGAAAAAGATATTTTCTTTGTAATTTTCATTAATAGGATCCAATTAAACTGAGAGGCTGTTTATAGGAAAGCTTACATGTTAGGTACCATAGAGAGAAAACACCCTATACTTTAAGATTCATCTAAGAATGAAAAGTTGCAAAGCAGCCTTCTTTGGTTCCATTTCCAACTTTTTCATTATTTTCTTTAATAATGGCTAATTTTAAGAGAAGGGAAAAAGCAGACAACTCTGGAGCTGCATTTCATATGTGAGCCATCAAACCCATTTGGACCCAATGTTATGCCACCTTGTGGAAAAGCCAAGCTCCCTTTAAGAGGTAAACTCACCAGAAAAATGTCTTATCTCCTAGTTCATAAAAAGCCAGAAGTAGAAATCCATAGTCAGTTCAATTCAGCAGGCACTTATTAAGTGATCACTGTATGCCTGGCTGAATGCTGGGGATAGAAAAGCAAAAATTTAAATAGCCCCCATCTTCATAAATTTTACATTCTATTGGAAAGAAACTCCACAAAGAAATAAGAGAAAATATATGCAATAACCTAAACAAAGGACAAGCATTTATCAAGTGCCCGCTATGTTCCTATACAGATGCGAAGACCAAAAGAAAACTTCCTGCCCTCAAAAAGCTTATATTTGCTGGGAGGAAAAAACAAACACAAGCAAACAAATCCATCCATAAGTAAATAAATACTGAGTGTGAACAGCAGTTATACAGAGCAATTTCAAGAGGTCTAATCTGAAAAGACCTCCTTCACTTTCTTCCCTATGTTCACATCAGCAACTTTAACCTAGTATCAGAACATGATGGCAAGTATCTCAGATAGCAACCTGATGAAAAACTTAGTTTCAATATTGATTGGGTTCAATTGTGTTCTCTCTCTCTCTCTCTCTCTCTCTCTCTCTCTCTCTCTCTCTCTCTTCCTCCCTTTTTCTCTCTTCCATCCTTCCTTCTCTCCCTCCCTCCTTCTCCCTTCTTTCTCTCATTCTCTCTTTCTCCTCCTCCCTCCCCCTCTCTTTCTTACTTTCCTCCTCCTCTTTCTCTTTCTGTCTGTCTCTGAGTCTCTTTCTTTCTTTCCTGCCTTTCTTCTCCTTTTCCTCTCTATTTCTTTTTTCTTTCAACTCCTTCTTTTATTCCTCTTCCTCCTCCTTTCTTTCCTTTTCCAGCTCATCTCTCTGAAAGAGAGAAGGAGGAAGGGTCTTACTGAAGCCAACCCTTCAGTTTGAGTCTTAGAGATGCTCTGGGGACTCACTAGAAGGCCAGAGTAAGGGGAGAGGGGTGAATAATAAAGTTTTCACTGTATTCCTAGAAAAAAATACCCCTCATTTCCCATCCCCCCATACACACCAATGACAATTAATTATCCTCTTAATTATAGTGAACAAAACCCAGTTGACATATGGCCTTTTAACCTCTCATAAATGTCACATTTTCTTCTCATTAAAATCATAAATGAGAAAGCATAGCCCTCCTATGTTGGTGGTAGGAATTGTTTTGTCCAGACTTGTCTACTTAGGCTAAGAACAGCTAGGGGAGGTCTCCTTGTGGTCATATTTGGTGAGAATGGCCCATCTCAAGGAGAATGATATAGAGAGGGGCTGAGTGTCCACAATTATGTCATAATAAGGATAGCTGATATTTATGAGCTCATTGAACTTTACAAAGAGGTAGCATGACATAGTTGATGAAGAACCAGCTTCTGGTCCATGACAGTGGACTTCAATATGGACTTCAAATAGTCCCATCTTCATAAATCTTACATTCTATTGGAAAGAAACTCCTCAAAGAAAGTTCAAAGTTCGAATTCTTCCTGGCTGTGTGATCTTTGGGCAAGTCACTTAAATTCTGTTCATCTCAGTGTCTTCATCTGTAAAATGGGGTTGGTAATGTCACCTAGCTCTCAGGATTGTTGTTGGAATTAAATGAGATAGCTGTGAAGAGCTTTGCATTACTCGTTGCTAGTTATCCAATGACAAGATTTAACAACAGATATGTGGGGTTAGTGTAAGTGAGGAGCCGAGCATGACATGGAGGTTGTAAGCCTGGATGACTGGGAGGATGGCAAAATTTCCAAACATCATCAGATGGTTGGAAAGAGGGAAGGGTCTATGGAGAAAAACAGTGAGTTTTATTGAACAGGATGGATTTGAGATCCTTAGGAGGCATTTGATGGGAGATGTCCAAAAGTGGTTGCTACTGTTGGACTCAAGCTTAGGGAAATGACCTTGGAAGAGGTCATTAGTTTGTGTGTGTGTGTGTGTGTGTGTGTGTGTGTGTGTGTGTGTGTGTTTTACAGATGAGAAAGCTGAAGCCCAGAAAACGGAAGTGACTTGGCTAAAGTCACAAAATTAGAAAATGGTAGTGTCAGTTTTTGACCTCAAATTCTCTAGCTCTAAGTCTAAAGCTATTTCAACTGGACCAGGTGGCCTCTGGGTACTTGGGGCAAATGATAAATATGTGTACATAATAAGCACAGACATGCCATCAAAAATACATCTTGAAAAAGAATCAAGATGTGTTGCTAAGAGTACTTGGAAGAAGCTCCTTTGAAGAGACTGTTCCTTCATCAAAGTCCTTCCTCCTCATGATGTGGAAGAGACACTGGCTAGAGAACAGAGAAGATCCAGAAAAAATCTGAAAGGCTTTGAGAACAGATGTGATCATGGTCTTTTGGTGGAAGAGCCAAGATCTCTGAAAGGCAGGAACTGCTTTGTCTGTTTAGCTCTGAATTGAATTGAATTAAGTTGACTGGTTCCGATCCAAGCTGGTGGGCACTGGGAAGGGATGCTTGAGGGAGAATTCCTGCCTCAGGGGACCCTCTGACACCCTTTATGTTTCTAAGAAGACAAAATGGAAGCTTGTGTTGAAGGAAAGTGATGTGGGAAGTGGAGGGTGATAGAGTTCATGAAGGAATTGACATGGAGCTCCATTCTGTGCCAGCACTTTCCCCTCTCTAGGTAAGATTTCCTCTAACTCAGGGTTTTTACTGCTACGCATATTGCATTTCTGTTCAGTGTTCCTCCTTAGATCCATTTTAGGTGATAACTGAATAAACTCCTAGAGTACCTAATTGCTTCAGCCCACAGCACCCATCTTGTCTCATAGGAAACCACTTGACTCATACTGATTTTGCCTTTATCCCATAATTTCTCCTCTCTCACACAATCTTTCCACTCTCTAGCAGTGACACAATGGAGCTGAAAAGCTTAAGAAATCCAGAATGACTACGGGACTCAACTTTTTTATGCTCAGGAGGAACAGAAAGAGCTTCTGGGCTGCTTCATAAGCATGGAAAGATAAAGCATTATTAAAGACGGCAAAGAGGGAAAGGATAAGACTGAATGGAACTTGGAGTAAAATCAATTTGATTTAATTCAACAAGAATTTTTTTCCAGGAAGATCTGCTTTATTTATTTTTAATAGTATTTTGTTTTTCCAAATACATGCAAATTCAATTTTCAATATTCACCTTGGCAGAACATTGTGTTCCAAACTTTTCTCCCTCCATCCTCTCTCCCACCTACCCAAGACAGCAAGCAAGCTGAAATAAGTTAGGTACATGTAATTCTTCTAAATGTATTTCCATATTGATCATGCTATACCAGAAAAATCAGATCAGAAAAGAAAAAAAAATGAGAAAGGAAAAAAACAAACAAGCAAATAATTACAACAAAAGGTGAAAATACTATCCTTTGATCCTCATTCTATAGTTTTCTCTCTGGATACAAATGGCATTTTCCATCACAAGTCAATAAGCATTTATTAAACACCAACTTTATGGCATTGGGGATATAATAGGTATGTTACATAACTATTGTAAAAAAAGAGTGAAAAGGGAGAGAGAGCTAGAGAAGAAATGAGAAAAGGCTTCTCAAACAGTAGCATCTAAGTCAAATCTTGAAGGAAAACAAGGATATAGAGAGGGAAAGAAGTGTGTAAAAGTGGAAGGAAAGGTGACTGCCATAGACAAAGGCGTGGATGTAGAAGATGGAGTGATGAGTTCATGGAAACATCAATACTCTAGTTAGCTGGAATATAGAGTTTATGGTGGGTAATAGTATGGATTCGGACTGGAAAGGTAAATGAAAATCTAGTGGCCCCAAGTCTCAAGCTGAATTGAAAGAGACTAAAAGAAAATTAGGGGTTCAAAGAGGTGAAATGAAGAGGCAGGGCATTCCATGAATGAGGGGACAGCTTATACTCAGGGAGAAGGATGGGAGATAGAACATCATAAGGGAGTAGCAAGTATCCGTTCTTAATGGACCAAAAATTGTGTGAGAAGTGGTATCATGTCTGGAAAGATAGTTTGGGGCCTGATTGTCAGGGGCTTTAAATGCCAAATAAAGGAATCTGTGTTTTATCCTATAGGCAACAAGGAGCTATTGGTGCTTCTAGAGAAGGAGAGTGATGCGGTCAGATCTGTATTTTAGGGTTATCACTCTGGGAACCATATAGAGGATGGATTGGACTGAGAGGAGACTAAGAAGAGGAAGTCCCATTGGCCAGCTATTGAAATGGAAGGTGATGAGGTTCTGCTGTAGTGTGAGTAGAGAGAAGGGGATGAATGTGAGAGAGCTTATAAGAACAGAATCAAGACTTATCAAATGATGTGTAAAGTGTAAGGAAGGGAAGAAATAGGGACTGTGGGAGGAGAGGGGAAGTTTCTTGTCCCAGGAGATTTCTGTTCCCTTGGGAGTTATTAATTTTCAAAGGCATTAGAAGGCTAAAATTTTAGGATGAATGAAATATAGCAAATAAAAAAAATTAAATAGATATATCATTGATTTCTTTTTAGTTCCCTAGCATTTGTACAGTGAAATTTTAGTAAGTGCCAAGTTTTTCTCTTTTCAAATAGTAAAACTACCCCATTCCAGACTAATAGCCCAGTCTTACTCATGTATCTTTTTTTTTCTTTTTTAACATTTAATTTAATTTATTCTGAACTTGAGAAATAAAGCAAGTATTTCCATTAACATAGTAGAATAGAAAAAAATTGTTCATGAAACTGCAAACCTTGATAATAGTAGAAACTTGTAATTCTAGAGGCCTTAAAGGTTTACAAAGTGTTTAGTATACATTAGAATCAACGTGGCACGGTGGATAGGGCTTTGGCTTTGGAATCAGGAAGCTCTATCTCTGGCTGTATGGCCATCTATAAGTCATTTAACTTCTCAGTGCACCGGGCAATTCTTTTAGCCTTCGTTGCAGAGATAGTGCCAACCTGCAGTGATGGAGGGAATGTACTCATCTGGGAGTTCCCTATCCCAGTGAAATCCTCTGTCCAGATCCTGTCCTTATAGAATGTTGTTGGTCAGTCAGTATGTCTGACTCTTTATGACCCCATTTGTAGTTTTCTTCCCAAAGATACACAAGTTATTTGTCATTTCTTTTCCAACTTGTTTTACAGATAAGAAAATTGAGCCAAATAGGGTTAAGGGATTCATCCAGGGTTACATAGCTAGTAAGTCTCTGAAGCTGGCTTTGAACTCAGGTCCTCCCGACTGCAGCCTTGAATCCACTAGCTTCCCCGCCCCATCTCTATCAACATTATCTCATACAATCTTCACAACAATTAGGAGTTGAGCATCATTATATATTTAAAAAAAAAAAAAACTATTGTTCAGGTGAAAAGCTGAGGTTGAAGGAAACTAAGGTGACAGACAGCAAAAAGGAGAGACCAAATTTGAACCCCATTTTCTACCTTTAAATTTCATAAAGCTCTTGCCATTATATGACCTCCTATCTTCCTCCTCAAATTGCTACGTGTCCTATATTTGAAGTGCATTAAAATGAAATTTGTTTTAAGAATTTCTGAACACTTCACACCTCCTTTGAGACAGCGACATCCTGGGGTGTTCTCACAAAACCAGGGCTCGGAATCGTTGCCTTTGAACAGTGAAGAAATAGATGAGTTTTTCCTCTCGGATTGTCTTTGGATAGAGTTCTGCAGACGCTGCTCTACAAGCAAAACCTTGATGCTGTGGAAAGAGCTTCCTTGGGTATCACCCACTGGGCTCCCACCTCTTCCCCCTTTCTCCCCTGCTTTGTTTACCATATGCAAACCACTCCAAAGCTCATGAATGTGCATTTCTAACGCTGACACCTTTCTCCCAATGAAATCCTGTCTCCGTCTCCTACCACGGTCGGGTTTTTAGCACAAGGAAGATGGCAATGACCTTCTGAACCGCTCTGCTGTTAGACTTCGCCAAAGTGACTCATGAAATACTTGCCGAGGAATCACGGGAGAAAACAGCTCAGCAAGACGGTGCCCCAACTTAATAATAGGGAAAAGACATTTTCAAAGGACTGTGCTGCGTTTCTTTTGAAGACGCGGCTCCTGGTTTTCAAGGTATCTGACCTGACCTGATTGAATTCTGAAATAAGCAGAGCTGAAAGAGAGACCCTGCATGTGTTATCATGATGTGCTTTGCGGAGGCGAAGCCCAAACACGTCCCCCCGGCAAATGAAATGAGCGCTCCATGGTGAGTTCAGGGTGGCCCATTTCAGAGTGGAACCTTTTAAAACATAAATATGACAATTTCTGGAGCTGTTAAGTAGGCCACTCATCCACTTACCAGCCAATAAATGGTTCTTTCTTTCTGTTTACTTGCAACCTTCTCTGGTTCTTTTATCTCCCTCGTGTCTTTATTCCATATTCTTTTTTCCAGAAACGGCTAATTATGCAACACTGGAGAGACCACACCTTATTTCACCGGATTACCCTCATGCAAATGAGCACGCTTCAATTCCACCAACACTGATGAATCCCTCACTGGGTGCTAGGCACATAGTAAATCCACCGACAAACAAAAGTTTATGTGAATCTTGCAGATCCCCATAGCATGAAGGCTCACCTAGAATGTTCCCTACCCTTCATCCTCCATAATTCCATTCAACCAACACTTATTAATCCCCCTAGGTAATAGTCACATAATATATCCATTGACACATATTTTTATGAATTTTCCAGGTCCCCCATATTTACCTGAAATGTCCTTTACCCTCATGTCCATCTTCTGACATCGTGACCAATTTTCAAAGCCTGATGCTCAAATGCTACCTCCTCCCTGAAGCCTTCCTTGGGAGGAGGGTGGGAATGAGCAGAAAGAAATGCTTGTCATCTGTTTCTCTTCTTGTTCCTCCTAGCACTCTTAGAAGCCAATTATTCGATCAAAAGTCATTTATGAAGCGCTTACTATGTTCCAGGCTACGTGATGTGGATACAAAGAGAGGCAGAAAAATCTCTGCCATTAAGGAACTCATGTCTTAATGGCAGAAGCAAGCATGGGAATAACGGCGTACATACAAGATACATATGGAGCAGATCAAAGATCTCTTAGCACTTTGAAAAAATTATTATAATAGCTGTTATTTAGGTAGAATTTTAAGGTTTATGAAATGCTTTCTCAATATTAGACTCTTGTAGTAACTCTGTGAGGGAGGTGCTATTCTTATGTCTATTTTCATGATGAGCAAACTGAGACTATGAGAAGTTAAGGTCTCACAACTAGTATCTGAGGGGGAATCATAACTCATTAACTTAAAATTTATAAGGGTTCTTATAGGTCATTAAATCCAATCCCTTCATTTTACAAGTGAGGAAATTGGACACCAGAGAGGTTAAATGTCTCACATATGATCACACAACTAATAAGTATCTGAGGATGGACTTCTTGACTGGAGATCTGAAACGCTTACTAGTGATACTAGCTAAAGGAGGAAAGTAAGAGCATATCTGAAAAAAATAATAATAATAAAGAGCACATCTGCTCTAGAGCCTGAGTTCACATCTGCCTCAGACACTGTGTAATTCTAGATAAGTTACTTCTGTTTTCCTCAGTTTCCTCAACTGTGAAATGGAGGTAATAACAACACCTTCCTTACAAGATTTCTGAAGATCAAATGATATAATTTTTGTAAAATGCTGACCACAGGGTCTGACAAATTGCAGGTGATTAGTAAATGCTTCCTCCCTTTTCTTTCCCTCCCCCCATTTTTATTTGGAATGGATTCAGTCATGATCATGTTTGTTTTGATATATTTCTATGAGAAGATCCAGTTACTTGGCACTCATCTTAGATAAGATTTTGTAAAACTATCTGATCTTGTAAAGTCATTGTTATCTCATCACCAAATTTTGAATCTCAGTTTCTGCACCATTCATTTACAAGTTCTTCATTGTCCTTCTCCTTCTTGGAAGATTATGAATAATATTCACACAGATCTACCTCAAAGGATGCTCATTTTTTTTGCCCATCAGGCTATTTGTTGCCTCTCTGCTTTGGTTTCCCATTTGAATCCTGAGGAAATTTAAACATGTAACAGAAACATTTCAATCCTCCTAAATGCTCACTCACTATCTGGAATGCTCTCCCTCTTGATTCCTGTGTCCTAGAATCCCAGCTTCTATTACCACCTCCTACAAGAAATCTTTCCTACTAAGACTCCATCTCTCCCTGGTTTTTCATGTTCTTTTTCTAGTGAAATTACTTTTTATTTTATTTTATTTTATTTGTTTGTTTATTTATTTATTTGCTGAGGTGATTGGGGTTAAGTGATTTGTCCAGGGTCACACAGCTAGGAAGTGTTAAGTGTCTGAGACCAGATTTGAACTCAGGTTCTCCTGATTTCAGGGCTGGTGCTCTATCCACTGCACCATCTAGCTGCCCCACTTTTTATTTTTTACATATACTTTCGACCTGCGTGCAGACTATCTCACTCCAGTAAAATGAAAGTTCTTTGAAGTCAGGGAAGATTAATATTTGTTTTTATATTCTAAATAACTAGTGCAATTCCTCATTCCTAGTAGGTACTAACAAATTTTTGTTTCTAAATTACACTGGTTCTCAAAGGGTTTCCTGGATTGACTCCTCAGGAAGCCAAATAGTTGAAAAAAAATGACTGAATTACATTTGTATGCTTGTACAAAGACTTCCTACTAGACTGTGGGATTCTTTAGACATTGGAGATACTCTTGCCTACTACCCAGGGGATAGGGCACAGACAGAGAAAAATAGATATCAGGTATTTTTCTCTCTATTCCCAGTATTTAACAGAGTTCCTTATATGTGTTATTACCCAGCCATTTTCAGCTATGTCCAACGTTTCATCCTCTCCCCCACTTCAGGTTTTCTTGACAATGATACTCAAGTGGTTTGTTATTTCTTTCCCTAGCTCACTTTACAGATGAGGAAACTGAGGCAACTAGTGTTAAGTGACTTGTTCAGGATCACACAAATTGTAGGCATCTGAGGCTGTATTTGAACTCAGGTTTTTCTATCTCTAGCCCTGGTACTTTATTCACTGTACTACTAAGAAATCCTTCCTTCTACAAAAGTTAAGTGTTTAATTAATATTTATTGACTAGTTAACTAAAGATACACCATCAACTAAAGACTCTAACTAATGTCAGGGAGAGTAGTATTCCAAACAAAGATTAAATTTGTGCTTTGGACTCCCAAATAGCTGGTGCCAAATAGAAGTCCATCGCTTCTATCAATTATCTGACTGAAGGTCAGAAGTTCCTTGTTAAATTTTAATTTAACTCTTTGTGTTGATTCTATGGTGTCAAAACCCATTTTAGCGGATTTTGCCAAGAGAACACCAGAGATTCTATGGAGGGTATGGCTACAAAACAGATTTTGTTCACAAGAGCTTCTTTAGATTGGTTTGCAAATGAATTTGAAAAAAACCACAAAAACTAAGGAAGAAGGCAAAATCATTGTCCTCCACGCTTCTGATTCATATATTTGTTATATTTTTTTAAAAAACCAGAAATGGAAACAAATCTTTGCTTTTTGTACCATATCCTGGATAATGTAAAGCCTCCCTTTCTCCCTACATTTTCTTTTTGGGGAACTAGGCACCTGATTTCTTTGATGTAGGAAGTGCTGAATAAAGAAGTTCCTTTTTTTAACCAATACAGAGCAGCATGTCATCTGCAAGTTTTGCCTCATCAATCAGCTTTGGACACTGAGACCTCCAGTGGTTGCCCACATGTAGCCAGTATAGGTAGCTCCCATATCTATATGAAAACTAACCATATCTCCCTAGACAACTTCAGTTTTGGAAGAGGAGATGCCAAATGCAATTCTTCAGATTAAGAATGCCAGACAAAATGCATAAGTTGTGTGTGTGTGCAAATGGTAACCAAAATTTTGAAATAAATACCATGAAACATTGTCAAAATTGGTTTTTAGTACATTACCTATTTGTGTCAGGTTGCATCAACCAAGGACACAAAGGGAAGCATGAGACAGTGGGAAGAGGATGAAATATAGAGTCAAAGAACCCAGACTCAGAGATCTCACTTTTGCCACTTACTGCTTGGAAGTTGCTAATAGATAGATAGATAGATAGATAGATGAATAAATAAATTAATAGATAAATGAATGCATAGATAAATAAATAAAGTAAGGAGATGGGATTCAGCTCTAAATTTTATGACTCTAAAGTCTTTTCTCTCCCTAAACCTCAGTTTCTTTTGTAAAAATGGAAGAGTAAGATAAAATGATGGCTAAGCTTGAAATTTATGATACAAAATCCATTGTTTAATTAAGTTAATTAAAGCTGAACCTCAGTTTCCTTTCCTGTAAAGTAAGTAGGTTGGAATACATGACATCTAAGATCTTTTCCAACATGAATACCATGCTCTTGATGCATTTCCCCCTCCTCCAAGAAAAAGACCATGGAAAATAAATACATCAAATCATCTTTCCTCTTCTGTCCCTCAAATGTCCCCTTCTCTTCTCCCTCTCCCCCCAAAGTAGACTGGAAACCAAATAAACACAAATCCATTCCTGCAATTGTCAAAGCAGCTTTGCCCCTAAGGATGCTGGACATTTCTCCCCTTCCTGATGGTATTTAGGAAGTCCTGCTCAGCTCAATTTTCACTTACCTTCTCATCACAATTTACCCCGAGACAGTTTATAATTTAGGGCAATTATCTCTCTGATGTCTCTCAGTACCCTCCCCAGAAATTCCCACTCTTCCCGCCCTCCTTCCCTCCATTTAAAAATGTTTTCAGATCAAGCCACAGACAAAACCTGAACGGGAGCCAAACTCACCTGGGCCGCCAGACGCAGAAGGCTGACGTAACCCAGAGAACAAGACCCAGGCCTGACAGAGCCAAAGGAAACATTTTGCCCAGACGGGAATGTCTGATGACAGGTCAATCAACCAGAAGAGGTGCCTACTTGTTGTGGTTGCCTCTCCCGTATTTGGTAATGCATGTATACAACTAGCCTAACAACCAAATCTCCTGGAAAGGGGGGATGGTGAACATAGCCTGGTTTGGGGGAAGGAGGACCAGCAGGACAAACTTTATTTTTGTCCTGATTATGCTTGAGCTTTATGATCTAAAATGCCATAGCATGGATGGCTTCTTCAGGGAAAGGAAACCGAAACTTGGGAGTAATTAAGAGTCTCGTCTCATTTATTAGACCTATTGTCATGAAAATATTTTGTTTGTCATTAGTTATTCAATATAATAATCACTCACTCAATTAACCAACATTTTCTGAGTCCCACTCTGTGCCAGGTTCTGTGCATACAATAATCACTCACTCAATTAACCAACATTTTCTGAGTCCCACTCTGTGCCAGGTTCTGTGCATACAGATACACTGAATGAAACACATCTCTTTTCAGAGGGAGATTGTCTTCTTGGGGCTGCAAAATGCTTTATATGTGTTTCTTCATTCAACCCTCACAATAATGCTAAGGGGGAGATGCTATTATTGTCCCCATTGTACAGATAAGGAAATTGAGATGCTATTATTGTCCCCATTGTATAGATAAGGAAGCTGAGACTCCCAACTAGAGTCTAAGGCAGGATTCAAACTCAGTTCATCCTAACTGCAATCAGGAGAGCATCAATTTGCTGTTATACCACATAGCTGTCTCTTCAATTCAATCCAATAATTTTTATTAAGCATCTGATGTGAATAAGATGAGAGGTAATAGATTTAACACATCAGGGACTGAACTTAGCTTCAGAATGATGGGGCTGACTCTGATACGTGTTGGCCATGTGACCCTGAATAAGTTTCTTAGCCTCATAGTGTCCCAGAGAACTCCAGTCAATCGATCAATAATTACATATTAAATATCTACTGTGTGCAAAGCACTGGGATGCAAAGACCTTCTCTTTGCACTTGCCCTACCCAGGGAAGTCAATCATGGCTAACACTGTGATCTACAGTGATATATCCAGCTCTCCCTCAGCTGCCTTGGAGATGTTAAGTGCCATTTGAAAGGGAGGGGAGCACTGCCCTTAAGTTTTCTCTTCCATGACTTACCCCTTATGCACCCACTAGGGACCAGCTAGTCCTAAGAGCTGAGAATACAAACATCAATATGAGACAGTCCCTGCCCTCAAGGAACTTTCATTTTAATATATATCCATTTTATCTATTTAAATAAATTTTTTTCATTTATTTTTTCATTCCTTGCATTTCTAATTGTATTTCTATTTCCATCCTCTCCCAAAGAGCCATCTTTTTGAATAAAGCATTTTAAAAAATGAAAAAAAAAGGTTTTGGGGATGGGTAAAATGTAAGAAGACTGGAAAGGTACAAAGGTACATTAAATCTCACTTTTCACTATAAAATAATATTTGCTGACCATTTTGCAAACTCTGAAGCATTATGTAAGTGTCAGTCAATGCTGTTATTACAAATGTTGTCATCATTATTATCACCATCATGATCAGGAGAGGAGAGAAGGGAGAGGAGGAGGAAAGGGAAGACAGAAAAGGAGAGGAGAAGTCAGATAAGGACACCACAGAAGATAGAAGAGAGAAGGTCAAAAAAGGAGAGGAGAATAGAGGATGAGAAGGGAAAACAGAGGGGGGGGGAAGAGAAGAAAGAGGAGAAGAGGAAAGAAGAAGAGAAAAATGGGGAAAAGAGAAGAAGGAAGAGAAAGGAAGAGGAAAGGAGGAGGAAAAAGAAAGAAGAGAGAAAATTATGAGAGAAGAGAAGATAGGAATAGAGGAAAAGAGAACATGCAAGTTCCATATTATTCTAAAAGCTGTCCCTTTTGGGGACATTGTGAAATTGTGAAATATAGGGATATCTTTTCTGTGACAAAGACTTTAACTATGTATCAACATATATGTGTGTGTGTGTGTGTGTGTGTGTGTGTGTGTATGTTTGAATAAGTTCCCCTATCCCCAAATGGTTCAAGTGCACATAGTTATTTGATTAATTTCAAACTTCCTTCCTCACTAGGAAGAGAATTTCTTAATTCAGTATTGGCCCAATTAATTCCCCGGCAATCCACAAATAAAACAAACAATGTTTTTAGGAGGTGCCATATGGTAGAAATAGATTCATGGCTAATGGGTCATGCACAAGTCACTTGTACCCTCTCTGGGTTCAGGTCTCCTCATCTGAAAGAAGAGTTATTAGAAATAAAAATGTCTCTTCCCCAAGGACTTTCTCAAGAAAGACAACATGTGTTGATGCTTCTTCGGTTTGCCAAGCACTTTACAGATATTTTTCTCATTTTTCCCCTCACTACAACACTGGAAACTAAATGCTATTATTGTCTCTGTTTTGCAGATGAGGAGACTGAGGCATATCAAAGTTAAATGACTTGTCAAAAGTCTTGCTGGCAATAAATATGTGAAATGAATTTGAACTCAGGTCTTCCTGAGTTCAGGTATACTCCCACTAAGCCATCTAGCTGCCACAATATATAAATACAAATTATTTTGGGGAGGAAGCAATTAGCAGCTTGGTGGGATGGAGGGAAAGCAGGAAAAGTCCCATGTAGAAAGTTACATATTATTTGAGCTTTGCTTGGATTAGGGACTCTTAAAAAGTGATGGTAAAAAAAGTAATTTCCTAAGAAAGGAGTCAATCAATGCAAAAATATAGAGGTGGGACATGAGCATTGGGTGTGCAGTACATCACAAGATGATCAGTTGACTATATTGTGGAGTGGAACATTGGCTAATAATATTCGGGGCCAGATCATGAAGTTCTTTAAATCCCAAAGGAGGAGTTTATACTTGATTTGATAAGTGTGGGGAGTCTCTGGAATTTGTTGAGCAAGTGAGCATCACAGACAGAGCTGAGCTTTAGAAAAGTCACTTCAGGGAAAATGATATGAATCAACAATGTCTCATGGGGCCAAACAAGCTGATATGATCTTGTACTGCATTAAGGGGGACAGAGCTTCCAGAAATAGGCAACAGTGGTCGTGCTGTGCCATCAATCACAGAGGATTGTGTCTTATGTTTGATTCTGGGTACTATATTTTGGGAAGAACATTGACCAAGTGGAAAGCCATCAGGGCAGAATCACCAGGATTGGGTATGGGTCAGCCTGAAGAGGAGAAGACTAGGGGGGACATGATTGTTGTTAGTCATGTCAGTCATCTCCAGCTCACTGGAGATGGTTTGCCATTTCCTTCTCCAGTTCATTTTATAGATGAGGAAATTGAAGCAAACAGGATTAAGTGGCTTGCCCAATGTCACACAATTAGTGTCTGAAGCCACATATGAAATCACGAACATGAATCTTCCTGATTCCGAGATGAGTGCTCTATCCCACGGAGCCACCTAAGCTGCCCCAGGGGAACATTATAACTGTCTACTGAAAGGTTGTTGTGGAGAAAAGAGATTGGATTTATTCTGCTTGACTCAGAAGAACTAAGCAATGAGTTGAAGTCTCAAAGAGGAAAGTTTTCCTAACAACTAGTCCACACAGAGTGGAATACCTGGAGAAGTGGGAGGTTTCCTTTCACTCGAAGTATCCAAACAAAAATTGGTTGAATATTTGTTGTGTGTAATGTAATAAGGATTCTTTTCCAGGACTTTTTCTCTATATTCCTGCAGCATTTGGTATTGTGGAGCCCCACCACACTTCTGCTGTATACCTTCTCCTCACCTGCTTCCCCTTTTACCTGTCCAACCCTTCTCCATATCCTTTTATTGACTTTTTATCCATATCACATCTCTTAACTGTGGACTCTTCCCAATGACCTTTTTTTTTTTTCTTCTCTCTTTGCATTCTCTCTTGATGATCTCATCAACTTCCCTGGATTTAATTATCATCTCTATGAACATGATTCACAGATCTATTTATCCAGCCCAGTCTTTTCCTGAAGCTTCAGTCTTGAATCATTAATTGCCTACCAGATAGATATTGGCATAAAGTAGACATTTAATAGATGCTTCTTGATTGATCAGATGGCCTCTAGGGCCATCAGACACTCTTCCAATTCTGGAATCCTGGAGTCCTGTGACTAAGAGATTGCAAATTCTTTCTGTGTCTTTAAATATTGTCTATGATCTTAGTGACTCTATGAAAAGTGACTTTATGGCCCAGATGGTGGGAAAATGAGCATCCTAATGGGTGTGTCTATTATAGTAATCTCTCTTTGTCACTTAAGACTTGAGACCAGGAAGAAGACTTTAATTCCATGGCTCATTACAACATCCATTGGAGACCTGGGGAGCTTCCTTCCTTACCTGGATTACACAATTACTTTCTTTCACAAGCACATCTCCCATTTCGTTTTCACAACCAGCAGTTTGATGTTGTTGATGAAGAGTGAATTCATAGTATCATAGTATTATAGACTTGGGACCTGAAGGGATCTAAGAAATCATCTATCTATTCTGTACTCATTTTATAAATGAGGAAACTGAGATCCGACAAGGTTATTTGTCTAAAGTTATATACAGGTAAGTGGAGCAGAAGAAAGATTCAATCCCATTCATCTGACTCCAACTCCAAAGTTTTTTCCTCTGTCCCACTCTTCCTTCCTCATTAGGAAGTGTCATACTTTAAACTAAGCCTGGTCTTTTAGATCCTAGTACCACAGCAACACAAAACAATGATGACACAATATCCACTTCTTCAATATCTATTACTCCTGAAATATGGGTAGTGTGATGCAATGGAAAGAACACTGGATTGGGAGTCGAAGGACATGGGTTCAAAACTCAGCTCTGCCAATTATTTGTGTGACCTTGTGGGACTCACCTGCTCTTACTTGATGTCAATTCCTTTATCTGTAAAATGAAAGAATTGATTTAGATATGTTCTAGGATCTCTTCTAGTTCTAAATCTATGATGATATAAGACAATTATTTCTATATCTATATCTATATCTTTCTATCGATCTATATCTATGATATAAGACAAAAGGAAGCATGGCATAGAGAAAAAATTGTTACTTTTGGGGTGGCCTGGACCTCTTGGTGAGTCTGGTGAAGATTAAGCAAAACATTATCCTATTCAAAAACAGTGATCATCTGAATGCTTCATATTTCTGGGGTTGGGGAGGTGATATGGGGAGAATGCCTTAACTAAAGTCTGCTCTGAATGAGCTATGGGGTGAGCCAATGTAAAGTTCCTTTCTTTATAGGTTCCTCCTTTCTCTGTTTACTACTGGTGTTAGATGAAAATTTGTACCTAAATGCTTTCACTATTACGAATAGGAGGAATGAAGAAGAAATTGAAAACATACAGAAGTCCCTCTAAAAAGTGAGGGTAAAATTAGCTAGGCAAAGAAAACCATATCTTATAATGGAGCTTGTCTTTTGTTCCCTTGTGGAAGGAAAGAAGGAAGGAAGGAAGGAAGGAAGGAAGGAAGGAAGGAAGGAAGGAAGGAAGGAAGGAAGGAAGGAAGGAAAGAAGGAAGGAAGGAAGGAAAGAGAGAGGGAAGAAGGGAGAGAGGGAAGCAAGGAGGGAGAGAGAGAGGGAGGAAAAGAAAAAGAGGAAGAGGGAAAGAAAGAAAAAGGAAAGAAAAGAAAGAGGAAAAGGAAATCAATAGCTTAGCACAGTGCCTGGTACACAGTAGATGCTTAATAAACACTTGCTGACTGACAAAAAAAAGAATAAAAGTGAGCAAATATTGATCATAGACTGGAAGACTTCTGGAAAGATGGAGGCAACTAAACTTATGATGTCATTACCATAGGGATTGCTGGGTAAGGAAACTCCCTCTAACCAATGTAGATTTATGGTACTTGCTCTGCATCTAATAGCCTAGAATGTGATCTAGAGCAGTGATGTTAAGCTCAAATAAAAATAGAACCACTAAACTATAATAAAAATCCTTGTGGGCCATATATTGATTTAGTTTTCATTATTCAATCATTTTTCAGTCATGTCTCACTCTTCATGACCCCATTTGGGATTTCTCAGCAAAGGTTCTGGAATAATTTGCCTTTTCCTTCTCCCCCTTATTTTACCGAGGAAGAAACTAAGGCAAACAGGTTAAAGTGACGTGCCTAGGATCACACAACTAGTAAGTATCTGAAGCTAGATTTAAACTCAGGATATTGTCTTCCTTATTCCTTGCGATTCCTAGCATTCCTATATCCACTGCACTACCTGGTATTTTTATTTTACTATACTTTTATAAATTTAAAAAATATTTCCCAATCTATATGTTAATCTAGTTTGGGCTGCATTCGGGAGTACTGTGAGCCAAATGGGCCAATTGTTTGACACCTCTGAGCCCTAGAGCACTGAGTTTAATGACTGGCCCACGATTAGTCAGCTAATACATGTCTGAGACAGGCCACAAATTGAGGCTTCCTGGCCTTGGGGTCAGTACTAACCCCTACACATTAAAGCTACCCTTTATGGGAAGATGAAGGAAGGGAGAACAGGTACTATTAAAACTCTCTATCAAATGCTGCCCAAAATAAACGAGGCAGGGCTAGGGCTTTTGTTAATTATATTCCGGTGGGATTTATTTGATACTTGGAAAAGTAGTGTAGCATATTGAATAGAAAGCTAATCTTGAAGCCAGGATGCTGACTGTGTGATGTCTTATTGCTCTGGGCAATTAATTCTCTAAGACCAGATGATCCAGAGGAGCTGCTGACCTGCATTAATAGTAATTTCCCCATTGGGGAGTTCCTTAATCCAAGGAGAACATAGGACCAAGCTCTATCCCTTTGGAAAGGGAAGTACTTTGGAGTTTAACAACCACAGGCCATAGACCTTGTCACGAATTCAGAGTATTGCCAATATTGAAGGGGCAATAATTTATTTAGAATTATTTGTGAAAGTACTCATTTCAAGGTCTTATAGATAGGAGCCGTGGTATTTTTGAGTATATTTGGATCTACTTAGGCTCTGTGACTCTCAATCTCACACTCTGACTACTGAACCCCACTGCCTTCCAGGGACAACCTGAAATAATCTGGTCGGTCCATCAACATCCAATCTAATTCTCGTTTTGTCAGACAAGTGCCACCTTGAGGCTCCAGACAAATTTGAACCCTTACTTTTGTTATTTTTAATAACAATACTGATGGATCTGAATTATCTTTTAAAGTCAAGCAAGAAGAAAAATGGATGTTTCTCTACTGCTGTAAGGTTTGCAGAGCACTTTAAATATACTTGCATAGTTCTAAAGAGATTTCAAGCTAAAAGGATTCTTACAGGCCCTCACTTTACTAAAAGGAAACTGAGTCACGGGGAAGCCAAATGATTAGCTCAAGGTGACACAGGCAGTAAATGACATAGTCAAGATCTGAACTCAGGACCTCTGATTCCGTTCCAAATCCCATCACACAATCAACTCTACTTTTCTGCCCCTCATTTTAGCTTCACAACAACCCTGGGAAGTAAATGCTACAAATGAAAATTGCTCTTGTTCTCCAGATGAAAACACTGACTGAGAGAGGTCATACAATATGTGTCTAAGGTTAGAAATTCAAGGTCTTCATATAGTAGGTTCTTAATAAATATTTATTGGATGGATGAATTGATGACTTTTGTTTATTTTTTCCAACCCAAACATTTCTATGTTTAACCCCTGCTCCCCAGCATCAAGCACTCCCTTGTAATTAAGAAAATTAATTAAGCAAAAAAGAAACAATACTGACCATGTCTGACAGTGGATGTACCCTTCCATCCTGATGGTCCCTCACCTCTCTGTCAAGAAGAGGGAGTCATGTTTTATTATTATCTGAACTAAGATTGGTCATTGCAATCGTCTGACTGCCCTTCGCATTTCCGTGATCGTTCTCACTGTGATATTGTTTCCCTTGCTCTGCTTACTTCACTCTTCCTTCATCCATACAAGTCTTCTCATGAGTCTTTGAATTTGAAAGGTCACTTTTCTAAGGTGAGCAGTGGGACTTTTGCATTGATGAAACTATCTTGAAGCTTTAGGTGTATTGGGGGAATGTCACATGGCAAACTGAGCTACAGGAAACCTCAATTAAAAGTACAGACCAGTAATTTAATCATCAGGCAAAGATCAGATAAGATTCAAGAATATTTTAAAGTTTTAAATCCTGGCCACATAAGATATTCCCATGCAAAAAGACGGAAATCAAACCAAGGCAGGTGAAAAACGAAGCTCTGTCTGTGTATAATCACCTGAAAGGCCCAACAGCGAGTTCCTGCAAATTGCTGAAATTCACATTTCAGAGCAATCCACGGTGCCCCTGTGTCATTCTATAGAAAGCCCAGAAAACCCTGCCATGTCTTGCCAAGTTCACCACAGGGACCCAGCCCTTTTGAACTGATCACATCCAACCATCCTCGGTGAGCTCCGAACCACTTGCCCTCAGTGATGAAAGAGCAAACCCAGGGGGAATCGAGAACTGGGCTTCGGTTTTGAGATTTGTCTCCAGATCAAAATGCCTTCCCAAGCACAAGACCCCCTGGCTGCCGACTACAGAATCAAGCCCTTTCTTTTTTAAACCTGCTTCTAAAGGGAAGGCAGCAGCAGCATTATCTCCTCACCAGAATCATCTTCATCAAACAATGGAGGAGAATTTTTTTTGGACAGTGTGTTTGGGGTGTTGATGCTCTCCGGAGTCTGCAGAAATAAAGCACCCATAAATCTCAGAGCAACGATCCACCCGCAGGGGACAGAGAGCCGTCTCTGGAGGATGGACGCTGGCCTTGTTGGCCGGTAAGCCTTTGGTTTCCATCACAGAGCTCAGGTCCCCGGACTGCTGCTTCATCCCATCTTAAGACGTCAGCAGCCAGGGGATGCAGCCAAATCTTGGCTCCTCTCGATTGTCCCCAGAACAGCCACTGAGGGACCATCCCGCTCCTCGTTTTCTGCAGATCCAGTTCGGCCCCGGGATCCGATTCATATTTCAGTAATGACGATCGGAGCTTGTGACCTGTCTATTGAAAGGTGTATTTTTCCATTTCTTCTCCCCATGAAATATTCATCGATAGCCTACTCAGACAGTGTACTCTGACAGTAGCACTGCTGCCAAAAATCGGGTACCTGAGGCCACTTTTTCATCAGTAAATTATCTAAGGTTACATCTGTGTCGAGACCGCTTTATTTGGCCACGGAAAGAATCCTACGGGGCCGAACCTAGTTGTCCCTGCTTTTATTCCCCTGGGGGCAGACTCCTGTTACCCAACACCCCGGAGAGCTAGAAAGCAGCCCAACTGGAAAGCCCCAGCTGGGATGGAATGGGGTGGGGCTGGGGAAGATAAACATCTGCTCAGAGGTGCTAACTTCTAAGAACCCATTACAGGGAGAGTCTCTGGGCTGTCTACTTCTGGTTACTCGAAGTCCCTAATAGCCCTGGTTCCTTTGAAGTGAAATGCCCATACATACAGGCCATACACTGGACTTCTTATGTCTCCTTTGATGGAAGCCACTTGATTTACCTGGTTGAAGGTGGATTATTGGATCATAGATTGAGAGCTGGAAATAATCTCCTTAGAGATCCTCCAGATCCTCATTTTGTAGTTAATTGGTCAACAAGCATTTATTAGATAGCTATTATGTTCCATGCCCTGGGCATGCAAAGAAAGGCCCCAAAGAAGCTGGTATTCTAATGGTGGAGACAATTTCCCATTTATACTGGAGATATCTTGTGTATATATATATATATATATATATATATATATATATATATATATATATATATTACTTCCAATTTATGTATATATATATATATATATATACATAAATTGGAAGTAATTTCATAGGGAAGGCAAGGGGGCAGGGTGGGAGTATCTTTGAGAAGATGAGAGGTGAAAAAATCCAAGGAAACCAAGAGGCTGAAGCAAGGAATTAAGGAATCTCAGAGCTGGAGAGATTAAGTGACTTGAAACCATCAGTCATTTTGTAGTTGTATTTGACTCTCCATGATCCCATTTGGGGTTTTTTTGACAGAGATATTGGAGTGGTTGACCATTTCCTTCTCCAGCTCATTTTGCAGATGGGGAAACTGAGGCAGACAGAGCTAAGTGACTGCCCAGGCTCACATCTGAGGGCAGATTTGAACTCAGGAAGATGAGACTTCTTCTCTTCAGGCCCAGGACTCTGTGTACCATGGTGTCTCCTTGCTGATGGTATTCAAATAATGACAGATTCTTGATTTGAACCCTGACTCCAAGACCAGCATTTGTTCTGATGATTTTCTAATCATTGAGGTGTCCATCTTCTGGAACCATTGGCATCTGAGGAAGGCATTAGGTGCACAGGACAGAGCACAAGAGGAAAGCAGATTTCTGCTAGAAGATGAAGGGAGCTAGGGCTCCTAAGAGGCAGAGGTGAGCAAGGGACAAATTGCAGACATGAGGGAAACAGCTTAATGCCTGTACAAAGGCACAGGGATGGATGCTAAGTACATCCCATAGTACTTATGGAGCAGCAAACAGGTCAGTTTGACTGAAATGTGACATGATCTTAGAAAGATTCTCCCCATGTGGACAAGTCTTTGCTAGAATTGCTTTCAAAATGGGGACCTCTCTTGTTTTTTTTCCCTTTTTGATTGGATTTTTCTTGTTCAGCAAGATCATTGTATAAATATGTTTACATATATTGGATTTAACATATATTTTAACATGTATAACATATATTGGATTACTTGCCATTTAGAGAAGGGGTTGGGGGGAAGAAGAGAAAATTTGGAGCACAAGGTTTTGCAAGGGTCAATATTAATTAAAAAGCTTTAATTTAAAAAAAAATGAGGACCTCTCTACTTTGAAAGAACAATCATCTCATTTTGGAGATAGCCATTATGATCAGGAGGTTTTCCTGAAAACAAGCCTAAATTGCTCTTACAACATCCATACTTCCTGCTACTTCTACCTTTGGGGCCAAATGTAATCCTTCC
This sequence comes from Sarcophilus harrisii, assembly GCF_902635505.1. Lineage (NCBI taxonomy): Eukaryota > Metazoa > Chordata > Mammalia > Dasyuromorphia > Dasyuridae > Sarcophilus > Sarcophilus harrisii. The sequence goes on along the minus strand of NC_045428.1, from coordinate 39,561,207 downwards.
AAATATTTGAAGGTAACTGTCAATTCCCTGCCCCCTCCTCCACACCTCTAAGCTTATTTCCTCCAGGCTAAAATCACCTTCCAGTTTTTAAAAATAGATCTTCTACATAGGGCATGATCTTGAGACCTCTTATTATATTTGCTGTTCTCTGGGCACTCATGAACTTCTCCATGTTCTTCCTAAAATACGGTGAATGGATAAATGAATGGATGAATGGGAAAACATTTATTAAGGGCTTAAAAAGTGCCGATTATGTTAAATTCTAGAGCTTTCAAGATGTGGTCTGCTCAGAGAAGACTATAGAGGACCCATTACCTCCCCCTTCTGAGATAATGGATCTCTCAATATAGCCTAGGAAATACATATATTTGTACTGAGCTTATAATTCACTAAGAACTCCAGGTCTTTTTCAGTGGAAAGCTGCTTTTGAGCCATACCTCTCCCATCCTGTCCTTTGGAGGCTTATTTCTGATCCAGACTAACTCAGGCAATCTAAATTGCAGTCCACTACCGATGTAGGCAAATATTTGCCATTACATAGAAACTGCCTAGTCATTAGCATGGTTAATCAGTGGGAATATTCTGAGAACCTTATTTAACAACTAGGAATGTCCCTTAGCAAACACCACATTAGCTGTGATTTTACCTTAAGAAGCTTAACCAGTGTAGCCCCCACTAACACAATAATTACATTGTACTGCCAGCAACAATTCAATATTTTTTTTCTTGCCTGAGGGTTACAACACATTTGCACCATAGGGAAGCTTTTTTCTCTTTACATCTCACAACTGTACCACAAACTCTTCCTTTATTCATAACAGTGAGATCCCCAGCTGAGATAGTCACTTTCGAATTGCTCGAGATGACAGTTTTCTGTGCTCTTTCCAAGCACAGGGGGCTTAATAAACATATCTGGCAAGCTTTCCATAGCTGGAGGGCCCAGGATGACACTGTGTGCAAACAATATGCTCTTGCTGGTAGGGAAACAAGTTTATTCAATTATTCAATTAATAGATTACAGTCAAGATACTTGTTATCCTACAATGAAAAATGGGACGAGAACTCTAAGAATTAGGGTAGGTCCCTGGGATTAGTAACAGCGGGCAGCTCCATCTGGCCAAAGGCATGGAAGAAGGCCCACTGGTGGAAGGCTCAAGCAGTCCCACACAGAGAAGAGTTTGGGAGAAGAAGGCCCAATTTCAGAGTGCCTTTTAAGAACACGCTTCATCTTGGGGTCTTCTCAGGTGTCCCGGGTTAACTGGCAAGCTCCCAGCTGGAATATCATACCCACAGTCCTGCCAGGGAGCTGGAGGAGGTGGCCATCAACCCAAAAGGAGTTTTTCAAGGTTTGCTGAGAGCCTGCCATCCCCTTTTCCTCCCAGGCAAAGCTTTGCCCCAAAGAAGGAACTCTGGGTCAGCTCTCAGTGCCAAAATTTTGTCCTTGTGGCAATCTACACATCTGCCCACCCCTGGGCTTGGGGAAGTGTTTGTCAAATTTAGAGAAAAATGTTGTTTCTGTACCAAGCCCGCCTACCCCATGCTCTCAAATCAGAGAGAACTGCCTTTTCTTCCTGTGGCATGTTTTTAAAAGGAAATTTTTTTTTTAAATTAAAAAACAACCTTTCTTCCATTTTTGTCTAAAGCTAACTATTCCATGGTGAACTGGAAAGGAATCCTCCCCCTTGGCAGAAAGGAATGAGAAAGAAAGGATCATGAAGGAGGGAGGTCTGGCAAGCCACCAAGCCCTGGGACATCTCTGAGAACTCCGGATCACAATTCAGCAATATAACTCAACAATCATTCACAAGGTACCTACTGCGTAGGTAGAACACATAGTTTTAATGATCTGAAAGTGTTCCCTCTGGAGACTGGCCATAGGGTAGCAGGTTGCCCTCTTCCAGATAGAGATGTGATGACCACAAAGTGAAGATTCAAACAATTTTCTTCATCCTTCCTTCTTCCCTTCCTCTCTTACTCTTTTCTCTGCCTGCCTTCCTTCTTTCTTCTTTCCTAACTTCCTTCTTTATTCCCTCCCTTCTTTCTTTCTCCTCCTTTTTTCCTTCTTCCTTCCTCCTATCTCTTCCTTCTTTATTTCCTTTCCTTCCTTTCTTCCTCATTTGCTCCTCTCTTTCTTTCACTTTTTTGGGAGCATGACTAATTTGGAGATTTGTTTTGCATGACTTCACACTTGTAAAGGATTTTGTATTTCCTGTCTTCTTAATGGTTGAGCTAGGAAGCAGAGAAGGAAGAAAATTTAGGATAAAAAAGTAGAATTTTTTTAAAAGAATGAAAAGGTAGATTGAGGGTAAAAATGATAAGACTACTGTTCCTTATGACTATGATCTTTCTTTAAAAGGAAATGGGAAATAGGAAGATTTTTGAGCACATGATCAGAGAAAACTGTGATTTTAACATGATTTCAGCACCTATATAGTAAACTTCCTATCACTATAAAATTCTAGAAAGTCAGTCCTGAATTGAAGCTCTGGACAGGTTCTAGCAGTGTTCAAATGAAAGAGGTAAGCCTATAAATCAAATATTAACCATTCTGTGATGTTGAACAAATCTGGATTTGTCCAGTGGGGCAGCAATCATCCCTAGCCTAGTGGAAAGCCTAGCATTACTATCATACATCTCTATAGAAGACTGCATTTACTCTTTGCCAAACTTTGCTTATCATTCCTCACCCTTCTCTTTTCTCCATCAAATAAATGTTTGAGGTTTTTTTTAATTGGGTAGGGGGAGGAGAGAGCATGAGTGAGTGCAGTGACATGAAATGTTCCATCTGGCCTCTCTCCCATGGTGGTACCAATTCACTGGTGTGATATGTGATTTTAGCCAATATACCCCCTATTATCTGATCATGGCAGAATGTTTGACGCTTCCAGCTGTTCAGCACGTGCTCTGTTCTTCTTTGATGTGTGTGTGTGTGTGTGTGTGTGTGTGAGAGAGAGAGAGAGAGAGAGAGAGAGAGAGAGAGAGAGAGAGAGAGGAGGGAGAGGAATAAGAGGGAGAGAAGGGATGGAAGGGAAGTAAGGAGGGGGAGAGGGAGAGAGAGAAAGGAGAAAGAAGAAGGAAGAGGAGGAGAAGAAGGAGGAGGAGGAGGAAGAGAAGGAGGAGGAGGAGAAGGAGGAAGAAGAAGAAAAGGAGGAGGAGGAAGAGGAGGAGGAGAAAAGAAAAAAGAAGAAGAAGAAGAGAGAGAGAGAGAAATGAGAGGAGAAGAGAGAAGAGGAGATATGGAGACAGAAAGAGAGACATGGAATAAAACAAAGAGAGAGAAGAGAGAGAAGGAGAAAGAGAGGAGAGAGAGAGAAAAAAGAATGCACATCTCATTTATAGCAGAAACTAGGGCAGTCTCAGGAAGCGTTGTTAGGGCTCTCAGAGTGGGAACAGCATGTTTGCTCTTGTATGTTACACTTAAGTTGACCTTATTTACAGTGTTGACTTATGGAAACCATGGTTTCTCTACAGAAATGATTCGTTTTTTCTAACATTCTTTAAAATATAATTTACAAACATATTTAATATTTCCTTTATTAAATATCAAGTATATTTAAGAGATCATTCAATCCACTTGCATTAAACAGAATTACCCTTTAATGGCATATCCTTTCTAATTCAATGGCTCAATATTTACTTGGTTCTTTCTGCATACCCCACACCATTCCCAAAGCTGACAGCTTGTTTATTTCAAGGAACAAGGATTTGCACCCAAATCTCTCAATTTAACCACACTCCACAAAATGAAATGAAGCTGACATTTATGTAGAGATGCTTATCTATACTAATTTTATGACGTGCTAATGAGCTGCCCCTAGATAAAGAGATGACACACAGATATTTATGTGGGGACTTTAATAATCTGATACTCCATAGAACTGTGATCTCTGTTATATAGATACTTGCACGAGGGGTACAAATCACACTTTACTGAAGAAGCCAAATATTAAGGTCTCAAACGTAAAGCTTAAATGGAATAAAGAAACCTTAATAGTATGACTGAAATAATTTGGCCACTAAGTTTAATCACTTACCTACCCATTAACTCTATTCCACTAGAATGTCCTCAGTCTCCCATGCCTGGAATACTCTCTCTCTTTTCATCTCTCCCTCCTGACTTCCTTCAAGATATAGCTAAAATTTTCCCCAATACAAGAAACCTTTCTTGATTCCTCTTAGTGCCAGGGCTTTCCTTCTGAAGTTATCTCAAATTTACCCTGCATGTATTGTTTTTGTACAGAATTGTTTGCACGTTATCTCTCCCATTATTCTGTGAACTCTTTGAGAATAGCTGTCATTTGCCTTTAATTTTTTTTTAAATCCTGGAGCTTAGCACTTTGCCTGATGTACAATAGGTGCTTTTTTTTTTAACTGACTGATTAATGCTACTACAGATAAAAAGTCTCCCTGTGTTCATATTGCTATAGCTATTTGGATGTCTGTCACCTTTCTCTCATCCTAAAGTCCTAAAGGCTACATGTTATGCTTTGACTCATCTTCCCATTCAGACAGATAAAAACTCTGCTCTGTGTGTGTGTGTGTGTGTATTTGGTTAAATGACTCGTCCAAGATCACATAGCTAGTAAGTATCTGAAGCAGGATTTTAACTCTGGTCCTCCTGATTCCAGGGCCAGCACACTGTCCATCATATCACCTAGCTGTCACAACTTGAATTTCTTCTAAAAATCACTTTGGCAGCTTAGTAGAGAATAGAATGGGACATGGAAAGATTTGTGGCAGGCAGAAAAAAAGATAGAAATAGAACACTATGAATATAGGAGTAGAAATTTCCTTCATCTATCATTTGGGGGAAAACAAGATTCCTGAAAGTTTTAGAGAGTGGGGAGAAAAGAACAGAAGTGAGAAGGACAGAGTGAAATAGTTTCTGGTTAATTTTTTTTTAATGATTCTGGATTTTACCCAAAATAGGATGAGCCTGAAACTTTAATTGGAGTTTGGACTGTCCTACAAATTTTATATAAAGTTGAGCTAGCACAGAAGTATATCTGTAGTTAGTACTTTGTAAGTGATTGATGATTGCATTAATTAATACTATTATTTCCCTGAATATTGAGGATCATCCTGGGTTCAAATTCTACCTCTGAAACATACTAAATATGTAACCCTCGACAAGTCATTTAATTTCTCAATGTCTCAGACAACTCTGTAAGAAATATCTTCCATTTTCTACCTTGTATATGCTAGACCCCAGGCTCTTCATCTGTAAATTGAGGGATTTAATCAGATGACATTTAGGTCCCTTCCAACTCAAAAGAGATGACAAAGTACAGACAAGGAGGATGCATACAAGTTGCTGATCTGTTTTGGAGGAGGGAATTTTCCACACAAAGAGTTCCTTATATAGGGGTGGTCAGACTCATGCCTCAGCAAAACTCCTGAGTGAAGCTCAAACTAGATTAAATGCAATTGGGAAATGTTTGAGAAAACAAATAAAAATAAAATATGACATAGATAAGGTTAATCTGTGGTTTACTATGTCAGTGTGCAACAATGGGGATCTGTTGTTCTTTGAGTTTGACACCATCTCCCCACACCAATGAAATCATTGCCTCCCCCACCTCCCACCAAAGATCTTGCCCTGAACCTTTGTACTAACATTTTGACAACTCAGCTTTAGATATCATAGACCAGAGGATTCAGAAGCAGAAGGACCCCTCGTCCATCACCCAGAAAATTAAAACCATCAGTCATGACTTGTCTACAATCTCGCAGGTGGAAGAATGGAGTCAAAGCTGGCTCCCCCGAGCGCGTTCTTATGTTCGCCATCTTGTGATCATGATGGCTTCCCCATCCTTGTCACTCTTGGTTAGGCTGTTAACTCTCTCAATAGAATCTCTACCCCTTGAGGGCAGGCGGGCACCTGTATCTCTAGCACCTGAGTAGTACCTGACATAGAGAGATACTTAGTAAATACTTAGCTGTTGATTAATGGATGGATGTCCCTCCAACCTTTCACAAAGTATAGCTCTGGAGAAGGATGTTTGTTCAGCTGCCACAGAAGTCCCTTTTAATATGGAAATTCCATGTTTTACTTTTTAATCTGACAGGAAAAAGAAGTCAAAAAATTTAATTCTATCTTTACAGATAAGAATCATACAAATGAAGTCCTGTCAGTGGTTTGTTGTCTTTTTCTCTTTCCCCCCATTTTACAGAGAAAAGAATTCAGCCTGTGGAATCAGAGGACTGGGGTTAGATCCTGCCTCATTGGTTACTATCTGTGGACATTGGACATCACTTTATTTCCCTGGGGCTCATCTGCAAACACTATGATTGAACTTTAAGATCCCTTGTATTTCTAAATCTATGATGCTCTTCTCCTCTAACCCTTTCCCCTCAAATATTGGATATACACAATATATCAATCTATATATACTTATATACATACACATATATATCCATCTATCATATACATATGCACATATGTACATATATCTATATATTTACATCTCTATATATACACACATCCATATATACATAAATATAGATATATCTATAATATGCCTGTCCATATATATGTCCATACATATCCATAATAATCCATCCATCTATCCATCCAAATATCCATCTATCATATGTGTTTATACATGTCTATATCTATAATAATCCATCTATCCATCCATATATATGCACATACACATATGTGTGTCCATAATCCATCCATCTATCCATCCATCCATATACAGGTACATACATATCCATAATAATCCATCCATCTATCCATCCACATATCCATCTGTCATATGTGTTTATACATGTCTATATCTATAATCCATCCATCTCTCCATCCATATAGTTGTACACACATATATGTGTATCCATAGCCCATCCATCTATCCATCCACATCTCCATCCATCATGTATGTGTATACACATGTCTAATCTATAATATGTCCATGTATCCATCCCTATACATGCACATGCACATATGTGTGTCCCTTCCTGTACAGGTACATACAAAGCCTAACCCACCCATCTATCCGTCCATGCTTTCCGTGGATGCTACGCTCGGTACATATTCACCCTCACGACTTGACAGAGGGGAGGGTTCCTGCAGTCATTTCTGCCAGCAGACAAAGGGCTGCCGGTTCAGCCCCGCACAATGATTCGGGAAGACAGACTATCTCCCGCTTCCGCTGATGATTACATAGTTGTTCTCCCCATCTGTCTGCCGCTGGAGGTTGGGAGCCGGAGATACCGCAAAGCACACCGTCCCCATAAACAAAAGTAGACCGTGCTGTCACTAGTCAGACACGCCAGCTAATTGGCGCTGTCGACAGACACAATATTCTATGTCAACAGCTCTGGTAACAGTTTGAAGCAGCAGTGATCTGCCTGTTGATGGTGGGGATGACACATGGGTCTCTAATAGCATGCTAGAAATCTGACATAACCAGAAAAGAATGACTAAATGGGAAGGCTGGCCTCTCAGGTTTTCCTGTTAAGACCTACTGGTCTGTTCAGGGAACGGAGATGTGTGTGTGTGTGTGTGTGTGTGTGTGTGTGTGTGTGTAACACATCTCTCCCTGTATCACTTCCCTTGCTGACAGCTTAATTTGATACTCATAATGCCCAACTTTAAAATTAATCTTACCAAAAAGATTTGTTTCTACAAGCCACCAAACTGTCATGTTTTAGAAAAAAAATAGCAAAGAAAAATAAAAGCTCTCTTCATTTGATTTCTAAGTTGGGACCATAGTAAATGGAAGACATTTGGTCAGTTTCCAATTGAAATAATGCCCATCTAAACGTTATTATACCGAGTTAGGGGAAGGTCTTTTCTACAGCATCCATGCAGGGCCATATTCAAATGCAAAGGTCATTCATCAGTTTGTGCCTTCTATCACTGTGCCCCAACTCCCTGTCAAAATTGAATGTCATGGGACCCTGTATTTCATAGTGAAAGAGACTCTGAGGGTCACTAGAACAGCTCCTTCATTTTATGGATGGGGAAACTGAGGCTCATCAAGGGGAATGATGTCACAAAGTGTCATTTGCTTAGGACTTGGGGGACTTGAACCCTTATCTTCTCACTGCATATCCAGAGCGCTGGTCATTACTGCGTGCTGGATGCTGCCTTTTGAGAAGTCACTTAATGGTGGAATTATTGAATCAAATAATCAAAATCACATAATAGTCATTTTCCATAATGAAAAAAGAAAGAGATTTGGCAAGGAAAGAGGGCTGGGCTTGGAAGTGAAGAGACCTGGGACTGTCACTTCCTGGCTGTGGCAGACTGAGAGGGACAAGCCATTTCATTTCTGCTTCCCCATGTGCAAAATGAGATTAATAATGCCTATGGCACTCATCTTCCAAAATTACTGTGAGCCTGAAATGGCATAATGTTTGTAAAGCATTTTGCAAACTCCCAAATGCTACTAAAAAGCTGCTAGTAAATGCCAGTCACTAACAAGAGGGCATACGTGTGGGCTGGGTATTCTAGGAAGGGAGAGAACTGAGCTGCACCCATCACCAAACAGTCTTTCTTCAGAGATAATCCGCAACGGTGGCCACAGAGTTGTTTGCATGTCCTCTCCCCTATTGAACTGGGAATTCCTTGGGAACTGGCTTTTTGTTCTTGGCACTTAACACAATGCCTGGCACATAGTAGGTGCTTAATAAGTCTCTATTACCCACCTGGTGCCTGGAGGTTCCCAAAAGGATGCTGGATGAGGTAGGAGGAATTCCTCTTCAGCTGTAAATTAGATCTCAGGATCATAGATTTAGAGACAGAGGTAGAGAAATCTAACCCCTTCATTGTAGAGCAGAGAGGCTGAGTGATCTGGTTAGAGTCACACAGTGGAGATCTGAGGTGGTCTTCATATCCACATTCTCCTGATTCCGAGGTCAGTGTTCTATCCATTATTCCTTGCTGCCCCTGAGGTTCTTTCCTGCATTGTAATTTTCTGAATCTGGTTCTAAGAAGGGGAAGAGCTGAGGCTTAAACTCAGCTTTTCTGATTTCAAATCTATTTTCCCCAAATTTTCAAATCTAGTCAGTTTGAATAGGAATGGATGAATGCTTTGCCTTGCACATCTTTTTTCAAACTTGTCCTGCATTTTCATAAATATAGGGATCTCCCAATGAGGAAGTCAGCGCCTGCCCCATGACTTGGAACCTTAGAAAGGTACCCGAGATACCCAGAAGTTACGTGATTTACCCAGAATGCATCGGAGCCAAGACTAGAATCCAGGTTTCCTGGGTCAGCTTCTTATTCTCTCTGCCATGCTGCTCTTCACCTTACATACAGTAAGAGCTTAATCAATATTTACTGAGATTGAATGTACTTTCAATGGTGGAAACACATTCTCCTCAGTCTCTCTGGTGATCAATGCCAGATCTTTGCTAGTATTTGTTGGGATAAGGAGGTGGAATGCCTTTTAAGAACATCAAAGAGATGGTCTCACAAATCGAGGATACTTCATTAGCATCAAAATCGAATTCCCAAAGCTTCCCTCCTTGTATTCTTCCATCAAAGAGTAACAACTCCTTAATTACAGTTTCCCCCAAACACGGATATACATTATACATATACATTTATCTCATTAGATACCTCATCTATTTTAACCAGGGATTCTTAATCCAGAGTCTGGTAATTAAATTTTTACTTTTTAATAAATTTTTAATTTTTAATAAATGAATTTCAGTAAAATTGGTTTCCTTTGTAATCCCATGCATTTTGATTTTATGCATTTAGAATTTATCTGTCTTTTAGAGTTTGTAAGGTGCCTTAGGAATATTAGTTAATATATGTCATTCAACAATCCTGCATTGCAATTACTACCAGTATAAATAGTGTCATTGGACAAATGAGCAAATTGAGAGATAGGGAAGAGAAGTGTCCTATAAGGAGAGTCAAGGGTGGGACCCACTGTGGTGAGGTCTCTATTCATTATGCCATCCTTCTCCTCAGCCTTGACCTTAAAACCTTCTACAGTCTAGATCCAGGTAATGAATGAATGAAAGAAATTATCATGTGGCAAAAATTGTGGTAAATGCAGGAGATACAAATGCAAAAGGAGACCAAACTATACTCCAGACCTTACACGCTGACAACTTGTTGTTTAATCTTTTTGAATCATGTCCAACTCTTTATGATCCTTTTGGGGCTTTTCTTGGCAAAGATCTTGGAGTGGTTTACCATTTCCTACTCCAGTCCATTTTACAGATAAGGAAACTGAGGCAAACAGGGTTAAGTGACTTGTCTAAGGTCTCACAGCTAGTAGGGGGTCTGCAACCAGATTTGGTCTCAGGGAGATGAGTCTTCCTGGCTCTGGCACTCCATCCACTGTGCACCTTTCTGCTATAACAGATATAGAACAGTAATGGCCAGGGAAAAGTATTTGGTCTATCAAAAAACATAGATGGTGAGCGGAGCCATCAGGAAGTTGAATAATATACATTTATAATGTCAATGGCAGTATTTGTTTGATTAATTATAATTCCCAGAGCAAGAGGTAGAAAGCGGAGGAAGGAGGAAAAACCAATATAGAGGCAAGGTTATGGCAAGGTGATGGCCAAGGTGGATGGTCAGGAGGTCTGTGAAGTGTGAATGGGGCTGGCTGGACTCAGTGGGTCATAGGAATTAGCTGCTAGGGCACAGTCTTGGAAGATACTCTTTCTTACAAAGAAGGTCCTGATCTTCCTTAGAGAAATTAGGTAAATTCCTTCCTTTTAAATGGCTCTAAATGCCAGGAAGGCTTTCCTTACATCAAGCCCAAATCAGCCTTTTTTCAGCTCCCCTTACTCCCAGTTATTTTTAGTTCTGCTCATTGGAGCCAAAGAGAAATAAATCTAATTCTCCTTCCATATGATAAATGATCAAATACTTGAAGGCAGCAATCATGTCCCCCCTATTCTGCCAATTCCTCCTCGTCTCTTCTTCTCCAGGTTAAATCTACCCATGTCTTTTCATTAATCCTGATAAGATATGCTCTCATGGACTCTTCTTTCTCCTGGTGGCCCTCCTCTGGACACTCTCAGTCTTATCAGTGTCCTCCCTAAAAGGTGGTATCCAGAACTGAACACAATCCACCAGAGAAGGATGAATGTCTTGGTCATTACCCAAATGTACCATAGAAGAAAAATATATGAAATGAGTAAGGACTCAGTAATCCGAGGGAATGGAGAAAGCCCTGGCCTAGGAACTCAAAATGTGGGGATGGGATCGCTTAGATAATGTGTAACATTAAAGAGCTGTCATTTTTTTTTCTTTTTTCTTTGTACTTCTAATTCCCATGGTTTGAGTCTTAGAAATTCAAAATGATTATCTTCAAAGTCATAATTCAAAATGATCATCTTCAAAGTCATTTATATACAGAAGTCGGCATGGTCTGGTGGCTTGATTACTTGATCTGGAGTGAGGAAGATAAATTCAAATCTCATTTCTGACAATTCCTCCACATTCCCCCTCCCACCCAAGGATTATCTTTTATTGATTTGTACCTGTTGTCTCCCCAATCACTAATCAACAAGCATTTATTAAGCTCCTACTATGTACCAAGTGTTATCCTAATTTAATAAAGTCTGTGAGAGCTTATTAAATTTGTGTTGATGGATTATTTATTAGCTGTATGACCCTGGGCAAGTCACTTAACCCCTTTTTGAAGGCTCCTCACTCACCAAATGGAGGGTAGCGATGTTCATTATACTTACCTCATATAAGATGACATATGTAATATATGTAACATGCCATAAAAACATTGGGTTTTAGCATTATAGGACCTTCTCTGGATCCATTGAAATTCTTCTCATTCTCACCCAGTGACACTTACAAAAATTAGATCCTTGAAATGAACAGCAGCTTAGGACACTTGTTTGGCTGTCTAGGGAGAGCAGCTGCTGGACTCTCAGCTATTTTTATCAGGATCTCACTTAAACTCACTCCCCTGGCTCCAAAATGCCTTTTTTGAAGCCTCATTAAGGAAACAATCCAATAACCACAGTTGGCCAGAAGTACGAGCATCGGAAAGGGCTATTGTGCGTCTATGTTTGTGTGAATCTATCTGTTTGTTACAGCTTGCACGCATGTGTGGTTGTACGTGTGCTTGGAGATAAGAGTGAGGAGCCAGAGGGAAGATTCCAGCAGAATGACTTTCCCCTTGGCATCGGCTCCCGTGGCGGCACCCGTGATGGAAATCTGGGTACACACCATGCCGGGTATTTACTCTCCCTGTGACTCCAGCAGCTGGGCTGTTGGCAGGACATGCACGTGGAGCATCAGTCAAGGAAGAAAGGCTGGATGCTCTGGCATTTGTACGGCAAACATTGGCGTCGATGGGAAGAAGTCCAGGGAAAGAGAATTTAGACAGAAGAGAAGGGGCGGTGAGGGGCAGGACGGGCGAAGTCTTCCAAAACAGCACAATACACGGGACAGACGCTCCTTACTGGGCACCAAGTCAGCATCCTCAGCTCCAGTAAACAACAGATGGGTCTATGGTGTAGTCTCCACCCTGCAGCTGGGTCATGTTCCTACCGCCCCCCCTTCTCACATCTCCCTTTGGGATTCATGCAGGTTGGCTTTGCAGCCCCCAAGAAAATGAGAGCCCTGAAGAATCTGGAGTAGTGGTCCAAGGAAGACTGGGGGTCTTTGAGAACTTTCTGGTCGGTCCGTTGAGGTCAAAACTATTTTAATAATATTACCAATGTTTTAATTTTTAATACAATAAATAATTCAAACCCAAATAAACAAAAGCTCTTGAATAGTTTTTAAGAACATAAAGGAGTTCCTGAGACAAAAAGTTTTCATGTTTCTAGAGAAAGATTCAAGGCTGAAATCTAGGAGGGAAGGCTCCTAGACCCACTTAGAGTTGGTTCAACAAAAGATGTTTTATGAGAATTCTGAGGGTCCATGGATACAGTATTATAGACCATGCCCCCTTTTGGCCATATCTTTCTTTTCTCATGGTTGATGTCCATTTGATGATGGCTTCTGATGGCCAATAGTTAGCGGGTTCAGCTCTGAATCAGGAAACTAGAGAAAGCAAAGAAACAAACTTGAGCCAGTGCAAAGGAAGCTTGCTAACTTCCTCTTTTAGTCTTTCCTAGATGAGAATATGGCCCTAGGTAGGACTTGCCTTTCAGTAGGGCTCCAGATCATTCTTCCACAATTAAGAAAGGATTTAGGGAGTGGGGCTTTCCATTGTGTTTTTATTTTCAAGTTTTACTTTCAAAATTTGAGCTTTCTTATGCTGTATTCATTTCTTTCCTGGAGAGCCAGCTTTTAGCACAGGACATTGAAATATCAACTTGGACTCTCCCTTGGTTTCTTCTATTAATTAGAGGCCATAACCATTAAGCAGAAAATTAAAAGAAAAGTAATAAGTCATAGAATGCTAGATTAGAGCTGGAAAGACCTGGGCTCAAATACATTTTCAAGATAAATTGGTTATGTATTAATTATCACAACTCACTTTAGTCCTCCACTTATCTCATCCATTAAATGGGAATAATAATAGCATTTATCTCACAGAGTTGTTATGAAGATCAAATGACATAACTTTTGTAAAGTACTTAGCAAACTAAACTAAACTAAACTTAGAAAACTAAAGCCCTGTTCAAAAATATTTTCCCAGTCTTCTGCAAGAGGCCTTTACTAGCCACATTCCCTTCCCTCTTAACACTTTGTATATCTTATATGTACGTAGTTTTTTGCAAGTTGTTTTCTCTATTAGAATTTGTATATCTTGTAGGTACATAGTTTTTTTGCAAGCTATCTTCTCTATTAGAATATGAACTCCAGGGGCAGCTAGTTAGTGTAGTTGATAGTCCTGAAGTCAGGAGGACCTGAGTTCAAATCTGGCCTCAGACACTTAACACTTCTGGCTGTGTAACCCTGGGCAAGTCACTTAACCCCCAATTGCCTCAGCAAAAAAAAAAAAAAAAATACATATATATATATATATATATATAAAAGCTCCAGGAGAATGGGGGTGATATTTCTGCCCTCTTTTGTATTTCTAGCACTTAGCACACTATCTGGCACATAGATCCACAAAATGTTCAGCATCATCATTATTCTTATTTTTAGCCAGAGCAGTTTTTGGAGAAGGAAGAAGGTTAGCTGATGTCTGCAGAGGGAGAGATATTTACACCCTCCCTGTATATTTCCAGCTGTATGATGGTTTCAAATTATTTCTAGTTCCAGCTAATTAGTCAAGCTGTGGCCTTCAGCAAAATCCCTTGCCTTTTCTGGACTCAGTTTCTTCATTTTTAAAAGATGGAGGTTAGACTAATGGAGGTAAAGGGGGGCCTCTATTCTTCCCCAACTATGGCATAATTCCCTGAGATGCGATGAGATCAGTGAGAACTCAAAATCATAGCAGTCTGGGAGTCCAGGCCCCTCCAGATGAAATCTGCTATTTCCACCCTTCCCTGTCCCTTCATTAAGGAGAAGGTTGATTGAGTGCCTGTTGGTGGAGGGCATTAAGCTAGACCCTGGGCATTCAAAAGTAGAAATGACTGGATCTCTCCTTCTTCTAGGCCGGGTAGCTCTGGATCTGGAAGGTGTTTCCCACCTAGCCCTCTCTTTCCTCCCCTCCTTCAGGACTAGCATGCATGCAAACTTGCCTGCTCCGGGCAGGTGCAGAGGAAGCTGGAATCCTTACCCACCTCCCACACCTGGGGGAAACAACTTGGACTCTCCCCCAGATCATGTAACATCTCATTCATAGGTGAATGACTAAAATCAATGCCCACTCTGAGAACTGTTCAGGTACCTTGGGATATCTTTGGTGAAAGCCTGCAATTAAGAGGGGGTATTCTAAGGACTGGCTCTGCTGAAGCTTGAGGACTCTTCCAGGCCTGAGGCTGATTCATGATCCTATGATCCCCTCCACCCCTGGACCTTCAGCCTTGAAAGGTGGAATCTCAAGCCTGAAGCCAGACCTTATGGGAAGGGCTATGTGGCCCGAATCCCATTGAAATAAGATTTAGCCAAATAAAAATAAAATAAAGAAAGATACAGGACACAGTCTAGTCTGTTCCTCTGATTTTACAAATGAGTAAACTGAGGGCAAATGTCCCTCTGAGGCTCACATAGGGAGGAAATGGAAGAACCAGAATTCAAAACTAGGTCCATAGTAACACTTTCTATGGTTCCCATTGTCTCTCTGAGGGAGAAAAATAATCATTCAAAACATCCAACCCTTGTCAAGTCCTACCTATTGAACAGCCACTGGGTCTATGCTACCTACCAGATCTAATTATCATCTAATTTAATTAATTTTATCTATTTTAGATAAAATTAATTTTTATCTCTTTTGTTTCTTTATTAATTTAATTAATATTGTCTAATTTAAGGTTCAAATAACAATGTAAAGAGATAAGGGAGAGAGTGGGGCAGGAAGCGATATGGAGGGACTCTTCAAAGAAGGGGATAATAAAGAAGAAATTCATTTTCACGGAAGTCTCATGGAATCTCTGGAATATCTGCTCTACCTGGTTTTACCCAGGCCCCAAGAAATGCACCTATCATAGTCAGAGTTTACTGATAGTAGCTGATATTTGTTGAAATGTTGGTCCTTGCTTCCTCATCTTTCTTCCCATTAAAAAAAGTCTTTCAGAGGTTGTTGGGATTTGGGGGGATAAAGGCGGGAAGTACACTTGTTTCCTAGTATCCCCCCTCCATCATCAAGCCTGCTCTTGTAACAACAATAATAAAAATACAATTAAGTCACACAATGACTTTATGACAAAGGGCCCTTCGTTCCGTACCCTTATCCCTCATCTTCCTATCAAAAGGATACCCAGGTGCTAAATCGCCTCAGATTCTCTTGAACCAACATTGTTCAACACAACTGATCTTGGTAGACTCTTAATGTTGCTTTTAATTGTATTTTATAATCAATGTCTTCCCTTGCTTTATAGCTAAGTAGCTAGTGTTTACATGGCACTCTAAGGCTTCCAAAAACCTGTCCATAAATTTTCTGTTCTGACCCTGTCAACAACCCTTTGGGGTAGTTGCTATTGTTATTCCTGTTTTATAGATGATGATACAGAGGCTGAGAAAGATCATGTCTTGCCCAGGGTCACCTAGCAGGGAAGTGTCTGAGGCAGGATTTGAACTGAAGTCTTCAGACTTAGGGCAAGCACTGTACCACCTAATAACCTCATGTTCCTTATTTTCTTCTTCTCTCTCTTCACTCTTATTCCCAGGGCCTAACACAGGGCATACAATATATTTGACACTTAACAGATGCTTTTTGACTGACATATTCCTTTTTGTTTATCTTTTTATTTCCTTTTTTCTTCCCCACCTCTTCCTTCCTTCCTTTCTCCCTTCATCTTTTCCTCTCTTTCTTCTTCCCTTCTTCTACTTCTTCTTTTTCCTTTCTTCTTTCCTTCTTCTTTTCCTTCCATCCTCCCTTCTTTTTTTCTTTCCTGTGTTTCTTCCTTCCTTCCTGCTTTCCTTCCTTCCTTCTTGCCTTCCTACCTTCCTTCTTTCCTTTCTCTCTTCCTTCCTTCCTCTATTCTTCTCTTTCTTCCCTTTTTCTCTTTTTTCCTCCTTTTCCTTTCCTTCTTTTCTTCCTTTCTCCCTCTTTTGTTTCCTTCCTTTGCCCATCTATCCTTCTTTTGCTTTTTTATAAATCTGATTCCTGAATCAGAGAAAGAAAAAGGCTATTCTCAAAATCTAATGTGCCTGTATATATTCCCAGTATGGAAAAAGAAAAAAAATAGTTCCAAATACATAAGCATTCTTTCGCCCTTCTAACAATTGAAGGCACCAGCCAGCTGCTCCACTGGGCATCTGGCCACATCTGGATATCAGATCACTATCTCCTCTCCCCACATCCTGTGTGGGCATTGTAGGCTGCAAAGCTTCTCCAGGTACAAATTGCAGAACAATTATGAAGAGAGAAAAGTCCTAATAACAGGCTGCGGCAACTCCTCTGCCTCCAGGCCCATTGAGAGAGGCCCATTTCCCCGACTTGTTATAAAGATGAGAAGGGAACAAGAGAAGGGAACGGAGGAAGGTATTTCAAGGCAGAGCAGGAATGCACACTGGCCATTGCCCATCCCATTACTGTGGTATTCTGGGAGAAATGACATGATGAGAGTGACCTCCAAGAAAGCAAAGCTGGTCAGATTTAGCCACTGGAAGGTCACCTGAGACCTGTTGGCGAAAGCTTTCTGAAAGGGAAAAGTGGTACCAGTTAGCAAAATAATAAGCTGTTGGTGGAGAAGGGGAGGGAGAAGTCTGGCACTGCCTATGATACTCAATATTTGCGCTTCCTGAGGGAATCTCTTTTATTAACAAAGAAAAGGAAGAGAAAGTGGGGGGGGGGGGGATTCTGGACTTTTTGGTTGAAGCGCCAGAGACTTATGGAGATGCATCCTTATCTCAAGAGACAGCCCAGCCAAGGAGCACCAAGAGAACCCTGCCTTGATTTTGAATTTCCCTACCCTATTCTTTGGACCACTGACTTTACATGGTCTTTCCTATATTCGGCGTGTTTCCCCTTGAACAAGTATAAAATCAGATCCCTAGATCAGACCAAGGACCCCACAGGCCATCTAGCAGAGCCCCCTTAATATACAAGTTGGAAAACTGAGGTCTAGGGAGCTTAAGGATTTGTCTATTGATACAACACAGGTAAGGGGGAAAAGGCAAGATTTGAATTTGGACTTAGTGATAGTCAGTGACTTGACCAAGATCACAGAGGTAGAAAATTTCTGGGCTGAATTTGAACCCAAGTCCTCTGATTTCAGAGTCGTTGCTTCCCACAACACTATGGGGAGTAAAGATATTCTGACAGACTGTAAATACAGGGGTGCCCTTGAATGATAAAGAGAAAGAGAGAGAGAAACATACAAAGAAAAGATAGAGATAGAGACAGAGACACACTCAGAAAGACACAGGGACAGAGACAGAGACATAGAAACAGAGATGCAGAGACAGAGAGATAGAGATGGAGATAGGGAGAGACAAAGGGACATCCACACAGAGACAGAGACAGAGACATATAAAGAAATACAGAGTCAGAGACAGATTTGGAGACAAAGAGAGACAGAAATAGACACACAGAAACAGGGACAGAGACAGATACACATACAGTAGTCAGAAACACAGAGACAGAGACAAAGACACACACAGATACATAGAGGCAGAGACAGACAGAGACAGAAGTAGAGACAGACAGACAGCACAGAGACACAGAGAAAAATGGAGAGGGAGAGAGAGAGAGAGAGAGAGAGAGAGAGAGAGAGAGAGAGAGAGAGAGAGAGAGAGAGAACATACACAGAGAGACAGAAAGACAGATGGAAAAGGGCAGGGACAAGAAATAGAGTTCTGCTTTGAGCATAAGATTGGAAATTTAGAATTGGAAAGGTCCTTGGCAGTTACCCCATCCTATCCCTCCATTTTATTGCTACTTTTCCAACACCAAACTTTTTTCTTGTATCTTTCATCCCATTTCCTGATATTCCCACCAGCTCACCAGGTCGATTTTCCCCTTTCCCTAATTTTCAACCTCATTTTATCAATTGTTCCCTCCCCTCCTCCCCCATTCTCTTAAATAACTTCCATTATCAAAAAAAAAAAAAACCCTCTCCTTTGACCCTGCTATCCCCTCAAGCTATTGGCCTGTATCTCTCCTTCCCTTCATAGCCAAATTCCTAGGGAAAAAATCCTAGTAATCTTGTGCTTTCACTATCTCTCTCTTCCCCCCTTTCAAGCCTTTGCAATCTGATTTCCAATCTGATCACTCAACTGAAATTGTCCTTTCCAAATTGACCAGTGATTACTATTTATTGTGCAATCCAATGGCTTTTTTCCTCAATTTTCTTTCTTGAACTCTTTCCAGCATTTTGTATGACCAACATCTCTTTCTGGTTATTTTCTCTTTCCTGGATTGCTCTGCTACTGTTCTTCTCTTACCTGTTGGCTAGCTCATCACCTATTTCATAATCCCTATATGAAGGTTTAACACAGGGCTTTAACCTGGATCCTCTTCCCTTCTTTCTCCACCTTTCTTAGTTTCATCACCTCCATTAAGTTCAACTATCACCTCTATGTAGATGACTTTCAAATTTCTCTCTCTCTCTCTCTCTCTCTCTCTCTCTCTCTCTCTCTCTCTCTCTGTTTCTTTCTCTCTCCATCTCTCTGTGTATCTCTCTCTCTCTCTGTCTCTGTCTCTCTCTCTCTCTATCAACTTTCTCTGTCTATCTCTTTCTCTTTGTCTCTGTCTCTTTCTCTCTCTATCTCTCTCTGTGGCTCTCTTTCTCTGTCTGTCTCTCTCTCTTTCTCTGTCTTTCTGTCTCTCTCCTTCCTTCCAACATCCTCTCAGTTGAAAACCTAGAAGTAATATTTGACTTCTCACCTTCATTTGGCCTGATATTTTAATTTGTTGCCAAATCCAGTTGACTTACCCTCACAACATCTCCCACGTACATCCCCCTTCTCTCTATTTACAATATTTCTACTCTTGGACAGGTTCCTATCACCATTTACCTGAACTATTGTCACAACTAATTGGTCTCCCTGCTGACAATTTCTTCCTTTTCCAATCCATTGTCTATATAGGTTACAAATGGATGTTCTTAATCATTATACATGAAACTATATCATTCCCCTATTTAAGAAGCTTCAGAGGCTCCCCATCTCTTACATAAAATACAAGAGCTTCCATTTACTTAAAGCTCTTCACAGTCAATCTTTGCAGAATTATTACCTAATTCTACCTTTATACACTCAGAAGTGAGAAAAGAAAAGAGAAGAATATGGGCAGGAAGAAAGGGAGAAAACAAACATTTATTAAATTCCTACTCTGTGCCAGGAACTGTACTATGCTTTTTACAAATTTTATCTCATTTATCTCAATATTTATCTTTACAACAACTCTGTGAGATAAATCCCTCCCCCACCATTTTACAGATATGGAAACTGAAGCAGACAGAGATTAACTATGACTTGCTTAATATCCCCCACCCACTAAATGTCTAGGGCAGGATTTGAATGTAGGACTTCTTGACGCTAATGTGCATTTTATCCATTGGGCTACCTCACTTTGCAAACTTTAACATCTCATATTGTAACACAGCTACTGTAACTGTTGTTCCATTTGAAAGTTTTTAAATTTTTTCTAAGGTTCTATTTTCTATATATTCTATAGTTATTCTATAGTTCTATATACATTTTTATTTAGTTCTATTTTCATTTAGGATCTTGGATACAGTTATAAGGAGCCTTGAAGTCCATTGAGTTCCACGTTCCTTTACTGATTAAGTCACTAAGACAGAGAGAGTGACTCTCTCCAGAGTCTAATGGCTGGTATCTTAGAAAACTAGGAGCCCAGCTCTTCCAGGTCCAGTGCCCTGACCACAGCAACCCTCTGCTTCTGACTTTTCTCAGACATATTTGTACCCACCCCAGCCCTTCCCATTCTGAATATAAGAAAGGCCAAGGAGAAGATCATGCTAGTTTCTTCTTACCTCATTAAGTTGCTAATTTCCTCTCCAGATGAGACCATTAATGTACTAATTTTCTCAGGTGACTCTTTAGTGAAAACAGAGGTGGTTCTGAGGCCTAAGAGACAGACCACAGACTGATTGTCAGGAAATCTCACCTAATCCCAGCTTTACCCCAGACATTCTGTTCGGCTTTAGACAAGGCATTTAACTGTTCTTTGTCTATGTTTCCTCATCTGTTAAATGGGGTTAATAACACCTGTCTCTCTGGGCTTGGCTGAATTAATTTTTTAATGCACCACCTTCCATGTGAAAATGGCATGACAAACATGGAAATTAAGTTCATTATGGAGGGGTCTGAAAAATCAAAATGCTGCCCTAAGAAATTGTGTGCTTTGGGAATTTTTTCTATCATCTTTGATCATGAGAGGTTGAGACCCTGGACCCTTCCAGAAACAATGAAACCCAGAGTTTTCCATTTTACTCCTCCCTGATGGTTGATCATTTCTAATATAATCAATCAATGAATCAATCAAGATACAATGACTGAGTATCTACTATACAACAGGCATTATACTAAACATTGAAAATATAAAAACAAAAGGGAAACTATACCTATCTTCAGAGAGCTTGCATTCTAATGCAAGAAATAATGGATATATAAATAGGTAGAAACAAGACACATATCAATAGACTCAAGTCAACAACCCAATAAGGCTCTATTGTCTATTATGTGATATTTGCTAATGATACAAAAATTTAAAAAGAATTCACATTTTGCTGGGAAGGGAAAAAAACACAGAGAGATAAGTCAAAAAAAAGTATAGAGAAATTAAACACAAAGTTATTTCATTGTGGGATAGAAAGGAAATGTTATTAAATTCAGGGATTGGGAGAGAGTTCCTGTAACAGATGGCACTTGAGCCTTGAACCCAAAAAGGAATCAGAAGTTCCAAGAAAGAGTAGATATTGTCTGAATCCACCAGAATGGAATTGCTTCTCTTTCCCGTCGCTAGGAAGTGGTGGTCAGCACCAAACCTAGTCTCTATTCTTCTTTTTCCACCACTTTGGATCCTCATACCAACACCTGTAAATGGTCCAGTGGTGTCTGCTCTAGCCCTCTTCCTGAGTTTATCTGAAGTCCCTCCCCCCACCCATCCTGCTGGTATCCTGCTGTCAACCTGGCCATTTAAGAGTGTTACTAATTTTGTGGCTGTATCTCCAGGAGATGATCAGCGCTTGGCACTGAGCTTCCTGGTTATGATTCAAGCTTTTGAAATGTTGTGGTCATGAGCTTTTAATTGCTGCTATATGCAAGGAGATGGAAGCTGGTTTGTGTATATGTGTTTCCCAGGCAATAAGATCTGGTCTAAGCAGTCACTGGCAGGCTCAGGAGCAAGAGACAAAAAGGAAGTGGGAAGATCTGAGTGTCATCTCCATGTCAGGAGAAATGAGGAAATTAGATGATTATTGACTGAGGCAATTCCTTTAGGTAAGTCTAAAGAATGGCACACAGAGCCAGTCTTTACATGTCAACTGCATGTCACTCTGGTTTCCAGAACTCAAGGTTTTGCACCAACTTTAGCACTAATGGGAAAGAGTTAACAAGGCCTGACCACTGTAGGAGAGAAAAATAAATGGGACCTAAGACCCAAGCCCCAGGCTCAAAATATTTATAGTTAAAGCAAGTAGATCAGACAGATCACAAGTAATTGTGAGATAAAAAAGAATGTATCTGGGATGGAGCAGAGTGGGGGTGGGGGGGGGCTAGCGAGCACAGGGTGTGTGATTCAGAAATGGGGCTCAGAACAGAGAACCCCATCCCCAAGTGTGGGAAAAGGGAACCAAAGTCTCTTTTCCTAAAAATTTCATCTGCAATTTACATACCTCCTAACACTGCGATCATTCCTGCCTCATGACATTTGGCTCATCTGTTTTGGGTCTTCATAGATCTTGGGAAGTAAAAAAGACTGGCATTTACATTTCTGCTTTCTTATTGAAAGAGTCAATATTTTTGTTCTGTGGCTGAATTTCCTCAATTCCCTGCTAGCTAGACTCTCAGTGTTCACTTCATGTTTCATTGAGCTCAGAATTCAATGGCTAGGTGAGCTTGATAAAGCTACGTCTCTCCATCATGAAAGTTTTCCTCTATCTCCACACTTAAAAGACATTCATGGTTCCCAGTAACATATTGTGGTTCAAATATCAAATCTCAGAGTATACTTACATTCCTCCCAGTTTGGACTTCAAGATATCTTTCCCAATTAATTTCACATTATTCCTTTTCATGTACTCTCTTTCCTCCTAATCACTATCTATCCTTCCTCCAGAGGTCAAATTGATTTTCCCAAAATATAAATCTGGTCATGTCTTCCCCCCCAACCCTATCCCCTCCCTCCTCTAAAAAAATCTTGGTGAATTTTTTTTAATTAAGAAGATTCTTGTTGATTTTCTATTAACTATTGGGTAATCAAGAATATACCATATCCTGGGATGGAGAAATAAAGAAAAAAACAGAAACAGTTCCTGTCCTCAAGCTTACATTCTCATGGAGGAAGTAACATGTATGTAAATGGGTATAGACAAGCTATATACAACACAGATATAAGATGACCTTAGGGAGAAAGCACTAGCATTTGGAGCTAGGGTAGAGGGTATCATGGGGAAGAAAGCTTCCTGAAACATGGCATTTGAGCTGAAGAAAGTCAGGGATTCTAAGGGTTGGATATTGGGAAGGAGAGCATTCAGGGTATAAGAAACAACTATTCAAAGTCATGGATACAAGAGATGGAGTGCCATGTTTGAGGAAAAGCAAGAAGGTCAAAATGGTTGCGTGGAAGAATGTGTAGAGGGGAGTAGAACATAAGAAGACTGAAAAGACCTCAGCCCAGCATTTAAGGACTGTCCCAATGTAGATACACCTATCTTTTCAATCTTACTTTAGATGACTTTATATTACTCCCCTTCATGAATTTCCTTTCCAAACCAGTCTGATAGATATATTTATTGTCTATCTCCACACTTTTTCATAAATTGTCCCTCATGACAGAAATTCACTCCTTTTTCACCTCTATGTTATAGAATCCTTAGTAAAACTTTAGGTTTTATCTTATACTTTAGGGCTTACTTGATCTCACCAGTTATGGATGGTTTCTCTTTAAATTGTTTAATTTTGAAGCCTTTTATACCTTCTGTATATAGACTTAAGGTAGTAAATGAATCCAAAATAGGAAAATCACTCCCTCCTCTGGCCCCTACCTTTGGAATATGAGCCAGCTCTAACCATACCTGGTCTCCTTTCCTATTCTCTAATTATCACTCTAAACTCTATCACTGTAATAGGCCCAACTTTGCCCTAGAAAGCAAAATTGTATTCTTGCTCATTTTTAGCCTAGAGGGAAATCCTACAACCAGTTTCTGCCTTTGGGAAATTTACCCCCCCCCCAAATTACTGAAAAACCTTAAAATTCTTACTTTGGTTTAACCCAGCCCTTAGCTAGGAGATAGTGATCAAAACCTAGTCCTTTCTCAATATACCAGTACCCAAACACTAGACTTCCCTACTTTGACCTCCCTATTCATACATCAAATAACACAGATTTTAAAAGCAGTTGTATTGATCAGATTTCTCTAGTCAACAAAAGAAATTCAAACTATTAAATAAAAATCAGAAAAGTAGCTTTATGAAACAGAAGAATCTTGGAAATCTATTTCTAAGGTAGAAAGGAAGAGGAGATCATACTTTGCATGCATTATCCCACTTCAGCATGATAATAGTTATTATTAAAATATATGGGGTATATATCTTAATATAATATATATATATATATATAATATTATAAGGGAAGACCAGCACCTCTGGTGCAGGGACTTGTGGAGCCTTTTTCAGGTTTTCTCACCCATCTGTCCCCCACTCTCACTTTTCTCTCCAAGAATCTTAAAACATGCGGTCACATCTTGGTAAAAAAACCATCTCAGCAGAGGGACTAAAGCAAATAATCAGCATGCCTCAAATCCATTGGTGAATTAGGGGAATATCTCCCCCAAGCATGTGAAAACTTCCCCAGTGGAATGGATGGATGAAAGAAATTTGTTCCAAGAGGCCATGAAAGTGGCAGAAGCAGGCAGTGGAGTGCTTAGAGCTCAGTCGGGCATCAAAATGCCAAGGTCATCCCCTGTATTCTGGGCCATCACTGATCTTTTATACTTTTGTCTTACCACTGGCCTTGAATGATTCTGGAAGAGACAACACAGCTGACAACTTTGTACAACTCTGTCTTATCTGAATCTAATTCACACACAAGTCAAGACATTACCTATAACCTACTCCACATCATCCATACATGAAACCACTGGTATTTTGACCTTAAGATCATGATGCCAGTCGTCCCTTGGAGTCCAAAACAGCAACAGATTATTATTGTACCCATTTTACAGATGATGGTACTAAAGTTAATAAAGTCAAAATTACTTGTTCTGGGTTGTTTGGCTAATAAATGTTAGAGGCAGGATTCTAACTTAGCTCCTTTGATCAGCATTCTTTAACTATTTTAATCTCATTTATAGTCCTTTTCCCTTATTCCACACTCATGTGGAAACATTAAACAATGGGTTTACTTCCAAAAAAATGTTCCTAGAAACAAGAGAATATGTACAAGTGGAGACAGAAGTGAAAGTTAATATAAAGGAGAGAAATGAAAGAGAAGAGAGAATGAAAAAGGAAAGAGAGAATGAACTGGGGAAAAGAATGAGAGTAGAAAGCTAATTAATGAGAGAGAAAGTGAGGCGGCAGAGGGAGAGTAAATGGGGCAAGTGAGGTTGAAGGAGGAGAGGGAGGTTGGGAAGTAAGGATGAAGAGAGATGATGATGGTGATGATGATGATGATGATAGGAAGGAAAAGGAGAGAAACCTTTTTAAACTTCTTTGGCTTTTCCTTCTCTCTCCCTAAGAGTCCCATTTGAACCACACACACCCAATAATCATGTTCTGACATATATGAACACATGCAGAACAGTGTATTAAGTATCATATAGGAGGGTCATTACTAAGCACCTCCAAACCTAATGTTTGCTTTGGTGCATTTAAAAGAGCCCTCTAGAAAGCCGATGCAAATATTTATGGATAATTTAATGAAAGTTCCTTAAAAACAAGGATTATTGAAATTTTTTTGTATTTGTATTCCCAGTATCAAGCAAATGCCTGGCACACAGCAAGTGCATAATAAATGCTTGTTCACTGATTGGTTTGTAGAAAAAATGTTGAGAACTCCCATCAGAGCCTCTGTGTATGAAATGTGGAAATCTGTCTTATCTTCAAAAGAATAAGAATAGGGGCTCACATTTGTATGCTACTTTATGGTTTACAGAGAACTCTTCTTTAATCAACCTTGTGAGGTCGAGAATATAAATATTATGATCAATCTTATGTCAACATATCAAGTAAAGACAAATTCATTGGCTGAGTTCGCTCCCTCCACCACAGGCATCAGACTCCATCTATTTAATTTATTGCCTTAAAGAGTTGCTGAGGATCAGAGAGCTCGAATGCTTTATCCACAGTCATATTAGACTGGAGCAATAGGGGTTGGGTTAGACGGCCTTTGAATTCTCTCCCAGCTCTAATTATATGATTGTATGATCCTAAGCGTACATCAAGGGCAGAATTTGAACCCAGGTCTACCCATTCCGAGTCCAGAACTCTATCCAGTACTCTCCACTGCTCTTATTATATTTTACTCTGAAAGAAAATCCAGTGATTAGAGATATAAAGCAACAAATGAGGGGGAAAGAGTAGCACTATAGTGATCTCTCCAATTCCCAGGGAATTGGCTAATGCTGCCGTGTCCTTCGTCCTCTAGAAGTTTGAGAAGCATGGCGCTTGCTGGTGGTGTTACTCGGCTTGCTTTGATCACGGGTTCTGAGGAGCTGTCCAGCACTCTTTGAAGTACTGAGTGGCATCAGTTCATCTCAAAGATCACTTGTGTTTGGTGGCAAAAGGTCTAGAAGTCAACGTCTGATATGGCGAACTTCAAACTTGTAAAAGATGAGAATTGTATTAGTGCTGCGGCTCATGTTGGGGTCTCTATATAAATGCTCTGACACACTCTCAAATCAGTACATCCACTGTAACCTTGTCAGAGACTAGACTGGCAAAGCCACCAAAAATGGGATGAAATGCATTTAATGCAAGTCTTTTACTGAATGAACCTCAGTAGGACCCTCTTGCTCCATGTGACGCTCATCAATAGTTGCCTACAGAGAATGAGGGTCTTCCTCTTATTTCTTCAATTTTCTGGAATATGCTCGGCTTCTCTCTCTCTCTTCTCTTTATTGCCCTTCTTGGACTAATTCCATCTATACCTCCCATCATGTCTTTTTTTTTTAGTAGCATTTGAATTTTTAAATTGTTCCCTTTGGGGATCCATAATGGAAAAAAAAAAGGCCGCCTCATTTAATTGGGAGCTGCATTTATAATGGAAGGAGTGCTGTATTTAGAATGAGAGAATCCATGTTCAAAATCCAGCTCTGCTTTTTCCTGATGGGATAATAAACTAAACTGTTATGTTATTAGATACCTCTTAATAATAGTAGCAATCTGCATATAGCCCTGTAGAGGTTAAGAAGCATTTGTACACATCTCATTGGGTCCATACAATGACCCTTGAAGATGATCCTGCCGGGATTATTTTCCCTATTTGACAGAAGAAGAAACTGAGCCTCAGAGAGCTCAAGTGACTTGTTCACAGTCCTATATCCAGTCCATACTAGTAACAAGAGTTTAACCTCACAATAGAGATTCTTCAAATGAAAAGAGATAGGAAAACATTGCTTCCCAGATTCAAAGCCCTTGAAATTTTCATGGTTGTGCATTTTTAATTATTTATGTTGCCTATGTTTCTCTCTCTCTCTCTCTCTCTCTCTCTCTCTCTCTCACACACACACACACACACACACACACACACACACACACATTTAATTTATTATTATTTATATTTAAATATATTTAAAAAGTAAAGGGCTTGGAAAGATTGCAAAACGACATTCACAAGGGTCTCTTGGGATTTATGACGAATCATTTGAAATGGTAAACTGATCATATTTTTCTGAAAACATCTTCTAGCTATGCTAATAGAAGAAAAAGACTGAAGGGGAATTTGAAAAAAGTGAATATCTACAAAAGGGTTAGAGAGTCTCAGAGTAGAACTCAAAGAATTCATTTAGTCTGTCCTATCATTTGCATATCAATTAGCCAATCTATAAGCATTTACTCCTATGCCTCTACCATCCATCAAGCACCAGACAGAAAAATGGAAATAACTCATTTTCTGCCCTCAAGAAGCATACATTGTATCACAACTAGAAAACTATGTAGATCTAATTCTATTACATGAGGGAGGAAAGAGTGTCCGAAGGTGGTTAAGGTGAGACAGGTGGTAAATTTTTTATGGGAGGATAGTTTATCCTGATAAGGAGATTTGGGAGGAAATATCAATCTTATGAACTTTCTAATATCTAGCAAGTGAATGTTTCTGCCAATGTACCTACCAACACTGCTCTTGGTATTCTCAATGAGAGTTTAAATGTGTACACACCCACACAGACACACACATACACACAAAGAGAAAGAGAGACAGAGACACAGAGAAAGAGAGAGAAAGAGAGAGAGAGAGAGAGAGAGAGAGAGAGAGAGAGAGAGAGAGAGAGATTAACTACTAAACTACTGGTAGTTTACTCTCTAATTTGAGATTTTTTTTTAAATATTAAGATTCCATCCTTTCTACTTATGAGCTATGTTTTCTTTGGTAGGTCATTTGCCCTTTCTGAGCCCTAGTTTGCTCATCTGAAAAATGGGAATAAAAACAGTTATAGGGCCAACCCCAAGAGTTTTGGGGGTTTTTTAGGTTCAAATGGGATAATAGACTGGAAATTACTTTGAAAGCTTTATAACGCTATATAATACTATAGAAATATCTGTTGTGACCATAACATGTAGTAGGAAAATTAAAACAAAGTTAGTTTGAAAAAATAATACTAATATTGCTCTCAGTATAAAATTTAGCACTCAAAGGCTAGCTTGCTGGTGAGGGATTCTGTCCAGAAAGGGACGATATAAGCCAGAAACTGATCTGTAGTGAAAGTGGAAAAATGTTGACAACAGACTTTAAATGATAAAATCATAATACAATAGAAAATTGACACATAGCTTCAAATCCTCATTCTGTCATTTAATGCTTCTGTAACTTTGAGTAAAATTACTTAACTTTTCTAAGGCTTGACTTCTTCATCTATTAAAAAAGTAAAGTAACTAAATGAAGAGGACAAGAATTTATTAAACACCTACTATGTGCCAAGCATTGTGATAAACACTTAAAAATATTATCCAATTTGATTCTCACAACAATTTCTGGGGGTAAGTGTTATAATTATTTCCATTTACAATTAAGAAAACTGAGGCAGAGGTGACCTGTCTTGCTATTAAATAGTTGCAATTGGATTTAAACTGAGATCTTTCTTACTCCAAGACTAGAAATCTATCCACTGCATTATCAGGTCCTTCCCATTCTAAATATAAAATGTGATGATTTTTCTTTTGTTCAGAATTTTTTCATATTAATTTCCACACAGAGAGAGAGAGAGAGACAGAGAGAGGCAGAGAGAGAGAGAGAGAGAGAGAGAGAGAGAGAGAGAGAGAGAGAGAGAGAGAGAGAGAGATAGATCTGATTACTCAGTTATTCAGTAGCTACTGTTCTGATCTTTCCATACCCTTAGCACACATTTAATGACACCTAAAATCTATCTGGAACTAGTTTCTTGTCTTGATTTAGTGAGAGAGCTGAAAGAAAAGGACCAAAATCTTAACTGCACCCTTAACCCTATGGCTGATTAGTTCACTTATCAGTTATCAAGCATGTGATGAGAATATCATACCCGATTCCAGAGGCTGAAGATGGAGCTTTCTTGTAGTATGGGGTGCTTAGAGAGAGATGGTCTTTTCATGTATGGATGAACCCAGGAGACTGCTAAAGTCCCTTCTTTAAAGTTTCAAGAAAAAAAGTTTCTGCAGAT
This sequence comes from Sarcophilus harrisii, assembly GCF_902635505.1. Taxonomy (NCBI): domain Eukaryota; kingdom Metazoa; phylum Chordata; class Mammalia; order Dasyuromorphia; family Dasyuridae; genus Sarcophilus; species Sarcophilus harrisii. Next base: position 39,531,717 of record NC_045428.1, on the reverse strand, counting down.
CCACTGCCTTATATCAACTTTCAAGTTTCCACTTGAATCCCATAATTCTGTAGTTTAAAGTTTACTTCCATTGCTTACTCCTTGTAAAATATGATGTTAGGGTGGAAAGAATACCAGATTTAGAGTCAAAGTCCGTGAATCAACAAACACTTTTTATGTGTGAAAAATTTGGGTGGGTGGGGAATCAATTCTCTGATTTCATTGGTAGAAGGAACACTCAATGGGAAAATTTCTTCTACCAACACATCAATATGTCACCCATTTCACCATGTATAGTCTTAGAAAATTACATGGGCTCACTGGGAAGTTAAATGATTTTCCTGGGATTCCATAGCCAGCTTTAAGCAAAGATAAAAGTTAAACTCACATCTTTCTGACATTAAGACCAGAATGCCACCTCTCTAAAGTAAATATTGCATAATATTTGGGTATTTTCATTTCTGTAAATTACACACACACACACTTTGCTGCTTTCACATTTTCCCAAATGAGTAAAACTCTAGTCAGCTTGGAAAAACCCCAGAATGTCTCTTTTGTCAACTGTCTCAGTTTCTGTCAATGTTTGAAATTTATCAGTTTCTTCCTGGGCTTTCCCCTCCTGGAGCTCACAGTCAGTTATCATCTGCATCAACAGATTTTTTGCAGATCCACTGCCTTATATCAATTTTCATGCTTCATCATGACAGTAAGATGGGAGGGGGGGTTGAGAGGCAGAGAAATTAAAAGATTTTTTGTTAAATTCACCCAGTCCCAGATCTCTCAATCTCTGAGAGTTTCGCCTTTTGATCCATGCTAAGTTTGGTGCTCAATCTTCCCAGTGATAAAAGGAGGAAAAAGTCCACCTCTCAATCAAACCATTTGATATTGAATCAAAGTAAACCCTGGTGAGAAACAAAAGAGGGAAATCTCCCGTGTTCTTTGCTTAATCACATGTAAAATATGAAACAACAGCTTCACCAAGGGCATAGTATTGACATTCAGGAAAAATAAACATGGAAAATGGAGTAGAACAGAACTTAAAAAAAAAATAACACTCTCAAATCATTATTTCAATGAGGAAATCCCCTCTGGTATTTAAAAATCATTGTTGGTTTACAAGGACTTTAAATGGGTATTTTTTTACATCCCCGTATTAGACTCCCTGCATAACAAACCTGATATCTTATTAATATGAAACCACTAATGCTATAATTAGTGTTATGAAGTATTAAAATCATCATCCACTGAGATAATGTGAGATAATCACGGAGATGAGTGAATTATTCAGCCTGAGTCGAAAAGCTCATCTTTTAGTGAATCAAGGAGCTAACCATTCCTTTCTCTTTCCTGTTTCTTCATCCGCGAACAAGTAAAAATGATTGAGTTTATTTTTCGCAGAGAAAAAAAAAAAAGCACATAAAAGACAATTCAGTGCAGGACACTGTGCTGGTTGCTGGATGTACAAAGACAAAATGGAAACATTCCCTGCCCTCAAGGAACTTGCAATACTCCCTGGAGAAAGAATTAAATCAATAGTATTACTGTGTGCTAGGTAGGATGCTGGGAAACAGAAATATGAAGACAGTTTTTAAATAGTCCCTTCCCTGAAGAGCTGAAATTCTCTTGGAGGTGACTGAGGGAAGGAGGGACGGAGAAGAGGGATAGACACACCTTCTTCAGATTGGATCTTCCTATCTTGTTAAGGTTAGAGAGTGATCACTCATTACTTGAGTCCATGGCTGATTATTTGTGACCCAATTTATTTGCATCTTAACTCCCACACATACTTTCTAGAGCAGGGGTCCTCAAACTACGGCCCGCAGACCAGATGCAGCAGCTGAGGACATTTATCCCCCTCACCCAGGGCTATAAAGTTTCTTTATTTAAGACCCACAAAACAAAGTTTTTGTTTTACTATAGTGCGCGGCCCTCCAACAGTCTGAGAGACAGTGAACTGGTCCCCTATTTAAAAACTTTGAGAACCCCTGAATTCACATCAGAGCCAAATTAGCATGCAAATTCTTTTGGCTTAGTCTTGGAGCAGTTCAGATTTCCCGTTCTCAAGCAACCCCACCCCAGTCTCAGCCTCCCTTAGAAGCAGAGATGACAAATGGGCATCAGGGAGTCACCACACTCAATTAATATTCACATTATTAGGATATCCAAACAGTGACTTTTGTCTCAAATAACCAATTAGGGGAAATTGTTTTAGAATCCTTAATGCAAATAATTGATTGGCTTCCAATTCAATCAAATAAATATTTATTCAGATCTTTTCTACTGCAGAGTGAGAGCAAAAAGCACAGGATTTGGAGTCTGGGGAGTAGAGTTTGAATCTTCATGCTACCTTAATTTCATCTCTCCCTGGACTTAGTTTGATTAGGAAAATGCTAAGGCCTCCCTCCCATTGCATCCAGGGCCATTTCCATTCATCCTGATCTATCTCTGGCCACTGGTTCCAACTGGATCCAGAGAAGAGAATCAGGTGGTATGGCTCTCCCTCACTTCAATTCAATTCACTTGCAAATCATGACATCACTTCCCTGATGTCATGGTCCCCTTCCAAAATGCAGGACAAACAATAATAACCTTATCTGTACAAGGAGGGCAGGAATTGGATCCCTCCTCAACTCTAACTCTAAATCTGATGACTTTGCCTTGGACCAGGTACCTACTAGAGTGAGGGAAATGAAGGTGACAATCTTGTCTCTTTTCTATTACAACACTGTATAGTCTTTTTATAACCCTATATGCAAACCCTTAGCTACACAGAATGCTTGAAAATGCACATTTATCATTTGCAGTCATATAGTGGATAGGGATTTCTTATTAGGTCCAGGACTTAGAACTAGGAGGCCCCTTTGCAGTCCTCTAGTCCAAATCATTTCACAGGTAAGGAAACAGTTTTAGAGAAATGATGTGACTTGTCTAAGTAAATAACTAAATAAGATAGTGAGTGGCAGAACTAAGATTTGAATCCAGGACATCTGACTCAAATTCAACAATCAGTAATCAGGGACATGATTCAGGCTAGGGATTGGGACTAGATGCCTAGATTTAGGAATCAGGGCACAGAGGTGCTAATTTAAACACAATGGCTGACCAAATTAACAAGAGAGGGAGTATAGAGATATGGAAGAACCTTATGAAGTGTTCCTGATTATTAGGACAGTTTGGAAGAAAAATGATCTGGCACAAGACATTGAGGAGTGGCCAGAGAAAGAGAAGAACTCAGAGAGAACAGTGAAGAAAGCAAAGGAGAAAGGAGTATCCAGGAACATTCCTACCAACGTACTTCTTTCGATCCCAAGACTTCAAGTAAATAAGAGCCTAATTTAAGATCCAAGATGACTTATTTAAACTACCTTCCTACTCATTTTATCTTATAAAATGAAATTTAAAAGATAAAAATATGAAGTTTTACACTTAGATTTTTTTTTTAAGTCAACATCATGGCTAGACAGAGCAGTTAATCTTATCAGGGTGAAGGTTCACACCCTAACCTCAAACAATCAACAATCAATAGAAGATAGACTTAGTGAAGATTTTTAAATGTTTCAAACAAGATTATTTATATCCTGTGCTCCATTTATCAGGTGTGAACACTTAATTAATTAGGCTTAAAAACTCCAGTGATTAGGTCACCAAATAAATTAACTATAGCCTTTTTTTTAATTAAAGCTTTTTATTTTCAAAACATGTGCATGGATAATTTTCAACATTCACCCTTGCAAAATCTTGTGTTCCAAATTTTTCCCTCCCTTTCCCTCACCTCCTCCCCTAGAGGGCAAGCAATCCAATATATGTTAAATATGTGCAATTCTTCTATACATATTTCCACAAATATTATGTTTCACAAGAAAAATCAGATCAAAAAGTAAAAAAAAAAATTAGAAAGCAAACAAAAACCAAGCAAACAACAATGAAAAGAGAGAAAATACTATGTTGTGAGCCATACTCAGTTCCCACAGTTCTCTCTCTGGGTGCAGATGGCTCTCTTCATCACAGGACTTTTGGAACTCAACTGAATCATTTCATTGTTGAAGAGAGTCAGGTCCATCACAATTGATCATACTGGGGGCAGCTAGGTGGTACAGGGATAGAGCACCAGCCCTAAAATCAGGAGAAACTGAGTTTAAATTAGTTTAAATCTGTCCTCACATTTAACACTTCCTAGCTGTGTGACCCTGATCAAGTCACTTAATCCTAATTGCCTCAGCAAAAATAAATAAATAAATAAAAAATGGATCATACTATAATTCATTTCCCTTAGCATCAGTTCATGTAGATTTGTCCAGGCCTCTTTGAAAGGTAGTGAGGTGAGTAGGGTATTCAGAGAGGATGAACACTTCCACTATGAGGGCTTGTCATGCCGCTTTTAGGAAAGTTCATCCATTTTTGGTGTCTATCTTTGACCCAACTTTTATTTGTGGCTCCAAGAAGCTGCAACACACACAATGACCACACCCTGGTAAATCTTGGGGCCAAGCCAGGTTGAAAGTACCCAACAACAAGACTCAAACCCATCACTGAGATACGAGGATGTGAATTCTTTTGCTGGAAGAATGAATAGATGAGAACAATTTGTTCCAGTGACCACAGAGGTAGCTGAAGCTATGGATTACTTAGGGCTTGGTCAAATGTTGAAGACTCCAAGGTCATCCACTGCATCCTGGGCGATTGCCAATCATCCTGACTTTTGTCCTGCTTGATTTTGTGCAGCTCTGTCTCACTTAAATTCCATTCAAGAACAAGTCAAGACATAATATCATGATGGTGTCATTGGTTCTCTTCAAAAGGAAGCATCCACAGCTATTGCAATCCACGTGTCCATTCCAATCCCAGTTCTGTGCAGTGTGAGCCACCACTGATATTTAAAATAAGTCTCCCCTCCTTTTCCATCCTTCCTGCTGTTTGCAACACTATTAGTCAGATATTCCAAGAAAATCGTTTACCGTAACAGCTTGTCTCACTCCTACACTGCTAAAGACCCTCACTATGTCACAAATACCATAGCTTCATTTTCAAAAAATATTTTCAAAACCATTTGATAGCTGCTACTCAGTAATTCAAATACATGGAACAGCTCTCTATCATCCCAAGTAATATATATTCCAAGAAGAACCATACATGTTGAGCTTCATGCAACAGCTTACGTCAAAAAAGAAAATACAGTGAATAAAAATGATATTATAAATCAGAACTGTGTTTTGAGCCCATTTCAAAATAAGCCCCAATGGTGATCTTTGTTTTCATGAAATAGATCATTTTAAAAATCATTTTGGTTGCATCTGACAGTAAAGTTTCCATTGTTATTTTTAGTATCATCTGTTGTATTGGTAGTGCAAATAAACCAAGAGTGGAACTTTGATACTGTCTTTAAATTTCTCTTAAAATTAAAATAATTACTTTATACTGAAAATACAAAATATATCAAAACTTTACAATTTAAGAAAATGAAATCAAGAACTTATGTTTGAATTAATAAAAATGGAACAATATTTACTATTAAAATTGTAATAATTATGAGTATGGAAATATGTTTAGAGGAATAGCACATGAATTGCTTGCTGTCCTAGGGGAGAGATGAAAAGAGAGAGATGGAGAAAATTTTAGAATATAGGATGCTGCAAAGTTGAATGTTGAAAACTATCTTTGCCTGTATTTGGAAAAATAAAAAGCTATTTAAATAAAAAAAAATGGCAACATACCTGTGAGGAGGGTTACACTTCTGTTTATGACTATTTAAATGTGGAATATCAGATTAAAATATCTAGTCTACATAAAACTATTCAGTCCCCAAATAGCAGAAGACACTATCCTGGGCAATTTGATGAGCTAACTTGCATTATCCTGTGTATAATTTGCTTGTATGTAGTTGTTTGCATGTTGTCTCCCTATTAGATAGTGAACTCCTTGAATGCATGGATTATCTCTTGCCTTTCTTTGTATTTAAGAGAAACTTAAGTACCACAGTTAACAGAGTGATGAGTTCAGATCCTGCCTTCAACACTTGCTGGTTATGTGATCCTGTTCAAGGCACTTAATTTTTCTCCTCTTCAGTGTCCTCACCTCATAGTGCTTCCTTCCCAGAACTGTTGTGAGGATTAAATCAGATAACATATGTAAAACATTTTGCAAATTTTGAAATACTATGAAAACATTAACTGCTATTATGTTGCCAGTAGTTTCATTCTCTGTTGTTTGGGAGTGGGAGGGAAAGAGAAACTTAGAGTAGGAGCATGACATCAATTCAACACTTCAGTCTAGAGTAAAGACCCAGAATGCCGCATTAGGGACTTTATGAATCCCCTCCAAAGCATTCTGGGACAGGAGCCAAAGCAACCCTACATCAGCCTCCTGGGACCGCTTGGATAGTCATGCCTAGGAAGAAGTCTCATGACCAAGTCCAAGGGACATTTTTGGTTGGGGGAGACTCCAGGGTTCAGGTCAAAAAAGTATTTTCTCTCTCCCCATCCCCTTTCTTTCCACCTTCAGTTCCAGAGTAGGCTGTCCAAGAGGGTCAAATTAAACTGCTCTGATAAGCCTTGATTGTTCATCCTGATGGAATCGGGAGTGAAGACCAATCTTGATGACACAACCAGACTTATTTGTCCTCAAAAGTCCCCTTTGCACCACATAATCTAGGGCAATTGATTTCAATTTCTGGATTAATTTTAATATATTCACGCTTCCATACCTCATATAAAATATTCCACATAAATAAAGATTCACTTAGTCATGCAGATCATTAATAAGCCTTGTTTTATTCTGCATCTTTCATTTTTTTAATCTTAATATTATTTTGTGTCTACCATAAGTAGGATCATTGCAAGCAAACAGACCCTGGAGCAGGACTTACCCAAGTCTAAGAGTGGTACAGATTATGTCATTAAAATTGTTGTATGCACAGCTCCTGGCACATAGTAGGTGCCTTAGTAAATATTTATAGATTTGGATTCCAAATTTCATAGAATTTTCAACCATTTTTCCATTAAAAGTTCTTATTTTATATAAAAGTCAATTTTCCATTAGAAAAATGACCTGAAAAACAGATGCAGCTGAATCATAGATATTTTTAAAACACTTTAAGGTTCAAAAATGCTTTATATGTATTATTACATCAGACTCCACAAAACCTATAGAGGTCAGAATTCATTTAGCTTGACTATGCATATTTGTTAACAAAAGTTTTGGATTTTTTTTCCATTTTAAATTGGAGTGGATGAGAGAGAAAAGAAATACTTATTAATTGAAAAATGAGATGAAATTTAAAAACAGCCCTATGAGATGCCTTTGCCTTTAGTCCTTGCTTCTTCAAACTCTCTTCCACACAGAATGATGTCTCTTCTCAACAAACTTCACAAGCTTCCTATTACCTTGAGGATAAAATTTAAATTTCTTTATTTTTCTTTTAATTTTTTACAACTTATCCATGATTAATCTTAGCAGCCTCAAAGAACACCTCTCCTCTTATGATTCTCTTAAGGTGGCTTTCTCTCTGTTCTTCGCAAAAAGTACTCATCTCTCATCTCAGTGTAATTGCTGGTCCCCATGTCTGGAATTGACTCTATCCTTACCTCCATCTCCCAGAATCCCTTTTTTAATTTCAAGATTCAGCTTAAACAGCAGCTTCGATATGAAGCTTTTTCTACCACCCACCTCATCAACAACTACTGACCTTTCATTAACTGTTGCTGTTGTTCAGTCATATCTGACACTTTGTGAACACATTTGGGGTCTTCTTGGCAAAAATATTGGAATGGTTTGCCATTTCCTTCTCCAATTCTTTTTAGAGATGAGGAAACTGAAACAAACAGTTTTGTGTCTTCCTGACTCCAGGCTGGGAGCTCTTTTCACTGTGACACCTACCGACTTTTTATCAATTAATTACATTTTATTTATTCTGTATATATTTAATTTACTTTATTTATACATGCACATTATCTTCCTCAATAGAATTCAAACTCCTTGAGCAGCAAGGGCTTAATTTCATGTCTCTATATCCCTAGAGATTAGCACAGTCCCTTGTATATAGGAGACACTTAATAGATGCTTACTGATTTGATTATAAAGGGTAATAAACATACTCGATATAAACCTAAAGGCAAACAATCACTTTATCAAAATGGCTACTTAAATCTTGTGATTGATGGTGTGTGGGATATTTTATTGAGTACAAAAGTCTTTAAATACACAAGGTTTCTTTGCGGTAGAATGTTTTCGTAGGAATTGCTCAGAAATCAAAACTGAGGAGAGGGCTAAGCTCCCTGTTAAATACACCCAAGTATTGGATTAGCAGGTAAAATGAGAATCACACTTTCAATAACTCTTGAGCAAGTGTGAACAAGTGGATACATTCCCAAGGCTTTGAATGATGTAGGTTTTACCACTTCCTTTTGCCATGTAATTTCATATTTTTGACATGAAAAAAATAAACCCCCAATACAAAGCATTTGCTTTTAAGCAAATCCAGTCTATTTTTACTTTGTCCTCAACACTGTCATCCAATTTGTTGTAATTGACAACAGCCTTACTTCCCTTTTCTCCTTTACCAAGATGGTACCAACCACAGAACTGAAAAATTCCAGCGTCATTTAATTTTATTGCATTAATTTTTATTGCATTTTATTGCAAATGCACCAGGCAGAGACAGTGGACTCTTATTAAAGTTTAATTCTTCACTAGAGAGTCATCTGAGTGTTTTTGGCCATCACCTGAATCTTACCCTTATTGCTTTAAGAAAGAAAAAGGAAGAAAGAAAACTAAATGGAACTATAGTAATATGAGCAGCTTCAGCTAATGTGCCTTCATTTTTTCTTAATCCTTTCTTGGAGAAGAGGCAGTATAATATGGTTAAAAAGTGATTAGTAGTTAGGAAACCCACATTCTAGTCCTAAGCTTTATCACCTACTAGCTATGTGACCTAAGGCAAATGTCCTCACCCAGAATCATCCAAGAATAGGAAAAAATTATGAAGAAATGTAATGTTTTTCTTTAAAATTCCAAAGAAGCAGAGAAGGATGAACAGGGTTTGGTATAGGACTGAGGAGAGGAGGTTTGGGGAGCCATGGGATATGGAAAACTCATAGATTTATTTCACCCAAAGGATTTAGTACTAAACAAAACCTCAATAGTATTCTAGGCTAACTCCCTCATTTTGTAGACAAGGAAATTAAGGCTCAAAGAGAAATCACTTCTTAGTGATTTCTCCAAAGTCACATAATAGTGAGTATCACAAATAATAGTGATGAGTAGGTGAGGCTCCCTGATTCCACTTCCATTTTTCTTTCCATTTCCTTGCCTAAAAAATGGTTAGGCTAAGTGATCTCTGAGATACCCTCCAACTTTAGGAAAGGTGCTCTAGAAATCATTCTTCTATAATACCAACAGTACCTTTGACACTTTTCTGGCCCAAGGCCACCTCATGGTCCAGTCCCAAAGAGTCTTCACTATCTTGCTAGCATTCTCTGCTTTCTGGTCCCTCAATGTCTCTAAATTAAAAAAAAAAAAAGATTTTAATTCAACTCCTAACTATAGAATTTCTGGGTACAATGAGAACATGCTTTTTAGACTTCACTTTTGTCAAAAGATTCAGAAATAGCCTTTTTTTTTCTTGAACAGGCCAGAAACTGAGGTCGGAACTAAATGTAAGCTCTCTTTGGTTGTTTATGGCAGACAGCTCACTATAGGAAAATGGTACCCTGAAGTGGGAGTCAGGAAGTCCTGGATTTGAATCCTACATTACTATCTGTGGGATTCTAGGCAAGTCATTCACCTCTTCCAACTTTGGTTTCTTTGTTCATAATATAGGTAGATTATTTTGGGAATCAAGTGAGATAACATGTGTGAAAGCACTTTATAAACTTTAAAGGAATATATAACTAGTCTCTGTGGTTGAGTGATGCTGAGTAAATAATTATATTTGTTTATTTTAAAATATCTCTTTATAGATTATAAATAATAGATTTATTTTTAAATATGTCTTTTAAAAAAGTTCCCATATTTTTTCCCAGTATCTCTCCCCCTTTCTCTTCCAAAGAAAAAATTATTGTGTGAGTAAATTGTATTTAATTAATAATTGCATTTAAATAATAAACAAGATGAAATAAATTCGATTAAATAAATAAAAAATGCATCTGAAAGGATCCGTGCAGAGGTCAGAGATGAGTCTCCTTCCCTTTAGGAAGAGAAGAAAGAGATGTTGGTTGATATTCTTGTTATTTTCCCCCCTCCCTCTGTGGGTCTCACTTTACATGTTTAGCTCAATTAGCATATATTTGATTTCAGATTGTCGAAGGATCCCCAGTTCAAAAACCAACCTGCTTATCTAAAAGCCTGTTGAAAATGTCCTACCAGCTTCAAACATCTGTCTTATAAAATGGGAGCAGAGTGATTCAGAAAAATGAACATTTAAGTAGACCATGTGGCTCTGGGTTCAAATTCTTTTTCTGTTGCCTACTCCATTTGACTTTTAGCAAGTTGCTGAATCTTTTTGTCCCCTCGAGGTCCTCATGACAAAATAAATGGTATGAATTGGGGGATCTTTGAGGTCCTTTTCACCTCAAGGCCTAGGATACCATGATACAGTGATCCTGGAGTTTTATTTGAGATAACAGAACCCTTCAATGATTTGGGCCCATTTCATACTTGGCTGCTTAAGGTACCCACTTTTCAGAAATATTCAGAGGTCCAGAAGAGCTGGGGGGCTCTTAAAAGTATTTCTACTTCTTTAGGAACTGAATATCTAAGTTTTAGGATGACACACACACAGTCTTGAGCTAATCCCAGCAGCCCCAGAAACACTCTATCTCAAACTACCTCTTTGTGAATTGACATCCAGGCAGCTGAAATCATCTTGCAGTCGAAGCCTGCTCAATAACTATCTACCTTCGGCACTGAAGAGAAACCCTTTACAAAGTGTTCCAATCGCTGACGAGCCTGCAGTAATGCTTGTTAGCGTCTTGCTCTGGTACACAGAAAAATTGATTCTTTTAAGCGGCCAAATTATTTTTGTATTTGTTCCCTTTCAGGCAGAGTAACTCCATTCTTTTTCCTGGTCAGTTTCTTTACCAAGGCCTGGTTGAGAAAAGCCACCGGCTCTCATTGTTGGTTGCAAATGCACCAGGCAGAGACAGTGGACTCTTATTAAAGTTTAATTCTTCACTAGAGAGTCATCTGAGTGTGACCTATTGTGATCAGCGAAGTGCTTTCCATATGAAGTATGGGGAGCTGTCAGATTCTTTAATTTGCTGAAGTAGCGCACTTGGAGGCTACTGGGTAATTTGTATTGAACTTAAAGCACAGGCTGCCTTTTTAGTCCAGAAAGAATGTACTCTCATCTTTTGGGAGATCTTGCAAATCTCTGACAGCATTTAGCCCCATTCTTCAACATCTCCAGTTTGAGAGGAAAGGCCTTGAGACAGAAAACAGAGAATATTTTCTTGTAGTAGCGAAGGGATTTACTAAAATAGCAATTCAGTGGCCAGAGAGAAATCTTGGCACCTCTCAACTCTTACTTACTTAGCTCCTAGAAATTGTAAGTTTTATCCATTGGGATGAGGAGGAGAGAAAATCGACTTCAGTGTCTCCATTTTGAAAGCATCTCCACTGAGGTCCTTGAAAGTAGAAAATGAGGGGAAGATCAATTTGGGGAAATATGGCTGGCTTTAGGAGAAGAGATTGGCTAATTATATAGCTATTGGCTATATAATCAATCAGTATTTATAGCATGTATACATATATTTGTGTATACACACACACACACACACACACACACACAAATATATAGTATTTGCCAGGAAGGGCAGTATTTACTAAAAATATAATTAAAAAGTGTGACAGTCTCTATCATCAAAGATTTTATATACCACTGGAGCTAAAGAATACTGCAATACATTTATGGATAAGTACATATAGCTTATAAACAAAATTAATGTAAATTTATTTTAATGGAGGTGAGGGTCACCAACAGCTTAAAAAGTAAAACTTCTTAAATGACATAGTGCTTGAGCTGAGCCTTGAAGGAAGCCACTGGTTCCAAGAGTAGGAATACAAAAGTTAACATAGGAAAAAAAGAGAAATAATGAAAAAAATAAGCAAGTAAATTTAGAAATACTAGATCTCAAACTAGATTACAAATCAAAAAATAATTTGGTACTGCTTAAAAAATAGAGATGTTCAGCAATGAAACAGATTAGGTGTACAAAATTCAGAAAAAAATGAACTTAATAGTATTTGATAAACCTAAAAAACCTCGGCTGCTGTGGTAAAGAGTCACTATACAATAAAAACTGCTGAGAAAACTAGACAGCACTTTGGCAGAAAATAAGCTTAAGTAAGCATCTTATATTATATATTAAGATGAGCTTCAAATGGATATATGACCTAGACATATGAGGTCAAATCATAGGGGAAGAATTCATTTCCAAACAAGGGATAGAAAGAGAGAAACACAACATTTTTGATTAAGTAAAATATTTGAATGAATGAATCCAATTCAGAAAAGTGAAACAATTAATAGAGAAAAATATTTGAGGTGAGTTTTCTGATGATAGTCTCATAAATAGCAGACTCAAATTTGTAAAAACAAGAACCAGTCTGAAATCGGTCAATTGTCAAAGCACAGGAACAAGCAGTTTTCAAAGAGAATAAACCCAAACTATTTCTAGCCCTGTGAAAAGTGCTATAAATCACTAATAATTAGATAAAATTAAATTAAAGCAGCTGTAAGGTTTTACATCACACCCACCATCACAAAGAAAATGATATTTTTTCCATTTTATTTATTTATTTTATGTTAGGAATGTACATTCTTTTTTATATATTTCTATATGAATCATGTTGGGGTAGAAAAATCAGAATAAATTGGAAAAGCCACAAGAGGAAAAAAGTGAAAATAATATATATTGATCTATATTTAGCATCCATAGTTCTCTCTCTGGATGCAGATGACATCTTCCATTCAAAGCTTATTGGGATTTCCTTGGATTGCTGAATTGCTGAAAAGAATCAAGACTAAAAGGATAGATTTTTAAGGAGTTACATGGAAATAGTTACATTGTTAAAATGTTGATGGAGCTCTGAATTGATGCAACCATTTTGGAGGACAATTTTAATCCATGCCCAAAGTGTTAATAAATTGTGTATAGTTTTTAACCACAGTAATTGTACTACTGGACTCTACCCAGAGGAAAGCAGAGAAAGGGAGAAAGAATGAAAATATTTAAAACAATTCTTTTTACACTGGCAAAGAAGTGAAAATTAAGGGGGTGTCCATCAATGGGGGAACAACTGGAAAACTATGATGTAGAAATATAATGGAAAATTATTGTGCTACCAAAAAAATGAAGAAAGAGAAAAACCTGGGAATACTTGTAGAGACTGATGCTGAATGAAGTAAGCAGAACCAATAAAATAATCAATAGTACAATCTCATCTTGAAAAATAATTTTGAAAGATTTAACTCTGATTAACGCAATAATCTATCATGATTCCAAAAGACTGGTGATGAAGAATGCTACATATATCTTAAGGGAGAAATAATGGACTCATAAGCAAAATGAGACACATTTTTGGAAATAAACAATATACGTTTGTTTTTTTGTTTGTCTGACTCTGCTTCTTTGTTATAAGGATTTTGTTTATCTTGGGGTGGGGAAATGTGGAAAGAAGAAAAAAAATTTGATGATAGAAAAAATAAAATTTTATTTAAAACTTTATCAATGAATAAAATTGTTTTTAAAATGGTTTCAAATGAGAACAAAAATAATTTTTAAAAGAACAGAAATGCAACGAATGAGATGTGGAAAACCCAGCTTGTCATAGGCCAAAAGTCAACCACCAGGATGTGTATGGATGGAAGGGATGAGATGGCACCTTCTTAAGGCTGACAGCTGGCACTACTCTTTGGTGGTCCTGTGATATAACCTTCTGTTTACATGCCCTAACAACAGGGGACTAGATCAAAGCCAGTATATGGTCCATAGTCATTCACTCAATAACCACAATGAGTTTTCATCCATCACAATCTGGACAAGTATGCTTCATGGCCAATAAGCATGTGGTCTTATTGTACAGAGCATGAATCTCCCAAGTCTGTCCCTTTGATTTGGATCAGCTATTGTGGCTGAGATTAACATGAAAAACCTATTTAAAACAAACTTATTGGGATGGGAGAAGGAAGTATGAGGTTTTTATTGTTATTTTTTCTATAAATCTCTTTTGAAAAGTATCTTAAAACCCACAGCTATCAACAGCACCCAGGCCAGCTGCTTGTGGGTTACATGATAGTGTAGCTCTAGGTTTGTTCTGGTATAGGTGTGGTGGAATGGAAAGAAAAAAATCACAAAAAGGGACTCAAATCTTTCTATTCTTAACTACACTCCTTTCGTCAAACTTTCCCATGAAGAAAAAGTCGTCAAGGAAAAATATTTAAAGCAAAGAATATGGATCAATATTTTGTTTATCATCAAGCTAAAATCCAAATGGAGTCATAAAGTATCAGGCATGAATGAACCACAGCAGCAGCATTAACAAATTGCCTTATTTTCTCAGGTCTTTGTTACCAAAACAAAATGAGAAAGAAAGAAAATTATTAAGAAAATTCTGGTCTAAAATTCAGGAGTTTATCCTGAAACTGAATGGTCCACTGGATTATAGATTTAGAGCTGGAATGGACTGCTGTGGTCTTAAGAAAGCCTCTAGCTTTTTTCATGCTGTAGGCCATTAGACAGGACAGGCTGTCTCTGTCTAACAGGGTATCTATTTCCCCTTGCCTGTTAGTCTCTTATTTCTGCCCTCCTTCTTCTTTGGTAATTTCCCATATTTGAGTTTTTAGATGTAGAAACATTCAATTTCTCAAATCAATGAATCAATCAATGATAATTAAATACCTATTTGCCAGGCACTGTGCTAAATCCTGGAGATAAAAAGGGTCCAAGTCAGTTTCTGCCCTCAAGGAATTTACAGTCTAATAAGGGAAAATGAATGACATGTCTCCATTGAACATATATGAGATAAATGGAACAGTGTGAATAAAGAAGACCTATGTTTATTTCTTTCCAGATATACGATTTATACGCTAAGAAGGCACTGGAAGATGTAATGGACAGGAACACAACTTTTTGCCAGAAGGCTCAGGGGTCACATTACTCAGTAGCTGTCTTCAAGTTTTTAAAAGGCTATTATGTAAAGAAGAATTAGAAGTCCTCTGCTTGGTCAGAAAGGGCAGAATAAAGAGCATTAGGTGGCAGTTACAAAGGGGCAGATTTTGATTTGATATCGGGAAAGTTCCCTAATAGGAGCTGGTCAATACTGCCATGTGCTACTTTAAGAGTGAGTGGGTTTTTTCTCACTGCAAGTCTTTAGGCAAATGTCAATCTATTAGGTATGTTGTTTGGGAGACTTTTAAGAGATGGTTTGAGAGTGTCCTTGCATTGCTTTTTCTGACCACCTTGCGAGCGCTTGTCCTATGTGAGTGCTCCATATAATAATTTCTTTGGTCAGCATATATCTGACATTCAAACAATATGGCCAGTCCAGCGGAGTTGGGCTCTCTGCCCTGTAGTTGTAATCCTTGGCAGTTTAGTTCAAGAAAGGACCTCTGGTCTCTTATCCTGCCAGCTGATCTTCAAAGTCTTCCCAAGACAATTCAAATAAAGGCAATTCAGTGCCTGGTATGGTGCTGGTACACTGTCCCAGTTTCAGAGGCATACAAGCAACGAGACCAGGACAATGGCTCCGAAGACCTTCAGTTTGGGATTCAATCTAATACTTCTCCTCTCCTACACTTTCCTCCAGAATGTCCCAAATACTGAGTTATCTCTGGCAATGCATGTATCAATCTCATTATCAATGTGGAAGCTCCGCTGAAGGATTTGAGGGAGGACTTGAGAGCTACCTTCAAGGATCTGAAGACCTGTCATGTGGAAGAAGGATTAACTTGTACTTTTTGGCCCCAGAGGGAAGAATTAGAAGCAATGGGTGGAGGCTACACAGAGACAGATTTAAACTTGAAAAGCTCTAAGCATTAGAGGTATCCCAATGTGGAATGGGCTGCCTCAGGATATCATGGCTCCCTCTCATTTGCTCTTGCCAAACAGAGACTCGATGGTAATATATTCTGAATTAAATCACCAATGACCTTGACATTGTAGCTTCCATAGACATGATAAATAACTGATATTTATACAGTATATCAAAGTTAGGAAATCACTTTACATATCTTGTCTTTTGACTATCCCAACAATCCTATGCAAAGAGTATTATAGATTTTATTATTGCCATCGTACAGATGAAAAAACCAAGGTTCCTAAAACTTGAGCAAGTACTATGTGTATCATGTAGTTAGTGTCAAAAGCTTTTTCTGCATCTGTTGAGATTATCATATGATTTTTGTTAATTTTGTTATTGATATGGTCAATTATGCCAATGATTTTCCTTATACTGAACCGAGCCCTGCATTTCTGGTATAAATCCCACTTGGTCATAGTGTATTATCTTGTTGATAAGTGGTAATCTCTTTGCTAAAGAATGATTTTTGGTGGGGCAAGGCATTTAAGTGACTCACCCAAGGTCATACAGCTAGTAGTTAAATATCTAAGGCTAATTTTGAACTCAGGTCCTCCTGACCCCTCGGCCAGTGCTCTATCTATTGCACCATAGAGCTGCCTCACAAGTAGGTGTCAAAAGTGAGATTTAAACTTAGATCTTCCTGACTAAAGTTCAGTACTTTAGATATTATAGTGACTGTCCCTTGTGAAGGTGAGCAGAGAACAGCAAAACCTAGGTTGGAAAATACAGTGTGGAACCACGAAACAAAAGTGACTAAAAATTTGTAAATACTTAGAAACAGCACATGCAAAGCTATGCTAGAACCAACTCAACTCACCTCTGAAGAGCTGATGGTTAAATTTTCAACGTAAGCATTTACAATTCTAAAATTATCCAATGGTACAAATCAGGAATTTTTTCTCATTTTGCTGATTTTGTCGACTTTAGGTGGAGAATACGTTGATAATGTATATTAAACTTAAAAGTGTATCAGACATGCTCCACACACATAGTAACAGAGATTAAACATTTAGGAGCACTTCTCTGCTCATACTTGTATCCTGTGAATACTACAAAGAAGAAACAAGAGACTTAGAGGTACTGTATGTGACAAACACTGAATACAGTTTTTAATGAAATAGAAACAATTGGTTATTGACACAGAAGTTCTCCAAGAATCATCTATATGCACCATCTTACAGGTGAAACTGAATATCGAATTAGAAGAAAGGATAAAAATGAAAAATACTGCTTTTGCAAACTGTCAACTCAGGAAAAAATGAGAAAAGGAACAAAAGTAAAGGACTATTATAAAAATATTTTAGCAGCCCTTTTTGTGGTGGCAAAGAACTGAAAACTAAGGGGGCTCCCATCAATTGGGGAGCGGCTGAACAAATTATGGTACAGGAATGTAATGGGATACTAGTACTGTGAAGTACTGTAAGAAATGATGAAGGGGATGTGTGGTAGGAACAATATCCTAATCCCTCCTTATGCAATTTAGGCTAATTTTTCTTTAAAAGGTTTTGAAACTATCTTCAATTCTTGGGTGGATCAGATGACTAAAAGTTCAGACTACTGACCTCACTTCCTCATCACCTGAGTACAGAGCAGTCACAAGCAGCATCGAGTCACCCCTCTGTGGCTTGACTGGTGGATCATGAAGGATAAAGGAGGCTTGGGAGCCTTGCTCAGGTGGATCAGTTCAAGATGTCTTCAAAGCCTGAACTTTTGGAGTATTCTTCTGTCATGATTCAACAAACCTTTTTTTGGTTATTATTGAATGATTCACAAGAATTGCATTCTTCTCCAAAATATTTTTTGAAAGTAAACTCTCACAATTTCTTGGACAACTTTACTGCCACATATTCATCATAATGAGGAGACTGAAAACTCAGAAAATGGCTCAGTTAGCCAATATTTCAACTCCTTACTAAGACAAAACTTAAATATTAAGGACAACATTGATTTGGAGTATAAACTCTCATTGGTAGAACATTATGGAAAGATGTACTGGAAGGTTATGAGCAGTATCATCTCACAAGACAATAAAAAAAAAAAATGTAAGGGTAAATGAGCCAGTACAGAGCTTAGCAGGACTTCTAGCTATTATGTTATGAACCAGCCAGATCATTCCAAAAGCATTTATAAATGTAAGCACAAAACTCAAGCAGTGAACAGATCTTTAGATGTTTCTATAGTCATCCATGCTCATTAAAACTGAGAGTAGAACCTCAACTTATGTAGAAACTCTATTATCTTGACAATTTGTAAGGAAAGTTTATAAAGGTACATCAAAGGGTAAAGTCAGGGAAAGCATCAGGTTCTAATTAAATATAGAAAAATTTTGCTGGAGGTGACACAATTTAGGAAGTAAAAAAATATAGATGCTCAGAGTTTTATTTTCTTTCTTTCATTTTTTAAATTAATAATTTGTTTTTTAAATCTTTCATTGTTCTAATCAGCCAAGATTTGCTTTCTTGCCCTCCCTCCTCAACTGAAAACACAAAAACAAAATTTATTACAAACATATATAATCAATCAAAACAAATTTCCACACTGATTTTATATATATATATATGTGTGCATGTATGATGTGTGTGTGTGTGTGTGTGTGTGTGTGTGTGTGTATAATGTCATTCTGCAATGAGCTTTTCACCTTTCAGAAAATGGCTAGCATGTTTTATTATTAGTCCTCTGGATTCCTGTTTGCACATTATGCTGATAGGAGTTAAGCACAGAAATATTCAAAAACATTTATATATCATAACTTTTTAATCTATTCCCCAATTTATGGGATCCCCATCAGATTCCTCTTCTTCAAAGCCTCAAAATGAGCTATAAATATTGTTGTACATCCTTAGATTTTTTTTTTGTTTAGAGCTAATTCTTTCTTTAATTTGGCTTCTCTCTAATTCCCTTTTCCCTTCTCCCCTTTCCCTCTAATTTCTGTTGAGAGACATGTATTTCTATAATATAGAACTGTGTGCATATTTATTCTTTCTTCTTTTGAGCACTTCAGATGAGAGTTCAAGTGTCATGTTAACTTGTTCCCTCACCCCTCCTTTTTCTTTGTTTATATATCTACATGTATACCTGGATTATGTGACATAATTTTCTTAACTTTCTTTTACCTCCATTGCCCCACCCACTCCAGAATATATTCCTCTTCCCCTCTCTTTTCATTCTTTTCTTAAGATCTTAACATCGTCAAGACATAACAGAACCATTCCCGGACCTTGTTTAATTAAACTTTCTCTATAAAACATGATGCTAGGGTATCATCTCCCTGTACTTGAATATAAGCAGTTTATGTTTGTTTAGTGCTTTATCATTCTTCAATTATATTTGCCTTTTTATGTTTCTCTTCACTCTTGTATTTGAACTTCAAAGTTTCCCTGACTCTCTGGTCTTTTTATCAGGAATGCTTGGAAGTTTTCTATTTCATTAAAGATCCATTTTTTCCTCTTGTAGCATTATATTTAGTTATGCTGGGTAAATTATTCTTGGCTGTAAATTCACATCCTTTGCCTTCTGGAATATTGTACTCCAAATTCTCTGCTCCTTTATAATGGTGGATGTTAAATCATGTATGATCCGGACCATGACTCTTTGGCATTTAAAATTCTTTCTGAATGCTTTTAGAACTTTTTCTTTGACTTTGAAACTCTGGATTTGGGCTGTGATTTTCCTGGGAGTTTTCATTTTGGAGCTTTTCTTTTAAGATTTCTTAAAATATGATGTCTAGATTCTTTTCTTGATCATGGTATTTAGATAATTCAGTGATTTTTTTTTCTTTTCGATTTGTTTTCCAAGTCATTTTTTTTGTTATGAGATACTTCACATTTTCTTCAATTTTTTTCAGGCTTATAACTTTATGTAAATACTTTATGTTGCTTCATTGATTTCTATTTGTTCATTCTAATTTTCAGGAAGTTTGTTGTTTGTGCAAGTTTTTTTTAAATCTCCTATGCCAAATTGTTAATTCCCTTTCTAATTCTTTCTTCCATGGCTCTCATATTTTTGTATTTTTTTAAATTCAAGTACTCTCAGTTTACAAAAAAAAAAAAAGTGAAATTTTTTTAAACTTTTGTTTCATCTCTTTCAGGAATTTTGGTTGAGTTGGTGCCTAAAAATTTTTTTTGAGACAATGTTTGTAGATATTTTACTCATTCTCTTCTTTTGAACTTGTGTCTTCTGCAACTACGCTATCATGGTAGCTCATAAGATTCTTTTGCTTTCCCATTCCTTCAGTCTACTTCCTGATTTCAGATTTGCTGTTGAATCTGAGTTCTGTGGCACTTCTGAAGGGAAGATCTGGCAGGCTAGTATTATTGCTGCTTTCTTGGGATATTGAATGCTTTGGTATTTTAGGATCTCAAAGACAAGTTGGGGGCCTGCAATTTTTCAGTACTCCTAGAGGGTTCTGATCCAAAGCAAAGTCTGATTGCTGCCCACCCTATCTTGCCCCTAGTCTGAACTCTGTAAATTTCTTACCTAAATTTGGGTTGTGTCTGAGCAGGAGTAAACCACTGATGAATTCTGCTCCCATCAGCCAGCTTAAATACTCTAATGGTTCAGAATAGGAAAATGATAGGTTTCCCTTTGGTCTGGGATCCCTGTTTTGGTTATTTCTCTGCAAGCTTCAGTCTGAATCCATACTGCTTCTTCCTCATTTTGTTGTATACTGCCCAAGGTCTTCAGGCTAGGGAACTCCCTAATTTTATTCCCTTCTCACTCTGCCCTGAATCTATGACTCAAAATAGAAGACTGATGAAACTGCTTCCAACTTTTAAGATTATACAATTTGGAAAAGGAAGGTTCCTATTAGAAATGAGGTTTGTTAGAATATTCCTTTTAATAGATGACATTTTATTTATTTTCTTGAGACATGGGATGTTCTAGAGCCTTTTAAAAGACATTCATGAACATCTGCCCAAAAAATCACCCTAATCATCTATACTAGAAAATAAAGAATATGAAAAGCATGTACTTCCATGATTATGACATAAAGTTAAATGAGCAACCCATTGACTTACTCATTAATATCCATAGCTTGAAATAAGACATCATCCAGACAATGATGTGGACCCAGAATTAAAGGAAGAGAAGTTGGACTAAATTTCTTTGGAGAATTCACTTGGAACCTTCCATTAATCCTAAAACTGAGTGTTACCCCCCAAACTTTATATTTTTAAGTCCAATGGATAGAAATTCAAACCTTAATGTCCAGAAGACCTTGATTCCAATCTTAACTCTGCTATATCCTAGTAGTGTAACCCCAAAGAAATCATTCAACCTCTTAGTTCCCCAGTTCTAAAATTCTAAGTCTCAGATCAGGTGCCAGTCTGCATTGGGAGGAGTTTTCTCAAGCCAGAACTCCTTAGATCAAATAAATCACAGGGATAGTCTTCCTCAGCAAAAATTTTCTCAGAATTCCATTCTAATTTTTTTCATTTATGCTAGGATCATATACCGATCTATTTACTGTTTTGTTTCGTTTTTGGTTTTTTGCTGAGGAAATTGGGGTTAAGTGACTTGCCCAGGATTACACAGCCAGGACGTGTTAAGTGTCTGAGGTCACATTTGAACTTAGATCCTCCTGACTTCAGGGTTGGTGCTCCATCCACTGCACCACCTAGCTGCCCCTATTTGCTGTTCTTCCCAGAAGACACTCTATTTCCCAAATACATGCCTTTTTCATTGATTGTCTGTGTACCTGAAATGTTCTCTCTCCTTAGTTCCACCTCCGGACTTCCTTGGGTCCTTCCGAGATTCACCTTAAATCTGACCTTCCTGGATCCCTCCCGCTCCCACTCTCCACCCTCCCATAAGCGGCAGTATCTTCCTTCTGAGATCACCTCCTCTTTAGCTGATACATGTCTTGTGTATGCAAATTCATTCACATATTTCTCCCCCATTAGATTTGGGGTCCCTGAGGGCAGGAAGCAAATTTCTTGCCCTTTTTTATATATTAACTGAGCACAGTGCTTGGTACATAGTGGGCAATAATAATGATGATGATGGTGGTGGTGGTGATGCTGACAATGAGAATGACAGCATTTATATAACACTTCACTATGTGCCAGATACTACACTAAGCTCTTTACAATTATTACTTCACTGGATCCTCATAACAACTCTAGAAGGTAGGTACTATTATAGCCAAATTTTACAAATAAGGAAACTGAGGCAAACAGAAGTCTTAATAAAAAATAGCAATAGCTAACATTTATAGAATGCATACTTTGTCTCATGTTAAGCTCTTTACAATTATCTTATTGTATCCTCATAACAACTCTGGAAGGAAGGTACTGTTATTGTCCAAATTCTACAAACAAGGAAACTGAGGCAAGCAGAGGATGTCATAATAAAAATAATAATAGCTGACATTTATAAAATGTGTACTCTGTGCCAAGCAGTATGTTAAGCTCTTTACAATTATTATCATTTATTGGATAATAAATTGGATAATTTGGATAATTCTGGAAGGAAAGTACTATTATTGTCCAAATTTTAAAAATAAGGAAACTTAGGTAAGCAGAGGTTGTCATAACAATAGTAATAATAGCTAACATTTATAGAATGTGTACTCCGTGCCAGGTGGCATGCTAAGCTCTTTATAGTTATCATCTCATTGGATTCTTTCAACAACCCTGCAAGGTATTGCTGTTATTTCCCTATTTTTCAAATGAAGAAACTGAAGCAGGAAGATGTTAAGAGGCTTGCTCAGGGTCATGTGACTAGCAAGTGGCTGAGTCTGGATTTGAACCCTGGGTCCAGAGTTGTATCTACATCAGCACCTAGCTGCCTCCAACACTTAAAAATGTTTTGTTGACTGAGTGCTTGAGAAAAATCCATTAGTTGATTAGCAGCATATCTGGTCTATAGTAGATATTTAGTAAATATTCATTAAAGGGGGACAGTTAGGTGGCACTGTGGGTAGAGCACGAGCCCTGAAGTCAGGAGGACCCGAGTTCAAATGTGACCTCAGACACTTAACACTTCCTAGCTGTGTGACCCTGGGCAAGTCACTTAAGCCCTATCACCTTAGCAATAACTAACTAAATAGATAAAAGGATAGATAGATAGATAGATAAATGAATAAATAAATGAATGAGTAAATAAATAAATAAATATTCATTATGAATTGTATAGAGGAAAAAAATAAAGTACCATATGAGAGCCAAGTTCCCACATGGTGCCTTGGAAACATCCCAAGAATCACCCCCACCAGATGTTGGGGAAGGGAGATCAAGGAACATGTGGGGACCCACTTCCTTGCCAGGTAGCTGGAGTAATAGTTCTGATTGTTTTTCAGGTTCAAAAGCTTAAAAGTTTGAATTTCTCAGCGGTGACCGAGTATGGCCACAGGGTGCCCTCCACAGAAAGTCCCAGCAAGTGGCAGTGACAGGGTTAAGTCTGCCGGAGCCCTGCAGTTTCCAGCCACCAGCTCTGGTATCCTGGGTAATTACTGGGGCTTAAGCTAGGCCACACCTTAGATAAACCTGCACTGCTGGCGCTTTCCCCCTGCAAGCTGTGGCTTGCCTCCTTCTTCTATTTGTCCTCTGTTCTCAACTGGATTTTCCTATGGCTAGTTTCTACTTGGCTGAACCAACCCATCAGTCTGTTAATCTAGCCTCATATCTTACCGGTGTTTGCGTGAGACAGGTAATGTGGTTACCAGGACAGTCAAGCCCAGAGAGGGACTGGGCTGTTCTGTGAATAACACCAAAAAAAAAAAAAAAAAAAAAAAAAATGAGGAAATAGTTCAGGTAAAGGTGAGAAGTGAACTCTCCGTCATTTACTCTGGGCTCCCGGAGGAAACTACCTGTTTCTTGGGGGATAGAGCGTGAGGTCTCAATCGGAGGTCTTGTGGGAATCTATAAAAAGAGCAAACTTTTCCAACCCTTTGTTCCAAGAGATGGTAGGTTATAAAGACAAATCCAACATGGACAGGTGATGTTCCAGGAACAAGGGTTGGAGTATGAAAAAAAGAAAGCTCTGGATTGTTCTCCAGAACTCTGTTCCATCCTTGGAAAGGGGAGCTTTCCATTTTTATCAACTTTCCATTTTCAAAACACCGGAGGCTTCTGGGAGCTCCAAGGGGCTTAGTTGGGGGTTTTAGTGCAGGGCTGTTAACCAAGGACAAGTCACTTCTTGAAGTTTCCTGCTCCTTTTGGAAGAAAACGTGGTTCAGACAATGTGGCTGAGTCAACTGGGGCACTCTGCTTTTCCTTCTCCGGAGGGTGGGAGTGGAGAGAAAGAAGATTTTCTATATTTTCCTGGTCTCTAAGGAAGGGCAGCATGGTAGAAAGGGTTCTGTATGTGAACGAGAGGGATCTGGATTCCCCATCTTCATTCTGCTACTCACATGATGCTGGACAAATCACATCCTCTTAATGATTCACAATTCCACTCAATTCAGGAGGTATTTATTAAGCCCCTACTATGTGCAGAGTGAGACACAGTCATAGAATCATAGTTTTAAAGGTGGAAGGAACTTAGAAGTCAACAAACTGGACCTTTTTATTTTTCAGTTGAGAAAACAGGACAAAAAAATGGGGGGGAGGATTTGACTAAGATTATCAAAATAGAGAGTCCACAGCTAAGTTAATTCCAAACTTAGAACCTCTTCCAGTGGCACAATCCAAGCCCCCATTGTACAGATAAGGAAAGTAGACCCCAGAGAAGAAGGAGTGAATTGTCCAGGAGAGGGCCAGGATTTGAAATCAAGTCCCTACCTTTCAAGGGTACCAATCAACTTCATTGATTTTTCTATTGTCCCCTGAAACTCCTTCAGTTCTGGCTTCAAATGCAAATGCTCTGGGTTCAAGTACAATCTCTGGCATATATTGGCTGAATGATCTTGGCCAGTAACTTGACCACTCAATGACCTGGGGCAACTCTATAAGTCTGACCAATTGCTAATCTACCTGAATGAAAAGGTTTCCATCCCTGGGTTGAATACACAAGGAATTGACAAGTCTAAATCTCAAAAAAAAATTGAAAATCTGTATTTATAAGCATATATATTTATGTATGTACAAATGTACACATGTAAATATATGTATATATTTACATATAAATATGTGTACAAATACATGTGTTTATATGTGTATACATATATAACATTATATGTATGTGTGTATGAAAGGTACAATGATCAGGACTGAAGAAACAGATGTGAACACAAAATAAAATTACATTCTTACCCTCAAAGAGTTTCCAGTCTACTGACTCAATTTCCTTGTCTATAATAGCAAGGATGGGAATAGCGATTCGTAAGGTATCTTCCAATATCTTCTGATCCTAAGAGTTGTGATGAGCTACTAAAGGCATCTTTAAAATCACCATTATTTTTCTTAAATGTCTTTCTTTTCTTATTCTTTATGGGACATTTCCAGATAGAGTAGGAAGGGTGCTAGGATCAGGTCAGTGTTGGGTTAGATGATCTTTCAGTTTCCTTCTAAATTGAAATCTTAGTGGTCTCAGTCACTTGGGTAAAATTTAGCTGGGAATGTGAAGGACCAAGCAGGTGGGAAAAACTAGGAATTGACCTAAGACTTACTTGTGAATAATACAATATCCTGCATTTGATCAAATATGCTGGATTTGAGGTCACTACCAGGTACTTTGACCATGTACTAAGATTCTTTTATTTTACTGAAGGAAATGCCATAATTGAAGGTCCTCCTGGAAGGTAAGATTAAGAGACATTTCCCGAGAGTTTGAGGGAAGTCCCTAAGATCATATAGCAAAAATGTGTCAGAAGCAGGATCTGAACTCAAAGCTTCCTGACTTCAGAACCCAGTCACTAACACTACCTACCTTAATATTTTTTTAAATTTTTTTCTTTATTAAAGCTTTTTATTTTTCAAAACATATATATGGCTAACTCTTCAACATTAACTCCTGCAAAACCTTGTGTTCCAATTTCCCCCCTTTCTCCCACTCCCTTCCCTAGATGGCAAGTAGTCCGATATATGTAAAACATTCTAGCTTACTATGTGAGGGTGAGGGTAAAGGAAGGTGGGGAAGGGGATGGATATCCACTTATTAAACACCTACTATTGGGTAGAGTATCTCATTTGATCCTCACAATAACTCTTTGAGGTAAATGCTATTACACTCATTTTACAGTTGAGGAAACTGAGGGAGAGAAAAGTTAAGTTACTCACCCAATATCATACAGCTAATAAGGTGGTTTGGAACTCAGGTTTTCCTGACTTCAGACCCAGCTGCACCTCCTACCAGGCTCTAGTGAGAAGTCCACTCTCCCTAAAAACAGAAATCAAATTTGTTTTTGTTTTTACAGGAGAACATACAGAGTCTTCCAGGTAGGGCCCTTGTGCTATTATTATCTGCACTAGCAATTAGAACACTGTGGGTGATCACAAGTTCAATGAGATGATCCAGAAGGCCCTGGGCCTTCCTGTGTTCATGATTTCCAATGTTCGTGACTGAACGTGCCAGCCCACAATCTGTCCTCCATACAGAGGCTCTCTGTTTGCCCTGAGCTTTGTAGATTCTACCTGCAAAGGTGAGGTAGGTGGGGAGAGGTGGGAGGTGGGGTTATTCTGGCTCTACACATGTCATTCCAGGCCAATTAAGAAACAGGAAATTGCTTCTGCTGAGAAATAGGATCCTTGATTGAGAGCAGAAAGGTACCCCAGTGATCATCCACTTCAAACTCTTAACCTTTTTAAATAAGGAAAAAGGGGTCCCAAGGAGGGTAAGTACCTCAGAGATAATAAATGGCTCATCTGGAATTTAAGCCCCAGTGGTCTGACACCAAGGCTAACAGATTTAATGTAGGATGATCCCACCCTTAGGGCAGCTAGGTGCCATGATGGACAGAGAACTGGCTCTAGAGTCAAGAAGACCTGAATTCAAATCCAGGCTCAATATCTACTAGCCATGTTAACCAGTGCAAGTCATGTGACCTTGAATTACATCGAGGGGCATTGTTCCCACTATATACTCTATCACCATTGACCTCGTCCATAGTATTGTGTTCATTTACTTTAAAAGGGGACTGATAAACTGGAGTTTCCAAAGTTACTAAAGCATAGTAAAATGCTTTAAATTCATGCCATGTGAGGACCAGCTGAGGGAACTATATCTAGCACATGGTAAGAATTAAATTATTGGCTGCCTAGGTGATTGATGGACTGACCAGGTAGCCTGGAGGAAAGATTTAAGGATAGCTTGATAGCTTGGTAAAAGAGATGCAAAAAGCGATGAAGAATGTAGTAACTTAAAATAAACAAAATTGACCAAATGGAAAAAGTGGCACAAAAAATCCACTAAAGAGAAGAAATGCTGTTAAAAAAAAAAAAAAACCAGAACTGGTCAAATTGAAAAAGAGATACAAAATCCACTTAATAAAATAATTCCTTAAATATCATATTTGGGCAAGTGGAAATAAATGATTGCATGAGA
Source organism: Sarcophilus harrisii (assembly GCF_902635505.1). NCBI lineage: Eukaryota > Metazoa > Chordata > Mammalia > Dasyuromorphia > Dasyuridae > Sarcophilus > Sarcophilus harrisii. The sequence goes on along the minus strand of NC_045428.1, from coordinate 39,504,240 downwards.
TATCAAGAAACCATAAAACAAAGTCTTCTTTGGTGGCTGTGGTCAAGTATTTGAATGGAGGAAAACTAATTCTATGGTCTTCAGAGGACAGGGCCAGGACCATTGTGCAACAGTTGCAAAGAGGCAAACTTAGTCTAAATATCAGAACTTTCTAACAATTAGAACTGACTGCTTTGGAAGTAGTGAGTTTCCCAATCTTGGAGGTCTTCAGGTTAAGACTGGAAGAGCATTCCTCAGGGATGGTATAGTGGGAACTTTTTCATGTATAAGTTAGATCAAACAGCCATTGAGGTCTCCTCCAATTCTCAGATTCTGTGATTCAGTGAATATCTCTTGGATTCATAAAGAACTTAGCCAGATATGTATAATAATATCTGCCTACTTCCAATGAATTGGAGTTGAACCATGAGGTCTTGCTCCCATGTTCCCAACTAGATAAAGACCTCAAATGTGTTTTCTACTATGTATTTTCTGGGAATTGTTAGGGAAACAAAATACAAGGAACCTGGAATGGGATAGAAAGAGTCATGTTGAATGAGAAATATCTACAATGAAAAAGAAGGAAGAACAATAACTTATCATGGGTCACAAGTGATTTTACCAAAATGATTCCAGATTTCACAAAATTTTGTAACAGATGTTTGCTGTAGGATTTTACTATTTTACACTGAGGTCTAAAGGGAAAATCAGCTTCACAAATAATAAATAGGAATTACACAGGCAGAAATCAAATCATCTGAAAAAAACCTGAAGGTATGAATGGACTGCAAATTCAGGATCATGTGGCACCCAACTGAAGCTACTTTCCCCAATTCCCAATAATCTCTTAATTGCCAAACCTGATCACACAAGGAGGACTGATTCTTCTAGTCTCAGAGGCAGAGACCTCTCTACAGAATGACACTGTGGACTACCAACCCTCCCTAGGTACTTTGCCCTTCATTTGGTTTCCATGACATTTCTCAGTATTGCTTATGTCCCTACTTGTCTTACCATTGCATATGAACATCCTTCACTGAATCTTTGTGTAATGTTTGCTAACCACAGGTGCTCCCCAAGGTACTGTCCTGAGCATTCTTTATACTCCCTCGGTAACTTCATCAGCTCATATGGATTTAACTATTATCTCAAAGAAGATGATCCTCAGCTCTAGGTAGACAATCCCAGCCTCTCTCCTGAACTCCGGTCCTCCATCACCAGTTGCCTCTTGGACATCTCCATCTGAATATACCATAGACATCTCAATGTGTCCAAATATGACCTCATTATCTTCACGACCCTACTCCTGCTCTAGATCCTCCTTTCTTCTAAATATCCCTATTACTACAACAAACACCATCCTCACAGACATTTAGACCCATAATTTCATCTCTGACTCTCACCTCACAAATCCACCATCACCAAGTATTGTCATTTCTTTCTCTAAAACATCTTCCCTTCTAGATATTCACATAGTTATCACACTTTTTCTCACTTTTTACCTGTAATAGTAAAAGCCTTTTGATTAGTTCCAGCGGTTCATTCTGAGGGCCATCTAGAGGGAACCTAGTTACATGGTGGACTGAACGCTGGCCCTCTGATCAGGAAGATATGAATTCAGATCTGGGCTTAGACAGTTACTGGCTCTATGACCCTTGACAAGCTATTGAAATTCTGTATGTTGTTCATCTGGTTATGATGGTTAATATTAGATGAAGTTAATATTAGATACTATTTGGAAAACACATCACAAACTTTAAGCCTTTATACAAATTCTAGATATTGTTATTATTCCTGCCTCCAAACTCTCCCTGTTTCACTCCATTTTCCACTCAGATGCCTGATTTTCCTAAAGCTCCAATCCAACTCAATAATAATCTCTAGGATCAAAAACATAAATCTCTCTGTTTTACAAATCTCTTTGTAATCTGGCCCCTTTTTATCTTTCTAGTCTTCTTCCATGATATTTTTCTCTCAATATTAGTTATTTTCGCACATAATGCTCCATCTTTGCTTTGCAATGAAATTCATTGCACCCTCCCAACTTCTCTCTTTTAGAACTCCTCATTTCCTTTAAGACTCAGCTCAAGCTCCCACTTCTACCTAATTTAAACTATCAGAGACATCCCCACCTACTCTTTGCTGGAAGATCTCCAGCAAGGGGAAAGCTTTTGAGGCAGACTAGTCCACTTTTAAAGAGTTCATATTGCAAAACATTTCCCCTTACTTATTTTTTTAATTTTTTTATTATAATAACTTTTTATTGACAGAACATTTCCCCTTACTTAAATACTGATTTAGTCACTTTGCTTTTTCTCTCCTTTTCACACATGACACCTTATCTCTCACCTCCATGCCTTTGCATTCTAACCTCATTTCCACCTCATAGAATCTCTCACTTCCTTCAAGATTCAACTTGAGCTAACATCTTCTGGCTTACACCTTTCCCGATCTCTCCAGCTGCTAGAACCGCCCCCCCTCTCTATCTTGTATTTTCTGTGAATCACACCCATGTGTTCTTCCTCAACCCAGTTGTGTGCATGTTTCTTATAAAATGGAAATGTGTGACTTGACTTTATATCCCCAGTGCTTAGCACAGTGTCCAGCATATAGTAGGTACATAATAAATGCTTATTGATTAACTGACTGACTGACTGATCGGCTTGGAGCTCCAAGTTCATGTTGGATTCTGTGATTGTCTCTTGAGTCCTGGATTTCAGTTCAGGCAAAGGTTTCTAATGTCAAGATAATATTAATAATAATATTAAGTATAATTTTAAAAAATTCTGCTACCTCCCTGGATCTACATTGGCCTCCCAGGTATCTGTGGGTAATCCAGGTCTTAATTTATGTGGGCCGTAGTACAGATCCAGTTACCAATTAAATGACTCAAGCTTCTCCAGACTCCCATTTCCCAAGGCTAGGAGGCCAGATTCAGAGCAGTATCAGGGAATGAGTCATAATATATCATGAATCTGAGCATTTCTCTCAATGCCTTAACTCCAGTGTTGCAGATTCAGAAACAGGAAGAGTATTTTAAAATGGTGCAATCTCAATGAGAATAGCAAGGCATAAAGACTACACCTGGATGAAAATCCCACCTCTGATGCTGATAGGTTATGGAACTATGGGCAAATTACCCCCTTCCCCCCGAGTGGCCTAGGTCAGTGAATTTCCATACTGAGGGTTGCTCATGACAATTAAATCACATTTTATGGCCAAAAAAAATCTCAATTATTGGAGGTTATGATCACTGGTAGTAACTCGGTGTGGAAGAAACATCCCTGGATCTGCAGTCAGGAAGAACTGTATTCAAATCCCACCTCAGTCACTGGCCACACAGTTGGTGGGGTTCAAACACAGTTCTATTTGACTCAAAGTCCAAGTAGTTATGTTTTAGTACTGTTTCTCTAATGTCCTTTCTGATTCTGAAATGTTACAATCTCTCTGCTGATTACAAGACAATACTAAAAAAGAAAAAGAGAGGGCAAGGGCAAAAGAAAAAGGAAAGGGAAAAAAAGGAAGGAAGGGAGAGGGGAAGAAAGGAAGGAATGAAGGGAGGAAGAGAGGAAGGATGGAGGGAGGGAGGGAAAAAGAGGAAGGGAGGAAGGAAAACAGAGAAGGAAGGAAGGAAGGAAAGGAAGGAGGAAGGGAGGGGAAGGAAAGAGGGAAGGAGAGAAGGAGAAAGGGAGAGAGGGAGGGAGGGAAGGAAAAGAAAAGAAAAGAAAGAAGCTACCTACTTGCATGAGATTGACATGTCTATGGGACATCCAAACTGAAATATCCAATAGGCAATAAGCAACACACATATAAAGCTTAGAATAAAAACTGGCAATAGAGACATAGATCTTGGAATCATCTTTGTTTAGATGCTAACTGGATTCATAGGAGCTGATGGGATCACCAAGAATAAGTAATAGTGATAAAAAAAAAAAAAAAAGGATTCAGGTCTTGAGATTCCCATCATTGAGATGAGTTATAAGCCAGCAAAGGAAAATAGAAAAAGCGGGAACAGGCAGGTAGGAAGAGACCCAGGACAGAACAATGCCCTGACTCCTGAGAGAGTAAACAGCATCCAGGAACAGTGTCAAAGATTTCAGAGAAATTCAGAAGGATGAGGCTAGAGAGGTGGTGGATGCAAATTGGAAAGAATAATCTACGAACTTCAAGTTAAGGTTTTCCTTTTGATTTCACCCAAAGTCCTGGGCTTGGATTTCATTTCTTTTTTTAAAAAATTTCAAAGATGATAGCTTTTTTAAAGAGATCATTCCTAAGAATGATGATGCCCAGGACAAGCTTGAAGTAGTATGAATTTAAAAGCACTTGGCAAACCTGATCTGATTTCCTCCATTCACCTAGTTAAAATTTTGCTTTAGCCAAATCTTGGGGAAGAAATGATGGCATTCGTATCTTGCTTAGCATATTAGCTTTTCATTTAAATTTTTTTAAATTTGAATTTAAGGAATAGAATAAAAGAATAAAAGAGGAAATAGAATAAAAAATATAGAAAGTATAACAGAACAAAATCAATAAATAGAATAAAAATAACAGAATAAAAAAAGAAATAAAACAAATATTTCCATAACATAATAGAATTTTAAAAGATTGTAAACATTAAGACAATAGAAAAAATCAATAAATAGAATAAACAAATAAAAAAGAAACCAAACACTTCCATAACTATTAATTAAAAGTTTATAAAAATAACATAATAGAATAAAAAAGATTATAAAATTTAAAAATAGAAAAATGTTTTTTGTATATCAAACTGCAAATCTATTATATACAATTTCCTATCTTTTTTAAAATATATAATAAATAATAACATTATTATGTATTTGCTTGGACTATTATTTTGAGGGGGAAAATCAAAATTTCTCCTCATAAACTATTAGTTTATAATAATATATAATATAAACTATAAATGAAGTATTAGTGGAGTTTATGAAATCTTGAAACACATGTTTAAAGGAAAGTAAGTTTTTGACATGAATTTTATGCCTCAGAGCAAGGAAGCTCTGGCTTTCTCTGGAATTAGAAGAATTACCCCTAAACCAAAAAGTTCTCATTTTTTGTAATTAATACAAAAGGGAGTGAGGATAGAGAAGAAGGGGCCTTAGGTGACAATTCATTAGAAAAAGATCTGGAGATTTTAGTGGACCTCAAATTCCAAGTGAGTCATTAGCATGATTTGGCTTCTAAGGATATGATCTGAGGCTACACAGAGAGACGTAATATTCAGGACTATGGAGATAGAGAGGGAATGGGCTATTGGAGAGCTCACTGGACCCCGCAGTAGGAGAGACCTGACTTTGAAAAGCTTACCAGCTGTGTGATTCTGAGCTAGTCACTTAAGTATTCTCTTCCTTGGTTATAAAATAGGGATAATAACAATACTACTTCCCAGAGAGCATTAAATGAAATATTTTTAAAGGTAGCACAGTACCTCACACTTGGTAAGAGTTACGTGAGTGCTTTTGTTACTATTATTGTTGTGTTGTTGATGTGTCTAGCTCTTCATGACCCCATTTGGGGTTTTCTTGGCAGAGATGCTGGAGGGGTTGGCCATTTCCTTCTCCAGCCCATTTTACAGATGAGGAAGCTGAAGGAGACAGGGTTAAGTGAGTTGCCCAGGGTCACATAGTCATTCAGTGTTTGAGGCTGGATTCAAACTCAGGAAGATGAGTCTTGCTGACCTAAGCCCAGCACTCTATCTACTGTGTCACCTCGCTGCCTTCTATATATGTGAGCCATTGTTATTATATTATTATATAATTATAGTATTATAATACTCTGCCCCAGTCAGAGACTGCCTGAAGTACTGGGTTCAGTTCCAAGCACCAAGTTTTAGGAAGCACATTTTTGAGGGTGTCCAGAGGAAGTCAACCAGCAAAAAAAAAAAAAAAAAAAAAAAAAAAAAAGCTTTGAGATCAAATCATATGAGGAAGGAACTAAGAATATTTAGCCTGGGGCCTATGTGAGGGAGAGATAATAGCTAGTTTTAAGCATTCAAGGAGCCCTTTTTTTCATCTAATCCTCAAGCTGGAAGGAACTTTAGACAGCAATTGCTTCCGCTGCTAATTGAACCATGAACCTCTTGTACCACAGACCTGACCAAAGGCTGAAATCATATCCATTGTTTTGATCTTTAAAAGGGAAATATGGAGTAGCTAAGTGGCCCAGTGAATAGAAGCTGGGCCTAAGGAAAACCTGAGTTCAAATGTGACTTCATATACTTGGTAACTGTGTGACCCTGGGCCAGTCACTTAAACTTAGTTGCTTTAGTTTCCTCATGTGGAAAATGAGCTGGAGAAAGAAATGACAAATCACTTTAGTTTCTCTGCCAGGAAAATCCCAACTGGGGTCATGAAGTCAGATACAACTGAAAAATGACTGAACAACAACAAGGGAAGTTTGGATTAGATCATAATTTGAAAGCTGGCAAGGACTTCAGAATTCACCTGGTCTAACTCCCTTAATGAGGCCCAGAATTGAAAGGCTTTGCCCCAAGTCCCTGGGAAACCAGCCTCCAGAACTCTTGCCCTTTTACTCCATTGTCTCCTAGACGTCTCCTGATCAACCCCAGAAGTTGCAAAGAGAGAACTTTAGATTTATTTGAAAGAAAACATTCCTAATCATCACAAATATCCAAAAGTGTTAAGGATGGAATTCTTCAAGCAAAAGTTATGATCTTGAGGAACTTGTTTAACTACTTCTATGGAGGTCTATTTAATCAATGAAAATTACTTAAATCTCTACTATGAGCCAAGCACTAAGTACTAAGTGAATAAAAATGATTTTTCTTGCTCTCAATGGAGTTAAATTCTAATACATATAGAGGAATAATAGAGAGGAAGGGGCACTTTGGAACAGAAAATTACAGGAATATAGAGTGCGGTCACAGAGTAGTAAATTGGTATATCCCATCCAGGTACAATGGAAGTGTTAGTATATTCATGATTCATGTCTCCAACACTAGAGGAGGAAGGATGAACAAAGGGTTGGGGAGATGCTTACTGGAAAGAAGTTGAGGAGAGCCTGGAATTGCTTAAAATAGTTGTAGGAGAATGGGACCAGGGGGCAGAAATAGGAGAAAAGCTAGGTCAGGTACAAATTGAAAAAAAATGATCTCTGATCTGAGGTCCCTATCAATGCAGAGATTGGAATTCAGATAATAAAAAAATCTGCATACTGTCAAAAATGGATTTTACATGGGCCACAAAAGACAGAAAGTTTCATCTCAATAGGCTATATATATATTTTTTAAAGTCCATTTGAAATCCCACTATGAACTCTTGGGCTTCATAGGCCCTCAACTATTTGGTTTTCTTTTCATCTGGGCCTTCGTAAAACCAGGCCCAAACCCAATGACCTTCCTAGGAGCCAGGAACACAGAGTCTTGCCTCCCTCTTGAAAGGCGAATCCTCATGCGGGAAACAGAAACATGACCTCATAACAAGGCAGGTAAAGACACGGTCAACTGCAAAGCCCAGCCCACAGTCAGCAAGCCAGCTTCAAGCCTGACATTTTCCTCTTTTGTTCCCAGTATGTGTTTATTTTTTAGAGTTCATAAAGACGATTAAAGGAAGTAAATTAATATCCTTCAATATTCATTGGCCTTTTGGGTTCCTCTGACGCGTTTGCTCTGGTTCCTGCAATACTAATAAAGAACAGATTGTCCCACCCCTGTCAACAAGGGCTACTTGGAGTGTTTATTTATTATTTATACATATATTGGATTTAGCATATATTTTAACATATTTAACATGTATTGGATTACCTGTCATCTAGGGGAGGACGTGAGGGGAAGGAGGGGAAAATATGGAACACAAGATTTTGCAAGGGTCAATGTTGAAAAATTACCCATGCATATGCTTTATAAATTAAAAACTTTAATAAAAAAAATGCTCACCAATGTGGAAAAGATGACTTGAAGGAAGTACATTCAGTTGAGACAGAGGGAGAAATGGGAAAAGAAAGGAGAGCACATCATCCTTGGCCATGACCAAAACAAAATGAAGCCGGCACCTGAGACATTTTGAATGTGGGAAAACAAGAGGATTCTGGTCAATTGCAATGGTTCATGGTGGTCCACTTCCATCAAAGTCAAAGGATTAAGGGTAAATTCCTTCTTTCGATTAAACCAGTTAGGGGAGAATCAGAAAAAGAACACTGGCTCTAGAGTTCCAATCCCACTTCTGAAATTTTAAACAAGTTGTTTAACATCCCTGGACCTCAGCTTACCCTGAGAACGCTTCCAACTTTCAATTCTGTGAAGGAAGTTTGTTGTGTCTTTTAGGTGGACACACATATAGGCCAAAAAGAAGTATATTAATCAATTTGGAAAAGGGAATATGTCACAAAAGCACTTTAAACCTTTAAAGTGTCCAGGTTAGGTATAATTTGATTCAATTCAGCAAATATTTGTTCAGTGCTGACTATGTGTATCCTCACCAAAATAGAAATGAAACCATCCCTCCCCTCAAGGAGCTTACACTCAGCAGTGTGGGATGTAACTCTAACTACTCTGCTGTTCTTAGGGAAGAATTCCTTCCTCTTCTTTGAACATCCAGGTCTCAACCCCAGGCCCGAAGTTCCCAGTGCATTCTGGCTCCCTTTTCTTCATTTATCTAGGAAAGCAGTTTTATCACATTCCATGACTTGGTGCCTCTCAGTAGCATAAGAAGTCAGCACTTTTCATCTTCAAAGCTCTTCGCAACCTTTAATTAATACAAACAACCCCCTTATGGGAGAAATTAATCACAGTGTAACAGTCGCCGTTTACCCAACAGGGAGGCTGAGGTAGAAAGGCTCCAAGCTTGGCCCAAAGCCACAGCCCGAACAGGCAGAAATGAGTTGGGGAAGACTCGGGACTGAGACTTTAGAGGGTCTGGCTTTTGCTTTGGATTTCTTCTATATTTTATTTTCATTATTCTGTTTATTCAGTCAATGAATGCCTTTCTATTGGGTGACATGTCCAATATAGAAAAGCATCTTAAAATGGGAAGGGATCTTTGAAATTGTACAGTCTAATCTATTGCCCAACGAGTGCGTATTGGATGGAGCACCGAAAGATCTGGGTTCAAATTCAGCAATGTTACTTACTATGGTGTAACCTTAGAAAAGGGCTCTAACCTTTCATTTTCCTTAGTTATAAAATAAAGTGATTGAATCATGTGGTTTGAATTGAATTGAATCGCCTGAGAGACTATCTGATCTAGCTTCTTTATTTTACAGGTAATAAACTGAGATCAGGAGAGGTTGAATAATTTGGTCAAGGTCATGTAGGTAATGAACATCAAAGGTGTGATTTGAACCATGTCCTTTGATTCCAGAGGCAGGGTTCATTCTTCTGTGCCCACTTTTAGGATTCCTTCCAGTGATAAATCCATAACACTGTTACCCCTTAGCCAATCTTTCGGAAAGACAAAAGTTTGGTTTTTGTTGGACTCATAAATTTTAGCTCTATTACCTAAAAGACAAATTTAAAATCCTCCAAAAAAAAAAGAATTGACACAAAAAAAGTATTAAAATCTGAAACTTCAAGTTCCCAACAATATGGCCTCAAAGTAGCTTTCCAACAGCTGGGTGATACAGTGGATAGAATTCCAGGCATGGAATCAAGAAGACATGAGCTCAAATGTTGTTTCAGATACTTACTAGCTAGTTGTATGACCCCCAAATCATTTAACCCCTCTGCCTCAGTTTCTTCATCTGTAAAATGGTAATGATAAAAGCACTTACTTTTCAGAGTAGTTACTAGTCTCAAATGAGATGATGTATATAAAGCAGTTCACAAACTATAAAGGGCTATTTATTGTTGGATCTAAATGAGATAGTTTATCTCTGGCACTATATTAGTATGATACCAAAATGGTAATGACTTATTTGACACCCCTAGAGCTTTAAGGCTTAGAAAATGTTCATTACAACTCTATGAGATAGATAATATAAGTATTATTGTTTCTATTGTACAGATGAAGAAACTGAGGTTCAGAGGTTAAGTGACTTGCCCACTTGTTAAATGAGGAGCAAAGTGGTATAATATAATGAAAATATTGCTTCTTCTACTAGCCCACTATGTGTCCTTAAAGTAGGGTGTTTCAATAACTGGCTTTCAATTGCCTTATATCTAAGATTAGAGAATTGGGCAAGCAAAAAAAAAAATCTTTTCTAACCTGAAATCCTCTATTGGGTATCACATCAAGAGGGACAAGGATTGAGAATGAACCATTGGATTTAGCCATCAAGAGATTATTAATAAATGGAGAAAGCAGTAAGTGTCAAAGCTTGGATCTTGTTAACTATAATATCTGCATTTTTAAAAATCAGCCAATATGGATATTCAATATAATTTAACAAACGTTTTTAGAATGCCTTCTTTGTCCCGAGATACTGAGAATATAAGGGGAAATATTTCCTGCCCTCAAGTTGTATTCTGCTTTTTAAATCCCCACCCCAATAAATGACCCTACTTCCACCATTGAAAAAGGAAGAAAAACAAATCTTGTAACCAATATATGTTATCAAACAAAGCAAATTCACTAGCTATTGACAGTGTCAAATGTTTGAATAGACATAATTGAAAGTACCAATTGTTTGAACTGAACATGTGTTTCCATCTGCGAGCAGCCGGGTAATACAGTGGATAGAATCCTGGGCCTGGAGTCAGGAAGACCCATCTTTGTGAATTCAAATCTGATCTCAGAGACTTTCTGACTGTGTGACCCCAAGCAAGCCACTCCTTGCCTCAGTTTCCTCTTCTGTAAAATAAGTTGAAAAAGAAAATGGCAATCTACTTCAGTGTCTTTGGGAAGAAAGCCCCATCTTTGTGAATTCAAATCCAGCCTTAGAGACTTTCCAGCTGTGTCACCTCAGGCAAGCCATTATTTGCCTCAGTTTCCTCATTTGTAAAATAAGTTTGAGAAGGAAACAGCAAACTACTCCAGGATCTTTAGTAAGAAAACCCCATCTTTTGAATTCAAATCTGACCTCAGAGACTTTCTAGTTGTGTAACCCCAGGTAAGTCATTATTTGCCTCAGTTTCCTGATCTGTAAAATAAATTGGAGAAGAAAATGGCAAAATATTCCAATGTCTTTGGCAAGAAAATTCCCAAAGGGGTAACCAATAGTTAGATATGACTGAAATGACTAAACAAACAAGCACTACCACCATGAGAAACATCCTGTGTCTGACAATTGCTGACCTGGGATTTAGGGAATGATGCAATTATGATGCAATTGAGAGAACATTAGAGAACATGTCAGTGGTCTTGAATTTAAATCCAAACTATCACTGACTAGCTCTGACCCTGTGCAAGTCATTGCCCTCTATGGCCTATAATTTCCTTATCTATGAAATGAGAGGCTCTGAAGTCCTGTTGGCTCTAACCCTGAGGTCCTATGAATTTGTCAGGCCTATAAAAGAAATTATAGCCCCATATTTTGATCTTTTTTCAACATGACCTTGCCCAATGTGAGATAATTCCTTAATTTTTCAATGACAGCTATCCTGCTAGGAAGGAATCCCCACTCCATAATTTATGAAAATGATCATGAGAAGCAAAACAGTGTAATTAGAAATCTGGCCCCAGAGTCAAAAAACCTGGATTCAGGTTCTACCTCTGACATAATTACTATGCGAAACTAAAAACATCTCTTAACATCTCAGTGCCTCTGTCCTGGGATCCTTGGGTTCTGAAAGATCAGCTTTCATAACACTTTTTAACTCCTCTTGACCATACCAATAAAATCACTCTCCAGCACCATCACCCCCCGCTCAAGAAAAAAAGAGAATAAATGAGATAATCTGGTAAGGAAATTGAATTCTCTTGGGGGCCAGATCAAAGAATAAACTGAGAATCTACTTGGAAATATTTTTTTAAATGAATTTTCTTTGTAGGCTATGATTTCAATGGATCCTACAGTTCCTAGTATACAATAAACACTTAATAAATGTTTACCTACCTAGCTGAATCTTCCATTATGGATAAAGGAGGATGTTAGATTTCTGGATGCTAATATTTTAGAGATAATTTGGGAATCCTTTAGTTTGCTGGACAGGATACCTCCTAAGGAGCTGTCCAGCAAATCAAAAGTTACTCAAGGATCTGGACCTCACATTTGCCACAAATGCCCCCTGCTTCTTACCCTGAAGGCAAATATCCAATCAGGGCTTCAAATAGTACACTGACCCGAAATGAACAACTTCAAAAAAAGGAAGGAGGTTTTTTACATGTATTGTCCACATGGGACTTATTTATTGAAGAGGGGAAAGCATATGAATCCAAAAGAATGCTGCCTGATGGAATAGGTGACTGAAATCTTGGACATAAATTCTGAGGCAGCTAGGCGATTCAGTGGACAGCACACTGAACTTAGAGTGAGGGAAACCTAAGTTCAAATTTGGCTTCACATGTACTAGCTGTTCAATCCTGGACAAGTCACTTTAATTATTTAATCCTCAATTTCCTAACCAGTAAAATGGGGATAATAACAACACTACCTTGCAGAGTTGTTAGGAGGATAAGTGCTTTTCTAAGCTATGTACTATGTAAATGTCAGCTATGGGGACTAGAAGGAGTTCATCCTTCAAATTGTTGGGCACCACATTTTAGAGAGGACCAATTACAGAGGGTCTAGAGGAAGATATCCAGAAGGGTGGGACCCAGAGTTAGAGTCCAGGTCATGGGTGGGGAGGAGGTAGAGGTGATCAACTCAGAAGAAAAAGCCATAAGACAAGATTGGGAAGGAGCCTGAAGGAATGGATCCTGGCAATTTATGGCAAAAATTCACTTATCAGAGCTGGTTACTAGTGAGAACAGTGATGTTGTTGTTGATGATTATGATGATCATCCTTTATTGAAGAAGACCAATGACCTCATGAGGACAATGTCTTTACTTGCTTGTGAATTGACTTTGAGTCAGAACTGTGTAAAATCATTAGACTCACTTTCTCCCACAGGTATGAATAGGAAAAACCTAGTGGGAAGTGATTCCAGGGATCATCTAGTTCAAGACCCTCCTTTTAAAGATGAGGAAACTGAGACCCAGAGAGGTGAAGCAATGATAAAATCACATATCAATTCAATAAACATATTACTGGTAGCCACTATGCTAAGTATTTGAGTGACTCCCCCAAAATCACAATGGCAATAAATGCCAGAACCAAGATTTTAATCCTGGTTCTCTGAATCCAGATCCAGAAGTCGTAGTTGAAAATTTTATGCAATTGCTCTAAGAGGAATTATTCATCACCAGGTGGTTACTCTAATGATGAGCTGGTTCTACATTTAGGTAGACTGGTCCTCAGAGGAAAACCATAGCAGTCATCTCTCTATCTACATTTAAAGTCTTCAACTGAACAGCATTTACCTCCTGCTGTTGCAGATTTCATCCAGGGTCTTATGAAAAAGCATTTTGGAAAGCAATCTGGAATTATGCCAAAAAATTATTAGACTGTCTATACCCTTTGACCCAGCAATACCATTACTTGGCCTATTTCCAAAAGTGATTAGGGAAAAAAAGAAAAGAACCTATATACTCTAAAATATTTTAGCAACTTTCTTTGTGTTGGCAAAGATCTGGAAATGGAGAAATGTAGGAAATTGGGGAATGACTGGATGAATTATGATATATGATTGTGACAGAAAACTTCTTTTACCATAAAAAAAATTGAGTTTGATGATATTTGGAAAATTTGGATAATCTTGCACAAAATAATGAAGAGTGAAATAAACAGAACCAAAAGACTATTGAATACAGTAGCAACAATAATGTTTTTTAAATGACTTTGAGTGATTAAGTTATTTTGACTAGTATAAATACCTAATTAATCACAAAGGATATATGAAGGAAGATGCTATCTGCATCCAGAGAAAGAACTGATAAATAGAAGTATGTATAAAATGGTTTTACATATATACATAAGTGTGTGTGTGTGTGTGTGTGTCTAATGGTAGTCATCATTAATATGAGATTTTATATATAACATGCTACATAATATAATATATAATAGCTATTGTCATCGCCATATCTAGAAATTAGACAAAAGATTATATCTACCAACAGTAGTACCTACTAGACATTAGGTATTGGGATACAAATACAAAGAATGAAACAATCCTTACTCTTTCAGTACTTACTATTGAATAGGGAAGACAACAGGGATATTGATATCCATAATACACATGTATTTACTTATTAATATGTATAATGTATATCTTATATATAGACATTATATGCGTTGTATACACATATAGACAAATATAAATAAATAAAAGGTGGTTTGAAAGAGAGAGCACCTACAATTAGGAAAAGGCTTCATGTAGAAGGTGAAACTTGAGATGTACCCAGGAAGAGAGAGATTTGCTTCTATGAGGCAATAGTGAAGAGGGAAGACACTCTGAATAAATATTACATATATATCTATGTCCATGTTGTATATATGTATCCATATCATCTATAGCTATGTCTATATCTATTTCTCTCTCTATTATATGCAGATATAGATGTATATTATATAACATAATTTTATAAAATATTATATATAAATTCCATATAATTGCATTTTATATATAATTGTGTATAATGTATGATATAATATATATTATGTAATATGTAATAATCATATATATAACATGCTTGTGTGTTATATTGTTACATTAATATAATTAGTATTAATATATTAATTGTATGATATTGTAATATTGTATTAATATATTAATATAATTATAATTATCGACACATTTGTAAAATATCACCTATAATTGCATCAGCATTGATGTCCATATTTATACCACTATTTAAAGTTCTGACAACTAGAATGTGATTAAAGGAAAGTAATCAATCTGGGTAGGGGACTAAAAAAGCAATTCAGTAAAGCAAACCTTCATTATGTGTCTAGTATGTGCAGATATAATACTGGGCACTAGGGATACAATGCCAACATTGTAGTCTCTGAAGTCAAGAATCTCACATTCTAAATTATAAAATGAAGAATTAAATTGAACCAAGAGGGAATTTCCAGAGGACTCCAAGATCCACAGAATGAATGGTTTGATGTAGCAGGCAGAAGAGCTTGTCATCTTGGGCTGCATTAAGAGAGGTATGGTCCCTGGGAATCAAGGATCAAGAGGTGATACTCCATCATCCCCTGCCCTAGGCAGACTTTATCTCATGTGCTGCACACACTTCCAGGTGCCACATTTTCAAAAGAACATTGAAAAGTTGGAGAGCATCCAGACTATGGTAACCAGAACAGGAAAAGATCTTAAGTTCACACCCTAAGGGAAGTACTTGAAGGACTTGGCTATGTTTGGTCAAGAGAACACTGGATAGAGGAGGGTGAACATAGCAACTTATTTTCAAGTATCTGAAGGGATGCCACTTGGATCTGGTTCTGCTTTTCTACCAAGAGCAGAAATAGAAACAACAAGTAGAATTTGCAAAGTGGCTAAATCAGAATTTAAGAAAGGGGAAATGTTTTATAATATGAACTCTCTAAAAGTGTACTGGTCTGCCTCAAAAGCTTTCCCTTTGCTGGAGATCTTCCAGCAAATAGTAGGTGGTGACTTTTCTGGTAGTTTGGAGAGGAAATTCTTTTTGCAGGAATGTTTTGGGATTAAGTGCCCACTGAGATTAACTGTAATTCTGTGATGCTGTGAACCTGAAGGAGAGAAGCTTTAGAGAGGACCTGATAGCAATCTCTAAATATTTAAAGGGCTGTCATGTGGAAGAGGGATTTGACTGGTTTGACTGGAAATTTCTAGCCCAAAGGGCAGAAATAGGAGCTGTGCATGGAATTTACTGGGAAGAAAATTCCCATTTGAATTTAAGGAAATATGTCCTCATAATTAGAGCTATCCAAAAGAATCAATGGTGGTGTGTTGCCAGTTATTATGTCTCAAGTGAAAGCTAGCTGGGATCGTGGCAGAGATTTTCATGATTTGAATAGGCATTAGACTCAATTGCTTTTGTGATCACTTTTAACTCTTAATGTGATATGACCCAAATTTTAAAAAAGAATAAAGACCACCAGGGAAATCCTAAATCTTCAAATATATGGCACTTGGAATTCTTGTGATTCATGGGTAGGGAACAGAATCACAACATCTGAGAGTTGAAGTGAACATTAAGGGTTATCTAATCAGACCCAAACATGATTTTTTAAAAATGCCCACTAAAATATACCTGAACACTGAACTAGCCCCATTTCTTCTTTAGTGAAGGCCTATCAGCCTACAAGATAATTATTTAACCAGAGCTTTTGCTTTTTTACAGTAAATACTATTGGACAAGATGACCTAAATCCCAGAGTTTACCAAGAACATGTAAAACAAGAAAAAATAAAATAAGAGTTTCCTCGCAAAATGGAGGTGAGTTAAGTGGGATATTAATTAAAGATAACCTAAATATTCTTAACATTTACCTCCTGGTTTCCTCCACTACTTCTGGTAAAAGAAAAATAATAATTTTTCAATAAAGGCAGACATGGTTTCAAGAAGTCATCAACTTTCCTCTCTGACATTTCACTCCATTGTGCTAATATCAGAACTTTGCTTTCAGTGCTGAAAAGAAGCAACTGAACAGAGCTTTGGGGCCCTCAGTATC
Source organism: Sarcophilus harrisii (assembly GCF_902635505.1). Lineage (NCBI taxonomy): Eukaryota > Metazoa > Chordata > Mammalia > Dasyuromorphia > Dasyuridae > Sarcophilus > Sarcophilus harrisii. Next base: position 39,487,650 of record NC_045428.1, on the reverse strand, counting down.
ACTGCTCAGCATCAGCAAGCTAATAAAGTCTGGAAGATTGAGATCAGTCTGAAAGGCAAAACTCAAACAAAACAATTAATTAGGAGTGTTAAAAACAAATGCTTGGTTCAGGGTGGAATCGGATCTAGGAGACAAGATGGTTAGAGAGAGAGAGAGAGAGAGAGAGAGAGAGAGAGAGAGAGAGAAATAAAAAAAAAAAATGAAACACCCAAAAGGAAATACTCTAATTGAAAAACTGGTAGCAGAAGACACTGTATAGTTAAAGCAGTATCTTATCAGAAAATTAGCAAAATGTAATTTTTATTGGATTTTACAGATGTTATTTTTAACCACATCAAAAAAATCCCACCTCGTGGCTATTGGCACAAACTGTCATAATTACTATGATTTGAAGTCTCTGCTCTGGAATGGCTGTTCTGATCATTATCTCCTTCTCAGGCTCAGCCTGTATTAGTCAAGCAGCCCAGAGAAACAGCTCCTGTTTTCATACCTGCCCTGAACTTCATTGGTGTCTTTTATCCCATCCATTCTTAACTATATTGAAGATTTTTTTCCTTCTACCTGAAACACTGGAAGAAATCAGGAGGTTAATATTAAGAGTGTTTAGGTTATCTTTAATTAACATCCCACTCACCTCACCTCCAATCTGCAAGCAAATGGTTTTATTTTTGTTCTATTTTTATATGTCCCCAGTGAACTCTAGCCTATTTAATATATAGACTAAATTCTTAGTACATTATACATGTATATATACATGTGTGTGTGTGTTCTGGTGAATACATGAGAACAATTGCTACTGCTAAATTAAGAAAAAAAGAGTCTATGGAGGATTTTTATGTCCTCAAACTGCCATTTAATATGATCAGTGAGTCTCATAAGAAGAAAATTGGTTAAAATACACCCACCTAATGAAAAATCTTATATCTGGGAATATGACATCAGGGAAAGTCATTTCTAGTCAAAAAAAGTTCCATGAAAAACTTTTCTTCATTTGTGACATTTACCAGTATCTTCTCTTGTCAGGTTGGAAGCTTGTTTGGTTAGGTCCAGCCCTAACCACTGAGAAATCATAGGCACAATGTGGACACTAAGGACATCGCCAAAGACTAATAGATGTTCTAGATGGATCTTTAGGATCCTAGAGGTTCACAGATCTAGAAAGAACCTGAACAGACCCAAGAGTACATCTTGGGTGATTCCCTTTCTTTTAGAGTTGAGGAAACTGAAGCCTCAGGATATCTTGTGACAAAGGTTGCTAGAATATAGAACAGAATTTGAAACTGAAGACATAAGATCATAGATTTAAAACTGAAAGGAACCGCAGAAGTCATTGAGTTTAATATTCTCATTTCTTGAATGAAGAAATTGAGGCACAAGTATATTAAGTGACTTTCCTATGGTCATACAAATAATAATAAACAGAGGAGAATTAAGTTTTAGAAGTAGAAAGACCAGTGGGGTGTTGGGATGTTAGAAAATCAAACATGGAACATTAGAATTGACTAGTAGTTTAGTGCTTTAATTTTTTAAAATTTAATTTCAATTTAATTTAATTTAGAACCATTAAGGGGACAGTTAGATGGCACAGTGGATAGAGTACCAGCCCTGAAGTCAAGAGGACTTGAGTTCAAATGTGACCTCAGACACTTAACACTTTCTAGCTGTGTGACCCTGGGCAAATAAGTCGCTAACTGCCTCAAGAAAAAAGAATAGTGGAAATGTGAAACATAATATGAAGAATCAAGATTTGAATGCAGGAATTTAGTTGTTCTTGGCTCCAAGGTCATCCCATGTTTGTTCAATAGGTTATATTGCCTCACAATGCAGAATATAAGAGCAGGAAGGGAGATTAGGGCATGTCAGTGTTAGACCATTAAACAAAATAGCCAGAGATGGAAAAAACCTTATAATATTCTACAAAGCATTAGGGCTGGAAGGGACCTTAGGAATCTCGTCCTAACTTCTTTCTTATAAACAAAAAACCCTGAGACTAGAGAGGTCTCATATAATTCTGGACTATACATGGATTTAAATATGGAATTTATCTTAAAAATGTTACAAATCAGAGTTTTCTGAAGAAATAATTAAGATCAGCAGAAAAGTAAAGGAGAAAGAGAAGAAAGAAGAAGAAAGAAGACGAAGAAGAAGAAGATGAAGAAGAAGAAGAAAAAGAAGGAGGAGGAGGAGGAGGAGAAGGAGAAAGGTGGTAGAGGAAGATGGTAGGGAGGAAGAAGAGGGGGAAGAAGAGAAGGATTGGGAGAAGAATAAGGAAGGGGGAAAAGAGGGGGAAGAAGAAGATAAGAAAAGGAAGAGAAGAAAAAAGGGAAGAAAGGAAAAGATAGAAGGAAGGGGAGAAAAATAAAGAGGAAGATGATTATGATAATGTTCTGGGAGTCAAAATATGCAATTAGTTAAATTGTAGTGAATAATGCAGTTCTAATTTTTTGAAGCATGAGCTTCAGAAAAGTGATATGTCCTATAATAATTGTAAAAGAATCTTCACAACATTTACATTGGTCATTTTTCATCAATTGACTTTGTTCTGTTTTGGTTAACTGACTGAATTGAAATGTGTGGGTCTTGAAAACCACCAAGTTAAGCAATAAAAATGATTAAAGGTTTGACTAATAAGCCCTTCCAATAAAGGTTAAAGGAACTGGGTTTATTAGCTTAAAGAAGGCAAGACCAAGAGGAAACCTAATACCTGTCATCAAGTGTCTGAAGAGTTATTATAGAATCAGGAATGAGTAAATGTTCTTTGTTCCCATTGAGAGCAGTACAATAATTCATGAGCTTAAATTACTATTGGATAATTTTAGATTAGACATTGGGAAGAACTTCCTCATAAGAGGTGAGACATTAAAATGGCTTATCAGAACAAACCGGGGTCCTAAGAGGATATTTAAGAAGAGTCTAAGCAGCTGTGATCCTGGGAAATAGTTTCAGCAGAATCCTTTAGAGATACCTTTTAAACTTTCTTCTATTTAATTCCTCAATTTTGCCAGTTAATGTTGTGTTTTTTCTTTAGTTTATATTAGCTTTAAAACCCTTTAGAAATAATTGGAAGATGCATTAAGTTCTACAAACTTTTTCTTTAAAGGGTCAACCTTAAGAATGCAGAGTGGTGATGAGCCTTGAACCTTAGAAAAAGAAAGTGAAAGAGTCTGAAAGAAAGAATTTTGAGTCTGGAGTGTGTCCAAAACAGACAATTAGGACAATGAATGGTCTTAAATTTTTATTATATGAGGAACAGTTAATGGAACAGGGAGTTGAAAATACTCTAGAGAAAAGAAGATTCAGGAAGAAAATGAGATTATTCAAATATTTGAAGAACTGCCATGTACAGGTAGACTAGATTTATTCCATTTGACCCAAAAAGGCAGGACCTTAAACAATGAGAAGAAATCACAGAAGCAAATGTACATTCAATATCATGAAAAATTTCAGAATAATTACAGTGGTCCAGTATTGGACAAGGTTACCTCGACATATAGTGTGTTCCTCCTTCTTGGATGTCTTTGAGAAGAGATTGGATGGACGACCACTTGTTTAAGAGTCAGCTACATTTTCTTTCTGAGTTGGACTAGATAGATAGTCATTGAGATTCCTTCAAATTTCAGTTTCTACAGTTTTGTGATTTTGTGAAGTGAAGTGACCTGTCCAAGGTTATATGGTACATAGGAAAGTCAGGACCTCAAGCCAGATCATCTGACTTTAAATCTTAACACCCTTTCCATTGTAACACAATGAAGGGTTAATTTTTAGAAATCATTTATTCCACAATAACTTATAAAACATCTATTATGTGTTACATGTTGTACTGGAATATTGGAGAAGATGCAGATTTTATCCAAAATTAAACAGTGCAGCCTTTGTGTTCCAAGAGTTTATAAATACAATATATCTTTTTTTTTCTTGCAAATCAATATTTGGTTTATTGTTTTGTTGACTATCTAGCCTAAGAAAATGATGTATAAAATGATAATAATATATTAAACTTAAAAGCATGTCATGTATATAATTCTCTTCTTCCCTCCCCAACTGTGAGAGCACATAATTTTTATTAATTTATATATTTTCCTCAATAGTATTTTATTTTTCCAAATACACATATAGTCTCCAAAATTCATTTTTGTAAGACTTTATGTTCCATGTTTTTCTCTCTCCCTCCCTGGTTTCTCCCTTCTCCAAGACAGCAAGCAACCTCATAAAGGTTAAATATGTGCAATCCTCGTAAACGTGTTTCTGCATTTGTCAAATTAATACAATACATCTTAAAGTGGGAAGACGGGAGGAGCTTTCTGTAGGAACTTGATGTGTGGATGTACAGGAAGCTCACTACTGACTTTGATTCTAAGACATGTGAATAAGTTGGATGGAAGAGCAGAAATTTGAGGAAGAACACAATAGAGACCTGCCAATAGGAATTTGGTAACTGACACTCAGAAGGATCTGAAACTATGTTGTTGTTGTTGTTCAGTTGTTTCAGTCATTTCTGGACTCTTCGTGATCACATTTGGGATTTAGATCATTTTTTGCAAACAGTATTTTTTCTCTAATTACACACGAAGATAATTTTCAACATTCATTTTTATAAGATTTCAAATTCCAAATTTTTCTCCATCTCACTCTTTCCTCTACCCTCTCCAAGATGGCAAGCAATTGGATATCAATTATACATGTGCAATTATTTAAATATATTTCCACATTAAGTTGTTAATCTGCTCAATTTATATTTTTTTGTAAATATTCATCTATTTCACTTAGATTCCCAACTGTATGCTGGGAAAAAAAATATCTCTCAATCATTCCTTTAATTGTCTCTTTATTTTGGCAGTAAATTCACCCTTTTTATCTTTGATACTGGTTTTCTTTCTTTTTTTTAAAATTATAATAATCAGATGTTTATCTATTTTTTCTCATAAAACCAGCTCTTAGTTTTATTTATTAGTTCAATAGTTTTCTTATTTTCAATTTTATTAATCTCTCCTTTGAATTTCAGAAGTTCTCATTTAGTGTTTAATTGAGGATTTTTAATTTGTGCTTTTGTGAACAGAATTAATGAAAAAAGCCATATCAACAAAAGAAGGTGAAAATAATATGCTTTGATCTATATTGAGAATTTACATTTCTTTCTCTGAATTTGGATAGTATTTTCTGTCATAGTTCTTTTTTTTTTTTTTTTTGCTGAAGCAATGGGGGTTAAGTGACTTGCCCAGGGTCACACAGCTATCTGAGATCAAATTTGAACTCAAGTCCTTCTGACTTCAAGGCTGGTGCTCTATCCACTGCACCACCTAATTTCCCCTCTGTCACAAGTTTTTTGGGATTGTCTTGGATCATTGTATTTCTGAGAAAAGCTAAGTCAATCATATTTGATCACACAGTATTACTGTTTCGGTGTCTATAATGGTCTTAGGTTCTTCTCCCTTCACTCACCATCAATTCATGTAAATATTTCCAAATAATTTCTTATATCAAAATAATATTGCATTACATTCATATACCATGACTTATTTAGCTGTTCTCCAATTGATGGGTATTCCTCAATTTCCAGTTTTTTGCCACCACAAAAAGAGCTGCCATAAATGTTTTTGTATATGTACATTCTTTTCCCTTTTTATGATCTCTTTGGGATACTAGTAGTGGTATTTTTGTATTGAAAGGTATGCACAGTTTGATTATCCTTTGACCAAACTGCTCCTCAGAATGCTTAGATCAGTTCACAACTCCACCAACAATGCATTTTTCCATCTCTTCTTCAAGATTTATTACTTTTCTTTTTTGTCATATTAGCCAATCTGAAAGATGAATGTAGTTTTAATTTACAGAGTTGTTTTAATTTACATTTTTCCAATCAATAGGGATTTAGAGCAATTTTTCATATGACTACATATAACTTTAATTTCTTCATCTGAAAACTGCTACTCATATCCTTTGACCATTTATGAATTGGGGAATGACTTGTAGTCTTACAAATGTGACTCACTTCTTTCTATATTTGAAAAATCAGCCTGTTTCCCATCTTTCTGCTTTCCTCCTAGTCTTGATTGCATTGGTTTTGTTTGTTCAAAAACTTTTTAATTTAATGTAATTAAAATTATTTATTCAGCATTTTATAATGTTCTTTAACTCTTGATTGCTCATAAATCCTTCCCTTCTTCAAAGATCCAACACGTAAACCCATCCCTTGCTCTCCTGATTTATTGTATAACCCTTTATATTTAAATCATGTACCCATTTTAACTTTATTTTGGTAAACAGTGAGAGATGCTGGTCTATGGCTAGTTTCCACCATATTATTTTCCAATTTTTCCACAAGTCTTTGTCAAATAGCAAGTCCCAGAAATTGAAATCTTTGGGTTTATCAAATAATAGATTATTATAATCATTTACTACTATGACTTGTGTACCTAATTTGTTCCAGTAATTCATCACTGTTTCTTAAAAAGTACCAAATAGTTTTTATGAGTGCTGCTTTATAATATATTCTGTGACAGTTTGGCATGCTTAGACCACCTTCTTTTGCATTTCCCCCCATTAATTTCCTTGATATTTTTGACCTTTTGTTCTTCCAGATGAATTTTGCCATTATTTTTTCTAATTCTATAAAATAATTTTTGGTAGTTTAATTGGTTTGGCAATTAAGTAAATTAATTTAGGTAGAATTGTCGTTTTTATTGTATCACCTTGTTCTATCCGTGAACAACTGGTATTTTTCCAGTTGTTTAGATTTTACATTATTTGTGTGAAAAGTGTTTGTAATTGTGCTCATTTAGTTCCTAGCTTTGTCTTGGCATGTAGACTCCTGGTATTTTATTCTGTCTATTGTTATTTCAAATAAAATTTCTTTCTCTTTTGCTGTTGAGCTTTGTTAGCAATATATAAGAAATGTTCTTGACTTATGTGGGTTTATTTTATCTCTTATAATTTTGCTAAAGTTGTTTATTATTTCAATAGGTTTTTAGTTGATTCTCTAGGATTCTCTAGATATACCATCATATCATCTTTGAATAATGATAGTTCTGTCTCCCTGTTGCCTATTGAAATTCCTTCCATTTCTTTTTCTTCTCATATTGCTAAAGCTAACATTTCTGGTACAATATTGAATAATAGTGATGATAATGGAAATCCTTGTTTCACCCCCTGAAGTTAATGGAAAGGCTTCTAGTCTATCCCCATTACAGCTAATGCTTGTCAATGATTTTAGAGACTACTTATTCTTTTAAGGAAGGCTCCATTTATTACTATAAGCTCTACTGCAATATAAAACTTTCCCTAATCTTCACTAATTTCATTGCATCCCATAAATTTTGGTATCTTGTCTCATTATTATCATTCTTTTTAATAAATATAATGTTTCTATGACTTATTTGACCCACTCATCCTTTAGGATTAGATTACTTAGTTTCCAAATGATTTTTAATCCATCTTTCCATGGCCTTTTATTACATATAATTTTTCTTGCATCATAATCTGAATAATATTACTGCTTCAGCATTTGAATGTGAGGTTTTTATGTTCTAATACATGGTCAATTTTTGCAAAGGTATATTGTACCACTAAGAAAAAGGTGTATTCTTTTCTGTCTCCAATCAATTTTCTCCAGAGGTCTGTCAGATCTAACTCTTCTAAAGTTCTATTCATCTTCTTAATTTCTTTCTTGTTTATTTTGTAGCTAGATTTTATCTAGTTCTGGGAGGGGGAGGTTAAAGTCCCCCATTAGTATAGTTTTGATGTCCATTTCTTCCTGCAATTCATTTAACTTGTTCTCTAAGAATCTGAATGTTATAGCTCTTGGTGCATCTATATTTAGTACTGATATTATTTCATTGCCTATGGTATTTTTTTAGCAAGATGTAGTTTCCTTTTAATTAGCTCTAATTTTGCTTGTGCTTTGTCTGAGATCGGGATTGCTATCTTTGCTCTTTTTTTAACCTCAGTGGAAGCATCATATATTCTTCTTCATTCTTTAACCTTTACCTTGTGTGTGCCTCTATGATTCAAATATATTTTTTATAAATAACATATTGTACGATTCAGGTTTTTAATCTACTTTGCTATATACTTCTGTTTTATGTGAAGGTTCATCCCATTCCCATTCACAGTTATGATTACTGTGTGTTTCCCTCCATTTTATTTCCCCCCAATTTATATTTGCTTTCTCTCCCTTCATCCTGTTCCTCCTCATCAGTGTTTTACTTCTGATCATCACATGCTCAATCTACCTTCCCTTCTATTAGCCCCCTCTTTTTTCTTTTATCCTTGCCTCCTACTTCCAGAGAACAAGATTTCTTTACCCAACTGAATGTGTATGTTATTCCCTCTTTGAGCCAAATCCAATGAGAGTAAGGTTCAAACATTGCCCTTCCCTTCTTTACCTCTATTGTAATAGGTCTTTCATGCCTCTTCATATGATATAATTTACCCCATTCTGCCTCCCCCTTTCCTCTTCTTCCAGTATAATTCTTTTTTTACCCCTTAATTAACTTTATCATCACATCAAAGATGCTCTGTTTAAATATACTCCTTCTATCTGCCTTAATAAAGATACAATTCTTAAAGAGTTACCCATGTAGGGATTATTTAACTTTATCGAATGCTATGTTTTGCTTCTTTCCTGTTTACCTTTTTATGCTTCTCTTAATCTTGTATTTGAAGATCAAATTTTCTGTTCAGCTCTGCTCTTTTCATCAGAAAATATTGAAAATCCCCTATTTCCTTGAATGTCAATCTTTCCCCCCTGAAATATTATGCTCAGTTTTGCTATGTAGTTGGCTCTTGGTTGTATTCCAAGTTCTTTTTCCTTCCAGGATATTCCAAATTCTCTGATTCAAGCTTTTAAATCCTATACATTTCTGACTGTGACTCCTTGATATTTCAAATGTTTCTTTCTGACTGCTTGTAGTAATTTCTCCTTGACCTTATAGTTCTGAAAATTGGCTACAGTCAGTATTCCTTTGATTTTTTTTCATTTGGGGATCTCTTTCAGGAAGTTATCAATAGATTCAATTTCTGTTTTATCCTTGGATTTTACAATATCAGGACAGTTTTCCTTGATAATTTCTTGGATGTTGTCCAAGCTCTTTTTTTTAACATGACCTTTAAGTGGTCCAATAGCTCTTCAATTATCTCTCCTGGATCTATTTTCCATGTCAGTTGTTTTTTCAATGAGGTATTTTACATTTTCTTCTATTTTGTTTGACAGATTCTTGATGTCTCATAGGGTCATTATCTTCCCCTTGCCCAATCCCATTTTTTTTTTTGCTGAGGCAATTGGGGTTAAGTGTTTTGCTCAGGGTCATACAACTGGGAAGCATTAAGTGCCTGAAGCCAAATTTGAACTCAGGTGCTCCTGACTTCAGGATTGGTGCTCTATCCACTGCACCAAGTCAATCCTAATTTTTAAACAAGTAGTTTCTTCACTTCTTTTGTGCCTTCATTTGCATTTAGCCAATTCTGCTTTTAAAGGAGTTGTTTTCTTCAGAGGATTATTTTTCCCTCAATTTGGCCAATTCTAATTTTAAGTTGTTTTCTTCGATTAATTTTTGTGCTTTCTTTTCCAAGATACTGACTCTTTTATCATAATTTTCTTGCAAATTCTCATTTCTTTTCCCAATTTTTTCTACCTCTTTTATTTGATTTTTAAAATCCTTTGTGAGCTCTCCTAAGAGGACTTTCTGGGCTTGATACCAATTCATATTCCCCTTTGAGACTTTGTGGGCAAGCATTTTGGCTTTGTTATACTCTTCTAAATTTGTGTTTTGATCTTTCTTATCACCTTAGTAGCTTTCTATGCTCAGGGCTCTTTTTCATTTTTTTATTCATTTTTTTAAAGTTGAGTTCTGCTCCTGGAATACTGGAGGCACTGTCCTAAGTTCCTAGTACGAAGGGCCTAAAGCTTAGTTACTAGTCTTCTGCACTGGGGCCACTGAAGTTTGTAACTTGCCCATTATCCTAAGGTGGCCTGGCATAGGTGTGTCTGTTGTGCCCTGGGTTCTGGGACTGGTAGTTTGCCTGCTGTCTTGGGGCTGGAGACCTCACAGTGGCAATGCTGTGCCACTGGTCCTCTGAGCCCAGACAATGGAGCTTTGGTTGCTAATCTGTGCTGTGGTTAATAGGCTTCTGCTAGCTTGCCTAAACCCTGACTGCTGTGCTATTCTTTTACTCAAATAAGACAAACTTTTCCTGAAGTCCTTCTAAATTATATTGGGCTGAATAGAGCAGTAATGAATTGAACCAGCTACACCCAGCAAAAGAACTCTGAGAGATGACAATGAATCATTACACAGAATTCCCAATCCCTATATTTTTGTCCACCTGCATTTTTGATTTCCTTCACAGGCTAATAGTACACTATTTCAAAGTCTGATTCTTTTTGTACATCAAAATAACTATTTGGACATGTATACATATATTGTATTTAATTTATACTCTTACATATTTAACATGTATTAGTCAACCTGCCATCTGGGGGGGGATGGGAGGAAGGAGAGAAAAATTGGAACAAAAGGTTTGGCAATTGTCAATGCTGAAAAATTACCCATTGTAAATAAAAAGCTATAATTAAAAATAAATAAATTATATTAGGCTGGAAATTTGTTTTACTCCATCTTTTTGTGGATCCTGTTTCTCCCAAATTCTTTAAGGGGCTTGATTTAATATTGTTTCTGAGGGAACCTGGGTCATTTCTTGGCAAAGATACTAGAGTGATTTGTCATTTCCTTCTTCAGTTCATTTTACAGATGAGAAAACTGGTGCAGATAGAAGTTGAGTGATTTGGCCAGTTACTAAATGTCTAGTTCAGATTTGAACTCTGATCTTCCTGACTCCAGGCCTGGAACTCTAGCCACTAAGTCACCCAGCTGTTTATAAACTCTAACAAAAGATGAAAAGCAGAGAGCGGGCAAGAGGAAAAAAGATACCTTGATCTGACTCTAGATGAGCGGGATAGTAGATAATGGCTTTTAGAGAAGAGGCAGAACCAGTCAACTCTTTCTCTTCTTTTTTTCTGTGCTAAGAGGAAACATCTTCAGACTGGGAAAGATAGAATGGAGAATAACAGAAAATTGAAAGTAAAGATGAGCGAAGAGGTGATAAGAGGGTGCTCAGTAGTCCTCCATGAGTGCCAGTCAATAGAGCCAGAGAAATTACAGTCTAAGGTAATGGCACATCCCTAACATGCTTTAAGGTTAACAAAGCACTTTTCTCACTATAACACTGGGAGTTGGGGTGTGAAATTTGAGTTTGAGGAAGTCAATGCTTATGGTCACCCAGCTGGTAAATGTTAGAAGAGATACACATTCAGATCTACTGATACAATTAGAGAGCTAACAGAGGCAGTTAGGGGACATGGTGAATACAAAGTGGCCTGGAGGTAGGAAGTATTCAGTTGGTTTTCAGTCATGTGCCCCAATTTGGGGTTTTGCTGGTAAATTAATGGAGTAATTTGCCATTTTCTTCTCCAGCTCACTTTACAGATAAGGAAACTAAGGCAAACTGTTTGAATAAGCTGACCAGGGTCACACAACTAGTAAGTATCTGAATCTGGATTTGAATTCTGAAGATGAACCCTCTAGACATCAGAGCTGGACCTGTATCCATTATGCTATCTAGCCACTGCGAAAACTAGGAAGACCTGAAATCAAATATGGCCTCAAATTTGCTTACTAGCGATGTGACTCTCACCAAGTCACTCAATTCTTGTCTGCCTCAGTTTCCTCCGCTATAAAATGTGGATAATCATAGTATCACCCTAGCTCCTAGGAGTCTTGTGAAGGTAAAATGAGATTATATTTGTAAAGTGTTTTTGCAAGCTTAAAGCATTACATAAATGAAAGCTGTGATTATTCAAAGTCCATTGCTCTTTCCATCTTCTATTTCAAAAGAAGTGATTTTTCATATCTGATTATTGAGCTCCTGTGAGTGATATCAGAAAAATAATGAAGAGTTGGAAAGGAATTGCAGCAGAGGAAAGTGAAAGATGTTCTTTGGACTACACGGGAGAAAAAAGAAAGTAGATACTCTATACTAGAGGCCAGTCAGTTTCTTTCAATTCTCAGAATGCTCGGAGAACCCATTAATAAAGGATACACTAGCTAGGGAAGCAGTGTTCCTCAAGAAGGTAATAGCAGGTTATGTCTCCCTTGACTGGAGAAAAGCTGAGAAAGTTCATCCTTCTTTTATGACTGATTTTCATGACTGGGTACTTTGGGTATAGAATATTATGGATTCTGTTAGTTGTGATTGATGTATTATTGTTCAATTTCCCTAGATTTTTTTTCCCCTTCTTTTTAAGATTTTCTTGCCTGAGGAGGCTTTCTGGGTAGGGGAATATGTATTCAGAAATGAATATGACATTAACATAAAATATATCAATACAAATGAGATTAGGCAAAAAAAGAAGAGATCAAGTCAAATGGTCTCATTTTCTGTTTTGAAAAGATTACTAGAAGGGCAGACATGAGAAATATCACAGACAAAATATATCTGGATTTCTTCAAAATATTTAATGAAAGTCTTTCATGAGTACATGCAAATGAATCCATGAGAACTGGGGTATGGAGGATCTCTAGTGGAGTAACTCAGGGATCTGTCCATCTTTTTTATTTAAGCAGTGAATTTCATGAAAGCTTAGATGGTCTACAAATATTCTATATCTGGGAAGAATAACTCACATGTTATATAATGAATTTGGGTAGCTAAGTAGCATAGTGGATAGAAAGCCAGTTCTAGAGTCAAGAAGACCTGAATTCAGATCTAGCCTTAGACACTCCTGGTAATATGATCCTGAGAAAGTCTCTTAATACTATTTGTCTCAGTTTCCTCATCTGGAAAATGCACTTGAGCAAGAAATGGCTAATCATACCAATATCTTTGCCAAAATCCCAAATGGAGTCATAGAATGTTGGACATGATTGAAATGATTGAACAATCACAGTGAAAAACTAAATCATCCAATCTAATAAAAATGAAATTAAACAGGAAACTTGAATTCTGAGAAACACCATAGTGTAGGATTAAAAAGAAGCCCACAGTATGATTACATACAGTCTCCATAACAAAAAAATGAAGACTTTAATGGAGAACAAGTCCAATGATGTGACATGATTGCCATGTTTGGTTCACTTTGAATTAATAGCAGCATCATGTCTCAGGAAGAGGAGCTCATGGTCTTGCTGTACTCTGTCCTCACTAGCCCACATCTGCATTATCTTGTTCACTTATTAGGCATCATATTTTAGTAAGGGTATTGATAAACTGGAAAGTGACTAGAAGAGACAAAATGGAGAGAGCAGAAAAGCATACCCCATGAGAATTAAACAGACAAGAGATATTTAATAGAGGGAAATGGGTGGGAAAACTGGTGGTGATGTAATTGTTTCCATGTAGTTAGTATGGAAAGAGTTAAAATGTGGAAGAAAGATTTTTAGATTTGTTTTGTTAGGTTCAAATAATAGGACTAGAAGCAATAGATGGAATTTTCAAAAGTTTTGTCTTTATATCAAAAACAATCTCTTAACTATGAGCTATGTGAATGTGAAAGGGCCTTTCTCAACAGGAGTGATTTCCACATCTACTTGGATCTTCAAGTAGAATCTGGATGACCAGTTGGCAAGAATATTGTAGAGAATGTTCCTAGATGTGAATGTGTTGCGTGATGATTCTAGTGGGTTGAGATAATAGAGGCAAATAAGATACAAACTAGACTTGTATAACACATAAGAGAAATAGAGAGTGCTGTGAGAACAGATAAAACAAATAATGTCTAGCTTTTGGACACAAGAGTTTTTTATTTTGGGTCTTTTTTTACTGAAGGGGAAAGTGTCAAGGGAAATTATAGGATAGTGAAAACAATCCAGATGTAGAGAACAGTTAAAAAATGTTAAATCATATCTTTTATTATTTTTAAGAAGGTAGGGAAATGTAACATTAAGATTCTCATTCCAAAAAAAGTTACAACTTGAAAATTTTAATGATTACTTAAAGATAGTCTTCAGGCATCTAAAAAAATTAATCTTTTTGGTAAGCTTGGTTCCTCTGAAGGTACTGGATAGTTGACACCTTCTGGTATAAAGTTTCTTGATCAAAATCAAATGCATATTAATGAGTTAATAATGTAGAAACACCTTTTGGACTGCTATGTTAGCTTCTGAGAATTAATCTTGACCTTAGCTGAGAATTATCCTGTAAAATAGAATGTTTTGGGGTTTTTTTTTAACCTGGGAGCACAGGGGAATTATTTTAGACTAGGAAAAAGTACCAAGAAAATACCTTCTCTTAACCAGGTTTGACAAGCCCTGATGCTAATTATTTAGCCCTGGGGGAAAGATGCCCACTTCTTTAGGCTTTTGATATTTCAACTTCTGGCAAAAATAAAATGAAACTCAGTTAAGCTAAGCATTTGAAAGTTGGTTTTATGTTTTGAACAATCTCCCTTTGTCCTTCCCTTTCTCTTTTCCTCCCTCCCTCCCTCCCTCTTTTCCTCCTTCCCTTCCTTACTTCCTCACTTCCTTCTTTCCTCCCTCTATTCCTTCTTTCCTCCATCTCTTTTTCTTTTCCTTCCTCTCTTCTTTTCTCCCTTCTTCTCTTCCTCTCTCTCTCCCTTTCTCTCTCCCCATCTCTCCCCCTCCTTTCCTCTTTCACTTCCCACCTCTCCCCTTCTCTTTCTCCTTCTCTCTTTCCCTTCCTATCTTACTGCCTTCTTTCCTCCCTCTCTTCTTCTTTTTCTTCCTCCCTCCCTCCCTTCCTTCCTTTCTAGTGCATATGTTTTCTTTTTTTAAATAATTATAATTTTTTATTGACAGAGCCCATGCCTGGATAAATTTTTACAACATTATCCCTTGCATTCACTTCTGTTCCGATTTTTCCCCTTCCTCCCTGCACCCCCTCCCCTAGATGGCAAGCAGTCTTATACATGTTAAATATGTTACAGTATATCCTAGATGCATGTATGTGTGCAGAACCAAACAGTTCTCTTGTTGCACAGGAAGAATTGGATTCAGAAGGTAAAAATAACCCGAGAAGAAAAACAAAAAGTGCATGTTTTCTTTAGAACAACATTACTTAAGAGGTTATATGTGAAGTCACAGAACAAGAAGCCTCTGAACAGAGTAAGCATGAGTGTGATCTAGGGAGAAAGTGCAGAAAATAACTGTATTCCATGCTCTAGCATCCATTCCAGTTCTTACTCCAAGTTGTCATAACGCTTAAAACCTGCGTGAGGTTATTTATTTTCTATCCAAAGAAGTCTAGTATTCTGTAGAGCTGCAGCAAGTTTCCTCAAAAGGATTCAATAATTGGCTGGTTTATCCTGATGTATCCTCCCCTCCCCAAACACAGACAGAGACAGACAGACAGAGGGGAGGGGGAAGGAAAGAGACAGAGAAAGAGAAAGAGAGAGCAAGAGGGAGAAGAAGAGAGGAGAGGAGAGGAGAGGAGAGGAGAGGAGAGGAGAGGGAGAGGGAGAGGAGAGGAGAGGGGAGGAGAGGGAGGAGGAGGAGAGGAGAGGGAGAGGTAGAGGAGAGGAGAGGAGAAGAGAGGAGAGGAGAGGGAGAGGAGAGGAGAGGAGAGGAGAGGTAGAGGAGAGGGGGAGGGAGAGGAGAGGAGAGGAGAGGTAGAAGAGAGGAGAGGAGAGGAGAGGAGAGGTAGAGGAGAGGAGAGGTAGAGGAGAGGAGAGGAGAGGAGAGGAGAGGAGAGGAGAGGAGAGGAGAGGGGAAAAGGAGGGAGAAGGGAGAGGGAGGCGAAGGGAGAACCAGTGTATTAGGAAAACAAGTTGGTTAATTAGGTTATGAGACAATCACATTTCGAGGATTTATCAAGGCAATAGTCACTTTAAAATACATATTTATTACAATGATCCACAACTACTCTAAAGGACTTATGCAGAAAAATACTATCCAGACCCAGAGAAAGAACTGATTGTGCTTGAATACAAAGTGAACCATATTCTTCCCTTTATTAATTTTTCTTTCTTTTATTTTTCTTGAGGGTTTTTTTCTGGGGGGAAATCTGTGTTTTCTTTCACAACACGATCTTCATGAAAATGTTTTGCATAACTTCACATATGACTTCTTAATTAGTGATGCGGTGGGACGGAAGGGAGAGAATCTGGAACTCAGTAATATAAAAAGTTTTACATGTAACAGGAAAATGAAAATATTGAATAAAAATTAAAGATAAACTAAAAGGGATTGCTTAGTTACTCTCTGTTTTACCAGATTATTCTATTTCACTAAATGTGTTCACTTTGAATTCAAGGTCACTTGGTAAAAGGAGCTTTAGTGACTGGGTCTGTGAGCTCTGTGCGCTCTAGCTTTGACAGACAGTCACTCCAAAGTGGCGGGGCCCTGCCCTTAGCTTAGAGGCAGACCTCATTAGGGTCCAATAAGATGCTGCTTCAGATAACCAGAGATTGACAGGTCTGGTTTTCCTTTTTCATCTGTTTTACACGAGTTCCAAAATAATAACAGCAGCTCACATTTCCATAGCACTTAAGCTTTACAGAGGGCTTCCCTTTCAACAATGCTACGAGCTAGATGGTGCATGTTTTATAATCCTTATTTTGTAAGAAGAACATGAAGTTCAGAGAGGTTGAGACACCTATTTCAGGTCACACAACTGAAAGGCATCAGGGCCAAGAAAATTCATTCTTCTTTCCTCTATATCACCCTTGCTCATAAGTATATATATATATATATATATATATATATATATATATATATATATATGTGTGTGTGTGTGTGTGTGTGTGTGTGTGTGTGTGTGTGTGTATATATATATATATAGGCTAATTTATAATCCAGTACCATTGAAAGCTTAACAAACCTTTTTAGAATCTGGAAGCCTTTTATCTTTTTGGTTCTATGTCTTTGTTTCTGTGTCTGCTTCTGTCTCTCTGTAGGTCTGTCTTTCTGTCTCATCTTTTCTTTTTTTTATAGGTGTGATGAATTTATTGTTGTTTTTTTTTAATAGCCTTTTATTTACAAGTTATATGTATGGGTAACTTTACAGCATTAACAATTGCCAAACCTCTTGTTCCAATTTCTCCCCTCCTTCCCCCAACCCCCTCCCCCAGATGGCTGGATGACCAGTAGATGTTAAATATATTAAAATATAAATTAGATACACAATAAGTATACATGATCAAACCGTTATTTTGCTGTACAAAAAGAATCAGACTCTGAAATATTGTACAATTAGCTTGTGAAGGAAATCAAAAATGCAGGTGTGCATAAATATAGGGATTGGGAATTCAATGTAATGATTCTTAGTCATCTCCCAGAGTTCTTTCGCTGGGCATAGCTGGTTCTGTTCATTACTGCTCCATTGGAAATGATTTGGTTGATCTCATTGCTGAGGATGGCCAGGTCCATCAGAACTGGTCATCATATAGTATTGTTGTTGAAGTATATAATGATCTCCTGGTCCTGCTCATTTCACTCAGCATCAGTTCGTGTAAGTCTCTCCAGGCCTTTCTGAAATCTTCCTGTTGGTCATTTCTTACAGAACAATAATATTCCATAATATTCATATACCACAATTTATTCAGCCATTCTCCAACTGATGGGCATCCACTCAGTTTCCAGTTTCTAACCACTACAAAAAGGGCTGCCACAAACATTCGTGCACATACAGGTCCCTTTCCCTTCTTTATGATCTCTTTGGGATATAAGCTTAGTAGTAACACTGCTGGATCAAAGGGTATGCACAGTTTGATAACTTTTTGAGCATAGTTCCAAACTGCTCTCCAGAATGGTTGGATTCGTTCACAACTCCACCAACAATGTATCAGTGTCCCAGTTTTCCCGTATCCCCTCCAACAATCATCATTATTTTTTCCTGTCATCTTAGCCAATCTGACAGGTGTGTAGTGGTATCTCAGAGTTGTCTTAATTTGCATTTCTCTGATTAATAATGACTTGGAGCATCTTTTCATAAGACTAGAAATAGTTTCAATTTCTTCATCTGTGTCTCATCTTTTCCTCAGTCTCTCTTTTTTTTGTCTCTTCCTCTCTGTCTCTCTTCCTCTCTGTCTCTCTGCCTCTCTGTTTCTTTTTACTTGGTCTCTCCCTCTCTGATTCTGTCTCTGTCTGTCTCTCCCTCTCTCTCTTTCTTTCTGTGTCTCTCTGTCTCTTTATTTCTCTCTTTTTTCTCCATCTCTCCCTCTCTCTGTCTCTGTCTCTCCATCTCTGTCTGTCTATTTCTTTTCTCAGTCTCTCTCTCTCTCTCTCTCTCTCTCTCTCTCTCCTTGGTCTTTTCCTCTCTCTCTCCATCTGTCTCTGTTTCTCTCTGTATCTCTCCTCTTTCTCCTCTCTCTTTCTCTTTCTCTCTCTTCTCGGTCTTCTCCTCTCTATCTCTCCATCTCTGTCTCTCTGTCCATCTCTGTCTCTCTCTTTTTTACATTAAGATATATTCCAGAAGAGAGAAATGAGGGGAAAATTTCCCCACAAAGTACAAAATATGACAACTCAGACAGATAATTCTAACCATTCTTCCTGGAATCCAGTGACTGCCCTGACACATGTGAATAGCTGCAGTAATATTACTGATAATTAATGTGTATACTCAATTAGAATTGCCTTTATCAGCCCGAGCCGTAAAGCACTGCGGCAGACTGGCGATTATGAGTGGAGCCAACACATGTGTGACGATTGCTCTCAGCCAGCTGATAGGGAGGTATTGTGTTGTACTTTTAAATCCATGCATAAACAAAATGTTTTTAGGTAAGAGACTTAATCACAACATAGTCCAATGAATTAGTAAACACCTACCCCGTGTCTGCTGAAATCCTTATATTCCCTGAAAGAGAGAGATAGTGTTGTCTCTCATGTCTATACATAGCATGGGATTTGTTATAGTAGGGGAAAAAACACTCATCCACTAATGAAATCTTGGGCTGAATTGAGAGGCGCAGATTCTGGGAATAAGAAATTGATATACCCTCTGTCTTCTGCCCTCAGAGACCACATAGAAAGTATTGTATCTACTTTTTTTGCATCCGTTAAGCAAGCTGGATAGTGTCCAGAGGACAGCTAGCATGGTGGAGGGTCTTGCATCCATGATATATAAGGGTCACTGCACGAACTGGAGATGTTTAGGCTGAAAAAGGGAAGAGTCACATTTAGTCATGGGGGAAAGGAGGAAGGAGTGGGGACAGCTGGCTATAGGTATTTGGATGGATTATCCTATGGAAGAGGTATTATATTTGTTCTGTTTAACCTCAGAGAGCAGAGCTAAAAAGCAGGGTGGAGATGACAAGGAAGCAAATTTAGGCTCGATGTTTGTTGTCAGGAATAATTAGATGTCTGATAATTGGAGCTGTCCAGAAGTGGAAGGGGCAGCTGCAAGACAGAACGGGTTTCCCCTCCGCAGAGGCCTTTAAACAGGCATTGGATGACCACTTGTCTAGTGTGGTACAGTCAGGATTCCTTTCAAGGATGAATCGGACTGCACTGCTTCTGGGCTTCCTTCCAACTCTCCAAGCCTTTGATTCTATCATTTCATTATAATTTTGATATCTGATCCAAGGTTGTTTCTTGTGACTCCTTAAGGGATTGGTGGCAAAATCTAACAGAGCTAAGAGTCACCACAGGATTATAACTCTAGGGTTGGAAGAGACATCAGTGACCACTGAGTCCAGCCTATGACTGAATGAGAATCAGTATCTATAACATTCCCACAAGCCATCATTCAGCCTTCGCTAGGAGAGAAGCCCACTACCTCCCAAGAGATCACTTACCGATCTCTAAAGTCTTTTTAAGCTTTACATTTCATAATTCAGTTTCCTATAGGGAACTTCTCTGATCCTCAATTTCCTCCTCTATCAAATGGGGGTGATAATTATTTGTACTGTCAAATAGAATTATTGGGAGGAAAATCTTACCTAACTTTGAGTTGTATATAGCAGCAAAAAGCCAGCAGCCTTGTTCAAAACTATCAATTTTTTCACTAAAACTCAGTGATCTCTTAAATATGTAACTCAATTCCCAAACCCCAAAATGAGGATCTCTGTTCCATTGTAGAGATGAATACCACAATTGAAGGTCAGGTCAGAGCTGGGGATTGTGAGGGAGGAGAGATTCAAGTGCTCCACTCTCTCTGGGGTTCTTTGAAATCTTTTCAGGTGCTTTGGCATTCCGGCTTCAAGAGAAATGAGGGATGATGCTGACTCCATTATAGATTAGTGAAGGGAGAATAAGACTCTAGAAAAAAGTTGAGAGGGGCTAGCAAGTCTCTATCATGGTCAGCTTCTACACTGAAGATTTTGAAAATTTCCCTTTTGGTTTAGATCTGGGAATCCACCTTTTAGGTGATCAGAATTATCTCATTCTTGATGGAAAAACTCCTTCACTCTGTATTATCTGGTACATATTCTACTATGTATATTTTCTCTGCTTCCTATTTTATATTAGACTTAAATAAATGGATTTCTTTGCTCTTTGCTGTGAACAGAACTGGTATTTGGTGAAGAGTATGAATATAGAGTTTAGGGTTCTTCTATATGTATTAATGAATAGTAATCAAAAGTTTAGCTTGAGGATTGCATATATTTAATATACTCAATTGTTTACTATATTGGGGAGAGGAGAGGTAAAGGAGGGAGGAAAAAAAATTAAAGCATAAATGTATATTGAAAATTATCTTTACATATATATATATATATATATATATAGACAAGTAAAATACTATTTTAATAAAAGAAGTTTAGTTTGAACCTGAAACTACATTCCCTAAACTAATGCATCTAAGGGAGCATATCTATCTATCTATATCAGTATATCTGTAATTCTAGCCTGATAACCCTTTTCCCTGAGTAAAGCAGAGTAGTCAAGATTCTGGCTCGCAACCTCCTGTTTGCCTCGCTGGAAGGAATCAGAGTCTTCTTTGGAGAAGGATGAGGGAAGAAGATGCTAAAGATATCTATTCTGCCGCTTTCTACTCCATACAGCAATATCTTGTATATATGGGGGATACCCTTACCACATATATAAAGAGGGACTTGGATTATTTGGCCTCTAAAGTCCCTTGCAGCTGTATAACTATGATTCTTTGTGAATTATTTGGTCAGAATAAGATCTAACCCTATTTTTAATTTCTTTGACCCATTCATACAGTTATTGATTCATTCGTTTGACAATCATTTACTTCTAGGCATTAGACAAAAATAAAAAATAATCCCTGATTTCCTAGGATCATAGACCAAAATCTAGAAGAAACTAACCCAGGATCCATGTTCTCTGAAGTTCTGCAGACCACAGTGGTTATCTCTCCCTTCTTGATATTCATTTGGTGCTCCAAAACCATATTACCTATTCTGGGACTTATCATATACTAGCTTACATCTTTGTATGAATGACAGTATGTAAATATCTTGTCAACCAAAATAAATCCCAAGTGTCTTAAAGTCAAAACCCAGATTAAAGAATTAATAATCCAGATGTACACTACTCACACTATGCTTGAAAAGCTATGTTCAATTCTTGACCTTACAGCTTAAGAAGGTCATTGATAAACCAGAAATTACTTAAGGAGGGCAACCAGATCATACAAAGATCAGTTGAAAGATCTGGGGATGTTTAATCTGGAACAAAGAAGAGTTCCAGAGGATGTCCTGGCTACCTCTAAGTACTCAAAAGAGCAGCCTACTTTGGAAGTACCTAGGATATTTCTTATTAAGAAAACTAAATGCAGAAACATTAGCAAAAACAAAAAGAAATTCATATAGAATTTTTTGGAACTGGGTTTGATTTTAAAGATTACCTGAACTGGACCAATCACATATTTTCAAAGAGAAGATACACAATTATCTACTAGAAGAGATGAACTTAGTACATATTAATTTTATCTTTAGTCTAGTCCTTTTTTATTTGTATAGCCCATGTATTGTCACAATACTAGTGATCAGAGTTCTTCCATAATATTCTCTTCATTGAGATTTCTTCTTCCTCTTTAAAGGGCTTTATTTGCTCATGAATAAAAAGAGAATTGAAAAGAAAAAAAAGAGCATCCTATAGAAGGCAAACTCAACTTCTTCTGCTTACATCAGAAAATGAAACTAAAAATTATGGATGGACATTACAAAGAAGCATGTTAATATGAGAAGAACATTAAAGCTGTCCAAAGATGGAATGAGCTGTTTCAGGAAGTAGCATGTTCTCCCTCACTGGAAATATTCAAACAAAAATTGGACACATTGTTGTTGGTATTGTCGAGGAGATTTGTATTCGGGTATGTTTTGGAAGGAGGATTCTGAATTCTGTTCCAACTCTGATGCTCTGGGATTTTTTATATAGCATTCTGTGGGTCTTCTTTTCATAGAATTGAAAATATAGTAGATGGACACATAATTTCTTTTTGTAAGTGTATATGTTAACATTCTTTTCTCCTCCTCTTCAATGATTTTTGTCCATGATTTTCCTTAAATTCCTTATAAAAGAATTATAATATATTTAAGGCTAGTTCACCAGCCAAAACCCTAGAAACCTTCTTCTAAAAACTCAGATTGTCCATTTGTTATCCCTCACTTGAGGGACATGTTCATTCTTTCCCTGCCATTTACAGCCTGGATTATATCTTTTACTTTTTTCATATATATAATCGTTGGTGACTTAGCAGGCTCCTGATGCCTACCTTGTATTCTCTTCTGCCACTTCAATCAACAGCAAATTTGATTCTTTCAGGATCCTGGAGTTCCAGGATTCACATAAATACCCCATCATTGGAAGAATATTGGGGGTTGTGGTAATAGAGATAATGATGATGATAATAGGGAGATGATGAAGATGTTGATGGCAGTGATGGAAATCATGATGGAGATGATTATGATGATAATGGCAGTGATGGTGGTGGTGGAGGTAAATGAAAGTTGGCAAGGATATGGTGATAGTTATGACAATGATGGTTTAATGGGTGTGTAACAGTGATTATCATGGCGGGATGATGGAAATGACGGTGGTAGGTGCTAGTGATAATCATGATGAGAATAATGGTGCTTGTTGTGATTAAGATACTGATGGTGGTAGTGGTTAAGGTGCACTGGATAGAGGATGACCTTTGAAACTAGGAAAACTTGGGTTTTCCTGACCCATATTAGCTGCCTCACTCTGAGCAAGTCTCTGGAACTTCTCAATTCCCAGGCAGTTACCTAAGAATTAGCATAATTCCTCTTGTCAGGAAATCACAGGATTCATTCCATTTTTTTAATTGTTGTCCTGGGCATAAAGGGCAGAGCAGGTGTTAGATCTTCCATTTTATAGAAGGATAAACTCAGAAAACAAAGTAGGGTAAAATTTATGTGTGAAAGAAGTTTCCGTACTAAGAACTCCCTGCAGAAATGAAATCATGAATTCAGACATTATCATCATTTTCATTTTCTTTGTCATCATCACACTTTATCATCATTGTATTATCATTGACATTACTGCTATTAATATTATCAAGAGGCTGGAAGGTTGTTTTGTTTTTGCCTTTGTTTACCAGCATCTCACATAGATCCTAGGAAAATTATTAATAAAACTTTGAATTCAGTTGAAACAGGTTCCAAGTCAAAGTATTTAGATGCTACTTTAGAGGCAGAATAGGGCAAAAGAGAGATAGCTAATCTCAGATACCCAGATCATGCTTTAACACTCTAAATTGCAGAGCAGATAC
The DNA here is from genome assembly GCF_902635505.1 of Sarcophilus harrisii. Classification (NCBI taxonomy): domain Eukaryota; kingdom Metazoa; phylum Chordata; class Mammalia; order Dasyuromorphia; family Dasyuridae; genus Sarcophilus; species Sarcophilus harrisii. The sequence continues at coordinate 39,463,998 of NC_045428.1, read as the reverse complement.
AGAGCTACTTTGGTAGGAGGTTTCCTCATAAGAAATTCCCTATGCCAATGAAATCAGTTACCAAATATCATCATCATCATCATCATCATCATGTTATTATCATTATCAATACTGTTTTTATAATTTATTTTTTAAATTGGCATCCAGTCACTCAGCGTTTTCTGAGTTTATCCTTCTGTAAAATGGGAGATGTAAGACCTGCTCTGCCCTTTATACCAAGGACAACAATAAGAAAAATGGAGTGAACCCTGCCAAAGCAGGCAGTGATTTCCTGACGAAAGGGGTTATATTAACTCAGGATATTCTTGTAAACCACATTAGCAATTTGATTGTTATCCCTGGTTCTAAGATACCCATGGGCATCCAGTGTTACTAAATAGCAAGCCAATTCAAAAGAAACTCTTTTAACTTCCCATGAAATTAATCTCCTTGGTTGGGGGTCAGGGTAGAGAGGGGGACAATCTAGGAAAAGCAAGACTTGGTTGATTAAAAAAAATTCCAACTGACTTTTCTGTCTAAATCTTTCCAAAAATGTTTTGGTTTTACACTTTCAATAAGATCCAGGTTAACTCCAACTTGTCAGAATTTCTTTCTTCATACGTAAGCAGTTAGATCAGGAAATAAACCACAAAAATGCTCTAATTGCTACTCACCTAAGTAAGGTCTTATGCTTTGGCTAAAAAAAAAAATAATAAACCAAAGGAAAGGAAGACCCAGCAATTTTCTCTGGGTGTTTTTTCTTCCTCACAAGCTAAGAAAAACATTTTTATAGGCAAAGGGGTTAAAAGCATTGAGGCAAACGTTCCTTCCAAGGGAGAGTGCACTTTTTCAGCCCTGACCACATTCATGTTGAGTTAACAAGGACTGTATCCAAGTGTGTTTATTTCCTTTGTCCAGAAGGCTCAAAGGACTCCCCAGAACTCTTCCCTACCGAGTATCAGTTTTATATCTCCAGAAACATCTCGAAATATTTATGATGAACTCTGATGATAGTTGCTTGAGTCTCATAGAAGATGAACCGGATGTTAGAAGCTGGATGCTTTCGACACAGCCCTGCTTTAGAAGAAATCTCTTTGGGGCATTCACAATGTAGACATGTGACTTGTCTGATCCCCCTACTAATTCGGCTTAGCATCTCCTAGGGCACTAAGAGGTTGAGTGATTTCTCCAGTGTCTAACACCTGGGATATGATCCTTTCTCACCTGCCCTTCTTAAAATCCCTCACTTCCTCCAAGACTCTGCTCAAATGTCACCTCTGATTGGAAACTTTTCCCAAACCCCTAGTCTTTATCTTACATTTACTCCTCTGGAAAATATAAGATCCTCGAGGACAGGGACTCCCTTTTTGTCTTTGTGCCTATAGTGCTTAGCAAAATGCTTTCTTTGTACGTTGGAGGGGCCAAGGTCCTGACCTGTTATTTCATCACCATTGGGAATTTCCTGTGTGAAAACTCCCTCCACCAGTAGAAATCCATATCCTACTATAATTGACAGAATTAAAAGGCTTTCCTAAGGTTAAGCAACTTGTTCAGAATTACACAGCCACTAAGAGTCAAAAATGAAATCCCAAATCATCCAGACTCCAAAGCCAGCCCTCTAACCCCTCTGAAACTCAGCTCCTTGCCTTAATAAACATTAATTAATTAAAACATCAACTAATTAATACATTTAGATGTTTTATAAATTGAAATTCTGTGTGACCAGACTTTCCTAACCATGCCTTGTACTTGAGGAATTAATGAATCACTTCCTTTACACTATGGTTTTGCTCTATACTCTTTTTGGCCTGATAAAATACATTTCCCAAACTATGATCATATAATCACATGACAATGTTCATTTCTTTTGTTGTGTTGAATTAAGTCCTAATTGGGCATCCTTATGAAACAGATGGATGCCGGGATTGCGCAGTAGTATAGATTTAAAATTGGAAGTAACCTTAAAGACCATGTAGACCCACCCCCTCAAATAAAGAGACTGTGGCTAAGAGCTAGAATAGCTTAGCTAAACTTAGCTAAGACTAGAATGACCTGGTTAGTAAGTGGCAGATTTAAATCCAGCTCATCAACTCATAAATATAAAACTAGAAGAAATTCAGAGATCATTTATTATAGCTTCTTCATATTATAGATGAAGAAAGGAAGGCTTAGAAGAAGTTAAGTGCCTTATTTAAGGTCATACAAATAATAAACATTAGGAATGGAATTTGAACTCAGGTCCTCTACTTGTAAAGTACCAAGTAAAGTCCCTAAGTTCTCTGATATCCAACATTCTCTTTTCATCACTAACTAGTAGATGGTCAGATGAAATTTTTAAAAATTCAAATAAAAACTTTTGTAAATTTCATGGATAAATTTAACTCTCATAGGTAGGTTTATAAAGCAAAAGAAATCAATTCTTTCTAGATGCAGAAGGGAAAAAAAAGATGATGAAAAACCATCCTTAAAATAGCATGACGTGGGTATCAGTGGAAAAAATATTGGCTTTCACTCAGAAAGCCTGTGTCCTGGCCTAGCAACCTTCAGGATCTTAGGCTATTAAAGCTTTTTAAAGTAAGGCTACACTGACTTTGGAGACATCCTATATGTTTATGTTATATATGTATATATAAGAGTACAATTCATTAAAATCAAAATTTAAGAATGTCAATAAAAATTATTTGTGATTAGCCATAAAAATCTTCCATTTCCATTCAGATCTCAACTATTTGGCTATTTCTACTCGAAGGCTGGTACAGAAAATCAAAAATGTTCAAATGAAAATAATGTTCACATATTACATTCAGATGTAAATAAATACAAAGCATTTTATACACAATCACTGTAACACCTGAAAAAGGGAGGGAATTTTCCAAAAGTCAAGCATGAGTCATAAAGACCGAGAACCCCAAATCTTTTAACCCTAGTCCCTTGCTCTCACTCTGTCTCTCATTTTCATCTTTGCCTAGATTGTGCTTTGATTAAATAGTTTATTTTAACCATTTTATGGGGGCATATAAATGCAGTACTTGGATTTGAAAGCAAAAAGAACTGGGTTCTAGCTAAGTAACCTTGGAACAATCCCTTCATTTTTGTATCCAGAGTGATAATGTTGAGTGCTAAGAGTGCTGGGTCTGGAGTCAGGAAGACCAGAGTTCAAATCTAGCCTCAGACACTTAGTTGTGTAATCCTAGGCAAGTCATTTAACCCCATTAACTTCAATTTGTTCATCTGTGAAGTAAATTGGAGAAAGAATGGCAAACCACTCCAATCTCTTTGCTAAAAAACAAACAAACAATTTGGGTCATGGAGATTTGGATGTGACTGAAATGCCTGAATAATAATGATATTCTTTATCATTCAGTTTGTCTTCCTATCAAACAAGCCAATTTGCTGCTCCACAAACTCAGTATTCTATCTCCTTCTTCCATGTCTGGCATACAATAATCACTTTCAAAATGCTTTATCAGACTTACATAAATTGATGCAAAGTGAAGTAAGGAGAACCAGTAGAATATTGTACACTCTATTGTGTGATGAATTTAGCTCTTCTCAGCAATACAGTGATTCAAGACAATTCTAAAGGACTCATAATGAAAAGTTCTGTGCACATCCAGAGAAAGAATTGATGCTATCTGAATACAGATTGAACAATACTATTTTTACTTTTTTTCATGTTTTTCCCCATTTTACTCTGTTCTTTCAAAAGACTAGTGTAAAAATGTTTTATATGATTAGTACACATATAACCTGTCAAATTGTTTATTGTCTTAGGGATGGAGAGAGGAGGGAGAAAATTTGGAACTCAAAATTTTATGTAAAAATGAATGTTAAAATTGTCTTTACACATAATTGGAAAAATAAAATACTTTTGTTTTATTATTCAGATTTATTCATCCATTCATTCATGTACTTACATAATCCATCTCATTTAACTGGAACACATTCTCTCCTTGCTTCCCTCTTTCAGAATCCCTGATTTTCCTCAAGGTTCAGTTCAAATATCACCTCTTCCATGAAAACATCCCTGATTTCTTACTCCTAGTTGTTGGTACTCTCTTTTCTAAAATTATCTCATCTTTACTTCTCTGGATCCATGATGAACACCCCTCAGTATGAAGGAAGATCTTTGAGAGAAGGAACTATTCCACCTTTTTCTTTGTTTCACCAGTATCTAGAATAATGAGGTGCTTAATGAGAGATTAAAAATACACTTTTCTATAGCTTTAAATAGTACAAAACACTTTTCAACCATTATCTCAACTGATCCTCACTTAATCTTATAAAGAAGGTACAAATATGATTTTCATTTCACAGATGACTTGCCCAGCACCATGAAGCTAGTAAATATCTGAGACATGTTTGTATGTATTTAACCTGTGTACAATTTCTCTCCCTTGATACAATACAGCTGCATGGTTTCATTTTCTTTTTGTTTTTTGCTTTGTAGGTGAGGTCCTAGCATGTATATATATTTAATTACTAATAATCCCACAACACTTTGAGCAAAACACTTTTGTTAGATTATATCACTTAACCCTCACAACAACTCAGTGATATATATAGAGATGACATTATTAACCCATTTTACAAATGGATCTTTTTTTTTAATTAAGCTTTAATGGTTTAAAATACTTATAGGTTTCAAAAAAAATCTTCATCACTTAATCATCTACCTCAGTTTCCTCATCTGGGAAATGAGCTGGAAAAGGAAATGGTGAATCATTGCATTATCTTTGCCAAAAAAAATCCCAAATGATGTCACAAAGAATCAGACATGATTGAAATGACTGAACAACAATTATTATATAATAATACATAATTATTCCAATTTTCAGATGGACCTACAAGAAGAGGGATAATAAGAGCATTCACCTCAAAGGATTAAATGAGTTAATACATATAACATGCTTTGTAAATATTAAAGTATTATAGAAATATATACAGCAAAGATATGCAGTTTACAATCAAGAAAAATGAGCTGTTATCATTGTCTTAAAATATTGAGTAATCTGGACCAGACCTCAGAGATCACCTAGTCCAGCCTGCTTATTTTAATGAGAAAATTAAGGTTTGGCCTGAGTAAGCAACTTCTGCATCATCACACAGCTTATTTATTAGGCAGAGATGGACCCAAAACCCAGGTCTCCTCACCCTGCCTCTCCCCTATTCAGGGGCCTCTTCTCATCATACCCACCTAGTTGAGTGCCTCCACCCTCAGCCTCCTTCAGATTCTTGGGGATCCCTGAACCAATAATCTACATTTCATTGTGAGGTATGAATGCACTCTGGGGTCCCCTGGGTGACTTCCCAGAAGCTGGGGGCCTCTCTCTCATTTGTATTGTCAATTAATCAGAAACAAATGTTTCCTGTCTCAGCCGTCTGCTACTGATGTTTTAATATTAGCCCTTTCCTGATAAATACTCAAATTTAGGAGCGACAACACAAAAAGATCGGCTCCGGGACATTGTCTGTCCCGGATGGTCCCCTTCTGGCCAAAGGAAATGGCTCACAAATAAGATGTTGAGATATAACATTCGTAGAGATGTCACTGTGGCCTAAGGCTGGCTCATTTAAGACCCCTAAACTAGTAGTGAAGGAGTTGTAAAAGCACATTGGATTGGTGGATGGTACATGGTCCAAACTGCCATGACAAGAAGCAGACACTACTCAAATCTGTGAGGCAGAGAACACAAGTATTTTTAGGTCTATTTGACAAAGAAGGAAACTGAGGCACAGGAAGTAAAGTCACCCTATTAAAGTTATGATTTGAGCTCATGTCCTCCTGGTAGGAAGTCTAGTATCACAGAATTATAGAGTATCAGAATTGGAAGCAATCTGAGACACCATATATTCCAATCCTCTCATTTTACAAATGAGGAAACTGAGGTCCAAAGAAGTATCTGGTCCAAAGTTACACAGCAAATAAAAGTAGCAGAGCACACCTGTCATATTGGCTAGAATGACAGGGAAAGATAATGCAGAATGTTGGAGGGGATGTGGGAAAACTAGGACACTGATACATTGTTGGTGGAATTGTGAATGCATCCAGCCATTCTGGAGAGTGATTTGGAACTATGCTCAAAAAGTTATAAAACTGTGCATACCCTTTGATCCAGCAGTATTTCTACTGGGCTTATATCCCAAAGAGATTATAAAGAAGGGAAAGGGACCCACATGTGCAAAAATGTTTGTGACAGCCCTTTTGTAGTGGCAAGAAACTGAAAACTGAGTGGATGCCCCTCAATTGGAAAATGACTGAATAAATTGTGGCATATGAATGTTATGGAATAATATTGTTCTATAAGAAATGACCAGCGGGAGGAACACAGAGAGGCTTGGAGAGACCTACATGAACTGATGTTGAGTGAAATGAGCAGGACGAGATCATTATATACTTCAACAACAATACTGTATGATGATCAATTCTGATGGACCAGGCCATCTTCAGCAATGAGATGACCCTAATCAATTCCAATGGAGCAGTAATGAATTAAACCAGCTACACCCAGTGAAAGAACTCTGGGAGATGACTAAGAACCATAACATAGAATTCCCAATCCGTCTATTTCTGTCCACCTGCATTTTTGATTTCCTTCACAGGCTAATTGTACACTATTTCAAAGTCTGACTCTTCTCGTACAGCAAAATAACTGTATGGACATGTATATATATATATATTTAACTTATACTTTAACATATTTAACATGTATTGGTCAACCCACCATCTGGGGCAGGGGGTAGGGGGAAGGAGAGGAAAAATTGGAACAGAAGGTTTTGCAATTGTCAATGCTGAAAAATTACCCATGCATATAACTTGTAAATAAAACATATAAATAAAAAGCTATAAATAAATAAATAAAGGTAGCAGGGGCAGGATATGAATCTAAGTCCTGTGACTTCTGATTTTAGAATCTTTCCACTATACCATACTGGGACCTACAAAAGCCACTCAAGAAGGCAAGATGGAAAAAGGGGCAAGAACTCTAGTTCTGGAGTTAGAAGATACAGATTCTGAATACTTTCTCTGATAAATCTTAAATGCTTCCTCCTGTGGGAAAGGGACCCACATGTGCAAAGATGTTTGTAGCAGCTCTTTTTGTGGAGCCAAAGAATTGGTAAATGAGTAGATGCCCATCAATTGGGGAATGGCTCAAAAAGTTGTGGTACATGAAGGTAATGGAATATTATTGTTCTATAAAAAATGATGAACGAAGGAGGGGAAAAGTTGGAACAAAAGGTTTTGCAAAGGTCAATGTTGGAAAATTACCCATGCATATGTTTTGTCAATAAAAAAGTATAAATTAAAAAAAATGATAAACAAGATGATTTTAGAAAGGCCTGAACTGATGCTGAGTGAAACAAGCAGAACCAGGAATACATTGTATACAATAATAGTATGAATGTACAATGATCAACTGTGAAAGACTTGGTTCTTCTCAGTGATCCGAAGCAATCCCAATAGACTTTGGTCAGAAAATATCATCTGCATCCAGAAAAAGAACTGAGGAGACTGAATGTAAATCAACACATGCTATATTCACTTTTTTTCTGATTTTTTAAAATCTCTCCCATGGTTTTTCCCTTTTACTCTGGTTTTTCTCTCCCAATATAACTCATAAAGCAATGTGTATTAAAAATAAATGAACTTAATAGAAAAAAAAAGAAAAGAAAATAGAAAAATAAAACTTCCTTCTGTGGGGTTTTGGAAAAAAAAAAAAACAAAACACCTCATCTCTCTAGAGTCTCAGTTTTCTCCTCTAAAGAATGGGTTGGTTGGACTTAATGGCATCTGAGGTCACTTTCAGATTTAGACCTGTAGTCTGATCATATACTATTATTTCTCCCATCTGGACCTCAGTTTCCTCACTTGTAAAAAGGAGGATTTAGTCTAGATAGCATCTGAAGGTCATTTCAACTGCAGATCTGGGATCCCATGCATCCCAAATATCAACCCTTTGAATACTTTAGAGTCAGCTTCTCTGGTTCCCTGAGCCCCTCTTCATCCCATGCTTAGTGGGCACCCTGGGGAAGGAGGCACAGCTGCCTCCCTCTTTCTCTTTGCCCTTCCCCACCTGGCCCAGTAGGCCCAAGCCCTGGTCCGGCCTCCCGCAGCCCAGGCTGTCCCAATCTGGGATGGATTAGTGCTGAGCTGGTTGATGGCTCACACCTGCAATTCCCCCTAACCCCGGTTCCGCTGTGTGCACTCAGCCGTGCCCAGGTGAGGCCATCGGACTCCCAGATGACATGCAAACAGAGACCCACCTGACAGGTCTGACCACACACCTGCGGGCTCCATAAAGTGGGGCAGCAGGGGGAGGGGAGAGGCGGTATTATGGAAAACCTGCAAATGGAGGAGTTAAAGGCCCCAAGTAATTCTTCTGTTTCTGAGGGAGATTACAAACGAAGGAGGCTGGAGACTTCAAAGGCTTCGGGCAAGGGAGGATAGGGAGGTCACTCATGCCTGGAATGTTATGGCTCTGGGGGTCCAATATTTGGGTTTCGGTGCATTGAGCAAATGGAGTTTCCACTCCCACTGCCCCCAATCAGGAGAGATGTTGGTTTATCCCAAGTGCAGAATATAATCCTGCCTTGATCTACAAGCTGGACTGCCGGAGAGCCTGAGAACATATGCTGCTATAATTACCATAATCCTCCTTGCCTCCCTTGTCCCAGGGCCAAGACACAGCATGGCTCGTGTTCTTCAGATCAGGACCGCCAGCAAGGGAACTCCCAGGTATCTCAGGCAGATGCTGGAGATGCTAAGGGATGCTTCTCATTAATACATGCATGCATCACATACGTATGTGAAAAACATGTTTCCACATACATAAACATGTGTGAACATATATAAACATGTATGTGTGCAGAAATACACAGGAAGGAAGCAAGACATAAATACATGTAGGGACAGAGCCATTCAGATACATTTACTTATTCATGGACACATTCAGACAGACATGCAAACCTACATCTATTTTGTGAATTCTTATTGTAGATCTTCATTTAGCTTCCTTCCATCTTCCTTGTTGTTGTTCAGTCACTTCAGTCACTGATACTTTGGGTCTTCTTAACAAAGGTTTTGGGTGGTTTGTTATTTCCTTCTCCAGCTCATTTTACAGACGAGGAAATAGAAGAAACAGAGTTGAGTGACTTGCTCAGGATCACACAGCTAGCTGGATTTGAGCTCAGTTATTCCTGATTCCAAGCCCAATACACTCTATTCACTGGACCACCTAACTGCCTGCCTCTTCCTAGAAAATAATTACAAACTAGGATGGAAGGGACATCAGGATCATTCAGTCCAACCCCCTCACTGATAATGAAATAGAAATCCAGAAAATTGAAGAACTTTGTAAGGGTCGCATGAAGAAGTATGGAGCAGAACAGATTCAAATTGATTCAGTTCCTTGGACTGCAAAGCCTTCCCACTGTACCCACTTCCTCAAAGTTGAGCAATGTCCCTAATACATCACACTTCCCCTCATACTTGGCTCCCCAAGTTTCCTTCTCTCAGGAAGAGCTGTCCAGCTTTTCAAATACTTAGAATATTTCCAGACATGACCATAAACACCAGAATTTCAGCTCATTTCCTCCTAAGTAGGGAAAAGGGGAGATGGGAAATAAAGCCCTAGATTCTGCCAACATAAGGGTTAGGAATAGGTACTGGACCTATGAGTAAAAAAAAAAAAAAAAAGCTCTCTTCCAAGACACGCTGCCATCTTTTCTGCAGCTTATAGTCAGAGAAAGCAAAGATGGAAGGCTGTGTGACTTAAGAGATAGACAGTGGGCCTACATGAGTAATATCATTACCAAGAAAATTAAAAATAACAATGTAAGCCCATGAGTCAGAACCTGATCTCTAACAGATAGATCAGACTCAATCTTGGGGACCTCTCTCCACCAACATTCTCTGTGGTTCATTTGCCCCCAACCAGGATCCCCCCTGGAATCATCAGAATGTGACTTTATTTAAGGGATCTTACCTCTGCTAAGCACTGAGGTTAGCAGAATCTTAATCACACCACTTTATTAAAGAAGCACATGGGGTATCTAGATAGCACAGGAGATAGAGCATCAGCCCTGAAATCAAGCGGACCTCAGTTCAAATCTGGCCTCAAGTACTTATTAACACTTCCTAGCTGTGTGACCCTGGGCAAGTAACTTAACCCCAACTACCTCATTCCCCCTCCCCCAAAAAAAAGATAAAAAGAAGGTATAAATAATGGTAAAACTGGTGTCTGATTTCTATCCACAAGGAAACAGTTGACTCCACACCTGACATTCTCTCTGGTGAACCATCAACTTTTCTATCCCTGTGCTAATTCTCATTTATGGATGACTGGCAATGTTGATCCCCCAATTCAACATTTACTAAGTGCTCACTATTGGGCAGACTTCATTGTAGGTCTTACCATCCAGTATCTGTGAAGACATGGAGTAAGTTATTGAATCTACTAGAGCCTCAGTGTACACATCTGTAAAAATGAAAGACTTCTGCCCAATTTTCTTTATTTAATTTTATGTTTTGGCTAGGGTCCTCCCTCCGAAACAAAACAAAACAAAAAAGTACCTTATAAATTTTTTTGCTTATACCTATTTCTCTACATTTCTTATTTTATTATCTCTATTTCTTATGCATATTTCTCTATAAGCCATATATAGAAAGTAATCTCCTGGAGGGCAGAGATTTTCATGTTTGTCTTTGTGTCTCCACATCCAGTACAGTGCTCCTGAGGATCACTTAAAGGAAATGGGAATGTTTAGCCTGGAGAAATGAAGATTTAGAATGAGAGATAATAACTTTCTTCAAGTATTTGAAAAAGTTGTCAAACAGAAGACAGATTGAGTATGTTCTACTAGGCCCTTGGGGGCACAATGAAAAATCATGCATAGAAGCTGTGAGGAGACCGATTTAAACCATAGATAGAGAAAAACTTCCTAATACTTAGAGCTGTCCATAAGTAGCACGGACTGCCTCAGGATGTTTAGGATTCTTCACGGGAGGGCTTCATGCAGAGGCTGAATCACCACTTGTCAGGGAGTAAGGATCAGGTAAGGAGCAACCACTGACATTTCTTCGACTCTGAGATTTTATGATCTGTTCAATGTATCATCTTGGATAAATGCCTTAATTTTCTCTCTGACTCAGTTTCCTGATTTGTACGATAATCTTCAGAAATCCTGTCCCTCTTTAATTCACAAAAATATGATGTTATGAGATTTAAATATCAGATTCTTTGGATCTCATATATTTTAATATTTAATATTTTAATGGGTTATGTATATTGATATCATAGCAATGTGAGCCCATAAGCCAAGCACATTCTGAGACTCCATCATTGGGATTCGTCTCCAAGCAGCACAGAGGGTATTTAGAATTGGGCCTAAAATGTCATGTCACAAAGTTCTACGAAGTTCTCTAACTAGGAGAGACAGAGCTCCTTGTGTTCCCAAGCCAGTATATTATCAGGCCCAATTCGGAGGTCCTTCTACATTCCCCTTCTCCTCAGCAGCTCTGCCAGACCCAAATACTGATGTACTGACTTCTGGCTGGGTGTTTCTTGTGTGGCTCAGAGAAATGATGGCTCCATTTGGAGTGAAGCACAGGTTTCAAATCCTGCTACTGCCCAGGTCATCTCAAACTAAATGGGTCTCAGTTTGATCTGTAGATCAATCAACAAACATTTATTAAATATCTACTATATGCTGAGTAAAGACAACACCAACAAAAATGAAGCAGTCTCTGCCTTCAAGGAGAGTTTGAAACTAGCTTACCCTGAAACTCTCCTTGAGCTCTGGAGTTGGGCTCCTGTGTTTCTGTTATTATACTAAGTGGTACAATATTATTGTATTTTATTATTTCTTCCATTTATTATTATTTTTTAATCAAACCCTTCATTAACCATCTTGTCAAATAGGTGATGGCTTTTATAATATACAACTCCCCAACCTCCAACCTTATCACATCCAACCAAACTTCATATAGCATGGATGAAGTTGTGCTCAGGATCTTCTCCATCTTATCAATGTCCTTTCTAAGGTAGCCAAGTAATATTGCGCTTTCTACATATAGTTTATGCCTAAAATTGTGGATCTTTGTTACATATAGTTTGCTTTTCTTTTAAATATAAAATAAATTTAATATTTAACTTTCAAAAATAAAATAAAATAAAATGTGGTGCCAGAACTGTACATAGGATGGATGTGTCCCACCAGGGAAGAGATGGTTCTTAGAAGTTATACCTCTCAATGCAGCCTAAGATCCCATTTGTCTTATTAGCCATTATATCTCACAGGGATTCCTACTGAGTTTGTCATTCCCTGAAAATGAGATGCCTTCTGGGCAAGGTCCTCTCCCCATCTTGTACTTGGGGAATTAAGTTCTTAAACCCACATACAATATTTTACATTTATCCCTATTGAATTTCATCTTGTTAGATTCAGCTCAGTGCTCTTGTCTGTCAATATCTTTTGCTATCCTGACTCTGTCATCCAGTATATCCAGTGATCCCTCTTAGCTTTGTGTTGCATGCAAATTTTTTATAACTTTTTTATAACTTGCCCTCTTCTCCTTTTGTATCCTATAGTGTCTATAACATGTTCCATGTTCCTGAAGCAAAAGCTTATATTGAGGAATTTGTTTGGAGGAGTACTTAGAATTTATTAAAACTTTTTATTTTCAAAACATATGCATGGATGATTTTTCAATATTAACCCTTGCAAAACCTTGTGTTCCGATTTTCCTCCTCTTCCCCCACCCCCTCCCCTAGATGGCAAGCAATCCAATATATGTTAAAGATGGTAAAAATATGTTAAATACAATATATGAATACATATTTATACAATTATCTTGCTGAACAAGAAAAAATCAAATCAAAAAGGGAAAAATGAGGAAGAAAATAAAATTATGTACAAATTTGAAAAGATTTCTTCTACAGCTTTGTTGAGATCATTGGTAAAAATGTTTAAAAACAGTGCCAAAATCCAATCTTTGGGGCACTCGACTAAAGAAGTCTTGACAGGTTGACATGGAATATTCCACTCTTCCTAAATGTCTGGTGTCCAGATTCAACTATTCAGTCAGTTCTGAATCTAACTACATTCTTACCTAACCCACATCTCTCCATCTTTTCTATCAGATAACATGAGATGAGAGGTGGTGTATTATATAGAAAGAAAACTGACCTGGAAGCTAGGAAAACTTGGGTTCAATTATGTCTCTTTCATATATTAACTGGATAATCTTGGGAAGTTGTTTTTATCCTCAGTGACCCAAGCAATCCTTGAATACTAAAAGTGGGAGAGAAGATGACAATCTGCCCCAGTAGGGGTTATTGCCTCACCTGGAAGTTACATATATCAGCAAAATCATAGGTTCAGTCCCTATCTTTATCCCTACAGTATGAGATTACTTTATCAAGCACTTTGATAAAATCCACAGCATTTTCCAACTTAGCAGTTTAGTAACTCTAGCAAAAAAAAAAAAAAACAAAAGAAAGGAAAAAAGAAAGAACATTCAGTTGGAATAACCTGTTCTCAATGAAGCTCATTGTGATCATTCCTTGCTTTTTAAAATCTTCATTAACCAATTTTTAAATAAAATATTTTAGAATTTTGCCAGGAGTCAAATTTAAGTTCATTGGCTGATAATTAGCAGGTTCCATTCTCTTCCCTTTTTTGAAAATAGGAATAGTGGATTTAAGGTGCAGAATGAAATATTCTGATCAAATTGATCAGTCAAACAGACTGACCAATCAACGGCCACCAAACAGATAGAGATAGAGGTGATAGATTTAGAGACGAGGCAGCTAAGTGGCTCAAATTCCAGGTACAATTTGACTTCAGACACTTTCTAGTTGTGTGACCCTGGGAAAGTCACTTTCTGTTTGCCTCAGTTTCTTCATCTGTAAAATGGCAAACCCCACATTGGGTCATGAAGAGTTGTAGAGAATAACAACAGATATAGTTATATGTAGCTATGAAGGGAATTTGTTTTATTTGACATAATTAACAAAAGGACTTTGTTTTTCCTTTACTATTTTCAAAGAGGTAAGTGAAACAAAGGAATATAGATTTCCATTAATTAAAAACTATAAAAGGAAAACTACAGATGTGGAATGAAGTCATTGACTTATGTTTTTCCTTAACAGTTTTACTTTGTTAGAGAAGACCTCTAGAGAGGTGGGATCGATCTGTAAGTGTTTGTAATGTAAAAAAAAAAAAAAACAAATCTTATTGATAAAAAAAATTAAAAAGAAAAAAGAAAATTGGAAGGTATTTCCCTTCTCCAGTCTTAGAGTCGGTCTTCTATTCTTTACAATTTTGCAAAGGTGGTATTTGTCACAAAGCCCTCTACCTCCTAACACATAGCATTGGGTTTCTACTTATTTCTATTTGTTAACCTTGCTTTTAATTGTTATTTCTCGGATGAACCTTTGCTGTTTTTTTTCTCCTGTCAGTAGGAACCCCTTGACTAAGCCTTGTGATTATAGAATTCAACTGACAGAGTAGCCAACGAGGAAATAAAACAAAACAAAAGCGGATTTGCTACCGGGCACCCAAGATACTTACACACAATTTCCCCTTTTGGTGCCAGATTTATACTTCCTGGTGTCAATTTTAATATTTTTTTCAGCTAAAAGTGTAAAAGAGAAATGAATCCATTTTAATTAGCGCCATTCCCCAGGTTGTACTAGATTAGCAGAACAACCCAGCACAGACCATAATTGTGGGACTCTATCCCCAGATTACACACTGTGTCAAACGTCAGATCACATTGTGTTAAGCATCAACTTATCCTAAAATTGTTCTGTAATAAAGGAAAAATGTGATTGGGTCCCTTGCTGTGTGGTCTCTTTCGGTGCCCGTCATCCCGCTGGGAGCTGTTGGATGGCGCACTGCCGTCCTGGCACTGGTACTCTCCAGCTTATCAATCAAAACTGGAGGAACCCAAGGCTAGCCTGAGCGTCCTGTTCAAGCCAACAGGAAGGAAGAAAAACAGGTCTGGGTTACTTAGGTGCATTTGTTTTATTTAAAAAAAAAAATAAACCTGAAAGATGTGGGAAGCAAATAAGAGCCTTGGCCTAAAACAATCGAGGTGGGCTGAGCATTAATTAATAACTCAGAAATGTCAAATCGGCCCCCTGGTATTTTTTCCCCCTGAAACCAGCTAAAAGTCAGGTTTAATTTTTTAAATCACATTTTTTTTTTCCTGAGGGGAGGGCCAAGTGGAGAGAGCAGCAAGCAAAGTTATGTGTGCTCAGTTTAGTTTTAATCAGCAGGCTCAGAGTGGCAAGAGGCATTAAAGGGTAGGAAAGAGACCCTTTCTGAGAGCCTCAATAATAATTGCAGAGGAGCTTCAGGCCCTGCTGCCCCTGGCTCAATCCTAGCCCCATTTACTAAAATGGAGGGAGTGCTGTTCAGTGCGGAGTGAACTATTCTTGATGTCAGACAAATGAGGTCAAATATTGTCTCTGACACAGAACTGTGGGATGTCAGACAAAATAATATCCTCTCTGGGCCTCAGTTCCCCAAGTACAATATAAAGGGTTAGATCTTGATGGTCTTTGAGGCCCCTTTCAACTCTGGGTCTATAACCACAAAAAATTTTTTTTTAATTTTAAAGCTTTTTCTTCAGATAATCAGGTTCAGAAAGAAGGGCCATGTTTCACCTCCGTCAATAAGAATGTCCACATAGTTCTCTCATATCGAGCTTTACTTGCTTCCCATAGATATAGGAAGAAGTATCTTCAGGTAGATTCAGATAGTCTGTAATATGCATGAGACCAGATAAACCTAGTTAAACCACTGCACACATCACAAAGCCATAGATTTAGATGTGAAAGGGGTCTTTTAAAATTATGTAGTTCAACCCTATAATTTTAAATTTGAGGAAATGAGACAGATAAGTTTTAGTGCTTTGTCAAAGGACACAGGAGTAGCATTATAGGGTTAAAGATTTAGAGTTGGAAGAAATTGGGGAAGGGGGAAAGAGAGAGAGAGAAAGAGAGAGAGAGAGATAGAGAGACAGAGACAGAGAGACAGACAGAGACAGAGACAGAGAGACAGACAGACAGAGAGAGAGAGAGAGAGAGAGAGAGAGAGAGAGAGAAAGAGAGACAGAGAGACAGACAGAGACAGAGACAGAGAGACAGACAGAGTGAGAGAGAGAGAAAGAGAGAGAGAGAGAGAAGACTCAGAGATGAGACAGAGAAAGAGACAGAGAGAAAAAAGAGAGAGAATAGGAAGAAAAAGAAGGAAGAAGGAAAGGAAGGGAAGAAGGAAGAAAGGGAGGAAGGAAGGAAGGAAAGAAGGAAGGATGGGAGGGAGGGAGGGAGAAAGAAGGAAGGACGGAGGGAGGAAACGGAGGAAGGAAAGGAGAAAGGAAGGAAGAGAAGGAGGGTGAGAGGGAGGGAGGGAAGGAGGAAGAGAAGAAGGAAGGAAGAGAGGAAGGAAGAAGAAAAGAAGGAAGGAAGAGAGGAAGGAAGAAAGGAAGGGAGGGGAGGGAGGGAGGGAGAGAGGAAAAAAGGGAATTGTGAGTAAATTTCACACCACAAGAAGCCATCTGGTATACTGAATTTAGAATAGGGAAATCTGGCTTGGAATCCTAATTCTATTATTTATAACCAGTGTGACCTTAGATCAATCAGTTCACATTTCAAAGACTGTTTCCCCATATATGAGTGAGATGAATTAGTTGAACTCTAAAGTCTTTCTCACTCCAAATTTAGGAAGCTATGAGATATATAGATATGAATATATACACATACATACAAATATATGAGTATATGGATGTATAGTGTGTATGTGAGTGTATGTGCCCGTGTTCTAGGACATCGAGATGGTGGAGTAGCTAGAGTACCAGCTTAGAATCAGAGTTAAAATCTGGCCTCAGACACTTACTGCCTATGTGAGCTTAAGTGAATTATTTAACCCTATTTGCCTCAATTTCCTTATCTGCAAAATGAGCTGGAGAAGGAAATGATAAAGCACTTTAATATCTTTGCCAAGAATATACCAAAATGGGGTCATGAAGAGTCAGGCATAACTGAAATATATATTATGAGAGCAAATGATAATTTACCTATCAGATCTTTAGAGAAGGGAGGAATTTATAATCAAAGAAAAATTAAAGAACATTTTGAAAGGCAAAATGGACAACTTTGACTACATTAAACTAAAAATATTATGTATAAACTAAACCAACAGAAACAAGATTAAAGGGGAAGTACAAAGCTGGGGGAAAATCTTTATAGTCAGCATTTATGATAAAGTTCTTATTTCTAAAATATATAAAGAATTGCGTCAAATTTATAAGAATAGGGGCAGCTAGATGGTGGAGTGGATATAGCACCAGCCCTGAAGTCAGGAGGACCTGAGTTCAAATCTGGTCCCAGACAAGTAACATTCCCTAGTTGTGTGATCCTGAGCAAATCACTTAATCCCAAATTCCTCAGGAAAAAAAAAGGAAAAAAAAATTATAAGAATTCAAGCCATTCCCCAATTGATAAATGGTCAAAAGATACTAACAGACAATTTTCAGATGATGAAATTAAAGCCATCTATAGTCATACAAAAAAAATGCTCTAAATCACTACTGATTTGAGAAATGCAAATTAAAACAACTCTGAGGTACCACCTCACACCTCTCAGATTGGTTAAGGTGACAGGAAAAAATAATGATAAATGTTGAAGAGGGTGTGGGAAAACTGGATCACTAATGCATTGTTGGTGGAGTTGTGAAATAATCTGGAATTATTTCCCCCAAAGGGGAATCAAACTGTGTATACCCTTTTATCCAGCAGTGCCATTACTGGGTCTGTATCCCAAGAAAATCCTAAAGGAAAAACTCACGTGTGCAAAAAATGTTTGAAGCAACATTTTATTTGGGGGGGGGGGGTAGCAAAGAATTGGAAAATGAGTAGATGCTCATCAATTGGGGAATGACTGAACAAGTTGTGGTACGTGAAGGTAATGAAATGTTATTGTTCTATAAAAAAAAAAAAAAGATGAACAAGCTGATTATAGAAAGTCCTGGAAATATTTATACAAACTGATGCTGAGCAAAATGAGCAGAACCAGGAATACATTGTATATAAAAACAACAAGACTATGCAATAATCGACCATGAAAGAGTTGGTTCTTCTTTTTTCCAGTGGGTCAGTGATCCAATGCAATCCCAATAGACTTTGGATAGAAAATGCCATCTGCATCCAGAGAGAGAACAAGGAGATTAAAAGTAAATCAACATATGCTATGTTCACTTCTTTTTTCTGTTTTTTTTCCCTCTCCCATGATTTTTCCCTTTTTCTCTGATTTTTCTCTCCCAACATGATTCATAAAGCATATTAAAAATTAATTAATTTTAAAAAAAAGAAAAGCTCCCAGGGCTGTTTTAGGGAGATTGAAGTCTGATATTGCTTCTGGCAATATAAGACAGAATCGCAGTGGTATGATGGGACACTGCTAAACAAACTGCCTAGAATTTTGTTTTTGATTTTTTTCAATGTTAAAAAAATTAATTGAAAGCAAATTTTAGAATCAGTCAACTAAACAGCAACCTTTCTTTTGTTTTTCCTCTCCTTCACTATGTTGGGAAATCCTTAAGAAAATGGTAATAGTAAATAAAAGGGGAGATAATTTATGTGATAAACATATTAAAATAATAAAGTTTTAATATTTACAATTTCTCTGAATGTACATGTGCACTTGCATCTGTACTGTATGTAAATTTTTCTGTCTTTTCTATAATTTATCTAAATATTTATCTATCATTCTGCCTACTTCCAGATGAAAAGCAAATATTTAAATATTACTTATTGAATATTGTGTATTTCAGATATATTCAAAGTCATAAGTACTCTCTAGATATATGGCTCTCCAGTGTCTAACTATAACTCAGGAAAATCTCAAGGAATAGAATTTAAATGCAATCCCTTCCAGTCCATGATAATTGTCACTAAATAAACTTTCTATACTTGGTGACCAAAAAAAAAAATATATATATATGATCATGAACTTTCAGCTGGAAGGCAAACTTTAGCCATGCCCAGGAGTTTTGAAAACGACACATGTAGTTTGCAAAAGAACAGAATAGGAGGAAGAAGTTAGGACTTCATGAGCAGTGACAGTGGGAAGATGATAACTTCATCTCTACTGAGGGGTTAAAGAGTTGACTTAGAGGGAAGTAGTGTCACCTGGATGATGGGTAAAGAGAGTGAGAAAATGGAGTCCTAAGCTACAGCAATGGGAATAGAGATGAATGTGGACTTTCAGATCTCTGCCAGAACCTTAGAATTCCAAAGAATTCAGCCTGAGCTTTCCAACTATAATCACCTTTTCAATGACTAAGAAAAATTCCGAGAGGATTTCTTGAAATGCTTACCCATGTTCTCTTCTTGTATTTATCCAGTAACAGGTACATACTCATCTCTTATTTTATCTAAGTGTTTTCTATATCCTGATTTTGCTTCATAGGTAAAGAAATACGGGGTGAGTCATGAAGACGTATTATATACTTAGTCCATGCTAAGGGAGGAGCGGGGGGCGGGGGGGGGGGGGGGGGAAGAATGAATAAAGCCAAAGCCAAAGGTTAAATGGAAATATATCTCTATCCAAAATTTTTCCAACTGGGGGGTTCTTGAGCAGTTGTGATTGTGATAATGATTTTTCATCTGATATAAACGCCATAAAATAACACATGTAAAAGAAGATCCTCTGGACCTGAAAACCACTGTATTGCCCTTAGGGTAAAAGTGAGCTAGTTGTTGCAACAGAATGTATTTGAATCTCCAGAAGGGGAGAGGAAGAAGCTGTCAGTGATAAAAGAAGAGATCATCCTCTAACCCCTCCCACAGAGTGAATATGGGCAAGGTCTAAGAAAAATTCAGTTCTACCCCTTTGCTAAAGAGAAGAAAAAGGAAAGACTGAGTTCTAGCTAACCAATGCTACCCTCCACAAAAATGTATATTAGTATTACATATGAATCTTAAATAACACAGGGATCCTAAAAGTCTTCATGTAGTTTTAAGCATCGATAGCTTGAAAATGCATAGATTTTTGAAATACTATATATATGAATATATAAGAATGCATTATGTGTACATATTTAGAAACATATTTATATTTAGAAACAAACACATTATATGCATAGATGTATAGGTAGAAAGAGAACAGAATCATATGAGATATATGTAATACATATATAAGTAATATATTTTTTTGTCTGGATTTGTGATTTCATCAGTGTGGGGAATTCCCAATATGGCAATTCTCTCTGTGGATGCAGATCGACAATTGACCTATAACTTTATAATTTTTGACAGTTACCCTAGAGTCCAGGGGTCCTCAAACTACGGCCCGCGGGCCAGATGCGACAGCTGAAGACGTTTATCCCCCTCACCCAAGGCTCTGAAGTCTCTTTATTTAAAGGCCCATAAAACAAAGTTTTTGTTTTTACTGTAGTCTGGCCCTCCAACAGTCTGAGAGACAGTGAACTGGCCCCCTATTTAAAAAGTTTGGGGACCCCTGCTAGAGACCCTGGCAAATGGATTCACTTGTCTGTGGTCATGTAAATAGTATGTATCAAAGGCAAAACTTCAACCCAGGCTTCATGACTCCTAGGCTCTCTCATTTTCCTTTTCTCTTCCTTTTACTTAACTTCTCAGAATGTATCCTTCAAAAAAATAATTGTTTTTTTTTCTCCCCCTCCCTCTTTTTTTTTTTTATTCCTGGTGCTTAGAACAGCATATATTGAGTGTTTAATAAATGCTTCTTGTCTGATCCAACTGACCCTTCTCTGAGCATTCCACTTAATTGAAGTTTCACTATATGCTTACACACACACACACACACACACACACACACATTTTTCCAAATGCCATCAACTTTCTGCTTGCTTATTTTCTTTTATCTTTCAAAATGGGGCAACTAGGTGGGGCAGTGGATAGAGCACCAATCCTGAAGTCAGGAGGACCTGAGTTCAAATATGACCCCAGACGCTTAATACTTCCTAGGCAAATCACTTAACCACAATTGCCTCAGCCCCTACCCAAAAAAAATCTTTCAAAATACCCACACAGTGACTTCTCACCCACTATTCCCCATAACACCCAATGTACTATCTCCCACCAACATACACACACATTAAAATTATACTTATTTGAAACTATTTCTTCCTTTCTCATTCAATCATATTTATATTATATGGCTTTAGATCTGGAATGGACCTTAGAAACCAACTAACCCAACCCTGTTGTTTGAAAGTTATAAAAACTGCAGTCCAAGGTTACAAGTTTAATCAGTGGCAGAGACAGGATAAACTCACAGTCCTCCTGACTCTAAGCTAATTCCTAGAGCACTTTCCAGATGTAAAATTGTTTGGCTATTTGACAAAGAAGCTACGTGATGAAGATGCTTTGAGTTCTTAGGTGTAAAGTTTCTCCCCCTCCCCCTCTATAAAACCAAGGCATTTGAGGATCACAGTTAGTCTGAACTTCTATATTAACAGTGGGACCCACACCACCATCTTCCCACAATTAGTATACCAGAATAGTACACGATTTCTGAAAGACTACCAGAACTTAATTATGGGTACATTAATTTTTCTGTGAATCAGTGTAATGATTTTGTTTGCAGCTTGAAAATAATGAAATGTAGGCTTCTTGAGAACAGACATATAGATAGATATAGATATACATGTACACAGGTATACATACCCAAATGCATTTCTTTTAGCTATAGGTATATATGTGCGGGGATTTTCTTTAGCTAGAAGAAACATAAAAATGAACCTGTCTTATGATTTACTATTAAAGATAAATATATTGGAAAGGATGCATGAGCTGTGCTTTGAGTAGATGAGGAGCCACAGAATACTTGTTTGTATCTAGAAAAACCTTTTCACACTATCTATTTTTCAAGTTGGGGGATAATCCACAATTCTACAATAACTATAAGCAAATTACAAAAAAAAAGTGTGTCTAGATTCTGAACTAATGAAATTGTTTAGTGAACTAATCATATATTCTCATACATGGTGAGAGAGAGAGAGAGAGAGAGAGAGAGAGAGAGAGAGAGGAGTGATTTTTATGAAGCTTTGGAGTTAATGGAGTCTGATGGATAATTTGACAACAAACCATACTTATTTCATTAAAAGGGGGAAAGAAAAAAAAAAAAAAAGAGGAAAGACCGAGAGACAGATTAGGGCAATACCTGCTCTCTACTTGGCTAAAAAGAAGTGACAGACAGAATTCCTCTTGTAAATCTCTGAAGTGAAGGAATGTTGAGGCTTTAGCTGGGCCCACCTGGAAGCTCTATTAAGACCACACCAGAGCAAGCTTCATCTCCAGACCAGAGGAATGGGGAGCTCTCAAACAAAACAAGAAACCAAGGGATGAGTCACAAGGGAGGGGGTAGGGGAAAGCTCATGTCACAATTCTTAAATCCAGATCAGCTCAGGTAAAGCTCTCCCCAAGGAAGGCAGACTCTTGGAGAAACAATCTTTTAAAAAGTCAGTATTCCTTGAAGATATCAAGGAAAGAGATATCCTTTGAGGTCAAGTGGTCTGGATTGAGGTGTGACTTGAAGCCCTCTGTCCAGATGTGTAATTAAAGACTGGTCCTCCAGATGGAGAGGAACCCCCAGCAACCGATTCTGTGTCTAACTCTCAGACCCCAAAGAGAACTAGATTTGTTTTGGAAATTCCTGCTCCAGCTTTGTGTCCCAGGGCACGGACAAAGACATTGGGATGAGATGTTGTCTTTTAATAATCTATCACTATCCCTTTTGTATTACAGACCTACTCATCAGAGATTGCCAAACTCTTGGGAGAAGTGAGACAAAAGGGATAAATTCAAAGTCTTAACAATGTCTATCTGGGCAGGTAATTGAGAAGGATTAAGAAGGAAACTAAGTGGGGGAAAAAAGACTCAAAAAAAGGGAACTGATTTATAATAAGAAATAAAGGAAGATAAGACAACCTTCCTATTGTTGAAGAAATCTCCATGACACGGTCTAAGCCGACAAAATGTCACTGTTACTGACCCTGTCTCTATCCAAAACCTCAGAGAAATGACTCCATCAAGAGACTAAAGTCAGAAGACATAGACTCAAAGTTTGACTTCCTCGGTAGCTGTGGGCTCCTGGGAAAAAATGTGAGCCTCAATTCCCTTGCCTATATGTAGTACCTCATTCTTCAGTTTTCTCTACTAGAAAATGAGGGTGATAAAAATAATACCTAACTTCCAAGGTTATGGCTAGGATCAAAGGAGATAATATTTGTTAAGCACTTCTTTACACAATACCTGACACAAAGTAAGTACTTGATAAATGCTTGTTTCCTTTTTTCTCCCTCTCCTCCTATTTCCCTCCCTTCCTTTCTTCCTCCTTTACTTCCTTGTTTCCTTCTTTCTTTTCTTCTTCCTGCCTTTCCTTTTTTTCTTCTTGCCTTTATATAGGACACCTCTCCTCCCTTCCCCAATAAAATTAGCTTATATGTAGTAAAAAAAAAAAATACTTGTGCAAGTATCTGTTATCTCCCCCAAGTAAGTCTAACTTCCTTGAGGGCAATTTTTATTTCAAAAATTTCATTTTTGTCTTTGTAGCATTAACATCTGGCCCAGTGCAAAGCATGTAGTAGGGACTTAATAAATGACTGTTGATTGAGGGAGTGACTACAGGAAGGAAGGGATTTTATGAAGTGGAGGGAAGGAAAGAGTGCTTTCCAGATAATGAATATAAGGTATTTTGTAAATGTCAATTATGTTTTTCATCTGGTGAAGTCACAGAAAAATGGGAAGAAAGCAAAGGAGAAGAAACTTTTGTGAGCTTTTAAGGGGTTCCCTGGAGGGGGAGAATCTCAAAGGATTCCAAATCTGGAACTGAAAAGGACACCATCATATATTGAGTCCACGTGCTTTTGGGAAGCTGAGATTCACAGAAAGTAAGTGACTTGCCCATTGTCACACAGGAAGAAATTAGCAAAGGGAACAAAGCCAGAAAGATGAAGGAAAAAGATGAGATTTGAACCCAATACCTTTGACTTTAGGTCCCATTTTTCTTCCTAAATATGGAAGACTCAGGGGAAGAGATAAAAGCAGTTAGCATTTTTATGAAATTTTAATAGTTGACAAAGTGTTTATATATATTGATCCTCAAAGCAATCCTGAAACGTAGGCAATAACAATAATAATCTAATAATAATGATTAACATTTATATATCACCTACTATATGCCAGGCATTGTGTTAAGTACTTTATAGTGTTATCTCTTTTGATCCTCACAACAACCATAGAAGGTTCTAATAAATAATAATAATTAACATTTAAATAGCACTTAATATATGCCCAATACTGTTAAGTACTTTATGATTATTACTTCATTTGAACCTCATAACAGACCTGGGAAGTCAATGCTGCTACTATATCCATTTTACAAATGAGGAAACTGAGGCAAACAGAGATTAAGTGGCGTGCCCAGGGTCACACAGTAAGTATCTGAAGCCCCATGTGAATGCAGGTCTTCCTGAGCCTCAAGTCAATCACTCTGTCCAATTTACTGTCTAATTGCCTTAGAAGATAAGAAATTTTGACTCACATGATTAGGACCCAGAACCCTCTTGGAGATTGGACTGTGGTGGTCAACTTCCATTGCAGAAAAAATGGGGACCCAAAGCCTGTCTGATTGCTCGGCAATGTTTTCTTATCTAGAGAAAACCAGGGCAATACATTACAAGAGAACTCTGAAAAAATAAATAAATAAAACTAGGATTTCTTCCCAGGTTCTCATTATGTCCAGAAAATTAGAACTTAGACCAGTGAAATTGGAAACCTCAATCTAAACATACTGAAAGCAGCCCCAAACTCTTGAGTTTCCCAGCTTCCTTTTCTGGCTCTGACTCACCTGGGGGCCTGAGCCGGAAGGACATCAAACGCAGGTATGCAGACACAAGGCTTGCTCTCCCTGCCCTGCTTATTGAGACTTTGGAAAGCAAACAGATGGCAGAGATACAGAAAAGTCAGAGTTTGCTGAAGTCAACAAACTAAGTCCCAGATGTTTTCGAAATGATCCCCGGGACAGATCAGTTTGAATCCTTGCCAAATTTGGGTGAGGAAAACCAGTGTGATCCACAAACTTGTACCTATTGACTTTGCCCTGTTACTATTCAGGATGGGGAGCAACTGGTAGCCCCAACTCCCTGGAAACCTCCATTCCCCCAATCTGTCATTTTGCCAAGCTTAGCTCAGTTCTTCATGACTATCCAAAGTAGATTCATCAAGCTGGGGGGCAGAGGAAGCAAAATCCCCACTCCATACCAGGATGGAATTATGGGAGTAGAGAAAGCAGAATTCCTATTCTGTACAAATGTGGTATAATGAAAGTAGAAAGGGGGCTTCATTTGGAGCCACTGAACCTGAATTTGAATCCTAGTTTTATCACTTGGTCTCTGTGGGCCTGAGTTTCCTTCTCTTCAAAATGAAGAGAAAAGCAGAAAATTTGCATTAAAAAAAATTCAACTTAATTCAACAAGGATTTATTAAGTGCCTAATATGTGCCAGGCAGTGTGCTGGGTACAGGAGCCAAAAAGAAAAACAAATTAATTATTAAGCTAGAAAGGCTTACCCAGTCTTTCCCTCTCCATTTCTCTGATTTCAGTTCCAGAGCTCTGCACAGTACCCATTCTGTCTCCACTAAATCCTGGTGTCATTTTTGTGACCCTGGCAGGATTGTTAAGAGAATCAAATGAAATAACATTTTTAAGTGTTTAGCATAGTACCTGACACATAGTAGGTACTTTATACAATGCTTTTTCCGTTCCCTTATCATCATTATCATCGTCATATATTGTTGTTCTTATTACTATCAGCTGTAGCAGCCTGGAAAACTAAGTTGGATCCAGATTGTGAGTCTTTAAATGTCCTATGTTTTTGTCTATCTTCACTTTCCAGAGAAGTTGGCCCTAGTCTATTTCCATTGTCAACTGCATTTAGTAAATGACAAATATGTATATGTATATATATATGTGCATATATATACATATATATAAAATGTCTGTGTGTGTGTGTGTGTGTGTGTGTGTGTGTGTGTGTATGTGTGTGTGTGTGTGTGTATGTATGGTCTTTCCAGAATCTCCACTTGCCTCTTCCCAAGTATGTTGCAAAAGAGAGCCCGATGAACAATTGGGTCCAGTCTTGTGCTTTGTGAACTATCAGTTACTCTAATTTAAGATCCCACTGGAGGAACTGAGGCTGTTGCCACAAAGTGCCCCTTAGTTCTTAGTGGTAGCTTGTAACTTTCTGTAAATAGTGGGGGATGCTACAAGCCTGAGGATGAAAGGCTCCCATCTACCTCTCCTCAGTTTTGCCTCTTACACATCCTGCATTAAAAGCTAATGGCCTACAGTTTAGCAATGCTGGGAAAGGCACCTTTGGGTGATATTTCAGGGTTTCTTTCTCCATATTAAGGAGAGCCCACAAAAATTGGATTAAAATAACACACACATTCTAATAAATGAAGCTTCCTTTCTGTGCATATCCACCACCCCTTACAGAATCAGAATCTAATTGTTTCCACTTTTTTTTGCAATGGGACTTTTGGCAGTGTCGGCCTAATGGTCAAGTTCGGGGCTACTTTGCTACTTGCAGGGAGAGGACCACATCTTTCCTGACAACAGATTAAAGAAGTCTGAGGGAGGGGAGCCATCAGAGAGATAGAGAATGGCTTTTTTTTTATTAAATGACTTTCTTTCCCAGACCTTAACTCAACCTCATCCACTTTTGTCAGTGAGGGCAGACAGCTGAGAGCAGTATCAGAGAAGGTAATTGCACGGATCAGTCAACAGCTTTTGTCCCATAGCCGCTGAGAATTACAGTAAAACAGGTACAGGAAAACACTGTACTGGATTAAAGGAGAAAGATCTTTCTCCAGTTTCTCCCTATTTGCCAGATGTTAGATTCTGTGAGGGAGACAGAAGCTGCCTCAGTATCTAAAGGAAATCTAGCCGACCAATCTGTGGTTTTCCCCTCCCCTCTTTGAAACCATTTAATCTTGCTTTTTAAGAGAAACATTCTCCAAAACAGCATTCTGTCTTGTCATGGGACCCTAAGCTATTAAGCTTTGCTATACATGATTTTTTCTCCTCTAACATACACAAATATACACGTACGTCCCCACCCAAGCCATCTACCAGCTCAGGGGTCTGATGATCAAACATCTACTCCAAAACCTTTGATCCTGTTTGGGAAAAGGTCCCAGTAGCTACTTAAGTCAACAGTTTGTAAAATAGACACATTTTATGAACATACCGTTGTAAATCTCTGATAGCCTGTACCACACATGCCAAGGAATGAGTACCCCCGAGGGCCCCCACAGAGGCCCACTACTACAATTAGCCGAAGGCATGTGGAAACAATGTCAGAATCAGAGAAAGAAGGAGATGGGATGTGGATAAAAGTTATGAAGGCTAAACTGGAAGGCCTCTGGGTAAGGTTTTCAAATGGAGGCTCTGAAAACAGCTTTCCCCAGCCACTATGAACGAGAGTTTCCTCCAGGTAATGGCAAATAAAAGTTCTATCGTGTTTCCAACAAGAATTAAGAAAAGAAGTAAGTCAATGACAGAAAGAAAATTCTATTTATCACAAACACACAATCAAAATAACATATTTTCTACTAGAAAAATACCTGGAGATAAAATAGAGATCCATAGATGGAAGAATGGCTTTGACCTAATTGTGGTACATAACTTTTATGGAATATCATAGTCCTATTAATAAATTGTTGCTGGGGCTGTGAACTGATCCAGCCTTTCTGGAGAGCAAATCTCCTAAAGAGATTTTTTAAAAAGGGAAAAGGACCTGCATGTGCAAGATGCTTGCAATATGTTTGCAGCAGTTCTTTTTGCAGTGACAAGGAACTGGAAACTTGAGTGGATGCCCATCAGTTGGGGAATGGCTGAATGAGTTATGGCATATGAATGTTATGGAATATTATTGTTCTTTAGGAAACAATCAGCTGGATGATTTCCGAGAGTCTTGGAGAGACTTACATGAACATGTGCTAAGTGAAGTAAGTAGAACCAAGAGAACATTGTACACAGCAACAGAAAGATTATGTGACGATCAATTCTGATGGACATGACTCTTTTCAACAATGAGGTGATTCAGGTCAGTTCCAATAGACTTGTGATGGAGAGAGCCATCTGTATTCACTGAATGTGGATCACAACATAGTAATCTCACCGTTTTTGTTGTTGTTTGCTTGCTTTTTGCTTTCTTTCTCATTTTTTTTCTTTTTCAATCTGACTTTTCTTGTGCAGCATGATAATTTTGGAAATATGTATAGAAGAATTGTACATGTTTAACATATATTGGGTTGCTTGCTGACTAAGGGAGGGGTGGAGGGAAGGGAGGGAGAAAAAATTTGGAACACAAAGTTTTGCAAGGGTCAATATTGAAAAATCTCTGTGCATAGGTTTTGAAAATAAAAAGCTAAAAAATGAAAATAAAAGAATAGCATAATCCTCTAAGAAGGATAGATGTGAGAAATACATGGAAAGTTTGTATGAACTAATTCAGAGTGAAGTAGCAGAACTAGGAAAATAATACATCTGGATGACTAACACTGGTAATAGAAACAATAATGTGCAAATCAGCGCATTTAATTAGTTTGTTTTGTCTTTAAAATACACATTGTTGTTCATGTAGGGAGAAAATAAAAATAACACAGAGATGCAGAAAAGTAGAAATAAAGCATTCTCAATTGGAAAGTCAGAAATCAAAGTGGTCTTCATGCTACCACTCTATCCAAAGTTCCAGTGATGAGTATATGCTGGAAAGTATTTCACAAACCCAGGAAGTTCACAAACCTGAGGAAATGAAGTGACCCATATAGGGGGACAAAGGCAGTTCATATCTATTATGATTGGGGCTGGCCACCTGTGAAATATGTATTTTTGGGGGTATAACTGAATAAAAATGGAACCAAATATATGCTAGGATCCTCATGATCTGAAACTAACACTGTCTCATTATGACAAAGCCATAACTAGGGTAGAGCAGTTTGGTATAATCCCAGGTTGCCAGAATTTAGCGGGTATACCTTTAGCAATTGAGCTTAGCCACTTACTAACAAGATATGCATTAAAATAAGAAGCTACAAAATGACTAATTTCTTCCTCTGCCAATTCCACCATGAATGGGTAACTTCTCCGGGAGCAGCTTCACAATATTTGAAGGTTTCCATGTATGAAAATCAGTGACTTAGGCACTCAATCACTCATATCACATGACACTATCCCTGAATCCTTCTTCTTTCTCCAAAGACTGAAATTGTTTTTAAAAAGTTTATTTGAAACTAGGTATAGGCTAATGTTTCACATTGTATACCAAGATAAAGTCAAAATGGGTACATGATTTAGACATAAAGGATGACATTGTAACTAAATTAGGGGAGCAAGCATGAAAAATTTTACTTGTCAGATCTATGAGTAAGGGAAAAATTTACAAGCAAACAAGAGACAGAGAGGATCATAGGATCTAATATGGATACTTTTGATTACATTAAATTAAGATTTTGCACACATATACATGCATACAAACAATACAGTCAAGATAAGAAGGAAAGCAGGAAACGGGTAATTTCTCTGATAAAGGCTTCGTTTTTTTTTTCAGCTATATAGAAAACTGAGTCAAATTTGTAATAATATGGGTCATTCCTCAGTTGAGAAGTAGTTAAAAGATAGGCAGTTTTGAAAAGAAGAAATCAAATTATCTATAATTACATGGAAAATGCTTTAAATCATAATTGATTAAAGAAATGAAAATTAAAATAACTCAGAGACCACTCACACCTATGAGGTTATGGCTAATATGATAAAAAATAAAAGTGATAAGTGGAGAAGATATGGAAAAAATGGGATACTAAAGCAGTGTTGGTTGAGTTGTCAACTGAGCCAACCATTCTAAAGAGCAATTTGAAACTATCCTCAATTGGCTATAAAATTATGCATATCCCTTGACCCAGCAATATCACTGCTAGCTCCTCTCTCTAGAGAAATCAAAGAAAAAAGAAAAAGATCTATATGTATGAGTAGAGTAATAGCAGCTCTTTTTGTAATGGAGAAGATTGGAAGTTGAGCAGATACCCATTAATTGGGGAATGACTAAACAAGGTAAGGTATATGAATGTAATGGAATATTATTGTGCTTTGAGAAATGGCAAGCAGATGGATTTTAGAAAAAGGTGGAAAGTCTTACAGTAACTGAACAAAAGTGAAGTGAACAAAATGAGGGTAATATTGTACATAGTAGCAACAATATTGTATTGTACAGCAAAGTGAAGTCCAGTTTTATTTTCAGTTTCTTTTATTATTTTTTTTCACAACATGGCTAATGTGGAAATATGTTTTGTATGATTTCATGTGTATGACTGATATCACATTTCTTGCCTTTGCAATGAGAAGTTCAGGTGGGAAGGAAAGAGAGAATTTGGAACTCAAAATTTTAAAAAAATATCAAAAATAAATAATATTTTTAAGAAGAAAATTTTTAAAGTTACTTGGGATCCACATTGCAAAAATGTTTGTGGCAGCCCTCTTTGTGGTGGCAAGAAACTAGAAACTGGGTGGATGCCCATCAGATGGACAATGGATGAATAAATTATGGTATATAAACGCTATGGAATATTATTGTTCTATAAGAAGTGACCAGCAGGATGATTTCAGAGAGGCCTGGAGTGACTTACATGAACTGATGCTGAGTGAAATGAGCAGAACCAGATCATTATACACCGCAACAGCAAGACTATATGACAATCAATTCTGATGGACATGGCTCTCTTCAACATTGAGATGTTTCAAACCAGTTCCACTTGTTCAGTGATGAAGAGAGCCATCTACACCCAGAGAGAGAACCATAGGAATGGAGTATGGACCACAACATAGCATTCTCACTTTCTCTGTTGTTATTTGCTTACATTTTGTTTTCTTTCTCAGTTTTTTTCTTCCTACTTGATCTTATTTTTCTTGTGCAACAAGATAACTGTATAAGTATGTATACATATATTGAATCTAACATGTATTTCAACAATATTTAATATGCATTGGACTACCTGCCAACTAGGAGAGGGGATGGAGGGAAGGAGGGGAAAATTTAGAACAGAAGGTTATGCAAGGGTCAATGTGGGAAAAATTACCTATGCATATATTTTGTTAAATAAAAAGCTTTAATAAAAATAAAAATTAAAAAAAAAAGTTACTTGGGATCAACCTTGGCAACTTCCATAATCACATATTCAAGGAAGGAGAATAAAGGAAAGGATTAAGATTTTTCTTTAAACGAAAACCCAATTCAGGACATATGGATGCTCCCCAGCTCTTGGCTATTCATTGAAATCCTCCAATTTATTTGATCTTGTATGTCCATAGCTGGCTATATGTAGTCTACCCCATTACAACTGATCTCCATGAGGATAAAAATTATTTTTGCCTCTCTTTGTATACCCAGCTAGTTCCTGGCACATATTCATCACTTAATAGATATTTGTTGGCTGACTGACTGATTGCTTGGTATGAATTAGGCCCTGAGGATACAAAATCAAAAATGAAAGAGTTTCTGTCCTTAGGAAGCTTGTGTTCTATTGGGAGCCAATATGGATATCCATTAGTATGTATAAGCTAGAAAGATTTGGGCCAGGGAGCACTAGCAGCTGGAGACACTAGAGAAGGTTTCTTGGAGAAAGTAGAACTCAAGTAGAATTTAGACAGAAACATTCTAAGCAGCCACAATGAGAAGGGAGATCTTTCCAGGCATGTGGTGACATGCCCCAGGTGACTCTTGAAAGCTTTAGATCTAGAGTAGCTGTCCAATGGCATTAATTGAAGGGACTTCCACACTACAGTTTCCCTCTTCCTTCTACTGATAAAATCTCAGAACTAGACCTCTCTCTCCTTCTGACCTCCCCAATTCCACTGGAAGTAATCAAAAAATTGGGTAGCCATGGTTTGAAATTTTGTCCGAAAGTCACCTATGTTATACAGATAACTGGGCAGGTTTCTTTTTGTACTTATATTTCAAGGGGTCAAGGAAGTCATCATTGGGGGAAACATTGAGAACGTGTGACCATTGATTTTACTCTTAGCAAATTAGAAACTAGTTGATGGAAAAGGGCCATATTGCAGTATAGTTCCTTGTATCTTAGTGGCAGCTGGGTGGCACTAAATGCGTGCCTCCCGACAGAGTGCTAGGCCTAGAGTCAGGAAAACCCATCTTCCGGTGTTCAGCGCCGGTCTCAGACACTTATTAGCTGGACAAGTCACTTAACTCTATTTGTCTCGGTTTCCTTATCTGTAAAATAAACTGGAGAAAGAAATGTCAAACTGCTTCAGTATCTTTGCTTAGAAAACCCAAAATGGAGTCACAAAGAGTCATGAAAAAAAAAAAAAAAGAATAAATGACCTTGTACCTAAAAGGTAGTCAAATCAATGAGTCTACTAACAAACATTTATTAAGAGCCTGTGCTATGTGCCAAGCACTGTGCTAAGAGCTGGTGATACAAAAACAATTTTTAAAATGAAATAATCTTTGACCTCCAGGAATTTACCTTCTTAAACAGATGGACTCCTAGGCATTCATTGACTTGAACTCATTTTGAAATCTGTACTCCTTGAATGAAACTCTGACCATTTTTCAAATGAGAGGTGAATTTCATCCCCACCCTCTGCTCTCATTATATATATATATATATATATATATATATATATATATATGCATATATCTATGTATGTATCTATGTATGTATATACACACACACACATACACATAGAGAGAGAGAGAGAGAGAGAGAGAGAGAGAGAGTGCCTCAGTCCTAATGGATAAAAAACAATTTTCCCCAATTAAATCTTGGAGCTCCAAATCCAATATCCAGTTTCAAGAACACAGTGACACTTCAACACTTTCAAGCTAACAGGAACTATTTCAGATAAGACAAACCATTGTTGACCCTCCACTCCCAAATATCCATTAAGATGAAGAGGATGGGGGGAAATGATTTCCTCATCTATTAATCTCAAAACAAGCCAAAGAATGTTTGTTGTTTCCAATCAAAGCTTTATACTTGAAATCAACTAAACAATGTCATAAAAGTCTCAGTGTTTGTAAATAAAAAGGATCCTGAAAAGAAAGATTCTGTCTCATTAAAGACTGGTTGCAGACACAGATCAGTAAAACAAAACCCTCTTGTACATGAATTTTTAAATGGGGCAATGTAAATTAAATTTTTAAACATAATCTGCTCCTGATTAGGTGGCACAGTAGAGAGAGCCCTGGGTCTGAAATCAAGAAGAATAGAATTCAAATAGATCCTCACATACCTACTAATTATGTGGACTTGTTTGCCTCAATTTCCTTATCTGTGAATGGGAATAATATTAACACCTTCATCCCAGGGTTGTTGTAAGGATCAAATGAAATCATAATTGTAAAGCATTTAACATATTTCCTAGGACATATTAGGAACTATATAAATAGCTATTTTTATTATTGTTACTATTTTTATAATACTACTGTTAATATCATAATAGTTATACTACTGTTATAATAACTAGCTATTTTTACTATTATTACTATGGAGGATCTCATAGTCTATGGATTTTTCAAAACTCTAGGCTTTTTCTCCTTATTTTTGACTTTGAGTGAGACTTTTGGAACATGGCCTAGGTTTGGAGTCAGAGGATGTGTGTTTAAATCCCAGCTTTGCCACTTGCTAGTTGTATGTCTTTGGGCAATCGACTTAACCTTTCAAGACTTCCGTTTCCTAATCTATGAAATAAAGCCAATAGGAGGAGGGAGAATTGGACTAGTTGATTTCTTTAGATCTAAAATTATTTGATCTTTGTCCTTATCTAAATCTATGATGCTATGATTCTATGCCCTTAGGTTAAAGAAAAACAAGATTTTAACACAGAAATGATTGGTGATATTGGAGAAGGTTGTTTGAAAAAAAGAGGCAAGGCATCTGGGGGAAGGGGTGGGGGGAAGGAGGGAAAAAGTTGGAACAAAAGGATTTGCAACTGTCAATGCTGAAAAATTACCTATGCATATATTTGTAAATAAAAAGCTATAATAAAAAAATAAACATATTTATGTAAAAAAAAGAGGCAAGGACTGTAGGTACTTAAAGGGAGGTGAGAAATGGGGTTGTAGAAAGATTTTTTTAATGACATTTTAAGTTTGACTAGGAGATGACAGCTTTGACATTAATATATTTATGGAAATGTTTAATATGCTTGTACATTATAATCTACATCAGATTGATTGCTATATTTGGAGAGGGGTGAGGAAAGAAGAAGGGAAAATGGAAATCAAAATCTGATAAAAAAATGTCAAAAACCAACAAACTAAAATAAAGTCTATGGCATGAATATATTGAATTTACTAGATATTTATAAAAATGAAATAAGCTAAATGTCATATTCACATAAGTATGGAGCAAGCAAAATAATGTCAGACTTTTTCTACATTTTGTTTGGGTTTTCTGAGCAGTTGCTTTCTCCTTGTTTTTTATTTTTTATTTTAAGGGACAAGTTTCTGGAAGTTTGGAAGGATACAGATGGAATTATAGATAACGTTAAAAGAAACAGTAGCAGTAAAAATGTACTTTAAAAATTAATGGTGGGTAGATGTTCAAAATAAACCCTGGGAAAGACCAATCCTTTATCCAGAGCTCCCTTGGTTTTCTCACAGATTGACGATGTGATGGAGTTTTGTAATTCTGAAAACACAGTAGCCTGACAGAGGCCAGAATAGTCTTAACCTTGAACATTATCATTGGTCATTTATTTATATTTTCAGTCTATACTATAAAAATGAGTTATTCCTGATCTCAGCCACTGAACATGTGTGAACTTAGTTATATTTATAGCTACATATATATATATACACATGTGTATATTGTACTTGCTATATTTTCTATACTATACATATGCGTGTATGTGTATGTTTACTGTATTATATGTTGTACATATACATATATGTGTGTGTATTGCACTTAAAATATTTTCTATACAATGTTATATCTGTGTATATACATATATACCTATATATATTTACTATATTTTCTATATTATGCTATATCTGTATATATAAATATACATATATGCCTATATATGTGTGTTTGCAGTATTTTTATACTATACTACATATATATATACATATGTATGTGTCTATATTGTATTTACTATATTTTCTCTATTATATCTATGTGTATATAATACATATATATAATGTATATATATAAATATATAGTATATATAGTATAGAAAATATCTATATGTTTTTGCTATATTTTCTACATTAGGCTATATCTATATATATACATATATATGTGCATATTGTATTTACTATATTTTCTAAGCTATGCTATATCTGTGCATATATACAGATATAGCATAGAAAATATCCATATATACCTACATATGTGTGTTTACTATGTCTTCTAAACTATACTATATGTGTTTATACACATGCATATATACATGTGTATGTTTATTATTTTCTATATACTATAGGAAAAATAATAACATAAACATGCATATGCATATGTTTATGTGTGTGTGTTTACACACACACATACACACTCCCACACACGTCCTATACCTGGTACTATATACTATACAGGGCAGCTAAGTGGCACAGTAGATTGAGAGCTGGACCTGAAGTTAGGAAGACCTGAGTTCAAATCTGGATCCAGATACTACCTCTGTGATCCTGGGCAAGTCACTCAAACTTCTTTGCCTCCATTTCCTCATCTATAAAATGAGTTGGAAAAGAAAATGGCAAAGCACTTCAGTATCCCTGCCAAAAGAGCTGAACACAGCACTTTAACAACTGATCTTAAAGATTTAAAGGAAAGTCAAGATTTCAAAAAGTGCAGAGCAGCACTCTAGACATGAGGATGGTCCTAGCAGAGGCAGGAATAGAATGGTTTTTTGTACAGAGAAAAGCAAGAGATCAAGTTTGGCTGGGACATATGTGAAGGAGAGTTCTGTGAAATAAATCCTTCCCTTTCTTCCAAGCTCAATTTCAGCATCCCCACCTTTGGGAAGCCATTTTCTAATCTCCCAATTGTTAGTGCTTTCTTCTTATCAAAATTATCCCTTATTTGTTTATCTTCATATATATTGTATTATCTCCATTGGATGACTTTTTAAAAAGCTCCCATACCAAGCGCAACAAGACCAGATCCATGACTAGTTCCCGTTGTTCCAGCTTCTTAAGGACAAGATCTGTTTTGCAAGTATTTGAGGGGGGGGGGGGGTTCACTCTGGGGCAAGGGTTTGACTCTAGTGTATGTATCTGGAATATAGTGTATGGTATCTGGAATATAGTAGGAACTTAATAAATGCTCACTGAATCATTATTGATTCATGATAGTCATTCAACTCACAACAGTAGATCTAAAAGTGATGACTCTCAGTTCTCATCCTCAGAGTGGAGTGTTTGGATGAACATCACAGACAGCCCCAGGCTATCCTGTTTGACCCTCTGATATATTTGATCATTCTCTAACAATTTTATTGTTATGGTTATTTATAGAGATGTCTGATTTCCATAAGCCTCTGGAGAGAGAGCGAAAGTGTATCTTTTTCATCTTTATGCCTGGCAGAGTCTTGCCCAGAGGAAGTGCTTAACAACTGTTTGCTGAATTGAATTGAATTAAAAAATATTGACAATTAAAATGGATTGACCATCTCTATCAGGAGCCCTGTTGTTTCTCCTGTATTCTCTCTGTTCTCATAGCTATACAATTGCTTGTTAAGTATAACTACTTGCTTGTAATGTCCAGCAAAATCACCTAAAATCAGATTATTCCTTTTTTCTCTGTACCTCAAGACTTCCCTCTTTTAGTCAGTGAAACTTTGCGTCTTCTAGTCACCCAGTGTTTGCGAGCTTAGGATCATCCAAGGCCATGCTGATAAATATTTAACAACTTGCTTTTGGGGGGAATTTTTTTTTAACTTTAATCTGCATTATTAATATTTTCTCTATCACTTTCCTGAGTCTATACAATCAACAAAATAATAAATCAAGATCTAATTTACAGTGTTTACAGAAGGTTTCCATTATGTAAATGCTTCCACTGAAAATTCTACAAATAATTCTTGAGAGCCATTTAGAGCTGATTGTAGCATACCACAGGATCATCCTCTTTCCTTCATCACCCACATTAAACCAATTACCAAACACTGCCGATTCTTCCCTCAAAATGTCTTCAAATAAGTCCCTGCCTTGGTATCTATTGTAATCTGCCTCTACCCTAGTCTGGGTCCTTACCAATGCTTGGGTGACAGCAATAGCCTTCTAAATCACAAGGACTCTGTGTTAAAAGGGACTACCCAGACCTTCCAGTCCAGTCCACACCTGACCAAGAATCTGACAATTCATTCTTTTGCGTCTGATTGAAAGTCTTCAGTGAAGGCTAACCTGTCACTTTCCAAGGCAGTCTATTCAACATTGGAATGATTTTCAATGTTTTGCATGTTTTGTTGGCGATATTGTTTCATACTCATAATTTCACTTGTGTAGAGCACTCCCAGAGAAGAAATTCCTGCAGAAATTGGAATAAAAATGTGTTATTATTATTACTATGTTCAGAGATTTGTGTTTCCCCCTATAGTGGACACAGCAGTGGGAGATGAGATCACGTCTCCCACTTGTTTGTGAAGTTAAAAGGAGAGATAAGAAGTACCCAACCTTGTACATAGTAGATATTTAGTTAGTAAGCATCTTTTAAGTACTTAGCATGTGCCAGACACTGTATTAAGCCTGGGGATGGGGGTGGGAGGTGGAAGAAAAAAAATGAAGACTATCCCTACTTTCAAGGACTCTACATTCTACTGAATGTACTCACTCAACTTTAATCAATTTGAAATGAGCTTTATCTCATTAGTTTGGATTCCATGACTATACATCTTATGACTCAGCATAGCCTACAGATCAAGTTAGCCACACTTTTCAGATTTAATTCACTTTGTAGCTCCCTGGCACCTAATTAAACAATGAGTTCAGTTGTGATCAATGATGAATACAAAAATATGCCATGGTAAAAAAAAAAAAAAAAAAAAAGAAAAGAAAGAAAGAAAGAAAAGACATTGACCTATATTGTGAATGTCTATGGGGGAAATGGTTCTTTCGGAGGACAGTGGTCTGCTTGATGATAATTGCTCTTCCAAATCAGAAGGAAGGGGTTTTTGTTTCCTGCGCTGCCCACCATTTCCTGGAGCAGGCACGTTTTTCACAAATACCTGTAAGGACGCCAGCTCCTTTTGTGTTTTTTACAATTAGCTTATCTCCAATTATATAAACAGGCAGATGATGACAGTCTTTGGTTGTGGAGGTATTATGGAAAAATAAGGGTTACTTTACTCTGAGTGTAGGTCTTAGTACAAAACAGATTAAAGCTTATGTGGATATACACAATAATAGATAGACTAATTCCATTGTCTGCTTCTCTTAAATTGTTTTATTAGAAGGAACATATTAATTATAATGAAGGCAAATGTGGACGCTGTAGGTTTCTAATGAAAATTCCTTTGTAGACTCACGGCAGGATTTCCCACCATTTTTCTCTTTCTGATGAAATTAACTCCCTGTGGTTGGTCAGCGGGATAATCTAATTTTAGCCAATCAGCTTGGGAGCTGCCATTGACCTCACAAAGGGAGAGAACGTTACCTGCAGCCATGGCAACGCTGAGCTCAGCTCTGATCATCTCTGGATCCTTTGGAGTAATGAAAGATACCGGCTTGCTTTTGAGATGATTAATCTTTTCCCCTGTGAACCTACTTGAATACATTAGCAAAACAAGTATGATAAATTTGTTTATCCCAAGACAATCATTAGAAAATTACCTGCAAACGTAATTCTCACTAGGGCTGGGGCTGTGAATGGTGGACCATATGGCGGTGAGACCTGAGATGAGCAGCCCAGCCCCTCCTTCGCCCCCTCTGGCTGCAACAGGTTGGGGAAGTTGATGAGTTTTCAGCTGTCAGAGAAGCATGTGGGGAGAAATGCCAGAGTCACACAGTCATTGAAAGGACAAGAAAATAACAGCACACTAGTGAAGCTGAGAACATTTGATAAAGCTATTGAATGAATACCGGAATGGTTTCCTGGAGCAGTAGCTTGGTATGATAGTCAAAAGACCTGGCTTCAAATCCTGACTATGTGATTTAAACTGTTTGAGACTCAGTTTCCCCAGATATAAAATGGGAATAAAATGTTCTATATTCCTTGTATGTAATCAACTGAGCAAGATAGCTAGAATTCTAAATAGTTCTTTATCAAATACCTACTTCTATCCCAGGTACCATGATAAAGCCATAAAGGCACAGATTTCTTCACCTTTAAAATGCAAGAGTAGAACTAGGACTTCTAAGATCTTTTCTAACTCTAGATCTATACATTCATGATAATATATAAAGGCAGTTTGCTTAGAGGATTCCAATAATGAAGCTCTATAAAAGTAGCTGCTGCCAAAGGATGATAGTATACCCTTGACCACTTCTGGAAGACGAAGATCTTTTGAACTTGAGAGTTCTGAGCTAATATGGTGAAGCCCCAGAAGCAAGAAAGAAGCCATTAGGTTACCTGAGGGACAAATTGATAGGAGCAAGACAAAGCTTCTGTGCTGATCAGAGTAAGATCAGGTCCATATGCAATTCCTATACTTCTAGTCTGGGCTGGAATATAAAGAGTTAATAAGAAAAGAAAGAGAAAAAGAGAGAAAGGGGAAAAAGAAAGGAAGGTCTTTTATCTGGACCCACTCTCAGATCAAGCCTTCATTTGTCAAGTCAAGTAGTAATAATGTTACAGCAAGTCCTAAGGACTTTCTACAAATATTAACTCATTTGATCCTAACAAACAACATTATAAGATATACTATGTTCAGCTTTATTTTACAGATGAAGAAAGAAAGAGTGAGAAAGAAAGAAAGAAAAAGAAAGAGAAAGGAAGAGAGGGAGGGAGGGAGGAAGGAAGGAAAGAAGGAAGGAAGGAAGGAAAGAAAGAAGGAAGGAAGGAAGGAAGGAAGGAAGGAAGGAAGGAAGGAAGGAAGGAAGGAAGGAGGGAGGGAAGAGAAGGGAGGAAGGAGTAGAGGGAAGGAAGGGAAGGAGAGAGGAGGGAAAGGAAGGAGTAGGAAGGAAGGAGGGAGGGAGGAAGGAAGGAAGGAAGGAAGGAAGGAAGGAAGAAGGAGTTAAAAGAAGGAAGGAAAGGGAAGGAAGGAAGGATATCTTGGATTTATCATCTAGGATTTAGAAGCAATCTAAGAAGTTGATTAGATTACTCCTGGGCACCATCAGGAGAGGATTGCAAGGCAAGGCAAGACCAGATATGGTCAAGAGAAGGAATGAAGGAAGTTTAAAGGCTTCACTTTCCTTGCTAAATTGGTCCAGTCCTAGAACCCTCAAAGAATTGCTTAGTTAGGAAGTCTAAGAATGGTAGGACTGAAAAAGATTAGATTACGGATTATTATTGGAAGGAAGTGATTCTAAATTATGCTCCTTCAGAATTCATCCTCTAAGGCCATTTGAAATACTGTCTCAATTCTATTAATTTATCCTGCACCACAGGTTGTGTTCTTTCCTTTTTCCGCCAACTCATTATGGTATTATGAAAAGCTATTAAAGCTATCGTTTAAAGGCTTCCTTTTCCTTTGCAAACATACAACTTCTGAGTTCATGCTTTCTAAATTCAAATTTACAAAATTGTGAAACTAGGCTCGAAGTCAATGATTGCCCTGTTAACATGCCAGGATTTGTAGGACTAGGATGAATGCTTATTGAGCTCAGGTCAACTCTATGGATCTATGCTATTGTACTCAGGATATAGTAATTGCCATAAATGTTTGCTCTCATGATGTAAGCCTTCTCTGTGTCAAGGGTCCTATGAGTCTGTCTTATTCTAGTACTTTCTACTCTCTTCTTGTCTCTCCCTTTCCTTTTCCTCTTCTTCTTTGTCCTTTCCTACGCCTTAAAGCTAATTTTCTAGTTCCTTGTTCCTGCAAAGTCACATAACAGACTTTGAAGCCATTACATTCAGTTGCTTCAACCTTAGTAATTAAGGGAATCTGTACACAAAACAGAGATGGAAAGCCTGAAGGCCCAGGAATGTCATCTTCACTGATATAGACAAACACATGGAAAATCTTTCGCTAGGATGAATGTCTTCTTGAGCTCCAGGTCAACTCTAATGGACTATGCCATGATGTGTCTCAGGAATATAGTAATTGCTCAATAAATGTTTGCTCTATGTGTGTCCTTTTCTCTGTGTCTGTGTCTGTCTTTGTCTGTGTGTGTGTGTTCTGTCCCTGTCTCTCTCTCTCTCATTCTCTCTCTCCCCCCTTTCCCTTTTCCTCTTCCTCTCTCCTTTCCTCCTTCCCTCCCTCAATAATTCTTCTGTTCTTTTTCCCCTCTGAAGCCCACATAACAGGAATTGTGAAGCCATTACGCATTACATAGGTTGCTCAACCTCTAGTATAAGGGAATATCTGTCACCACAAAACAGAGATGTGAAAGCCTTGAAGCTCCAGATGTCATCACTGAATAGGACAAAACACATGGAACAAATCTTTCCCTACCCTTCCCCTTTTCTGTCCTACTAATTCATAGTCAGATGGCATTGACCTTGAGGGAAATTCTCTGTAAAAAGGAAGACCAGCGTGACAATTAAGTATCTGCCAGAAGTCCCCCAGTGTCCCAATTCATAAACCACTGGCTCTACTTAGCTGCTTAATGCATGAGATCTGAGACTTCAGAGTTGGAAAGGAGCTTGGAGGTCATTTAGTGAACCCACTCATCTTACAAATAAAGAAATTGAGGCATCAGAAAGGGAAGTGGTCAGATGAGATGATGAAAAATATTTTATTAAGGTCTTTTATCTAGACCCACCCTCAGATCAAGCCTTCATTTGTCAAGTCAAATAGTATTAATATTACAGCAAGTCGTAAGGATTTTCTACAAATATTAACTCATTTGATCCTAACAGCCTTATAAGATAAATACTATTTATTATCAGCCTTATTTTACAGATGAAAGAAACCAAGGCAGAAATTAAATGACTTTTCCAGGGTGGTCTAGCTAGTAAGATAAATTTGAACTCAGGCCTTTCTGATTTCAGGCCCTGTGGCCCCTCTGGTTACCTATCAATTTGACAAAGAAAAGCAACTAAAAAAATGTGAAATACAGAAATCTTATCTGAGGAAGTATATAACATCATGTTATGATAGTCACTCACTTCTCTACAGTGAAAAAGATCTGTATTGAAACTTCTTAACTAGAGTGACCAGAAACACTGGGAAACTTTAGAAATAAAATATCAGCTGTGTCTGTACTGTTCTGTCTCCCTCTACATGGCTTCAGATTAAGATCCCAAAAGCAGAGAGTGGACTAAGCAATACATACGGCTGCTCAGAAAGCACCATTGGTTCACTTTCTATTGTGGTCAGACAAAATGGTTCAGAGCTCTGTATGGTGTCTGGTAGATAGGCAGCCAAGAAACATCAAATGCTTGTTGGTGAATGGATTGATGATTTAATTGCCTAAATTCTGACATTTGAAGTTCTTCTGGCCCTAGCCTATCTTGCCAAACTTATGGTCCATCACTCCCTTGTATTTACTCTTAACTTTTCAGCCAAATTTATCTACTTTCTCCTCTTGGTATAGGAGATTTCATCCTTCACTTACAGGCTCTATCCCTTGCCTAGAATTCAGTGCCTCCTCACCTCTGCTTCTTAGAATCCCTATCTTCTTTCAAGATTTAGATGCATCATCACATGATATAACAGACCCTTTCTGATACCTTTTAGCTGTTAATGCTTTTCTTCCCTCCTCCATTATTTACATGTCTATCTACACACACATTATTATGCATGGTTTTTTTTGCTCAATTGAGAAAAGAGATTGTTAGTATTTGTTTTTCCTTTGATCCCCACACAGAACCTGGCATGTAGTAAGTGATTAATTAATATTTGTTGAATGAATAAATGAGTGGATAAGAGGATAGGTAGATGAGTGAATAAACAAATGGATGGATGGATGGATAGACAGACAGACAGATTACATAAATGTATAAATAGATCCATAGGTTAGATGAATGCTTGGATGGATGAATGAATGGATGGTCAGACAAAGAGATGAATAGATACATATATACCTACATATATACATAGATAAATCTATAAATAGATCAGTAGGCTAGATGAATATTTGGATGGTTGAATGACTGGATGGATGGACAGAGAAATGGACAGATAAATATAGATATATAGATAAAAGGATAGATGAATGCTGGGATGGATGAATGGATAGACAGATACATATAGATAGAAGGATAGATGAATATTTGGATGGATGGATGGATGGATGAATGGATGGACAGACAGGCAGACAGACAGACAGCACATAGATAGATAAATAGATACAAGGGTGGATGGTAGAATTTACAGAGTCAAGGTTCAACTCTACATCTTCTGATTGCAAGTCTATATCTCTTTCCACTCCATTACTGTAATACTGCTCTTATTCTGGAACATTTCAGATACTCCTTATTCTATGATGTAAGCCTAATGAATTTTTTTCACACTAAAATTCTTCAGGAGTTCTGCTATCTGTACTAATTCAGTTCAATCCAATAACTAGGAAACATTTTCTAGGTGCAGGTAACTGTGGTAGGTGTGGGGAATGCAATGTCAAATCAAAAATGATCTACATTCTATTAGAAGGAAGAAGATAGAAAACAAGCACATTGGGTCTGAAGTCAAAGCCTTAGATTCAAATTTAACCTCTGCTACCTGCTACATGAGTGGCCATTGGCAAGATGTTTATCCTGCTTGGGGTTCAAGTTTCTCGTTTGCAAAATGGGATGATTGGCCTAGATGGTGTGTGAAGTGCCTTCTAATTTTTGTTTTATAAGAAATATAAAATATGGCACCAAGCAATCAAGAGCAAGAGGGAACACCACTTAACAACTGAGGATGGATCAGGGAAAACCTCATGCAGGACGTGGTCCCCAAGGTGTGCTGTGAAATAAGCTAAGGATTCCAGAACATGGAGGTGAGGGGAAG
Organism: Sarcophilus harrisii; assembly: GCF_902635505.1. Lineage (NCBI taxonomy): Eukaryota > Metazoa > Chordata > Mammalia > Dasyuromorphia > Dasyuridae > Sarcophilus > Sarcophilus harrisii. Next base: position 39,419,906 of record NC_045428.1, on the reverse strand, counting down.
AACGCTTGAGGTCCAATTAAAGACACAGAGGCAGCTTTGTATAGGAAACAATAAGGGCACCATTTTGGCTGACTAGATCATATATGGAAGAGAGTGATTTGTAATAAAATGGACAGACTAAAGCCAGTTTGTAAAGGATTCTAAGTGTCAAACAGCTCTCTATTTTATTTGACAATTCATAGAGAGCCACCAAAGGAAGCTCTTAATCTGTATTTTAAGAATATCAAAATTAACTCTGGATTATCTAAAAGATTCTACAGAGGCAGGGGGTAGATTGAGATAGTGGACAGAAGGATGAATTTGATGACAGAGAGACCTGGTTTCACAATCCTGCCACTAACACTAAGAAATTGTATTCAGAAGCATATCACTTCTTTGAGACTCACTTTTCTCATCTGTAAAATGGGTGGAATCATTCCTATGATCCCTCCCTCACAGAAATATTGACTCAGACAAGATGATATATGTAGAGCATGTTACAATCTGTGAATGCCTTTGTAAATATCTGTTATCCTCTCTTCCTCAAAGCCTCACTGTGAAACATGTATCTGAGGGTCCATAAAAATATGTTAATTCACAAATTCTTTTTGATGATAATGGTGGCAAAATCTGCTTTGAGAAGTCTCTAATCTGTTCATAAGCATTTATTAAAGCATATGTGCTGGGCTGTAAAGTGTGGTGTGCTGGATAGTTTCAGTTCCTGGAAGACTTGGATTCAAATCACACTTTTGATACATAATGATTGTATTGACACTAGGCAAGTATCCTAACTTCAGTGTTTTAAGCAACTCCTAATGACTATAAGTTACAAGGAAGACATTAACCTGGACTTTTGTTGTTGTTGTGTGTTTTGGGTTGTTTTTTTTGTTTGTTTGTTTGTTTGTTTTTCGGGGGGGGGAACTTTCCTTAGCAGAATGCCTCATTGTCCCCAAAAAAAAAAAATTTACAGGCACAGTTCCTATCCCTAATGTACCAGGCACTGTCCTAGGTACTGAAGGTACGCGAAAAACAAAGAAGTCCCTTCCTTCAAGCAGCTTACATTCTATTCGTGGTGATATGTATAAAACCTATTAGGAGACCACTACACATTTTAAGTACAGCGGGGAGCTCTTCAAAGAATCCTGTTGTACACAATGTATAAATAACTTTGGATCACATATCATAAACAATAGTAATGATAAATCACAGAATGCCAGGGATACTTTTAACAAGGGATAAAGGAAGATTTCAGATGTGTTCCTATTCTCTGAAAACCCAATACCCAGATTATATAAAATAGCTTGTGATGCTCACGTATCAGAACTGATCTATAACTTAGAATCCCGGGTATTTAGCATGACACCATAAGAAACCTTAAAGACCTTCTAGTCTAACGTCCTCACTTTCTGGAGGAGGAAATGCAAGGCAAAGGAAATTAAGTGACTTGCCTATGCTCACACAGGCATAAAGTGACAGATCTAGAATTTGAACTCAGAACTTATAGGTCCAAGTTCATCATCATGGAGAACACTGGGCACTAAAAAGTATTAACAATAGGTCTTGAACCCAAGTCTTTCCAATTCCATTCATTTTCTGCTGTGCCAAACTGGCCCCTCTAAAAAAAAAAAAATCCAATGCTTGAATGTTTTAACCAGAAATAAATACATCTGTGACTAAATTGGGATTTTTGAAAATCGTATTAGATTTACTTGAGGAGACCTAGATCTGAATTCTGCCTTTTGTGAATTCTAATTGTGTAAACACCAGCAAGTCACTTAATCCATCTGTGCCTCCCAGCAATTTAAAGTTAAGTCAACAAGCATTTATTAAGTGCTTACTATGTGCTAAGTGCTATTAAGTGCTTACTGTGCTAAGTGTTGGAAATATAAAGAATGGAGGAGGAAAAATAGTACTATTCTCAAGTAGCTAATGACATTCAAACAACAATACACAAACAAGATATATACAGGATAAATTGGAGGTAATCGAAAGACTATAAATTAGAAATTGATAATTGATAGAGGGAGTTTCCACACTAGAAATTCCCTGTCACAACAATCTTAAAAATCCAAACTTCTCTCTGAAAGGGGAGGAGAAATCTTTAAGTGTAGAATAACTATCTTTTCCACTAGCTCTTGCTGAAACTATCCCAGAATCCAGAGTATTTAAATGAAAAATATCTGTTTCATCCTGGTCTTTATAATTGGTAACACCAGCTGGAAAACGAGCAATTGATGAAGATGTCATAAAGGATCTCAAATTTTGAAGCTGAAGAGGGATGTGAAGATCATCTAATATACAGCCCTCTCATTTTACAGATGAGGAAATGCAAGTTCTTGGAATGGCCTGACTGCCCGAGGCTATTGGGGAATTAAGTGGCAGAGGCAGCTCAGCTCTGGAAATGAGGGGAAGGGAAGATGCACAATGTTCTCTGACAATTTTAAGCCTCTCAGATCCGTGTTATGTGGCAAATGGTAACTGTGTAATTAAAAGGAACACATTTTAAACCTGACAACAATTGGTGCATTTCAAGCATTTGAAATTATTCTATTTTTAATAATTCATGCTCAAAATCCAATATGTGGGCAACAGAGCAGAAGAAATATGAAAACAAAATCTGATCCGGGAGCACCCTTACATCTGTCCTGAGCCTGATGAAAAAGAATAGAAGCAGGATCCCCTATGGGGGTGTTTATGCTAGAAAACACATTTGTACATTCTGAGAGTGCGTGCAAACACACACATGTTGTTAAAGATTTACCTTCAGTTTAATAATGAGTTCCCCCCATAACCAAATTCAATTTAATTCACTATGCATTCATTAAGTGCCTACTATGTGTCAGTCACTGTATGCTTGGTGCTGAGGCTACAAAAACAAAAATGAAATGTTGCTTGCCTTTGGTGAGCATACATTCTGATCAGTATAACATGTATAAAAATATGTTATATTTTGGAAAGGAGGAAAAATTTGGGCCATTAAGTAGGTCCGAAAAGACTGCCTCATAAAAGGGCACATGATCTAAATTTTGGAAAAAGCTAGTAATTCTTAGAGGCAATGGTGATGAGGGAGAAAATATTTATGTCCTAACAATTTTGTGATGTCTTGATATAACTATTTCACCATCTCTCCTTCCTTCAATAAAATGAGTTCCTTGAGGATAGGGATTATTTCATTATCCCCTTTGCAGTGCTAGTTCTTGACACATAGTAGGTGCTTAATAGATGCTTGTTGATTGGTTAGTTGATTGAAATTTCTTTGTAGGTATGTCTATGTGTAATCCCTATGTATGGCCATAGCTATATGTACATTTAACTCTATATCTGCGTCTATATGTTGTAGTTTATAAAAGTTACAAACACTCTGTGTCCTCATCTACAAAATAATGGAAAAGGGATTCGATTCATTGACCTTTGCGTTCACATCAAGCTCTAAATGTATGAGAGTATGTTCACAGATTCATGGCTTCCTATATCATTCAGGGTTGCTAAGTGGCACAGTGGACAGACTGTGACCCTGAAGTCAGGAGGACCTGAATTTAAATCTAGCCTCAGAAACTTACTACCTGTGTGATTTTGAACAAGTCACTTAATTCTGCTGGCTTGTTTCTTCTTCTATAAAATGAGACTAATAATAGGAACTACCTTGCAGGGTGGTTATGAGACTCAAAGGAGATATTTGTAAAAAGTACTTAACAGTGCCAGACACATAATTAGCACAATATAGATTCTTATTTCCCTTCTTCCCTTCTTAGCTCAATAAATATTAAATAATTTTAAATTTATCATATTAGTATAAAGATACCTTAAACCATTGACTTAATACATGACCTTAACAACCACCATGCTGGGGAGATGCTGGAAAAGGGAACTCAGACATCTTTTCAGCTCAAGAACATGCTTCCAACTATTTTATAAAATTCTGGGCTTAGCAAAAAAACATTTGTCAATGTATTTTTGCCTTCAATTTTTAAGCCCAAGAGTATTTGAAGGAAAATTTAATCCATATGTCTCTGATTAATTTCTCCTGAGCTCATCAAAATGTAATTTTGGAAGGACAACTTGATTTCCCCAGAAGTTTTTTTTTTTAAACTGAGTCATTTTCTGAGAATTACAATAAGTAGAAATCTCTGGGCACAAAGCCCTCTCCTGGCCCCAAAATAACCCTTAAACTCTTACCAAGGCTATGAGTTTAAGCAATCGGTGTCCATGGGAAACGCCACTGAAGGTTCTGCACACCAGAAAAGATGTGAGTGCCAGTTTTCTAAGGAAGCAACAATCCTGCTACCAATCTGCCCCCTCCTTTCCTTTCATCTAACAGCCAGAACTGAGCTGTGAATGCTCCATCCAAGATAGGAAAAGGGAATGAGTGAAGAATATAAAGAGGATTGCTACTTCTGTTTGGGTTTTGCTTTGTGGTGTGGGCATGGTGTCTCCATTGTTCATTGTTTCGTGTCTCCAATGGTCTTACTGGCCTCAGCACTAGCTACTTACCTTTTACCTCAGGTTCATAAGGGGGGTGTAGAAAGATTCTGAAGATCCGCTGCCAGGATAAGGTACCAGACACTGAGATCTTTCTTTGAACTATACTGCCAAGCGTTCCAACTCTACTGCAGAGCACACAGTTATTTGGGGCTGGCCATGTTGTCCAAATGCCAAATGCACGCTTGCTAAAAAGATTTTATGGAGAACACAGGGCAAGTACAAGGTGATCAGGGAAAGCAATGCAAGGACACAGTCAAGGTCTCTCTTAAGAACTTTAGAATTGCTGATGGAAGTGGATTTCTTCAACAAAGAAAAGATCTTCTTCAGTTCCAATTGATCAGTGAAGCAGCTACACCCAGAGAAGGAACACTGGGAAATGAGTGTAAACTAAATGCATTTTTGTTTTTCTTCCTGGGTTATTTTTACCTTCTGAATCCAATTCTCCCTGTGCAACAAGAGAACTGTTCAGTTCTGCACACATATATTGTATCTAGGATATACTGCAACATATTTAACATGTATAGGACTGCTTGCCATCTAGGGAAGGGAGCAGAGGGAGGGAAAGGAAAAGTTGGAACAGAAGTGAGTCCAAGGGATAATGTAAAAAATTACCCATGCATATGTACTGTCAATAAAAAGTTGTTATAAAATAAAAGAAAGAAATGTAAAGAGAAAAAAAAGAACTTTAGAATTGGTTGTATGACATGGGAGACATTGGCACAGGACTACCCAACATGGAGGTCCGTCATCAGAGAAGGGGCACCCCAAATGTTCATGGGGACTATTTATGTCCAAGCTCGTATTGGTCTGAGCAGCCACAGTTGGACACACTACAATTGAACTCTGAACATAATGATGTCATTTTAGTCCTCCTCAAGAAGGAAGAACACCACCAACTTCTCCTCCATACACACCAGTTATCTCAAAAGATATACTGGCAAATGGGGCAGCTAAGTGGCTCAATGGTTAGAGCACCAGCCCTGAAGTTAGGAGGACCTGAGTTCAAATCTGGTCTCAGGCACTTAACACTTCCCAGCTGTGTGACCCTGGGCAAGCCACTTAATCTCAATTACCTCAAAAAAAAAAAAAAATGAGTTTGTAACTCAGTCCTAGAGAATTCAATGAAGCTGTAAGATATTGAGTGGCTTATTTAAGGTTAAACGCCAGTTTCCCTGACTCTAAAGGCTGCTCTCTATTTACTGTGTAGCTCTGACTTCTCTCAGTGTAATCACCCATCATCACTTTTATTATTCTCTTCAGTAAGGGGGTACTGAATAGTGATATTACAAGAAAGGATTGTGTGATCATGGGTGAGAGGCTTAATGCCTGAAGAAGGCCAAAAACATAGGAATGAAGAAAGAAATGAGAGACTATAATGCCCAGTTATATATACAACAAATATAATTATATTTGTTATAATAACAACAAAATTAATTAATGCTCCAAGGCTTTTTAATACCTGCTGGGAAAGTGGCTTTGGTTGTTTACAGTCACCTAAATTTTGCTTCAAATGACACATGGCAAGCAGTGAAGGGTACAATGGTAGCCTGTGTTTGCTCTGAAGCAGATTGGTGAGGGAAGTCCATGCACCAAATGTAGCAAGTTTACCTTTTACAATCCCTCATAAACTGATCAGCACATTGTGGTGAGCCAAAACATCCCAAATTGCCATGCCAGATGGGGGAATTCTGTGTCAGCTGAGTCCAGGTGGGAACTTTTATTAAATTCTATATCTTTTTCTCACTTTGAATCCATCACATCATCATCAGTCCTCGAGAATCAAAATCAAGAGAATTCTTCATCTTTCCTTACAAGAATTGATGCTGAATGATAATTATATAAATATGTATACATATATTGGATTTAACATATATTTAACATGTTTAATATATATTTGATAACTTGCCATCTAAGGGAAGGGGTGTGGAAAAGGAGGGCAAAATCTGAAACACAAAGCAATGCAAGAATTAATATTGAATAATTATCCATGCATATGTTTTGAAATTTTAAAGCTTTAATTAAAAAAAAAGAAAATACATATATAAAATAAAATACAGGGAATTATTTTTTTTAAATTGATGCTGAGTGAAGTGAACAGAACCAGGAGATCATTGTACAAGGTGACTGAAACATACAATGTTCACTGTTTTTTTTTTCTCTTTTGTTCTGAATCTTCTTTCACAACATGATTAATGTGGACATATGTTTAACATGATCATACATGTATAACCTATATCAGCTTGCTTGCTCTCTTGGGGAAGGGGACAAAAGCAATGGAGGGAGAAAAATTTGAAGGTCAAAATATTACAAAAATGAATATTGACTTAACATGATTCATAAAGAAATGTGTATTTAAAAAATTAATGTACATGTATAACCAGAAAAAATCAAACAATAAAAAGGGAAAAAATGAATGCTGAAAACTATCCTTACATGTAAATGAAAAGAATAAAATACTCTAAGTTTTAAAAAAAAGAATTTCTGGGGCAACTAGGTGGCATAGTGAATAGAGCACCAGCCCTGAAGTCAGGAGGACCTGAGGAGGACCTCAGACACTTAACACTTACAAGCTGTGTGACCCTGGGCAAATCACTTAACCCCAATTGCCTCAGAAAAAAAAATTCTTCAGTTTTCAAAGTTATTTGTTCTATACAGTTTATAATTGTAAAAATTGTTCTCCTGGAACTTAGTCTCTTCTGCATCATTTCTCTAAAATGGAACCTTTCATCATTTCTTATGGCAAAATAGTAAGTGTTCTATAATTTGTTCAGTTATTCCCTAACCAATAGGCACTCCCTTTGTTTGTAGTTCTTTGCTATTTGTCCCATGAATGTCTAAGACTGTCTATACAAGGCAAGGAAATCCAGTCCACAGTGGACTCTACAGTACTCATGAAGGAGAAGAGTGATGGGTATAGTTGTTGTTTGGTTGTTTTAGTCGTGTCCCAATTCTTTAGGATTTTTTTTTTGGCAAAAATACTGGATACTGGAATGGTTTTCTATTTCCTTCTCTAATGTGTCCCCATTTTCCAGTTGAGAAACTGAGGCAAATAGGAGTTAAGTGACTTGCCCAGAGTCACAGCTACTAAATTCTGAAGCCAGATTTAAATCAGTTCTTCCTGAGTCCAGGCAGTGCTCTATCTCCTAGCTCATCTCCTTGCTGTTCTTCTAACTGATCTCCTGGCTTGGCACATAATGCTTTCTATCATCTATCCATCCTTATATGTAAAAAGTAGCAGAACTAGGATTCAAACCCAGATCTTCTTCTTCTACATCCAATTTTCTTTCCATTATACTTGGCTGTGTCCATTTTTAAAACTAGATCAAACTCTAAGGTCTCATCTGTCTCTGGATGTTCTGAGCTACACGTTAGACATTTAACCTTCTTGTGACTTTTTTTTCCTCAACTATAAAATGAAGCTGTCAAATTCCTTATTAGAATTATGGTCAATTACTTCAGAGAGAGTACTGAGGTGATAAAATGCTGGCCTCAGGATCAGAAAGTCAACACTCTTTTTTAGATTTGTCTGACTGTGACCTTTGGGAGTTTTCTTGGCAAAAATACTGAATGGCTCGCCATTTCCCTCTCCAGTTCATTTTACATATGAGGAAACTGAGGCAACTAGGGTTAAGTGACTTGTCCAAGGTCTCATAGCTAAGAAGTATCTTGAGCTGGATTTGAACTCAGGAAGATGAGTCTTTCTGACTCCAGGTCTGACATTCTATCCAGCTGCCTGGATCAAGAGGACCTGGATTCAAATTTTGCCTTTGATATATATTAACTATATGACACTGGTAACTCATTGAACTTCTCTGCATCACAGTCTCCCCTTCTACAAAACAGGAATAATAACAATAATATTTCCCTTATACAGCTGTTGTGAGGTTCAGAGGAGGTGAAATATGTGAAGGGGTTTGTAAATGTTAAAACATTTCATCATTATAACCTGGCAATGTCAGATAAATGTCCAGTTGGGTTTTGTGGTTGCCATGGAGCTATTACTGGCAAAATCAATTAATCAATAAGCATTAAGTGTCTTCCATATGCCATGAACTGTCCTGAGAGCCAAGGATACCAAAAAAGGACAAGATAGTTCTTGCCTTCAAAGAGCTTGCAATCTAATAGGTTCCATAGCATCTGGATTCGAATTTTCTCCGATACTGACTGATCTTGGGCAAGTCACTATTCCGACACAAGCCTAACATAAGCCTAACCCTTAGGCTCAACTAACTCTCTAAAGTTCTATGTTACAGATGGATTATGATCTTCATGGGCTCACACAGCTTCCATGCTGAACGTCACAATGCTGAAAAAAAAAATCACAGGTAATTGATATGTAAATACTCTTTAGATCAAATGAGCTAATATTTTCAAAGTGCTTACTTAGCACACTGATTGGTACATAGTAGGTGCTTAATAAATGCTTGTTCCTTCCCTTAGAACACAAGCCCCTTGTGAGTTGAGGTTCTTTCATTCTTTATATCCATATCCCCAGCACCTGGCACATAGTAGGAGCTTTATAAATACTTCTTGACTCACTGTTAGTTGATTTGAATGGATTGTTGAGGATTATTAGGAGAAAACCTAGAAATTTAAAGATGCCAATAAAAATGCAAGGCCGCCTCCCTCTTGGTTTTGACTACACTCCTAGCATTAAAAGGAATTCTGGAAATTAACAGAGGGATTTGAGATTATCTTTGAACTACTTATCCCAAAGGCAAACAACCGGAAAACTGCAAATGACCAGAACTTTCATTTCCACAATAGGGTATAATGATAATTAATGCTGATAATGGTGACCCCAGAGCACCGAGAGAGCCTCGGAAAAAAAAATAAAATCCATTTATTTTTGGAATAGTTTAATGTTAAATGGATTTTATTCTTTGAGGGTCGGTCATCCATATATGCTACAAAAAGTGGCAATTAATCAAAATATTGTTGTGGGTTCACATGAGATTAGTCAGTTCTTCGCATTAATATGGCACAAAGTAACAGACAAAAGTACATTCCCTCTAACTTTTTTTCTGGTGTAGGGAGGGAAAGAATTGTTATCCCCACTTTATAGGTGAGGAAACTGAGGCAGACCCAGCTTAAATGGATCACTCAGGGTCACACAGCGAGGAAGTGTCAGAGTCCATGTATTTAAATTCTGAGCCTGAGCATCTTTCCATTAAACAGGAAAACTATCCTTCAGCCATGGACCAACATTTTATGGCTATCTGGCTAGACTTGGAAGGTCCTGTTTGGGGTATAAATTGTCTACATTGCACATTGAATATTTTTCTAAAGCTAATAGTGCAGTTGATAAAGTAAATAGAATTGACCTCAAAATCCTGAAGATTGACCAAAGTCAGCCTTTGAAACATACTGATATATGACCCTGGAGAAGTTCCTTAGCCTATTGATGCTCTAGGTAGGTCTTTAAAAATGTCAATTCACATTCTGGTCAAAGGATATGAAGAGACAGTTTTCAGATGACATTTTTTTTTTGCTGAGGCAATTGGGGTCAAATGACTTGTCCAGGGTCACGAAGATAGGAAGTGTTAAGTGTCTGAGGCCAGATTTGAACTTAGGTCCTCCTGACTTCAGGACTGGTGCTCTATCTACTGCACCAATTAGCTGCCTCTCAGTTGAAGAAATTAAAGCTAATTCTAGTTATATGAAAAATCCTCTAAATCACTACTGATTGTTCTCAGGTTGTCTAAGGTAGCAGGGAAAAATGAAGATAAATGTTGGAAGTTATGTGAGAAAACTGAGACACTAATACATCGTTGGTGGATTTGTCAACTGATCTGGAGAGTAATTTGGAACTATGCTCAAAGGCTATCAAACTGTGCATAACCTTTGAACCAGCAGTGTCTCTACTGAGTCTATAACCCAAAAAGATCTTAAAGGAGGGAAAGGACCCACATGTGCAAAAATTTTTGTTGCAGCCCTTTTTGTAGTGGCAAGGAACTGGAAAATGAATGGATGCCCCTCAGTTGGAGAATAGCTTAGTAAGTTATAGTATATGAATGCTATGGAATATTATTGTTCTTTAAGAAATGATCAGGAGGATGATTTTAGAGAAGCCTGCAGAGACTTATATGAACTGATGCTAAGTGAAATGAGCAGAACCAGGAGATCGTCATACACAGCAATAACAAGACTATACAATGATCAATTCTGATGGATGTGACTCTTTTCAACAATGAGGTAATTCAGGCCAGCTCCAATAGACTTGTGATGGAGAGAGCCTTCTGAATTCAGAAAGATTAGGGGGACTGAGTGTGAATTACAACATAATAGCTTCACCTTTTTGTTGTTTGCTTCCTTTTTTTCTTTTTTGATCTTATTTTTCTTGTGCAGCATGATAACTGTGGAAATATATTTAGAAGAATTTCTATATATTGGATTGTTTACTGTCTTGGGAAGAAAATGAGGAGAAGGAAGAAAGAAAATTTGGAATGCAAGATTTTGCGAGGATGAATGTTAACTATGAATATATTTTGAAAATATAAAGCTATTGTTTTTTTTAATTAAATGTCAGTTCAGAATAAGTATTCATATGGAAGGAAGGAAGGAAGGAAGGAGGGAAGGAAGGAGGGAAGGAAGGAAGGAAGGAAGGAAGGAAGGAAGGAAGGAAGGAAGGAAGGAAGGAAGGAAGGAAAAAAAGAAGGAAGGAAGGAGGGAGGGAGGGAAGACAGAAAGAAGGAGGAATGGAGGGAGGAAGGAAGAAAAGGAAAGGAGGGAGGGAAGAGGGAAAGAAGGGAAGGGGAAGGGAAGGAAGGAAGGAAAGAGAAAAAAGAGGAAGAAAAGAAGAGAGGGAGGAAATAAGCATTTAAATAACACCCAATATATAGAAATAACACTGTGCTAAGCAGTTTTTATAAAAGTTATCACATAATAGCCACAGAAAGTAAGTGCTATTATCATCCCCATTTGAGGAATTTGAAGAATTAAATTAATTGACTTATCTGTATCTGAAGTCAGAACTGAAATCAATTCTTCCTGATTCCAGGTTTAGTGGTCTATCAATTGTGCCAAAAGTGGAAAGAGAAATGGGAGAGACAGACAGACAGAGATAGAGAGACAGAGAGACAGAGAGAGACATAGAGACAGAGAAAGACAGAGAGACAGAGAGAGAGGAAGGCAAGGTGAGCCAGGGATGAGATCAACCAATGAACTATCCCACTGGAAGTATGAAATTCTCTATAGAAAGCTCTTGTAGTAAGTCAGAAAGACCTTCATAGAGAAGTCTGAGGGCAAGGACCTTTTTTTACCTTCTTTTATTTGTATCCTCAGTCCTTAGCACAGTGCCTGAAACAAAGTAAGTGTACATGCTTATTGACTTACTTGCTGACAAACACAGACCAGATTCTCACAGGATGAAATGATACAAAGGACATAGTCTGCACAGAAAAAGAGACATTATTCATATCAATGGAATCAGTTGTTGGTTTCCAACATCCTCAAAATTATTTTATATTCACTTATCTGTCTGTTTATATTGGATTTTCTAGCAGAATGTAAACTCCTTAAGGACAGCAACTCCTTCGTTTCTGTCTTTCTATTCATAACACTTAGTGCCTAGTACATAGTTGGTGCTTAATAGATGTTTGTTTAATTCAATTCCAGGCCAAACATTCAGAGATTTTCTATTTCTGCTTCTATCTTTCAACCTATAGAATGCATCCATGTGTCATCACTTAAATGCTGAATGGGGATTGCTTTAAGTTCTGGGTTCTTCCCTTTTTTATGTCTGGGACCCTTTGTCAGTCTAGTGAAGACTGGATCCCTTCTCAGAACTGCATATATAAATAGTTGAAGAAAATGTAAATTTCAATTAGAAGACAGTGAAAATAAAGCTGTAATTTTCCTCAGTTTCTGGACCCCAGAAATCTATCTATATACTCCTTGGAGATGCATGAGCTCCAGGTTAAGAGATTAAGAATTCTTGATTTAAGGAGAAAACAGAAATTTAAAAAAAAAAACAGAAAAAATAAATAAAAACGAAACTCCAGATTAAGAAAAAATGGATAGAATCAACTCTTCTTTTCTGTAGCAATGAGATCTGATTTTCCCCAAGGACCCAATGGAATCTCCACCAAAGGCCTCATGGCTGAAACTATCCAAGAGAATGGATTCTCCCAAGGGTAGGAAACTGTCTTTTGACATATGGAACACAAAGCAGCAGTGTTGTATACAGAGATGAGGATCTAGGAAGACAAAGGCCGTGATTCTTCCCGAAAGCCCGATGCCACAGTCCAGCACAGTTATGAGTCCTTTCGCCTATGTCCATGGGGCATAGAGTGGGCCGGGCATGGGGCAACCATCAGGCTAATTGGATCACTGCAGATACCCCCACTGGGTCACTGGGGTCAAAACATCCTGCCCCAATGCACCTAATTTGGGATATTAATCAAATTCAGCAGCTGCTTTCGAAACTCCTCTTCACTTTATGGCCTCTGAAGCTAGCCCCAGTAACAAATGTGACATCTGGATTTATGGTTATTAACAAAATGAGACATTAAACTGTCTGAGCATCTGCACCTTTTAACGGATCTTTCAGTATATTTTCTCATTAAAGGTTCATCAATCTAGAACCAGAAAAGGCTTTAGTGATCATCAGTCCACTCTGTAATTTTACAGAGGAGGAAACTGAGGCCCAAGAAGGTTATATAACTCTAGATTCAGTACTCTTTCTGTCATAAAACTAGGGGGCTATGAAATTGATTCTGGTATGAGATAATGAAAGGCTGAACAAGGGAGATGGTAGTATGGATAGAGAAAAGGAAATGGATATAATATTTGTAGATAGAATTGAAAAGATGGCAATTGACTGGATGTGGCAGAGAATGGGGAACAAGGGAGAAATAAGAGCTGAAGCTTTTTCTTCAGACACTGACCAAGTTTATGGACCTAAAGGACTAAAAATAAAATGGATGTGCTGAATGGAAACTGTAAATAATAGTTACCTAGAGAGTCACGGACATTTCTCTTTTTCTCTTATGTTGTATATATGGAAATATCCACTTTACTTAGTATTTGTTGTATTGGAACAAAAATTAAAACTATTTTTAATGGGAGTACCCACCACAGAATAGGGAAATGTGGACTAGCAGGGGGTTATGGACAAAAATAACAAGCTCCATTTTGTCAGGTTGAGTTTGTGATATGCACAGGATATCTAGTTGGAGTATTCAAGAGATGTGATAGGCTATCCAATATGATTTTCACAATGAAACTGCAAGGTAAGTGGTATTAGTATGCCCATTTTACAGATAAAGAACCTGAGGTTGGGTATTAAGTGACTGCTTCAGGGTCATGCTGCACCAAGAATCAGAAGCAGATGTTTTTGTCCCCAACCCCGGCATTCTGTATACCATGAAACCAAACTGCCATCCAGTAAGTTGTGATTTTCAGAAGGGCCACAGTCCAAAGGGCATCCTGAGACATCTCTGCTATAGGGCAAGGTTCCCATTAAACATCTCACATTCTGGTCAGCACCTGAGTACGGGGCTATTAGAATGGGGATCTTGGCTGCCATTGATCTGATAATCTTGCTCTCTGTGTGACTCCACACAGTCTCTATTTTGGTTTGTGGAATATAATTTTACTCTGAGCAGGACTCCCGTAGCTTTCAGACTAAGAATCGGTAGAGTTCCATTTGCTTCTGAGGACTTATCCCCATAAGGCTGCTGGGCTCGACACTGAGCTCAAATTGCCCATATTTCCTGGGAGATGAGGAAATATTTTTTAAACATTGTATTGATTTCAGATGGCAAAATCCATCCTCCCCCCGGATGGAAAGAATAAAATGCAACAGAGCATTGTAGAAATCATCTGTATCCATTGTGCCCATTCAGAACAATATCTCAGATCAAAAACTGGGTCAAGCCTAAAAAAGTATCTCAGTGCTCTGGATTAGGGGAGCTCCAAAGATCCCCCAGGGCTATTCTCTCAACCCAGGCCAAGCCAATGACTGAATGAAACCCATGGAGCTGTGTGATGACATGCCATACCATATGCTTTTATAAAGGTTCCAAAATGAAAGTTTTCATAAACCATGATTCCCAATGGTGGATTACATGTCCCCTTGTATAGGGATGGAGACTGATCTCTTTAAAGACTTGAGACTGCCACAACTCCTCTTTACTCCCAGTGAGACAGAGATTCAATTCAATTCATCTCAAGAAACACTCATTAAGTTCTAACTACTCCAAAGCTCCAATGGATCTGTGATCTCACCGATGTGATCGGTATCTCCAATGATGTAAAACATCCATTCCTATCTATCTTGTGCAACAATCACCTTTGTCCTCACATAAGTTTATTCCACTAATTCAGGGGATCTTCCCAATGCACCGAGAGCTTTTTCTCATGTCATGCAGCAGATGGGTTACTTTATGATTACCCTTTACCCTTACCATATGACCAGCTCATCAATCTGCTAATCAAGAAGCATTCATCAAGTTCCATGTTCCCAGCACTGTGCTAGGTGATGAAAATACAATACAATAAAATAAAACAATCCCTATTCTCAAGGACCTTATATTCTCATGGGGGAGACTTGTACTTATAGAGAGAAATATAGCATCAACATAAAGTGAATAAATACAAAGTAGTTCAATACAAGGTCATTTAGAAGGAAAAAACAAAGTTGGAAGGATCAGAATTTTCAAGCAGAAAATCATATGTAAACTTCATCTTAAAGAAAGAGAGGGATTCTATAAGGTGGAAGTAATGAGGAAGTACATTCCAGGTATGGAAGATGGTCTTATTTTTTATAATATATAATTTAATTTTTATTATTATATATTTCTTTGATGACATCCCACATTTCACTTCTTCTTAATCCCTCATTTGTAATATATCACCTTTTACTCAGACCCAACTTTTACCTTTCCATTTTCTTTTGGTGTGGAACTAAAAAAAAAAAAAAAAACAAAGTAGATCACAGTCCCTGTTCCCAAGGAGTTCACACCATAGCAGCAATAGAAATTTCTCTAAAGTGCTCTTGCCCAGTTGCATTGCCTACATGAGGACCAATCACTCAATTAATAAATAATAATAATATATTAAATAATTTAAATAATAAAAACTAATAATACATTTATTAAGCACTTACTAAGTGCCAGGCATTTGGCTAAGTACTAGGATTAAGGATTTTAAAAGGACTGCAACACATGATACCAACAATCTTGGATGTATTGGCAGTGATATGTCAAATGGATTATTCTATTAAAATGGAAAGTGCTCCAAGTCCAAGGCTTGACTTAAGGGCACTAAAGATGCTTGAGCAATAATGGAAACATTGTGAGGACTTGGGGTTGGGAGAATTGTTATCAGAGTATTTCCCATGACACTGGGAAGGAATACTTTGGCTTCACGGGGAAGGACATATGTACTCTGGCCCTTTGCTAAAGGGCAAGAATGGCCAGAGAAGCTCCTGGCTGGTCCTTTGAGGGAGAGGATGGTTGATGCCAAAGAGGATTAGTGACTGAATTATGAAGTCAACCACACTGTTGACTATAAGCAAGGATGTGCTGTAGCAGAAAAAACAGAATGTCAAATTTTCTGGGTGAATATTTATACCTTGGAAATTGCTACAAATTTCCTACAAATCAAGATTTGATTTCTTATGTTGACTGTCTACATTTAAGAAAGTGAGGGAGAAATGATTCTGATTAAATTTTTAAACGTGTGTGTATGTGAGCTGGTTGTTAAACATTTACCAGCACACCATTGGCCATAAGGAATGAAGTGAGACAATTTCCAATTTCTTCCAAGACAACCCCTTTTTTGAAAAATAGCCCAAACCAGCTCCCCCTTAGCCTTCAAAGGAGAGAATAGGACAGCTACTATAGCTACACATCCATGTCAGAGAGAACATGTTTTTGTCTGGGTGAGACTGATACTGGATCTGAAGTTGTTGATTGCCTCTTCTGGTTATTTTTCTTCCCCCAACATCAGCTTTCCTCAAGGGCTTGCAATAAGGTTCCAATTATGTGACAAGCTGGAGAGTATCCAAAACAGGGCTGCTGGGATAGTAGCCTCAAACTCCTGTCATATAACTATTGGAAGGGACTAGAGATATTTAACCTGGGACAAACAAGATCGAGGGAGTGTGTATGGATATCTTCAGGCATCTGGCCTGCATGGTGAAAGACATTTCTTTTGCTTGATACTAGAAAAAATAACCAACTGTAATGGGGAAAGTGAGAAGAGAACTGGAGAGGTTAAGTTAAGCTTTATGTAGAATAAAATTTTCCTAATAATTAGAACTACTCAAAAGTGGAATAGGGGGCAGCTAGGTAGTACAATGATTAGAGCACTAGCCCTGAAGTCAGGAGGACCTGAGTTCAAATCTGGTCTCAGACACTTAACATTTCCTAGCTGTGTGACCCTGGGCAAGTCACTTAACCCTAATTGCTTTAGCAAAAAAAAAAAGTTGAATAGATTATTTTAAGAGGTGGTGAATCAAGAGAACATTGTACACAACAAAAACAAAATCATGTGACCATCAATTGATGGTCTTCTGGATGGTCCTCTACTGGGCTTAGTTCTTTTCAACATTGAGGTGATTCAGGCCAGTTCCAATGGTCTTGTGATGGAGAGAGCCATCTGCACCCAGAGAGAGGACTGTGGGAACTGAGTGTGGATCACAGATATTATTTTCACTTTTTTGTTGCTTGCTTGCTTTTTGTTTCCTTTCTCAATTTTTTTTCTTTTTGATCTGATTTTTCTTGTGCAGCATGAGAATTATAAAACTATGTATAGAAGAATTGCACATGTTTAACATATAATAGATTACTTGTTGTCTAGGGAAGGGGGGAAGGAAAGAAGAAAAAAATTGGATTTTGCAAGGGTGAATGTTGAAAACTCTCTTTGCATATATTTTGAAAATCAAAAGCTATTATTTAAAAAAAAATGGAACCCTTTGATCCAGCAGTGTTACTATTGGGCTTATATCCCAAAGAGATTATAAAGAAGGGGCGGAGCCAAGATGGCGGAGAAGACACACGCGTCTTTCTAAGCTCTTCTCTTACCCTCTTTATCAATAAAATATATCGCCCAAAAAAAGTCTTACCGCAAGAAAGATAAAAGGAACAACCACCAGCCGAAAAAATCGCAGTCTCACCCCAAAAAGGTCGGTTCCGGGGCCAGGGGATCGGGCGAGATGGGAGAAAATTAGGGTTCCGAGGAGAGTCTCAAACCGAGGGGAAGGCAAGATCCAGAGCCGCCGCAGCCCCAACCCGCAGTAAGGGGTTTTTCCCGGCGGGATCCACACGGCAGAGGACAAAGCCCGGGTTAGCCTAACTGCGCAGGGGGAGCTCGGTTGGGGCCAAGAGCTTTTTTTCCAATTTGCACGGCAGAGACGCCAATTTTTTGGTGCGTTCCGCAGTCAGGCCCTAATACCACAGTCCCCAAGAGGTCGGCCCGGGTGAACTTTCACCATTTAATTTCCGAGGGCAATCGATAATCCACCAGCCCTCAACAGTTTGAAGTTTCCCATTGAACCACCTTGGGGGGAAGGAAAATCACACAGAGACCCCATACCTTGGAGCCGAAACTTTAATCCTCCCTATTCTGCAGAGGGAAAGCTGGTAACCCCTGCCTAGGAGACCCACCCCAAAGGTTTAAAACATGAATAAAAAGAGAAAAGAAAACGAAGTTTATGAGAAAAGAGCAGGTCAGCAAACCTGAAGAACCCCCAAAAGCAAAAATGCATCAGACTGTCCTCCCTTTACAGAATGCCTCAAGAAGGACCATTGTCCCCAAAAGAGAGTTAGAAGAAAAATGGGGAAAGGAAAGAAAGCCTTACAAGAGAAAACAACTTCCTGAAATACGAATTGGAAAAAATAAAGAATTTACTACAAAGTAGGATTTGATTTGGAAAAAGACAAAGAACCTCAAGAAAGAGGATCCATGAATTGAAAAGACAAAGAACACGCAAGAAAGTAGGATCAATGAAAAGAAAAATAATCACTAAAAAAAAAAATTAGGGAAAATGGAAAAAATCTTGACCAAAAACAATAATCCAAAAAACCAATGACATATAAGAAAAGAAAAAAAGCTTTAAGAAAATAATTTTAAAAAATTAGAACTGAACAAATTGAAACTAATGATTCATTGAGAAAAAGAATGTCAAGCAAAACAAAAAATGAAAAATGAAAACCACGAATTATCTTATTTTAAAAAGACAGATTTGGAAAATAGATCTAGGAGAGATAACTAGGATTATTGGATTTCTGAAACATGATGAAAAAAAAGAGCCTAGATACATTTTTTTACAAGAAATCATCAAAGAGAACTGCCCAGAATGAATGGGTAAAATAGGATTGAAAGAATTCATCGAACACCTTCTGAAAGAAACCCAAAATAAAACCCCAAGGAAATTTAAAATTTCAGAACATCAGATTGGAAAAAATCTTAAAGCCAAAAAACCATTTAAATGAGGTGCCCAAAAGATCACCCAAGATCGGTTCTAATTAAAGGAAAGAAGGGCCTGAAATATTCGGGCACAAGAACTTGAGATGGCCAAAATAAACTACCCAGCTGGACATTTTCCCAAAGAAATGGATATTTAATCAAATGAATTCCATTTGTTTTAAGAAAAACCAAACAAAACAAAAAATTTGATTCCGAATAGAACTCAAGAGATGGAAAAAAAAAACCTTTTGAAATTGTTTTTTTGGGATATACAAAAAGCATATTTGTTTAATATAAAAAAAAGGGGTAGATATGGAAAAGGGAAATTAAATAGGGGGGGAAAAAAAACCAATCCACAAAGACAAGGAAACTTATCAATCTGAAATTTAGAGAGGGGAGAAACATTTGTGAATCTTACCCCACGAGTTCCAAAGAAAAAAAATTGACATTTGTTTTAGAAAAATTTCCTGCCCCATTAAAAACGGGGGAAAAAAGGGAAAAAAAGAGAATAGGGGGGGGAAAGACTCAAAGGGGGAGGGAGGGATTAAAAGAGGATAACATCGGGCAAATACAAAGTGGGAAAGAGGGTTGGGGAGGCCCAACTGGGGGTTATTAGGATGGAAAATAAGATTTATTTTAAACTGTAAATGTAAATGGGATGAACTCCACAAAGAGGAGGCAGAAAGGATTGATCAAAAGTCAGAACCCCACAATAAAGTTGTTTAAAGAAACACTAAAAGGGGATGATATAGAGTAAAAGTGGCTAGCCATTATGTTTTGGTAAGCAAAAAGAGGGTTTAATCCTATCCAGACGCAAAAGTAAAATTGATCTAATTAAAAGAGATAAGGAATAACTAATCCTCAAAGGGGTAAAACAACAAGCAAATCAATATTAAAATATATGACCAATGGTATTACCCAACTTCCTAAAGGAAAGTTAAGGAGTTGCAAGAAGAAATAACAAAAACTGTTAGTAGGAGATCTCAACCTTGACCTCAAAATTAGAAATAAACCAAAAACAAAAAAAAAAAAAAAAATAAGAAAAAGGTTTTAGAAAAATTTTTCCCCAAAGGAAAAAAGCCAATATTAGGAATAAAAAATTTTAAAAGGAAAAAAAATTAAAGGTATGTGAAATCTTTTGAGGGGAAAAAAAATTTTTTTAAAAAAAAAAGTTTGAAGAGTATGGAAAATTAATAATTTCTTCGATAATGCAATGATGGCTCAAAAAATTTTGATGGAAAGGGTAATAAGAGGGAATTTTAATCCTTCTTACTTGAATAAAACAAAAAAAAGTTAAGAATTGGGAAAATAAAACTAAAAAACCAAATTAAAACCCAATCAAATATTAAATTAAATTCAAAAATTAAAAAGGAGAAATTAAAAAATTGGTAAAAAACATTAATAATTTAAAACTAAGATTGGTTCAAAAAAGAAAAAAAATAATTTTTTTTAAATCAAAAAAAAAGGAAAAGAAAAATCAAAAATAAAAGGGAAACCCAAAATAAAGGAAAAAAAAATAATAAAGTTATTTCCCAATTAGCCAAAAATTTGTCCTAATGAAAAGCACCCAAAAACAGACCCAACTAAAGAGGGAAAGGAAGTTTTAATAGCCCCTTTCAAAAAAAGAAATGAAAGGATTTCAACCCCTAAGAAAAATGGAAGATGGATTTAATGGAATTTTACCAAACTTTAAAGAAACTTGGCCCTAAAATAAATTTTTTGAAAAATGGGTGAAGGGCCTCCAAACCAGAAAGCTGGTCTGTCCCAGGTGGGGGCTGAAAAAGAAAGAAATTTGCCAATTTTGAATTGATGCTCCTTAAATAAGAATTAGAAAAAAGACTACGAAAATATCCCAAGTAAAAACAGCAAAGGTTTTCCAGGAAATGGGTTGGTTAAATTGGCTTCAAAAATTTGTCTAAAAATTAACAAAACCTATGATTCCCCAAACCATGGAAAAAGATTTGATAAAATCCAACATCCTTCCTTTAAAAAACTTAATAGAAAAATGGACTTTTCCTAAAAACGCAGATCAAAACCATCAGTAATCATATGTAATGGAGAAAACCAAAACCATTCCCAAAGACTAGGGAAAAATGCCACTATCACCGTTACATTTAAATTGATTGCAATAATAAGAGTGAGAAAGAGATTAAAGGAATAAAATAAATGAGGAAGCCAAATTATAATTTTGCCGATGACATGTTCTAAGAACCCCAGAATTCTGTAAAAGATTAGAATCCACAATTTGCAAAGTTTGGTTATAAAAAAACCCACATAAGTCATCACATTTTATATATCACTAAAAAATCCAAATGAGTTAAAAGAAATTCCATTTAAAGAATATGAAATATAAAAATTTGAATCATCGCCGGGAAAATCAGAAACTTTATGAGCAAAATTACAGACCACTTTTCACACAAATTAAGTCTGATCAACCAATTGAAAAAAAATGTTTTATAGGAGCAAATATAATAAAGATGAAAATTACCAAACTAATTCCCATTTAAGGCCATAAATGACCCAAAAACTTATTTAAATTAAAAAATAAAAAAAAATTATATGGAAAACAAAAAGGTCAAGAATTTTAGGAATTAAGAAAAAAAATCAAATGATGGGGAAGCTTAAAGATCTAAAATATACTATAGAGCAAGTTACCAAAACTATTTGATTTAAGGAATAGATTATTGATCAGTGGAATAGATTAGGTTCGGGATAAAACAGTCAACAAATATAAACCTAGTCTTTTGAAAACCTAAAGATCCCAGCTTTTGGGAAAGAACCTTGTTTGATAAAAATTCAAAATTAAACTAATTGGCAGAACAGGATTGATCCATACAACGCCGATAAAGATAAGGTCAAATGTCCAGACAAGGAAAAGAATGAAATTATTAATAAATTAGAGGAACAAGGATATTTACCCCGGGACCGTGGAAGGGGTTTTTTGACCAAAGAGAACAGAGATCATTACTATCAAAAAATAGAAAATTTGATTATAAAATGAAAAAGTTTTTGTACAAACAAAACTAATGCAACAAGATTAGAAGGAAGCAAAAATGGAAAATTTTTACAGTCAAAGGTTCTGATAAAGGTTTCATTTCCAAAATATATAGAGAATTAACCTAATTTGTAAAATGTATTCTCCAATTGAAAATGGTCAAAGGATATGAACAAATTTCAGATGAAGAAATTGAAACTATTTCTAGTCATATGAAAAGATGCCCAAGTCATTATTAATGAGAAATGCAAATTAAGACAACCCTTTAAGATATTCACAACCCGGTTATTGGAAGATGAAGGAAAAAAATGATGATTGTTGAGGGAGGGAAAACTGGGAATTGATTCATTGTTTGGAGTTTGAACGAATAACCATTTTGGAGAGAGGAACATGTTCAAAAAGATCAAACTGTGCATACCCTTTGATCCAGAGGATTACTGGGATTAATCCCGAGATTTAAAAGAAGGAAAGGGACCTGATTAGAATTTTGTGGGCCTTTTAGGGTTAGAACTGAAACTGAATGGATGTCCATCATTGAGAAGCTGAATAAATTGTGGTATATGAAAATTATGGAATATTACTGTTTGTAAGAAATGACCAAAGATGATTTCAGAAAGGCCTGGGAGATTAAATGAACTGATGCTGAGTGAAATGAGCAGGACCAGGAGATCATTATATACCAACAAAATATGATGATGACTAGCCTGATGGATCAAAGCCATCCCTCAGCAACAAGATCAACCAAATCATTTTAATGGAGAAATGAACTGAACTAACATACCCAGAAAAGAACCGGAAATAAACCATCCTTGAAGTCCCTTATTTATCAAATCGTCTTTGATTTCCTTCCCTAATTGTAAAAATTGAGTCTATTCTTTTTAAAAAATAATGTTTTTTTATATTTATTTGTATCTAAGATATTTTAAATATTTAAATCATTATCCCCATTTGGGAGGGGGGGGGTAAGAGGTGAAAGATTAACAAGAGGTTTGGCAATTGTTAATTTTTAAAGTTACCCAATATATCCTGTAAATTAAACATTAAAAAAAAAAAAAGATTATAAAGAAGGGAAAGGACCTGTATGTGCAGAATGTTTGTGGCAGCCCTTTTGTAGTGGCTAGAAAACTGGAAACTGAAATGTCCATCAGTTGAGAATGGTGAAAATTGGTTATGAATATTATGGAATATTACTGTTCTGTAAGAAATACCAACAGGATGATTTGAAAGGCCTGAGAGCTTAAGATGATGCTGAGTGAAAAGAGGAAAGGAGATCTTATATTTCAACAAAATATTATATGATGACCAGTTTAATGGACCTGGCCATCCCCAAACGAGATCAACCAAACATTTCCAATGGAGAAATGAATGAACCAACCCCCAGAGAAAGAATTAGAGATTAAAACCATTACATTGAATTCAATCCCATATTTATGCCCAAATTTGCATTTTTGATTTCTTCAAAGTTAATTGTACAATAATTCAGAGTCTGATTTTTTTTGTAACAAAATAATGTTTTTATTATATTATTGTGTATTAATTTATATTTTAATATATTTAAATTATTTATCTCCATCTAGGGAGGGTAGAAAGGGAAAAAATTAAAAAGGTTTTAAATTATTAATGCCAAAGTTACCCATGCATATAACCTGTAAATAAAAGGCTATTAAATAAAAATTAAATTAAATTAAATTAAAAAATGGATTCTCCCTCACTTGAGGTTTGCAAGGAATGCTGGTATGCTTATAGAGGTGACATGATGTGTTGGACACTCAACTGTGACTCAAGATTTAATTTCAGATTCTACCTCAAATATATGCTAGCTATTTGTCCATAGGCAAGTCGTTTAACCACTGTTCTCCTCCCAAAACAGTTGGTGGAGCAGGGGAAAGAGCACTGGGCTTTAAAATAGCAAGACCTGAGTTCAAAACAAGCCTCAGACTTAAGTCACTTAAAAGTTGCTTCTTCAACTTTAAATAATGTTTCATCAACAGTGGGGCTATCTCCCAAGGTGTTTGTGATAATCAAATGAAATAATATTTATAAAATGCTTAATAAGTGAAAACCTGAAGCACTTAGCAAACTGTAAGGGAGCAATTATGGCATAGTGGACGGATAGCTCTCTGTCTTCAGTCACAAAGATCTGGGTTCAAACCTCCGCTCCAAACTGACTATAAGATCTTGGACAAGTCATTTCACCACGTGGTTTTCCAAACTCTTTTGTATGGCCATAAGTTGAAAAGACTACACCTAAAGAGACAGAAGGAGTTTGCTCAAACTGGGGATTCCTATAGCAAGGGAATCATATTCTCAAAATTGGAAGAAATTTCTTCCAATTTTGAGAATATGATTCTATCAAATGAGATTATATAACAAAGTATTTGGAAAATTGTCGGCTATTATCTGTGATTAAGAGAGAATAAACAAAACTAGCTTGGATTTGTTTGGTTTTTAATTTACTTTAGGGAGGATGAGGATGAGGAATTAGTTAAGATTTTATTAAAAAGATATTCAGGATTTAAAGAGTCATTTTGTTTGGGGTCAGGGATTTCCAGATTTGAAGAAGCAGAGGAGAAATCGAGACTCTAGTATAGACAGTTTTCTCCAAGAGTTTAGATGAGAAAGGGAGAAGATGTATGAGGATAACTAAAGGAGATGTTAGCTCTGGTGAAGGTTTCTTAAGGGAGAGGGGAGACATGGGTATGTTTATAAAATCAGAAAGGATTGCCACAGGGGAAAATTACAAAGGAGATGGAAGACAGGAGTCAAGATAAAGAAAAAGGAACTCATATCCTCCATTTTTAAGGTCGAGGGTGAAGCAAGGTTCTCTGGAAGAGATGTGAAGGGTACGTGAGAGGCTTGAGGAGAGAAGAAACATTTTGCATCCACCACTATAAGGGATGTTAAGGAAGAAAGAAAACTCGAAAGATTACAATGTGAATTTTTGAGATGTGAGAAGCCTTGTAGTTTGGGGTGTGAACAAGATTCTGCATCAAAGCCACATTTTGCTCACTCCTTCCCTCTCTACTCCTTTATCTTCATAGGTAAAAGACCGTCAGTGAAAAGGGCACTGGATTTAGGGTTAGAGAGTAAGGTTCTACCAAGCGCTGGCACTTACTACCTGTGTAAATTTGAACAAACCACTTCCCTCTCAGACCTCAGTTTCCTCATATGAAAAAAAAAAAATGAACGGACTGAACTCAGTGACTTCTAAGATCTCTTCCAGTTTTAAATCTATTATCCCTTGATCTAAAATTTATTATTGTTATTATTATTTTGCTGAGGCAATTGGGGTTAAGTGGCTTGCCCAGAATCACACAGTTAGGAAGTGTTAAATGTCTGAGATCAGATTTTAACTCAGATCCTCCTGACTTCAGGGCTGGTGCTCTATCCACTGTGCCATCTAGTTGCCTTCTAAAATTGATTATTGAATGACCAACCTATATACAAAAATGGGGATTAATTGAAACAATCAATCAAATTTCCCCATCCTACTTTAAGTAATTGATCAAAATGTTACACTTCTGATAAGTTCTCTTGATGAGACTATTTCATTCCATCAATCACCCATTGACTTTAGTAAGCATTCATAGAGTATGTTCAGCTAAACTTTTAGGATGATATTGCTTGGGGGGTGGGGAGCAGAAGGGTCAGAGTCCTAGATCTTGATCCAGGAAGCCCTGTAGACTTGGAAGGGTCTGGAGGACTTTGAATTTGCTGTCATTCTAGTGGTATCCTGGCTTCTTCTGCATTTGGAGCCAAGGACAGATGACAGATTTGGGACTCCACAAAGAACCCAGCAGACAAGTTACACTGTACTGAAGGGAAGGAACATCTGAAGGACTTCAGCACTATTTCAAATCATAAAGACAGCCTGAGATGCTGGCCCAAGATCTCAGAGCCAACCATAGATTCCTTGACAAATGATGGAGCCATTTTATTGGTGTGAATGGGAATTAGGATAATCAGCCTCAGCATTCATTCCTGATTGTGTGTATATTTTTACTTCCATTTTAATCTTATTAATTAGGATATTTTTTCTCATTATTCAGAAAAAGCTGGTAGAGGATCCCGAGCATTTCTCTGCATTTTCTTCTGATAGGAGTCAAAACAAAATTGTAAAACAGGCAAATTTTATTTTTAGTACCTTATTCCTTCCACCCTTCAGCCCTCCTCCCTTCCAGGATCACCCAAACAGGGAATTCAGCATTTGCAAGTGTTCTCTGTTCTCCCCTTCTCTCAAAATGAGCTTTTAGAGAACTTTTCATGTTCGGGAGACTACTTAAAGCATTCACATCTGACCATAATGACTAACTCTACCTTCACTTCCCTAATATCTTCCAGGGATGTGCATCATTCACCAGGAACAACTCATAAATCCAAATTAATTAGATTCTAATGGTAAAATTTCATGCATCAGTGATGGGCTGGGAGTGGATAGACATTTAAAGAATAGGAGGGTCTTCTCAGAACTTCTCCAGCCATATCTTGTGACTCATCTCAGTATTTGCAAAAAGGTATTTTCAAAAAAGAAAATCCTCTTTTAGTTTTCTCTCTCACACACAATAAAGAGATGAAATGGACAGGTCTGCACCCAAAACTGACTTACCTGAAGCTGCACATCTAATAAATAATGGAGCTGGAGCCCAAATCCCAGGTTTTCTGTTTCCAAACCCACTAATTTTTCAATCCCATTCCATGTTATACTGCTTTTCTGGTGAAAGGAATCACTACTAGAATTTTTAGCTCAGCTAAAAAGGAGTACTGAAGAGACTAGTGACTGGCTTATCTCTGGCAACATTGGAAATGATCAAGATCTTCTGGATAGAGAGAAGAGTCAAGTTTAAAGACATGCTTCCTGCAAGGACTTTTGCTGAAAACCTGCCAGAAACACAGAAGTTATTGAAAGATCCTAGAAGCATCTGTCTCCATGTAGGGGGCAAGGAGCAGGGTTAATTTTACCTCTGGGAAGTTAGAAGAAGCTACAGGGAGGTACTTACTGCTACTCTGAACTTTATTCTAATCATTGGTTGAGGGCTTAAAAATAATGGGACAATTTGGAAGAAAATGACTGCGCCATTTTTAGAATTCATAATGTTATTGTTAACTGGAGACATACCCAGAATTTCCATTCAATTCAACCTTTACTGACAGTGCTGGAAATACAAAGATAAAAATAAAATGGCCCTATTCTCAGGAAACTTACGTTCTCCTGGAAGATAGAACACATATACAAAGTAAATACAAAGTTACTTGAGTACAAAGTAGCACTAATGATTGGGGGAAAATAATTGTAAGAAAACAGATTTTAAGCTGCTACTTCCCACCCCACCCCCACCTCCCATTCTTCCCTCAGAATCTATCAATGGATATAATGTTCCAAAGGTTTAGGAGGGTCCAAAATCAAGATGCTTTGAACAACAATGATCACAATAAAAAAAAAAATCAATAACTATGTTTCAGAAAAGAAAGGGCAAGTCAGCTAAAAAAAAAAAAAAAACTTTGTGACTGCATAGGTAATGGATATTTTAAAGGACATGTACCAAATGTGAATGAGAAACACTTAATCCAAGATTAATAGTACAAGATAATCCAAGTTAAATTTAAATCTGCTTCAAAATAGCTCAAATGTATGATTTTGAGCATCAGGAAGATTAAAGGCATGGTTGAACTGAGAATTATTGTGGGAAAATGCATTTATTTACATTGTTGTCATTATAGGTACTGTTCTGGTTCTGCTTACTTCTCTCAATATCAGTTCATACAAGTTTTCTCATGTCTTTCTAAGTCCTGTTATTCAACATATTTATTGCACAATTATAATAACTAGCATTCACGTAGCATCTTAAGGTTTGCCAAACACTTACAAGTATTATCTCATTTATCTTCACAATCACCCTGGGAGGTAGGGAATATTATTATCTCTATTTCACAGGGAAAGAAATGGAAGCCCTGAGAGAAGGTAACTGATTTGCCCAAGACCACACACCTAGTATCTGAATGTGAACTCGTGACTTCCTAACTATGATTGTTTTTTCAATTATTTCAACTCTTTGTGACCCCATTTGAGGTTTTCTTGGCAAAAATATTAAAGTGGTTTGCCATTTCCTTCTCCATGATAATGGACTCCAATTATAATACTTTTATCTATTGTACCATTGCAGTTTATATAACCATTTCCCAATCAGTGGATTCCTACTTTGTTTCCTATTCTTTACCACTATTAAAAATTACCACAATGCATATTTTTGTTTTAGGTTCCTTGGGATTTTTATATTTGGGTATTCTCAAGTAGTAGGATGACTCAGAGTCTGAAAAGCTCAGTGACTTTTTTCACATAATTTCAAATGGTTTTCCAAAATGGTTGGACAATTTGCAATTCCACCAACAGTGTATTAGTATCTCTGTCTTTTTGCAGTCCCTCCAATATTGACTGTGATCATCTTTTTTCATCTTTCCAATTTTCTTTTTAAGTGTGAGGTAAAATCTCAAAGTTTTTTCCATTTTCTTTGCTCTCATTACTGGGGACATGGGATATTTTTTTTTCCCACATGGCTTGATAGTTTTCAATTTCCTCAATACAGACAACTGTTTCCTCAAAACCACATGTTTGAGCTTGCTACATTTTATCACACTTAATAAAAAGAAGAGAGCCAAGATCAGTGAGAAGGAAGCAGGTCATAAACATCTGAGCGCAAAAGATAGAATACAGTTGCTTCTCAAAGATTTGGCCTCAAAGGGAGACAATTATAGCATGAATGACCATGGAGAACAGGAGCACTGCTGTTCTCCTTGATTCTGCCAATGATTCTGAATGGGCTCAGTAGACTGTGTGAAAACAAAAATGATAGGGTAGGTCAGTATGACTGAAGAGACTAGCAGCTGAACACTGGGAGAATCCTTAGGAAAGCAGTTGCTTAGAAACATATATAAATCTTTTTTTAAACTGTTGTTAAATATCTTTGCTTTTCAAAATTGATATCTTAGACCAAACATTAAGCAACCAATGAATAAAACACTAAAAAAAGAATAGAT
Source organism: Sarcophilus harrisii (assembly GCF_902635505.1). Taxonomy (NCBI): domain Eukaryota; kingdom Metazoa; phylum Chordata; class Mammalia; order Dasyuromorphia; family Dasyuridae; genus Sarcophilus; species Sarcophilus harrisii. The sequence continues at coordinate 39,391,003 of NC_045428.1, read as the reverse complement.
AATAAATATTAAATAGGTAGATAAATAAATGTATGGATAGCTGGAAAAAGAAAGGAAGGAAGGAAGGAAGGAAGGAAGGAAGGAAGGAAGGAAGGAAGGAAGAAAGAAAGAAAGAAAGAAAGAAAGAAAGAAAGAAAGAAAGAAAGAAAGAAAGAAAAAGGAAGAAGGAAAGAAGGAAGGAAGTAGAAATAAATAAATAAATGGACAGATAGATAAGTAAATGGATAAACAAATCAATAAATAAGAAAATTACTTATCTACTTAGCATCTCTGCTTCACTGACAATAGTGACCAAAGAAGAAAAAGTTTATGAGTAAAAGAAATCAGGAAAAGTGAAGGGAATCATAACAGAATACAGCCTTATTATATCTATTCCACATAAAGTTATGAGTTAATCTATCATATTAGTAAGAGCAGTAACTTGTGTTTATGTAGCACTTCCAGTTTTGCAAAGCGCTCTACACATACATCATCAGCTTTGGCCCTCCCAACAATCCTGTGAGGGAATTGAGGACTACATATCTCCATTTTACTGATAAGAAAACTGAAAGCAAGATTAAGTAAAAACCAGGATCACAGGGCTAGTAAGGCCCAGAGTTTGATTTGCCCAAGGTGACACAATTAAGATCAAAGTCTGAGCAATAGCAGAGTCTGTTCTCTAAGGAAAAAAAAAAAGTTCTGCTGCCTGCCCCAGCACAGTATCCCTTCCATCCACACATCCCAGAATTCTCAGGCACAAGGGTTGCTATCTCTCAGGATATACAGATTATTTTTATCCATAATGCACCAGTTTTTGTTTTGTAGCAGCTCATATAATTACATTAGCTCTCCCTCCCTCCATAGTCACCCCCCAACTCATGTGTCTCTGTCTGTGTCTTTGTCTCTGATCTCTGTTTCCCCTGTCTTCCTTTTTCTGTCTACATGAAAGTAAGTTGCCGACTCAGAGGAAATAGATAAACTTCTATAGGAGATATCTCCTATATAATTCACTATATATATATTCATATATAGTGAATTATAATTCACTAACCATTCTTAGGCAGCCTCAGAAGCACTCACCCTACCATAGAAAGAGTACTTGCCTAGGAGTTAAAAAGTATTGGATTTGAACCCAGGCTCTGATACCTTTTTAGTTATGTGACCTCAGCAAATCACTTCACCTCCGTATTTAAACTGTGTAAACCTAAAAGGAATTGGGAGCTATCATTGTAATTTTTTTAGATGGATGGGCCTCTCAATCCCCCCAAAACTTTAACTCTAAGCTACACTGTAATTTCATGAGAAAAAATTCTTTTCCACTTCACATTCCCATTGGATGAAGCTTTTTCTCGAAATTTCCCTCCTATGGATTTGCACTGAGGTTCTGAGTAACCACTGCTTCCTTTAACTGTGTTTGTCATGTAGCAATGCTCTCTTGCTTTGGGGTGTGGAGAAGGAAGAGATATGTAGAATTTTTGCATAAATCTCCTAAAAATCCACATAGTTGTCTTCCAATGATTTCCCGGGGGTAGGGAGAGGACATAACAACCCAAAGAAGATACAAAATATTTTAAAATGAATTGGTGAAGTTCCATTTGCTGGCAAAGCCAGAACTAAGAATTTTTATGCCCAGTGCAAACAGTATTAAAAGTGACCTTTAACTGGAGGTCACAAATACTGCCCTATAAGTGGGGACAAAATTCTGAAATACTGGTATGAGGCTATTTCTGGGGAAGATATAAGAGGGAAATATAAGCAGTATGGGACAAAAAAAAAAAAAAAGAAAGAGATCATCCTAATCTACCAGAGGACTACAATCACTATCTGTGCCCATTAAAATCAATACCCTAAGGCAAAATTTCAGTTACCCCACCCTAGTTAAGATTGCTTACTAGCCACTTGGGACATTTATGGAATTTATCTCTAGGGAAAAATTTCCTTACCCTTATTTTTCCTTCTTCCCTTAGTCCCACCACTTCTAAAATCTTCAAAATTTAGACCACTCCAGTCCATGATAACTCCTTCCTAGAATTTCTTTGGAACTTTACACCTGTTCCACTCAACTGATAATCATTCTTTCATTCATTGGTTCTAGGGCATTTACTGTATACCATTCATAAGGCGCTATGCTAAGTGCTGAGAGAAATACAAAACACTGAAAAAAATCAGATCTACCTCCTGGCAGAAGGATGATAGATTGAAAAGGCAGAATGAGGCTGTGGGGGCATAATCAATATGAGAATTTGTTTTTTGTGCTAAATAGTTTCAATATAAGCATTTGGGGTTTTTTTATTATTACCCAATGGGGAAAGAAAGTAGGGGAGAAAGAAAAAAAACCTTATAAAAAATTAATACTTCAGGGAAAAATCCCTACCTCAAGCAACTCTAGTAGAGTTTGAATTTAATTTGACTTCAGAAAATCTGTGTTCAGGTTCTGGCTCTGACACTTCTTAGCTACGTATCTGTGGCTAAATCATGTCATCTCACTGAACTTCAGGGGACTCCTGGGTAAAATGAGATTATAATGTCTATCCTTATTATCTCAAGGAGATGATGTGAGAGAAACATAAGACTTAAAGCCCAATAGAATTGGCAATTATTATCATTGCCATTTGATGAGAATAAGTCTTGCCTTTCTATGACATTCTATGCTTTTTTGTGTCTAGGTCAACTTTTAAACGAAACTCCCATTAAGCACTGGGCTACATCAAAGTGGCATAAAATCCAGGATTAAGGAAGTGAAAAGTACATTGTATTTTGATCTGGTCTGACGAATCCAGGAGTATTGTGTTCAGCTCTTGGTATCAGTATTTGGGGAGGACATTGATAAGAAATAATCAGGATGGTGAAGGATCTTGAGCCAATTCCATGAGAGGATTGATTGAAAGAACAAGTATTGTTTAACTTAAACAAGAGAAGACTCAGAGGGGATATAATTATCTTCAAGTGTTTGGAGGATTTTCCCTCTCATCCCCAAAAAACAGAATTGCAAAGAAGTATTTTGAACAGGCTTCAGGAAAAATTTCCCAATAACTAGAGCTTGCAGTGTTGGCAATCCTGGGGGATGGTCAATTCCTCCTCATTGGAGTTCTTCAGATAGAGGCCAGATGACCATTTCTTAAGCGTGAGGAGTTTATCATTCATGTACTGGTTGAACTATATGGTGTCTGGTGTCCCTTCTAACTCTGACCTTCTGGGAATTCTTTGAGAGCTTAAGAACATGATCAAGACCAAGAGGAAGCCAAGGAATCAACAAATTTCCAGTAGTTCAGAATAGCATTTTTGAAAATTGTCTTGCTTTGTGTCTGCCTTCACTGTTCATTGTTTCTTTGAAGAGACATCCTTCTTTGGGCAATAACATTGAAAGTTTGGCCTTGATTCCTACCAGATGTCAGCTTGAATCTGCTCTCCTTAATCTTAGTTTCCTGTTCTCTTTGGTCATCTTACCCCATTTAGCAGTTCATATCTATTAGTGGACACCCACCCATTAAAACCTCAAAGTTCCTTTACATGTACATACTGAAGAATTCTTTCTTGGTCTCTCCATAAGAATCATATTAAAAAAGCATCTATATTCTTCTGTAGGACTCTATTGAGATTTCCAGTATCTCATTATGTCACAAGAGCTTTTGTTTCCTCAAGGTAAAAAAAAAAAAAAAAAAAAAACACAAAACAACAGAAACTCACATTACTGCCCTTTCTATTCTGCTGTCACAATACCAGCAGTGGGCGAGTCGCAATGCTGAGGAAACAATGATAGCATGGATTGTTTCCCATGAAAATGTGGTACCTAATTATTGTTTTGAGGGCCAGTTAATGAGTGGTGCCCGTAGGTGACTGAACACACTTTGGGCCAGAAGGCCAGAGGAGAAAGAATGAGTGAGTCTATTTAGTAACATTGTTTGTAGGTGCTTTCAGGAGGCAACCTCCCTAGAAATCCCACCCCACCCACAGCTCATTCTCATGGGCCTGAACAATGGTCTGAGGATGACTCTAACAAGGTGGTGGGGGCTCAGCCATTCACAAAGTCTAGACGGAGTTTGCTATAGATCAGCTCTCATTCAACTCAGCAGTGAACCAGAACAGAAAAACTTTCATGGTATTTATGTACCTTCTTCGGGAGGAAAATCTTAGCAAATAAAACATTTAAGCAAAGGGAACTCTTTTTTGTGAAGTGGGATCAACCTGAGCTCTAAATCTCCCAGTAAAACTATATATAATATCATTTTGTGTCATTCCCTAACCTTGACATTTCCTTTGGGGTTTGGATTCAAAAGATCATAGGAAAGGTTCTAATCTAGTCTCCTTATTCATCAAGAAGGAAACTGAGGCCCAGTGTGGCTAAGGAATTTGCCCCCAAAAAGACAAGTAGTAAGTGTCAGAGACTAAATCTAAACTCAAATCCACTGACTCCAAATTAAGTTCACATTCTATAGTACCTCCCAGATGGAAGGACAAAAGTAGATAGCATTAGGATTGTCAAAGAAAACTACATTTGGAATGAAAAGGCTAGTGTGTAAATATTTGGACAAGATGATTCCCCTTTCTTGACTTCAACTTCCTCATCAGTGAAATCCAGGGGATTAGACTAGATCATCATTAAAGTCCCTTCCTGCTATAATTCCAGAGAACTCAGCTACCAGATTGATATTGGTAAAATACCAATCTTATCATGCTGTTTCCCACTCAAAAATCTTTAGTAGCTCCTCATTTCCTCTAGTATAAGATTCAGATTCTTTAAACTCATCTGAAAACTATGGGTCTCAAAGTACTCATCTGGCAACTTTGAAACCTAGAATTACCTTTTCAGTCTTATTTCATGTTATTCAGTTTTGATGTATTCTCTACTCCAAGTCAACTAACCCATTAGTTCTTTGTTCATATGTTCTTTTCCTATGATCCATGCCTTTGCACAGATAACCCAGCACATATACTACTGCACTCCCTCCTTCTCTCTACATAGCACAATCCCTATCGTCCTTCAGTGCGTAACTTGTGAGCAACTTTTTACATGAAGTCTTTCCCAATTGCCAAAATTGTTGGGTGTCTCTCTCTCTGAAAATATTCTATATTTACTTATCCATGTTCATGTTGTCTCTTTTCAATAGCACATCAGTTCCTAGATGGTAACATAATGCCTTGTACAAATGAGACACTTCATAAATGGTTGTTGGATTGAATTAGAATAAACCTCTCTACCTTGATTACTCTCCCAAATTTCCCCAGTCCCAAACATTTAGATCATGCAAGGTCATTTTAATAGCAGAATAATGTCCTTTTAATACTTTAAAGCCATCATGTCCTGCCGCAAATATGGGCACTAGTCCAAAAATTTATTTTTTTAATAATTAAACTAGTGATCAACAGCCTGTGAAAAAGAAATGTTTCAGAAAAAGAATATGAATTCACAATCATATCAGATCCCATTGTTCCAAGGGGATGCTGGGTTGTCTCCAGGATAATTTATTTTCAATCTGGAAATGTCATTTCATGAGCAACAGGAACTCAAAATGGAAAATCCCTCTACCAATTCAAATTAGCAACTTGCCTACAATTTATAGTCTTAGAGAGTTATCTGAAGGCACTGAGTGATTAAGTAACTTTCCCAGAGTCAAACAGCTAACGTGTGTCACAGGTTGGATGTGAACCCAGCATCTTCAATACTGGATTTCTATCAAAAAAAAAAAAAAATTGTGACAATCTCTCTCCAGAATGACCAACATAAAATGATTGAAAAGGAAGAGTCAACCAGATTCATTGACTCATTGATTCATTGTCAACACATAAAAGGTTTGGCCAATTTTTTCCCATTAAATTGGATAACGAACCCGGGTTTTCAGTGGCAATGTCAACAGATTTCAGCTTTCAGAAAGTGCTTTCAAGATAGACATACTTCAATGATAGAGCTGTCTGTCATCTACCTCCTCTGGAATCAACCTCATTAAGGAGAGGCTTATCACTGAAAGAATGATCAGTAAATTATGGAATTTTGGGGTCCACAGAAATTCACAAGATTGTCTCATGCTATATAGATGGATGGCAACTTGCAACCATGGAGAGATGTCCCATATTGAGGAAACCATGTCTCTGAAGACTTGATGACATGTAGAATGATATCACAACATGAAAATGAAATATGATGGATATCCTCATTGAATAAAAATTTCAATATTAATGAACCAAGGTAATAAAATAGCTACCAAATTGGAATTTATGATATGAGATGGATAGAAGCATAAGTGGAAATTTTGGGCACAGGGCAAGTGAGGTGAGATGCCTCCGTTTATTTGGAGAAAGAGAACAGGAGAGAATGTAGGGCAGCACTGCGGCTACAAAAGCTGAGAGGGAGGGAGGGGTTCAGCCACTAAATCCCAAGAGAGTAGAGGCAACACTAGCTAAAATCTCCCTATTTTAATTAGTTAATCTTGCTAACTAGAGGCTAAGCTCAGTTTTTTCTATGCTCCTAAAATACTGAAACTGCTGCTAGCACCCCTATAAATTTTTTTTACCCTGTGTCGAAGTTTGGTTCCTTCCACCTAGTTGTGATTCCAGGAACTGTTTCAAATATTACTTTAAAGGTGAATAAATCCACATACTTGGAACAGGCATCATAGTTGTAGCCAAATATATACCTCTTGGACACATCTCTAACCCATTTGGATAGGGGCACATGTAAACAGTGGGTTATCAGAGGAGCTTAAAATTCTAATTTGTTGAAGGAAGTAATAGGAGAGAGTCTAGTCATTCTATTATTACCTTTAAAAGGATATAGTCTGAAGGAGCTCCCACAGAGCTTATAAAATTCATAATCTTATCCACTGAGATATGATGTTTGAGGCAGGAGCAAGGACCCTGCAAAAGGAGTAGGAGGTATACTTGTTGAAACTTCTTGAACTGCATTTTGGATTTTTCCACAACTTTGTTTTCTTCTGAATACCGTCAAACCAATTCATTTGTTGTCAAATGTTCACTTTTCAAGTGAAATGACAGTGGTACGGTCAAATTGATGAAGACCTTGTTTATCTTAGCATTGGGTCTTCCTTTGTAGATTTTGTGTGCAGTCTGGGTTGGTAGACTAATTCATTATTCACAAGATGACACTGACACTGATTTTTCCTTTATTAGGGAAATGTAATTAATATAAACTATTAGGAGAAAGGAGTATGTAAAAACTAGATTAAAAGATGAATCACTTTTACCACTTTTATCATATTGCTTCCTATTTAAAATCTTTCAGTGACTCCCTACTGCCTATAACTGGAAACCTAAATAATCTATTCTATTCTGCCATTCAAGACTCTCTGTAATCAGACCCCTTCTTCCTTTTCCTAATTGACCTTCCATTTTTCCCTTATATTTGTTCAAATTTTTAATTCTTTGTCTCATAAATCAGCAAACTCCCCTCACTGGAAGTCTTCAACAGAAACAGGATGGTTTCTGGCAGGAATTTTGCTACTAAGATTCTTGCTTCAGACATGAGTTGGATTGGGGCCCTTCCAACTCTCGATTTGATGAGACTATGAAACTTTTATTCCTGGCATGCTGGACTACTTACTGGTCTTCCTATTCCAAGCCATTTTAAGCTTTCCTACCTCCATATCTTTTTTCATGCTACTCTGAATGACTTCTACCTACTCTTTACTTTTCCCAATCATAATTGTTCATCAAGACCCAATTCAAGTCTCATCTCTTCCAGGAAGTCTCCTTGGATGCTCTCAAGCCAAAAGAACCTCTCTTTCCTCTGAAATTGAACTTAGTTGCCTTTTTTTTGGGGGGGAAGGGCATTCTTCTAGCATTTATCACCTGTTATTTACATAGTATATTACATATACCTAATATAACATATGTTTATATCATCTCCCCCACCTAAACTGTCATCTTCTTGAGAAGCTTATATCCAAACTAACAGAAATCATATGATTATCTTAATAGATGCAGAAAAAACATTTGACAAAATCCAACACCCATTCCCATTAAAAACACTAGAGAGCATAGGAATAAAGGGAGTTTTCCTTAAAAAAAAATAAAGGGAGTTTTTCTTAAAAGTAGCATCTATTTAAAACTCTCAGCAAGCATCATATGTAATGGGGATAAACTAGAATCATTTCCAATAAGATCAGGGGTGAAAAAAGGTTGCTTGCTATCACCATTATTATTCAAGATTGTATTAGAAATATTGGCTTTAGCAATAAGAGAAGAAAAAGAAATTAAAGGAATTGGCGTAGATAATGAGGAAACCAAATTATCACTCTTGGCAAATAATATGATCGTATACTTAGAAAATCCTAGAGAATCAACTAAAAAAGTATGAAAATGGAGGTTATATGATTTAATCATTTTTATACACTTGGCAAAAAATAGCCTTTGCAGAGTCGAAGAATTTGAGAGTTAAAGGGAAAATCAATCCATATCTGCAAAAAAAAAAATAATAATAATAAAAAATACCTTCAGTCTTTTCATCTGTAAAACATTTACAAATACTGCTAAATGATCATTTCTCCTTTACTTAAAGCCCTCCAGGGAAGGAGGATCCTATTTTTGGATAGCTCTAATTATTAGGAAGGGCTCCTTAACAAAAACTTAAATCTGTCTTTGAAACTGCTATCCAGTTCTCCTAGTTCTGTCCTCTGGGACCAAGCAGAATAAGATTAATTTTCCTTCCATATAACAATATTTTTAAAATTTTGGAATCAGTTCTCATGACACACATCCCCATACTCTCCACTAAGCCTTCTCTTCTTCAGGTTAGCCATCCCCATTTATTTCAATTGATCCTCACATGGCACAATCTTCAATCTCATCACCCCTCTGATTACCCTTCCCTGGATGATCTCCAGTTGACCAATGTCCTGCCTAAGGCATGGTGGCCAAGAATCGTGAGCCAATCTGGGCATAATTCAGAGAAATCATTACCTGTCTAATCACAGAGGGACTATTACCTTTCTAATCAATCAACAAGTATTTATTAAACACCTGCTATGTGCCAGACACTGAGCTGTGTGCCAGGGATACAACTACAAAAAATGAAACATTCCCTACTCTCAATTAGTTTACATGCTAATGAAGAAGTGACAAATACATATTAAAAGGTACATTGCGTAAATATAAAAGGAATGAATGCAAATACACACAGATAGAACTTAAATGCACAATAGTTTGGGAAGGAAGGCCCTGGTAGAAGTCTTCATGAAGATGGTACCTCAGCTTTCTTTTAAAGAAGAGAAAGAAAGTCTTATTTTTGATGTAGAAGTAAAGGGAGAAGTGCATTCTAGACATGGGGGAGAATCAATACAAAGTATAGAGATATGAGATAGATTGTCATATGTGAGGAACAGAGAGAAATTTGGTCAAGCTGAATAATTAAGTACAGGACTGAGAGTCATGTCCAATGGCCTAGAAATGTAGGTTGGGTTTACAAGTATCTTTGTGTAAAATACCCAGATATTCAATATTTTTGTTCACCATCTCACCTGGTTATTCCATGCTGAGCTTCCCATCATCTAATACCTCCAGATCATTTCTATAGGAACTATTATCCATCCAAGTCTTCCCCACCTTTTCTTTGTGAAGTTGATTTTTTGAATCCAATCAGGGGACTTTACATTTATTAAATTTTATCTGAAGCATTCAATAAAGATTTGTTGATTGAAAGATGGAAAAGGGCTGGCATCCTTTGTTAATAGTCTAAAAAACAACTATTTACACTTTTGCTTAAACCAGAACTACTTTTTTAAATAATGTGGTTCAAGTCACATCAAGCAAAGGTGATAAATGAGACTAGATTAGAGTAATTGATTACCTTAGGTCTGCTGACAGTTCCTTGTTTGACTTTTAAAAAAAAAAGAGCTGCTGCTTCTTTGAGTTGCAATACCAGACTCATTATATTGACATGGCCACTCTACTCTGCCTTATCTGAAAATAAATTCCTTTGCTAATGTGTTTTTTTGAAATGAGAAGCCTCCCCCCACTTAGGAGCCACAATACGACTGATCTCACCCGTTGTCAGTCAGTGAGCAAAATATGATTTGGGTGGGATGGAGGGCTGGCATTATGCAAAATTAAAATCCATGCAGCAATTCAGAACATGACAGCAAGCCTTTAGAAAGAGATTTCCCCTTTATCCTCCACAAGGAAAGCCTTTGAGGAGAGAGGTTTCCTAATTGTTCTAGGAAGGCATTTGGTACATCCAGGTGAAGGCCTCAGAGAGGTTCCTAATGCTTTCCTCTTCATTGTTCCATTGGAGGATTGAAGCTTCCCCCTTCTTTGGGTTCTGCCTTCAGCAGCTTAAGGGGACTGGCCCCCGAAGCGCTGTTTTTGTAGCCTACATGCTACATCATGCAGAGCGGGGAGATCCTCGGAGATCTCCTCCCTCTCAGACAGTCAGATGCTAAAGCAAACAGCACGGGGGGCATGGCAGCCCACACACCTGTAGGACACCTACCTTTCAAGCATCAACACGTGTCAAAAAGGGTTTAAGATTGGTTCAAACAAATAGATTCCTGTGATTAGAATGCTTTAATTCTCTCTCTCTCTCTCTCTCCCTTTTCCTCTCTCTCTCTCTCTCTCTCTCTCTCTCTCTCTCTCTCTCTCTCACACACACACACACACACACACACACACACACACACATTTCTATAGGTTTATAAGTAAGCAGAGAAACCCTCATCTTAGATGTATGAGAGCAACAGGAGGAAAGTATTACAGTTGCCTCCCTAGCATTGCTGCAGAGAGAAACTAAAGGGTTCCAATCCCTCCTTGGGCTGACATTGATTAAAAAGTTAGGAGAAAGTAGTGGCACTTAACATTTCTTTGGTTTTTAAGTTTTTTAAAGCACATTTCCAGATTATCTCATTTGAGCCTCAACCTACAGTTTAGAGATGATGAAGGAACTGAGTCTTATGAAGATTAAATAATCTGCCCATAGTGACAAGGTTTAGCCTCCAAACCCAAGCTCTGATTCCAGTACTAGCATATTTTGCAGTTTTGAGAGCATGTCTCCCGATCTTGCCCACACTAGAGTTATAGCAGCCACTCATGAACAAAACCCAATACTGTTTGGCATGGACATTTTAACTGTTCCATAGCTTGGACCTTGACCACTTTGCCCATTTTTAGAAAGAAAGGAAGGAGGAAGAAAAGGAGGGAGGGAGGGAAGGAAGGAAGGAAGGAAGGAAGGAAGGAAGGAAGGAAGGAAGGAAGGAAGGAAGGAAGGAAGGAAGGAAGGAAGGAAGGAAGGAGGGATTGAAGGGAGAGAGGAAGAGAGAGATGGAGGGAGGTAGAAAAAAGGAAGGAGGGACCTACTATGTGTTAGATACTGTGTCAATCATGTGAATCATGATTATTGATCCTCACAATACCCCTTGGAGGTAGGTGCTATTATTATCCCTATTTTACAATTGGGGAAACAGAGTACCTTGCCCAAGGTGACATAGCTAGTAAGTATCTGAGACTAGATTTGGACTTGGATCTTCTACTTTTACTACAGGTTCTCTTAGTTACCCACTCTTACACTGCCTATGACTCCGCTGATCCAGATCTCAGTGCCCATGCCCAATTAGTGCAGAACTCAGTGTCCATGCCCAATGAACTTTAGACCAAGTGCAGAACCCTGGAAATTAAAGGATTCACCAGCCTTGGCTTCTCAGCAGCAAAGATTAGAGAAGTTCATCATCACATCTGGCTTCCAGCAGTCTTTTTTTATACCAGAGTGCTTCATTGAACAACAATTAAAAGGACTATTATTTATTATTTTATAGTTCACAGTTCTATAATGCAAGACATTTGACATATATTATCTCATTAAGCTTGAGAAATACATTGCAGATCTTTGATATGATTACAATATAATCAAAAGGGCCATTTTGCTTTTGTTGTCTTTGTTTTGGGGTTTTTTTGATATTTTGTTTTGAAAAATAAGTGAAACCTTTTATGACATATTCTTTGTCAGAATGAGAGTACTGGGCAAGTTAAATTTTAAAAATCAAAACCCAATAAAAAAAATTACTTTCTATTCTACTCTACTATGCTTTCTGTTCTCTATCCATGCTGCCCTAGAGATGAACCAGGATTAAGTAGAGTCTTTATTGGTCCAAAAAAGACTCAATTAACTTAACTGTCCCAAAGCTGTCCCAATGATGAAAATTCTCCTGTTCATTCCTGAAGTGCATTTGAATTCAATGAATTTAATTAGATTTCCAATGAAAGCTTGTTGGCTCAATACTGTACTGTCTGAAATCATCAAGTACCTAGACAAAAACTTATTTAAGTTGCCCTGTCTTTGAGATCTTTAGAAAAGGTTGACACTGGATTCACCTTGGCATTTTCCACCTTTAAACTGACAGTATAAAGAGAACTACTTCTGTTACTCTGTGTAAGGCAAGAAAACTTTCTCCAAATAACTAATAAAAAAGAGTTAAACAAATTGAAATAGCTCTGCAGTTTTTACATTGCATCCTGCAAACAAGTAAACATTACCAAAAATGGGAAATATCATTATGGGAGAGATTGCAGGAGTCAGGCAGGCTAATTCATTATTGGTGGAACAGTGCATTAGTTTAGTCATTCAGGATCTCTATTTGTTTGATAAAAATCATCTAAATTTTTCCTACTTTTGCACCTAGTGATTCCATTGCTGGGCATACAATCCTAGGAGGACAAAGACAGAAACAAAGGTCCAATGTATGTCAAAAAAAAAAAAATCATAACACCTTGTGTGTTAGGAAAGAACTATAAAAGAACTGGGGAAAGGCTAAATAAATTGTAGTATGTAAAAGTAATGGGATATTATTATGATCTTGGATGATAGCTTTACTTGGGAGAGACCTCAGAGGTCATATAGTTTAACCCTTCAAAAACTAAGGCCCAGGAAAACCCAGTGACTTGTTACTACACGGGTAGTAAGCATCAGAAGAGGGATTTAAAGATAGGACATGACTCCAAAGCCACCATCCTTTCCATTACAAACTATCCAGTAAGAATTGATAAATACAAAGAATCCAGATAAACATGGGAAGAATTCTATAAAAAACTTATCAAAGTAAAACTAACAGAATGAAAAAAGCAATTATATACAATAATCACAACAGTATAAATGAAAAGATCTCTAAAAGGAAGTCAAAGCTGAAAACTGAATAGTTGAAAAAACAAATAATGGACCTGGAGAATAGTAGATAATTAAATAACCTCTTTCATCTGTCAGAGAGGTAGGAGAACATTTCATACATTGTCAGATATGGTCACAACATTAGAGGTTTTTGCTTAACTAGTTTTAATTATTACAGGAGTTGATTGGGAGGGGGAAGGAATCATAGAGAACATGTAATATTCCAGAAATGGTTGTGATAGATAAACAAAAAAACATTAATAATACTTTCTTGGGGGGAGAAAGAGGGAGAAGGGAGAAAGAGATAGAAAAGAAAGAGAGAGACAGAAAAGAGAGAGAGAGAAAGAGAGAGAGAGAGAAAGAGAAAGAGAGAGAGGAAAAAGTTCCTAAAATCTAATTGAGTCTGCAGAGAGTTCAGTAAAGTAAGGAGATATTCTAAAACTGTAACAGTCAACATCCTTGTTTCCACAATACAACTCTCTCTCTTTTTGTAAGCTACTTTGCAATCCATCTGTAAACATTTATTAAATATCTACTATGTGCCAGATACTGTGCTGAGAACAAATTATTATTTATGCTGGGTTTTGGTTGTGGAACTCTTGTAAGGACCCTTGAACTTTAGGGAGAAGCAGAATTTATTGGAAAGAAGAATGGGAATTTCCTATATTGAAGATGAAGGATAGTAAGCCAAACTTTCAAAAAGGTACCCAGATGTGCCCTTAGAGAAGCTTTCTGAGGTTGTACCTGCTGGAGAAGAAATTGAGAGTCTGGCCCTTTGCCTAAAAGTCTTTTGGGGAACTTCATACCTAGCAAAGCATTGCTATTGTGTGTTTGGGAGAGTGTGAAAACCCAGAAATAAGTATTCGAGACAGCATGATAACTGCTGCTCCCCACAGAATGAAGATTTCTGGAGGTCAGTTGTGGGGCTCATAACTTAAGGATATTAATGAGATAGTGTTCAGGAGAGTGAAACTCGAATGGGGCAAGTTGCTTTCAACCCATGCTATATGGGATCAGTTAAAAAATCTGGGTGTTTTATTTGGAAAAGCGAAGATGCTGACAGGACAAGATTATTGCCATCATCATCTTTATTATTACTATTAAAATAGTACTTTGACCAGAGTTGTGCTGGAGCTGGCTCATACAGGCTCCCCAAAACCAGGGTTTTTTATTTTAAGTGTGAAGATATGCACCCCAGAAATCATCAAATCATGATTTGCCTTATTCTTTCATTAATATTCTAGGTCAGAAATGTCAAAATACTAGTCCATTAAGCCTACAACACTCCCGAGGGCATTGGAAGCAGATTTATTTGTAATTTCTAAGCAAATTTAATATGTTGATTGCCAATTTTTAAAAAGAAGTAGTTAAACACAGTAGTTTTCAAGGTCAATATGTGACTGCAGGAATCCTTATGCATGGTATAATGACCCCCCAATTTCTCTTTGAGTTACTGGTCTCAACTTAAGAAACTCATAGAAAAAAAAAGTTAAGAATGCATATCAAAGTTTAAAATGTGCAAGGTATTTCACAGAAGTTATCACTAAATATTTCCCAGCATGCCCCAGGCTTTACATGTTATCTCAAAGTGCTTTACATACTTATCTTATTTGATCTTTACAACTGCCCTGAGATGTAGGTGTTGCTGTCATTTCCATTTTTACTGAGGAATCTATGGCAGACAGAAATTAAGTGACTTCTCTAAGGTCACACAGCAAGTAATTGCCTGAGATGATATTTGAATCCATGTCTAACTATAATATTCTATCTGCTGTGCAACCTGGCTGCCACCTGGCAGGAAAAAAATTGCCCCATTGCAGTTGCCCCAAAATAGATGGGACTCTTCAAATGGTGGTAGGTTTCCCTTCCTTGAACATCTCCCAGAAGAAGTTAGATGAGCCCTCTTCAGGGATGCCCAGAATTTGGCATAAAGTAGGAGATTAATATTTGTTGATGGATTGATACGTTTTACATGCATATATACCTATTCACAAATATACACATATATATAGGATTATGTTCATGTACACATATAGGATTCCTTTGATGTGGGAGTTGGACTGCAGTAGTGCTGAGATCCCTGCCTACTCTGGGATTTGCAGATTCAAGATACAAAATGCCATTTTGGAATGAACCTTGTCATTGGTCACTTTTGTCATAAAAAAAAAAAAAAACTAAAACATAAAACAAACCAGATGTGTGTTCAATCAATGATAACAATTTATTTTCTTTCCTTGGATATTAAACTTGTACCATCAAGGAATATTTTTCCACCTTACTTTTCAAAGCCTTTTTGCTGGATAGATTATAAAATAAAGGGTTTTTTTTGAGGGGGAGGTTTGGTCATATCACAATGATTGGGTTCTTTTCGTTGGGAAAAAATATAGTAGAAGCCTGTTTACTTAGCTATCCTTGCCCATATCATAACTACTATTTAAAATTGTTTCCTTTTTAGTATTCGGAATAGTAACTTGCCTTTCTCACACTTTATGGCCAGAACAATGAACTTCAGGAAAGGGGAAGCTATGAGTCAAGGGATTGGATTGAGGAGGCAGCGTTCTGTTGTGAATAGATTCAGACAGGACCTCCTCAATTCAAAACTGACTTATCCCTCAAGAATAGGCAGCCTTTCCTCTGGATCTAATTTAGAGTTTTTAATTCAGAAGATAGTGTCTTTAACTCTTATGGCGTGCTGAGGAGTGGATTATAGAGATTTCAGCCAAAAGACAGAGAGAGAGAGAAAGAGAGAGAGAGAGAGAGAGAGAGAGAGAGAGAGAGAGAGAGAGAGAGAGAGAGAATTAACTACAGATCTTATCAAATCCTAAATATTGAAAACTACCTAAGGTTAGATCTTCTGTTCAGTCTTTGAATTCTTTCTCCCCTTTGAATCTTTCTTTCTGATGGGAAGGGCAACAAATGAAACAAATGCTCCTCTCTTCTATCAGAACTAGATATGGTCTCTCTCTGGGTTTCTGAGTCTCTGTGTCTCTGTCTCTTTCTGTCTCTGTGTATCTGTTTTTCTCTCTCATTTCTCAACAAGATAAAACCAACTAAAGCTAAGCAAAGTTAATTTAATCCTATTTGTCGGAATTTGTGTGCATCTTTGCCCTTAGTATTAATTATGAAAATTGTATTACTATAGGGAGGAACTTTAGAAATCATCTAATTTAACCTCATTCTACAGATGAGGAAATAAAAGACCCAAAGAGTTGAAGTGACTGACTTGCCCAAAGTTTAAAAGTGCTAATAGTAACTAACATTTACATTGTCCTTTATGGTTTTCAAAGCTCTGTTCATACATTTATCTCATTTGACCAACTTATTAAGGTTGATTCAGATGAATTTGCATGTTTTAACTGAGCCAGAATAACTCTCAAAGTCCAAAAGCTTTCAAGTTCTTATCAAACACCTTTCTCCATGCTCTCTGGCAAAGCTGCCTGTTTATCTGGAAGGACTCAGTCAGCCATGCATCCTGTTGACCTCTGCTTAAAAATCTTGAGAGTCACCGGCCAGGAAGAAGGTCACAGCTTTTTAGGTTCTTGACTAGTGTTATCCACTAGGGCCACAGGTACAGTTTTAATGAGAGTCATGCTTTTGAAATTATATTTTCATAAAAATTAAATAATTACTGGCTTCTATATCAAGTTTTTAACTTTGAAAATCATTTTGTAGATGTTATATCTATAATAATAGATATAACATCACATATTATATATAGAATTATAACAAAAATTATTATCCTTATTTTACAGAATTGAGGAAACTGAGATTTGGAGAGGTTAAATGCTTTGCTGATGGCCACATAGTTAATAAATGGAGGTTTGGGATCACAGGGTCAATTGATCAATAATGATCATGCATTTATTAAGTGCTTACTCCTTGCCAGACACTGTCCTAGGTACTAGAAATACAAAGGCAAAAGTGAAATAGTATGTGATCTCAAAGAGCTTAACATCTACCCAGGGAAACAACATGAACAGATGTGTGTGTGTGTGTGTGTGTGTGTGTGTGGGCATAATGTATACACACACATATATACAAAAAGTAAATATGTAAATATAAGATGAATTGAGGGGAAGACATTGAGATAGGAAAATCAAAAAACACTTAATACAAAAGATAATGCTTAAATTGGGCTTTGAAGACCACAGGTTTAGATCTGGAAGAGGCTTCAGTGGTCATCAAATATAATACTTATGTTATTAATGAGGAAACTAGGGCTGACAGAGGTTGTATGTGAACTCGGGTCTCTTCTGCCTCCAAGACTCTTCATGCAGTGAAATTTCTTGTGGAAGTACTGTGTGCTCCAATTTCTGTTCATCCATTCTTGGGAGGAAGAGATTTTTAAAAAGCAAATAACTTTGTAAATGTTTTTTATTTAACTATCTTCCCTTTTAATAGTTGCTCCAGCCAAGTTGACTCCACTTTCCTTTTTTGTTGGAAAAAGCTATCTCCAAATGCCCTGAAATGAATATAGAATATTACGTCTTTAACAGCTGGGATTATTTTATTATTGTCTCCGTGTCCCTAATGTCTAGGATAAAAACTCAACATAAAGCACACATTCAACCATTTAATTAATTAATGCTGGTCAATTGTTGAATTGCTTAGTTGGTTAATTGATTAAATTGAACCCAAAACCTAACAAAATACACTCAAATCTCTTTGATGATCTCAAGACTCCTTCCATCAGTATTATACATCTAGTATAGCCAGTTAAATAATGAATAGACATGGCAACATTGCCCTCTCACCCTTATATTTTTCTGATTTCCTCTTTTTAATTTTTTTTAATTTCCTCTTTTTTAATGCGAGCTAGAGTTTTATAGTATCCGATCCCAGACCCTGCTCTAGGAGGTGAGATCAATTTTTACAACTTATTCTTCACTCAAAACAAACATTTCCTCTGCTGTTTGTCTCAAGCTTAGGAGACTTACTTTCTTTGAAAAATAGCATTCAAATAAAAAGTTCATGGCTGTGTATTTTCTTAACAGCTGGCCCTCTGGAAAAAGCATAACCAAGACTGGGGCTCTCTGAGGTCTCCATACATCCAGGTGCCCTAAGGCAAAGAGAGGAGCTTCAAGACTTGGCATCAAATAAAGTAAATAAATGCTAATTGTAGTACACCCTTTTAAATCAGAGATTGATCCTCTTTGGGCACTGGAGCCGGTGGCTTTCTTTTGAAGCCTGAGTGAATTTGTCCCAAGTTACTTGGCCCCAGGCAAAAGGCTGCTTCCTCCTTTGCCTGTACAGATCCCCAAAGCTGTATATCTTAGCCCTGGTGTTAGCTTACCTGTCCTCCAGAAAAACCATCCTGGGCATGGCAGGGAGCCAGGGTTCCCATGCATCAGTTCAGTTAAATGTTTTGTTTTGTTTTGTTTAAAAAATGGATAGCACAACTTATATGTCTATAGTACTGAAGTCAGGTTCAGACAATGCTAGTCTGTGAGGGTTAAATGGCAGGTAAGGAGATACAGTGAACAGAATATTAGACTAGGTCCCAGTAAGATTTAAGTTTAAATTCTGCCTCTGAAACTTATTTAGCAACATGACTCTAGACAAACCTGAGTGTCCTTATCTCTAAAATGGGCATAATTGCACCTGTAGTACTCACCTCTGGCCCAAAACAATCAACGAGCATTTGTGAAGCATCTGTTTATATGCCAGGCACTGTGCCAAACTATGGGGGTATACAAAGAACAAAGGGAAACAGTCCTTCCTCTCAAACAGCTTACATTCTAATAGGAGAAAAACCATGTACATGGGTAATTATTTACAAAATGATTGAAAATCCAATAGATTTGTGATGGAGAGAGCCGTCTGCATCCAAAGAGAGGACTATGGAGACTGAATGTGGATCAAAACATAGTATTTTCACCTTTTTTGTTGTTTGCTTGCTTTTTTTTTTCCCTTTCTCGTTTTTTTCCTTTTTTTGATCTGGTTTTTCTTGTCCAACATGATCAATGTGGAAATAAGTTTAGAAGAATTACACATGTTTAACCTATATTGGAATACTAATGCTTAGGAGAGGGGAGGAAGGGAAGGAGGGAGAAAAGCGTGGAACACAAAGTTTTGTGAGGGTGAATGTTGAAAACCATACATATATTTTAACAAATAAAAACTATTACAGAAAAAGATATATTAGCAATCAACTGTGGTATAAAAAAATCAAAAGCATCAATAAAATTTTGGGGTAGATATATCAATGGATAGATGGATAGATAGATAATAGATGAAATAGATGGATGGATGGATGGATACATACATACATACATACAATGAATGGATTGGACTAGATAACCCCTAAGATCCTTTCTAGTTCTAAAAGTTGGAGTCAACAAGCAGAATGATCATATACAGCAATGTGTAATCATGGAATAAGAAACTAAAGCTTCACAAAAACATTTTTGCAAACATTATCTCAGATGAATCTCACAGCTCTCCTGTGAGGAAGGAACTGTCACGATTGAAAAAACTAAGGGCCAACGAAATGCTGGCAAGCCGCACAGTTAGGACCCAATCCCAGCTTCCTCCCAGGATGCTCCCCTACTCCATCATCCAGTTATTCAGATCTCTTCTGAGGCATTTGATACCTCCCCCATCAGCCATAAGATACCACTTTGCACTTAACTCAATTACAGGAAATGGCTTTCCACCCCTGTGATTTGTCAGCCTTACTGACCTTATCTCACCTGACCTCCTCTGCTTTCCCAAAGCATCTCAACCTGTTCTTTTTGGTAAACAAAGAAGGTCCCCAGTCCCGAAGCACAGGATTCTCCAGCTAATTGCTATGAAAGACTCTCTTCAGTCAGCTGTTCTTTGATAGCAAGTGAGTTCTCAATTTTACAGTGGTGAAGAAGCTTTCCTGTCCAGGGCTTTCAGAGGGCGGTGGCAGTCCCCCAGAAAGCCATGGTCTTCATGGACCAAGGCAATGTAATTTAGGTGACATCCTCATCATTCCTTGGCTGTGGTGGCTGCCCAGGTAAACAAGAGGTTATGACCTTAACACGGTATTGATTTAAAGAAGGCAAGTGAAGAGAGGAAGCGGGGAATCACTGGAGGCCACAGGCTTCTGTATCATTGTCCTATCTTCCGGAACGTCGACAAGCCTTCTTTGATGGCTGACATGGAGAGATCACAAGGAGAATGGTCGCATACCCTCCATCCATGACCTTCTTTGAGTCCCACAACAGCCCTCCAAGATAATCATGAAGATATTATTAGTCTTATTTTAGAGCCGAGGAAACTTAGATTGAGAGATTAAGCAACTCACTCATGGTAGCATCACAAGCGAGCACCAGACCTGGCATGTAATCCCTGGTCTTTCTGGTTACATGGGTAACATTCCATCCCCTCCTCTAAGAAGTCTCAAGGTTAATAAGGTCTTAGGTATATGTGAGAAAGTTCTGCGATCAATCACTCTTCTGACCTCCTCTATCATTAGAAATGATATGCTTTTCATTTAGTGATTAATCATGAATGGCCAGGATTTAAAATCCCATGACATGGATTTGAATCCAGGCTCCCCCACTAACTCCCTGAATTACAATGGACAAGCCCGTTCCTGAGGTCACTTTCCTCCTTTATATCAATTATTATCAATTACTTCTTAATGATAACAATAATTAATAACTAATTATGGCAATAAGTATTAATAATATTTATAATTGCACTCTAAAGTCTAAAAGCATTTTAATAATATTATCTCATTTGGTCCTCACAACACCCCTGGGAGATAAGTGCTTTTATTATCCCCATTTTTGTAAATAATTTAATTTGGTTGGGGGTAGGGGGGAGGCTATAGAGGTTGAGTGACTTGCCCAGGATCACACAGTTAAGTGTCAAATGTCTGAGAGTGGATTTGAACTCAGGTCCTCTTGACTCCAGGCTGGTGCTGTATCTGTTGTCCGCTCATTTTTGTAGATGAAATAATATTTGTAATCACTTCATAAATCATAATAAATCAGAGTTGCTCTCAGAGGTGAAATGAAAGTGGGATATTTATCACCACCCAATGCACCTCACCTCTCCCTCACCTCCCAACATATACACACACCTTCTTAGCTCCTTTAGGATTCCTGTTACTTTCCTGCTAATATTCCCTTTTGCTAAAAAGCACAGAGTCCCCTTTCTATTGGATGATCCAGACCCTCATTTCTAGGTGCTGAGGGAAGAACTTTCCTTTCCTAGGTTTGCCCCTTAGATTGAAAAGATTAAAGACCTAGGGTTGAAAGGGAGCTTGGATATTTCAATCTCTTCATTTTATTGTTGGAGAGACTCACACAAAGGATCAGAGATGAGATTTGAATCTCTGACTGTGGTCCTGATGTTCACTTTCCACTGTTCGATGATACAACTTCCCTTACTTGTCACTGGTGATTTCAAATTAGCTGGAATTCTCCTGCCTTCATCAATTATTACCATCATCACCTTCATCAAATTAACCAATACCTTCAGAAATGGCTACACAAAAGGGATGCTTTCTCCCCACCTTGATCTCCAATTGATTAGAATTTCAATCAATCATGAGATGGGACAAGGGAAGGAAAAGCAAGGCAGGGAATCAGAAAAGAGCTATTCCCAATCCATGATGAAACAATAGCTCCTGACTCAATTTTTTTTAAAGTCTCTTTCCCCATGTCTTCATTGCAGGAGAAATCAACCTATGGCAGTTGTCCTTAAGGGTAGGGGTGGGTGGTGGGTGGAAGACTAGACAGGGGAGATGAAAGAACCTTAGAAAACTCGGTTTTGAAAGGATGAAAGATATTGATTTTGAGTTCTCCAATGGTTGCCAGTGAGGCTACTTTGAAACCTAAGTGTCTCTCCCTGAAAGATATGCACATGCACCCCTGCACCCCTGCACACAGGTGTAAGAAGCCCAATCACTCCAGGATTAGCTGTTCTTCAGAGAGCTCAGTAATGATCTGAAATCTGAAGCTCTACTTGAACTTCCCTACTAATTCAGTAATTACGGCTGTGCCTGAAATTGGCCCCTTTCCTGCAATTACTCAACAGGCTCTTTCTGTCACCTGAATTTAGATTCTAATTAGCACCTAAGGTAGAATTTTTTTTTTGTTTAAAGCTTATTAAAACAGGGACTTTTCCCAGCATAAAATTTCACCAGGGTTATGCAGGTAAACACATTGTCCCCAGATCAGACTGTTTCTGGACATTTTGAAAGGGAGCTGAGGTTAGAGGTCAAACTAAGAACAACAGATCAACAGGTAAGGGACTTAATCTAGTTAGAAATCAAATTCAGACACCATTCGAAAGTGCCCTCATCATTGCTTACAGTACAATAATATTCCATCACAATCATATACTATAACTTTTGGCCATTTTCCAGTTGACAAGCAACCCCCCAGTTTCCAATTCTTTGCCACTACAAAAAGAGCTGCTATAAATATTTTTGTACAAGTAGGTCCTTTTCCTCCCCTTCCCCAACCAAATTTCTTTGGCATAAAGATCTAGTAGTGATATTGCTGGGTCAAAGGTTACGCATAATTTTGTAGCCCTTTGGCTATAGTTTTAATTTTTTTCTCCAGAATAGTTGAACTAAAGTATTCAACTCCACCAAAAATTCTGTATGTCCTTAATTTTTCACATCCCCTTCAACATGGTTTTGTTTCTTTTTTCTGTCATCTTACTCAATCTAATGGGTCTGAGATAGTGATTTGTATTTCCCTTATTATCAGTGATTTAGAGAATTTATTCATGTAGCTTGGATTTCTTCATCCAAAACTTCCTGTTCATATACTTGATTCTTTTATTAATTGGGGAATGACTCTTATTCTCAGAAATTTGAGTAAGTTCCTTATTATACATTTTAAAAATTAAACCTTGTCAGGGAATCTTGCTCTCCCATTTAGCTGATTCTCACAATAATAGCCACATCAGTTACCTTCTGTGATCCTCTCTACCTCTTGTTTGGCCATGAAGATCTCTGATTCTAACTGTAAACATTAAGGAGGGCAAAGTCAGAAAGAAAGATCCCATATATGCCAAAATATTTGCGGTAGCCTTTTTTGTGGTAGCATGGAACAGGACATAAAATAATGGTTAAAGATTCTTATATAAATCATAGTGCATGAATGCATTGGAATATTATCATACCATAAGAAATTACTAATATGAGGGATTCAGAGAAGCATAGGAAGGCTTGTATGAACTGATAGAGAAATAAATAGGTAATGGACAAAATGACAACACTACAAATGAAAGAGGCAATAAAACAAAATGAAATGTTACATAATTATAATGATCACATTTAGTTCTGGAGATCAAAGGTCCTCCCTTTAAGAATGAAAATTCCTTGAGGTCCTGGACTTTGTTTTTTGTGTATCCATCATCAGGACTTATCACAAAGTTTTTGTATACATATATATCTCCTTTCACATGCATACACACACACACACACACACACACACACACACACCTGTCTCCTTTCACATATACTCCTTTCCTTGAAGAGGTAGGTGACTTGGGTATGCAATGTGGTATGCTGAGAAGTGTGATTGATGTATCCATTGGTTTTCTGTCATTGTTACAAGGAAGGCTCTGGGAGTGGGGCCAGAGTAGGGGAAGAAGATATGGGATAATCAGAAATTATTAATGGGCAGGATTAAATAGTTATGGAGGTCCTCTCTGACTCAACTTCTGTGATATTTGTGCTGTGAAAACAAAACAATAACAATAAAACTTAAGATAAATGGCAGCATAGGAAGTAACTTTGCCAAAAGCAGTCAGAACAATGATTAACACATTGATTATAGAGCTGTAAATAATAAGATTGAAAGCAAAAAAAAAAAAAAAAAAATCCAGAAAATACACAAATAATAAAGTGTTCAGGAAGGGACTGAATGTTTTTGTTCCTATCCTGAAGTTATTATAGTTTTTTTTTTCAAATCAAACTCAAGTAACAGAAATTTATAGTTTCATATACAATCTTTTCAAATTCTTTTATGCATTTGAAAGTCTGCTATTCTCACTGGTTACTAATTTTATATATTTTTTAAAGGAACCAAGTGTGGGTGTAAAAAAAAAAAAAAGAAACTCACTTTGTAAAGATGCTTTTCTGTATGCCTCCTGATTTCTAGATTTGCCTCTTTCTTAATTTTTGAAAAATAATCACTTCAATTGGGACAACATATCCAAAATTATTTATTTTATGCACATGTGTTTGCACATTCACTTAGAAATTCCAGTGACTTGGAGCTTAATATTAATTTTATTAATATTAATTTTAGGGTATCTAACCTTAAGATTGATAAGTCTAGTAGAATGATTTGGAAGTATGCTCAAAAAGCTATCAAACTGTGCATACCCTTTGACCCAGCAGTGTTACTACTGGGCTTATATCCCAAAGAGATCTTAAAGGAGGGAAAGGGACCTCTATGTACAAAAATGTTTGTGGCAGGTCTCTTTGTAGTGGCCAGAAACTGGAAACTGAGTAGATGCCCATCAATTGGAGAATGGCTGAATAAATTGTGGTATCTGAATGTTATGGAATATTATTCTTCTGTAAGAAATGACCAGCAGGATGATTTCAGAAAGGCCTGGAGAGACTTACACGAACTGATGCTGAGTGAAATGAGCAGGACCAGGAGATCATTATATACTTCAACAACAATACTAGATGATGATCATCTGAAGGATGTGACCCTCTTCAACAATAAGATGAACCAAACCAGTTCCATTTGTTCAATAATGAATAGAACCAGCTATACCCAGCAAAAGAACTCTGGGAAATGAGTGTGAACCACTACATAACATTTCTAATCCCTCTGTTTTTGTCTGCTTACATTTTTTATTTCCTTCTCAGGTTAATTTTGCATTATTTCTAAGTCCGATTTTTTTTGTGCAGCAAAATAACTGCATGGACATGTGTACATATATTGTATTTAACATATACTTTAACATATTTAACAATTATTGGTCTACCTGCCATCTGGGGTAGGGGGTGGGGGAAGGAGGGGAAAAATTGGAACAAAAAGTTTGGCAATTGTCAATGCTGAAAAAAATTACCCATGCATATCTCTTATAAATAAAAAGTATATAAATTTTTTTAAAAAGATTGATAAGTCTGCTTTCTCCTCTGCAGGACAGTCTTTCAAATGGCTTTCAAAACCTTTCAAAAGGTTCCTCCGGAGTCTTTTTTCTCCAAGCTAAACATTCTTATCACCTTTAACTTATTCTCATATATCATAGATATATATCATCTCTCTCTATCAGAATTGATGAGACAAGCTAATTGTACAATATTTCAGAGTCTGATTCTTTTTGTGCAGCAAAATAATGCTTTGGTCATGTATACTTATTGTGTATCTAATTTATATTTTAATATATTTAACATCTACTGGTCATCCTGCCATCTGGGGGAGGAGGTGGGGGGGTAAGAGGTGAAAAATTAGAACAAGAGGTTTGGCAATTGTTAATGCTGTAAAGTTACCCATGCATATAACCTGTAAATAAAAGGCTATTAAATAAAAAAAATAATAATTAAAAAAAAAAGAATTGATAAGAGCTACAAATCTTCCAACTTTGACAAAGCCATCGTCACCCACTAGTCTGGTTTCTCCATTGTCATCTAGTCATCTAGTCTCTTCCCTTACGATCAGTATGAAAGGGGGTAGGAAAAGAAAGAAATGGAGTGACTCCTTTTTTTAAAAGGTATTTCCTTTCAGAAGGCCTGGAATCCTCAACTTCCAAGTTTGGAGCCCTCTTCCATGCAACTAATTAGCTCTAAACTGGCTTGCTATTTTTACATGTAGACCAAGAAAAATGATTTCATCTTCTTCCACCAATCACATATTAATATTGTGTGTTATCATCTGTCTTTTTCAATGATCCAAAGCCTTAATGATTCTTTCAAATTGATTAAAGTCCTATTCACATCCAGTTCACTTTTAATTAGTTGATTCAATCAAGATGTCTGAGATAATTAATTGAGTGAGAATGGAACCCAATCCTGATCCTTTTTCCTTATTTAAAAACTATAGTTATGAACATACTACTAGTTATCTGAAACCATCATTAACAACTATCCATCTAGATGATAATCTCTATCCAAAAAGTCCTCCAGAGGGTAGTAGAATGATGTCCTGAATTTAATGAAATGAAATTCAAGAGAGATAAATATCAAATACTTATACTTAGGTTAAAAAAAAACTGTCAGTGTTGAATGATAGATTCTTGCCTTAAAAATATATATAACTTAAAAATATGGCCAAAAAAAAAAAAAGATTTAGGACTTTTAGTGGATGACATGTTCAATATGAATCAATTTAGGTGACATAGTATCCCAAAGACATCTGGTATCTTCTTAGGAGTCCTTTAAGGGAGGTACAATATCCAGGATGGTCCCCTTGTCCTTGTCTCTTATCAGACTGACCCCTTTGGAGTTTGAGTTTTGGGGGACCATATTTTTTGGGAAAAAGGTTTATGATCTGGAAAGAGGTAGGTGACAAGAATGATGAAGGACTTCAAGTCCCTACCATAAGAGAATGAGTTTAAGAATTAGAGATGTTTACCCAAACCCAGGAAAAACATAGTAGCTGTCTTAGCAAGAAAAAGAGATTAAATTTATTCTACTTGTTCTAATAGGACAGAACCAGAAGCAAAGGGTAAAAACTGCACTAAGGCTAATTTTGGAGGGAGCAACTTCCCTTATGATTAGGGTCATCCTAAAGTACAATGGACAGGCTTAGGGGAAATGAGTTCCTACTTTTTGGAATTGCTCATGCAGAGACTGGATTACTACTTTTCTGGGATATGGAAGAGAGGCTTCTGTTCAGATATGAATTAGAGTAGAAAGCCTTTGAGCTGGAATTCTGCGATTCTGTGTGGTACAAGAACAATAACCAGAAGAAGAGATAGAGAGTTCAACATTAAACCATAACAATTCATCTCTTTCCAGATTTTAACCAAGAGTCCTTGGTCTTCTCTACATTTCTAACAAGAATCCCATAAAACCTAGGAATCATTTTCAAAGCCATCATACTTGTTTGCAATGAACTTATTTTACTCCAGGACATAAAGAGGAAGTGGGTCAGCTTTTTTATCCTTAGATTTTACTAGATTAAAAATACCAACAATTTAGTATTCAAGCCAAGCTTCAAGTTCCACAAGGGAACTTAACAGAATCTATGATATTTGTTTGACTTTGGGGATTGAAACTTTTTTTAATTCTGCCCCAAACTTTAATCTAGTGAAAAGCTTACAAACCCAAAGGAAGTTGGGTTTTTTTTTAACCTAGTCCAAGTGTTGGGTTTACCAAAAAAGTACAAATAAAATGAGGAACATCTGGCTTTGTCCCCAGTTTGGAAAATTCCCCATGACTCCTACCCTGAGAAATGGGCCTTTTCTCAGCTTTTAGGTGTTCCTCCCTTGAATTAAGCCAAAATCTGACTTCTCACTAAGTTCTATGCATTCATCCTAGTCACTTTTTTTCAAGGACTGGCTGGTTGAAGCTATACCTCTGAAGTTCATGGAAACCACGACTCATAGATGTTGAAAATAGTTTCTTAGCAATAGTGAAATAATTTATGTGATTATTCAAGTCTCTTCATGTGTCATTAGTCATCAGAAGCTGGAAAATATCCCTGGTTTTCAGGGAAAATGGCTTGCTTCAGATTGTGCCTTCTCATGTATGGGTATAGGCTTACAATTTGGAGCAAATTTTCCATGAAAACTTTTGGGCACTGATTCCTGTTAACAGCAAGAAATCTCAGTAGAAAAGACTTCAGAAATTATCTCATTCAATCCATACCCAAATATGGATCCCCTCTGTGGCATCCCTGACAAATGGGAATCCAACCACCCCTTTAAGACCCCAAACAAGAGAACCCACCACCTCTTGAGTTAGACCATTCCACGGCTCCAGCTTTTAGGTTTTCCTCCCTTGAATTAAGCCAAAATCTGACTTCTCACTAAATTCTATGCATTCATTCCAGTCTGCCTATTCCACTTGACAGACTTTTGAGTACTTGAACACATCTATCATGTCCCTCTTAAGTCTTCCCTTCCCCAGGTGCTGCATCCTCAATTCCATCAGGTGATTCTCACTAAGCATGATCTTCAGTGTTCTCTCATCCTAGTCCTCAAATATTCCCCAGCTTATCAACATCCTTCCAAAAATGTGTTTGTAGTTGAACTCATCATTTCAGATATGGACTAACTAGAGCACAGTAGAGTGGGACAATCACACTCTTTGTCTGAGCACTGTCTCTAGCAGTTCAGCCAAAAATCTCATTTGCTTTCTTGGCTGCCATATCATATTATTGTCTCATGTTGCACTCAGAGGCCACTAACCCCCTTGGATCTGCCACAAAACGCTGTCTAGCCAGGCCTTCACCATCTTGTACTTATGAAGATGATTTTTTTGAACCCAGAAATAGGATTTCACATTTCTCACTCTGAAATTTCTTCTTATTAGATTCAGATCATCACTCTAATCTGCCAAGATTTTTACTCTGCTTCATGTTTTGTCATCGAATATGTTGGTTTCCCAGACCCCCAACTTTGTGTCATCTACTCATTCAATCAGCGTGACATCTATGCTTGATAATCATTGATAATCATGCTGAACAGCACAGGACCAAGGACAGAGATCTGTGGCACTAGCAGTTATCTGCCACTGGGTTCATGTAGGGTCATTAATGAGTAGCACATATGTGAATAATCTTTGATGACTAAAGGAGCTGTCTTGGCTAGGAACAGGAATTAAAGATGCAAATGGTTCTACATAATTTACTTCCACCCAAATGTTCCAACAAAATTGGATACTCCTATTCTATTCTTGTGTCCACAGAAAACATGGTAAAGCTATATCTCTGCACCTTGGCCCTGGCCCCAAATACATAGAATTCCAGCTTATAGGACTATTACTTTTATGTAGGAGTCTTGACTTCTCTATGACTGAGACCCAGAAACAGAATGTAGAACAGATAGGACTCGAGCCTTGGAACCAGGAAGACCTGGAGTGAAATTTCACTTCATATGCTTAGAGAGGATGGCAAAGGAACAATGTAGGAGGGGAGAAGTTTCTTCACTTGGAAAGAACCCCCTCCCTATGTTAATGAGGAGAAGCAAAAAAGGAATGGGTGGAGTGTGGTCATGCAGGAATAGGAGTCAAATACCAGACTCCCCAAGAGTCACATAAGAAATGTCAAAATGAATAGGGATGAAGATTGTTTTTACAAAATTATAAGGAACTTTATTATATGCAGAGGCATCTAAGGATCAGTAGAAAAAAGTCTGGGCTTAAAGGCAGGGGAGAAATATGATTGATTTCCATCATGTCAGTCATGTGGCAGAAAGATTTAAAGTTAAGAAGACCCTAATAAGCTATTTGGCCCTGGACAAATCATTTAACCTTTCCAAACCTCAGTTTTCTTAACTATGTAACTGGAATAATAATATCTGCAGAACCTTTCCCATAGGGTTGGTGAGGCTCCAATGAGATGGGGTATGGAAAACATAAAGACCTATAAAATGTCAGTTATTAGTACAAGTACCACTGTGATCTTGAGCAAAGAACTTCTATTTTCTAGGCCTGTTTCCATGTCTGTCAAATGCGACTGTTGAATTAAATAATCTCTAAAATCTCAGCTTGACCTGCATTCAGTTGCAGGTTCTGTATTCATGCTGCACTGAAAGGAAGTTGATGAACACAGAGTTTGACTCTATTAGACTGCAAACTCCTTGTGGGTGGGAATTGTCTTCTGCTTCTTTGTGTCCCAAGTACCTATAACAGTGCTGCTTAGTAGGAACTTAATAAATATTTATCGATTGTTTATGACTGCTTCTCTTAGCCAAAGTAGCATCATTTTAATAGGAGTTAGTGATCTAGACAAAAAGGAGATGACCTAACCCAACCTTGTCTCAGTTTGATGCTTTTCTGGAACAACTTCGCATAGCTGACGTATCTAGAAAATGGCTTCACGTCTCCAGCAACCAAGGATACACTGTTTTGACAGGAGTGAGTGGGTACTCAAATTACATAGGAAGCAATCTGTTCTATCCTCTCCTTTGATTGGCTTATTATCTATATAGCCCAACCGTGTAAGGCAATATTTGATGCCTTTAAAACGCAACTGAGGGTTCCATCCCTCTGAATGGAACAGGGACTTTAGTCAAACAAGGGCAGCCTAACCTAGCTTCTCTTCCAGTTGGGTCCTTGTCTAGAACAACTCAACAGAGCACCATTTGATGCTTTTAGACTACAGCCTCTTGTCTCCAGCAGTAGGGAATGCATCATTTTGACCAATGTGGGTGGTCTGGTCCCAAACAAGGGGCATCATGGTTTCCCCATCAGATTCTTATCTACAATAATTCTCCAGGATACTCTTCCATCATTCCTATGGTGAGACTGGTTGTTTGAAGTTCTGAACGACCAATGTTCAAGTTCATTCTTGTTTCACCCTAAATGCCTCAGGTGTGGCTCTTGCAAAGGCAAACCAATAACAACTGCACACTTTCCTTGACCTTTCCCCCATCTTCTTATAATACAAACCATATCCCCCAAGAAGATCAACTCCCATTGTAGCCTAATCCCCACTCCAACTCCATTTGGGCTACAGGGGGAGGGCCCTGTTGTGTCTCCAGGGAGGCTTCTCCCTGGGACTTTCAAGGAGTCCAAAGGCAGGGTGGGGCCATCACAGACGAGACTGGAGGCTGCATCTCCTTTTCCTAAGCTTATGATGAGTGCTACACTAACAAACATCTGCTTCTCACATTGTTCCCCTCCGAAAGAACAGGAAGTTTGGGTTGGAGAGACAATGGGAAATGCTGGAGCTGAACCAATAATGACTTGACTCAGGACAAGTCACACATCAATTGGGTGGGTTGGAGATGCTCCATGAGCAACTGTGCCAGGGCTGAGCCAGGGCTTGATCTGTTATGTTTGCTCCCTTCCAAAGAGAAAAAACAACAGAAGTATCAGACCGGAAGTCATAGAGTACATAAATGAGGTAGGTCTCTATTTAATAAGTTAATATTAAACCTTTGAGCTTCACAGAATTCTGTTCCCAAAAGAACTGCTGATTTGCATCTTCCATCGGACATTGCCATTAAGATGTTGGTGGCTCACCACACTGCCAATGTTCAGGATCTTTTCAGTTCAATATCAATACCAAGGAAGGGCACACTTCCTTACAATAAGAGCAGTCCAGAAGTAGAAGAGAATGTCTCAGCATGGAATGAACTCCTTATCATTGAAGGCATTGACAAAGAATTTGAATGACTATTTGCAGGGTACAGAATAGAAAGGATTCCTGCTGAAGTTTCAAATGGCTTAGCCTCTAGTGTAGTCAATCAACAAATTTTTATTAAGTACCTTGCCTACTATGTGCTGGTCACTAAGGGCTAAAAGTCATGATTTCTATAAGTTACCTCTGGGGTCTTCAGGAAAGGTGATGATCCCAACAAAGTTTCAGATCTGACTCTGCTACCAAATAGGTATATGAACTTGAAGAAGTCCCTTTCATTCATTCAACAAGCCTATATTAAAAATATGGAAAAAATATCCAATTCCATTTATGACTACAAAGACCAATTCAATTCAATAAACATTTAGCAGGGGCAGCTGGCACAGTGGATAGAGTACCAGTCCTGAAGTCAGGAGGACCTAAGTTCAAATTTGGCTTCAGACTCTGGGCAAGTCATTTAACCCCAATAGCTTTCAAAAAAAAAAAGCATTTAGTAAATGCCTACTATGTGCAAAGCACTATGTTGAGTGCTGGGGATATGAAGACAAAAGTTTAAATAGTTCTTGCCCTCAAGGAGTTTATAATCTACTGAGTTACATCCCACTTTATTTCTTCTTTCTGAATATCAGAATACTTTTATTTTTGTACCATCCATCAAGCTGAATGGAATAGGAACTTTAGTCAAACAAGGCTTCTCTTCCAATTAGGTCCTTGTTTAGAGCAACTCTACAGGGCACCACTCAACGCTTTAGACTACAGCCTCTTATCTCCAGCAGTAGCAGATGCATCATTTTGACCAAAATGGGTGGGCTAGTCCCAAAGAGGGAGCATCATGGTTTCCCCGTAGGGAGGTCCTGGATAAGGAAGCTCCCTCTTTCAATGCAGATCAGCATCTCTTTGAAACTTCAAATCTTAGAGTCTAGGGCACTTGAGATGCTCAGTGGATTGAGTCATGCATGCAGATGTGTATGAGATACATGCATATCGACCTGTTGGAGGCGGTTCTTGAACTCAGCTCTTCCTGACCCTCAAAGAGTCCTCTACAATTGCTATTTACTCTTACATTGCCTCTCAGCAAGCTTCTCTTTTTAGATGCTATCCCATTCACATAAAAAGAAAATAAACTCCAGGGACTATTTTCTTTTTGTCCTTGCATCTCCAAAATCTAATCCAAAGCTTTAGGTATTTTGTTATTGTATTTAGGTCTTTTATTATCCATTTGGTTCAGTTGTGTGAACTCTTTGTGACCCCATTTGGGATTTTCTTGCAAAAGATACTTAGAAGACATTCCCATTCCATTCTCATTTTACAAATGAGGAAACTGAGGCAAACAGGTTAATTGACTTGCCTATGACCACACAATTAGTGAGTATCTGAAGCTGGATTTAAACTCACAAAGATGGGACATTTCCATTCCAAATCCAGTGCTAAATCCACTATTTCACTTAACTGCCCCCCCCTCCATACACACACACACACACACACACATAGTAATGAATGGAATAGATTCATTAATATGGATGTTGGGGATAGACTAGAAGGCTGATCACTGAGGTCCTTTCCAGCACTGATAATCTACGAATCGGTCAAGAACTGGAAGTCTCAGATGCAAGGTCAAAATAGACATAACAAAAGGAGATGGTGGTTTTCCATCCTCCAT
Organism: Sarcophilus harrisii; assembly: GCF_902635505.1. Taxonomy (NCBI): domain Eukaryota; kingdom Metazoa; phylum Chordata; class Mammalia; order Dasyuromorphia; family Dasyuridae; genus Sarcophilus; species Sarcophilus harrisii. The sequence goes on along the minus strand of NC_045428.1, from coordinate 39,358,056 downwards.
ATTGTGCAAAAGTCTCTACACTCCGATGAACTGGGTGGCAAGAAGAGACCATAGGCAATTAAAAGTGTGGAGAATGCTGATAGGATGATGCTGTAGGTGGGCACGTGTCAGGGGCCTAGACATCTAAGACACCAATACACGGCTTCATTATATGTGAAGTGGAGTATTCAAACATTCCTAACTAAATATTTCTGACCAAGAATCCTCTGCCTCCCATAATTTGGGTACTTTGAGTAGAGGTTTTATTTTTGGCCCAGATTATCCAACCTGTTATGCACAAACTGAAACTGGTTCACTGATGATATCTCAGACCTTATCACTGGCCTGGAAAACCCTTGATGCTCACAGATTAATGGTTGAAGCCTAAAGATCAGTCCCTTCACAATTCTATTCCTTCAAATTACAGATTGTCTTCAGAACATCTTCTTGACCTCGTTCTAAACACCAAAATATAGGTCTGTGTGCTTAAGTCTGGGGTTTAATGGTTGCTAGCAAAGCCAGAATTACCTAGCTAGACTAACTGAATGAATCACGTGAACTGGATGGCTCACTTCAAGCCCTTGGAACTGTATAGATACAACCACAGTCACAATACACCCAAAACTCCTAAAAAAAGAAAGTAAAGCTACATAATATACCCACCTAGGGTTGCTGGAGAAGGCCTTTCTATCAGGACAAAATTATCTATTTAAAAATTTAATATAAAGTGAATATAATTGGAACAGAGGAATTTCTCTCTACGAAGGGGTGGTAGCATCTTAGAGGCTTAAAGAGTTTTTCAGAGACCCTATAATAGCTGTAATCTTCCTCTCTGTTCTTGAGTGGGGCTGGAACCAGATTAAAATTTTGGGGGAAATGTTTAAGAAAATAAAAATGCAACAGAACATAGATAATGTCAATGTGTGTTTTTCTAAGTCTCTATGAACCCACAAGGATCCTAATGTACAGTTTAGTGGCTCCAATTCTATCTGGATTTGACATGAACTACCTGAGAGCATAGAGTTAAGTGATTTGCCTAGGGTGATGTAATCAGCATATGCCAGTGGTGGGACTTGAACTGAAGTCTTTGGACCAGTTCTCTATATTCTTTTTCATGCTACCTTCCAAATAAATAAGTGCAGTTACATAAAAAGAATGATCAAATAGCAAAGTGTGTACAGCTACATAAAAAGTTTAGTTCCTACGCAACATGGAATAATATAAAGAGGAAGGAAGGAAGGAAGGAAGGAAGGAATGAAGGAAGGAAGGAAGGAAGGAAGGAAGGAAGGAAGGAAGGAAGGAAGGAAGGAAGGAAGTATAAACCCTGGTTGATCTAGAACAACTTCTTTTTAGTAATGGGAAAATTGAGAACAAGGGGAAGTGACTTAGCTAAAGACCAAAACCAGAACCCACTTTCTCTGACTCCCCAAACCAGCTCTTTCTTCTATTGTTTCATATGATCATCTAGTCCAACCCATTCTCATGCAAGAATCTCCACCACAATGTCTCTAAAAGATGGTCCTTAATTTTTCTTCCTTGGCTTCAAGGCTTATAACAATGCTATTGGCTTCCCAATGTTTTCATTGGGTCTCCAATGAACTAGAGCTAAATTTGAAACTAGAAAGAGATTTGGTCCACATGCTCATGGGCATCAAGCTCGAGTGTGTCCAGACACCATGGTGAGAATTCTCAGAGATTTTTTAGAGTTCTCCCCTCATTTGACATTTCCCTCATCATACTACAGGATATTTTTTATATGATTGATGCCACCAATTTCTTTTTGGTGGTGGTGGTGTTCTGTTTTTAGTAATTATCATTCTCTTTGGAAGTAAATCATAGTCATTTGATTTTCAATTCTCCCTTCCCACTTTGAACCCTTTCTTGTAAGAAAGAAAAATATTGAAGCAAGGTCAATGATGACCAAGACTGTAACCAGCAAAGTACATGGCTCTTTGTGCATCTCCCTCTTTCCTCCTAGGAACCTTCTCATTTATTTTACAGATAAATAAAGTGAAACTAAGGGAAATTAAATGAAATTAAATGTAGCAGCAGAACCAGAATTTGAAATCAAGTGTTTCATCTCCAAATCCAGAACAGGAAGACATGTGTCCATAACATTTCTCTGGGAGAGAGATGATTCATTACAATATTATGTTTTAAGTTTATTACAATTGATCAGAGTTCAGCTGATGCCACCAGTTTCTGCTACATGAAAAACCCCATGACCACCACATAACACAATGCACTCAAACAAATAATGTAAGTCATTTGGCAATTGGGACTGGCGCCAGTCTGAGCCCTATCCAGTCCTTCCAGCTCCCTAGGACTTTGCCTGAGCTGGGATTCTTTATCCTCTTTGATGTCAGGACCTCACACACCTGTGCTGGTACATCTAGAGCACTGCCCACCTTCCCAGGAACACTTCATAATAGAGCTGAGGGCTTTGTCTTCCCTACTTCCAATGGGACCATTTGCCTCAGGATCCAAGCAATATCATGTTTGCTCAGACTGAGTCACCACCTCTACCACCCACTGCATTCAAACTCTTTTTGGTCCAGTTTTGTTTCAAGTCTTGCCATGAAATAAGTTGAGGGGAGGGGACGCACGCAAAACTTCTGTTCCTCTTTTTTATTATTTTTATTATTATTTTTATTTGTGGCCTTAATGGTTTGTCTCTCTGACTTCTAAGCATTTAAAGCTCATTTTCAGAAGCCACTGGGCTGCTTTGCATCACATGAAATTCTAGACATCAAATTTCAACTGTGACAAAATTAGGGAGAGAGAACATTGTGGGGGGGCTGGGAAACATACCTCCCCGCCTCCCCCTACCTCCCCCCAAGACTCAAATGACTCAGAAACAAAAGCCTACCAGGAAGTATCTTTAAAGGCTATCAGGATACACGAAGGAAGAAATGAGTTCCTGGCATTCAAGCACCTCCCAGTGTTGATTTTTCTGGACAAAAATTGTCAGGCTTGAGCCTTAATAGTATGGATACTTTTGAAGAAAGAGAGGTTCTATAGTTTCAAATTCATTTTTCAAGAAGAAAAAGGCTTTAATAAAAGGAGAAAGAGAAGGAAATTGAGGGAAAGAAAAGAGAGAGAGTCAAAATAGAATGAAAGAGAGAGAGAATGGAGATATAGAAACAGAAAAGGAGAAAACGAGGGACAAAGTAAAACAGGAAGAGAAACAAAAAAAGAGAAGAGAAGAGGCAGGGAGGAAGGTAGAGACAGAGAAAGAGAAGGGGAAATGATAAAGAAGGGAGGAGAAAAGAGAGGAAATGGGGAAGATAAAGAGGGGGAAGAAGGAGGGGGAACATAGTAGAGGAGAGGTAGAAGGAGACTTTTTTTAAAAGTCTGAACATTCTCTGCTAAAGCTGGATTATCTCACCTCTTGTGAGTGTCTGAAATAAATTCATTTTTTCCTTCCCTAGCAAATTAGTTACTAGAAAAAACATTCTGCCTCCCAGCCCATAGCCCTGCCTGACAGTACCTGTCAGAAAGATAAGATCTTTGAATGAATTAAAGAAGGGGAAAGGGCAATCCCTCCCAGTCATCTTGCTGTGATTTACATCAGTGTAATTATATCTTCTATGGCTGGGGGACACGGACTCTACCTACAGGGAGATGCTGCTGGCACGGAAGAAGTTTCCTTTTTAATTACTAGGAAACACACATTTGCTACTGTCTTTCTGGACCAATTTCAGATGCGTATAGCATGGGGGGCGCATTGTTGGTGAACACCTATCTCTGAATAGGGAACCGCAAACTCAGGAGAGAAATGGAGGCTTCCGTTCATTCCACATCCCTCCCACTGCTGTTACCACGTTCATAGGATGGAGCAGAAAGAGTTGTTCAAGATCATCTGGTCCTGCCTCCTTCTACAAATGAGGAAATGGTGTCAGAGAAAGGTTAAGTAGTTTGGTTAAGATCACATAAGTAGTTGTAACTGGCAGAGCCAGGATTCATACTCGGGTCCTTTGCCTTCAGACACATATATCACTCTTTTCATTGTAACATAAAGTCTGGATTGTGTTATGTTATGTTGTTTATTTGTTTTGATGTACATTATTTCTTGCTCCATGATGACTTCTCAAACAAGCTTATTGTTTGTTATTGTTCTTGGAATTATAGTCTACGAGAATAATCATGAATCCAGGTGCCAGAGGAAAAATGGTGAAAAATACCTTCCTCTTTTCAGAAACGTGAGGGTTCACAAGAACATAATACACTGTTAGACATAGTCTTTCTATATGATTGTTTTTGCTAAATTGTTCTTCTTTGTAATGGCCCAAAGAAGAATTCCATTCTGGGATGGGGACAGGGGGTAGCATGACCAGAAATGTTTATGATGTAAAAATGAAAGGACAAATAAATCATTTTAATATAAGAATAAGTTGCACCCAGCAAAAACTTTGTTCAAGATTTAACATTCAATCTCATGCCATTATCCATATGGTTTTAAGGTATATTACCATCATTGTTCATTTTTCCAGGGAAAGGGTCATGGAGGGATATAGATATGTACGTAGACAAAGCTAAATGAAGACAGCCAAAGACCTAGACAGACATAGAGCTGTCAGACATAAGCAAAAATATAGACATAAATGCAAAGACATAGACATCGACATCAGCATCAACAAAGTATAAAGATGGCAAAGACTTAAACATAGAAATAGACATTCTACTTTACTGCTCTCCTTTCGACTTTATCATGGCCATAGGAACCTCATCATCAGGACTTTCTTCATTCTTCAAGATCAAATCAGCCTTGGTATTCATGCCCCATCAATACCCTCTGCCCCTCTGATTAGAGATCAGAGCAAAGAGATACATCTAATGAGGGCATCCATGTCTGCTATCCATTTCCCACCTGGCTGTACTCCCTTTGGAGTTCTTCATCTTACCTCCATGCCAGGTACACCCATCCCTGCTTTTTATCTTGCTTTTGGGAGTGGTTTTCTTTCATTAGATTAAGAGTTTTTTCAGGGCAAGAATTCTCTTTCTTTTTTGTTATTTGTATCCCCAGCATTAAACACAGTGAGCCTATAGTAGGCATGTAATAAATGATTATTAGCTGACATATAGACATGAATAGACAAAGTCATGAACAGATAAAAATTAGTATATCTATATTTATATACTGATATAGATGTGCAAGAATACAACAATCCCCAAAGAATTAAAAATGAATACTCAAGGAAGACAATGGAGATGAATGTGGGAACTTTGAAGAACTTGAAGAAATGGTATCATCAAAGAAATGGATGAAACAATAGATTGGCCATGTGTTCTGAGTTACTGACCACAAGTGGACTGTCCAAATGCTCATCTAGCATTCTCTCGATGGTAGAAGAAAGTGAGAAAGGCCTTCAGTATACCATGTGGGAATTCATGAAAACACAGTTGAGAGTTTCACAGGAAAAAGAAGAAACAAATTTTCATCTGTGTCCTTGGAGGAACTCTTGAATCAATGAGATCACAAATCTAACAGAATTACTGAGTATATAACATAATGGACATAGAGCTTGTGTTGGAGTCAGGAAGACTTGAGCTGAAGCCCCTCCTGCAACTTACATTGGCTACCTAGCCTGGGAAAATTATTTACCCTCTCTCTCAGCACCCCTCAACAACTTTCTAGGACTATAAGCAGCAGAACAATTATCATTGCCAGAGAGTGTTCCCTTTTCCAGAATTTCCTACAGCAAGGAAACATCCAAAAACAAAGCAAAATGAGAGACAGAGAAACCATAACTGTAGCTGGAGATGAAGTAAAAGAACTAGACCTAACCCCAAATTACAGATTCAAAGCTGAAAGAAATAATCCAGAAATTAAAGCCTTTCTTTTTTAGCCTTTCTTCACAGAAAGGGTGAGCCAGCTGACTATCATCCTCACTTGGAACATTACTCTCCCTTGATGAATTAATTTTCAAACCTGGGCTCCTGCTGTTTACCGACTTAGACATAAATTGAATATTGAAGAAGTAAACTGAGATCTTGAGTTAACAGACAGCATCCCTGCCTCTGCTTTACCATTACCCTGCTCCCTCCCCCCTTAGCCAACAGATGGTCCCATTTTGCCAGAAAGGAGTGACCCTCAGAATCTAATTTCCTGGCCTATCTAAAGCAATTAATTTGGGGGGGGGGAGAGGATTTGTGAGTAGCTGAGCAGACTCCAAGCATTCAATTCATCTGTGGCATTTTCTTATCCAGTCAATGAGGAATCACTTGGTTGCACATAACTTCCATAACAGAAATAAAGGAATGTTATAATCCCTGAAACTTTGGGGAAGGGGGGGTGTCTAAACCTGTGATTTCATAGATGTAGGGAAACTCAGAGTGGAAATTCTCTCCACTGATGCCCTACACTTCTCTTTTATAACTTTCAGTCTTAGGGAGTTGCTTGGGCACTGGATCTCAGTTATATGATCTGCCCATGGTCACAGAATTAGTATGTAAACACATATATTACAGAGAAGTGAGGAATTATAGTAACCTCCTAGAGAAAGCCAGCCTCTGAGGTATATCATTTAGAGTTAGAAAAACTTAGAAGTCATTTAGTCTGGGGGTTCTGAACCATCTCAATTTCATGAACTTGAATGGGAAAAAAATACATATTCATTTTTACTAACCTCTAATTGAAATTTGCCATCATCTTCAGTTATGAATATAAGCAACAAAACATTTTCTGTGAAAAGATCCAGGTTTGTTCAGATTGTCAACAGGGTCTGTGATGCGAAAGTTAAGAATACCTGATTTAATTTAACTCCTTCATTTTAAAGATGAAGAAACTGAAGGCTGCAGAGATAATACAGTCCATGCAGAAAACTGATGTGACAATCCAAATCACACAGTTAGTGAGCTCAGACTTAAACTGATGTATTTTGATGCCCAGTTCTGGTATTTTTTTAAGTTCCTTGCCATCTTTTCCCAAGTACTATAAACTCCTTTAGTGAGGAAGACCAAAGAAATAGACATGAAGCAGGGGGAAAGGAAGAGAACTCAGGTGCTCTTAGACTTCCCTAAACTCTGAAAGATTCTAGGTTATAAAGTTGGAGATTATAAATCTTAGAAGTCATCTGATTTCAACCAAAAATCTATATTCACCTCCCATTGAAAGCATCTGGAGGTCCAGTCTTAGAGACAAAAAGTTCTGACCCAAATCCTGCCTAAGATACCTATTAGTTGTAGGATCCTGGGTAAGTCACTTGAAAAAATGAAGATAATAACAGCACCTACCTCACATGCTTATTACAATGATAAAATGAGATGTCTGGAAAGTGCTTAGTAAACCTTCAAGCAAAGATTCTTAACTTTTGGGGGGCCATGGACCCTTCAACAGTCTGGTTTTCTTTTTTTTAATTAAATAATAGCTTTTTATTTTCAAAATATATGCAAAGATAGTTTTCAACATTCACCTTTGCAAAACCTTGTGGTCTAAATTTTTCTCCCTTTCTCCCCCTTCACTCCCTTCCCTAAACAGCAAGTAATTCCATATATGTAAAACATTTGCAATTCTCCTACACATATTTTCACAAATATGCTGCACAAGAAAAATCAGATCAAAAAGGGGGGAAATGAGAAAGAAAAAACAAAACAGGCAAAGAATAACAAAAATGGTGAAAACAACATGTTGTGATCCATATTCAGTCTCCGCAGTCCTCTCTCTGGGTGCAGATGGCTCTCTCCATTTGAGTCTGAATTGGACTGAATTACCTCATTGTTGAAAAGAGCCTGTCTATGAGAACTGATCATTGCATAATCTTGTTGTTGCTGTATATGATGTTCCCTTGATTCTTCTCACTTCACTTAGTATCCATTCATATAAGTCTCTCCAGGCCTTTCTGAAATCAGCCTGCTGATAGTTTCCTATAGAACAATAACATTTCATAACATTTATATATTATATTAATTCAGGCCATTTCCAATGGTCTTATGATGGAGAATCAACTACAGGGACTGAATGTGGATCACAACATTGCATTTTCATCTTGTTTGTTGTTGTTTGCTTGCTTGCTTTTTTTTCCTTCATTTTTTTTTCCTTTTTGATCTGATTTTTCTTGTGCAGCATGATAAATGTGGAAAGATGTATAGAAATGCAGATGTTTAACAAATATTAAGTCACTTGCCATCTAGAGCAGGAAGACAGGGAAAGAAGGGAAAAAACTTGGAACGCAAATTTTTGTAAGGGTGAATATTAAAAATTATGTATGCATATATTTTAAAAATAAAAAAAGATACATAGAGAAAAAATTTATATATCATAATTTATTCAGCCAGTCCCCAACTGATAGGTATCCGCTCAGTTTCCAATTCCTTGCCCGTACAAAAAAGGGCTGCTACAAACATTTTGTGGGTCCTTCCCCCTTTTTTATGATCTCTTTGGGATATAGATCCAGTAGAGACAATAGTCTGCTTTCTTATTAAAACTAGAAACTCCTATAACAAGATGTTTAACTTGTTCCTCTTATTTTTTCCTATCAGAAAATCATAGTTTTAAGGAACTTTAAATACACCAATCCAACATCCCTATAAAGCCCCAAAACTCCTTTGGGAATGTCCCTGATAAAAGAAGAAAATCTCACCTCTGCCATCTGACTCCCTAGACAATCTATTCCTTCCTTGGATTGCTGCATCTGAGTCAAAATTCTTCATTTTGTCAGTTCTGCCCTCTTCTCTAAGACAGCCTCCCTCAAACCATATTAGCTACTCATCCAAAACTTGCAGCCAAAGAGAATTCCCTGGAGTAAAAAGAAACTAAATGACTTGCTCACCTTCACATATTAGTAGAGAAAAGTAGGGACTTGAAGTCGGAGCTTTCTCACTCCATGACAGCCCATTGCTACTAACCTTTATTATCTCTGCAGATAAAGGTCCAGAGAAGTTAAATTACTCACCCCAAGTCACCTGGCCAGGAAATGTTAGAGCCAAGATTCAAGTCCAGATCTCTTGATTCACCCTTACAAAAACTTGTGTTCCAAATTTTTTCCCTTCTTCCCCAGTTTTCCTGCCCTAGATGGCAAGTAACTTAATATTGGTTAAGCATCTGCAGTTCTATACATATTTCCACATTTATCATGCTGCACAAGAAAAATCAGATCAAAAAGGAAAAAAAAATTACAATGTAGGAGCAATCTACCTCATATCTGACAATAAAGGAAACATAAGCGAGACCTTGCCACCAATCTTACCTGATGCAAATACTTTGGAGACACCTTCCTGCTGTTGTTGTTCAGACTTGTGTCCAACTTTTCGTGACCCCATTTGGAATTTCCTTGGCCAAGATACTTTATGGGCTGTCATTTTCTTCTCCATCTCATTTTACAGAGGAGGAAACTGAGGCAGACAGGATTAAGTAACTTTCCCAAGGTCACATAGCTAATATCAGTTTTGAGATCTGATCTGAATTTGGATCCTCCTGATTCCAGGGCTGATACTCTAGCCACTGAGCTCCCTAGCTGCTCCATGATACCTTCTAATAATATGAAAGCTCCATTCCCTAAATTCTTTCCAAGTTTAATCATACCATCCCAGTTCTGGCACTCAGGATAATGAAAATAATAACTAATATTCCCAGCTATTTAATACTTAAAGATTTACAAAATGATGACCACACATTATTGTATTTGAGTCTCTCAGTGGTCCTGGGAGGTGCTGGATAAGCATTATTATCTCTATTTTACAGGTGAGAAAAATCAAGGTGCAGTGAATTTAAGGCTTATAGTAGGTCCTTTGTGAAGACACTTGATGGATTATAGAATTGTGAGGTTTAGATGCTACTTTGGAAATCTCTACCTAGCTGTGTGATCTTGGGCAAGTCATTGTAACCTCTGTGGCCAAGTAATCAATCGATGGGCTTAGGTTAAATGCCTGCATTGGGCCAGCCATTGGACTAAGTATGGAAGATCAAATTCAAAAGTGAAACTACCTCTGTTCTGAAGGAAGCTACATTATAACACAGAGAACATGTACTGGCTGCCAACTTGCTTACATCAATGTCCTAGAGAGATACTTCGAATTTGGAGAAATTCAATGATTTGCCAAGAGGCAGGATTTGAACCCAGGTCATACTAGCCATCAAATTTCTCATGACTCCTCTCCTCACCTTAAGAGCAATCTTAAGATTTAGAGCAGAAAATATTCCCTAGAGATCACCGATTCCAACCCTTTCTTTTTCCAACTGAGGAATTTTTAGCCCAGAGAAGTTTAGAATTTACTTTAAGTCACACAGCAATTAATTAGCAGAGTCAATATTCAGATACAGATTTGCTGATTTCTTATCCGATGAGAGTTGCAAAATGAGGATTTTTACCCCAGGGAAGTGGTTTTTAGCAGGTGCTGACAACATTTAGACAAGCATAGCAACAGCTGAGTTTAGCACCTAGTTAGCAAGAATAATTAATCCCAGTTGGAAGCTATCCTGATGATTCCCAGAAGTCACATCTGGATGAACTCTTCCCTATATGTGCTACCAGTCGTCCCACCCACTACAACAGCATTTGAAGGAACATTTTGAGCTATTTGCCTCAAATTCAGAAATCACTTGTTAAAATCGTCTCTATGCTCTCCCCATTACTGTATCCCACCATCTCTAGCTAAAGCACATCCGCCTTCCTTCAAGGTGAAGTGACTTGATGGGGTGAAGACTTTTCCAGACTTTTCTGCCAAGAAAATCCAAGCCATATCTCACATAAAAGCAAATAGCAACAGAATATGGCTACCAGTCATTAGTTAAATTCATGGGTTCCTTCAACCCAAACACAGAAAGAGGAATTGACCCCCCCCCAAAAAAAAAAAACTCCAGAAAAATAGTTCCTGACCAAACAGAAATAATGCTCCTGCTTCCCTGCACTGCATCCTGGGACCCTAGGAAAGAGACCACATATGGTATGTAAATTCACACATGGTATCAGGGACTTCACCAGGACTAGTCTAATCACAACAGGTGAGCGAGCACTTGCTTGTGGTAGGCTTGGCTGCTGAATAACTTTGCTATTTCTGATTTAACTTCACCCCATAATGTTCCTTAATGCGGTTTTCTGTATTTAATTAATTTAACATTCCAGATTTTTAATTTGCATTTAATTTAACATTTCAGGTTTTTAATTTACCAGATATTGTTTATCAAATATTCATTTCGGAGACTTTCCCAGTATATACAGTGCCTACTCCTCTTTAATTAGTGTGCAGTAAATTAATTCTTCTATCCTTGTTCCTCCATCAGATATTGGATTAAGAAAGTTCCACTGTATCAACACTCCGAGGAAACCTACTTATTAAACCAAGGTAGTGTAGATGTACTTGGTACACACACGCCTTTGCTATCACTCTGCTTTAGGCCTGAACCCGATAAGAGATATATTGTGACTGAAAACGGAAAAAATTTCTCCTCGTAGGAAATTGGTTACTGAATTTAAATGGTAAAATTAAAGTGAAATTTCACATTTTTCCAGTTGCACTTGGCAATTCTGTCATCTACCCAAATGTTCATTCTGTTCCCTACGACCTCTGTGGCACTCGCCCTCCTGATGTAGCCTTTATTTTCCTTCACTCACTATTTTCAACATTGTTCCTAAGCCTGAAGCTTTCCCTGTCTTCAAGGCTTCCTCTCTGTCCCTTCCCTAGGTGGAGATACATGGTGTAGATAGCTCTTAGCAAAGTGCCTGGCACATAATAGCTGTTTAACAAAATGCTTGTTGATTGACTAAACAGATCAACCAAATGAAAGATAAACTGAAGAAAATGAAGGCAGTGGCAGGTCAAAACATCACAAGGTCATCCCCACCCCCCAAAAAAAAAAGTGCTCTGAAAGGAGATAAGAAGTCAGAGATACAACAGTGAGGAAGGAAGGGATCGTACACGTGGATGTGCAGAATGTCAGAGGTGGAAGGTGGAACGCTGAGTTGGGAGCATAGTTAATAGATCATTTTGTTAGAATGTAGTTCAGGTACTGGGAAATGTGAGCCAGAGCTCAAAAGGCAAGCAGACCCCAAGGCATGCAAGGTCTTATACTCCAGGCTAAGGATTTGGCATTCTGTTCTAAAGACAACAGGAAAATCCATAGGGAAATAATTTGACTTCATCAGATGATCATAAGTAGGCCTTGGGAATATTATTTTAGCAGTTATGTAAGTTATAGAAGTGATAAATAGAGGGAAGAACACTAAGTGATTTTTTTTTATTGAAGCTCTTTATGTTCAAAACATATGCAAGGATAATATTGACCCTTACAAAACTTCGTGTTCCAATTTTCTCCCTCTTCCCCCCATCCCCTCCCCTAGGTGGCAAGTAATCCAATATGTTAAACATAGTAAAAATAAATGTAAATCAAATATATGCATACATATTTATACAATGATCTTGTTGCACAAGAAAAATAAGATCAAAAAGGAATAAAAATGAGAAAGAAAATAAAATTCAAGCAAACAACAACAAAAAAATTTAAAATGCTACATTGTGATCCATGCTCAGTTCCCACAGTCCTCTCTTTCTCTGGGTGTATATGACTCTCTTCATCACAAGACCACTGGCCTGAATCATCTCATTGTTGAGAAGAGCCACATCTGTCAAAATTGATCATGGCATAATCTTGCTGTTACTGTGTACAATGATCTCCTGGTTCTGCTCATTTCATTTAGCATCAGTTTCTCCAGGACTCTCTGAAATCATCTTGCTGATCATTTCTTATAGAACAATAAAATTCCATAAATTCAAGTATCATAACTTATACAGCCATTCTCCAATTGATGGGCATCCACTCACTATCCAGTTTCTTGCCACTACAAAAAGGGCTGCTACAAACATTTTTGCACATGTGGGTCTCTTTCCCTCCTTTAAGATATTTAGTCATGGTTCTGAAAACAATCAACTCTAGAAAGATGACTTCCAGATCTCTATTTCTAGCCCTCATTTCTCTTCTGAGCTCTAGTCCCATGTCACCTCCTTCCTACATGTCCTGTGGGCATCTCAAACTCAACATGTCCAAAATGGAACTCATTATTTCTCCACCTCTACTTGTTTCTCTTTCAAGCGTCCTTATTTCTTTCTGTCTTGGGTGATACCATCCTCCCAATTGCATAGAAGCCCAGATTTGGATTATTGCCGACTTCCTACATCAAACTAATTGTCATATCTTAACTATTCTTCCTACACTGTATCCATCCTTTAAACCTATCTCCTTACACATGCTATGTTCACTTCTTTTTTCTGTTTTTTTTTTTCTCTCTCCCATGGTTTTTCCCATTTGCTCTGATTTTTCTCTCCCAACATAATTCATAAAACAATTTGTATTAAAAATAAGCTAAAAAAAAATAAGTGTGACCCCTTTTCTACACTTATATAGTTACCATTCTTATTTAAGTTCTCATCACCTCTTGCCTAGACCATCACAATAGCCTCCTAATTAGTTTTCCTCTTTCCAGTCTTTTCTCTCTCCAATCTAATCTAACAAAGTCATCCCAGGACTGAACATGTCACTTCCCTACTCAAAAACATCTCATACTTCCCTAGCACTACTAAGATAAAATATAAACTACTTTGTCCAACATTTAAAGCCCTTTACAATCTAGAATTAGTTGATTTTTCTGAATTGACATTGCTTCTTTTCAAGCACTCTATGTTACAGCCAAACTAGCTTCTTGAGTACTTAAATGTCTACTTTATATCTCTTGTTGAATTGAATTAAGTGTGACCTTGACTTTGGCATCTGATTGACTGGGCTTTCTGTGTCCTTGCTTGTAAAATGGGAGAATAAGAGTAGATCAGGGCTTCAAATCTTTTCCTTTAACTCTCTGATGCTATGGCTATGTCTCTGTGTCTTTAGCACTTAGGACAGCAGATTGTATTTAGTATATATATTGATTAACAAATGCTTATTGTGCAGATCTCTTACCCTATTGGGACTCAAGTTTCTTTTTCTGCAAAAACTGAACTACATGAGCTCTGGGGCCCCTTTCAGCATGACCCAGTGAGTCCACATTGGAATGTAGTTACTAATGAATTGATTCTCCACAGCCCTCTGTAGTAGAATGAACAATAGCCTGGGTCAGTGGCTCAATATATTTGTGCCTCAATTTCCTCCTCTGTAAAGTAGCAGAGTTAGCCTTAGATAATCTCAAAGCTCTCTTCCAGCTTCACATGTTAAAATCCCACCTATCTGTCTTGACTGCTTTAGTCAAACACAATGCCTTCTATTCTCTGGGGCCTTTCAACTCTAATTCTTAAATTCCTTTTGATTCTCTGAGGAGCCTGAAGGAGGTAGAGAGCAAGGTCAGAATGGAGATGGAGAACAGACAGAGCCAGGAAGCCAAGGAGACCAGAGTCATGATTGATTCAGGAGGCCATCAACAAGAGCACAGGACTCAAGCAAACCTTCAGACCTTTTAAGAGGAGAGAATAGGGTCCAAGGAGGGGTCCTCCTAAGAGATTGCCCATCCATCTCACTGGGAGGTTCCAAGTGTTGGTGATTCCCTGTTATATGTAACACTTCACCTTAGCTAAAAGCTAAACATCACATCACCAGCTCCGCCCCTTTGAATCCAGTCCCCTCCCCTTGAATGTATTGCCAATGTCTGCTTGTTTACAAGGGGAAGAACTAACACCTTGGTGACTTTTAAAGGTGTCAGTAAAGAAAGTGACAAGGACTTTAAGGCACGTGCTGACCATTTGTGCAGGCTCTATCAGTACTTGGAGCTGGGATAGGATGTGGGAGGTTCATTGACCAACAGTGTGGAGCTGACAGCTAACTTTGACACTAAAGAGAGAAAGTAATTGTAAGTTGAATGGTGAAGAGCTGGTTTACAATGAAACTAACCTTAAGGCTCCTAGAGAACAGAGGTAGCTTTAACCCATCATTGGCTACAGAAACCTTTCTCTTCCCCTTAAGGTCTAAGACAACCATTCTGAGACACACACTCCCTCCCCAGGGCATCCTGGACTGAGCCACTTTTAAGGAAGCCCACACAAAACTATTTTTATAATAATGCTAAGATTTTTTTTTATTCCCAATACCATAAATCCCGATAGGTAGAGCATGCATGGACAAAAGCTATTTGGGGTCCTCAATAATCTTTAAGAGCATAAGAATCCTGAAAAAAAAGTTTAAGAACTGCTGATTTAAGGGAATTTCTCTCCCTTAACTACCTACAAGGTCTTATTTGTTGTATCAATCAACAAGTATTTATTAAGAATATACTACAATGGCAACAAGATTATGTGACAATCAACTGTACTGGACTTGGCTCTTTTCAACTATGAGGTGATTCAAGACAATTCCAGTAGATGTGACATGGAGAGAATCATTTGCATCCAGAGAGAGATTATGGGGACTGAGTATGGATCACAACATAGCATTTTCACTTTTTTTGTTGTTTGCTTGCTTTTTGTTTTTCTCATTTTTTCCCCTTTGATCTGATTTTTCTTGTGCATAGTGATATTTATGGAAATATGTATAGAAGAAGTGTGCATGTTTAACACATGTTGGATTACTTGCTGTCTAGGAGAGGGGATGAAGGGAAGGAGGAAGAAAAATTTAGAAAACAAAAAATACAAGGTTTTTCAAGAATGACTGTATTGTGAAAATAAAAAGCTATTTTAAAATAAATAAATAGGGGATAAACTCAAACTATATACAAAGCAAAAAAACAAAAGTTATTGAGTGTGGAGGAAGGTGAGACCCTAAAAACTGAGAAAATTAGGGAAAAACATCTTGCAAGAAGTTTCACTCAAGATGAATTTTGAAAGAGGTTAGGTCCATGAAATAGAATCAAAGAGATGCAGTTGCAGTCATGGCATGCAAAGTCACGGAGGTGGGAGATGACATAGAAATAACAAATGAGCTTGGGGGAAAAGAATGTGTGAGAAAGAGGAATATAAAATTAGACTGGGAATGTAGGTTGGTGATAGATGGTCAAGTTCTTTAAATATCAAAAAATTAATTCAAATTTTATCCTCAAGGTAAAAGAGACGCATTGAAGTTTCTTGAGCTAAGCTGGCTTGAGTTGCCAAGGGTCACATAACTAGATTTATCAGATCATAGCTACTGTTCCAATTAGCTAGAATGTTGATCCTCAGGATCATAGAATCAGAAGTGGATGGGACTTTAGAGTCTACATAATTCAATCCCCTTATTTTACAGATGAATAGACTGAAATAGTGATTAAATGAGTTGCCAAAGATCACACAGGTAACAGATAGCAGACCTAGAATTCATACTCAGATCCTGACTTCAAGTGCAGCCCTTTTTCCACCACTCCGTGCTGAACTTGATTCCAGACCCTCTTTCTATATCACAATGCCTTCCATATTGCAAGTGAAACTGTTGTAACTTGGTAAAATGGGTGGAAGTCTGCAGCTCCATATCACCATAGCACAGAGTCCTGAAGAATCTACTTAACAAGGAAGGCAGAATCCAGAAGACTTTGGACTTGACTGCCCAGAAACCTCTCCTTCATATCTGGGCTCTATCTGTCCTGAAGCACCCCAAAAAGTTCTGGGGGAGAGGTTCCCCTTTTGGGGGGCTCTCTTGTTCTCTTCTCCCACTTTCCCAATATTCTGAAGTCAGACCAGTCAGTTTTGAAATCCATGCACCATTTCAAACCATAGTTTGTGGACCAAAGCCAGAACAAGACAGGTTTTCTCATTATCACCTTGAGAAACTCCCAGGGTCAGGCCTGGCCTCTTGATTCTGTCACCCTTAATGAGGTGATAATGAGGAGAAAATGTCCTAGTCCATTAAATGCTTTCTGAACTTGGAGACCAGGTGTAGCTTTTAAATGGTGGAATTTTACTCACAGCCCAAAGAAAAAGAAAACAGTTATCTATAAATAAAACACTTTTATTTGGCCCTTTCTTTACAATGATTTCTTCTCCAAACCACAGAAGTGTGGAAGGGGCACAAACCTGTTTGTAAATTAAGGGATAAAAAGGTGCCTGATTGGGAAATAGGTTCTATAAGTGTGGCTTAGGCAAAGGCTGGCTGGCAAATGGAAATGCACATGTGCAGGGATAAGATGTAAGACGGGCGAGAATTCACGGTCTGTACCAGAGTAAACTTGCCTAAGGTGAGACAGGGAGGTATCCTGTTATCCGAAAAGGCCTTGGTTGGAATCCCAGTCCTTCCTCTGACTTAACACTGAGTCTGTTTCCGCTTTTATAAGGACTGAGTATCTCTGGCTCACTTTCCCCAAGCCAGATAGGCAGGCTAGCTACACATGCCCCTCAGGATTCTGAGGAACTTTGGGGGAACTTTTCTCACTAACTATAGGCTCAAACCCCACCCCAGCCACTCTGTTCCTCTCCACAGTTCAGCACCAGTGAGCAGTGCTTAAGTTCTATTTAATCATTTAGCATTAGTTACCTTCTACTATGGGATATTTACTTCAAATATATAACAAGAACAAAAATTTTAAAAAACACACACGCATTTTCCCCTATCACCTCAGCAACCTCCTCTTAACTCAACTCCTACTTAGACTTACTTCCATCAAGCTCAGAGTCAGCTGAGACCTGACTACCTGAAGGAGTCCTTTCCTCAGCTACTACTGGTCTGGATCTCAAAGGTCACTCCCTAAGATCCCTCCCTAAAGCCATTCCTTGAGGCACTGAAGCTATTTTGCTGTCAACCCAGACTCATATGTAAAATAGGGGTTATAATATAATATGATATATATTTTGTTTTATATATATAATATAAACCTTATAAAATATATATAACATACATATAAATATATAAACATTAGGCAACATATTACATATAAATATGTATTAGATAGCGTGTTATATATAAATATATAAACATTATATAACATATTATATATAAATATATAAATTTTATATATTGTATATTTATTAGATAACATATATTTAAATAAATATTTGTATATATAATATATAAATACATAACTGTTTATATATTAAGTATCAAATAATGTATATTATATAAATACTTAAGTACTTATATACATTATATAAATATTAGATAACATGTATTATATAAGTATTAGAGAACATATATAAATATATAAGTATTTAATATTATATAAGTATTAAATAACATATTTACATAAATATTTGTATGTTATATAAGTATTATATAACATCTAAATATGTAATATTTATGTATTAAATTATATCATATATAAATATTATGTATTATGATTATTTTTATATATTATAAGTATTAGATGTTATGTTATACAAGTTTGATATATAAATATATAAGTATTGTGTAACAAACATTATATATAAATATTAAATATAAGTATTACATAGCATTATTATATAGATAGTACATAATATAATATAACATACAAATGAGCATTGTATAACATATATAAGATACATAAATATTATGTAACATATATTATATGTATAAATATATTATATTGTGTTATATAATAAATATAACAATGTAACAATATCAACAGATGTTTAGCAAGTTCCTACAATGTATCAGGCACTGTAACAGGGAGATGCAAAAGCAAAAATAAAAAAGTTGAGCTAAATAATATATTTTCTTGTTCTGCATATATTGAAACGTTTGAGTTGTTGGTGATTGCTGAAGTCATAATAAAAAAGAAAATGCTTTTTAAAAGTTTTTTAAAAGGATATAGTCTCTATTCATGAGAAGACAGAGCACTGGGTAGTGCTGTGAATAGGCTTGGAGTCGAGGAAATTCCTTTTTTTTTTTTGTGAGTTCAAATATCATCTCAGACTATTACTGGCTACGTGGGCAAGCCACTTATCCTATTTGCCTCAGTTTCCTCATCTAGAAAATGAGCTAGAGAAGGAAAGACAAATCATTCCAGTATCTTCGCCAAGAAAACCTCAGATGGGGTCACAAAGAGTCAGACATGACTAAAAAACATGTGAAGTTCACATTTTATCAAGGGAGATAAATACAAAAAATGCAAAATAAATAGGAGATATAAATAGTTATTACTTTATTAGACTATAAGCAGAATTCTGGTTATTTTTTCATTTTGATAGGTAGTAGTTTCCTATAGAGAAATATATATTAAAATATAGGTATGTATTTTATTTTCCATTATACACATGTGTGAAAAGATTTGTTCAAAAGTACATAATACTACACTGGTCTGTAAATAAGTAACGATTTTTTACACTCAGCAAAGATTTTTCCTTTGTATTTGGAGGTTTGTATCTAAATAATATTATTATCACATTATGCTTTGATATCATTTCCCTGGGCAGCTCTCTGCACATTATATGGTCAAAGACCTCATAATTCAACCCAAACTGGTATTTCCATTTCAAATCATATAAATGTCAAGAATGTCCTGATTTGTATCCTTCTCAGTTTCCTTCTTGTTATATTTTTCTGGTAATATGGTCGATATAATGCTGGGTTTAGAGTCTAAACGACCCAAATTCAAATCCCATCTCAGACATTTACTAGCTATGTAACACTGGCAAGACATTTAGGGTCTTTGGACTTCATTTTACTCTCTTGTAAAATAAAGGGGTGAGGATAATATTACAGTAGGATTTTTGTGAGAAATTTGATATTTTATGTCAAGCTTTTTGCAAATCCTAAAACATTAGTTTTTATTATTATAGCTCCCTCTCGGTTGGCTTTTGTCCCTCTCTCTAAATATGGATTTTTTTCTTTCTCTTTTTAAAAGACTGTATCTGCCTATTTCACCCAGACCAGAAGTTCAGGAGCCACTTACAGGCTAGAAGCCACAATTAACTAATTAAAGTTTCAGTTTTTCCCAATTGGTTTCTCCTTAGGCAACTTAGTGGTCCCTTAACTCTTCGAGAAATGATAGAGAGTTCACCACATTAGTTAAGTTTAGCACCAACAACTAGACAGAACCCACTACCACATTATGCTACTATGTACACAAGAGAAGTCTTCCTTCTAAAACTTTCTCTGGAAACCACTACTCCCAAGTTCCTCTTTCTGTTCACCAGAAAACACCCCAGTCTGTATCTGCACTACTACTATAGACTCTCACTTCCCACTCTTTCCTTCATCTATACTGTGCTCTCCAAAGTTACAGCTGACTGCATAGATGCTAGGTCCAATCCCTTTTTCCAGAACTCATTTCCTTGATCGTCTTGCAATGAGATCCTGCTTGAAATCCTCTCCTTTGGTTTCCATCAATAACATTAACTCCAGATTCTCCTCTCTTCCTGATCACTACCTTTGTTTCTTTCATTGGTTTTGTTTTCTTGCTCCCACTATTCTTAGGGATGAGAATTATGTATGAGTTTCCTCCAAAGTTTCATTCCTAATATTCTTTTTCCTTACTTTCTCTGCCTTGCTGATCTCATCAAAACACCTATAATATATCAGGCATCATTCTCAACACTAGGAATAAAAAGACAAAGATCATTTAATTCTTGTCCACAAGGGAGAAACCATTTAAGAGGGATTGGCATCCAGGGAATGGGGGCTTTGGTCTATGTCTCACAGATTGTGAATAAATAAACCCACAAGACAGATAATTGTCAAGCCCTTTTTCATAATAAAGGGGATAGAGTGCAAGACTTGGAATTCAAAAGTCCTGAGTTCAAATGTCACCTTACTCCATTTGGTCATTTTCACCAGAACAAGAAGTAGAAATGGGGGATGGAGGATGGAGCACAGAGTATGACTGTTTAAGAAGGGCAAATGGCAAAATAACCATGCTGATACCAACCTGGTATCCTGGTGGAGGAATGGCTGTGAAATACAACCAGAAAACAATTCAATCTACTTGAAGAGTTAAGTTTTCATTCATCAACCAATCAAAGCAGCTCATTCCTAAGGGAGAAATCTGAAAATGAGTAGATCAGTAGTTCATGAGACTTCAAATTTCATCTGCACAAAATGGTACCCAGCTTCATAATTTACTCCTAGGCTAGCCCCACATCTCCAACTACCTGCTTGACATCTCTATCTAGATTTCTTATTGGCACCCCTGACTCAATACATGACAAACCAAATTCTCCTTCTTTTTCCAGTCTCCTTCTAGCCCTCAAATAACAACTATCCACTGGAACATTGGTGTTATTCTAAATACCTCCTCCCTTCCTTTCTTCTCTCCATATCAAGTATCAAGTCATTGACTCTGTGTCCCTTCCATCATCATTATTTCAAATCATTATAAAGGAATAATAACTCCATCAGTACTGATGCTTCCTTCAACTTCCACAAGTCTTCAATGACTTCCATAGTTGGTTTTCAAGAGCTCCTGTAGCTAAGAATGTCATTACTTGAGACTGAGCATGACATAATGGTAGAGTGCTGAGTTTGGAATCAGGAACACTTGGGTTCAGATAACTAGTTGTGACCCTAAACAAGTAGATTTTCTTTTATGAGCCTCAGTTTCCTTAACTCTAAAAGAGAGGCAACAATTACATCTACTTTAAAGAATTATAATTGTAATCAAAGAGGGAATGTAAATAAAGGGACTGGATCTGTGATTCTGCTAATAGAAGAAACTCCAGGTAAGAAAACAATACAAGTCAGAATCTTTTCTGTAACTTATCTGACCTAGAAAAAGTTTAATGGTTTGTACAGAGTTGAAATTCAGGTCTTCCTCATTTTAAATATATTATCTCAAACCTTAAAGTACTAAATATTAGAAATGGAAAGAACCAATTGATGAAGATTTAAAAACTGAATGCTCCAAAATTCTAAGGTCCTAGCTTGGCCCCAAAGAAGAACTATGAGAAGAAAACACCCCACCACCACCACCAATCTACAGAAATAGGGAGTGGGGCATGAGTGCAGAATAATACATTATGACATCAGACTTTTTTCTTTTTTTTTTTCTCATTTTTTTATCCCATATTCTATAGGATGCCTCTCTAGGAAAGTGCAAGAGGGTTACATTGGGAAATAAGTGATATTAAGCAAAAGATAACTATAAACTTTTTAAAATGTTGTCAGTTAAGCAATTCCATGGCTCTAAAATTATTTCATCTGCCTAGATCACCAATACAAACCATATTTTGCCATCAAGAGTCCAACATGTTCTTCTAAATATCAAGAAAAAACACATGCTATTTTTGATCTGTTTGAATAAACTTTTCAATTATAAAAACAGCAGTTATCTTGTTATGTTATTAAATAACAACTTTCATTTCCATGAAGACTGATATTGACCTAATGCTTTTAAATATATTATTTTATCTCATCTTTTTATTTCCCCTAACATTATCCTAATCCAAACTCATATTGCCCCTCAACCAAGTCTCTTGTAATGCCTCCCTAATCATCTCTTTTGCATTGAAATTTTTCATTGCATTGAAATTTGCATTGAAATATCTCAATTTGCAAACCAACAGATGTGGTATAATTCTCAAAAATTATAGTTCATGACTATGAACTTTTGGCTCCATTACCTACCCAATAAGTCTAAATTTATAGGATGTTTCTCTTCCCTCCCCCCTATTACCCATCCATTCATCCATCCAGGCCTTTTTTTCTATCTTCCCTGCCACTCAATGTATTTTCTCCATTCCCACCTACCCATCTTCCTACTTTTCCTGTTTCCTACCTCTTGCTATAAGTATCATAGTCAAATGAAAACTACCATTGATTTTGGGAAGGCTCTAACAATTAAAAACCTATGAATCACATTGTTGGTGGAGTAGTGAACGAATCCAACCATTTTGGAGAGTAGTTTGGAACTATGCTCAAAAAGTTATCAAACTGTGCATACCCTTTGATCCAGCAGTGTTACTACTGGGATTATATCCCAAAGAGATTATAAAGAAGGGAAAGGGACCTGTATGTGCACGAATGTTTGTGGCAGCCCTTTTTGTAGTGGCTAGAAACTGGAAACTGAATGGATGTCCATCAGTTGGAGAATGGCTGAATAAATTGTGGTATATGAAAATTATGGAATATTACTGTTCTGTAAGAAATGACCAACAGGATGATTTCAGAAAGGCCTGGAGAGACTTACACGAACTGATGCTGAGTGAAATGAGCAGGACCAGGAGATCATTATATACCTCTACAACAATACTAGATGATGACCAGTTCTGATGGATCAGGCCATCCTCAGCAACGAGATCAACCAAATCATTTCCAATGGAGCAGTAATGAACTGAACTAGCTATACCCAGAAAAAGAACTCTGGGAGATGACTAAAACCATTACATTGAATTCCCAATCCCTATAGTTATGCACACCTGCATTTTTGATTTCCTTCACAAGCTAATTGTACAATAATTCAGAGTCTGATTCTTTTTGTACAGCAAAATAATGTTTTGGTCATGTATACTTATTGTGTATCTAAGTTATATTTTAATATATTTTAACATCTACTGGTCATCCTGACATTTAGGGAGGGGGGGGGGTAAGAGGTGAAAAATTGGAACAAGAGGTTTGGCAATTGTTAATGCTGTAAAGTTACCTATGTATATATCCTGTAAATAAAAGGCTATTAAATAAAAAAAATTAAAAAAAAAAAAAAAACCATTACATTGAATTCCCAATCCCTATATTTATACACACCTGCATTTTTGATTTCCTTCACAAGCTAATTGTACAATAATTCAGAGTCTGATTCTTTTTGTACAGCAAAATAATGTTTTGATCATGTATACTTATTGTGTATCTAAGTTATATTTTAATATATTTAACATCTACTGGTCATCCTGCCATTTAGGGGAGGGGGTGAGGGGGGGGGGTAAGAGGTGAAAAATTGGAACAAGAGGTTTGGCAATTGTTAATGCTGTAAAGTTACCCATGTATATATCCTGTAAATAAAAGGCCATTAAATAAAAAAAAAAATAAAAATAAAAATAAAAACCTATGAATCAGCTCAGTGTCCCTCTTACTCCCTAGACCAAAAGTTTCTTCCTTAGCTATCACTCCCCTTTCTGTGTTGCCTTTTATTAAAATGTAAGCTCCTTGAAGATAAGGACTGTCTTTTTTTTGGGTTTTTTTTTTGCATCCCTCAAATTTAGCACAGTTCATAGCAGAAAACAAGTACGTACGAGTTTTGTTTTTCATTCATTTATTGAAAAATATGATTTTAGAACTATGAATTAAGTAAAAGACATCAACTCCATGATGCAACCTCTCTCTTAGTCTAATATTGCTGTTTTACAAATATTTCTTCTGATTCAGGGTGTCAAATTGCAAATTATTTTCCTCTCTGCTACAATGTCACCTCATTTGACCTTTACACCAATCTGTGAGGTAAGTACTATTATTATCTCAATTTTGCTGATGAGGAAACAGGCTGAGCAATTTTAAGTGATTTCACTCGGTTATATATAAATCTAGTAAATGTCTAAATTGGAGTTTAACTTAGATCTTCCTGATGCCAAGTCTAGCACTCTACGTACTACATACTACATACTACATACTACAACAAAGTAACTCAATAACAGCAGCCAAAAGCAATAACTGAAGTATTCCGTTGGCTTATTTTTTTCTACTCTGACTATTTGCTGGTATCTCTGCTGAGTTACTTATTACAAGGTTTTCAGGACTGACACTTGCTGGTTTTACACTGAATTAAAGCTGCTATACAATCTTTCCCCAGCAGAGGGATGGTTTTCAGCTCTTTTAGATCATAGCCCCAGTGGCTATCTCATCTATTTGAGATTTAGGCTCACAGTCAGTCAAGGAACCACAGAAACCCTTATGTATTATGTATATTTTCACCTCTTTTATTTTTCCTCACATGCTACTCCTTGTCTTCATTGTACTCATTGAGTTAAAGTAAGGAAATCCTGTAATCACCAACCATGCCCATAGTCTACACACATCACGCCACAGTAGCTCAAGATAGAAAGTCATTGTTGGAATGTTTATAAAGTGTTAACTCATTAGAGCCATTACCAATCAACTTCCTTTCTGGCCAGGAAAAAACCTTTCTGATCTCCCTATGGTTTAATTTTTAAAATTTGAAGCCCTTTAGGGCATTTGGGGTGATGTTCTAAGAAGACTGGTGGAGTCCATAAATTACATTCACACAACATGAGGAAGTTGGATGGACTGATCTGCACTGAGAGATGGTAGACCTATGCCAATGAAAAAGAAGGATTTATTGAGCATTTTTTATTAAAGCTTTTTCTTTTCAAAACATCTGCATAGATAATTTTTCAACATTAACCCTTGCAAAACTTTGTGTTCCAATTTCTCCCCCCTTCCTCCACCCCTTCCCCTAGATGGCAAGTAGTCCAATATATGTTAAACATGGTAGAAATATGTTAAATACAATATATGCATACATATTACATTTTTAATTTTATTGTAATTTTATTACAATACAATTTTATTGCTTCATAAGAAAAATCAAATCAAAGAGGAAAAATGAGAAAGAAAATAAAATGCAAGCAAACAATAACAAAAGAATGAAAATGCTATGTGGTGAACCACATTCAGTTTCCACAGTCCTCTCTCTGGGTGTAGATGGCTCTCTTTATTACAAGATCATTGGCACTAGTCTGAATCATCTCATTGTTGAAGAGAGCCACATGAGTGGATAATTTTTCAATACTGACCCTTGCAAAATGTTATACTTCTCCCCCCCCCCCACCTCCCCATTGAGCATTTTCATTCGTGAAAACATGTTTTGTTTTTCCTCTCCTTTCAAACATAATCATATTTGTATCTGCAAGCAGGAGCATCTAGAGTACCTTACCCATATAGGAAATCCCTCTTCCATGTACACTTGGTGTGGACCATCCTCCATAATAATAGCAGATTGTCCCGTAGAGCATTCATCTTATAGTTTTATGCCTTATTTGATATTAATCACTGGGACTGGTGAACAGTTATCTCTTTTGTTGACTCTTTTACAATCTTATACAATTTTGAAATATCCCTGAAAGTTACCCTACTGGAAGAGAATAAAGTGATATTTTGCCCTCTTGAGTCAAATGCTTTGTTATAATCAATAAACAATAAATCAGAAAAATCTGCTATTCCCTGCTCTTTTTCAATTAATTGTGGGATGATAAAGGTTTAGATTGCTGTACATATTGTTTGGGAAAGTCTCCATTTTCTTCTCTTATCTTCCTTAAGAATATTCTCTATACACATTTAGAAGATTCTCACAAAAATAAAAAATTGTAGTTATGAGTAAAAAGACCTAATGGTCCATTGTGAATATTCTGTCTTCTCTTTGTTGTTATTTTTATGATTAACAATGATAGCTCACATTTACATATTGTTTAAGATCTGCAAATCATATTATATGTGTTGTCTCATTTGATGCTTATACCCCTGAGAGCAGGTGTTATTATTATCCTCATTTTAAAAATAAGGAAACTGAGAAGTTATGTGACTTGTCCAAAGTCACATAGGTATAGTAAGCATCTGAGGCAACAGATGCCATTATTATTATTATTCTCTTCTTATACTGAAGACAGTAAGGCAAACAGAGATTAAGTGATTTGCCCAGAATTATATAACTAGTAACTGAGGCAGGACATGAACATAAGACTTCCTGACTAGTCCCGGGCTTTAACCACTGCACCACCCAGGTACTGTTATTTTCCCCATGGTATAGATGAGGGAGACCTGGAGAGATTAAGGAACTTGTCTAATGTCACAACCTAATTATGGCAGCATAATTTTTTTTTTTAATTTAATAGCCTTTTATTTACAGGATATATACATGGGTAACTTTACAGCATTAACAATTGCCAAACCTCTTGTTCCAATTTTTCACCTCTGACCCCCCCCACCCCCTCCCCGAGATGGCAGGATGACCAGTAGATGTTAAATATATTAAAATATAAATTAGATACACAATAAGTATACCTGACCAAAACGTTATTTTGCTGTAGAAAAAGAATCAGACTCTGAAATATTGTACAATTAGCTTGTGAAGGAAATCAAAAATGCAGGTGGGCATAAATATAGGGATTGGGAATTCAATGTAATGGTTTTTAGTCATCTCCCAGAGTTCTTTTTCTGGGCGTAGCTAGTTCAGTTCATTACTGCTCCATTAGAAGATTTGGTTGATCTCGTTGCTGAGGATGGCCTGGTCCATCAGAACTGGTCATCATATAGTATTGTTGTTGAAGTATATAATGATCTCCTGGTCCTGCTCATTTCACTCAGCATCAGTTCGTGTAAGTCTCTCCAGGCCTTTCTGAAATCATCCTGTTGGTCATTTCTTACAGAACAGTAATATTCCATAATATTCATATACCACAATTTATTCAGCCATTCTCCAACTGATGGACATCCATTCAGTTTCCAGTTTTTAGCCACTACAAAAAGGGCTGCCACAAACATTCGTGCACATACAGGTCCCTTTCCCTTCTTTATAATCTCTTTGGGATATAATCCCAGTAGTAACACTGCTGGATCAAAGGGTATGCACAGCTTGATAACTTTTTGAGCATAGTTCCAAACTACTCTCCAAAATGGTTGGATTCGTTCACAACTCCACCAACAATGCATCAATGTCCCAGTTTTCCCGCATCCCCTCCAACAATCATCATTATTTTTTCCTGTCATCTTAGTATGGCAGCATAATTTAAACTCAGGCTGGATTCAAACTCAGGTCTTCCTGTCTCCAGGCTCTACTGTGCCATCTAGCTGCCACAAACAGCACCTTCAGAAGATTCCATTACAAGCTTTAGAACAGGTTATTGCTTTGAATACTTCTATGATTTAAATTCTGGTCATTCCCTCCAGGATCCTTTTTACTCAGGGGTGTGTTGGAAAATGTTTTAAAATAGGCTTTTACAATGCACTTTTAAGTTGAATCTCTATTACTCCCATTTTTCCCATTACTTTCTTAAGTCTATACAGTTAACAAAACAATAAATTAAACCCTGCTTTGTAGTGTTTTCTTACTTCTTAAATATAAATGTTCACACTGGACATTTTAATATGGAGGTGGGGGTGGTTTAAGGGGCTGATAATAAAAGCTGGTTCTAGCACAACTATGCTCCGCCATATTGGATCCCTAGCTACAGCTATCCAATCCTGCTCTCGTTGATTTAGAAACAGTGGGGACCATGAAGACCTTCCACTTCAAGCTATAGTATAGCAGAATCATCGGCAGAGCATCGGCCCTTTGTTTTCAAAGCCTCCCCGCATTCTATCTGTCATTCTGGGCAAATGAGTCTCTCTGTACTTCAATTTCTTCATCTGTAAAAAATGAAGGGAAGTTCAGGGTTTCTCAAACTATTTCCACTCACAACTTCTCTTCCCCCCAAGAAATTTTTCCATAAGCCTGATTGTGTGTGTATATATATATATGTGTGTGTGTATGTATGTTTACATACATACATATATATATATATATATATATATATATATATATATATATATATATAATAGGTATATCAGTTAAATATTTACTGATAATAAATCATAATTTCATGACTCTTCTATTCAGTTATGTGACCCCATTTGGGGTAACAACCCAGTTTTTTAAGAAGCTGGGGGATTAAATGACAATCTGCTTTCCAACTCTAAATTTATAATCAGAGATTATTACATTTACAGCTTGACAGAACTTCATTGGCCATCTAACCCAATGCTATTATTTTGTTTTTATAGATAAATAAACCAAGGCACAGAGAATTTGAGTAACTTGCCCAAAGTTACACAAGAAGTGAATGACAGATGAAATTTGTCATTCAATTCCTCTGACTGATCTTTCCACCAAAGACACTTGGAGGTGACCTGTCCATATTCTCTTCTCCCAAACTTTTGTCCCCATGCCAAACGACCCAACTCCTTCCTGAGATCACTTTGCTAGGGCTTAATCATCTCCAGTTCATTCTACTAAAGCTACTGGAGACCCTGCTCTCTTCTCAGTGAACCGCCCCTCAAAGCTCAAACATGCCAAGTAAGAAACATTTCTTTCACCTCCTTGCTTTAACCGAAATCCAGATTGTCCTTGCAGCCTTCTTCATTTTAGGCTGTTCCTTCTTCTGCTTCCCTCTGATTCCAGGGGTCAGGAAGACAGTGGTGGGCATATTCACTCCTTGCTCCCTCCAGCTGCTTCCAAGCTCTTCTTCTATCTCCATCCTTCTTTTAAAATCAGAGACTCAAAAAACTAAGTAAAAATAAATGAATCAATCAATCAAAGGATCATGGACCTAAAGCTGAAAAGAAGCCACTTTATGCATCACCTTTATTTTATAGATGGTTCAACTGAGGAACAAAGAATTGCATGGGAGGCACGCCAGTAGTAAGCACCCAAGACAGAATATGAACCCAGGTCCTCTGATTCCAGATTCAGCATTCATTCGCCATTGCCTCTATAACACATTTCCCCCATCCTTGTTGCTAGCCCCTACCAATGTCTTACTCCTTTTCCCAAAACAATCATCTTCTTCCTGGGTTTCCCCTCATCCCAGAGGGGCCGCCAAGAGTGGGGCTGGGAGGAGTTGGAAAGTTACCAGACAGTATTGGACCTGGTGGGGATCCACATACTGAATGCCTTCATCAAAGACAGATGCATAGGGGTGGGGAGTGGGGGGTGGAAGGGAAATGAAGCCAGTCAAGCTTTGAAGGACTGGAGGGAGGTGAGCTGGCAGATGGCTATGCTGAGAGAAAAAAACAACTTGCCAGCAGTGAGAAAGTAAGCAGGAAGTCAAATTCAAAGGATCTTCTTGGCCCCTCCTGCATGTGTCTGTAGTCAGAAAAATCACATAACCCAGAAGAAAGACTTAGACATTTGTTTGTTTGGGGGGACAATCTTGTTTTCATTCAAATGAAGGAAGGTTTTAGAAGGCCTCCATGAGACCAATCATGAGCAAACAAATAAGGTGAATCCCACAGGAATCCTTACTGTCCAATTCATTATGTGGCCTAGAGAATTGGGGTCTTCCAGAAATGTCACTTTCCATGTCAGGGGAACACCATGGACATCATCTCTGGATCCCAACAGCTGCCCAGTGGTGAATGAGAGCCAAGAACTAGTCCAATCTGTATTAATGACTCAACAAGCATTTATTAGCACAGACCTTATCTTTTTGAAATTCAGGTCCACCACTTAAAACAACAAGGGATCATGCATATTTCCTATTGTTTTTTACTTATCTCACATGCTACTCCATGACTTAAGTATATAACAATGTTTTTATTTTTCAACTTCGCTCATGCCCAGTCCATGTACCTACTATGTGTCATGGGAGAAGTCCAAAAAAAAGACTCCATCATCAAAAAAGGGGCCTGAAAACAAGTCACAAAACATAGGGATCACAAAACTGAACAAAAGAATTAATCCAAGAACCTGCGGAGGAGGAGCCAAAATAAATATCTGGATCCTCCAATTCCTGAGTTTTCAAAGGACCTTATGATTATGGGTGTAGAGCAGGGGTCCCCAAACTACAGCCCACAGGCCAGATGTGACAGCTGAGGACGTTTATCCCCCTCACCCAGAGCTATGAAGTTTCTGTATTTAAAGGCTCACAAAACAAAGTTTTTGTTTTTACTATAGCCCAGCCCTCCAACAGTCTGAGGGACAATAAACTGGCCCCCTATTTAAAAAGTTTGAGGACTCCTGGCCTTAGAGACAGAAAGAATATTCAGTCATCTACTCACTGAGTTTAATCCCTTCCTTTTACAGGTGGGGAAACTGAGTCCCAGAGAGGTGAAATGAATTCTACATTCATAGGAACAAATATAAATATAAATTCTATGAAATAGTTCCTATCTAAATTTCTTTCTAATTTCATTCTCCTCAACATATCCTAAAGGCCAGCTACACTGGTCTCCTACCTGTTATTCACTCAAGACTTTGTCTTCTGACTGCAATTTTATTGGTTTTCTCCAATCCCTGAAATTTGTTCCCATCTCATCTTCTGGATTCTTTCCCCTCCTTTTAGAAGCCTTTCTTGGTCCTTTTTCTCCCACCTCCCCATAATATTAATGCCTCCCTCCTGAGATTATCCCCAATTTATCCTGTATACACCTTGTTTGCACATAGCTGTTACCCATTAATCTGTGAGCTCTTTTAGGGCAGGGACAGATCTTACTTTTCTTTGTCTTCCCCTATGACACATAGCAGGTGCATGGTCCATGAGCATGGTTGAAATTGAAAAAAAAAATTATAACTCCATATATACTTAAGTCACGAGTAGC
Source organism: Sarcophilus harrisii (assembly GCF_902635505.1). Classification (NCBI taxonomy): domain Eukaryota; kingdom Metazoa; phylum Chordata; class Mammalia; order Dasyuromorphia; family Dasyuridae; genus Sarcophilus; species Sarcophilus harrisii. The sequence goes on along the minus strand of NC_045428.1, from coordinate 39,327,044 downwards.
ATGTGAGACAAAACAAAAATAATAAAAAACATGCATGATGACCAAGGCCTTTTAGGTTAGTGGACCTGAATTTCAATAAGATAAGGTCTATGCTTAATAAATGCTTGTTGAGTCATTAATACAGATTGGACTAGATGTCTATGAAGTCTATTCCAACACTGAATTCTTTGGATTCTGTTAAAATGCCCTATAACTTATTATGACCGTGAAAATGTTCTTCATCTGTTCAGGCCAATTGAGAATATATGTGCTGTAAGATAGATTTCTCTCTATCTGTAAGATAGCTATTCCCTCCAAAATAAAGTAAATTGGTAGATAGAGTTTAGAAGGGTTAATTAAATAATAATTAATAAATTATTAATAGGCCATAGATTTTTTCTTCTCTTGTTAGGAGTAAAAAAAACAGACGAAGACAAGAACGCCAGGTGACAATGGTAGAGCAGAAATGAGGAACAAAATTCAAGAAGCAGGCAAGACTCAGATGACAAGCCCAAAGTTTCTCTGTGTCTGTTTTGTGTTGCAGCTGACTGCCTCAAATATACATTCTGGGCTTAGGGTCAGATCATCTGTCTCCAACCACCAGTTAGTCAGTTAACAAGCATTTATTAAGTGCTTTCTATGTGCCAGGAGCTGACTTGATGAAATAATTACAGAAAGAACTAAATATCTGCCCAATAACCAGCTGAATGGGTTTTTCCTCTCTTGACTGTTTCTGTTCTTTTATTAACTGGTCTGGTTGTCATTGTTTTGAATAAGTTTTAGTTTATTTTAAACAATTCTAAGGATGTTTCTTATTTTTTACATCATGGTCATTTTGGAAAAAAGCTCCCCACTTCTCACTCAACACACACACACACACACACAGAGAGAGAGAGAGAGAGAGAGAGAGAGAGCCAACAACCAGATTTGAGCCATCCTTTATAACAAAAAAGAACCAGTTAAGCAAGTCTTATCTGACAATGCATACAACATTCTGCCCTCGTAGGATTATTTCAGAGTAAACTTTTAAAAATCAAATTAAATTTTTATTTTCAATTAACAAGCATTTATTTTTCTTTCCCTCCTACCTCCCTTTACCCCATTTAAATACAAAAACAAAACCCTTGTAATGAATATTCATGGTCAAGCAAAGAAAACTACTTAATTGGCCATGTCCAAAAAGTGTGTGTCTTATTCTGCACATTTAGACCATCATCTCTCTTCCAGGAGGTGGGAAAGTCATTATTCCTCATTGATTCTCAGAATCATACTTATCATTGCTTTGATCAGAGTTCTTAGGTCTTTGAAAGTTGTTTGTCTTTACAAAATTACTGATGACTTTCTTGGCTCTGCTAATTTCAGTCTGTATCAGTTGACATAAATTAATTTTTCTGAAACTGTTCATTTCATCATTTCTTATGGGATGATAATATTCTAATGCATTCATATTCCATAATTTCTTCATCAGTTGCTCAATTGATATCCACCCATCCCCCTTTAGTTTCCAGTTTTTTGCCAACACAAAAAGAGCTGCTATAAATATTGTGTGTATGTCATCTATACATACACATATGTATATACATATATATTATGTGTGTGTATGTATATACGTATATATACATACACACACGTGTGTGTGTGTCCTCTTTTTGAAAAAACTCTCTGGAGTATAATTACAAATGTGGTATTGGTGAGTCAGAAGGTATATCTAATTTAGGAACTTTGGGGGAACAGTTCCAAATTGCTTTCCAGAATAACTGCCCCAAATTCACAGCTCCATCAACAAAACTTGTTTTTTGTCAGCCCATCAAATATTTGTCATTTTGTCTCTTTTGTCAGTTTTGTCAATCTTATGAGTGTTATGTGGAGACCTAATTTGCATTTCTCTAAGTATTAGTGATTTGGAATGTTTTTTTCCATATGACTATTGATAGCTTAGTTGTCTTCCCTTGAGATCTATCCAAAGTAATTTTTTTTAACAGAATCAATATATGTTTTTACTCCAAAGAAAATTAAGTTTCTGCTTTAAATGTTAATTTTTCATAAAACTAGACCTAGAAAGCATACCAAGAGCTTAGAATAAACTACTGACATAACAGTGTTCTACATTTTTAGATCAGGAAGGAATCTTAAAATCCATCAAGTCCAACCCCTTTTATTTTAAAGATGAGGAAACTGAGGCTGAAAGAACCTAATTGACTTGCCCCAGCTCCCTCATTTAATAAGTATCGGAGAAGGAATTTGGTCTCCTTGAATTCAAAACTAGCCCCATATCCACAATACCACATTGCCTCTTAGTCAAGGGAGAAGTAATTCCAATATTTTCCCCCTTGAGGCAATTGGGGTTAAGTGACCTGCCCAAGGTCACACAGCCATGTCATGTTAAGTGTCTGAGGCCAGATTTGAACTCAGGTCCTCCTGATTTCAGGGCTGGTGCTCTCATCCACTGCACCACCTAGCTGTCCAGGAATTCTAATCTCTACAAAATTCAATTCAATAAGTATTTATTAAATGACCACTACAAGCTAGGATAGTACTAAGAGCATTCTGCTGGGTAGCATGGGAGGAGAGTCAACACATACAAAGATAAGGAAATATAAATTACCACTTTATAAATAGATATACATATATAAGAACGCACACATATACTCATACATACAGTTTTTGAGGGATGTGAACAGCAGGGGGAATTAGAAAAGACCTTATTTAGAAGGTGGTATTCCTATTCTGGTCTTTGAAGACAGCTAGGTACTCCCAAATAGCCCTGGTGAGGACAGAGAGCATCCCGGGCAATGGGAGCAGGCTCCTTTGCACAGAGGAGGAAGCAGCTGAGATTCATCACACAGATCACGCTAAGATGTTAAACATATCAATGAATGTGCATTCCATATTATCACCCATAATCGTTTCCTTTTCATGTCTTAGGGGAATGCCATATGCCCGGCGTTCCTGACAGCAGGAAACCTAAATATTAACAGAATAAATTACTTCAAATTAAATATGGGCTGCTGAGCGGCTCTAAGGTATTTGGAATATTAATATGCTTTATTTTCTGGCCTGAGATCATTAGGAACATTGTCCTCCAAAATCCAGGTTTTACCTTTCATGTTTAGAGCTGCAAAGGGACTTAATGGTCACCTGGCTCAATCTCCTTCAAGCTTTTTTACTCTAACCCCTCGCCCTCCCCACCCCACCCCCCCAAAAAAAGAGCATCAGTTCAATTCAATAGAATTCAAGAAATATTTATTAAGTTGCTCCTTTGGGCCAAAGTATTCTAAACAGAGGTGGCAAGACAAAACATCCCCTGCATTAAAGCAATTTACATTCTCTTATGACAATATAATGTGTAAATAAAGAAATATATATACAAAATTAGAAAAAAAAAAAAGGTTTCAAGAACCAGAGTAGCATGTGATAACTTATATGAAAGAATAAGAGGCAGAGAAAATGCCTGAAGCAGAGAGAGGAGTGCTATTCATAGAACCACCAGATCAGTGTCACAGAAGAAAATAATAGAAAGGAATCAGGTGTAAGGGAGAGGACTAGATTGAGACTTTTGGGGCAATATGACCAATGGTGGGATTTATTCTACTTGATTATGGACGTTTCCAACAAGGAGTTGGAGTTTTATTGTTTTATTTTTAAACTTTCCCAATAGAGGACACAGAGATGGAGAGGCAGCTTCATGTGAAGAATAAAATAAAATAAAATTCAATTAAAAAAAAATAAAAACAATGAGGACAAAAGACCACATCACTTTCTTTTGGGCTTTCCGTTTACATGGTTCTGAATTCTCAGAAGTGGAAGTTCCTCCAGATTATAGATTCAAGTAGTTTAATTAGGAGCAGAGAATCATGGGAAAATTAAAAGGAGGATCAAGAGGGCAAGTTCATTAAGTTTCATTGTTAGGGAGTTAAAAATGGACAAGCCACCCATCATTTCTCAATGAGTTTTTTTTTAAAGATGGGGTTTGTTTATTTTTAATTTTAGTTTTTGTTTGTATTTTCTGGTTATGATTTTACAAGAGATGAATTTCCTTTTTTTTTTTTTTTTTTTTTTTTTTTTTTTTTTTTTTTTTTTTTTTTTTTTTTTTTTTTTTTTTTTTTTTTTTTTTTTTTTTTTTTGCTTTTGCTTCAATAATAGTAAAAGCAAACTACTTTTGCTTGGGAAGGAAGGGGGTTCCCCTCCCGGGAGACCTTCCCGAAGAAACTGGATGGCCAATTGTGTGGATACAGAACAGAGGGGACCCTTGTTTGGGGATCTGTAGGGCTCTGAGGTCCCTTGCAGCTCAGAATCTGTGAGTAGGATCAGATTAAGACATTTTGCCATCCCTGAGAAATGTCACATAGCCCTTATTGATCCAGAGATCTAGTGTTCCCTCTTACACAGAGACAGTGTGCAATGAGCAACTCAGTTCCACTCACTGTAAAAGACAATTATGAGGCACCTCCTTTCTCCTGGGCAAAATGTCAGGGGTTTGGACTACAAAGAGGAAAAATATAGTCCCCGTCCTGAGGACGTTTCCACGAGGGGGAGGTGGAGAGGAGGGAGGTCGCTTTATTGGAGGTCATAGATTGAGCTAGAAAGGACTTTAGACTGTCAGTCTCATTTTACAGATGAGGAAACTGAGTCTCAATCAAATAATTTGCCCAAGACAAAGGTCTGAAAGTAAGGACTCAAACCCAAGTCCTCTGTATTTTTAAATTGTACCACAGACTCTCAACCTGTAAGTGCATATTTGGGGCCAAGCACTCACTGGTACTAGGTTCTGGATATACCAAGACAAAAAAAAGAAAAATTCCAACACAAAAGGGGTTTATCTTTTATTGGATCTGGAGACATTAAGATCCGAGTTCAAATTTAGTTTCAAATACTTACTGGTTGAGAAAGAACTCTGGGAGATGACTAAAAACCATTACATTGAATTCCCAATCCCTATATCTATGCCCACCTGCACTTTTGATTCCCTTCACAAGCTAATTGTACAATATTTCAGAGTCTGATTCTTTTTGTATAGCAAAATAATGGTTTGGTCATGTATACTTATTGTGTATCTAATTTATATTTTAATATATTTAACATCTACTGGTCATCCTGTCATCTGGGGGAGGGGGGGAGGGGTAAGAGGTGAAAAATTGGAACAAGAGGTTTGGCAATTGTTAATGCTGTAAAGTTACTCATACATATAACCTGTAAATAAAAGGCTATTAAATAATAAAAAAAAAAAAAAAAAAGAAAAAAAAATACTTACTGGTTGTATGACCCTGGACATATCATTTAACTACTAGCTGTGAAGGTTTCCTTATCTGTAAAATGGGAATAATGGTGTTGTCTCCCTCCCCATTCCCCCAGGGTTGTTGTGAGGATCAAAGGAAGTATTTGTAAAACATTTAACACAGATTTGGGGGAGCAGTAGATGCTTGCTAGATCATGATCATGTGCTAGACAGAATAATCATGGATGCAACTGGCTAATTTCAACTGGCAGTGTATATGTATGTATAGATACCCTTTGTTAAACTAGAAAAAAGGAAAGAATTTATTCCTTGAATGTAAATAAACCTCACAAAGTCTAATCTTGAACGGCGATAAGCACATTTAAACAAGTTCATTTCTCAGGTAAATCAAATATTTTTAACGAAGATTGAAACCAATGTTTTCTGAAATGCAGGAAACCAAAAGTTTGTAACCAACCACCAGAGTTTAGTGTGAATAATAGGCCGTCATATTTTCCTTTATGTTCCAGCAGATTCAAGTCCCATCCATCAAGGACGGTTAAGAACCAATGATGAAATATGGAAGATTTCAGAGTCCCCGAAGGCTTAAACGGAGGCCAGCTGTCCTCCCACACCTCAGCAGCAAATACTTTTTCATTTGCTTCTGAAATTGGAAAGTTCCAGCCAGGCTTTAACTAACCTTCCACAGAGTCAGAAAATAGATTAGGGGGCTCAAGCCTCCTTCTGTGTGCCAGGAAAGAGTCTATCTTTTGAATTAGAAGATCGAAAAACTCAGTCAGGCAGAATCCTGGTCTCTCCCAAGAACATTATGGGAACTAATGAAAGAACTTGATTTCCTGCCTTAAACAATCAAGCAATCAGGTGCCATGGGTTTCCCCTAACAACTTACACAGTGGAGCAGATTACTGAGCAAACAGTGTTCAGCCTTTCAGAATCCACAGCCAGTTGGAATGCTGAAATACCCCTGCTTCCCAGGGGAGTGACAACGTTCTTGGTTGTTGTTGGATTGGTTTGGCTTTTTTTTTTTTTTTTTTAAGAAGGAAGTGGGATTATTAAAAATAAATAAATAAATAACACAAGGTTTTGGCAAGCATTTGCCGAGGTGCGCTCATTAATGTAATTTGTCCTTACAAAAAGGGCCCAGGAGAGCTAGCTTACTGAGCCTTCCCACCTCCCTCCTGCCAAAGAGACCCATCCCTCCAATGGCTACAACAGCTGCCAGCTTCGTTTGCTGGGATGCTGACGTGCAGGGCAAATGGTGCAGGAATGTGTCCAACAGAATCACCTACTCAATTCCAAGGATGCGGAACTGCCCTTATGGGGATGGGCGATGGGAACCCCAACCCTACACACCGGTGGCTCCTATATTTTCTGCATGTCAATGCCCAAGTATTTGAATATGCTGATCAGATAATGGGGTCCTTGATGCCCCATTTCTACCTTTTCTGACTGTGTGTACTATGGCTGGTTTTCACATGCAAATGTAGATGGTGGGCATGATGTGGAACCAGTGAGGCATTTTGGACCTGCTGGCTTTAAAATTTTTTAAATTTTTAAAAACTGGCTTTAAAAATGCAGCCCAAAAGCTAAATCTAGTGGACTTCAGATGAACTTTAAAAAAATAAATGTATCTATCAATCAAGATTTGGGGGGAATCTTTTTCAGATCTAGGCAAGATAAAGAAAAAAAAGTTAACAACTTGACTAAAATGACAGAAAAACTAGATTTAATAAATCTCTGGAAATTATTGACCGAGAATAAAAAAGGAATATAGATATGATTCAGTTATATACTGTACCTTTACCCAAAAATGACAATGTATTTGGACATAAGAATCCATAGAAAAGCAGAAATTTAAACACCTCACTTACTGATCATAATAAAATAGAAAATAATGTAATTTTTAATTTAAAATTTAATGTAATTTTTAAAATGGGGCCCAAATTTCATGAAAATTTTGACCTAAACATTTGAATTTAAAAGCAGATGCTTACCTACTGGAATGTTTAGTCATGTCCAATCCTTCATGACTCTTCCCTAACTTGAATTAGCTGTAGGACTTGAATGAATAACTTAATTTCTCTAAACCTCAATTTCCTCATTTGTAAAATGGAGTTTAAAAGACTTGGGGAACTCCTACAGGAAGGCTCTGACAAGGTAACTCGGGTACAATCACGGTCCTGCTCCAGGGGAGCTTACACAAACCAAGGGCTCAGAAAGCCTAAAAGTACAACTTTAAAATGTCAAGTAGTTTTATTTAGACCATACCTGTAATTTTATTTTTAAAAGGAACTCCCTTTTTAAAAATTATTATTATAGCTTTTTATTTACAAAACATAGGCATGGTTTTTTTCATGCTTGCTTGAAAAGCTAATTTTTCAACATTGAATTTCAACATTTCAACATTGAAAAGGTAATTTTTCAACACACTGACCCTTTGCAAAAACTTCTGTTTCAGCTTTTCCTCTCCTTCCCTCCACCTCCTCCCCTAGATGGCAGGTAGTCCCATAAATGTTAAATATGTTAAAGTATATGGAACTCACTTTTTAAGGAAACTTTTTTCATTAAGCGCCTGCTCTTCAATTTTAAGAATGGCCTCAGGCACAGAAAGGTTAAATTCTACAACCAGCAGGTGTCATCAGAGGCAGCATTTGAACCCAGGTCTTCCTGGCTTAAGAGACCAGCTACCAATATCAACATCGTTATGTTATTGTCATTGCAATGATTATTTTTTAAAAACAGCTTTTTATTTTCAAAATACATGCAAAGATTGTCTTCAACATTCATCCTTGCAAAACTTTGCAAAACTTGCAAAACTCAGATTTTTCAGATCAAAAGGAGGAAAAAATGAAAAAGAAAGCGAACAAACAAACAAACAAAAACAAACAAGCAACAAAAAAAGTAAAAATGTTATGTTGTGATCCATGCTCAGTCCCCATGTCCTCCTCTCTGGGTGTAGATGGCTCTCTTCATCACAAAATCATTGGAACTGGCCTGAATTATCTCATTGTTGGAAAGAAAAATGTCCATCAGAATTGATCTTCATATAATCTTGTTGCTGTGTAAAATATCCTCTTGATGTACTCACTTCACTTAGCATATGATGATGATTACATGCTAGAATTTATAAAACATTTTATATATGTTCTTTCCCTTGCACCCCTCAAATCCCCTAATGAAAGGACTATGATCCCCAATTTATAGATGAGGAAAATGAGAAAGAGAAATTCTACAACTGAGATTAGCAATGATCTGCTAGCAATGATCTAAGATAGACTTGAAACCCAGCTCTTTTGGACACCATTTTTTTTTAACTTTTGCTTTAAATTCTGAAGTGTCCCCCAGGATTCTAGAGAATAGAGATTCATTCATTCATCACTTTCCAGGGTTGAAGAATCCCCATGGCCTTGGGAAGGGGTCTTTGGAAGCACAGGCCATCAGCTGTCCTTTGTATAAATTGTATAAATGCTTATTCTTTTCCCTTCCCCTTTTTTATTTATGTATAAGAGTAGTATCATAAAATGAGAGCCCAGAAGATTTGAAATCTACAAAAAAGAGACAGTGTTGTAAGCTGGAAAAGAGTACTGGTCTTTGAGTTAGAAAGAAGCCATTCAAATTCTGCCTATCATGCTTATTATCACATGACTGAGACTCGGTTTCCTCATCTGGAAATGCCTGACTCAGAAATGTTCTTAGTGAAACCATTTTGTCAGACAATCAGAAGGTAAGGGACTTGTCCAGGATCACACGGCTAGAAAATGTCTGAGGCTGCATTTGAACTCAGACCTTCCTAACTCCTGCCCAACTGTCTCTTCATCAAGCTACCAGCTGCCTCTTAATAAACGGTAAAACTGGAATTTTAATTCAATGAAGTCTGGGACTCCAAATTTAGAACTCTTTCTACTACATTATAAGGTAAATGGAAACCATGCCAACAGTTGATAAAATATTAGTCATCATTATAATCTGTAACCTTGGACATGTCTTTTATTTTATCTAGGTCTTAGTTTCCTAATTTGTTTTGATCTGATTTTTTTCTTTTCTTTTTTAAGCTTTTTATTTTTAAAACATATGCTTGGATAACCTTTCATAACCTTGTATTTATATTTTCCTCTCCTTCCCCCATCTCCTCCCCTAGATGGCAAGCAATCCAATATATGTTAAACATGTTAAATATATGTTAAGTTCAATATGTGTAAACATTTATACAATTCTCTTATTGCACAAGAAAATTCATATCAAAAAGGAAAAAAATGAATAAGAAAACAAAATGCAAGTGAACAAGAAAAAGAGTGATGTTATGTTGTATCGATCTGATTTTTCTGGTGCAGCATGAAAATTGTGGAAATATGTATAAAGATCGCACATATTTAACATATATATATCGGATTACTTGCCCTTTAGGGGAGAGGATTGGGGAAAGGAAGGGAGAAAAATTTGGAACACAAAGTTTTGCAAGGATGAATGTTGAAGACAATCTTTGCATGTATTTTGAAAATAAAAAGCTGTTTTTAAAAAATAATCAATTGTTTCATTTCTAATTATTTTAAATTGTATTAAAATTCTTATTTTAATAATAATTTTAAATAATCTATTTCCCTCTTCCCATTAAAGTAAAAGAAAAACAAAGCCTTTTACAAGGAAAATTCACAGTTCATCAAAATACCTCTAAATTAGGTGCCACTGGTGTATAAATAGGTCAGTTCAACAAATGTCCTTCGTTAAGTATATGTATATGTTCATAGGATCATTGACCTAGAAGAGCTGCAAAGGTCCTCGGCAACCATCTTGTCCAACTCTCCCTTTTCAGATAAGGAAAATGAATCCTAAAGAGGTAAGGTTACTTGCCCAACGTCACACACTTTGGAAGTGGGAGAGCCAGGAGTGCAATTTAGTTTCTCAGGCTCCAAGAGCAGTGTAATTACTGCTGTATCACCCCAAAGACTTTTTCTCATTTTTCTATTTTATAATACGCACAGAGTGGTGCCAAATAAGTGCCTTATTGAATTGTATTTAAGTGAATTTTATTAATCGGTCAATAAGCATTTATTTAGGACTTACTATGGGGCCACTAAAACAAAAAATGTGAAACCATACCTGCCCTCAAGAAGCTTATATTCCAGTGAGGACAATGAAATGGAACCATAGGCTTGTACAAAGTAAACACAGTACCTACTACATCAGGGTACTCACTGTATATCAGGGAAGGGTATCTAAAAATAATAAACTCTCAGAGAGATATTATCACAAGACATAATCGCCGTTTAAAAAAGGATATTCAAATAATATTTCTGATATCCATTCATTCTATCAAAACTTTGATATTTTGCCCCTGTCCCCAAAGAGGAGAAAACAATATTTAATTATACAGCATTCCACGTAATCCTTTTACTTTCCTTCTAAGAAAGCCTCCCATTTGCCCTGCATTTATCTTATATGTAGGTATTTGCATGTGGTCTTTCCCATTAAAATATAAGCTTCTAGAGGGCAGGGATGAGCTTGTAATTCTTGTATAACCAGAGCACAGAATTTGGCATATAATAAGCACTTAATAACTGCTTTTTATTAACTTACCTTAGTTCTAGCAAGTAGGCAGGTCAGGGAATATCCCCATTTTTACAGATAAGGACATTGAGGTACAGAGAGGAGGTACAGAGCCCAGGTCATCCAGTGAGCACTTGGTAGCATCTGGAAACTCAAATTCTAAGATTACTGGGGTCAGCATTCAAGGTGGAGTCAACATTCTGGACTAGAGATTAGCTGCCACCTTTCTTTCTTCACTCTCCCTTAGACTTTCTCATACTTATTCATTTATTCCCTCCCTCACTCATTCATTTATTCCCTCCCTCATCCATTCAAGTAAACCCTTCTAGAGAATGTCCTCTGGGGGCCACAGGTGTTAGGCTACTTTTGAAATGATAAATGCCATTTAGCCTAACAAAGTCCCCAGTAGTTCAGCAAGATTGCTACCATAGCCTGGGGCCTTCACTTTTCCAGAATGTAATTAAAACATGAATATTGGCCCTGGAGGACCCTTAAGGCTCTTAGTGAGATCAGTGGGGAGGAGGGCAAGAGAGATAGTATAGAGTTTGTCACCTTGGGAGCTGGGGGGGGGGGGTAGCCTCTTTACCTTGTGTCTTGAAATATTGGTCATTTGGAAGGAAATGATGGGGAAAGAGAAAGAAATAATTAATGCTGTCTTACCAGGCATGTAAACTCTCATTCTCATGATATCAATAATCATGTTTCATCAATTATACACTTCCCTCACAGCTTAATACAATGCTCCGCACATAGTAGGCACTTTTAAACAAACGTTAATCTAATTGGATCGAGAGCTGGGAGTTGGGTGGATTGGGTGGGAGTGTAGGACTTCAAGAAATGTCAAGGAATGTAAATTAAAAGAGGCAATGATGAAATCACACATGGAAGCATTGTGAAACTTGGAGCTAGGAACAGGGTTCAAATTCTGCCTCTGGTAACTTTCCAGTTTTGTGATTTTAAGAAAGTTACTTGTCCCTCAGATTGTTTCCTCATCTGTAAAATTAAGGATTGGACCCAGTGGAACTTTCTAACTCTGAAAGATTTTCTATGATCAATGGGATGAGGGGAGGAGAATTACAAAAAGGGGGAGTTATTAAATGGTGATTCAATTAAGGGATAGGGGAAAGGGAAGATATAGGGAAGCATGAAGACAAGCCTTTATACCTCTCTTTTCTGACAAAAACCCTTGGAAAACTCTGAAATTCATCACCCACAACCAATCTGTCCCTCCGGTGTTGCAAAGAGGAATTATAGGTCTCTGAACACTTCAGTGGCCCCATAGATGGGCCACCCGTTCAGGATGAGCAACTGTGGATGGCGGAATTACAGTTTGAAACTGAACTGGTGGAAGGAACGTCCACTATAATGAATCATAGACTCCTTGAACAATAATAGGCAATTAGGTGGTGCAGTGGTTAGAATGCTGGACTTGGAAGAGCTGAGCAAGCCTCAGATGCTTATTAGCTATGTGACCCTGGCCAAATTATTTCAGTCTGAGTCTATCTGTAAAAGGAGAATATCAGTAGTGAGAACCAAATGAGATGATATATGTAAAGCAATTTGCAAACTCTAAAGCACTAAATGCCAGTCATAACTGCCAATTAAAGATAAGAATTTGAAGACTACCTGAGGGGAGGGAATAGGTCTGATCTGTGATTTTATCAAACATTGATTAAGTGCATACTACATATCGATCACTGTGAACTGAGAATACAAGTATAAAAATGAGCCAATCCCTGTCCTTGAGAATTTTTAACTTTAAGGAGGGGAAATAATGAGAGAGAGAGAGAGAGAGAGAGAGAGAGAGAGAGAGAAATGGAGAGGGAAGGAGGGAAGGAGAGATAAACAGATTGGTAGATAGATAAACAGAGAAAGATAAGCAGACAGACAGATAAATAGATAAACTGATAAGAGATAGATTGATAGACAGATGGACATTGATAGGAGACAGACAGATAAGATATAGAATTACATTATAAGACAGAGATGACCTCATTTTCTTTTTATCATTGACACAAGTGCCCAACACTGATTATTTTATATATGCATATATTTATTCACCAACTTATCCATATATACATGAATGTATACATCTACACATATATGTGTGTGTGTATACAAGACTGAATCAAAGCACTTTATTCCTTTCAAGTGGATTCTTGTTGGCACCTAGTTTAAACTTTGGATTATGAATTGATTCACCCAAACTCCCTGCAACTCCCGGTGATTTACACCTGTGGGCAGGGCAGGGAACCAGAGGAAACTTACCTTTGCATAGTTTTATACCAAATAGACAAGAGAAAAATAGCAGAGTTCCAATTCAACATATCAGCAGCTAGGATGGTTTCGTGAGTCTGGTGGTCTTTTACTTTGAGGACCTCCAGGAGAGAAAACTCCCTTCAATAAAAGTGATCGAACCTATTCCACAGCTTAGAGTCTTAGAGCGTTGCTAAGAGCAAAGGTTCAGTGGCTTATCCAGAGTCACACAGCCAGTGTCATTTCTCCCCACCTACCTTGTCACCTGGTGACACTGGCCTTTTTGCCCTTCCTTACACAAGACACTCCATCTCTTGATTGTGGGCTTTTTCACTGTCTCCTCATTGCTACCTGCCAGCCTTGCTGACTTTCTTCGAGTCCCAGAAAAATGTCATCTTCTACAAGAAGTCTTGCTGGATTCTTCTAATGCTGACACTTTCCCTCTATGGATTACCTCTCATTTTTCATGTCAATATATAGTTCTAAAAAGTTATTTGTATATTGTCTCCTGTTTAACACAGTGCCTGGCACACAGTAGGTGCTTAATAGGTTCTTTTGATCTGACTTCAAAACCAGTCTCAAGCATTTACTAGCTTTAAGATCTTGGGTTTTAAACTCTTCAGCTCAGTCTCCCTTAAAATGGGGGACAAATACTTAATAGCACATCCAGGGACATAGAAAGGATCAAAATATTTATTTTAAATACTTTGTAAACTTCATCTTCCTGAGTTCACTTCTGGTCTCAGACATTTACTAGCTGTGTAATCCTGGACAAGTCACATAACCCAGTTTGCTTCAGTTCATCAGTAAAAAGAACTGGAGAGGGAAATAGCAAACTACTACAGTATCTTTGCAAAGAAAACTTCAAATGGGGTCACTGATAGTTGTACAGGACTGAATAACAATAATAAAACTTTAAAGTCTTAGCAAAATACTTTGTAAATTTTTTGGTATTTAGCATAGTATCTGACACTTAGTATTAATCATTTTTTTATCAATTGACTTATATAAATGTTAACTACTATCATTATGTGATCATTATATTTATATTATTATGTGAGGATTATATTTACAATATCATTATGTGATAATTATGTTTATGGTTTACATTTAGGAGAGTCTTTTACATATAATATATAATTTCAGCCTCCCAACACTCAGGCCTCCATCCCACCCAACTAGTCCATAAATATTAGTGGATCATAATCAACTGGTCATTAGCACCTATTTTCCCAAATCTGCATGACCATCAATAGGAGCTTCAGGCTAATTGTAAGAACCCAGAGAACAATTGTCAAAAGATCAGTTCCAAAGCAGCCATTCACATTAAATACACATTACCCACTCAGCCGCAGGTCCCAGACTTCTTTTTCCATTAGTCCATGCAGACTACTTCTCCCAGGCCACCAATGACTCTCTTAGGCTCTCTTTAACTATTCATAAACTAGTACTTCCCCTCTTTTGCTATCTTCTTTCCTCCCTTGATTCGTGACACTCCAGTTTCTTTTTAACTTTTCTACAATAAATAATCAAATCCATATCCCATGTCAAGAAAAAGGAACAGGTTGGCTAAAACATAGTCTGTGGAACTAATGGGAGTGATAGAAAGTAAATCTGGTAGAGAGTACTATGGAGACTGAGTTTGGATCACAACATAGCATTTTCTCTTTTTTTTATTGTAAATTGCTTGTATTTTGTTTTCTTTCTCATTAATTTTTTTTTTTCCTTTTTGATCTGATTTTTTCTCTTGCAGCATGATGATTGTGGAATATGTATAGAAGAATTGCACCTGCTTAACATAGATTGGATTACTTGCTTTTAGGGGAGAGCGTAAGGGGGAAGGAAGGGAGAAAAAAAAATGGAACACAACATTTTGCATAGATGTTGAAATGTTGAAAATTACCTATGCAAGTGTTTTGAAAATAAAAAGCTTTGAGAAAAAAGGAAAGTAAGTCTGTATAAGAGAAGTAGGAGCCAGTCTGTGAAGGGCTTAGAAGGCCAAGCAAAAACTTATGCATTTTATCATATGGGTAATAAGAGGTCACTGAAGGATTTTAAAACTAAAGAGTGACATAGTCATTCTCATGCTCTAGAAAATCTGTTTTGAGTTGTTAGTACACTATAATAATATCTAATCAAACCATTTCAACAAACACTTATTAAACATCTACATGCAAAGAAGGCACTGGACTTGGTGATGAATATAGACAAAAAAACAGTCTGCAATGAAGGGATCAAAATTTTTACAAAGGTTCTAACCGATGGCATCTCCAGACCAAAAAAAAAAAACAAAAAAAAACCCCTCACCTAGACAATTAGATGTTCATTCTTAGAATGTAAGCAATATTTTAACTGGAGCTGATAAACTTCAGGAAAGCTCCAGAGCAGAGTAATCTCGTTATCTCATATCCCTGCAGGACTTCATTGTTTACAAAGCTTCTACCTAGCAACAAGGCAAGTAGTGAAAGTATGTTATTTTCCATTTTACAAATGCAAAACTTAAGCATCTTTCCTTGGCAATCATAATTAGCAATAACTAGAGTCAAGATTCGAACTCAAATCTTTCACATACAAAGAAACATAGATTTAGAACTGGATAGAATCTTAGAATTCATCAAGTTCATCCCTCTTATTTTCAGAGAAGGAAATTGACTTGAGTCAGTCCAGAGTCATAAGGCTATCTGAAGTAGGATTCAGACCCTGAGGTGCTGACCACACCTGGGTGAGAGGGAAGGTATCAGGAGTAGATTTTCCTGGAACTCCTTCAGTTGCTTCACTAAAAAAGGTCAAGTATCCCCTGGAGGTCAACATCCTCATCCTCTACCTCGAATTCCAGAGGCCTCTGGTTGTTGGTTTAAGAGCCATTTGGAAATTCCCCAAAGCCCGTTTGGCTCTGGTTTACACTACTGCAAGGACCTATCTTTGGATCAGCAACTTGGATTAATTTGTTCTCACACCCAAGAAGAGCTCTTGTGGTTAACTATGGCAGTGCTAAAAACTCTCAAAGGCAAATTCAGGGAGGAGAAATCACAAAAAAATTATTCCATGAGAGATCGGGGCAGAAATCAAACACTCAAAGAAGATTGGAAGTAGTGCCAGAGTGGGACTTATTTCTATAATTGCCTATTATTTTATGATTTCTATATTTCGAATATTCTCAATTTTATTTGTAGCTCCTGTTCATCCTGAGGTTGTCTTTGGAAACTCTAAAGTCTCACATATTTAACCTATATCAAATTGGTTAGTGTCTCAGAGAGGGAGGAGGGGGAAGGAAGAAAGAGACTTGAAAGGGAGGAGAAAAGGGAGGGAGAAAATTTGAAACTCAGTTTTTTTAAATGAATGTTTAAAATTGTCTTTATATGTAATTGGGGGAAAATAAAATGTCTTTAAGCATCATGTTAATGTGAGCTGTCAGATGCATTATTATTATTATTATCTTCATCTCTGTCTCACTCAGCATCTGCCATGGTGCCATTAGCTTGGCAATAGTTGTATTGATATTTGCTGGACAAAAATAGGGAAGAGGGATCAGTTTTATTCTGCTTTTTCCAGAGAAGAGAACTAGGAGTAGCCAATCAACAATCAGGGAAATCAATGACATAATCAAGATTAACTTTTGTGAAGTCTCAATAAATGCTTAATAGTGTATAGCGAGCGCTGTGTGAAATCAAATTTGAACTCGTCTCTCCTGACTGAATTTGAGTCTGAACTCTTCTTCAATTCGAAAAGTATTGATCAAGTAATTACTATGTTTCAGACATTATATTACGAGGTAGAGACATCAAGGAAAAGGAAAACTAGTCCCTGCTCTCAAAGGCCTTATAATCTGATAAGGGAGACAACCTGTACAGAAGTTTAAGAGACAAATTTCAGCTAGAAAGCTGCCCAGAAAAAAATGTTTTGCATGACTTCACATGTATAATGAGGATTATATTGCTTGTCTTCTCAACATGTTGGAGAGGGACTAAAGGGAGGGAGACAATTTGGAAATCTTTATTTTAAAATGTTAAAAATGATTAATATTATTTTATTGTTGATGGTGATGATGAGGAGGAGGTTGATAATGATGATGAAGATGATGAAGATGAAGATGATGATGATGATGGTGGTGGTGGTAGTGGTGGTGGCGGTAGTGGTGATGGTGGTTGTAATGATAAAAACCTTTTCAAACTCAGGAGAAAAAAAAGAAAGCTGTCCAAAAGTGAAATGAGCTAGCCAAGAAGGTAATGGATTCCCCCATCTCATTAGAGGTCTTCAAGTAAAGGCTGGGTTGAGTATGTCATTCAAGGGATTAAACATAGCATCTGCCATTTCCCACCTTCCCACCTTTGAATGGTTTGTCCTCAATATGCATAATTAGACTCCTTATCATTTGACTTTAGACATTTCTGACTTCTTTTCGACCTATCAGCCCAAATGTTACCTCCTTCTTGAGGTCTTTTCCTTAATTGTTGACATCCCCTTTCCTATCTTATTACTTTGTAATTTTGAATGTATTTTGCGTTGACTTATTTGTCATAATATATATTCAATATTCTCTAACCACCCTGCTTGTAAGTCTTGTTGAGACTACAAGCTACTTGGAGTCAGGGATTGTGTTTTTGTGTTTATATGACAAATATGATAAAGTCTAGTACACAGTAGGTGCTTGATAACATTTTTTAAAATTGAATTCAACTATTAAAGCTGAGATTTAAATTCAGTCAGGAAAGACCTGGATTCAAATTCTGTCTCTGACCCTTAGTAGTTGTATGGTTTGTGTCACACCTCTCTGAGAATTGGCCTGTGGAGGGAGCTAGTAGTACAATGGACAATTCCCTAGACTTGGAGGCAGAAAAACCTGTATTCAAATCTACCTCAGACACTGACTATGTGTGTTACTGTGGGAAAGTCATTTAACTTCTCTGTGCCTTGATTTCCTCATCTGCCAAAAAAAAAAAAAAAAAAAAAAAAAAGGAAATTGGACTCAAGGACTCGATGGCCTATAAGATCCCTTACAATTCTAATTCTACACTTTAAGATTGAGTCAGAGGGCTTGAGTTCAAATACCATATCTATAACTTACTGTGTGATTTTGGGTAGATCACTTATATCCCTCATCCCATTATCTCATCTATGAAAATAAAGAGCTTGGACCAGATGGCCTCTAAATAAGGTACCTTCCAATTCTAGAACTGTTGTTGTTCTTGTTGTTTGACCTTCATTCTGGAAGAGGGCCATGATATGAGGGAAATGATGTCGTTGATATGCTAGTGAATTGGATTTGAGGGAAGGCTGTGCAAGATCCTTTCAATTCAAACAATTCTGTAACGTTCAAGTAGACAGTCAATCCATGCTTTCTGAATTAGGTTGACTCAGCAAGACCTGATCTTATACTCTTTTGGACAAAATATGTTCCAGTTGCTAAAAAAAACTCCCCAACTCCAGATTTCTCTCTCTCTCTTTTTTTAAATGGGAAATTCTTCCAGTGTGAGCAGCATAAACCCCATGAGTGTTTTGCCAGGGAATCAGAAAGCAGGGACACCCGAGTATGCTCCAGACCCACCTGACCAAAGTGCGTCGGAATCCTTAATGTCCACACAAGACGTCAGAGCTAAGAGTGATTGATGCATGATGGATAATTCATTTCCATCTGACAAGCATAAAGGGGAAAATTTTCCCTGAGCCACTGTAACCTGAGTTAATGAAATGGTGTTTGACTAAGGGCGTGTATTTGGTCTGGGTCTTACCTACCTTAGTGACTTAGCCATTAGTGGGAATTCACTGTTTACTCTTGGGATTCTTATCAGTTCTTGGGCTGTGTTTGCCCTGGGCTGCTGGCCCCATTGCTCAACAGGCCCGGGGTACTCCGGTTTTGAAATAGGTGAAAACATGGCAAGATCACACAAAAGCTAATCTCAATTATCTCATTGGGTTTTAACTTTATGACTGTTTCCCTCCCCCCTCTCCCCCAACATCTCCCATTTGGGGCTGTCCAATGTGGCTTCCTCTGAGAAACCGCCTGTCTGTGGGCAGGCCAGACCAGGAGAGCAGCAGCTGGGCTGCGGATAATCCCCTAAAGGCTTCGGTTACCCATGTCCTTTCATCTCCTCTCAGGCTTTCTAAGGTGCTGTCCAAAGAGTAAAAATCCAGACGCAAAGTGGGCGGCCCAACCGCTGGGTGCCCCATGGCTGGGATAAACTGTGACTTGGGAGTGTGATGGGGAATAAAGATGAGAAGAAAAAACAAATATGAAGAGGTCAAAGAAACAGGGGAGGACTTGTGGGAAGTGATGTGAAATCAAGGAAACAGAACCAGAGCAACAAACATAATGACCATAGTGATATGTAGAATAACACAAAGATGAGACCAAATGCTGTGATGCTGTGTGATTGTAATCACCTATCTTGATCCTAGAGAAAAATGGAGAACACTTTCTCCTTTTTCTTAGAAAGGTGGAGAACTATGGATACAGACTATCACATACATGCTTAATCAAGATACTTGTATCCCTTTGTTTGGCTTCATTTGTTTCTTTGTTGCAAACCCGAGGGAGTAGGACAAGGAGATTAGGGTTGGAGAAGATACCTAGAAATTGCTTCCACGTAAAAACTAAAGGCATCAACAAAAGCTTCCTGGAAATTCAATCCAATTCAATCATGTTGGAATAATGCATTTTTGCCATAAGAATGACAGAAAGGAAAGTTTCAGAGAAACTCAGAAAAATTTGTACAAACCGAGAAAGGGTGAAATGAGGCAAACTAAAAATACAATTCTTATGACAACCATGTAAACCCAAATAAGTTTGAAAGACTTAAGAAGTCTAATCAATGCAATGAGCAACCAAGAAATCAAAAATAAATAAATAAATGACAATTTTTTTTCCTTTTTTTTTTTTAATTTATTTAATAGCCTTTTATTTACAGGATATATACATGGGTAACTTTACAGCATTAACAATTGCCAAACCTCTTGTTCCAATTTTTCACCTCTTACCCCCCCACCCCCTCCCCTAGATGGCAGGATGACCAGTAGATGTTAAATATATTAAAATATAACTTAGATACACAATAAGTATACATGACCAAAACGTTATTTTGCTGTACAAAAAGAATCAGACTCTGAAATATTGTACAATTAGCTTGTGAAGGAAATCAAAAATGCAGGTGGGCATAAATATAGGGATTGGGAATTCAATGTAATGGTTTTTAGAATGACAATTTTTTTAAAGCAAAATATAATTAAATTTAGCAAGTATTTTATTAATACCTACTGTGTTCCAAACGCTATGCTATTCAAAGCCAATTTCAGATTATCAATAGTTCTGTGACCCTGGGCAAGCCAGTTAGTGTTTGCCTCAGTTTCCTCATCTGTAAAATGGAGATTATAATAGCACCTACCTCCCAGGGTTTTTGTGAAGATCAAATGAGGTAATTTAGCACAATGCTTAGCAAAAAGTAAGTACTACCTAAATGTTACCAATTAATTATTATTTTTACAAAGGAAAATGTAAATGGTTTCTGTCCATAAGGAATTTGCATTCTATTTCAGTTTCGTATATATTTCCTATTTATTCTGTATATATCATGTTTTGTATTTATTTGTTTGTATCTTATTCTGTCAGAGACAAGTAGACAGGAAGCAAATAAAAAACGAGGTAAAAAAGAAATGCAATGAAGTTGGGGAGGGATGGAGAAATGCTAGCTAAGGGTTGGGAAGAGAGGAGCCAGGTTTAGCAGAGCTGCTCCAAGGGATACTCCACCATGAAAGGGGAGATTTACCTTCACCTGTTTAGTCATCTTCTTTCCAAAAACCCAAGGACTTAGTTTTCCAAAAAGAAATTCAGCATTAGGCTTTCCTGGGGTTCCTGAATTATTCAAGGGCAAACACTGTTGCTTGAAGAAACCTGCCCCATTTTCTAATCTTTTCATGGTCACTAACTGGCTGTGGGGCCCTGGACAAGTCATTGCATTTCATAGGAGCCTGGTCTTTGAGCTAGAAGCAATGATGGTTAGTTCTAACTTCCTTATTTGAGAGAGAAGATAACTGTGACCTAGAAAGATCACAATACCATCATGAAATATACTTCACACTAATTTTTTTATATACATGTTCTTCATTCCTGCTAAAATATAAGTCCGGTCTCTAAAACAGTACCTGACCCAGACTAAAGTGTTTAATAGAAGTTGAACTGAATTAATTTGAATTGGATCCCAGAGTAGAAAAAGATTTCAGTAACTATCAATTATTCTCCTAGTTTGTTGATTTTAGTGAATATCACATGTTAAGAATCTTCCCAAGTTTTTCTAAATTCATCATATCCATCATTTTTTAAAATCACTCAGTCAACAATCCACAGAGTGAACTGTTTACTGCAGACAATGTTCAGTGACTGACTATTAGAGAAAGGGAAAAGGAATCAGCAATTATATAGCACGTAGTATGTACTGAGTTCTGTGCTAAATATCTTACAAATATTATCCCCACATTAACTTTGTGACATGGGTGCTATTATCACCCCCCCCATCCACAATTGGGGAAACTGAGGTAGATAAAGGTTAAATGAATTGATTAGGCGTCATGTGGCTGGAAAATGCTTCAGGTCAAATTTTTTTTAGGTGGGGTTCTTTGTCTTTTAGTAGTATTTTATTTTTCCAAATACATAAAAAGATAGTTTTCAACATTCACCTTTGTAAAACCATTTGTTCCAAATTTTTCTCCCTTTTTTCCCCCGCTCCCCAAGACAACAAACAATCCAATATAGATTAAACAGGTGCAATTCTTTTAAACATATTTCCATATTCATCATGCTGTGCAAGAAAAATCAGATCAAAAGGGAAAAAAAACAGGAGAAAGAAAAAAAAGCAAATAACAACAAAGGTGAAAATAATATATTGTGATCCACATTCAGTCCCCACAATCCTCTCTCTGGGTACAGATGGCTCCCTCCACCACAAGTCCATTGGAATTGCCTTGAACCACCTCATTGTTGAAAAGAGCCATGTCCAATTTTCAGATGAAGAAATTGAAACCATTTCCAGTCATATGAAAAGGTGCTCTAAATCACTATTGATCAGAGAAATGAAAATGAAAACAACTCTGAGGTATCATCATACACCTCTCAGATTGGCTAAGATGACAGGAAAAGATAATGATGAATGTTGGAGGGGATGTGGGAAAACTGGGACACTAATACATTATGGGTGGAGTTGTGAACTGAGCCAACCATTCTGGAGAGCAATTTAGAACAATGCTCAAAAGGTTATTCTGTATACCCTTTGATCCAGCAGTGTCTCTACTGGGCTTATATCCCAAAGAGATCCTAAAGGAGGGGAAGGGACCCACATGTGCAAAAAATGTTTATAGCAGTCCTTTTTGTAGTGGCAAGAAACTGGAAACTGAATGGATACCCATCAGTAGGAGAATGGCTGAAAAAGTTATGATATATGAATGTTATGGAATATTATTGTTCTATAAGAAATGATCAGCAGGATGATTTCAGAGAGGTCTGGAGAGACTTACAGGAACAGATACTGAGTGAAATGAGCAGAACCAGGAGATCATTATACAATTCAACAATAATAAGCTTATATGATGATCAGTTCTGATGGACATGGCTCTTTTGAACAATGTGATGATTGAGGCCATTTCCAATGATCTTGTGATGAAGAGAGCCTTGTATACCCAGAGAAAGGACTGTGGAAACTGAGTGTGGATCACAACATAGTATTTTAACTCTTTTTGTTGTTGTTTGCTTGCATTTTATTTTCTTTCTCATTTTTTCTTTTTGATTTGATTTTTCTTGTGCAGCAAGATAGTTGTATAAATATGTATGCATATATTCGATTTAACATCTATTTTTACCATGTTTAACATATATTGGAATGATTGCCATCTAGGGGAGGGGATGGGGGAAAGGGAGGGAAAAAGTGGAAATAAAATTTTCCAAGGGTCAATGTTGAAAAATTATCCATGCATATGTTTTGAAAATAAAAAGCTTTAAAAAAAAAAAAAGATACCAAATAAAAGTGCAAACTTCCCCCCCAAAAAAAAAGAAAAAAGAAAAATTATTCATGCATATGCTTTGAAAATGAAAAGCTTTCATAAAAAATCTTTTTAAAAAAAAAAAAAAGAAATGCCCATCAGATTTGATCATCACATAATGTTGTTGTTACCATGTATAATGTTCTCTTGGTTCTACTCACTTCTCTCAGCATCAGTTTATGTAAGTCTCTCCAGCCAGGCCTTTCTGAAATCAGCTTAGACAAATCTGAATTTCGGTCTCAGGGTCCAGAGAGCTATCCATTCTTGGGATAGCTAGCTTGCTTTTTAAGCACCTACTATGTGCCACATATTATGCTAGTATTTTATAAATATTATTTCATTTAATTAACCCAACAAGTTAGGTGTTATTATTAAAAGTTAGGTGTTATTGTTATTCCCCTTTTACAGATGAGGAAACTGAGGTAGACAAAGGAAAAGTGACTTGCCCAGAATCACAAAGCTACTGAGTGGCTGAAGTAGAACTGAACTCAGAATCCTTCTGATTCTAGGCCCTAATCTCTCTAAATGCCTTCTCTATTAATGATTTCTGATTTATCCCGTGAATATAGCTTATTTTGTATATATTTAGTTGCATATAATTCTGTCCAACCTCCTTATAAGTGGGAAAACTGATGCAAATAAAGGTGAAATTACTTGACCAGGGTCACCCAACTAGTAAGTGTCTGAGTTCAGATGTGACTTCAGATTTTCTTACTTCCAAATATGCTCCAGCCTCTTTGTCACCCAGCTGCCTCAAGAATCTCAAAATCTCAGAACAGGGTAAGACCTCATGGACCACCTAGTCTATTCTGTAGTCTAAAAGGAATCTTCTTTACATCACACTAGATGGAAAGTACCCAGCTTTTTCTTGACGATAACTAAGGAGGGGACACCACCTGAGGAGTGGCACACTCCTATCCAAAGCAGACCATCATGTCTTTGAACAGCTCTGATCATTAACAAGTTTTTCCTTTCTATAGATCAAAATTAAATACTCTTCTTTGCAACCTTTATCCATTGAGATGATGGTTCCATCCTTTAAGATCAAACAGCAGTTCTATTCCCTCTCTCAGGTGACAACCCTTCAAATCCTAACAGAGAGCAATTGATCATATCCCCTTTAAACATCTCTTCTCCAGTCTATACATTCCAGCTGGTCCTCATACAGAATGAACTCAAGGCCCTCCACCATCTTGGTTACCTTCCTCAGTGCAGTATATTGGAAAGAGCAATGAACTTGGAATCAAGAAAACCTGAATTCAAATCCTGCCTCATATAATTACTATATAAACCTCAGACAACTAACTTTAACCCATTAGAGCCTCCAAATTCTGCATGTGTAAAATGGGATAACAAAAAATATCTTTCCAGATTGTTAGAAACATCAAATAAATGAAAAGACCAAGTCTTCTGACACCTTACTCCCAAACATATACTCTTTGATCCAGTGACACTGGCCTCCTGGTTATTCCAGAAACAAGACACTCCTTCTCTTGATTCTGTACATTCTCTTTGGCTATTCTCCATTCCTGGAACTCTCTCTATCTCCCACTCCTTCCTGCTTCTTTTAAATCTCAATTAAAATCCCATCATTTACTAGAAATCTTTCCTCTACTCCTCCTACTTCATGTACTTTCCCTCTGTTAATCATTTTCTAATTATTCTGGATGTGTGTATATACACACATACATATGTAAAAATCTGCATAATATCTCCCCAGTTAGATTATAAGCTCCTTGAGGGCAGATACTGTTTTTTGCCTCTTTTTTCTATCTCTAATGCTTAGCACAGTGCTTGGTATACAGTAAGGGCCTAATAAGTGTTTATTATTGATTGATGGGTAGATAAGTAGATGAAAGAGTGAGTAAAGGAATAATATTTGTTGGTTATTACCACTGTGCCAGCCACAACTGCTTTGGGTCCCTGTATAACCATAGGATCCCATAATCACAGAATTTAAGAATTGGAAGGAACCTTCATTTGGCAGCTTCTATTATTGGATGAGGGTCCAGAATGGGCAAGAAGCCCATTTAGGAGTAGATTGGATCCAACTTTAGTCAACATTACTATCAGTTATTTACTAGTGACTCAGTTAGGAGCAATATAAACTGATGTATTCTGCCTTATATGGGAAAGGCAGCAAACCCAGAATTAATTAGCCATGATGGAAACATTATCTAGTTTTTCAGAAAACACAACCTAGCATCATTGCCCAAGACCACTAGCTCACTTCCATCGGGTGTACAGTCATGGGACAGTTAAAGGCTGGGGAAAATCTCATCATAGAATTCCACTAGATATTTTGGTTATATGCTATTGGCAAAGGTTGAGACTACACCAATGGTACTTTCAGACTGGCTCCTCAGCACTTGAGCTGAGCTGTCTCTACCAGATTATTCATGCTGTTTCTTTCTCTCTCTTCTGCTTCCCGATAATATTTGTATTTCTTCCCCTCTTTACATACACACTCCAAATATCAAACATGGTGCCGTGGAGAATGAACACTGTGCTCGTGATAGTTCTACTTGGTTGAGTTGTGCATAACATTTGAACATTAGACTAGCTGCAACTAATAGAAGTCAGAATAATAAATGAATTGAAGCATAGAATACTGAACTGTGTCATGGATTTTTTTTGCAACCCAGTAAAGTCTATAGACCTCTATTCAGGATCATGTTTTTAAATTTAAGATATAGTAATGCTAATGTCTTCTCTTTTATTTATTTTTTAGTAATGTTAATGTCTTCTCTTTTGTTTATTTCTAATTTATCCTGTATATATCTATATAGTTATGTATATACATATGCCTATGTGTATGTGCACACGTACATGCACTTGTGGCACAGCAGATAGAGTGCAGGGCTTGGAGTTAGGAAGAATCTTTTCCTGAGTTCAAATCTGATCTCAGACACTTATTAGCTATGTGACCATGAGCAAATCACTTAATTGATGACCTCAGTTTCCTCATCAGTAAAATGAGCCAGAAAAGGAAATGGCAAACCACAAAGCATGAAGAATCAGACACAAGTGAAAAACGACTCAACAATGATAAAAAACAAATGCACGAATAATATATATAATATACACAAATATATTTATATACACATACACACTTATATGCACTTCATTTTGTTTTCATTTACTCTCTCCCATTAGCCTATGAGTCTCCTGAATGCAAAAAATTGCCCTACTTAGCGCTTAGTTCAATACCTGATACATAATAGGTGCTTAATAATGCTTGTAGAAAAGTTAAAATACATATTATTATAAAAGAAGCCAATGACAGAAAAAATTATCAAAATAGCTTCTATACAATTATTCATTATCAAAATGGGTTTTTAATGGAGTACTGGGCCCCACATTAAGCCCCAAGATTTTCTAATTTTTATAATCCCTGGTCTCTTTTAACTATAATTTATAACTAAAACTCAATCAGAAGTTTTGTCCTGTGTCTCAAAAGAAAAACAGGTTAAACTCTAAAGCCCTGAAAGGACCCTGGTACCTGGAGATGTCTCTGAGTATAAAAGAAGGAGCTCAGCAATTAAAGTGTTGGCTTCAAATCCCCTTGCTCCTTCTTAGAATAAGAATTGTAGGCATTTTCATGACTTAGGCTTGCAAAGCACTTGACCATAAATTGTGATATTTGGTACTTGCCACAACCTGTGTGATCTTGGGCAAGCCTTTTAATGTACTTATCTCTGGGATGGGGTGCACATGAGGGGTGGTAGTGTGACTTTTAAGGATGCACCATATATGCTACCCAGTGACTCAACTAACCTCCTCCTTTTCGCATTCCTTATTTCCTTATTCTTTACCATCATTGCAGACTCACAATTCCTAACATGAGTTTTTGATTAAGTGAGTTGTGTGATCTTGGGCAGCAAGAGAGTAATTTGGTTCCTTGAGTCTTTTGTTTTGCTAGGGTGCCCATATTAGACCTTGGGATGCACTGATCTATGGGATTTTTTATTTCTCCAAGTAGGACAATCATCACAGCTCCATGAATTGAGACCTAAGGTGTTTTTTTTTTGTTGTTGTTGTTTTAAAAATAATTTTACTTATTCTAAACTTAAACACCAATAAAAGAATGAACAAAATTAATAATAATGTTTCCATATACATAGTAGAACCCCAAAATAAGCTTGAATCTCCATTTCATACTAATGACTTTCCTTTCAAGTATATATAATGAATTACACATGTTACTTTTAAAATTGCCCTGTCTTCCTGTGCTTGATTCTATACTTATTTCTATTCATTACCAAAAGAAAAATTATTTAAATAGCTTTCTTTAAAAAAAAAAAAAAACATTATTATTGCTAACCTGCTCCTTTTTTCCTCGATTCTCTCAATTAAAAACAGAAAAACTGGTTGTTTGAGGAATTTTGTAACAACAAAAAAACACAAAAAAACCTAGTTAGCATGTAAGCATAGTAGACAAAACAAATCTACATGATGGTCATACTCAAAAAGAAATGTCTTTTTCTGTACCAGTCAGGCATGTCAGCCATGGTTCATTCATCCTAGTTCTGTGCAGATATGTTTGCTCATTGTATTAATCAAAGTTACTAACAATTTTCAAACTCGTTTTCCTTGCATAAATTGTCCTTCTACCTCTGCTCACTTCCATCTCTCAGATGTTCTTATTTCCTACAATTACCTGAAAACATCTCTTTCATCATTTCTTATTGGTAAAATTTATAGTACATTCATATACACAAAATGTTCAACCAGTTCCTAATTAGTAAGAACCCCCTTAAGTTGCAGAATTTTTGCTTTTTTTCCTTTTCTTTATTCCCCTTTAAGGAATTCAGTTGCTTAGAACAATTTTCTCCCTGCTAATTCTATAATATCCTGCTAATAATAAAAGCTAATATTTTTCTCAGTTTCCTCAACTGTAAAATTGGAATAATAATAGCTCCTATATCACAAGGTTATTATAAGGATTAAATGAAGCAAATCTTCAAGGTTTTCAAAGCAATATGGGAGATTGGGGCTGTTATCCCCATTTATAGATGGAAAAAACAGATTATGTAACTTGCTCAGGGTAACATAGCTAGTACATGACAGAACAAATTTGAACTCAGGTTTTCTTAGCTTTTGGTCCAGTGCTCTATCCATAGTACCATCTAACTGTCTCTCCTCAACCTTCTTTCCCAGTTGAATTTGATATGTTTGTATGTCAAACTGATTCTGTATGTCTATGTGCTTGCATGTGTTTGTGTGTATAAGTACGCACACACATGCATTCAACTCTCCTTTGTTTAATTCACATAAGAGCCTAATCTTTATCCTACCCTTCCTCCATGTTTGTATTTTCTTTTTCTCAGTTAAGAGAAATAGCAAGTTCCACTCTCCCCCACTTTTCCTCATTTTTTTTCGAGTGTACTCTTTTACCTTCTCTTCGCATTCCTTCTTTAAAATCCTCAGAACAGAAACAATCCATTCTCAAGTTTTGTTTTTTTTTCATCTTTACTTTAATATCTTTTGAAGATGTTAAGGTTCTGAAGCCACATTTGTTTGTGCTCCACCATTAGAATGTTAGCACTGAATCATCATATGCTCCCTTACAAAGTGTTCAAATAAATTGACCTTTCTAGGTTTCTTAGTTTATCTTGACCTCTGCATGTACATTTGAAAGTTTTTATTTAGCTATGATCTTTTCATTAGAAATGTGTGAAAATCTTGTATTTCTTTAAACATCTCTCTCTGTCTCTGTGTCTCTGTCTGTCTCTCCTTTATATACATAGTTCTTTTGGTATTTAACCACCATCTGTGTGACATTGGACAAGTCAATTAACCTCTAGAGACTTCAGTTTTCTCATCTGTAAATTGGGGGAAAGGGTGACTTTTAGGTTTTCATTTACTTTTTGCATTAAGTAAGGGAAGAGAAGGACAGACAGAAAGCTAGATAAATGGACAGATAGAGAGAGATAGAAAGACAAAGAAGCACAGAAAGAGAGACAGAAGACAAATACAGAGACAGAGACAGAAAGCTGCACTATAGGGTAATATTCAGTTTTGTATTTCAAGTTATTCTTGTTCATAAACCCATATGATTTGCCTTTTGAAATACTGTATTCCAAGATCTCCTCTCATTTCTATCAGTAGCTGCCAAGTTTTGTATAGCCTTGAGTATAGTTCCTTAAACTCCTCTCTATTTGTCAGAAGTTCTGGTTTTTGACTAAGGCATTCCGAGAATTTTTTTCTTTTGGAGGTTTCTCTCAGGAGGTGATTAGTTGAGTCTTGCCTTCATTTTGCTTTCTGATTCTAATAAATCTGGGTAAATCATATTTATTATTTCTTAAAATATGCTGTCCAGACTTTTAAAAATCATAGTTTGCTATATCTGATCGTTTGCTGCCTTGGGGAGAGGGGAGGTAAGGGAGGGGGAAAAAATTTGGAACACAAAATCTTACAAAAATGAATTGTTGAAAACTATCTTTACATGTATTTAGAAAAATAAAATAATATTGAAGAAAAATTTTAAATCATGGTTTTCAAGAAATCCAAAATATGCATACTCTGACCTGTCTTAGAGACAGGCAGGATATAATTGCCCCATCAGGATTCTAGTCTCTCTCTTTCTCTCTCTCTCTCTCTCTCTCTCTCTCTGGGTGTGTATGAGAGGAGAGAAGTTAGTAGTAATGTTAATAAACATATACACACATGTATGTATGCATATATACATATACTAATGGTGAATAACCATTTACTAAGCATTTCTATGTGACAGGCAATATGCTAAGTGCTAGGGATACAAAAGAGGCAAAAAAAAAAAAAAAAGTACCCATTCTAAAAGAACTCACAATATAGAATCTACTGTATGTGAAGCAATGTGCCCAGATCTTAGATTAGGAAGACAAGACTTACACTTCAGGATCTTATAATCTAATAAGGAGGCTAACACCTATATCACAGGGAAAAATCATTTATATAATGATTTAAGCCACATCTTTTCCATATATCATTTCAACCAAATCAAATGTGAAAAGGAATGGTAAACAGGATCCAGAAAACAAGTGATATAATAAAAACCTTGTTAAAGAAATACAATTTGGAAAGACTTAAGAATTCTAAACAGAATAATGACTGATTCCAAAGAAGGGATAGAATCAAGATGTAGAATGAAGCACATTTTTGGGCATAGCCTATGTCAGAATTTACTTTGCTTGAATAATCACATTACTACAAGAGTTTATTTTTCTTGTTTTCTTCAATTTGGGCAGAAGAATTAAGGAGAGGAAGGATTATCAATAAAGCTGAACCCACAAAAGGAAAAAGAAGTAGGGTCATAGGGAGCATTATTTTTTTTAATGCAGAAAAGAAAGCAGGAAGAAATCCAAAAGGAAACACAGACACACTAAGATAACTTTGAAAATCATTGGCTAAAATAGGTTACACATAACAAAGACTTCAGTTTGATGTTCATCTTTCTGTTCTAGTTTTTATCTGGAATATCCCTTTTATTTGGTGTTTATGATTGAGGGAAATGTGATGGGAGGACAAAGAATGTCATGGGTACCCAGGAGAGCCCCAAAGTGTTATAAACAAAAATGAAGCCAGAAATATCACTTCTTGGCATTGATGTGGGAGACTGAAATCAAGGCTTCTTGGAAGAGCCACCTAAATCACATATTGAAAGAAGGAATAAATTTCATCAGTTGACAAGGATTCCATGGTGAGCTGGAGACCAGGATAAAGGCAGGAACAGAAGAGAAGTCCCGCTAAACTGCCATAGAAGGGAAGGGGAGTGATAGAAAGTAAGTAGGCAACAAGGGTTAGGATGAAGTTAGATTGTGATGGGCCTAGGTGTGTTTAAGCCATTCTAATACTTTTTTAGGTGAGGCAATAATAACTGATATATATTATCTTAAAATTTACAAAGTTCATTTAATACGCATAGTAATTCTGTAGATATGAAGATCTTCAACCGATTTAATAAATGTGGAAACTGAGGCACAGAGAGATTCAATAACTTGTTTGCACAGGGTAATACACTTTCAATTTTTCCTTGGTATTCATGGCATTCTGTTCAGATAAAATAATGAAGGGCTTGGCTTAAAGAGCCATACAAATTATTATATCATCATCATCATTATTTTTGTTGTCACTGCTGCTGTTATTTAGATGCAGCATTCAAGGAGGCAGCTAGGTGACCCAATGGATAGAGTGCCAACTCTGGAGTCAGGAGAACTTGGAGTTCAAATCCAGCCTTCGCTTTTGACACTTACTGTGTGACCCTGGGCAAATCCTATTATCTTGCAAAACGAAGAAAAAGAAAAGGTGTAGCATTCAATGACTCTTCTTTTGACTTCACTTTTAGCACTGCTTCTGTTGTGCCTCCTAAACTCTCAACAATGAAGTCCCTGAAGACATGAGAAAAGCTATTTAGAAGATCTGAAAGATTACTGTTATCTGTCTGAAATATCAAATGAAATGGGTCTTCTCTAAGATTGTTTCTCAGAGGCATTCAGGTGGTGTGGTAGATAGAGTACCAAGCCTGAGCAAGTCACTTAACTTCTGCCTGCCTCAATTTCCTCAACTGTAAAATGGGAATAATGAGAGCACCTTCCTCACAAGATTGTTGCAAGGATCAAATGAAATAATATTTGAAAAATACTTAACATGGTACCTGACATATAGTAGGCACTTCATAAATGTTTGTTTTCTTCCTTTTAAGGTCCTGTCTAGCTCCTTTTGATCCTTGGAGAAGAAAAATTATAAACAAGGAGATGGTTAGAAGACTATTATAATGATACAAGAAGGAAGTAATGGGATCCTAAATCAAAGTAAGAACAGAAAAGAAGGGATAGTATTGTAACATCAATAAATATTAATTAAGCACCCACTACATGCCAGGCGCTAAACTGTACTTGCTCATGGATTGGATATGCTGGGTAAAGGAGGAAAAAGAATCAAAGATCGATTCCGAAGTTTTCTTGATATTTTGGACTTTAAATTTAATTTTGTATTTACTTACATGAGGATGGGAGAGAAACTACTCCACCCATTTTACTTTTGATACCTTAGCCAGGTGAGAACACATGTCAAATAAAATAAAATGGGGGCAGCTGGGTGGTGCAGTGGATAGAGCACAGCCAGAAGTCAGGAGGACCTGAGTTCAAATCTGGTCTCAGACACTTAATACTTCCGAGCATTGTGACCCTGGACAAATCACTTAACCCCAATTCCCTCAGGAAAAAAAAAGAAAGAAAGAAAGAAAACAACAGACTAAATATGAAAATTTTTTGAAAGTCATTGCATGAAGTAAAATAAAACCAATCAAGAAATTTGTTCTAATTTTTCATTTGCCTGAAAGATTTCATCCCGTCCTCCAGATCTTAAATGAAAGTATTGAATCAATAATAAGAGGAATTAATTAATAAGAGACCAATAATAAGAGAAATTAGAGCAATAATATAATACCTAATTTGTATATAATACTTACTATGTGTCAGACAATGTGCTAAGCCTTTTACCCATCATACTATATCTTTTGATCTTCACAACAACCTTGCAAGGTAGTTACTGTTGACATCTCTACTTTATAGATGAATAAACTGAGGCAAAAGAAAAGATCAGTTGAGGCAAATTAAATGACTTGATCAGTGTCACGCAGTTTGGAAGTATCTGAGGCAGGATTTCAACTTAGGTTGTACTAACTCCTGAAGCAAGCTTTGGCTTTCTAGCTAAACCCCCTAAGAAGGAACAGCCTGGGTTTGGAGGAGGTGAAAGAAGAGGCCTTGACTTTCACCTTGGATCTCTTCTATCCCCTCATACTGTTAGGGGCTCAAGCCAAAGGCATTAGCAAATTATCTGTGACTCCTGGAGGCTGTCCCTAGACACCAGCAGGAAGGCTGTAGCCTTGATCTGTGAGAGTGAGAGGTGGGATAAAGATCTCCCAACAAACACAGATTCCTTGAGAGCAAAGTCCAATTGTATCCTCAGTGCTTAAAACAATATTTGGTACACAGCAGGTGCTTACTAAATTCTTCTTGACAAAAAAAGGTGAGGAGTTTGAATTCAGCTCTTCTTAAATCCACTGAACTACCTAACTGCCCATTTTACAGGTGAGGAAAGTAAGATTAGATTAAATTACCTGCTCCAAAGAACGAAGCAAATGTCAAGGTGAAGTATAGACCAAAGTCTCCATTTCTCTTTTACTGTCACCATACTCCCTCTCTTACACACACACACACACACACACACACACACACACCATACCTACATCTTCAGGAGTTATGTTATGACCCCTTTGCCACTTGTACTCTCAAAGCTTCAGCTTCCCCCAAACTCTCTGTATACTGTAGTATTGGGAGAGGATCACAAACCTTTGGTGAGTTGTTTTATACTAACTCTTCTTACAATTGTAAATATAGTAAGTACCCCTTTCTAAAAACTTCACAGTGGCTAATTTATATCAACTCTGGTCTGGTGCAGCACACTAGTCGGGGCTTCTAAGTTTATAGGATTAGAAAGACACTTCCCAGTCTTTCTGAGAAAACCTTCTCAGTGTTTCCCTTAGAGCTCTGAAAAGTTGTGGTAACCACACTCATTAGTGAAAGTGGGAGGATGGATAATAGCTCCAAAGTTTCTGTGATATTTCTTTTCTATCAAAGGCCAGGAGCACATTTATATCAATGAAACTCCTAGTAAACAGAGATGGGTACACTTCAATGATTTGACATCTCCTTGGCCGAGGGTAACAGCCTCCAGAATCCAGATTAAAGGCAAACATTTCTAATGCACAGATGAAGTAAAACTGGCTTCCCCCAAATCCTGCTCTCCCCTGATGCTACAGAGACCATGGTCAGATTGACAATAACTACATATAAATGGTGTGGGTGTGGGTGTGTGTACCCTTTCTATTACATTTATGGTAGAACATAGGGATAGACTATCTCAACAGAGCTTCAAATAAGAAGGAAAAAGAGAGATCCTCTCAGAGCCAAATGACTTCACTTCCTGTTTTTCTTTTTTAAATGATATAGGCTTTGGTGGAAGACTGTGAGAAATCTCGAAAATGATAATCACCTTGAATGTTCCAGTTTCAGCCATTTAATTTCCTGGAGAAGATAACTCCAATAAACTTGTGATGGCATCCACATCCAGAGAGAGAACTATGGAGACTGAATGTGGATCAAAGCATAGGATTTTCATCTTTTTGTTGTTGCTGCTTGTTTTTTTTTTTTTTTTCTTTCTCTGAGTTTTCTTGTGCATCATGCTGAATATGTTCAGAAGAACTGCAGATGTTTAATCTACTTGCTGTCTTGGGGTGGGGAGAGAGAGGGAGAGAGAAAAAATTTTGGAACACAAAGAGTTTTGCAAAGGTGAATGTTGAAATGAGATGATTCAGACCAGTTCCAATGATCTTGTGATGAAGAGAGCCATCTACACCCCGAGAAAGGACTGTGGGAACTGAGTGTGGATCACAGCATAGCATTTTCACTCTTTTTATTATTTGCTTGCATTTTGTTTTCTTTCTCATTTTTTTCCTTTTTAATCTGATTTTTCTTGTGTAACACAATAATTGTAGAAATATGTATAGAATAATTGGACATAGCAAGATAACTGTATAAATATGTATACATATATTGTATTTAACATATACTCAAACATATTTAACATGTATTAGACTACCTGCCATCTAGGGGAGGGGAAAGGAGGAGGGAGAAAGAGGGGAAAAGTTGGAACAGAAGGTTTTGCAAGGGTCAATGTTGAAAAATTACCCATGCATATGCTTTGTAAATAAAAAGCTATAATAAAAAAAGGAAAATTTGTACATGTTTAACATATATTAGATTACTTGCCATGTAGGGGAAGGAGTAGGGAAAGGGGGGGGCAGAAATTTGTAACACAAGGTTTTGCAAGGGTCAGTGTTGAAAAATTATCTATGTATATGTTTCAAAAATAAAAAGGTTTAAATTTTTAAAAAAAGGTGAATGTTAAAAACTATTTTTGTCATGTATTTGGAAAAATAAAATACTATTTTAAAAAGTCGTAAAAATAAAAATTTCCTGGAGATGGTCACAGGTCAATGCAATTCGAGGGTGATAGAAGGCTTGAGCAAGAGACAATCTGCCCCATCCGTGGTGTTACTCCATGATTCCAAGTACCCATCCAACTTCATGCTGAAGTACATTTACAAGGGCCATTGTGTTTCAAAGAAATACCTGGGATGGTGGGGGGAATGGGGCCTTTTCCCCCTCCCTCATTTCCACCTTTAACTTCTCCGAGGCTCCAATTAGTCATCATAGGCACTGGAGAATGTACCAGAGCAAACACTTTCTGGGGTCATGGATGGGCCTAACTTGGTGAAATCTCTAAGAATATATATTTGGAAAAAGGACACCCCGACTGAGAAACATCTCCAAGTAACTCCTCAGCAGCTCCCCAAGCTGAAAGATTACTCACTTCAGAATGATATAATTACTTTCAGTTTGCTCAAAGACCAGGGGGGAAAGTTGACACAAGGGGTTGGGGGGAAGAAAGAAACCAGCCGAGTTACATTAGATGGCCTAAATTCAGGCTGTTCCAAGGACCAGGCCCAAGGCTTATTTGAGGAGAGATTATCTTGACAAATTGGATAAACATTTTATGCATGACAGGAGCTGATGGAGAGTCCGCTCAGCAAGCACACCTGGGTGCCGTTTGCTTAGTGTGGGCTGAAGGTGTGCAGCTCTCCGGGAGTTCTCCCAACACTTTTTGTTGACTGTCGGACAGGTAGGGGCAGATCCAGAGTCTAGGCCTTGGTAACGGTTGTGGGGTTTTTCCTAGGTCTTTCGTCTTCTCTTTCTCCTCTTTCTCTTTTTCTCTCTTTTCTCCCCACTATCAATACTTGGTCAGACAAGAGAGAGTTCCTACTTAGGTGACCTGCAGACTCAGGTGTCCAGGGACAACAAAAATAAATAAGCACAAATAAATGCACCCAGAACCACCCTTTCTTTGGCCCCCTTCCACACAGGCCCCTTTATAGGGAGAGCCAGTTGAACAAGACCAGGGGTTCCAACCCTTTTGGGTGTGTTTTGGAAAACTTTTTGGCAGTCTGCTGAAGCCCTTCTTAGAATGCAGAAAAGAAAATACACAAGATGATCACATAAATTCGATTCAAATAAAAATGTAATCTTTTTCTTTCCCATCTGAGTTTACAAACTCCTGCCAGCTACCCCCAGACCCACTTGAGCATCCATAAGCCCAAATTGAAGAAGCTCAGAAAAATAAGTATTTCTTGGATTTACTTTTCTCACACCCAAATTGAGCCAATCACTGAAAGGGAATAATAGGCCCAGGGCATTCGGGTCATTTATACAGAAAAAATTATTCACTCATTCATTCATTCAGCAACTATCACATGCCAAGTATTGGGCTAAATTGGAAATTTAAAAAGAAACAAACAAAAAGGATATTTTTTTTATTCTTCTGGGAGGAGCAACATGTAAAGGGAAAAGTTAAAATACACCGAGTAAATATACTAGGACTGATCAGTGCCGGTAGAGGACTTCAGTAGGGGAAGGGAACCCAAAAGAACTCAGTGGCTCAGGGATAGAGTGCTAGGCCCGAGATCAGGAAGTTTGTTCTGAGATATTTACTAGCTGTATGACCCTGGGCAGCCACTTAAGATTGTTTGCCTCAGTTTCCAAAACTATCAAATGGGGATAATAATAAGGGTTCCCTCTAAGGGTTGTTGTGAAGGTCAAATAGGACAATATCTGCAAAGGTCTTTGCAAAGGCCTGGCACAAAGTAGGAGCTATATGATGCTTATTCTCTTCCTCCCTCATCCCTCACTGGGGAAAGCACTTGAACTGAAGAAAGGCAGGGAGCCCAAAAGGTGGGTGCCTCGGAGCTCCCCCTCCCTGGGCCCAGCTGTCGGGGAGTTCAAGAGAGGCCTGCCGGCTGCTCTCCCAGGGCTTAGCAGCTCCCTTCTGAGGCCGCTTCTCAGGTTACCCTCCTGCTCCACCTGTGGGCCTCCTGCCCTGGTGTGTTTGTCCCAGCTTGGCCCGCATCCTTAGTGAAAAGAATCACTTCCTGGAGACCTCAATTTGTGCATAGGCTTCCTGGGGCAGTCATTCAGGGGCTCCTGGGCCTGCTTTTATCATTCAGGGAAGGACTAATTTAGGGAATGGCCTCCCCAGAGACTGCATGGGGGCCCCCACTGTGCTCAGAAGTAGATGAGCAGTCTGCTCACCCCACTCTTTGTCCCCATCTGCATTTTGCTGGGTCCATTTAACTTGCTGACATGGCTCAAGATTCCCTCATTCTCTAGTCAGTCTCTCTCTCTCTCTCTCTCTCTCTCTCTCTCTCTCTCCCTCCCTCTCTCTCTCTCTCTCTTTTTCTCTCTCTCTTTCTCTTTCTCTCTCTCTCTCTTCCGTCCTTCCTTTATTTTTTTCCTTCTTTTCCTTTCTTTCTTCCTTATTCTCTTCTTCCTTCCTTTTATTTCTATTTCTTTTTTCTTCCTTCTTTTTTCTTTCTCTTTTCTTCCCTTGTTTCTTCCTTGTTCTCACTTGACTTTTTATTTTGTTCTTTTTTCATTCCTTCTTTTTTATTTCTCTTCCTTTTCTCCTTCCTTTTTCTCTCTTCCTTCCTTTTTCTTTATTCTTCCTTCTTTTCTTTTTCTACCTCTTTTTTCTTTTTCTTCCTTTTTCTTTCTTTTTTCTTCTTTTCTTCCTTTCTTTCTCTCCCTCTTTTTTCTTTCTTCTTTACTTCCTTCTTTTTCTTTCTCTCTTTTCTTTCTTGTTCTTCCTTCCTTTATCTTTCTTCTTACTTTTTCCTTCCTTCTTTTCTTTCTTTTATTCTTCTTTCTTTCTCCATCCTTCCCTCTCTTCCTCCTTTTCTTTTCTTTATTCTTTCCTTCCTTCTTTCTTTTTCTTCCTCTCTTTTTCTTTCTTTTTTCCTTCCTTTCTTTTTCTTTCTCTTTCCTTTTTCCTTCCCTATTTTCTTTCTTTTATTCTTTTTTCTTTCTCCATCCCTCATTTCTTTCTCTCCTTCCCTCCATCTTTCCCTTCCTTCCTCCCTTCCTTCCTTTCTTCTTTCTTTCTCTTTCTTCCTTTTTC
The DNA here is from genome assembly GCF_902635505.1 of Sarcophilus harrisii. Taxonomy (NCBI): domain Eukaryota; kingdom Metazoa; phylum Chordata; class Mammalia; order Dasyuromorphia; family Dasyuridae; genus Sarcophilus; species Sarcophilus harrisii. The sequence continues at coordinate 39,288,952 of NC_045428.1, read as the reverse complement.
TTTCTCCTTTTTCTTCCCTTTTCTTTCTTCCCTTGTTCTCTCCTTTTTTCTTTCTTCTTTCTTTTCTTTCTTTTATTCTTCTTTCTTTCTTCCTCCCTCCTTTCTTTCCCTTCCTCCTTTCCTTCCTTTCTTCCTTCATTCCTTCCTGTCTTTGCTTTCTTTCTTTCCTTCCTTCCTTCCTTTCTTATACAACATCTCATTTTAGGGACTCAAATAGGTCATAAGATCACAGGTTCATAGATTTAGAACAAGAATGAACCTTGAGGACTACTTACTCTGGATAAAGTCTTAAACTTTGTTACTGTCTGGGCCCCTTTGGTGGCCCGGAACACGTCTCAGAAGAATGTACATTTGTAATTGAAGAAAATGCTAAATTTCAGTTACATATATATTATAATTATAAGATAGATCATATATATGTATATATACATATACATTTTTTTCCCCATCCCAGTTCACAGATTCCCTGAAATCTATTTACAGACTCTTCAGGATGAAAGGTTAAGTCAAGTCAACAAGCACTTATTATGTACCTATTATATACTAGGTACTAGTGGAGAATTTTCAAACCCCGTCATCTGACCAGAGAAAATTGACTTAGCAGGGTGACATAGGCAGTAAACTGCAGGAAATCTGCTGAATCCAGAGCCAGGCTTTCCCCCATTATCCCAATCTGCTTCCCATAATACCTCTACTGCTCTTGTGGGGCCTCAGTTGCTTCCTCTGTAACATGAGGGGTTTGGACCGGATCATCTCCAAAGGCCCTTTCCGGTTCTAAATCCGAGCTCATAAGAGAATCGCCGTCCCATTTTGTGTGAGAATAAAGAAGGCTTATGGGCCAGACCTCTTTACCTTGACAAATTGGAAGGAAATAAACCTCTACCCCCTCCTAGCAGAAAGACAGAGGGAGAGAGCAGAGGGAAGAGCCGCTTAAGTGCTAAGGAAAAGCCAGGAGAAAGGAGAGCCTTGATGCTGTGTCTAGCAGGCACTGACCTCATTCAAAGCTGCCAGAGGAAGCTTAGCACTATTTTGGGAAGGAACAGAAAGAGCAGGTTTCAGGGAGCTGGAGTCCATTGAAGACAACTTGCTCCCCTTGACCTTCACAGGGAAAATTCTTAGATCCACCAGGTGGATGGTTGTTGGGGCTTTTTCTTTTATTCTTAATATAAGAGATTTGAGAGGAAGTGATAGAATTCTCTGTAAAGGACATGGCTGTATAAATGAGCAGTTTGAGATCCTGCAGCCGGAGGTCACAGAGCCCCTCAGCCAGGAAGGCTCAGGACGGAGCTGTTCCTGAGGCCGTAGAACCAGAAGAAATCCTCAACCACTTTCTTTTTTTTCCTTGAAGAAAATGGAGACCCAGAGAGGGCAGTAAGCTGCCCAGATTCACATAGCTAACCAAAGAGAGGCAGGCTGGATAGTGAACCCCACCATCCTGGATCTGATATACTTAGAGCCTATCTCAGATATTTAACCACTCTGTCTGACTCTAGATAAATCCCTTTTTTGTGCCTCACTTTCCTCAGAGGTAAAATGTGGAGACAGAGGAGGAGACTCTTGACCTTTATGTAGTCAACTTGAAATCTATGAGTCTCCAAGCTCAATCTTTCATTCAACAAATATCTATTAATTATCTTTCTGGGTCTATAAAGACTAAGGTGGGGGTAGGGAAAACATGTACCCAGAGGAGTCAATGCAAAGTAATTCAAAAAACAGAAATTAGAAAAGGCCGGGGAAGGCTCAGAATAGGCCATGTATAGGTGGAGACAATTGAACCGAGCCTTCAAATCAACTAGTCTTAAATACAGAGATGAAGAAGAAGGCATTTCAGCCATAAGGTACAGCCCAGACATGGAGGTAGGAGATAGGTTGTTTATAAAGAAACCAAGCTGGAAGTAGGAACCAAATATACTGAATCTTAGGCTAAACCTAGCTAGAGCCTTTCCATTTATCTAGTCCAATTCAATAAGCATTTATTAATTTATTTTTCTTTCAAGTTAGTCTATTTATCTGTTTCCTAGTTTAAAAAAAAAAAAGATCCCTAATGAATATTAAAAACTATCTTTGCATGTATTTGGAAAAATAAAAAGCTATTAAAAAACTTAATTATAGATGTATACAATGTTCACATAGATATACATACATAAAAGTACGACTGGATTGTGACTTCATCTGTGTCAAGGACCCCAATGAAGGAACTTCTTTTATTGAGACAATTGATACCATTCTCTGTAAATTAGAGGTTAGGTACTTGTTGAAGGTCAAACCACTAGTATATGTCAGAGATGTGCCTAGAAATCAACTCATCCCACTGGCAGTTTATGCACCGTTCCACATCCCTACACCCCCTTCCCTCCAATACTACCTCTCCAAAGAAAAGAGAAAGATACAGATTCTAAATTCTTCTTTCATCAATATAATTATTTTAAGAGACAGTTATTCAGTTTCTGATTCTTTGAATCTATCTACATTGTTATTGTTGAGTACATTGTGTTACGAGTTCTGTCTCACTCTCCATCAGTTCATGTAAGCTTTCTATTTCTCTGAATTTTTCATCAGTATCATTTCTTAAGGTGTAATAACATTCTATCACATAAGTACACATCCATGCAATTTATTTAGCTATTCCCCAAGTGATGGATGTCTACTTTGCTTCCAGTTTTGATCACCACAAAAAGGTAGCACAATGACTATTTTTATTGTACATGGAGCTTTTCTTTCTTTTCAGTTTCATTATTTCATGGTATGGTTAGATTGGAATTCTTACTGTTATTTACACATGAGAATCCATCTCCCATCTCCCTGTCTTTGTATTTTTTGTTAATTTTTTTGCTGAGGCAATTAGGGTTAAATGACTTGCCCAGGGTCACACAGCTAGGAAGTGTTAAGTGTCTGATCTAGATTTGAACTCAGGTCCTCCTGACTACAGAACTGGTGCTCTATCTACTGCACCATCTAGCTGCCCCCCTGTCTTTGTATTTTCTAAGCCTAGCAGGCACTTTTTTCCTCTCTCTTAGAATTCCTGCTTTTCTTCAAAGCTCAGGTGAAGTACCTTCTTCTACTCTATGACACCCCTTCCAACTGTGGCGTTCCCCCTGAAATTATTGAGCAAATACTAATATATGTACATACCATTTCTTCCAGATGGTGTGCAAGTTCCTTGAGGCAGGGCCTGTTTCACTTTTTGCCTTTGTATCACCAGTTTCCAGTATGGTGCCAAACATGTAAGAGGAACTTAATAAATGCTTGTTGATTAATTGGTTAATCTGATCTCTTTGGGATATATGCCTAGCCCCTGGATATCTGGGCTAAAGGACATTGACATTTTGTCTTTTTTTTTTTTTTTTAACATAATTTCAACTTGACTTCTAATAAGCATTTTACTGAGTGCTTATTATATATGAGAGCCCATGCTGGCTTCTGAGGAGACAAAGACAAAGTGCAAAACAATAAATACATGCTGGACCATGCCTGAGTGTGTGTGTCTGTGTGTGTATGTGAGAGAGAGAGAGAGAGACAGAGAGAGACAGAGAGAAGAGACAGAGAGAATGGAGAGGAGAGAAAAGAGGAAAAAAGAAGGAAGAGAAAGACATGGACAGACAGAAAAGAAAGAACAGGGGGAGGACAGAAAGAAAACAAGGGGGAAAGGGAGAGAGGGGAGGGAGGGAGGAAAGAAGGAACAAAGAGTGAAAGAATGAAAAAAAGAAATTTTCTAAATTAATATACTCAGGATCTACTAATCCATCAAAATAAAATCTGACTTGTATGAACTGATGCAAGATGAAGTGAGCAGAACCAGAACAATTTATACAATAACACCAGCATTCTGAAGACAAACAGCTTTGCAACACCCAAGAACTCTGAACTACACAATGGCCAATTCCAGAGGACCAATAATAAAGGCTGCTATCCACCTCCTGACTGAGGAGACCAACCTCAAAGTACAGAATGAGACATATTTTTGGACATTGCCATTGTAGGAAACTGTTTTGCTTGACCATGTATAATGTATTTATTATAAAAGTTTATTTTTCTCTCCCATCACCCCCAGTGAGGAAACACTTTTCCAAAATAAAGCCCAGTCTTTTTATCTAAATAAGCTCATTAGCATCCATTGGTCCTAAGGAAATGGAGCACAGGCTAGGCAGCCTTCAGAAAGAGGGCCATATATAACGTGAAAAATGAATCAGGAAAATATTGATGAGGCGGGCAAAGGGAGGAGCCTGAAAGAGACCCTTGGCAACCCTACTAGACCCCACTTTTCTTCAAAAATCAGCCCAAAAGCCACTTCTCACTTAGGGTTTTTCCTTCATGTCCCTACTCCAGCTATCTCTCTTCAGAAATTACCCTGGATTTATTTTGAATATACATTTATGTGTAAAGGATGTTTTCCCCCAATAAAATGCAAATACCTCAAGGGTAGGAGCTGTTTTATTTTTACCTTTGTATCCCCAACTCTTAGCATATGTAGGTACTTAATACTGTAGATACCTGAATGAATAAATGAATGAATGCAAGCATGCATACATGAATAAGCGAAAAAGCAAAGGGAGAAAATGGATAGTTTTGCACTTTGGTTCCAAAACTCAATTCCACTATTATAGAATGAAGGAGACCAATAAACAGAGACATTAATGAGTCATAATGAGCAAAATGTTCACCTTGGGCAAAGACAAGTGGATATCGTGACCTCCTGTTGAAAGTGTAGTACTGGAAGGGAAGGAGGAACATGTTGCTAAGGGGGAATGGGGGAAGAGTTTAGATGGGGGAAGAAGGGTCAGACAGTGAGTAAAGGAAGAAATTGTAAACCCCTTCCCCTCCAAGGAGCACAGAGCCCCAGAGATATGGGACCGGTAGGTCAGGAAGGGGAGACTGCATCCATGTATCTAATGTTAGGGAATGGTCAGGAGTGGGGGTATCCTAGGAAAGAATACATTTGATTTATGCAGTTTAGAAACTGTTCACCAGTGGAATAATCAGTAGAACATTTTTGAACATATACCCCAATATATTTACATATTTATAAATTATATATGCTACAGTTTGCATAGAGAGCAAACATGGATGAAATGGTGTGATCCTGACTTTAGCCAATCTACTATTTATTCCCCACAGAGGGAGTCACAAGCCGCTAGCAAAAGTAAAGAAAATCTGAAATTATATTTGAATTTCTAAATACTAAAATTCATTCTTATTAATTACTAATTCTTGTACCCCAAAATATCAGATTGGAGCTATTTAAATCAGGATTTTGGTGTTGTCTATGACATTTTTTTTTCATTTCCAGGATTTTCTTCTGGGAAAACATTTGTATTCTTCATATCACCTCATTGATTCAAACAAGCATATTTGCACTAATTATGAAATTTATTTCCTTTAGAATATTAGAAAACCAACTATTCACAACATAAAAATAAAGACTTTACAGGAAAAAATGTAGATGAGGCGTCATCCACCCACGTCTTAGACAAGGCACAAAGTCCAGAAGAGTTCCTGTTGGCAGCTTCTAAATTAATGATCCATCCCGGGACAGAGGCTTGACTGCTCCATTCTAGTTTGCCCCTATGAAAAAGATCTAAAGATTTGGTTCAATGTGAATCATACTATTGTATGATACCACTTTAAAAAAAAAAAAAGTATTCATCCTTACCACAATATTTTGAAATACATTTGATTTATGCATTTTAGAAACTGTTCACCAGTACAATGCATCAGTGCAATAGTTTGAAACTTAATGGCATACCTTTATTAGTTGAATATTTTTGAACATGCACCCCCAATATATTTACATATTTATAAATTATAAATGCTACTGTTTTAATAATCACACACATTATAAAATAGCAATCAGGTCACAAAAATAGAAATTTTAAAAGAATGAGATAATAGTGATAAAATATTTGGTTCTGAAAGTAAAAGGGAGCAGCAGCTAGATGGCTCAGTGGATAGAGCACCAACCCTGAAGTCCAGAGGAACTGAATTCAAATCTGGACTCGAATACTTGGTGTGAGTCACTTAATCCCAATGATCTCACACATAAAAAAAGAAAATAAAGTAACAGGTAATCACTGCAGTTTACTGAGTAATAAGGGCTATGGTGGAGACATGGTCAGATTTGTAATTAAGGACATTTACTTTTGAGTGGAGTGGGAAGAAACCCGAGATAGGGAAATGATCAGCAGGCTAATGCAATTGTCTAGGAGGGAGATAATGAAGATCTGAACTAAGTGGTGGACAGGTGAGTGGGAGACAAAGAGAGAACAATGACATGAGAAATGACAAGTCATGGAAACTGATCCCCAGCAGGGTTGGGCTGGGGGAATGAGAAGCCAAAGATGACGGAAGGTTGTGATCCTGGGTAGCTGGAAGGATCATGGTGCCCTCCTTCTACTGTTATTGGAAGGAGCTTTGGCCTGGAGGATTGGGATGGGGGATTATTATGTAGACCAGTTCAATGAAAATCAACCCATACAAACCTGCTCATCCTGTGGGAGTCAATCTATCCCACCCAAATTGAAAAGGGGGAGGAGGGGCTTTTGCTGACTGCTCTATGACTCAGAGTTATAAAGTCCTTCTTCCAAGGAGTGCTTGTCACAACCTGGGGGTGATCAATGGGACAAAGATGGATGTGCTTGAGGGGATAGGTGATATTTCCAGGAGCATCTTCACAGCTCCTGCTGTGGGTATCCCCAGAGAGAGGATTAGTTATGACTACCTAAGGGACCCATGAGGGCACTTGAGTTGGTAGGTTGAAAGTTTGCATGGCAGAGGCAGGAAGCTGAGGACCATGATGTTGATGGATGGCAGGGATGTAGTGGATTAGGAAAAAAAAATAGGACATTGAAGATAGGATATAATGGACCCATTTTGGGGGCCCTCAGTCCCGCCTTTGATGACCACTACCTTAATGGAGACATTGTTATGGAGACTACCTATGGAGACCATGGCCTTAATGGAGACTCCTTAATGGAGTCTCTGTGAGCTGCTGCAACCACAAAATCCTGCCCCCACATTTCAGTCCCACTTCCAAACCCACCCACTTTCTGGCTACAAGCCTCTCCATGATTTCTTGATAGCAAAGACCAAGACTTGTCCCTAGATCCTAGTTCAGAGCCCTCCCAGCTTCTTGGAACCTGTTGAAGCTAATTTGTTACCAGCTTAGCCTTTTAGAGTAGTCTCCTAAGTGGGAGCCATGAAATGATGACTGATCAGTTCTGATCTCAAAGATTATCAGAACTGATCTCAAAGATTTTGTGATATGTAATCAACCAAACAGCAGGGAAATTGGGAAGAACCCGGCATAGGAGGTGGCTCTTGAATTGAGCCTTGAAGGGAATTCCAAGCGGTACTGGCAAAGAGGAAGAGCATTCCAGGCCTGGGATACGACCTATACAAAGGCTTGAAGGTAAAGGGAAGAGGGAATAAGCTGGTCTGTCTGAAGAGTGATGATGGTGATGATGATGATGATGATGATGATGATGGCATTTAATATAACACTTTCAGTGTAACCTGAGCAAATTATTACTTCTCTCAACTTAAGTTTCCTTATCTTTATTTTATTTTATTTTTTATTTCTCACTTTTGGAACTCAACTTTTTTTCTTTTTTTTTTTTTTAAAGTTTCCTTATCTTTAAAAGTAGAAATAATATCTCCTATCTCACAGGTTGCTCAAATAAGACATCATATAGAAAGTGCTTTTCAAACTTTAGTGTTGTGTAAATTCTGGTTATTTGAAGTTTGTAAACTATTTTACATCTATCATGTCATTTGACCCTACCAATATGGAATGTGTGAGGGGAGTCAAATCCCTCTTCCAGGCCACAGATCATGGAAACGATCTCTAAAGATTCTCTGAATCTGCTCAGAATGTCCAGAGATTGATGGCTTACATGGCTATACCAGTAGATTAGTTTCAAGAATTATGAGGCGCTGACAGCCTGCCCATCCAGGAGAAGACCAGAGAGCCAGAGACATCCTGGAGGGAGGCCCCGAAATGGTCTTTCTCCACATCTGCATCTAATGGATCTGGGAGCAGTTCCCACACAGAGACCTCCTTCAACTGCTGCAAGAGGAACAAGGAAATATCACATATAAGAGGTGACAAAATTCCAGTTAGGGGAAGTCAGCTTGTGGTGACTGAGCCAAGCTTCCCATGCTCCCCTACCCCATCCCCTGCTTCCCACTTCTGAATTTAGCTGTTTCTCTGTCTCTCTACTCTGTCTCTATCTCATCTCTCCTGTTTCTCTCTCTCTCGTTTCTCTCTCTGTCTCTAGTCTCTGTCTTTGTCTCTTTGTTGATCTCTGTTTCTCCTCTCCTCTTTGTCTCTGTTTCCCTGTCTCTACTCTTTGCCTTTGGGTTTCTCTGTCTCTGTCTCTCTCTCTGTGTCTCTGTTTCTCACCTGTGTTCTCTGTCTGTTTCTCCATCTCTCTGTATCTACTCTCTGCCTTTGTGTTTTTTTGTCTTTATTCTGTTTCTCTGTCTCTAATTTGTTTCTCTGTCTATGTCTTTATGTTTCTGTCTCTTTCTCTGTTTCCCTGTCTCTCTTCTTTGTCTCTCTAATTCTCTATCTCTGTCTCTTCTCTCTGTTTCTCCTATGTTCTCTCGTCTATGTCTGTCTTTGTTTCTGTCTCACCTCTGTCTCTTTCTCAGTTTCTGTCTCTACTCTCTGTTGCTTTCTCTATTTCTCTACCTCTCTTTTCTTCTCTCTGTTTCTCCATCTCTCTTTGTCTTTGTGTTTCTCTGTCTCTTTCTGTTTCCCTGTCTCTCTCTCCTCTTTGTCTCTCTAATTCTCTGTGCTCTCCTCTGTCGCTCCTCTCTGTGTCTTCGTTTCTATGTCTTTACTCTGTCTCTTTGTTTCTCTCTCTTCTCTGTTTCTGTGTCCCTGCTTGCTGTCTCTGTCTCTCCTCTCCTCTCTTGTCTCTTTCTCCTTCTCTGTTTCTCTCTGTATTAAACACACACACACACACACACACACACACACACACACACACACATATACACACACGGAGTTGTAAGGTAGATCATAATCAGAAGATATTTCCCGATCCATCTCCTCAAACCTCCTCACTTTGTCCGGGAGGGATTTAGGAGAGAATTGCTTTGTCTGAGGTCCCACAGCCCCTAAGTTCCAGAGACAGGACATGAATCCAGGTCCTCAAATGCCAATCCCAGTGTCCTTGACAAGACACAGCCAGACTCTGCCCCTCCCTCCACTCTGCGACCCAGCTTCCTAGAGACCCCTTCCCTTAGGAGTGAGGGGCAGAAGTTGTACAGATAGGGTGCTTCCCCATAGATGAGAGCTAGCTGTCATCAGGTTCCCCCTCCTACCCCCACCCCTGCCCAGGGACAGCTGGGCTCTTTCTGTCCAGTGTTTATAGACTGAGTCACTGCCTCACTGGAGGATTATGTGCAAATGTCACCCAGTTGTTTCCTTCTGGAGGTTGTGCAAGTGTGTCCTAGAGACTGGCCAAGTGCACAGCGAAGCTTTCCCGTTGCCCCAGAGGGGCCATATGTGTCAAAGCCAGAGAGTCTCTTTGCCCAAGATGAGAAGGGACAGTAAAGTCCCCTTTTTTCTGTTTCTTGGAGGTTCTGAGTGTGACAAGATGCCAGTCCTGACCACCCAGTTTATGGCAGCTAGACAATCGATGCAGGATTTGAAAAGCTCAGTTGGGAACCAGTGGATAGAGCACCAGCCCTGGAATCCTTTTGGACCTGAATTCAAATGTGGTTTCAGACCTTGACAATTAGTGGCTATGAGAACCCAGGCAAGTCATTTAACCAAATTTAGCCTCCCAAAAAAAGGCCAGTTTGCAAGTCACTCCTCAGGCAGAGAGGATTTCTATGTCACTTCAAGATTTACAAATCTGTTTTACAGTCATGAGTCACAATCTCCTCTGGAAAGGCAGCCCCACCCAGTGAAAAGAGTATCTGATGTGGAAGCAGATGCCCTGGATTCTAATCCTGACCTGTATCACCTAGGAGCTACATGACCTTGGGGAAGATATTTTGCGCTCTAAACCCCAGGAACCACATATTTCAAATTAGAACCTAGACTAGATCACTTCTGAGACCCTTTTTAGTTCTCATTATGTAGGTTTCACAACAAATAATGACAGTTATCCCCAATTAACAGATAAGAAAACTGAGTTTGGGAAGAGTTTGATCATAGTTCCACAGTCAGTTAAGCAAAATGCATTTATTAAACATTTACTGGGCTGGACTATGATATATACAAACAAAACTGGAGGTGATCTCCAAGCACTTAAGGTGGAAAGTACTCTTGCAGATGGTAGAATGTGAATTGAGTTTTGAAGAAAGCCAGGAAAATTGGAAAGCAAAGATGGGGGGAACATTGCCTCCACCATGGAGGAGGCAAAGCTAGAGAACAAAACATGGCGTGTTTTACTCAAGGAACACAAAGTCAGTGTTGCTGGGCTGTTTAGTATAGGAAAGGGAACAAAGATTTTAAAAGTCTCAACAGTCAGGAGGAGACCATCTTCCCATGTTCTTTGACTCCTTATTCCTTACTTTGCCATATCCCAACAGTTGCCATGTGGTTTCCTCCAATCTCTTTCCTGAAGTCGCCACCCCCAGGGAAGGCCTTCATCACCTCCCACCTGGACTATTGCAATGGCCTCCTGGTTGACATCTCTCCTTTGAGTCTCTCTCCATTCCAAACCATCTTCCATTCAGCTGCCAAAGTAAGCTTCCTAAAGAACAGCTCTGAACAATTACTATAATCCATACTTCCATCCAATCAATCGCAAAGGTTTCCTGTTGCCTCTAGGCTCAACTATAGAATGCTTTGTTTGGCTTTTAAAGCCCTGACTTCTTCCTACTTTTCTAAACCTTTTATATATTCTCCCCATTCACCCACCCCTTAACTTATTCTTCAATCCAGTCACTGCTCTCCTGACTGTTCCTAGAAGACACTCCATTTCTCACCTCTAGCCATCTTCACAAGCTGTTCCCTATCCCTAGAACTCTAACCTCATCATATCTGTCTTCCAGTTTCCCGACTTTGCTTCAAGTCTCAGCTAAAGTTTCACTTTCTGCAAGAAGTCTTTCTGGATCCCTCTTTTTAATTTTTTTTTAATTGAAACATTTTATTTTCAAAACATCCACATGGATAATTTTTCAACATTGACCCTTGCAAAACCTTGTGTTCCAAATTTCCCCTCCTTCCCTCCACCCCCTCCCCTAGATGGCAAGTAGTCCAATATATGTCAAATATATTAAAATAAATGCTAAATCTGGATCTCTCTTAATGCTGACACCTCCCCTCTGTGGATCAGGTCCAATTTAATTCAAATATCCATATTTGTAAACAGTTGTTTATATATGTTGTCACCCCCTTAGATTGAACTAGCTCTCTGAGGGCAGAAACTGTTTTTTGTCTTTTTGTATCACCAGCTCTTAGCACAGTGCCTGGCAGGCACTAACCATAAGTACTTGTGGAACTGACTTAAACTCAAGTCTCTTGTGACTCCTACCGTATCATTTAGGACTGATGGAATCACAGCATCTTAGGCCTGGAAGGGACATGAGAAGCATTTAGACCATCTGATATCTGAACAGTAGCCCCTCTTTTACACACCTGACAAATGACCTTGCGAGCTCTCTACCTTAAGACCTCCAGAGAGGCAGAACTCCCAGTCTACAGTGTATCCTCACATAAGCCAGAATCGGCTCCTCTACAACATCAACCCACTGTTCCTAGTTCCATTTTCTGGGGCCAAGCAAAGAGACTCATCTCTCTCCAAAAAAAAGACCATCGATGGATCAATCAACTAGCATTTTTTTAAAAACATTTTCTGGGCCAAGGGGAAAATCCCAGACCTCAGTGGAAATTCTAATGGCAGAGATGAGAAGTGAATAAGTAGGTATATAAAAGACAAATCCAGAGGAACTAGATCACCTGGAAGGGGAAGACATTAACAACCAGATGGTAGACAAGGAAAGGTCTCCTACAGATCTTCCTTGTCTCCTACGGAAGACAACATTTCCTATGAATCTGAAATAAAATAAAATACTTTTTTTTTGCTGTCGTTCAATCTTGATGGCCCCATTTGGAGATTTCTTGGCAAATTCACTGGAATGGTTTGCCATTTCCTTCTCTAATTCATTTGATAGATGAGGAAATTGACACAGTAGAGTTAAGTGACTTGGGTCACCCAGCTAATAAGTGTTCTGGGCCAGATTTGAACCAGAAATCACTATATAAAGGTGATGATGATAATGATGTTCTTAGGGAGAGGGACAGAAAGGTTATCAGTTCTTCCAACTGTCGCTTACTTAAGGACAGTCAATAACTATCAATCAACAAGCATTTATTTGTTAAGAGCTAACTAGGTGCTGGTCAAGACTCTGAGGATACAAAAACAAAATTGATAAAATATTCAAAATTCCATCCCAACTTTCATTATTATTTTTTCTCCTTTTCCTTTAGGCCCTTCCAGTTCTTTGGGCAGACCCTAATCTTCACCCAGGGAAGACTTTGATTTAGGTAAAATTTGTCCTCCACTTTCTAGCATTGCCCTTTACTAATTCTTCATTCCGATAGCCCCGGCATGATCTCAATATGACCTCACCTCCCAAATGGCCTTACCCTAACAAAGACTTTGCCATTCCTCCCCATTCCAGGAGGAAAAGCCTAGGTTTAAACAGCCCATTTACACTTTTAATCTGATAAGGGATTAAGTTGTCCTTTGATATTTAAGCGATATGTCAAGGTCCCTAATGGCCTCTGATTTTGATAACAGAAATATTTATTAAGTACCTGCTGTGTACTGGAGGGAGAGATACTAAGTTCAGATAATAAGTTAGCATTTATATAGAATTGTAAGGTTTGGAAATAATTCATTATGTCATTTAATTCTTACAACAATTCTTTTTAAAGTAGGTGCTATTCTCACCACCATTGTACAAAGGAGGAAACTGAGGCTAAATTGCCCAGGGTCACTGTGAGATGAGGTAAGATTTGAGTATAGAGGAGCTCAGACACCAATTAGCTGGGTGACTTCATCTCTTTGACCCTCAGTTTACTCAACTGTAAAATAGGATCAGTAGGACAGTGCTTCCACCGCCCATTTCACAGCTGTGACTAAGCACTCATAAATTTCTGAGTGCTATCTATATAAATGGAACATATGATAAGATTCCTCCCTATTCTCAGAACTAACCAGCCAGAAATGGGATGGAATGAACGCAGGTAAATTCAGTTAATTTTTGTAGAAAAAATTCTAGAGACAGCTAGTGGGTAATAATGAAACACTAAGTCTGGAATCGAAAGACCCGAGTTCAAATTTGATCTCAAACATTTATTAACTATATGACCTTGGGAAAGCCACTTAATCTCTGCCTGTTTTCTCAGTTATATAACATTTATCTCCCAGGGTGGTTATGAGGATCAGATGAGATAATCTATGTAAAAATGTCTAGGACAGTGCCCTACTAACCTAATAGACATAGTAGGTACTATATATGTGCTTATTATTTTCCCTTCCCTCATATTCGAATTTGGACTTGCTATTTACTGGCTGTGTGACCTTGAACAAGTCATTGTGGTTTTCTAGATCTCAAGTGTCCTCAGATTGGACTAATGAACCTCAGGAGTCCTAATTCTAGGTCTATAATCTCTAAAAGCATTGAAGATCTGGGAGGTCCAAGGAAGAGAAGATCATTGCCTAGAGGGTGGGAGGCTTCCCAGAGGTAACGATTGGGATTTGGGATTAAGAAAACTGGAGACTTTGGAATAGATCTCTGACCCAGAATGCCTTATCAATAGGTGTATGTTCTGGGGTAGGAAGTCACCTGATTTACCTAGAGAAAAATTTTAAATTCAAGACTGCCACAAATGAGATTCAAAGCTAATTATGGCTAATGGAAGGGCCAGTTCCAGTAGGTATTTGCTTGTAAATAAGGTATTCTCAAGTAAAAATAATTAAATGAAATTGGCTGGATTATGGAAATAACCTATGCGGTCATCTTGTCCGACACCTGAATTTTACAAAAGTAGAAACTGAGGCCCATAGAAGTTGTGTCTTGTCCAGGGGAGTTTTGAACTTGGGTCTTCCTAAAATCCTCAGGCTTATAAATTTTTCTTGCAGTAATGGCGGCTCCTGTCCTTATACAATCATAAAATTAGAACTGGAAGAGAGAGGTTATTTTATTTAACTCCCTCATTTGATGAATAAGGAATAAGGAGTCTCAGAGAGATCAGGCCATTTCTCTCCTTCCACTCCCCACTCCCCCACCCTCAGTTGCCCCCACCCCACCCAGGTTAATCCAACAGTTTACAAGTATTACAATTAAGATGTACCTCACTCATCCTCTTGAGTCTGTTCTAACTTGACCTCTCCATTTGCAGCCATTGAAGCCAGTCCTCCCCAACCTGTAGTAACCTCCCTTAATGTCCAAATAGCAGAAATGTGAAGGACCCCTCCACCCAAAAATGCAAAGTATTGCTTTATGCTGCATATTCTACAATCTGTTAAAAGTAGCTTTCAGGTAGACAGGAGCTTTTTCCAGTATGATAACTTCCCCTCCATTTTACAACTGAGGAAACTAAGTCCCAGTGGATATTGAGGACCTTGTCCAGGATGGCACAGATAGCGAAATGTTTGTTAGAGCTAGAATCATCCATCTACGGTGGTGGTCTTAGTCCTTTCTTGGGGAAATATTGAAGGAGAAGGGAATTAGCACTGATATAGCACCTACTATGTGCCAAGCATTGTGCTCAGTGTTTTTAAATATCTCATTTGATCTGCAGAACTTTGTATGAGACAGATGCTGTTGCTACCTGACTTCACATTTGGGGAAACTGAGGCAAACTGTGACTATGTGACTTGACCTAGATCCCACAGCTAGTAGGGAGATTGCAGTTATTTAAAACTGGGAGGGACCCTCATTTCTTCTACTTCCTCTCAATTTACAGACAAGGAAACTGAGGCACACAGACTTTTTAAACTATTTTACCAAAACTCATACAAATAACAAATAAGAATTGAAATCCAGATCCTTGAACCCAAATCTAGCACCTTCCCCTCATGCCATGCTTCTTCTCCATATGTCAGTATTGTTGCCAATTTTTTCCAAAGAGGGATGGAAGAGAAGGGGAGTCTTCCTCTTCTGATCACTAAGGTGGGAATAAATTTCTTCTGTCTTTTAAAGAAAAAATTGATGGCAGGGCCAGTCGCTTTGGGATAAAGTTGTGAAAACGGGCCAACTTGACAGTCTTTAAAGGTATCTGTTTCTGGGACTCTGAAATGGAATTATTATGTACACAGTACAGAAGTGGTCAGATTAGATTCCTAAACACACCTTCTGAAACCTGAGCCCCTGGCAGACTCAGTAGTGCCCCCTGAAGGGGGTATTTCCTAAGGCCTCAAGGACAAACCTCCAACCAACACCAACAGTAGAAAAGAAGAAAGGAAAAGAAGGAGGGAGAGAGGGAAAAGAAGAGGAAGGAGGAAAGGAAGAAAAGAGGGAGTAAGGAAAGGAGAAAGAGAAGAAGGAAGAAAGGAAGGAAGGAGAGGGAGGAAGGAAGGAAAGATAGAAAAGAAGCTTTCAGTATTGTAGTTTTACATTTTAATTATTTATTCTTTCTAACTAGGTGCTATTTACTGGTCAAGTTTTTTCTATGCTGCTGGAGTATAAGAGTAATCTGTGGCCTAGGACAGAGCTCTGATCATCCCACTCTAGTTACAGTTCCTTTGTGAAAGAATCCTTTATAATCTTCAATTATTTTACATGAGCAAAACCAGGTACGTAGAAGTAATGTCTTTTGAACAGACATAGACTGGAGAAAGAGAATATCACAAGAAAGGAAGAAAGGAAGGAAAGGAGGAAAGAAGAAAGAGGAAAGAAGGAAGAGAGGGAGGGAGGAACACCATAGTACTATGGAAAACAGCTTTTAGTCATCCTTCTCTCCACCCATCTAGCTGGGTATGGCTTTTCCCCAAGGTAGACCTCCATTTTCTCAAGGTAAAAGGAGCGGCAGCACCAGGTGACATCTCATACTCTTTCCAGTTTCAGAATTCTTGGAGTCTTAGCCTGCTTCTTCCTCTGCAATCCAAGTGCCTTGAAAATTGCCTGGCAAATATGAAGCACTTAATAAGTGCTTGTTGTTTTGATTTGGCCTGAAAATGACTCTTTTTTTTATCTCGTGCTCAGGTAATGCAGTGAATAGAGGTTGGGCCAAAAGTCAGGAAGACCTAAATTCAAATTCAGAATTCAAGATAGACACTTTCTAGCTTTGTGACCCGGAAAAGTCACTTTATCTCCATATGCCTTACTTACCTCAGCTACAAAATGGGGATCATAATAGCACTATATCAGAGTTGTTGTAAGTATCAACAGATGAGATAACATTTGTAAAGCCTAAGCCCAGTGTCTGCACATAGTAGGTGTTTTATAACTACTTCCTCTCCTTCATGCTACCTTTCTTGAAATTCTTTTGTGTTTTGCACTGGCTTATTTCAGTACACATTTTCCACCTCTGTAGAATGTAAGTCCCTTGAGGGCAGGAACCATATCAACAATGTCTAGGTCCAGCAAAAGTAGGCCCAGGTACAAAGTAGAGATTAAATAATAAATATTTGTTGAGTTATGATTCACTTGATCCATACTCTTATGAACTCCCTTCCTCTTCTCCAGTGGTATAAGTCAAAACCCTAACTCATGTATGAAGCTGAGGAGTCAGACCTGCAAAAACAATCTAGACTACCAGACAAGGACTCTAGAAGCAGCTGGGTAGCACAATGGCCAGAGCCCAGGACTGGGATGAGAAAGACCTGAGTTCAAATTCAGCCTTGGAAATTTACTAGCTATGTGATCCTGGGCAACTCACTTAATCCTGTTTGCCTCAGTTTCCTCATCTGTAAAATGAGATGAAGAAGGAAATGTCAACCCATTCCAGTATCTTTGCCAAGAAAACCCCAAATGAGGTCAAGAATATTCAGACATGACTGAAATGACTGAACAGCAACCAAAAAAGCACAGCATAGTGGAGACTGAAGTGGACTTGTAATAAAGACAGCTAGGGATTCTAATCTTACTTCTAACAGCTGCTGGTTATGTGATCTAAGGCAAGCCTTTCCATCTATCTGAGTCTCAGTTCCCTCAGCTGGCAAGTTTTAATACAAATACTATTCTATTTTTAATTTCTCCTGAATTTTATTTTCAATTAACAAACATTTTCTCTTCCCCTCTTACCCACCCACAGAGGAGGAAAAAAGAAAAACAAATCAAACCTTGTAAAAAAAAATAAAAAAGAACATTTTTAAGCAAAATAAATTTCTTTGCTAGACATGTCCAAAATATATGCAGCTTAAATCCTTTACCTCTATATCAAGAGGAGGCTAAGCACAAAGTTTTATCATTGGTTTTAGAATTCTGTGATGAGGGGCACTGACCAGAGTTCTGAAATAGTTCCTCATGGCCTCCACAGTGTTGTTGTCCTGGTTTTGTTCACTAAGACACTCGTGCCCTATCTCACTTTATTGTGCATCAGTTCATTCAACTCTTTTCCAGGTTTCTCTGAGACTCTTTATAGAAATATTGGTGAGACTTATAAGAAAAAGGAGGTCATAAGAATCAAAGGAGAGAAAGTATATAATATATTTGACCAATCTCATGAGTAACTTGTTATTTTCCATCATTTTAGTCCTGTCTGACTTTTCATGACCCAATTTGGGGTTTTCATGGCAAAGATACTGGAATGGTTTGACATTTACTTCTCTAGTTCATTTTATAGATGAAAAAAGTGAGGCACATTTTTCCCCTTTTTGATCTGATTTTTCTTCCTTTTTAAAAAAACAAAATATCATTTTTTAGATTGGAGCTTTTTATTTCCAAAACATAAGCAAGGATAATTTTTCAACACTGAGCCTTGCAAAATCTTATGTTCCAATTTTCCCTTCCTTCCCCCACCTCCTCCCCTAGATGGCAAGTAATCCAATATATGTTAAACACGGTAAAAATTTGATCTGATTTTTCTTGTGCAGCATGATAAATGTGGAAATATGTATTAGAAGAATCATATATGTTTAACATACATTGGATTACTTGCCACCTAGGTGAGGGGAGTGAAGGGAAGAGAGAAAAAATTTGGAACACAAAATTTTGCAAGGGTGAATGCTGAAAACTATCTTTACTTGTATTTGGAAAAAGAAAATACTGTTTAAAAAAAAAAAAATGAACTCAAGCAGCGGTTTTTGTCCTCTTCAGTTGGCTTGGCAGAGCCAGACCAAATGAGTTCAGGCCCTCAGGCTGGACATTCCCCATCCCTTGGTAGATAGTTATAGATTGCATCTCTCTTAGACTCCTGAAAAAGGCTGCTTTGATGCTTGACTCCACGTGCCAGGTACATAGCAAGTGCTTAAGAAATGCTTGTTGAATCTACACCCAGAGAGAGGACTGTGGGAACTGAGTGTGGATCACAACACAGCATTTTCACCTTATTTGTTGTTGTTTGCTTGCATTTTATTTTTTTTTCACATTTTTTTTTCCCTTTTTGATCTGATTTTTCTTGTACAGCAAGATAATTTTATCAAATTTAACATATTTTTACCATGTTTAACATATATTGGATTACTTGCCATCTAGGGGAGGGAGTGGAGGGAAAAGGGGGAAAATTAGAACACAAGGTTTTGCAGGAGTCAATGCTGAAAAATTATCCTTGCATATGTTTTGAAAATCCAAAGCTTTTTTTTTTTTTATTTAATAGCCTTTTATTTACAGGTTATATGCATGGGTAACTTTACAGCATTAACAATTGCCAAGCCTCTTGTTCCAATTTTTCACCTCTTACCCCCCCACCCCCTCCCCTAGATGGCAGGATGACCAGTAGATGTTAAATATATTAAAATATAAATTAGATACACAATAAGTATACATGACCAAAACGTTATTTTGCTGTACAAAAAGAATCAGACTCTGAAATATTGTACAATTAGCTTGTGAAGGAAATCAAAAATGCAGGTGGGCCTAAATATAGGGATTGGGGGTTCAATGTAATGGTTTTTAGTCATCACCCAGAGTTCTTTCTCTGGGCGTAGCTGGTTCAGTTCATTACTGCTCCATTGGAAATGGAAAATACAAAGCTTTAATGAAAAAAAAATTAAGAAATGCTTGTTGATTGACAGATCAAAAGAGTCAGTGTCAATAGTGGCAATGACAGGAGAGGATGCTTTGGTGTTTGAGATTCATTTCCAGACCAGTAAGAATCCTAAACAACAACAAGGAAAAACAGGACTATGTCAAAACCCTAAACAAGCAATTGAGATGCTTTTCTGGGGTATGTGTTTCTATGTCAGTACACACCCAAATCATCCAATGAAACACTCCAGTTGGGGACAGAAAGATAAAATCATTCCTGCTCTGAGAGTACTAATGGGGGAAAGATGCTGCAGGCACAGGATGGGGAAGGGGATTAAGGGAAGGGGAGAATCACAGTGAGATTTCTTCAGAGTTTAAGCTCTTTTCACTAATGCAGAAGGAACACTTAATTTGTAATATACAGATCTGATTAAGCACCTATTTTACAGTTCATTATTCAAGAGCTGTTCCTCAGTGTACCATCTTCAATTTCATCCTGTCTATAACTTGTTTGAACATAGTGGTTCAAATGTTGTCTCTACCCTTTAGACTGAGGACTCCTTGATGCCTTTCTTTGCTTAGCACAGTGCCAGGCACATAGTCCTTCCTAAATACATGTTAATTGCCTTACTAGCTCATTTCTGGAGGGCATAAATACAGAGACAAAAAAAAAAAAAAAATTAGTCCTTATTCTCAGAGATCCTACATTTTCACAGGATGAATTCCTCATTTCTGTAGGGTTGTCTAAGGCATGGAGCCATGAAAGAGATCAAATTGGAAACCAGGGCTTTTCAATTTCCACTGAGCCAAGTTGCCTCTAAAAAACACAAAATCTATGCCCCTCAAAAGTAAAAGTAAATGAACAACTTAGGGGATGAGGAAAATTCTCCTGTAGGGGGTAGCACTTTAGAGATACTAGAAGAAAGCCCAGGGTCAAAAGGTTCCATTTCTGGGACTTGGAATCAGGAAGTTCAAGATCTTGAGGGGTTCAGATCAGTTCAGACATTTCCTAGCTTTGTGACCCTGGGCAAGTCACTTAATCCTATTTGCCTCAGTTTCTTTATCTGTAAAATGGACTGGAGAAAGAAATAGCAGAGCACTCCAGAATCTTTGTCAAGAAAATTCTAAATGAGGTCACACAACTAAAAAAACCACCAAAAAACAACAAAATACAAGGGAGTGAGGGTGGGGAAGAAATTCTAAAATGATGAAATCTTTTAGGTATCTAAGTTGTTTAAAGAATGAGAAGGTGAGCCGTCATACAACCAATAGGTTTTTGAGAGAGCTGGCCCACCTGTATACTCCACCCATTCTTATCTCTGAGAGGGTGGAGATGAGAGTTTGAGAGAACAACAATCAATCAATCAGTCAATCAATCCACATGCTTTAAACCTCATACTTGATTGGCCTTCCACTAGGGACTGAAGAACAAAAGTAAGCTCAGCTATGGAGTATAACTTTCTAGGGCAGAAATAACAATGATAGAACTTTCCATATGTGTGTCTATGTATGCACAAATACACCTACATTACGTATAAAAGTCTGCAAAAGAGCTTTGCAAAAGCTCTGAAAAATAGATGCCATTATAACCCCCCTTTAACAGATGTGAAACTGAGGCAGACAAAAATCAAATGACTTACTAGAAATAACTAGAATACATTTGAGACCAGATTTGAATTCAGATGTTTCTGACCTTGAGTCCAAAGCTCTTACCCACTGAACCACCTAGAAACCCAATTTAAATTTTGTACTATCTTCTATAATATTTCATGTCTCTAAGGATTCTATTAGTTCTAAATCTCTCTCTTGCTTATGGTGGATACCCAGTAAATTTAAATATATATGTGTGTGTGTGTGTGTGTGTGTGTGTGTGTGCATACTTGCTTATGGTGGGTGTCCAGTAAATTTAAATATATAGATAGATAGATTTAGATCTAATAGAATAATATATATGCAAATGCAATTTGGAGTTCAAAAAGGCATCTTCTCAAGTACAATATGAGAGTTATCTGATAAAAAAAGATCTGAAGGTTTTAGGGCACATCATCCATATAATAAAGAATGTCCCCAAAGTAGCTTAAAATTATGGTAAAATTTTTTATACATCCAGTAAGTAGAGTGGCCAAAACAAAAGACTAATGATATTTTTCATTGTGCTGAGAAGCAGTATTGAGAGGACAAACCCCTAGTATAGTAACCTAATCGGGTTATGTATAGAGAATTATTTTCAGTTCTGGGTTCCATAATTTAGAAAGACCATAGATAAAGTGGAGAACTATCCAGAGAAGAACACACAGCAAGAGGAAGAATTTAGAATCCTTGCTATAGAAGAATCAATTGAAGAAATGGTTCGTTGATCCTAAAGAAGAGATGAGTCAGGAAATATGCTAGCTTTCTTTAAATCTTTGAAGGGCTTCTAGGTGGAAAAGAGATTAGAATTTCTATCTAGCCCAAGAAGGAGGAACCAAGAATAATGGAGAACAGAAACTTAAGAAAGGAAGATTCAGGCTTGATTCTGGGAAAACTTTCTAAGAATCGAATTCTCTAAAAGTAGAGAAGGATCCCTGGGGAAGTAATAAATTCCCTTTCACCAGACTCTTCAAACAGAGTACTATCTGTCAGTTATATTATAATAACAATTTTTATTCATTTACTGGTTGAACTCAATGGCCAGTTGAGTTCATTAAGCTCTAATGAGCTCTAAAATTTGGAAAATCTGTATCTGAAGAAGAGAGGCAGAAGTGAGACACTAGCAGCTCCAAGGTCCCTTATCTGTGGGAAGGATTTGTTAGTCAACCTGCCCCCTGAATAGGAGGAGTTGAATAAGACAGGATGTTTCCCAAGCAAAGGATTGCCTTTCTGTGTTCAGAACTGTTTCCATGGTCCCCAACTCAATGACCAGTGGAAGATTGCAGAGATATCAAGTGATCCTGCACTGTAAAAGTGAACCTGTGGAAATCACTCAAATGTTTGCCAACTGCAGGAAAGCTGCAGAAACACAACCGATTGTTTAATGAAAACAGTCATCCCAGCAACCTCAGGCTTCTCTATTTTCTGAAAACACACTGCTCTTTTTCACTCTTGACTTCAGATTATACAGATGGGGAAATAGACAGTGCTTCCCATCTGCCATTGAAGGTTGAAAAAGAAAAAGAAATCAAACACTGTGCTAAGATGTAATCATTTCCTTTAGAAGCAAACTTTAAGTTACAGGAATACGTTTTCTTTTTAAGGGCCCCCAGCCCAGTTTGAGGGAAAAACTTTCCCACAGCAGAGGAAGATTTGAGATCTGCTGTCTTCTATACTGGTAACTGAATCCCAGAAAATCAAGTGAGGCAGGTATCAGATAAAGACTCATTCTATATGAATTCTTCAGAAAAATCCCAAATGATTTCTGAAATTCAGATACTTTTCTGAAACCACATTTAATAACTGCTGAAATAGGCCCTGAATAAGAGGCGACACTTTCCATCTCTTAGGAGTGAAGAGAGCAGTGGATAGAACACTGAGCTTGGACAAAAGACAGTCCTAAATTCAAATCCTGCTGGTGACATTTACTGTGTGATTGGGAGCAAGTCATTTCACTTTTCTGAGCTTCAGTTTCTTTGTCCTAAAGGAAAACCTTCTTCTTTTCTTAAATTTTCAATAGTATTTTATTTTCCAAATACATATAAGGATAGTTTTCAGCATTCATTATTGTAAGACATTGTGTTCTAAATTTTTCTCTCTTCCCTTTTATTTCCCCCATCTTCCAGACAGCAAGTAATCTGATATAGGTTATATGTGCTCTATTCTTTTAAACACATTTTCATATTTATCATGTTGTGCAAGAAAAATCAGATTAAAAAAAAAAAAAGACATGAGGAATAAACAAATAAACAGTGAAAATCCTATGGTTCTACCCATATCCAGTCTTCCATAGTTTTCTGAGTGCAGATGGCATTTTCCATTCCAAGTCTATGAAATTTCCTTGGATCACCTTGTTGTTAAGAAGGGCCAAATCTCTCATCATTGATCATGGTATAATTAAAGGAAAACCTTCTAACTGGTCTCCCTGCCTTCAGTCTTTCTTCCTCTTCAACCCATCTTCTGTATAGCTGTCAAAGTGATATTTTTAAAGTATAAACCTAATTATGTCATAGGGACAACTAAGTGGCCCAGTGAATAGACCACTGGGCTTGAATTCAAGAAAACCCGAGTTCAAATCCAGCTTCTGATTCTTATTAGCAGTGTGACCCTGGACAAGTTATTTAGCCCTATTTGCCTCAGTTGCTTCATTTATAAAATGAAAGATTTATGATAAATCAAGAAAACTCCATATGAAGTTATGAAGGTTTGGACAATTGAAGAACAAATAATAGCCCCACCTTGGGTGCCAAGTGTGATGACTGCATATTTTAAAATCAGTTGGAGTCAGGAATTCAGGTTAAGGGAAAATCTTCGATCTTTATTCTTTGTAGGGGTGAAGGGGGGTGGCCATCAGAATGTGAGCGGCTGTAACACAAACTGGGCCAGCAATCTCTCTGCCTTTCTCTCCACCTCTCTTTCTCCACTCATCAAAATCATCCCTACGTCATTTCCTATACAATACATCGGAACTTGCACAAAGAGTGGGTGGGGGCCATTCTTTCTCCAAGCATATATTAATAAGAGTGGTGAGCTATAACTCCTCACAGCAGAGAGTTGAGGGACCATAAGGTCAGAGTATTATATACATTATCAGATGTAGTCATGACATCATGAGTTTTTCTATTTGTATCCCTTGTATTTGTATCCCATTTAAAAATGCTTTCCCCTCCCCTTTCTTTCATTCCTTAATTCATTATAAGGGAAGATTTACTGAAGAAAAACAGGAGTTTTGAAAAATGATTGGGATGAAACAGAATGAAGTGAAGAGAGCTAAAAAAGCAATATCTATAATAATTCTACAATGTAAATAGAACAAACACAAAGCAATGGAGAATGAATGCTGCAAAATTACAAAGAACTAAGGGAAGTCACTTCCCTAACTCCTTTCCAAAGTGAGAGAGTGGGCAACACTACTTCAATTGTCAGACTGTTTTAACATTTTGGTTGGTTTTGCCGATTTTCCTTTCTTTTTTCCATTAAAAACATCCTTTGTGACATAGGATGGTTCTCTGAAAGGAAAGAAGCATATAAGAGAAAATGTATTTGATCAAAATAAAAAGAAAACAATAAAATTTATTTCTTAAAATAAAAAAGTATACTCAGGGAGAAAATAAGAAAACAGAACTTTTTTCACTGAAAACCTGAGGGACTATGGGGTGTGAAATTTTATTTTATATACTCTATCAAACAGCACTTTGGGTTTTGCTTGATTGTTTTTATTGATTCCAAATGGCATGGAAGGGATATATTGAGAAATAATTATAATGTAAAACTAAAATGCATCAATGACATTTTAAATTAAGATAACATTAAAATGTTTTCTGTATCCTTTTTAGATATGACTGTAAAATATATCTTCTCACAACTCCAACCTCTGTTTAGCATCTCCTAAGTCAAATGGCTTAGTGGGTCAGAAGATGGTTTTGTTTTTCCTTTTGCATAAGCCTGTTTCTTTCAAATAATCCTCAAGCAAATAGCTCCCTTCTGTCAATGAAAAATTATCAAAGACCATGTAATCAGCTAACAAAAGATCTGAAAACAAGCCCAGAGAAGCTGCTTCCCTCTTTCAATGTTTTCCCCCCACCAAGATGCCCTGCTCTGCTTGCCTCCCACTCTTAGAGACTACATAGCTAAGGATTCTTGTCTTATAATTGGACTCAGCAAATGAGAGCCTGAGGGTGTTGTCTAGGGGATAATTGAAAAAAGAGGTAAGAATAGCTGTTCTATGACAAAAACTGACTAGTGGTCAGTCTGATGAAGGAAAGTGATGTAAGTACCTTGTTCTCTCTTAAATCTGGACTGTGCTCATCCTTCTTGCCCCCTTCAGCTAGAAATTTATTTCACACCCTCTGATGAGAAAGGTAGGAGGTCTGGGCATCATGGGAGTTATCAACAGCATGAGACACAGCTTTTGTGTGGTTTAGGAGAACTACCCCCGATCACAGCATTGTAGGGTAGCAGAAGTTGAATCAGCTAATGAGGACCATCCCTGGGAGCATCTGTTCAGAGCTCCCTTGGAAACATCTGTAGACCTAGTGCTTGGACCCTTTTAGAGATGATGATGAACTTCTGTGCTGCTTCTGGTGATGTGTAGCTTGGTGCTGAAAAGATGGGTCATTCCTCAGGCTCTCTAGTAACTACAGAGAATAGGATGTTTATTCTCCACTTCTGCCCACATTGGGTCATCTTCAAAATATCAGGGTAAGTATGGGGCTACTCAGTGAACAATTGTTAATAGTGTCAGACAGTAAATTTTAAGTAAAAAGATGGGAAGAGAGAGAGACAAAGAGAGGAGAAGAGGGTTGCGGGGAGAGAGAGAGAGAATAGGTCAAGAAAGGGGTAGGAGGGAGCAGCTAGTTGATGTGGTGGATAGAACACCAGCCCAAAGTCAGAAAGATCTGAGTTCAAATGTGACCTCAGACACTTAACACTTCCTAGCTGTGTAATCCTGGGCAGTGTCACTTAACCCCAATTGCCTCAGCAAAGAAAGAAAGAAAGAGGTAAGAGGTAACTCAAACTGAACTCTAAAGAAAACTGAATTCCTAGAGGCAGAGTTGGGGAATGAGAGCATTCCAGGCATGGGGAATGCTTTAACTATAACTATAAATTATATATATATATATATATATATATATATATATATATATATATATATAACATAAATATATATTAAATCCAATATATGTATACATATTTATAAAATTATTTAACTTTCTTACTTTCTTCAAAGAATAGTTCAAATCCCATCTTCTATATTCAATGTTCCTCCCCCAATCGTCTTGTATTTATTTATTTGTGTGTACAGTCCCTGAGACCATGGATGCAGAATGTCTGAGCTAGTTATAGTCAAGATCTGGTCTTCTGAAATTTCTTCCCTTTTTACAAGGGAGGTTTTCCAATGACGGAGGGATAGTCATTGAAAATGATGGTGACATTAAAACAAAAAGCATGAAATTTAAATGGAAGTGTGGTGCATCCCTTTCCTAAGATCAGCTCATTAGTGGGAGTGCTTGGTGACCAGCATAATATTTTATCATGTCGTGGCCCAAGCAGAAAAGCATTCCCTGAACTCCTTAGAGATGAGAAGGATGTAATTATTCAAGGAGCAAGCTTGAAGAGACTCTCCAAAAATATTCGACATGTAATGAAGTGATTCCAACATAAACAAATCCATCTATGTATTCTTTTCATTATGGGCTGTTGTTGATTGGGAACACTGAATTAGAAGGCATTTGCTTTGTTCCTTCTGCTCAGTAGAGTTTTTAAAAATCAACCATTGAGTCTGAAATCAATGGTGGAAAACAAATGAATAAATAAATAGCCGAATCACCAAAGTTCCACAATTGTCAATCCAACAATCAGAATGCCACCAGATGAAGGGGACTGGTAGGGGGTTGGAGGGAATGTCCTGTAGCTACTATTTTCTGTTCTTGTTATGCAATCCTAGAAAAATTTGCTTTGAATTAATTGTGTCTGTTGTTCTGTTGTTTCAATCATGTCTGACTCTCCATAATCTAATTTGAGGTTTTCTTGGCAAAAGATACTGGAGTGATTTGCCATTTCCTTTTCCAGCTCATTTTCCAGATGAGGAACTGAGGCAAATAGGGTTAAATGGCTTGCCCAGGGTCACACAGCTAGTACGTGTCTAAAGCCAAATTTGAACTCAGGAAGATTTGACCCTGACTTCAGACCTGGCATTCTATACCCTCTACCACCTGGCTGCCCCAAATTATATCTACTGGCAGATTATTAAAGGGAAGCAAACTGGTAGAGACTCTTAAGAGCTGTAATAGCGGAACCTTGGACCTCATTCAACCTAGACCTGGGTGCAGCAGCTGCCCATTGTAGATACAGCTCTATACAGCTCCCCTGTAATTATAAGTTGGAGGAATAGACCAAAAGAATTACCACATATACAAATCATATACACAGTCATATAGCCTATGGGGGAAGGCATTACTATATGGACATATACCCTTTCCAAAGCCACAGGGGTTTATCCATTCTCAAAATGGTTGGAGAAAAGACCAGGATTAAAGATTTAAAGTAAAAAAGACTTAAAAGGCCATCTAGTTCAATGTCACTAGTGGAGAAAGCTAGAATAGCTCTCAAATGTCCTCATTTGAGAGAAGAGGCAACTAAGGAAGAACCAGGATTTAAATCCAGGTACTCTGGCTCCCCCATAAGATTCCTTCCATCCTATATGATGGCTCTCTAGCAAAAACATAACTAGACATTTTTAAGGAATAGGGGTGGGTCTGGGGCTCTCTCAGGGTGTGACCCCTTGGAGAGGAAGCTTGATCTAGGCTCTCATGAGGTTTCTAAACTTCTGAAAGATTGGCTGGTGCTTGGAGTAGGATTGGGGAGGGTCTGTCCAATGGTGAAATGAGACCATTATTGTCCTCTGGTGGGAGTGGGAGGCTGCCCCCGAATGATGCTATCATCATCCTTTAGTTTCTCCACCCTCAAAACTGCTCCATTTCTCAGAAGCCAATAAAAATGGTCCAGGAACTGACAAGTTGTTTTTTTTTTTTTTTGTTTTTTTTTTTTTTTTTTTTAAGTTAACTCATTAAATTGTCACACTCTCTCTCTGTCTCCTTTTTTTTTTTTTTTTTTTCTGGGGATAGCCCTGCAGTGATATATTTCTATGATTGGCTAAGGTCTGGTTGCCTAAAAGACGGGAGGAAGTTCAGCATTTATGAAAGGGTCATTCATCCATGTGGGTGCGGGACCAGGGTCTTCAGTCCTGGAGGAGGGTGCAATTGTGCCTGGGTGCACAGGGTACAGATGGCTCCTCAGGGCAGGAATTAAATGGGAGGAGGGGCATCTCCCCAGTCTGAAGACAGAGCGTTAATTCTACTTCTTTTAAGGCACATGGGTGTGCCAATGTTAGAGACTTTTCCAGACTCAGAATTTGGCCCCCCTTGCCAGCTGTGATCTTAAATTTGCTTCCTTCCTGAGTCTCATCTCTGAATTCTACCCCTAAACCCAGGACATGGCTTAGAGCCAAGCCATAAATGAGCCACCTTGAGCTCTGCACTGGGGTGGGGGGATATTAGAAAGCTAGACAGCTTCTCCACATTCACCCTCCCGACCACCAGACTGACAAAGGATGAAGGAACCTCACAAAGAGCCAGCCGGGCTAATGGGTTCTGGGTTTGTTTGAGGTCTCCCTGAGAAAAAAAAGAAGTGATGGGGAAGCCTCTTATAACTCCTATTAATGGAAAATATTTGGGCTGAGACCAAAGAAGGGGAGACGGGGGTTGCCATGTAAACAGGATGGGGTGGAAGGGAGAAAGATACTTTTATTCTCTTGCCCTTTGAAGATCCATGGAGACTCCTTATAGGGAATGAAAAGGATGTAAGGATGAAAAATAAAGGGTTGTAAAAAGTCAAGAATTCCAACCTCCAGCCTCTGGTGGCTATTTTGTTATTAAAGGAGGGTGGTCAAAGGATATTGGCAACCAATGGTTAATTTAGGGGAATCTCTCTTCATACAACAGACAAAACTTCCAAATCTTGACCATGGTGCCATCTTAATTTGAAAAATATACTCCCTTCTCAACCAAGCATAAAGGACCCCAAAGATATCAATGACATAGTTCAATGAAATACAATCAACCATAATGTAATAAGCCTTGCCAATCCATGAGCCTTCTTCATTATGTATTTGTTTGAAAAGTCGAGAAGCTCAAGAAGCCCAAATTTGAATTGGAGAAAACTAATGGAGCTGCATAATGGAAGTGGTGCTCTGAAAAGTAAAAAGATCTGGGGCAGCCAGATGTCTTAGTGGATAGAGCACCAGCCCAGAAGTCAGGAGGACCTGAGTTCAAATGTGACCTCAGACACTTAATACTTCTTAGCTGTTTGACCCTGGGTGAGTTATTTAACCTCAATTGCTGCTGGGGGGAAAAAAAGCAAGTTACGAACCACCATTTCAAGAATCTGTCTAAAACTAGTTTTGTTTTGTTTTGTTTTAAGGTTGAGAAATAAAAATTTATCATTTTGATGATTTAGGGATTTTTTAGGTTTATAAATCAAAATGTCATCAATATTTTCTGCTTATAAAGTTTTTTTTCATAAATGTGACTAGTTTGAAATCCAGTGGAATTGTATAAGCCCTGTAAATAAACATGTTATGAAACAAAAAGAGAAACATTCTAGTAGATGGGAATGAGGAATAAATGTAATCTAGGCATTGGATTAACTATTGTAAAGACAAAAATGCAGGAGGGGAAATATCAAATTGTATTTTCAACTTGTTCTTATTGTTGTTTATTTGCTTGCTGGTTTTATTTTTCCTTTCTTGCATTTTTTTCCCCTCTTTTGATCTGATTTTTCTTGTGCAGCATGATGAATATGGAAATACATTTAGAAGAATTACATGGGTTTAACCTATATCTAATTGCTCGCTGTCTAAAGAAGTTGGGGGGTGGGGGTTCAGCTATTGTTAGGAAGCCACAAAGAGCTCTTTGCTATTTGGTCCAGATGGTTGAGGTAGTGGCTAGTGCCCTGGGCCCAGAGTTAGATTACCTGAATACAAGAAGTGTCTCTGATATTGGTTAGCTGGATAAGTCATTTCAGATCTTTAAGTCTCACCTTCCTCATTTAATAATATCTATAATGACAGGGTTATTATGAGACATATAAATGGTATCATGTCCATAAGGTTTATTATAAACTTTAAAAGGCTATATAAATGATAGTCTTCATTTCTTTTCTTTCTTTGTTTTCTTTCTTTCTTCCTCTCTCTCTCTCTCTCAAGAGTTTGGCACAGTTCCAGGCACACAGTAAACATTATATAAATGTAATTCGCTATTATTATTCTGAACCAGACTATGATTTCAATAAGATCCAGCTTGGGTTTTTTTAAGTTTTTTATTTTCAAAACATACACACAGATAATTTTTCAACATTGATCTTTGCATAGCCTTGTTTCAGATTTTCCCCTCCTTGCCCCAAAGCAATCTAATAATATATGTTATACGTGTTAAAATAGAAGTTAAATCCAATGTGTGTAAACATATTTAATAATTCTCTTGCTGTGCAAGAAAAATCAGATCAAAAAGGAAAGCAAGTGAATAAGAAGACAAAATACAAGTGAACAACAGCAAAAAGAGTGAGAGTGTTATGTTGTGATCCACATTCAGTTCTCTCTGGGTGCAGATGGTTCTCTGCATCACGACATCATTGGAACTGGTATCAATCATCTCATTGTTGGAAAAAGTCACGTTCATGGGAATTGATGGTCTTATAATATTGCTGTTGCTGTGTACAACAATCTCCTGGTTCTGCTCATTTCACTTAGCATCAGTTCATGTAAGTCTCTCCAAACCTCTTTAAAATCATCCTGCTGATCATTTCTTATAGAACAATAATATTTACTTACATTCATATATTATAATTTATTCAGCCATTCTCCAACCAATGGGCATCCACTCAGATCCCAGTTTCTTGCCACTACAAAGAGGGCTGCCACAAACATTTTTGCACATGTGGGTCCCTTTCCCTCCTTTATGATCTCTTTGAGATACAAGCCCAGTAGAAACACTGCTGGATCAAAGGGTATGCAGGGTCTGATAACTTTTTGAGTATAGTTCCAAATTGCTCTCCAGAATGGCTGGAGGATCCAGATTGTTAAACTGTGGTTTGTGATCTATATGAGGTTTCATGACTGAATGTGAGGGTTGCAAAATTGGGATTTATTTTCCACAAATGTTTGATTTGTATACCCACAAAAAAGTTTCTCCAGCAGAAAGGCGTTGCGAGTGAAAAAAGCATAAGAATCCTTAGGTTAGGGAACCTCCCTTGAAATACCTAGAATTCTCTATCTCCTCCCAACTGCCTTCTAATGCCTCTGCCTTTTTTCAATAAGGCAGTAAGACTCTGAGTAAGTTACTTAAACTCTGTGGGCCTTGGTTTCCTCCTAGATAAACTGTATTGGGTTTAATGATTTCCATGGTCCCTTTTAGCTTCAATTTGTGATTCCCTGAACTTTAGTCTTCTGGACTCCAAAGTCTGCCCCATTTTCAGGATCCCAGGGAGCTTCTTTTTGCACAGGATGTAGGGCCACATAAGAGCTAGGAGATGAGCCCTCCTCTTTCTCCTTTGCAGAGCTCAGAAAGCTCCAAAGTGAGATGTCACATTTATAGTCATATTTTTTCCCATTGACTGATCTGTTTTACTGATTTTCCTCTTCCTCCTCCTTTTCTTCCTCCTCCTCTTTCTCTTTCTCCTCCTCCTCCTCCTTCTCTTTTTTCCTCCTTCTCTATTCTTCTCCTTCTCTGTTATAAGGTCTACATCAGATTGTTTACTGTTTTGGGGAGGAGGAAGACAAGGGAGGGAAGGAGACAAAATTTGAAACTCAAAAATCTTACAAAAATTAAAGTTACACATTATCTTTACATGTAATTGGAAAAATTAAATATTATTGAGCATTAAATAAAGTGTGTTATAAGGAATGTCTCTTTGAGAGGTGGGAGAGGGACCGATGGCAGTAGCAGATAGATCTAGTCAATCTAAAAACAAAAGATATCAATAAAACATGTTTTTAAAGAAAATAATTCTAGTTCAGATGTTCACTTGTGACTTTTACTGACAAATGTATGGTTTGGGGGCAGATTTTTTACAGTTCTGTTGAATCCAATTCACCAAAACACTAGTTTTGTGAAGGTTTTTATTGCTATTATTTGTTTTACATCACCTTCTTTTTCAAATATATTCTTCCCCCAGAAATCTATCCCTTTTCACCAAGAAAAAAAGAGAGAAGTTGAGAACTCACCAACACACCCACCAAGGCTGACTTGTTCTATCTTCATACACTTTCAAAGAAAGGGAAGAAGAGAATGCATTTTTTTTTAATTAAGAAGGAGATTGAGGCAATGACTCTGCAGTTAGAGATCTGAATTCAAATCCTATGTCTGGTGCATGCTACCCCTGAGGCTTCAGCACACCACTTAGCTTCCTTGGTTCTCTTTAGTTTCTTCATGTATGAAATTAAGAATTGGGACTAAATGGTTGAGGGTTCTTTCAAGTACTATAACTACAATCCCTTCTCCAGAACTAGTAACAGCAGCTAGCAGTTATATTGGGGTTTTATTGCAAAGCCCTTTACATATATCTCAGCTGATCCTCACAACAACCTGGTGAATTCACTACTATTATTATCTCCATTTTGCATGTGGGGAAACTAAGCCTATAAGAGGTTTGCCAACTTGGCAAGGTCACAGACAAATAATCAGTAGGAGGTAAGATTTAACCTTAAGTCTTCATGACTGAATCTAGTGCTCTCTGCACTGAGCAACCTGCAGTCTCCAAAACTGGTCAGTTTGGATAAGACAGAAAAAAAAAAAAGTTTGAATGAACAGAGATTTCAAGGGAAATAAAATGAGTTTCATATCCTACACATTGAGCTTGAGAAAAACATTCAGGCAAAATTGTGCAAAGAGCAATTGGTCACATGGACTTTAAATCCACTCGAAAATCCATTTCAACATTTCTGAGTTTTTACTTTGATAAATTATGTTTTAACTTCAAAGAAACACAATATTTAAAGATTCCCTGAATGAGCTTATGTACCATTAAGTAAGTTTTGTTTGTTTGTTTTTTTGTCACTAGGCTAGAAAGAAAAGCAGAATGGCGTCATGGAAGATCAGATTGAAAAATCAGAAGGTTCCTAGATTCTTATTATGACTTTGCTCCTGACTATCTGGATTATCCTAGACAAGTCACTTTCCCTTCCTGACTCAGTTTCTTTATCTGACAAATAAGAGATTTGTAAAAGGGTTCCTTGCAGCTCTGAATCCATCATCTTGTTGGGGTTTTTATAAGTGGTTTTAGATATATGGTTTTAGTAGGGTTTAGGACATCTCATCATATTTTCTCTTTCACATTCTATTCTGAAAGCAACTATTACTATATAGCACATAGGTTTCTTCACAACCACAAAAATGTGCATGTTATGTAAGATATATTTTCTCCTAGAATCTTATTTTCATGGGTATGAGAAAGGATGAGTAAAAAGGAATTGCATAGTTTTGTTTAGATGTATCCCACTTGAAGTATATCCAATAGAAGTATATTTCCCATATACGAACCTTGTTATAAATATATAACAATCAAACCCAATCATGATAGCACAATGACCCATTATGATGGTATTCAGTTTACATGAGATAAAAATTATAGCATGATCTTTTTGCCTAAAACATGATCTTGTTTTCTCTAAGAGTTGTAGTATACTAAAATGTAGCTCCCAATTAGAAATAAGGACTGTGGCTAATGGTCTTACCTCTAGACCATTCTGGCTGTGGAACTCTGGGTAAGTCACTTCATCAGTCATTCAGTCAATGAGCATTTATTAAGTATTCACTGCCCATCAGGCACAGGGCTGAGTGCTGGAATACAAATATGAGAAAGAAAGAATGAGAGAGAGAAAGAAGGAAAGGAGGAAGAAAGGAAGGAAGGAAGAAAAGAAGAAAAAATAAGGAAGGAACAAGGAAAGAAGGAAGGAAGAAAGAAGGAAAAGAAAAGAAGAAAAAAGAAGGGAGGAAGGAATAAGAAAAGAGAAAGAAGGAAAGAAGAAAGAAAGAAAGAAAAGGAAAGAAGAAAAAAGAAGGAACAAGGAAAGAAAGAGAAAAGGAGAGAAAGGGAGAAAGAAGAAAAGAAGGAAGGAAAGGAGGAAGAAAGGAAGGGAGAAAGAAGGGAAAGAAAAGAAGGAAAAAGAAGGAAGGAACAAGGAAAGAAAGAAAGAGAGAGAGAGAGAGAAAGAAAGAAAGAAAAAAGAAAGAAAGAAAGAAAGAAAGAAAGAAAGAAAGAAAGAAAGAAAGAAAGAAAGAAAGAAAGAATATGTAATTTGAAAGACCTTACATTTTATGGGGGGAAATAATACACAAAAAAAATAACATACAAAAGAAAACTGAAAAGACAGTGATGGGTTGGGATAGAAAGAGGTATCCAAGTAAGAATAGAGTGGTTATGAACAGAGAAAAAAGAATGCAAATTCTGAGAGGTATTCATCATTAGGAAGGGGCTCCAGCCATTTAACAAATGAGAAAACTGAAAGCCACAGGTAGAATGATTTCCTCAAGATTACACAATTGTTAGAGTTGCAAAGTATAGAGCATTTTAGATGAGACCAGACACTCTGCCAGTACATAGAGAATCAGAATTTGCAACGTTAGGTCCAACACAAAAACATTCATTTTGGTGGGACCAGAAACAGTCCCAGGTCCAAAAATTCAGGAAATCTTCACCATTCATCTTTTTTTCCTCCAACAGAATTTTATTTTTCCAAATACATGTTTTTGTAGAATTGTGTGTTCCAAATTTTTCTCCTTCCTTTCCTTACCACTTTCCTCCCCAAGAAAGCAAGCAATTTGATATAGGTTATTATGTTATACATAAAAAAATCAAATCAAAAGGGAAAAAATCATGAGAGAAAAAAACACAAGCAAGCAAACAAACAACAACAAAAGCTAAAAAAAAAAAAAAAAAAAAAAAAAAAAAGTTTAAAAATCCTATGCTTCCATCCACATTCAATCCCCATAGTTCTTTCTCTGGATATAGATGGTACTTTCCATCCTAAGTCTACTGGAATTGCCTTGAATCATTTATCTTTTTTTCACAGAATGGACTTTAGGGCAAATCTGAACACACATCTTGGAATTATAGATTGAGATCTGTGAGGAACCTCCACGGTTATCTAATCCATGCCCTGTACTTTATAGATGAGAAATTGAGAGGCAGGGAGTTCAAGAGATTTGCCTACAGCCACTTAGATATTAAACAAGCAGAACCAGCTTTGGAACTCAAGTCCTCAGAATACAAATCTAATCTCTTCCAGACAAGGCAGCATTTCATATACTTAAACCACCTGCTCAGACATCTTATCTCCTGACACTTATTTGATTTGGGAGCTATAGTTTAGAGTGGGATATGAAAGAATCAGAGAGAGGAGAAGTTCATAAACTGGATTTATTTCTATTTTATTCTTTAAAAAAAAAAAAAACAAGCAAACAAAAACCCCAAAACTCTTTTTTTTTTTTTTAATAACTTTTTATTGACAGAACCCATGCCAGGATAATTTTTGACAACATTATCCCTTGCACTCACTTCTGTTCCGATTTTTCCCCTCTCTCCCTCCAACCCCTCCCTTAGATGGCAAGCAGTCCTATATATGTTGAATATGTTGCAGTATATTCTAGATACAATATATGTGTGCAGAACCAAACAGTTTTCTTGTTGCACAGGGAGAATTGGATTCAGAAGGTAAAAATAACCCGGGAAGAAAAACAAAAATGCAAACAGTTTACATTCATTTCCCAGTATTCTTTCTTTGGGTGTAGCTGCTTCTGTCCATCACTGATCAATTGAAACTGAATTAGGTCTCTTTGTCAAAGAAATCCACTTCCATCAGAATACATCCTCATACAGTATCGTTGTTGAGGTATATAATGATCTCCTGGTTCTGCTCATTTCACTCAGCATCAGTTCGTGTAAGTCTCTCCAAGCCTCTCTGTATTCCTCCTGCTGGTCATTTCTTACAGAACAATAATATTCCATAACATTCATATACCACAATTTACCCAACCATTCTCCAACTGATGGGCATCCATTCATTTTCCAGTTTCTAGCTACTACAAACAGGGCTGCCACAAACATTTTGGGACATACTGGTCCCTTTCCCTTCTTTAGTATCTCCTTGGGGTATAAGCCCAATAGTAGCACTGCTGGATCAAAGGGTATGCACAGTTTGATAACTTTTTGGGCATAATTCCAGATTGCTCTCCAGAATGGCTGGATGTGTTCACAACTCCACCAACAATGCATCAGTGTCCCAGTTTTCCCGCATCCCCTCCAACATTCATCATTATTTTTTCCTGTCATCTTAGCCAATCTGACAGGTGTGTAGTAGTATCTCAGAGTTGTCTTAATTAGCATTTCTCTAATCAATAGTGATTTGGAACACTCATGTGAGTGGTAATAGTTTCAATTTCATCATCTGAAAATTGTCTGTTGATATCCTTTGACCATTTATCAATTGGAGAATGGCTTGAAAATCAAAACTCTTTATTACAGAAGGGTAGTCCCTGGAGAAGAGTTCAGAAAATGTCCTTTTCTTTGCTAAATTGGCAATCTATAGGTGTGGAATTATTGCATATACTATCAGACTTCCGGATGTATTGGTTAATTTTGCTGAAATGTTTTTCCCCTCTTTATTCTTTGTTACAAGGGAGGTCTTGCTAGGTATGGGAGAGAGTAAGGATAATTTACCTGGTATTTCCTAAAAGAATAAATTTATTATTTTTTTTTTATGAGGTCCTGCTGGGAGGGTAGGTTTCAATCACAAAATGTCAAAACATGGAGGATACCTAGAGCTCATCTCATCCAATCTAGTTGTTGAATAGAAAGGGGAAACTGAGGCAGAGATGCTAAAAAGCTTGCCCCACACTCACAGTAAAGTAAAAAATAAGAGACTGTCAAAATTATAAGGAATCTCAGAGATCCCAAAATTGAAAAAGAGTCCTTAGTCATGGATATATTTGTCTAAATACTGAAGTCAAGGGCAATATGAGGAATGCCAAAAGAAAAAGAGGGCTACTTTTTCTTTTGGGGATCAGAGTTTGTAGATTTGGGTAAAGAGACAACAGCTTTCTTTTAGCCTTGAAAAGAACCCCTTTCAACCAATCTTATTCCTTTTTTTTTTTTTTTTTTTTTTTTTTAATTTAATAGCCTTTTATTTACCAAAACGTTATTTTGGTGTTGACCAGTAGATGTTAAATATATTAAAATATAAATTAGATACACAATAAGTATACATGACCAAAACGTTATTTTGCTGTACAAAAAGAATCAGACTCTGAAATATTGTACAATTAGCTTGTGAAGGAAATCAAAAATGCAGGTGTGCATAAATATAGGGATTGGGAATTCAATGTAATGGTTTTTAGTCATCTCCCAGAGTTCTTTTTCTGGGTATAGCTGGTTCAGTTCATTACTGCTCCATTAGAAATGATTTGGTTGATCTCGTTGCTGAGGATGGCCTGATCCATCAGAACTGTCAACCAATCTTATTCCAAAGAAACCTTCCTAAAAATAATTTCAGTTTGTGGGTTATTTTTTTTAAAAGCATTATCATTCCAGAGTTAAGAGTTTGGTGCAATCATCCCAAAAGTCTGCATCAACCCCCAAAGTGATACAAGGACATTCATCATTGAGTTATTGCCATGAAGGCAAAAAGGGCAAAATCAGACCTCAACCAGGAAGGTCCAGAGGAACATTCCCTCAGATGGATGGGACTGGTCACCTCTAACCCCAGCTCCAGGGCCCTACAGCACCTCTATTAGGCCCCAGGAATGGGGTCAAGGTTTTGTGAAGAGCAATCAGATAACAGAATACACTAAGCTGTTCATTACCCAGACAGCTGCTGAATCCTTGGGATCCTGCCCTAAATCAGTCTCCATTCGGGAAAGCAAACCAGAATAGTACCAAGATTAGGACGAAGTTTATGCAAAATTTATATTCCAGACAGTTGTGATTCAGACTGTGTGCTAAACTCTGGAGATCCACTGGCAATAGTGAAACAGGTCCTGCCTTCAAGATGCTTACATTCTGCTGGGGAAAACAGAAATAAGTACAAAAGCTAAGCCAAATTAAATAGTAGCAGAAGATCAGGGAGACTTATAAATGGGGAAACCAAGAAGGGATTCTTAGAAAAGTAAACATTTGTTATGAGTCTCGAATGGAGCTAGAGATTTAAAAAACAAAAAAGAGGTAAAGAAGGAGAAAACATTCAACACCTCAGGGACAAGGAGGGAAGAGATGAAATGCTACCTCCTGGAAATAGCACACAATAAGCCTAGTTGCAGCCAGACTATGAAATGAATGAATGAATGAAAAAAGCATTAAGTGTTTATTATGTGCTAGGCTCTGTTTGGAGTTGGAAGGATGGAAATATAAGCAACCATAACAGCCCCTGTCTTTGAGGAGCTTACATTCTAATAAAAGAGAATGAGGGAGAAGGAAGGGGGAAGGCAAAACGATTCAACTAGAAAGGCAAGAGGGAGGAAAGCAAGAAGCAGAATGACCAGGAAGTGATGGGTCTAAGACCTAGTAAGAAAAATTGAAATCTCACTGATTAAAGTTCAGAATTTTATGAGCCAATTGTCTCCTGCTTAGTTTTTTTTCCTTTGTTTGTTTTTCACAAATTCAATAGTATTTTATTTTCCAGCTTCATGCTAAGAAAATTTTCTTTTCTTTTTTTTGAATTTTAATTTCTCTAATTTTAATATCCTTAACAAAGGTAAAATTTGGGAAACACTTGCAATCTTTGATATAAAATGAAATTAGTAGTAAGATTTTTAAGCTTTAGAGTTATTTCCCCTGTGCTCAGCACAAGGAATGCTCAGCACAATCAAGCTCTCCAGAGTCTCTTGGACAAAATTAATTAATGCAGTATCTTTACAATAATCTATCATAAACAACTCTAGATGAGTTGAAATTTTATGTGATAAAAATGAGCAAATGTCCCTTGAAAATATTGTTACATGTTTTATTATAATGAATTTTTTTTAATTTTTAAAGCTTTTTATTTTTAAAACATATGCACAGATAATTTGACAACATTGAACCTTGTCATATAGCCCTGTGCTTCAGATATTCTTCTCCTTCCCTCCACCCCCTCCTCTAGATGGCAAGCAATCTAATATATGTTAAAATGGTAAAAATATATGTTAAATTCAATATAAGCATATATATTTATACAATTATCTTGCTGCACAAGAAAAATCAGATCGAAAAGGAAAAAAATGAGAAAGAAAATAAAAAGCAAGCAAACAACAAAAAAGTGAAAATACTATGCTGTGACCTACATGCAGTTCCTACAATCCACTCTCTGGGTGCAAATGGCTCTCTTCATCACAAGATCATTGGAACTGGCATCAACCACGTTATTGTTGAAGAGAGCCACATCCATCAGAACTGATCATTGTATAGTCTTGCTGCCATGTACAATGATCTCCTGGTTCTGCTCATTTCACTCAGCATCAGTTCATGTATCTCCAGGCCTCTCTGTATTCATCCTGCTGGTCATTTCTTACAGAACAATAATATTCCATAACATTCATATACCACAACTTATTCAGCCATTCTCCAACTGTTTCTAGTTTCTTGTCACTTCGAAGAGGGCTGCACAAACATTTTTGCAGACGTGGGCCCCTTTCCTTCTCAAAGAGAATTTTTAACATTTATTTTTGTAATATTTTAAGTTCCAGTTTTTTTTCCTTCCTTCCCTTCCCTTCTCCCTTCCCCAAATAGCAAATAATCTAATATAGATTATACACCCAATCATTTTAAACATTTCCCTATGTCATTTTGTGAAAGAAAAATCAGAACAAAGGGGGAAAAAAACAGAACAAAAGGAAAAAAAAACAGGAGAAAGAAAAAGCAAAAAACAAATTTAAAAAGGTGAAAATAATATGCTCTGATCTTCATTCGGTCTTCATAGTTTTCTTTCTGGAAGTCTTGTATCTTATATGCCAAAATAAAAAAAAAAATCTAAATTTGATCCTAGAGCAATAGGGAGCCAATGAATTTTGAGAAGAGGAGCAAGGTCAGATCTGTGCTTTAGGATTAACACATTAGGAAAAACTAGATGATACAGTGAATGGATTATCAGCCCTTGAGTCAAGAGAACCTGAGCTCAAATTCGCCTTAGACACTTGCTAGCTGGGTGATCCTAGGCAAATCACTTAATCCTGACTGCCTCCAAAAAACAAAAGACTATCAAATTGGTTGCTAAACTGAGCATAAACTGGAAAGGGAAGAAGCAGAAGAGCCTACAATTAAAGGACTAGATCTGCAACCAAATGGTAGATATTCAATTCCCAATTCTTAGTAATTCTGTGATGCTGGAGAAGTCATTTAATCTTTATGTTGTTGCTGTTGTTGCGTCATTTTTCAGTCATGTCTGATTCTTTGTGACCCTACTTGGGATTTTCTTGGCAAAAATATTGGAATAGTTTGTCATTTCTTTCTCCAGCTCATTTTCTAGGTAAGGAAACAAAGTCAAACAAGGTTAAGTGACTTGTCCAGGTGACACAGTAATAAGTGTCTGAGGCTGGATTTGAACTCAGGGCCTCCTGATTCTAGACTAAACACACCATCCACTGAGCTACTCGATTGCCTTAATTTTCCTAACCTTCAGTTTCTTCATCTGTACAATGGAGTTGAAAATAACATCAAAGACTTCACAGGTTTGTCATGAAATTAGAGTGTGCTAATTATGTAAATCATTTTGTGATCTTTTTGTTATATTTGGAAACAGTCAACACTACCCTTAATTTAATAAATAGATTAAATAAATATACACGGGAAAAATTAGGAAAAATAAAAGCTAACAAGGAGAATCAAACATATAGAGAAATCTCTCGTCTTGATTTAACTAGGGGAAATCTGAATCCCCAAATATCCAAGAAAATACGTTATTTTGTGAAAGTCATTGTTTTTAGCTATCCATCCTCAAGGAGGCAGTGTGATCTTGTAGATAGGGGACTGACCTGCCTCTGACATGTCCTGACTGTGTGGCTCTGTGCAAGTCACTTATCCCACTGAGTAGTTTGTCACTTTTTAAGACTGGATGGCAGAAAAGACATCAACCTAGAAGATCTCTTTGCCACTTGAGTCACAGGTCTAGTCTCTATCTCTACCTCCTCTAATTACAGTGTGTTTACTTATCTGTGAACTTATGGAATTCCCTCCCCCTCAACATCTAGAATATAAGTTTCTTGAAGGTAGAAATTCATTGTTGGTTTTTTTTTCCTTTGTAGCTTAAAAATGGAGTATCTAGCTCATAAAGGGAATTTAAGTGTTGAATCTACAGGGAGTGTAAACACTGGCTTCTTATTCCATCATCATTCAATAATTCAATTTAATAACATTTTTCAGGTTTCTACTCTGGGCTAGATGCTGAGATAATAAAGATAAAAGGACAATGATTCCTGCCTTGAAGATACTTAAATCTTACAAAGATCCAAGACAATCCCAATAAACTTTGGATAGAAAATGGCATCTACATCCAGAAAAAGACCTGTGAAAATTGAATGTAAATCAACACATGTTCACTTCTTTTTCTGTTTTTTCCCCCTCTCCTGTGGTTTTTTCCTTTTCTTCTGATTTTTCTGTCCCAACATGATTCATAAAGAAGTATGTATTTTTTTAAATTAAATAAAAAAACAAGGAAATATGTTTCAAAAACTATAAACCTAGATAATTTCAGTCAAAATTAAAATCCAGTTCTGAAAAAAAAAAATCTTACCAAGATTACCGATCTCCATCCATTTTAATATTCTCAAGTGTCAATCAATCAAGCATTTATTAAGTTCCTACTGTATGCTAAGCATTGGGAAAACACACAAAAAAAGAACACAGGAGGATCAGATAATCTAATGTTCAGTGCCAGACACAGTAATGGAAGGAGGTGGTGAATAATTCTTGGCCCCTCCCCTGCCTGCCCTCAAGGAGTGCAATGAGTAATTTTTTGATGAGATAATGAGATAATAAAAATAGCCAGCCAACTAAACTGAATTTTTCAAGGATCTGTGTTTTCCTCCCTTCTTCAGAGAAAAACCTATGGCATCTAAATGGATCTGTGTAGAGTGTTTGGTCTAAAGTTTGGAAGACCTGAGTTTGAATCCAGTCTCAGAAACTTGTTAACTCTGTGACCCTGGAAAGGCCATTTCACTCTATTTGCTTCCATTTCCTCATCTGTAAAATGGGCTGGAGAAGGAAATGGCAAGTCAGTATCATGGCCAAGAAAACACCATAGAAAGTATTGGTGTTCTACGGTGGTCATAAAGAGTGAATGAAACGTGACTCAACAACAGCCAAGACTCAGGATCACCCAGAGAAGGAATTTGAGTTCGTGATTTTTTTACTCCAAAGGGTCAACTAGACCAAAATGGTCTCTAAATTATGGGTAGCCAGAGACCCAAAAAAGCAGGCTAGGGACCGGACAGTTAGGAATCAAACAGAAGTTTAATTTCATAATTTCAAAGTGAGGGAAATGGCTCACAAGCAAGGACATGTGCTGGAGCTCTACTCCCAGTGTGGGGGACACTGGGTCCCCTGGCTATCTTATATCTCTGGCTATACAGCTAACCATCCCTGACTATAAGGAGTAACAACCATGAGAAAAGTTTGATTCCTAGAAGGGCTTCATGGGACATGGGTACTTTTCTAAGCTTAGAAAACACCTGGTAGTAGTCAAAGCATACAATCATTACGTAATTTTGCCAGAGAGTGAGAGCAAAGAATTGTTGGAACACCAAACTCAGGCACAGACTACTTGCTGGGCTTTAGCTCTAGAAAACAGGGTTTAGTAATATCTTGAAAAAAGTCAGTTCTATCCACTCACTCTATTTCCCCCTTCTCCCACATCTACCCATTTCTTTGGGAAATTGTACAGTAGTTTTATGAGCCCAATTTCTCCCCAAAATAAAAGTTCAGTTTTCCTTTTTAATAACAAATATTCTCCAGTGATGCTTTATGACAATGAAAGCTAGGACACCAAAATAGTTTTAAGTGGAAGTACAAGGAAGAAGCAGACTTTAACATACCGGGGATGAAGTGTGGTCAAGAAAGAGCTTAAAAGATAATGAGGAAATCTCTGGAATGTTTTCTCATTATAATAACTAAGTAGTCCCTGAGAAGAAATTTTAAAATGCATTTCCTTCCAAAATTTACTGGGGTGGAGAAGTAGGAGCCTTGAATAGTGCATAGCTATGGATCGATCTATAAGCATGTTACCTTCTGCATACTTGGTGCTGTGCTTGACACTGGGGGCAAAAGACAAAATTCCTTCTCAAAGAGTCTGCATTCTATGTGGAAGACTGTACACATATAAGCATAAACATAATTTTTAAATCATATATAAAAATCAGACTTATTTGCTATCTTGTTCAGTTTTGCTGCATTGATTTTGTTTTATCTTTTTTTATTTTTTTTCATTTCATGAGATGGCTTATTGGAGAAGCAAAGGAGAATGCATTCAGAAATAAAAATTAGTAAAAAGCAAAATATAACATTTTTAATGTAAGCTATAAGATCAGAGACATCATGGGAAGAATACTGGAATTGGAGCTAGAAACATTTGGGTTTGAACCCCGCCTTATATTTTTTAAATCACAACATCATATTAGAAATAATGAATATTTGAACAATTTTATCTTCCTGGACACCCTTCCCCTACTCTGCACACACACACAAACATTCAATGATGCAAAAACCTGGCTTTTCACCAGTGTCTCGCTATGAAATCTAACCCCTGGGGACAAATCATCAGATAGTTTCAAAAAACTCATCAGCCCACTTAGACTTTCAGCTATGCAGCCTACATTTGAAAATCTTCCCTTTCCCCCAGCTACTGGGATCATAAGTATTGTAAAGAGCTTCCTTCCTTCCCTCTCTTCCAGACACTCCCTCCCCTTCTGGAAATCCAAACCAAGTCAGTGTCCCACACCCCCTAACTAATCAGCATATCCATCCATTTTTTCACAAGGGCCCTTTGAGAGCATGGGGGTTTTGAGCCTTCTGAACT
The DNA here is from genome assembly GCF_902635505.1 of Sarcophilus harrisii. Classification (NCBI taxonomy): domain Eukaryota; kingdom Metazoa; phylum Chordata; class Mammalia; order Dasyuromorphia; family Dasyuridae; genus Sarcophilus; species Sarcophilus harrisii. The sequence continues at coordinate 39,245,130 of NC_045428.1, read as the reverse complement.
GGCTGGAGATGGGACTTGGGAATGGGTGCTCTTGAATGGAATCAATACTACCTTAGTGGAGAAATGAGGGCTTGGGGAAGTAGAAAGCTGGAGAAAGGGACAAAGAATTGGAATAAAAACAAAAATAAGGCTTTGGGAGGAGAATTGAATTTGGAGCTTGGGGATTCCAATTTTGTTTTCTAATTCCTCTCTGGTATATTTCCCCCAAACACCTAGCTTCTCCCCTCTTCTGTTCCCTCTTTTGTAAAATAAAGGAGCTGTTTTTCTTAAAAGCTGAGAATGATCCCAGAGGGAAAAGTTAATAATGTCCCTATAAGATTGAAAATGAAAATCAAATTGCCTCCATTTTACAGATGAGAACTTTTAAGATTCTGAGGGTTGAAGTGGCTCGACTGGGTGACAAAACTAGGAAATATTTGACATAGGATTTGCATTCATGTCAACGAAGTTGCCAAACCCTATTCATCCATTCTAGGTAGCTGTCAATGAGAAGAGACAGAAATCAAAGATTGACACCATTCTGTGATCTCTTCCATGGGGACACTCATTGCAAGGGTGATTACAGTTCATTCATGCCTCCTCCTAAGCAACATGCCTATGTCTTCTTTTAAATACTTAGGGGAGAGGGTCCATACAACATGATGAGGATCTTCTCTTGGCTTTAGGGGGACACAATGGACAATTCAGGCTGTTTTTTTTTTTTAATTGGGGTTTTTTTGTTTTTTGTTTTTTTTTTTTTTTGGAGAGGGAACAAAACACACACAAGTAAATGCTAAATGTGTGGTCAACATCAACAAGCTAATTATGTGCTATTAAGTGCTAGGCATTGTGCTAAGTGTGAATCTTACAAAGGCAAAAGTGATCCTTCTTATGGAGTTCATGTTCTAATTCTAATGAAGAAATATACAGATAACTATGTATAGATAAGAGATGTACTTGGTAAAACTTAAAAGATACTTAGGGGTTAGAGAGTGGTAAAGGCTCTTGTAAAAAGTTGAATTTTATCTGGAATCTAAAGGTAGCCAAAGAATTAAGGATAAGAAGGGGGAAAGGAAAATTCCAAGCAGGGAGACAGTCAGGAAAAAGATGCACAAGACTTATACCTCTTGCTGTGCAGTGAGTTGTCCCCAACTACAAGGTACAACAATGAAATAAGTTTGATTTATAGCAGGACTTCATGAGACATGGGTACTTGTCTAAGAAAACACTGTTAGTCAAAGCAATGCAATAATTATGTGATTTTGCCTGCAAAAGTTTTGCTGCAAAATAACAGTTTGGTCATGTATACTTATTGTGTATGTAATTTATATTTTAATATATTTAACATCTACTGGTCATCCTGCCATCTGGGGGAGGGGATGGAAAATTGGAACAAGAGGTTTGGCAATTGTCAATGCTGTAAAGTTACCCATACAAATAACTTGTAAATAAAAGGCTATTAAATTAAAAAAAAAAAAAAGTTTTGCTGCATTGATTTTGTCTTCTCTGTTTTTGTTTTTCATTCTATGAAATGGCTTATTGGATAAGCAAAAGGAGAATATATTCAGAAAAAAAAAAATTGTCATGTTCCAGGAACAGGAAGAAAGCTATTGATAATTCCAACAAACTTGGGATGGAAAATACTATCCATATCCAGAGAGAGAACTATGGAGATTAAATGCTTCAGCATACTGTTTTCACCTTTTGTTTGTTTGTTTGCTTTTTTTTTCTCATTTTTTCCCTCTTGGTCTTAATTTTCTTACACAACATAACGTATATGAAAACATATTTTAAAGGATCACACATATTTAACCTATATCAGATTGCTTGCTATATTGGGGAGGAAGAAAAAATTGGAACACAAAGTCTTACAAAAATGAACGTTGAAAACTATCTTTATTTGTATTTGGAAAAATAAAACACTATTGAGGGGAAAAAAAGCTATTGAATTGAATTAAAGAATGCCTGGAACAGGGTCAAATATCTTAAGATAGCTGGAAATATAGGAGAGGCAGGGACAGCCAAGTATTGCAGTGGATAGAGAATCAGGAGAGTTCAAATATGACTTCAGACACTTACTAGCTGTGTGACACTAAGAGTTAAATCACTGAACTTTAAAAAAAAAAGAAGAAGAAGAAAAAGAAATGTAGAGAGCACAAGGTCAAGTCATCCCAGAAAGGTGAATTTGGCTACAGACTGAAGGGCATTTAATGCAAAAATGAAATAGTTTGTATTTTATCTTAGAACACCATAGGGAGCCACCAAGACTTCTTGAGCAGATAAGTGACCTAATCAAACTGGTGTTTCAGAGATATCAGTTTGGAAGCCCCGTAGAGAATGATTTAAGGACCCTCTGAATTCTGAAAATCAGCTAATCTGTGAAATGAAGGTTTAATGACCAAATATGGCCCTCACCTTTTCCCCATATACCCTCCTCCACAGAGGAGTCTGTGTCTCCAGGAGATACACACAGGCTCTTAGGGATGATGTGATGCTTAAGATCTGGGAACAAATGAAGATTAAATCACAACCTAGCTCAGAAGGTCACAGACTGGGCCAGGGAAGCCCACAGGCTTAGGTTCTGGGGGGAAAAAAGATAACACGAGATTCCATTCATAGAATCAAAGTTTAGAGCTAGAAGTATTTCAATCCAACCTGTTTTATTTTAAATGTGAGGAAATTGGGGCACGAGATGCTTGATGACCTCACCCAGAGTCACAAAGGTAGTGAGGCAGCATTTGAATTTGGGTCTTCCTTACACAACCAGGTGCAGCATTAATGCATTACTCCATGCTGCAAAAGGCTACCCTCCAACCAGTGGTATGTGATGATATCTTATAAGAGATATTCAGAGACAATTCCAGAAATAGCTTAATTTCCCAGATCTCTAAATATATACAATCATTATTGTCATCAATCAATTAACAAGCACTTGCAAAGCATTGTGCTAAACACTGGTGATACTTAGAAAGGCAAAAACAAAGTCCCCACCTTCAAAGAGCTTATATTCTCATTGGAAGGGTGTACTAAATAGGTACATAAAAGATACACAGTACATGTGAAGTATTTCAATTAACTGACAATCATTAACTAAACACCTGTGTCAAGCACTGTTCTAGGTGCTAGGGGAGCAAAGAAAAAAATGAAAACTCCTGCTCTCAAGAAGCTTATATTCTATCATATTTAGAGCACATACATTTACCTACAAATAACTCTTAAAGGTCTGCAAAATGCTTTTATCCCACTTGCTATTCACAACATGCTTGTGAGCTTGGTGCTATTGTTATACTCATTTCACAGATGAGGAAACCGAGCTTCGGAAAAGATAAATGACATTTTCCAGGCTCACATCAAGGGCGTCTTCATAAAGCAGAGAGATTTGTTCACCGACTGTATTTGCCAGGATCATAGAAGATATCAATTAACAGTCAACGGTTATTGAGCAGCTACTATGTTGCTGGAGCAAAAGATAGTCCTGGACTTCAAGGGACTCATAGTCTGGTGGTGATGACAAGTAAAGAAATAAGTACCAATAAACTACGTACAAGACAAACAGGAAATTAATAAGAGAAGGAAAGCACCGGAATTAAGAGGGATTGGGAAATGCTTCCAGTAGAATATGAAATTTTAGTTAGGATTTTATTTTATTTTATTTTTTTTATTTAATAGCCTTTTATTTACAGGTTATATGCATGGGTAACTTTACAGCATTAACAATTGCCAAACCTTGTTCCAATTTTTCACCTCTTACCCCCCCACCCCCTCCCCTAGATGGCAGGATGACCAGTAGATGTTAAATATATTAAAATATAAATTAGATACACAATAAGTATACATGACCAAAACGTTATTTTGCTGTACAAAAAGAATCAGACTCTGAAATATTGTACAATTAGCTTGTGAAGGAAATCAAAAATGCAGGTGTGCATAAATATAGGGATTGGGAATTCAATGTAATGGTTTTTAGTCATCTCCCAGAGTTCTTTTTCTGGGTATAGCTAGTTCAGTTCATTACTGCTCCATTGGAAATGATTTGGTTGATCTCATTGCTGAGGATGGCCAGGTCCATCAGAACTGGTCATCATATAGTATTGTTGTTGAAGTATATAATGATCTCCTGGTCCTGCTCATTTCACTCAGCATCAGCTCGTGTAAGTCTCTCCAGGCCTTTCTGAAATCATCCTGTTGGTCATTTCTTACAGAACAGTAATATTCCATAATATTCATATATCACAATTTATTCAGCCATTCTCCAACTGATGGACATCCATTAAGTTTCCAGTTTCTAGCCACTACAAAAAGGGCTGCCACAAACATTCGTACACATACAGGTCCCTTTCCCTTCTTTATGATCTCTTTGGGATATAAGCCCAGTAGTAACACTGTTGGATCAAAGGGTATGCACAGTTTGATAACTTCTTGAGCATAGTTCCAAACTACTCTCCAGAATGGTTGGATTTGTTGACAACTCCACCAACAATGCATCAATGTCTCAGTTTTCCCACATCCCCTCCAACAATCATCATTATTTTTTCCTGTCATCTTAGCCAATCTGACAGGTGTGTAGTAGTATCTTAGAGTTGTCTTAATTTGCATTTCTCTGATTAATAATGTTTAGTTAGGATTTTAAAGAAGCCAGGAAGGTCAGTAGTCCCTGAGAAAAAGAGAGGGTATTCCAGGCAGGGAAAATGAGCAGAGAAGATACCCAGAGGCAAGAAATGAATGGTTTTGTTTGTGGAAGGTCAGTATTACTGAGTCAAAGATTACATATATATATATGAGAAGACCGGAAAGACAGGATTGGGCTGAGTTATGAAGGGCTTTGAATGCCAAAGAAATGATTTTTGTATTTGACCTTGGAGAGGACAGGAACCATTAAGACCTAATTGAGTAGAGGGGTGACATTGTCAGACCTGTACTTCAAGAAAATCACTTTAGTGGCTTTGAGACATAATCCATTTGGACCCCTACTCTATTTTAATCAGAATTAATTAATTTGACACAATTATATCAAAATTCTACATATAGCTACCCAGAGCTATGAGCTACATATTCTTTTCTTTTTTGCTATTTTTTTAGTACTATAATTTTTTTTTTCTTATTAAAGCTTTTTTAATTTTCAAAAAGTATTCATGGATAATTTTTCAGCATTAACCCTTGCAAAACTTTGTATTCCAATTCTACCCCCCTTCCCTAACTCCTTCTCCAGATGGCAAGTAATCCAATATGTTAAACATATTGGTAAAAATATATATTAAATCCAATATATGCATACATATTTATACAATTATCTTGCTGCACAAGAAAAATCTAATCAAAAAGGAAAAAATGAGAAATAAAACAAAATGTAAGCAAACAACAACAAAAAGAGTGAAAATGCTATGTTGCGATCCATACTTAGTTCCCACAGTTCTCTCTCTGGGTACTGATGCTGAGTGAAATGAGCAGGACCAGGAGATCATTATATACTTCAACAACAATACTATATGATGACCAGTTCTGATGGCCCTGGCCATCCTCAGCAATGAGATCAACCAAATCATTTCCAATGGAGCAGTAATGAACTGAACCAGCTACGCCCAGAGAAAGAACTCTGGGAGATGACTAAAAACCATTACATTGAATTCCCAATCCCTATATTTTTGCCCACCTGCACCTTTGATTTCCTTCACAAGCTAATTGTACAATATTTCAGAGTCTGATTCTTTTTGTACAGCAAAATAACGGTTTGGTCATGTATACTTATTGTGTATCTAATTTATATTTTAATGTATTTAACATCTACTGGTCATCCTGCCATCTGGGGGAGGGGGTGGGGAGTAAGAGGTGAAAAATTGGAACAAGAGGTTTGGCAATTGTTAATGCTGTAAAGTTACTCATGCATATAACCTGTAAATAAAAGGCTATTAAAAAAAAAAAAGACAAAAAAAAATTCTCTCTCTGGGTGCTGATGGCTCTCTACAACACAAGACCATTGGAACTGATCTGAATCACCTCATTGTTGAAGAGAACCCCATCCATAAGAATTGATCCTCATATAGTCTTGTTGCCATAACAGTGATCTCTTGGTTCTGCTCATTTCACTTAGCGTCAGTTCATGTAAGCCTCTCCAGGCCTTTCTGAAATCATCCTGCTGGTCGTTTCTTATAGAACAATAATATTCCATAACATTCATATACCATAATTTATTCAGTGATTCTCCAATTGATGGGCATCCACTCAGTTTCCGGTTTCTTGCCACTACAAAAAGGGCTGCCACAAATGTTTTTTCATATAAAGGTTCCTTTCCCTCCTTTAAGATCTCTTTGGGATATAAACCCAGTAGAGATACTGCTGTATCAAAGAGTACCCATAGTTTTATAGCAATTTGGGCATAATTCTAAATTGCTCTCCAGAATGGTTGGATCAGTTCACAAATCTACCAATAATGTTTTCCCACATCTCCTCCAACATTTATCATTACCTTTTCCTGTCATCTTAGTCAATCTGAGAGGTGTGAGATAGTACCTCAGAGTTGTCTTAATTTGCATTTCTCTAATCCAGGGGTCCTCAAACTAAGACCTGAAGGTCAGATGCAGCAGCTGAGGACAATTATCCCCCTCACCCAGGGCTATGAAGTTTCTTTATTTAAAAGCCCACAAAACAAAGTTTTTGTTTTTACTATAGTCCAGCCCTCCAACAATCTGAGGGATAGTGAACTGGCCCCCTATTTTAAAAGTTTGAGGACCCCTGCTCTAATCAATAGTGATTTAGAGCATTTTTTCATATGATTAGAAATGGTTTTGATTTCTTCATCTGAAAATTGTCTATCCATATCCTTTCGTATCATATCATTGGGGGAATGGCTTTTAGTCATATAAATTTGAGTTGTTTCTACATATTTTAGAAATGAGGCTTTTATCAGAAACTTTGGATATAAACTACCCCCCCCCCCCATTTTCTGCTTCCCTTCTAAACTTGGCTGCATTAGCCCTCTTTGTAGTGGCTAGAAACCAGAAACTGAGTGGATGCCCATCAGTTGGAGAATGGCTGAATAAATTGTGGTATATGAAAATTATGGAATATTACTGTTCAGTAAGAAATGACCAACAGGATAATTTCAGAAAGGCCTGGAGAGACTTACACGAACTGATGCTGAGTGAAATGAGCAGGACCAGGAGATCATCATATACTTCAACAACAATACTATATGATGACCAGTTCTGATGGCCCTGGCCATCCTCAGCAATGAGATCAACCAAATCATTTCCAATGGAGCAGTAATGAACTGAACCAGCTACACCCAGAGAAAGAACTCTGAGTGGTGACTAAAAACCATTACATTGAATTCCCAATCCCTATATTCTTGCCCACCTGCATTTTTGATTTCCTTCACAAGCTAATTGTACAATATTTCAAAGTCTGATTCTTTTTGTACAGCAAAATAACAGTTTGGTCATGTATACTTATTGTGTATCTAATTTATAGTTTAATATATTTAACATCTACTAGTCATCCTGCCATCTGGGGGAGGGGGTGGGGGGTTAAGAGGTGAAAAACTGGAACAAGAGGTTTGGCAATTGTTAATGCTGTAAAGTTACTCATACATACAACCTGTAAATAAAAGACTATTAAATAAAAAAAAAGGAATTAAATTAAAAAATAATAATAATAAACTTGGCTGCATTGATTTTGTTTGTACATGGCCTTTTAAATTTAATATAATTATTCATTTTGCATTTCATAATGTGGAATTTAAAATCTTACAAAATTGAATGCTGAACATAATCTTTACATATAATTGGAAAAATAAAATAATACTGAAAAGAAAAAAATGATGATGTAAGGTGTCAGATTTCAAGAGTTATTTATCAATAAGGAAGAAAAAAACCATTTGAGCTATAAAGTCTATGATGTGAGTCTGAAGGAAACAGGATAAATGTTTTAAATAAACAAATTATCTTTATTTTTAAAATGTTTTAAATAAACTAAAAAGCATTAAAATACTTAAACAACTTTTCTGTATATTAGGTGTTTGCTATTCTCTCTTTTTAAAAGTTTTTTTATTTTCAAAACATATGCACAGGTAATTTTTCAGCATTGAACCTTGCATAGCCTTATGTTTCAAATTTTCTCTGCCTTCCCTCCACCCCTCCCCTAGAGGGCAAGCAATCTAATATATGTTACACATGTTAAAACATATGTTAAATCCAATATGTATAAGCATATTTCTATAATTCTCTTGCTGCACAAGAAAAATCAGATCAAAAAGGAAAGAATGATTTTCTATTCTCAACAAGAACAATTTGTCCATTTCTCTGAAGACACTAACACCATTCTTGCTTGGGTCTGACATATCCTTTATCTGGGTGCTAATCAAGCAGGCTAATGGGTATGTTGGGGCACCTAGTGGAATGAGCACAAGCTTTATATCCTGTCTCTTAGACTTAATAGCTGGGATGACTCTCTTAGTCTCATTTATCTTCTTTTGGACAATGATCATAATGCTAGTACTTACCTTATAGTATTATTGGAAAGTTTAAATGAGATAATGTGAAGAAATGTATTATTCCAGATTTATTATTATCTTGGATAAATAATAAGTGGACAATATGCAATTACAATGGGACAAATATGTGGGGGCAGTAGGTAGGGCACTGGGCTGGAAAACAGCTAGATTCATCATTCTGAGTTCAAATTCAGCCTCAGACACTTACTAGTTGTGTATGACACTGGACTGTTGGAATCTTTACAAAGTGTTAAGCCATTGGAGTTGATTTAATCTTAGAAAGAGTTATTTTGGGCCAGAACTTGAACTAGGTACTAAGTACAACTGATGGAAACAATGCTTTTGTTCACACCTCTAGAGAGCTCAAAAGTATCTAAGTACTCAATGGAGTTCACAGTTTGGGAGATTCATGGTCTAGAAAGAGCTATCTGAATTCACACCTTCCTTAGGGACAGAGAGCATGCTGGGAGATATCCCACAATCCCACTCCCGGAGAAGTAGCATAAATAGAGCACTCTGGGAGATACAGGAGACTACTCGCCTCAGTTGGAGATTGAGAAGCTAGGAGTCGGAGTTGAGCTGGAGGCTGAAGAAAGCAGAGGCAAAAGCCAAGGACAAAGCTGCAAAGATCTCTTGGAGCCAGGCAGAAAGATAGGCCTCAACTAACCAGGCTAATTTGGAGGGAGAAATAAACGTTTGCATTTTTACCAGCTGGTTGCATTTTGGAGTAATTATTTCAACTGAGACTAAGGCTGCCTCCAGAAAACCACCACACTGGACAAGTCACCTAACCTTCCTTGTCTCAGTTTCCTCACCTATTAATTGAGCTGAAGAAGGAAGTAGCAAACTCTTCTAGTATCTTTGCTCATAGAGTCAGAAATGGTAGAACAATAAAATAAACAATTATTTTGGGTAGTTTAGAATTCAAAAATAGAAAATAGCTCAGGGAACAGTGTGCTCCCCTCACTGGAGAGTCTGATAACCATTTGGCAGGTATAGAAGGCTGTATTTAGAGTCAGAAAAGTTCTGAGTTCAAATCCTACTTCTGACACTAGCTATTTGACTACAGGCAAGTTTTTTACTCTTTGAACCTCCATTTCTTCATCTATAAAATTGGGACATGATGCCTATAATACCTACCTCACACAACTGCTGTGAATATTAAATAAGATAACTAATGAAGGCAGAGAAAGATTTGCAGAACTATTTAAATGTTCACAGTTAGGAAATCTGCCTGGTTAAAATATCATATTTTTATTGATTTTTTTTTTTCTTTCAATTGTTCCCCTATTTTCAGTCTCTAGCAAGAAAAAAAAAATTAAAAAACAAGAAAAGAAAAAAATTAGCAAGGTAATCAACTTTTCAAAAAAAAAAAAAAAAAAAAACCTTGATATTATGTATAACGTCCCACAGCCATGGACATGCCACCTTGGCAAAAAGGGATGGAAAGATAGCATGTGTCCTTTATTCCTAATATTTTTGCCTTATTCAGTTTAAATTGTTTTGTGGTTGTTCTTTCCATTTATGTTGTTGAATGTGTGCATTGTTCTCCCTCTACTTTATTCTGCATCAATTCATGTAAATCATGTTCATTTAGGGTTTCTCTGTATTCATTTGTGTTGGTTATTCCTTGCAATAGACAGATATTCCATCATATCAATGAACTTCTGGTTATATATTTGTTAGTGGTTTTGATAGGTCAGACAGCAAATTGAAAATATTGGATAAAAAGTTTTTCCCTCTAGTCATACACTGATCTTATCTTATATTTATTATTTGTTCAAAACTAATTCAATTTTGTGTAACTAAAATGATCTATTTTATCTCTGTAATTGATCTTTCCCCTTGTTTGGCTAAGCATTTATCCTCGGTACATAGTTGTGAAATATGATTTATCTTCTTCTACTTTTTGCATGTAATCATCTTTAATAGTCAGGTCACAAATCCATTTTGAATTTACTGTAGAACGTGTTATAAGATGTTGGTCTAAGCCTGATTTCTGTTAAATTGCTTTCTGGTTTTCCCAGAAGTTCTTAGAACTTTCCTAAGTAATTTATTTCCAGATTTATCAAATACTCCTTGTTGAGTTAATTTAATTTTTTTTTTCTCTTTTGTCTAGTTGATCTCTTCTCCTATATTAAAAATCTAATACCAAATTGTTCTGGTGACTGCTTCTTTCTAATAGGGTCTCAAGTCTCTACTCCCCCACCCTCCATTATTTCCTTTGATATTCCAGATTTTTTTTTTCCAAATGAATTTTGTTATTGCTCTCTTTTTGATGTAGCTCATTCAGGACTGTTGTAAGTCTTACCTTTCTTTCTCAATAAAGACATTAAACTCAATACCGAACATTATGACTGGGCAAGTTACTTTAGGCCAAATCTCTAAAATAAAGGGCTGAAACTAAATAGCTTCATTTTTTTCTCTTTCCTTTTTTTCTTCCTTCTTCCCTTTTTTTTCTTTCCTTCCTTTCTTCCTTCTTTTTTTCCCATCTAAATTTATGTATCCTTTAAAATCTATCCACAAAGGGGATTCCTGGATCCCCTTGACACCTGGATCAGATGATGTCTAAGGTCTCTTCCAGGCATAAATCAGTAAAGCTAACCAATGCCTTTAAAAAAACAAAAGAAAAAAAGAAAAATCTGATATTATATGTAATGACTCACATCCACCTCAGAAAAACTGGGGAGTAGGGAGAGGAGAGGCCTCTCATAATTCCTCTTTAGGACCAAGTTTGTGTTTGATACTTTTGAGTGATTCAATTTAAATTGTTTTATGGTTGTTATTCGTTCCATTTTAAAAAAATTTTAATAAAGATATAATGCATATGTTCATTCTAAGAGCCTTCAATAGGTTTTTCTTGATTCCTCCTAGTTGCCCCCTCCTCCATAATATAGTATTTATTTTGCAAAGATTTTACATTGACTAATCTTTATACATACATCTGGTGGTTCCCTTTCTTTTATTTCAATATTTGCTGTTATTGGTGGTAGTCTTTGCCCTGGTTGAAGATACTGAATAAAATGCTTACTGGTGAATGAATGAAAGAACGAATGAAGGAATGAATAATGTTACTCAAATCACTGAAATGGGCTTTTAAGGAATGCTTTAATTTCCAGGCAGTCTTTAGTTGTTTTAGAAAGTTTTTTTTTTTTTTAAAAACCAGAATCTGGTTTTTAAATCCAGAAAATCTAATCCATCAGTAAACATTTATTAAGTACCTAGTATTTGATAAAAACTGAGCTAAGCCAATCACTGGGGAGGCACCAGAACAGCAAAAGTACAAGCCTAAGGCCAAATTGTATCTAAGAGAAAATCCCTTCTCCTTTCTAGAGTGGGTCCCTAAGGGCATGGCTAAGAGAGATAATTGCCCAAATCCCTATCCCTGGGCCTTCCAGGGATCTGGAAGTCTGAGGTAGGGTGGTTGCGTTGGTTTCCTATTTTGATGAAATCAGGAGCCTGAAGTCATGAATTCCAGTCCAGACATTAGCACAAACTTGTAGGGATGGATAGGTAGTGATTGGGAAAAGGGCTGAAGGTACAGGTAGCTTTACTAGCTGGGCTTTTTAAACTAAAAGAAATTCAGGAGATGATTTTCCTAGACCTCATAAAACCAGTATAAGTCACCCCACAGATTTATAACTAGAACAGATCTTGAAAAATGTCTCTTCCTACCTCTTCTTTGTACAAATGAGAAATCCTGTTCAAGGTAACTTATAAGTGCCAAAATCATTTATTTATTTTTAATTTATTTTTGCTGAAGCAATTGGGGTCAAGTGACTTGTCCAGGGTCACAAAGCAAAGTTAAATTTGAACCCAGCTTTCAGGGTTCCAAATCCTCCACCATTCCACGATGCCAGAATCCCTGTCATCCTGTTCAAACCCAAGGAAAATCAAACATTTATTAAGAGTCAACTTTGTGTCAAACTAGAGCTAGGGACACAAATTTATTTGCCATTTTGAAGCTGCTCGCCTTTCATGTTCACTTTTAGCTTAAAGTTTTTTATTTTATTTTTATTCTAAGCTTAATGAATACCCAATAAAACGACCATTTTCATATGCAAAATAGAATCAAAAAAGACGATTGTACATAAAACTAAATATTACATATGGCTTACCTTTCTTTTAAAGTATGGAATAATATTGTTTTATATCATAAAACATCAGATGATGTATCAACATATGATATCGTATATTTTAAATTCAATCTTTAACTTTCAAAGTTACCCTGCTTGTTTCTGTTTTCTGCAGTTTATTTAAAAAAAAAAAAAAAAAAAGATGCAATGACCTTCTTTCCTTTCCTTTTCCATTTGAGAAACTTATCAATACATGCTCTCTTCTATATTTCTCTGCCCAGGTTAAAACTGAAACTAAACAAAACCCCTTTAACAAACATAAGCAATCAAGCAAAGCACATCCATGATAAGTTGGCTGTCTCCAAAAATGCCCATTTCCTTCTGTACCTTGAATCCTTTGCCTCCTTGTCCGGAAGTGAGAAGTATGCTTCCTTAACCAGTCCTCTAGATCCATGGTTTCTCATTACACTCATTAGAGTTCAAGCAATCCATAAACATTTATTATGCACCTACTTACTCACTGGTTTTGCTCACTTCATATAATTCTTCCCAGATTTCTCTGAAACCATTCTTTTCTTTATTTCTTACTGTGCAAGAAAGTGGGAGAAGTAGGTGAGAGGGGTGCTCAGGGAGGATTATCACCCCTAGTGTGAGGGTCTTCCAACCCCTTTTCAGGATTGCTCACCCCCTTTTGGAGTCTACCCAGCATTCAGCTCTCACTTGCTGTAGCATGCTCAGCAGCTACACTCCAGTAATCCATCTTGACAGACTTGCTAAACCAGGTTGAGGATATTCCCCAAATCCATCATGAGTTAGGAGGATGTCTATCCCAAGCATCTGAAGACTTTCCTCAGTAGAGTAGGTAGATGAGAACAATTTATTTCAATGGCTGAGGTAGAGAGTACGGAGTGCTCAGAGCTGGATCATATATTAGAGGGATCAAGGTCATCCAGTGCAATCTGGGCCATAACCACTTATCCATCTTTTGTCTTGCTACTGGACTTCACTGATCCTGGAAGAATGAATGAGGCTGACAACTCTGTGCAATTCTGCCTCACCTAAATCCAATTCAGCACAAGTAAAGACAAATGTATGGTCCTCTTTGAAAATAATGAACAATTGTGCTATAATATCCCATTACTTTTCCATATCATAATTTGTAATTTGTTCCGCTATTCCCGCAATTGATGGACATCCTCTTAGTTTCCAGTTTTTTGCTATAACCAAAAAAAAAAAAAAAAACTGCTATAAATATTCGTGAACATATTTTATTTTGTCTCTCTAACTTTTGGAGGGCACAAGCATAATAGTTATAACAATGGGTCAAAGAAGTTTAATGATTTGTGGAATATAGTTAGGAAGTAGAACCAGCTGGAACAATCAGTTTATCTAGATAGTGTCTGAGATAGAATTGGAATCACTTGGTCAAGGCTATCCCATGGAAGTAGAAATAGTATAAATCAAGAGCCAACTATTACATTTTGGGAGTGAGCATTTACACTTTGGATATTAACAAAGGCTACAAATCAGGGCTCATTTGTTATTTTTTTTGATTGTCTAGACTTAAGAAAATAATAAAGAAAGTGTTAATAATGCAGATTAAACTGAAAAATGTATCAAATATATATATATATATATCCCCCCCCTCGATAGCTGTATTAAACATTTACCAGCACAAGACTTGGTATGGCATAGTTCCAGATCGCTTTTCCAGAATGTCTGGACCAATTCATTATGCCCTGGACAATGTCTCTTTTCCAAAGGTCCTCAACATTTGTTATTTTCCCTTTTGGTCAACTTTGCCAACATAATGAGTGGGAGGTAGAAATTTAAGATTGCTTTAATTGGCATTTTTCTTATTGTCAATGATTGGCTCATCTAAGAAATAATGCTAATAGCTTCAATTTCTTCCTTTGAAAACTGTTCATATCTTTTCACCATTTCTCTTTATGACTTAAAAAAAAAGAAACTCAAATATATTGTGGCTATGAGACCTTTATCAGAGAAATCTGATGAAAGAATTTTTTCTGTTACTTCTCTTCTGATTACAAGTATCGTAGTTTTGTTTGTGAGGTATCAAAATCTCTTTTTTTTGTAATACAGATTAATCCTTTTGTATCCTGTAATCCTTCCTATCTTTTGTTTGTTTATAGACTCTTCTTCAAATTGTGAAAGTTATTTCTTTGCTGCTCTAATCTGTTTATGATGTAATCTTTTATAATTAAGGCATCCATTTGGAGCTTATCTTGTATGGTATGAAATCTTAGTCTAAATATAATTTCTTCCAGATAGTTTTTTAGTTTCCCTAGAAAGTTTGGTCAAATAAAGAGTTCTCAAAAGTCATTTCAATAAGTTTATTTACCTTTATATGTAAATATCTAATCTATTTAATCTTTAACGAATATCAAATAATTTTGATGATTATTGCTTTTTATCATAGTTAGAGATCCAGCACAGCTAAATCCTTTCCTTCCCCATTTTTCCTTTGTTTTAATTTGAGATTTTTTTTTATCTTTAGTTCTTTCAGATTTTTTTCATTGCTAATTTTTCTAGCTCTCCACAATACTCCTCTCATAGTGTGCTCAATATAACAATAAGTCAATTAATTTAGGTAGGGTTGTTAGTTTCATTACATTGTCATGGCCTAACCTTAAGCGACTCATTATTTGTCTATATTTCTAAAAGTAGTTTTTGGTTGTATTCATATAATTCTTTATTTTTATTTTCATAAAATGATTTTATTTTTGTCTTTGTGTGTGTATGTGTGTATGTGTGTATGTCAGAATGAAGGTAAGTGTGTCATTTATTTCAATTCCTTCTCCAAGGAACATCCTTGACCAAATGATTCAAATTTTATTTTAGACATTAATCACATAGATCATTTTACCACTTGGACCTCAGTTTCTTTCTTTGTAAAATGAAAGGATTGGACATGATGATGTCAATCCCTACATAGATCAAACTCTTTTTTTCTCCAATATACATTCCCTGCTTACTATGAACAAATTCTTTTCAAATGCTTCTGATGATTATTTGCAAAACAGACCAACCCTATGATTTCGAAAGCCCTCCCAGTGTACATAAGCTCTAATGGACTATAGCAAGCAGAAACTAAGGGTAGTTGAAGAAGAAAGATTCCAGTGATTCCTTTTCACTTTCAGGATGAAATACAGGCTCCCTACTTTGTCATAAAGGCCCTTCACAATCTAGCTCTGACTGATTTTACTTCCTTCATCTCCTCATGCATTCTACACTCCAATTAATTTTTTAAATAATAGTTTTTATTTTCAAAACACATGCAAAAATAGTTTTTAGTATTCATCCTTGCAAAACCTTGTGTTCCAAATTTTTCTCCCTCCTCTCTTCCTACCCCCTTCCCTAGACAGCAAGTAATCCAATATATGTTAAATGTGTGCAATTCTTTTTGTATACTCCAATTAAGCTGAATAACTTGGTGTTTCCCATCTGGAACAATCCACTTCCCACCTCTGTGACTTTGCCCATGCTGTGCTCCATGTCATTTCACATATTTCATGAGAGATGGAGAGGAGTATTTGCATGCAGTAGGTTCAAGTCTGCTTGTGACACATCTCAGGTATCTCTGGGAAAATCGTTTAATCTTTGAACTGTCCTCAAGTAATTCTTTAAGACTAAGCTGTTCGAGTGTATAAATACTTGTATAAATTGTATAAATATGGTATGCCTATATTGGATTTACATATATTTTTACCATGTTTAACATATGAGATTACTTGCCATCTAGGGGAGAGAATGAGGACAAGGCGGGGGCGGCGGGAATTGGAACACAAGGTTTTACATGAGTCATTGTTGAAAAATTATCCGTGCATATGTTTTGAAAATAAAAAGCTTCCATTAAAAACAAACAAACAAACAAACAACTAAGCTGTTAATAGAGAATGCTGATCTTCAGGACCAGAGTTTTTGGGAACTCCCTACACTGATAAAAATCACAAGTCTAGTTAAATATATATATATAAATAAACTGTGTGTATGTATATATAGTCAATTCTAGTAACAACAATCAAAGAGTCACAGAGGTTTTGCAAACATTGTTAACTCCAAAAATACTATAGAGATCACAAAGGTTAAAAGCAAACAAAACCTTTCTTTATTCCACT
Source organism: Sarcophilus harrisii (assembly GCF_902635505.1). Taxonomy (NCBI): domain Eukaryota; kingdom Metazoa; phylum Chordata; class Mammalia; order Dasyuromorphia; family Dasyuridae; genus Sarcophilus; species Sarcophilus harrisii. The sequence goes on along the minus strand of NC_045428.1, from coordinate 39,228,448 downwards.
GGAGTAGAGAAATTAGACAGGTGTCAGGGCCTTCTCTAGTAGGAGATCCAAGCAATGGGGCTAAAACTTGATTTATATATCTGTGCCTAGATAATCAAACAGTATAGTATGGCAAGGCAGAACAGCAATAGTGAGGCAAGATTGTCTAGTGACGAAAAGTTCATTCAGAGCAGGGCTTCACGTCTGCACCTCTTGGTGCTTGTCTGAGCTCAGGGACCATCAGTTGTGTGATTTAGTTGCAGCAAAGTTCAACCTGAACTCAAAGGATAGTTGTTATACCAAATTGGGGACACAGCTTGCTTGCTGGACCATAGATCTAGAAAACAGGGTGTCTCCTAATAGTAAAAAGAGAGGGGTGGTCTTGGATCCTATGTAGATAGACACTTACACTAAACATATACATAGATGTACATATGTATGTATGTAAAAACTCTTTTTAGCAGTAAGATCACAAGTCTAGTAAGATAAATATATATATACACATATAACATTTACATATATAAAATATATTTATGTATTATACATATATTACATACATGCATGTGAGTATGTGTTATTTTCTTCTCTATGGTCACCTTTTTTTCCTCCCAATAGAATGGGATTTCATTTTTGTCTTTGTATTCTCAACATCTTGTACATAGTATTCTGGGACACAATAAATGCTTAATAAATGTTTCCTTGAAATATTATTGTTCTGTAAGAAATGACCAGCAGGATGATTTCAGAAAAGCCTGGAGAGACTGACAGGAACTGATGCTGAGTGAAATGAGCAGAACCAGGAGATCATCATATACTTCAACAACAATATTATATGATGACCAGTTCTGATGGCCGTGGCTCTCCTCAACAATGAGATGAACCAAATCGGTTTCATTTGTTCAATAATGAATAGAACCAGCTACACCTGGTGAAAGAACTCTGGGAAATGAGTGTGAGCCACTACATAGAATTCCCGATCCCTCTATTTTTGTCCACCTGCATTTTTGATTTCCTTCACAGGCTAATTGTACATATTTCAAAATCTGATTCTTCTTGTGCAGCAAAATAACTGTATGGACATGTATACATATATTGTGTTTAATATATACTTTAACATATTTAACATGTATTGGCCAACTTGCCATCTGGGGGAGGGGGTGGGAGGAAGGAGGGGAAAAATTGAAACAAAAGGTCTTGCAACTGTCAATGCTGAAAAATTACCCATGCATATATCTTGTAAATAAAAAGCTATAATAAAAAAAAAAAAGTTCCTCGAACCCTGAAACAATGCCTTTACTTTTCTTTGTATTTCCAGTGCTGTAGCAGAATGAACTTCAATGTTTACTCTGTGCCAAGTTCTGTACCTGGCAGATAGGAAATACGTTAAAAGTTCTTTTTGACAGATTTGATTGGAAAGACCTTGGGAGTCACCTGGATTGAACATTGAGAGCTTGAGTTCCAATTCACTCACTAAGTCTGTGTCCTTAGTCAAGTGTGAGTGACTGAAATATAGTTTGTCCTTTCACAAAATAAAATTAAATCTGATTTCCCAGGTGCCTTCTGGCCCAGGCACCCCAGGTGCCAGCTGAACACTATGATATAATTCTCAAATCCTAAGAGCAAATTGCCTCCTGGACATGATCCTCTCCCAGCTCCTTAGTAATCCCTCCTTTTCCCAATCTGAGTTGATGTTGTACCTGGCCTAGATAAGCCTTCGTATCTAATCTTTGGGATGTGACCTCACATCCAAGGAATGTGACCCAGAATCTCTAGGTTTGTCTTGTCCTTCCACCTTTCTGCACCTGGGGTGACTGTTTCAGGGCCTTTGGGTGGAGCTCCCCAAATGGTGGAATCTCAAGAACTTTTCTGGGAGGGATTGGCAGCACTAATCTAACACCAGTGTTTATGGATTGTCTGACTGCCTGCCATCCGAGGAGGTCATGGGTGGATCCTCAGTCAACAAGTGAGTGAATAAGGGAAGTTCATGAGATGATAGACTTAGTGCTGGAATGATCTTAGAGCTCATCTAAATTAAGAATTAGATTTTAAAAAATTAGATTTTAGCTTTAAATTTATGATCGTTTCCAACCTTATCATGCTATAGATCAGAAAGTGGAGTGCCAATGATATATCTGAGCTCATAAATGATTGAGTTAGGATCTGAATTCGGGTCATCTTACTCCAAATTCAGCTCTCTTTCCACTGTACCGGGTGGACTGCCACTATATAGAAAAGCCATGTAAGGAAGAATAAAATGGGGGTTATACAAAAAAGTAAAAAATATCTCTTCCCTTCAGAGAGTTTACATTCTAGTGAGAGAAGACTATGTTTAAACAGGCAAGAAACTTCAAGATAATTTGAGAAAAGAGAGTAATCAGGAAAAGCTTCCTAAAGAAAAGTAACTCCTGAACATGGTCATGAAGACTTAATCTTCAAAGAGGCAGAAGAGGGAAAGCACTACTATCCTAGGAGAGAATGACTCTGTAAGAGAGAGGCTCCTAGGAGAGCATTGGGACTGAAATTCAGAATCCCTGAAAGGGGTTAATGAGAAATAAGCCAAGAAAGGGAAGTTGAAGCCATGGAGGGTTTTTTGGTTTTTTATGTTAAATACAATATATGCATATATATTTTTACAATTATCTTGCTACATAAGAAAAATCAGATTACAACAGCATGATTTCAGAGAGATCTGGAGAGACTTATAGGACCTGATGCTGAGTGAAATGAGCAGACCAGGAGATCATTGTAGATGGCAACAAGATTATACAATGATCAATTCTGGTGGACATGGCTTTCTTCAACAATGAGATGATCTAGGCCAGTTCCAATGATCTTGTGATGAGGAGAGCCATCTGCACCCACAGAGAGGACTGTGGGGACTGAGTGTGGATCACAACAAAGCATTCTCACTCTTTTTGTGGTTATTTGCTTTTATTTTATTTTCTTTCTCATTTTTTTTCTGGTTTGATTTGATTTTTCTTGTGCTTCAAGATAATTGTATAAATATGTATGCTTATATTGGATTTAACATATATTTTTACCTTGTTTAATGTTGGATTACTTGACATCTAGGGAAGGGGGTGGGAGGAAGGGAGGGAAATTGGGACGCAAAACTTTGTGTTGTTGAAAACCTTGTTTTTGAAAAGAGCCACATTCATCAGAATTGATCATCATATAATCTTGTTACCGTGTACAACAATCTCCTGGTTCGGCTCATCTCACTCAGCATCAGTTCTTGTAAGTCTCCATGGAGGGTTTTAAATGCCATGTTCAAGAGTTGTCATTATCTCATATACCTCCTGCCACAGGAAGTTTTTCTGAATCCACTTCATAATGGATATTCTCTCAATCTCTTGAAACTCATACTATGTATCTGTCTTTATTACTTCTGAATTTGTCATCTCCTGCCATGGAATATATGTTCCCTGAGACCCAGTGTCATTTTTGTCTCTACCCCCCAATTCTCTAGAACCTGGTACGTGGTAAATAAGATTTAAAAAGGTTTTATTAATAAGGCTTTTTAAATAAGGAAGAGGTATGACATGCTCAAACTTTTGTTTTCAGAAGATTATTAGGTATAAAATGAATTAGAGAGAGGATAGTAGAAGAAAGACCAATTAGGAAGTAAGAACTCATAAGCTAATAATAGTAATAGAAATACTACCACTACTAATGATAATAATTCTGATGATGAAAATAATAATAATGATAATAATAACATATGTAAATATACAAGTTTAAGGCTTGCAAAAGTGCTTTATGTTGTTATTGTTGTTCAGTCTTGTCTGATTCTTGGTGACTCCTCATTTTGGGTTTTCTTGGCAAAGATAATAGAGTGGTTTGCCATTTTCTTTTCTGGCCCGTTTTACAGAGGAGGAAACTGAGGCAAACAGTTAAATGATTTGCCCAGTGTCACACAGCTAGTAAATTTCTAAGGCCAGATTTAAACTCAGAAAAATGAGTCTTCCTTCCTTCCAGGCTCAGTATTTTGTCCACTGCCCCAATATATGCATATCTTTATGACTCCAAGTTCAGACCTCTGTTCACTGCAATGCCGTCATTTTGGGGTTTTGGAGAGAAGGATCCAAGATTTAGATGCAAGAGATTTTGTGGAGGGAAAGAAATAAAAAATAAGAAAGCATTTATTAAACACTTATTATGTGCTATCTACTATGAATAAAAGGGAACTGCAAAAAATAGTTCTTTACCCTCAAGAAGCTCATATTATACCAATCTTATTGTAAGAAATGAGAAAGGAGAGGATTTTGAGAAACTTGAGAAGACTTACATTAACTGATGAAGAAGTGAACAGAACCAGGAGAATAATGTATACAATAAAAACAGCATTATAAAGACAAACAACTTCGAAAGATTTAGAAACTCTGATCAACACAAGGACCAACCCTATCACTCTAGAGGATTCAGCATGAAATATATTGCCCACCTTCAGATAGAGCAGTGATAAATACAAGAATACGTTTTGAGGCTTTGAAGGAACATTTGAAGGAATAAGTGGGCACTTGTTTTGCTTGATTATAAATATTTGTGTAATCTTTATCACTTTCTCATTGGGGATTTGGGAAAAAGAAAATGTGAACCTAAAAATAAAATTGAATCTTTAAAAAATCATTTACACTCTAATGAGAGTTAGTGGCCAGCTAGAGGTAATTTAATTTGCTATGAATATGGAGGTAAAAATCAGACTTGAAAACTGATGGGAAATGAGAGAAAAGGAAGTTAAGTTTGCATTGTGAACCTGGGTGGAAGGATGATGATTTTATAGCATTTGGGGTGTATGAGGTCATCTCCCAAAGACTAGATAACAAAGCTTATTATATGAATATATACATATATGTGTGCAGATCTTTATTTGGCCTGGTTCTGATATTTAATACCTAGGTGGAACAGAGCACCAGACCTGAAGTCAGGAGGACTTGACCTCAAATCCAGCCTGAGATACACTAGCAACAAACTTAACCCTATTTTTGGCTCAGTTCTGTAAAATGAGCTGGAGAAGGAAACAGCAAATCACTCCAGCATCTTTGCCAAGAAAACCCCAAATGGGGTAACAGAGATTCAGATATGACTCAACCACCACCATCACCACCCCAAGAATGGTCTCAAGCTGGGTCTCTAACTTCTCTGCACCTCACTTTCCTTACCTTTAAATTAAGGGGATTGGCCTAGATCAGCTTGAATGTCTCTCCCCAGCTCTGAACTTCATAATCCCTATTACCCTGAAGCCCTTCTTTTTGGAGAAGCTCTGTTTCAATTTGTTAAATGAGAGGGGTTGACCTTGTTAGCCTCCAAGTTTCTCTTCCAACTCTAAATCTGTGACCCTAAGATCTCCAGCCTCTCACTAAGCTGGAAAGTATTCCGGAACAAGGACTGATGGTGACTCAGACTCTGAATTAAAACTTTTCCAGGCCTTTGAAGTTGACCTTAAAAACAGCGCTGTTAAACTGCTGATCAGACTAGCTTTTGGAGGAAAAAAACAAGCCCTGACATTGATCAAGGGTGAATTTTTAGAACTGGAAAGGATTTTCAAGATGATCCAATCCAATGGCCTCCTTTTAGAGAAGTCAGGAAAGTAGGCCTTTGTAAGGTCAAGGCCAAGGTTGCCTAGCTATCTAGTGGCAGGCCTGGGCTTGGAGCCCAGGTTGACTACCTCCCAGGACGACACTCTTCCCATCCCGGTAGCACCTACTGAGTTTCTGGCCCCATGATGAAAGCCTGGGAAACTCTTTCCTTCCCACTTGGATTCTCTTGCACAAATGAGTTTATCCTGACAACACATTTGAGTTGTTTCTAGTAATGTTCCAATGGGCTCCTGTTTACGATGGCATCCAAACCTCTCCTTCCCCCAGAGATTTGAGGGGATTTGCTTCAGAAGCTTTAATAAATAAACTTGTCATTTTTCACCTGCTAAACTTCAGTTAGAAATCACATCTGGATGAGATCTCATCATGGAGAGTTGCACCCAGTTTCTGCCATTTGCATATCTGAACATTATTTTGTCAAATATGTTGGGCTTCTCACTCTGATCCCAAGCCTGCCTTTGATGCCCATTTCTTGTGTGCTTCCATCATCATCCAAACAGCTCCCCCTCCTCCAACTCAGCCGCTGAGACCCTTCATCTAGCCCGGGTTCGTTCTCAGCCCCAGCCCTGCCAGCTTCCTCAGTGCCATCTTTATTAAAGCCCCCAGCCACAGGACTTCGCACAGGCTGCCAAATAAATCACTGCTCTGTTCCCATCTCGCCTTCTCTGCCCTCAGCTTTCAATTAAATTTAGACTTCCCTTTTCAAGACACAACCTCCATGTGAGTGGTTCCAAATGACCTTGTTTCCCCCTTGCCCACCACCTGGGCAGGCCTCTTATACTCCAGCTCCTGGTTCAAAAACAGAGAAGCAGGAATTTGCTACAGGCTCTGGGGGCAAACTTGAAGTCTCAAGCTGTTTAAAAAATCTTTCAAGTGCTAGCCAAAAGGGAAAGTAGACTCTGCAGAGAAGAAGCTGGGGGCCTGCATCTCTGGCTACCTGGTTTTAGGAATTGAGAGAGACAGGAGAAAGGACTGGGGGTAGGGAGGAGGAATTGGTCTTTGGACTTCCCCACTTCTAATTTGTTTAATTCCAGCTTTTCTTGTGATATTCTTCACCATTAATTTGACACAAATGAACACTCTTTGCCGGATGAGGAAGTCACCCAAATCAGATTTGAACATCAAAACCCACCTTTATTCTTCATCTCAGGGTTCGGCCTCTTTCTTATCAAAGAATACAGAAAAGTAAGGACCCTGTAGGTGTTGTTTGGAATTTGGGCAGACAGCCTGCCAGCTTCCTCCCTTTCCTCTCTCTCTCTGTCTCTGTCCTACCCAGACTTTTTATAAACCAAAATCATAGATAACAGTATATCCAGAATTAGAAGAGACTTCAGAGGTCATCTAGTTGATTCCCTTCATTTCACAGATGAAGAAACTGGGGTCCACACAAGTCTTGGGGGAGGGGGGACCAAGAGCTACAGTTGCTCAGAAATCTGGCCTTAAAGTATCTGTAGCCACCATCACTTGCGCTATCAGCATAGCCTCCTAATTGGTCTCCTATCTCTCTTTGCTCCAACCCATCCTCTGCATAGCTTCCACATACTTTGTTGTCGTTCCAGAATCCTCCCAAATAGATACCCATAGAGCATAGATTTGGCCGGGTCAGTCCAATTCTCAAAATTTTTCAGTGGCTCCTTATTACCTTTGAGATGAACTTAATCTGGCATTAAACGCCCTCCACGTCTTGATTAGTACTTATTTCTCCAGTCTTTTTTTTTTTATGTTACTCTTTTTCACACTCTGCATTCTATTCAAATAGTTCCTTTAATTTAATTGTTGGTTTTGCCTTCTAGAAGTATATGGGTCTTTATAAATTAGGATTTAGAAATTAGGGGAGGACAGCTAGATGGCTCAGTGGATAGAGCACCAGCCCTGAAGTCAGGAGGACCTGAGTTCAAATTTGACCTCAAACACTTAATACGTCCTAGCTGTGTGACCCAGGGCAAGTCACTTAACCCCAATTGCCTCAACAACAAAAAAGAAAGAAAGAAAGAAAGAAAGAAAGAAAGAAAGAAAGAAAGAAAGAAAGAAAGAAAGAAAAGAAAAGAAAGAAATTAGGGGAGAAGTGACAGAGTGTGACTAAGTCTTCAGGAGGCTCAAGCAAGATAATCAATGGAAATAAAAATATTTATGGAAAGGGTAAACTTTAATCTAAGTCAATCATTATTGTATAAGCAAGATGACTAAGGGAATAACCCTAGAGTCAGGAACATGAGAGCTCAAAGCTTCCCTGTGACACTCACTGGCTGTGTCCTCTGTGATCATATTATCTAGTAGCTTCCCCACCAGCTTGTAGCCAGGGTGCAGAGTGAATTCTAAGCTGGGAACATTTCTGAGAATCTAGCCCTCTTTAGAATTAAGGGATAAAGATGTTAATGTGTATGTCTGCTAGATTTGGAATAGGCAGCTGGCATATTCTGTCTTCCTCCTCCTCCTCTCTTCCTCCTCCTCCTCCTTCTGTTTTTTTCCCTTCTTTTCTCTCTCTCTCTCTCCTTTTTCTTCTTTCTCCTCCCTGTCTCTCTCTCTTCTCTCCCTCCCTTCTTTCCTCTCTCTGTTCCTTTCACCATTCCCACGTTTTAAAGAACTCTCTTAAGACTAAAGTTTCAAACAGTTCACAAGACAACTTGTCCATTTCAGGTCTTCATACATCCACCAGGTATTTCTTTTAAAATGTCTACTATGGGTAGACTCTGTGCTTGGTATTGGAAAATACAAAATTGTCCCTAACAGAGAGGAGAGGAGTTCACATGTATCAACAGAAGTAACTTCACATTTATTACTAAGTGCCTACAAAGTGTCAAGCACTGGGCTACATGTGGGTGATTTTAAAAGAGCTCATCAATGAAACAAGAAACATCTGTTAGCACCTACTAAGGGGAGGGGAGAGAATGTGTGTAGAAATTGTGTAAAAAGGGATACTTGAACTGAGCTTCAAAAATCAAAGGAAACAGGATTTGAAGAAGGAAAGGGGAGAACATTTGGTGCATGAGCAAGTGAAATGACTTACATGTTACTATCTATCCACCCGCCCACCTTCCTATTAACAAGCATTTACCAAGTGCTTAGCCTATTCAAGGTCCAAGGGATACAAAATGACAAGAGTTCATCAAAGGCTGACCTTGAAACCCAAGTCTTCTGCCTCCAAGTCCAGTATTCTTTCCTTTGCTCCACATTACTCAGAGATGACCTAGATGGATTGACACATGATACACTTGACCTCCAATGTCACTTCTAGCTCTAAAATGGGACGACTTTGCTTTGGGAGATGGACCATTCCACTGCTGGCCAGCTCTAACTGTTGGGAGCTGCTGAGATTGAGCGCAGATCTGCTCCCTTGCCCCCAACATTTCCACTGAAAAGTCATCTCCCCCTCTTATGATATATAATTTCCTACAAGGCCCAGCTCAAACTCATTAGAATGTAAGCTCCTTGAGAGCAAGGGCCACTTTTTGCCTTTCTTTTCTCTCCCACACTTAACACAATACTTGGCACAGGCTGGCCTTCTACATTAAGCTTTTCTCCACATCTCAGCTCCTCCTTCCTTGACCCCAAGTTGCCTGGTATTTATTCTGATTATAGTTATCTATGTACATGTTGTCTCCTCTGATGGAATGGAAAGCTTCTTAAGGGAAGGGGTTATTTTACTTTGGTCTTGTTTCTGGTGTCCCGAACAAGAAAGGTGATTATGTTGGTTGATTGGTTTGATTGTTCCTGGATCCATGCAATCTGTTCCTTTGCATCCTGAGAAATAATGGACATTTCAATAGTTCTTTAAGGATTGCAAAATATTTTATATGCACTCATTTTAGCCAGTGAAGGAGATGTTAATATTACCCCCATTTTGCAGATACAGAAACTGAGGCTCTAACATAGTCTCCTCCTTCCCCTCACACCTTTCTTCTGAAATTACCTTTTATTTTCACAGCATGTATCTTATATGGACATGATTGTTTGCATGTTTTCTCTCTAATTGACATTAAAGTTTCTTGAGGTCCAAGACTATTTTTTGCATTTCTTTGTTTCATCAGTGCCCTAGCACAATGGCATATAGAAGCCTTAAGAAATGTTTGTTAACTGACCTAAATGACTCGACCATGGTTACATAGCTAAGAAGGATCAGAGGCAGGATTTGATACCAGGTTTTTTTGCCTCCGAAATTCTATGTGTGGGGAGAAAGAGAAGACACTACCATAAACTGTGTCACAAGTGGTAATAGCTAGTCAAGAAGAAATGTAGGAAAAGCCTTTGCATTTTGACTATTTCTTTTCATTTCTTCCTTCTAGAAAAGATTTCTCAAAAGGATCCTGATGGGGCTTTTTTATTTCTCTCCTATCCTTACTATCACTTGGGTAAGCAGATTCTATTGAGTTAGGGGTGCTGAACAGCTCCCAAATCTCTCTCCTACCAGGACCATAAAATATTTGAAGGAAAAGGATCTTAAACCAGACAGATTGTTCTCTTCTGTCCTTGTGATCTCTTCCCCAGTATCACCTCCATTATCTGAACAAAACTTAGATGAAAGGTAACGAAGAGCAGAATGGACCTTAGATGTGAATCTAATCCAACTTCTCTCTCTCTTTTTTTTTTTTTTTTTTTTTTTTATTTAATAGCCTTTTATTTACAGGATATATACATGGGTAACTTTACAGCATTGACAATTGCCAAACCTCTTGTTCCAACTTTTCACCTCTTACCCCCCCACCCCCTCCCCTAGATGGCAGGATGACCAGTAGATGTTAAATATATTAAAATATAAATTAGATACACAATAAGTATACATGACCAAAACGTTATTTTGCTGTACAAAAAGAATCAGACTCTGAAATATTGTACAATTAGCTTGTGAAGGAAATCAGAAATGCAGGTGGGCAAAAATATAGGAATTGGGAATTCAATGTAATGGCTTTTAGTCATCTCCCAGAGTTCTTTTTCTGGGCAGAGCTGGTTCAGTTCATTACTGCTCCATTAGAAATGATTTGGTTGATCTCGTTGCTGAGGATGGCCTGGTCCATCAGAACTGGTCATCATCTAGTATTGTTGTTGACGTATATAATGATCTCCTGGTCCTGCTCATTTCACTCAGCATCAGTTCGTGTAAGTCTCTCCAGGCCTTTCTGAAATCATCCTGTTGGTCATTTCTTACAGAACAGTAATATTCCATAATATTCATATACCACAATTTATTCAGCCATTCTCCAACTGACGGACATCCATTCAGTTTCCAGTTTTTAGCCACTACAAAAAGGGCTGCCACAAACATTCGTGCACATACAGGTCCCTTTCCCTTCTTTATGATCTCTTTGGGATATAATCCCAGTAGTAACACTGCTGGATCAAAGGGTATGCACAGTTTGATAACTTTTTGAGCATAGTTCCAACCTACTCTCCAAAACGGTTGTAATCCAACTTCTCTCATTTTGCACATGAGACATCTGAGTGATTTGTTCCAGATCACATGATTAAAAAAAGGTGGCATTTGCATACAGGTCCTCATTTTCCTTCCCAATTTTTGACTTTTTCAACTTTTTTTTTCCCCCTGCAATATCACTCTGAAACAGCCCATGATTCTCTTCTCCCATTGGTGAGTTCCTCCTGGAACTTCCATTTTGTGGAAGTGCCCAAGCTAGGCTAATCTTTATGACTCTCCAGTTTATGCTTCTGTCTTTTTTTTAGACTTCAACATCACACTCCCCAAATGGATGTACTTTTCTCCCTACCCCTACCCCTACCCAGCTGTCTTTTGCTCATTGCCTTCCCCCATTAGATTGTAAGCTCTTTGAGGAAAGGAACTGTCTTTTTCTAGCATTTGTACTCCCAGTGCTTAGCACAGTGTCTGACACTAGAAGGCACTTCATAAATGCTTGTTGTCCAGGATGATTTCAGAAAGGCCTGGAGAGACTTACATGAACTGATGCTGAGTGAAATGAGCAGGACCAGGAGATCATTATATACATCAACAACAAATACAATATGATGACCAGTTCTGATGGATGGACCTGGACATCCTCAGCAACGAGATCAACCAAATCATTTCCAATGGAGCAGTAATGAACTGAACCAGCTATGCCCAGAAAAAGAACTCTGGGAGATGACTAAAAACCATTACATTGAGTTCCCAATCCCTATATTTTTGCCCACCTGCATTTTTGATTTCCTTCACAAGCTAATTGTACAATATTTCAGAGTCTGATTCTTTTCGTACAGCAAAATAACGTTTTGGTCATGTATACTTATTGTGTATCTAATTTATATTTTAATATATTTAATATCTACTGATCATCCTGCCATCTAGGGGAGGGGGTGGGGGGGGGTAAGAGGTAAAAAATTGGAACAAGAGGTTTGGCAATTGTTAATGCTGTAAAGTTACCCATGCATATAACCTGTAAATAAAAGGCTATTAAAAAAATAATAAATGCTTGTTGTCCTCACAATATTACTCTGCCTCAGTATCTGATTTCAGTTGAGTGGTCTGATCAAATAACTTTCTCCAGTGTCATCTTGGTTGATCTTTACAGCCTCCCTGGAGGCAGGTATCTCCTACATTCTATAGATTAAAAAACTGGGATTAGGAAGAATTCAACTGACTTGCTTATGTTTACAAAACCAACAAGGGGCTCAGTTGAGATCATAGTCAGGGATTCTGAACCTTCTTTGCTCTTTCTACTATCCTTTGTGCTAATGATAACTAACAATGACACCGTGAAGACTTATAAAGTGCTTTACATATGTTGTTTTATTAAAATATTACTTAAAAAATAACACTAGACATGTTTAATTTATAGTGGATTGCTTGCTGTCTAGGGATGGGATTGAGGGGGAGGAAGGGAGAAAAATTTGGAGCACAAGGTTTTGCAAAGGTGAATGTTGAAAACGATCTTCGCACGTATATGGAAAAATAAAAACAAAGAGCTAAAACTAACAAATAATATAATTATTATAAATATTGATTATTAACAATAAAATAAATAAATAATGAAAATAAAAAGAATTCTGTTTAAAAAACAAAAAACACTAGGCTTGTAAGTGTTAAGAGAAGCTTCAGGCTATTTCAGGGTCTGACCTTCCATGTTAAGAAGGCACTTCTCAAATGATCCCTAATTTTCTTCAAAGTCAGTCAATAAGCATTTTTTTTGAAGCACCCACTATCATGAAGACTTGACTTGGAATCTGGTAATCTGTAATCAGACACTTACCAGTTGTGTGAACCTGAGCAAGTTACTTAATGCTCTTTGCCTCAGTTTCTTCATCTATAAAATAGAGAAAAGAAAAAAAAAGAGAAAAATGGAGAAAGACATGATAAATTACTATAGTATCTTTGCCAAGAAAATCACAGATAGGGTCACAAAGAGTCAGACATGACTACAAATAATTATATATACATATACACATACAAACATACAAAATAAATTGGGGGGAGGGAAAAAGTACTAGCATTGGGGGGATCAAGAAAGAATTCTCATAAAATCTCAGATTTTAGATTGGATTTGAAACAAACCAGGAGGCAGAGATGTGGAGGGAGATCATTCAATCTAAGGTATCACTTCCTCCTATATAAGGCTTCTTTTGGAGAAAAGCAAAGACTTCATTTGGAATTCTCTCTTATATATCAACTGTGAGACCTAGGAAAGTGATTTCAATTCACAACCTTAGTTTCCACATCTGTAAAATAGTAATAGTAATAATAATAATAGCACCTATCTCATCAGGTTGCAGTAAAGCACAAGTGACATAATTGTGAAAAGGACTTTGCAAATCTTAAATCAATATATAAATATAAGCTATTATTATTATTATAGTAATGTTCTTCCTCTAGGAATTACACCCAGATAACAATTGCTCACATTTACTTGACTTTAGTGACTTCTCCTCCACACAAACAACTGCCCAGTGAGGAAGAGTAGTTAAAAGATTATGTATGTGCCCCATTTCCAGAAGATGACATGTAGCTGTGAGATGCCTGAGGTCAGAACAGCTTGAGGTTGGGGGAGCGAGGACTCCCAGCCCTGCCTGTACTCATTTCCAGCACCTGTGAGGTCCAAAGGCCCGGGAGCTTGCAGAATCCCTACACTTATAGCTTAAAGGCCAACTTGTAGAAGATCCTAGCCTGAAGGACTGAAAGTTTCAGTGACTAGTTATTCATTTCAGTGGCCTCATTAACTTATTAAGCCCTAATTTAAATTCTGAGGATTCAAAGAAAAAGTGAAAATAATCCTCACTATATTAAAAAAAATGATTATCTATATTCAAAGAGAGAACTAAATTTGAATGCAGATTGAAGCAAATTATTTCCATTTTTGTTGTTGTTTTTTCTCATGCTTTTCTCTCTTTTGTTCTGATTCTTCTTTCACAACGTGACTAATGTGAAAATATGTTTAATATGATTGTACATGTATAATTTATATCAGATTTACTGCCATCTTGGGGAGGGATGAAGAGAGGAAGAAAATAGAAATCAAAATCTTATAAAAGCAAATATCAAAACTATTAATTTTTGAAATTAATTAAAGCAATTTAAAATAGATTTTTTATAGCTCTTTCATTTTTTAATGTCCCCTAACTTTCCCCTTGTAATCCATCTTCTTCTTTCCAGAGAGCCATTCTCATAAATGAATTCTTTTTTTTTAAGAGTGAAAAGAATTTTATATATTTACGCATATTCAACTATATGAAAATTGTGTTGCCAAAAATTCGGCATAACTGAATTTTTTAAAAGAAAAAGAGGAAGAGAATCAAAAATTCAGAAAATCAACGAATATTATATATATAAATTAACAAATTTACTTTTCCCCCTCCTTCCTTTCTCATCTCTCATCTGAGATGCCTTTGCCAAGCAGAGGGAGGGGAAATAGGTGCCTTCTCATATAAGCTTATTCTTGATCATTTTACTTTTTTTTTTCATTTTCTTTCTTTGTCCTTCTTTTGGGTTTGTTGATTTTGCTTTTTGGAGCACAAGATAGTTCAGGGAGGAAGGGCATCAGCCATTGCGGTGGGACTAGAGGAAAACTTCTTTTGGGCTGGGAAGACTTGAGTAGATAGTCTAGGAAATCTGGGATTCTAGGCAGAGGTGGAGGACTTCAGACATTCAATCAATCTCATCACTTAGTTGATAGTTATCTTTGCTAAACTGCATTTTTTTTTCCTTTTATTTTTCATATTTCAACCGAATTAAAAAAAATTTTTTTTCAGTTAGTCTGGGAAAGACCAAGACCTTGTCTCCTGGGTCTAGTTTTGTTTCAAGTTCTCTTTTCCTCCTCCCACTGATTTATTTATTTATTATAGCTTTTTTATTTACAAGATATATGCATGGGTAATTTTTCAGCACCGAATTCAAAATTTCAATATAATCTGAAAGATAGCTTTTTGGATGAGACAGAGACAGAGAATAGATTGGATAAAGAAACTGAAATCCAAAGTAAACATCAAAACAAATTTAAAATGAGGCTTGTTGATTGATCCCATTTACTAACTAATCAGTTAATCAATTCTATCAGTATCTATTAAACACCTTCTCGGTACCTAGCCCAGTACTAGGTGCTCAGAATACAGAGACAGAAATGGAGCAGCCATCAGGGCTTGGATGGAAATGAATTTTGCCAAAGTTGCGGACTCTTTTCTTGCGAATGATCCAACTCTGCTCAAGAACTGCAGCTCAGTGTTGGTGACCAAGCCTTTATCTCAGCCCCGAGTCTTTGAAGAAATCCTTCTGGATTGCTTTTCCTCAGTAATGAGGCTCAGTCCGGTCTGTTGATTGGAATATAGCCGGTCATCCCAGACTGGGAAGCCTAATTAGCCTGTGCAAAGTGGCTGTTTCCCTGGCTGCCTTCGGGTCTCAGCACCAATCTCACCTTCTGCAGGAGGCCTCCCCCTCCCTCCTCTTTCTCCAGCCCTCCAGATAACCTCTCAACTACTCCGTATGGATAGATCTTGTATGTACATATTATTTACATGTGGTCTCCCCATTAGAATGTGAATCCCCCTGCAGGGCAGGAACTTGTGTTTATGCCTTTTTTTTGGAGGCACATACATAGTAATTACTTAATAAATACTTGTTGTCTGAGTAACCATACCAGGACCAGATCTGGCCCGGCTAAAGTCTGTCTCGGGGTCCCCCTCCCCATCTGCCTTTTCAGGGCCCTTCTCTGCAGCTCTGACAACAAATTCTCCCCTATAACTATGGGAGAATTCTGCTAAAGCAGAATCTGTGCCTTCAAAGTGAGGAGGGTGGAGTGATGGAAGGGAGCCTGGGATTGATTTAAGCTGCTGGCCAGCAACTCCCTCTGCTTCTATAGTGACGTGGGTAAAGCCTTTCCCTGGTTCTGTTTGGGGTTATTGTTCTGGGGCAATCATCCATTGAAAATTCAGCCCTTCAGCTCATTATATATTCTTCATCGGAGGGGAGCAGGACTGTTTCCTGAAGCTCAGTTTGGGTGCTAATTACCTGCTCGAACACCTTGTAAATACCTCAGTGAACTTGTCAAGGGGGAGAAGGCACCTTTGGGGGACCTGGGAGTTCAGGGCATTTTCTTTTAAATTGCCCAGTCAGCTCCAGGCCGGTTCAGCCCCTTTCTTGCACTGTGTGTCCCGGTCTGTCTATCAGTCGGCTTCTCTGTGTTTTTCTCTTACTAGCTGGACTCCTCCCCAAACAGTCTCCCCCTCCCCCCCCCCCCCCCCCAAGCCAGGCCCAGCTCCCAGGACAGACTGAATTGCAAAGGGATGTTTACGAAAAGCAATTTCCTCATTTGCAAAAAGTTCCAGCCCAACCCTCTCCCTTCCTCCCTCCCACCCACCCCCCACCTGCTCTGTCCTGCTGCTTGCTCTTCCCAAGCCAAGAGGCCTAAAAACCCAGACTTGAGCCTTCTTTTGCAAATGCTCACCTGCTAGTTCATCAGGAAAGCATCCATAAGTCAGCAAATAAGGCTTCTAGACAGACTTGCATGTACACACACACACACACACACATGCTAAAGCATCCTTTTATTACTTACACTTCAAGATAAATATATAATTTTTATCAAAAACAAAATTTTTCAACCTCTAACATCTCTTGGGAATAGGACATCTATGAGAACATCCCTGTCCCTTTCCCCCCATCCTAATAAAAAATAAAAATAATGTTTATTCTTGGAGGGGAGCATGCCCAATTGATGAGTTCCAATTACCTTTACCCTCTTACATCTCAATACATTTCTTAAAACAAGCCTCAAGGATTATGTATAAATTCTGGTCTTCTCAAAGAAAAATAGCTAAATCACTCTGGGAGGTGGGAGGTGGAGGAGGGTGGATAGAAGAGAGACAAAGAGGAGGAGAAAGAAAGTTCACAGGCTCCCCAGTAAGGAACTCAACAAATGTGCATCGCTCAGCTCCCCTCAAGAATAAACATTATTTTTAATTTTTTTTGTTGGGGGGGGGAGAAGGGAAAGAGGGATGTTCTCATAGATGGCCTATTCCCAATGGATGTTAAGAGGTTGAAGAATTTTGTTTTTGATAAAAAGATTATATACTTATCTTAAAGTCTAGGAGTTAAGGGATGCTTCAGCATGTATTTATCTCTGTGTATGTGTATGTGTGTGTGAGAGAGAGAGAAACAGACAGACAGACAAAGTCTATATGGAAGCCTTATT
Organism: Sarcophilus harrisii; assembly: GCF_902635505.1. Classification (NCBI taxonomy): domain Eukaryota; kingdom Metazoa; phylum Chordata; class Mammalia; order Dasyuromorphia; family Dasyuridae; genus Sarcophilus; species Sarcophilus harrisii. Next base: position 39,211,248 of record NC_045428.1, on the reverse strand, counting down.
TGCTGACTTATGGCTGCTTTCCTACTGAACTAACAGGTGAGCATTTGCAAAAGATAACTCAAATCTTCGTTTATATAACCTGGACCCTTCCTGGTCTCACAACTCTATGACCAAGTGGTTCTGGATATAATGCAAAGAATCCTGACTCTGCCACTTACTGGATATTTGATCTTGGACAAATTAGTGAAATTTTAGATGGTTTTTCAATTCAATTCAAATTTCTAATCCAGTAAGGATTTCTATTCTCTATAACTCTTAGTCAATTATGTGACTGTAAAGATGTGGTCTATTCCAGAAAATCACCTGTGAAAACCTTCCCGTCCCCATTTTATTTTTTTCATCCAGAATATTCTTGATAGGTACCTGGACAATTCTAACTAAGGGCATATTGGAATCCTTAGTAGATATGAGACTTTTCTCTGTAAAATGAAAGATTTGGAGTGATCATCAGTAAAGGTCCATTAGTAGTGAATGGAACTTCCTTGTAAAGATCCAATTTCTTCTTCTTTTTTTAATTTTTAAAAGTTTTAATTTTCAAAACACATGCATAGTTTCAGCATTCATCCTTGCAAAATCTTGTATTCCATTTTTTTCTCCCTTCTTTCCCTCACCTCCCTCCCCTAGATGGCAAATAATCCAATATATGTTAAGCATATGCAATTCTTCTATACATATTTTCACAATTATGCAACACAAGAAATATCTGATTAAAAAAAAAAAACAAGAAGGGGAAAAAAAAGCAAGCAAGCAACAAAAAAGGTGAAAATAGCCCATTGGGGTCCAAAATCAGTCCCCATATTCCTCTTTCTGGATGCAGATGGTTCTTTCCCTCACAAGTCTGTTGGAATTGGCTTAAATCATCTCATTGTTGGAAAGCCAAGTCCATCACAATTGATCATCACATAATCTGTTGCTGTGTACAATGTTCTCTTGGTTCTGCTCATTTCACTCAGCATCAGTTCATGTCATTTCTGAAATCATCCTGCTAATGATCATTTCTGATAGAATATCAATATTCCATAACATTCATATACCATAACTTCTTATTCAGCCATTCCCCAACTGGTGGACATCCACATTTTTGTACATGTGGGACCTTTTCCCTTTTTTATAATCTCTTTGGGATACAGACCCAATAGAGACATTGCTGTAGATCCCAACTTATTAAACTATGGTTCATGATTCCACATAGAGTCTTATAACTGAATGTGGGGATTAAAAAATTATGATTTATCATCAATAAATGTTTAGTTTATATAGCTATTTTATAAACCTATATACCTGAGGTCATGTGAAAATTTCCGAATCATCCATGGAAGAAGGGTTAAGAAACGGTGTTCTGGATGATTTCTGGGGATTCTTTCCAGCAGCATTAAGAAAAGACTGGCTAATTGTAGAATTGAAGGATATAAGTCAAAAATGATTCAGGCTTCAAGCCTGGACCACCTGGAAAATGGAAGTGATGTTGACTAAACCTCAGAAATAGGAGATCTGGGGAAGAATACTGCAGAAAACAGGAATAAGATAGTCTTTATTGCCTAATATGGATGTATACCCTAGATGATGGATGCATTGCTTCTAACTCAACAGGCTCATTTGAAATGACCCCTCTCAGACAGCTGAGGAGTCCCCAGGACAAGATTTTTAGAATCTTATTTCCATTAAAAATAAATAAATAAATGTGAACATCTGTTAAATTGAGACCCTAGAAAAACCTTTATTGAGTTCCTGTTATATAAGCAAGATGCCATATTTGGAGAAAAATATAGAAAGAGGTAACTAAAAACAGAAGGCACTATGGGATGGCAGTAAATTTTGGAGTATGCTTCCTTTTTTTGAGAATGCTTTTGTATTTCCTAACTATGAGAGCTCAAGAAGCAGGGGGATAACTTTTTCTTGATTTAGGATACAAATATGATTAACTATTGTTTCTGCTCCATTAACCTTCATTTTCCTTACTTTTTATATTTCACCTCATTACTCTATTGGAAAGGCTGGATTAGGTAGCGAAGCTAGCCAAAGTTAGGAAGAGTTCAGAATTTGTCTTGTTCTCCCTTGTTTGACTCTTCAAGAAAGACTTAAGTCCTTTTTGCCCCCAGGCTCTAAATTCCAGTCGAGTAGATCTTCTACTTTGGTAGACTTAAGCAGGAGTTATCTATTCAAATGAAATGTCTCCCCCCCCCAAAAAAAAAAAAAGTCATGGATGGAAAAGGGGAGAGACTGGAATTTAGGAGAAAAAAAAATTAACCCTAAAATAGTCTTGACTAATGGAAAAGGACTGGACTAAAGTGGTTGTGGTGTGAGAGGAAAGAAGGGAAAAGACATGAAAGAGATTTGGAGGGACAAGGCAGACAAGATGAGGTCTTTGGTGGTATTCAAGGAATTACAAAGTGTGAAGAATACAGCTGTTCTGAAATTTCCAGCACTGGCCTCTGGAAGGATGGGTGTACCCTTGACAAAAAGAGTAAAGTTAGGAAGAATGGTGGATTTCTGGGCAAAAATAATGACTTTCCTTTTAGCCATGTTGAATTGAAAAAGATTATGAGACATCCAGGGGGAGATACCTATCAGAAATTTATCAGTGGAAATGTTGGAATGGAGTGAAATGAGAGATAATTTTGTAGGTGGGGGAGTTGGTTTGCATAGAGATAACTGAACCAGTGGGAACTGGTGAGGAGAGACAGAGATTGAACTGTGTTCTTCCATATTTTTTCCAGCTTAATGAGTCTTCCTGGCTCCCAATCACTTCTCTTGGGGAAAGAACAGGGAGAAGGATGTCTTCTTGAAGCATCACATTCCAGCCAACTCTGAAGTGAGCTTCATGAGTGTCTCCCAAGTCTCAGATGAGAGGAAGCATAATAGAATGAGAGCAAGAAGAAAAACTTGGGGTCAGTTAAATCAGGGTCATAGGACCATCAGGAAGTCATTCACTATCCCTGAAATTTAGTTTCTTCATTTGCAAACTGGGGATCATAAACCCTCCCCCCCAAAATCTCATAAACTTTAAAAAAGACCATTAGCCTCTGAAGAAGGTTGACCATCATTTTTTACTGACTATAGGTGCTGTTGTAGTTGATGATGATGATGGTGTCATTTTGATTGTTGATGATGATGATGATGTTGATGTTGATGTTGGTTGTGGTAATGGTGATGGTGTTTTATAGGCAATTAGGTGGCCTAGTGGATACTGGCCAGGAGTTAAGAAAACCTGAGTTTAAATCCAGCTTCATAATTACATCATGACCCTGGACAAATCACTTAATCTCTGCCTCATGTGTAAATTGGGGATAATAAGAATATCTTCTTTCTCAGAGGGGGTGCTGTGAGGACTAAATGAGATAATATCATAAACTCCTTAGCACAATGCATGGCATATAGCAAGTACTCTATAAATGTGAGCACTTATTAATATTACCCATTTCCTAAGCTTGTGGTGAGAATAAAATGAGATAATATTTTCAGAACACTTTGCAAACATTAAAAATGCTACATGAATTCAGCTATTATTTATTAAGAAGGCTTTATAATACAATGTAATCATTGCAGGAACAATTAGAGAAGTTCCTTATCAATAAAAATTCTTTTTCTATTTGGATTCTGAGGAGGGCATCTTCCCCAAAACTTACAAACACCTTAGATGAGGACACATGTCTCTTCATTCAGGCTTTGCTCCATTTTAATGCTCTTAGAGCAGTGCTTGGCACAAAGTGGAAACAATTCTTATGCTGATTGATGGACTGACTGAAGCAATCAATGAATTTATCGTAATCATATGCCTGAAAGATGCTTTGTTTGAGGAGAACTTTTAAGGCTCCATGTTGTTCTACCAAGTTAAATGGCTTTTTGAAGAAAACAAACAACTGATCCACCAAGGATTTCTATTCTCTATAACTCTCAGTCAATTGTATGACTATAAAGATGTGGTCTGTTCCAGAAAATCATCTGTGAAAATGTTCCTGTTCCCATTTTAGTTTTTTTTTTATCCAGGAAATCCTTGATAGGTACCTGGACAATTCTCTTTAAATGGTAGAGAAATAAGAAAGCTGACATATGGGCAAATAGGAAAGCTACTCTTCCTGTGTCTTTGACCAAAGAATGGTACAATGATCAGGGAAGGTCTTCCTCTTTGAATAAGTACCCAGCTTCTAGAAGGCAGGGGAAACAGACTACCAGGGACCTACCTTGTCAGTCACTGGGGTGACATATGCAGTCATATCACCCTCACATCCAGAATGACAGGTGACATGTAGAGAACCAAAAATCTTAGGTTCAGATTCTACCTCTGACATATATTGGTTCTGTGATTCCTGAACAATATACCTCATATCCCAGTTTATCAGGCAACTCTGTAAGACTATAGAGAAAGTATTCTATCTTGGTAGAGACAATTTTCTCATCAATATATTTTTCTATCATCTATAACATTCCTTATATCAATGAAATCACAGGTCCAATCCTTATCCCTTTTCCTAATACAACTCTTAATATTCTTCTTAGAAGCATCTCAAAAATTTACCCCAGAATATCTTTAAAATTTTGTTGCCTTAGAGCAATATTGTACGATGATCAATTCTGATAGGCCATGGCTCTCTTCAACAATGAGATGATTCAGACCATTTCCAATGGTCTTGTGATCAAAAAGTCATCTACACCCAGAGAAAGAGAGGGTTGTGGGAATTGAGTGGTTCGCAACATGGTATTCTCACTCTTTTTGTTGATGTTTGCTTGCATTTTATTTTCTTCATCATTTTCTTTTCTGGTTTGATTTGATTTTTCCTGTACAGAAAGATAATTGTATAAATATGTGTGCATATGTTGGATTTAACATATTTTTCTACTATGTTTAACATATATTGGACTGCTTGCCATCTAGGGAAGGGTGGTGGTGGTGGGGAACTGGAACACACAGTTTTGCAAGGGCTAATGTTGTAGAATTATCTATGGGTATGTTTTGAAAAATAAAAAGCTTTAATAAAAAATTTGTTGCCTTCTGTACATATTTCTTCTCTTGTAAGGATTTTTTTTTTTTTTTTTTGGAAACTTCGTCTTTTAAAGTCACTATTGTTCATTCAAAAAAAAAGTATTGAAACAGTATAATCCAAATGCATTAGCTGCACTGTTTTCACAGATGACAATGGATCACTATAGAAATACTAGCAGATTTGTTCAGTTAACTTCAATTTATTATTCTCCTTTCAATTCTATACCAGTGCTTTCCAGGTGATCTAGCTAAGTAAGGTCTAATTCCAAGCTTTCTGCCTAATTGACCTTCTCCTGCACACCATCCTCCACCCCCAAATTGATTTGCAATACAATAATAACAATCTTCTGTGATGCTCTATAATGTTTTGCAAATAAGGTTGCCTTGTAAATCCATATTAGCCCTGGATACTATTTGTTGGAAATGTTGTATTAAGAATCCTTGAAATAGGCAAAGGATGGTTAAGCCAGATTGATTCTTAGACATGGGACACAAGTTTACTCTTTCTCTCCCCCTCCCTTCCTTCTTTCTTCCCTCCCCTCCCTCTCTCTCTCTCTCTCCGTTCCTTCCTTCCCTCCTTTCTTTCTTCCTTCCCTCCTTTCTTCCTTCCTTCCCTCCCTCCTTCCTTCCCTCCTCTCTTTCTTTCACTTCCTTCCTTGGGGGTTTGGGGGAGGCAATGGAATTAAACGACTTGACCAGGGCACAGAGCTAAGTGTCTAGGAGCAGAATTTGAATTTGGATCCTCCTCATTCTAGGGTTAGGTGCTCTATTTATAGAGCCTGTCCTCTATAAATTCTTTCAATTAAAGCTTAGGAAGACTTGCCAGAACTTATGTTCAATTGGTCCTGCCTTTGGCATTCCATGGCTACCTCAATGGCAAGACGAAGTAACAAAGTAACTTTGGGAGAGATGCTTAATGAACTGGAGGAAGTGTACATAGTTCAGTTATCTGATTTTGTCTGACTTTTGAACTTGCCAAATAACAATTCTTAATCCTTAGAAGCTCTCCACCCTCCCAGGCAGTAGGAAGAGAGTGAACCCTATCTTTCTGGTTTTCTGGATATGGAAACTGAGGCATAATAAACATTCAAAACCTTTCTTGAGATTTTTGAGCCCATGAACAATAAGGAAGGTCAGTTGAAGGAAGAATTTCAGATTCTTTATTCTGCAAGTTCTAAAAATACTAGGCTTTTCTAAGAAGACCATTTAAAATGATTTCACTTTCTAAGAGGAAAATTATAGCATATCTTTTGAACAACAAAGACCAGGAGCAAAAATCACTTTTAGGTGTGTTTACTGGGCTTCTAAATCCATGTGCCATTGGGTGATAGAGATGTTGAGAGAAAAACCGAAGAACAATGTCTTCTGTGAAACAGGGAAATAGCTTTATAAACATATTGGAGAAAATATTAGAAACTTATTTTATTTAGAAATTATTTGAAATTTGAAAAATCAGCTTCTTAGGTATTCAAGCATCCACTAGTTCCTCATCAAATTTACACTCTCTATATGCTATGGTCTAATATTTGTTTAAATGGCACAGTCCACTAAAAGGAGATAATACATATTTACTGTCAGGGTTATGAGTTCCTTTTCTGTTGTATTGTTCTGTTGAAAAACACCAACGTAGCACAATTTATGGTTTGAATCAATGTCGCTGACAAATTGTGAAGCCTGAAAAGCAGCAGAGGCCAACTCAAAAGCCAGAAGAGCATGAGAAGGAAGTATTTGAGAGGAATCATGGACAATTCAAGCGGGTGGATCTGCAGGGAGCTCCAGAACTCAGAAGGACTCTGTTGGAAGCAATGGACCAAGGGTCTTGGTCATTCCATGTCAATCAGGCAAACAAACAAACAATCCCTCTCCCCCCCTCTCCAGCTGAGAGGGGAGGGAGCCGGTGGGCACATGACACATGCAGATGGTACTCTCTGAAAGGGGCTTTTGCTTGGGAAACACCTGCAGGAATTCCAAAACCAGTGGAATGTGTTCCAGTTGGCCACCGCCAATCTCCCAACTGCCCCACATTTGGATCCCCTACTTGGTAAAGGAAACCTAAAACACGCAACAACAAAAATTTAAAAATAAAAATCACGTGGCATTAAGTCAATATTCGATCTCAGTAACTGGGGGGTGGAGAGAGTGTATGTGTGGGGAAGAGACTGACAGAAAGAGACGCAGAGACAAACACACAGAAAGAGAAACAGACAGAGAGACAGGGAGGGAGGATGACAGAAGGAGAAGAGAGGGAGACAAAGAGTCCCTAAAGAGACAGACATAAAAAGAGATAGAGAAGAAATAGTATATATAAGGGAAGATGGAATTGAGAAGACACACAGAGAGAGGGAGAGGGAAAAAGAGAGAGACAAAGAGACAGAGAGACAGAGAGGGAGGGTGATAGAGAAAAGAGACAAAGAGAATCCGTAAAGATTCAGACACAAAGAGAGATAGAGAGAAGAGAAAAAATAGGATGTAGAAAGGAAGACCGAGATGGAAAGACACACACACACATAGAAAGGGAGAGAGAGAGACAGAGACAGAGAAAGAGGGAGGGATGGAGCAGACTAAAACTTTTACATCAGTTTAGGGCATGAAAATGAAAGTTTTATCAAAGAACTGACACTTTTAAAAAATTACACTAATGGTTTTAAGCAAATGAATAATTGACGTTTCTGTAAGCACTTTAAATTTTGCAAAATCCTTTTAATAATTATCTGACTTGAACACGCCCTGTGAGAAAGATGTTACAAATGTTGTCCTCATTTTTCAGATTAGGAAACTGAGGTTCAACAAGGAAAAATGATTTCCTTATATAATTTGCAGTTAGCAAATTTCCAAGGCAGGTTTTAAGTTAGGTTTTCCTTTTTTTTTTTTTTTTTTTTTTTTAATTTTTATTTAATAGCCTTTAATTTACAGGATATACATGGGTAACTTTACAGCATTAACAATTGCCAAACCTCTTGTTCCAATTTTTCACCTCTTACCCCCCCACCCCCTCCCCTAGATGGCAGGATGACCAGTAGATGTTAAATATATTAAAATATATTAAGTTAGGTTTTCCTGCCTCTCTCTCCAATACCGACATCAGGGCTCTATGGTCTATATATGTCTCGGTTACTACGCCTCCCCCCCAAAAAAACCCCACAAACCCATCCTCTCCCGGTTTCTACCCTTCCTTCTCCCGAACAGTGCTGTACAAATAAAACTTTAGCTCACCAATCACCGGAATTGAAACGGTTTCTCCTAACATTATGCCTTGGGGATCTTGTATCAATGAAACTGATATAGGGATTGTTTTGTATTTCCAGTGCCCAGTTCAGGGCCTGGCACGTAAGGTAGGGCATTAACAAATTCTGTTTGATTGAATAAATCTGTATACTTGTTGTCTTCCCCGAGTAGACTATAAACTCCAGGAAGGCAGGGATCCTTCCGCTTTTTGTCTCCGCCATACGAGTGCCGAAGCAGTTTGGGCCTAAAGCAAGTATTTTATAATATACATTTTCCAAATGAACCTGCCTCTCACTTGGAGGAGCGGTTGGCTCGCTCTCCATAAGTTAATCTATAAAGTTGTGATTTTTTTGCCCCTGCTACATCACAGAAAATAGTTTCCTGCCTTAAGTTAAAAAAGCAGCGACTTTGGGTTTCTTAGGCAAGAATCTTATTTCCTTGACGCAGCCTCCTCCCCCCAAATTCCCTGGGCTACTCGTTTGAATTTGTTGTGGCCTGAAAGGAGGATTTTAGCAAGAAGATTAAATTCATGATGGCTGGAAAATAGTCCCCCCAGGGGCCCTCCCTCGAGGAAAACAGCTCCCCAGGACTCCTCCCTGGAGGAAAACAGCCCCCCAGGACCTCTCCCTGGAGGAAAACAGCCCTCCAGGGCCCCTCCCTGGACTCTGGGAAGAGAGCGACTTGCCTTCTGTTCCCTGAGAATCAGTGTGGTTTTTTATTTTTTAAGTTAGCTAATTAGTAGGAATAAAAGTTCTAGTCCAGCATGCTCCAGTGCCAAGGGTTGCCGAAGTTGCTGCCCCCTTTCCCCTCTCTCTTGTTAGGACAGAGTCCCGGCAACTTTTCTTTGGGGGATGGGAAGTGGGCAGGAGAGAACAGGAGTTCAAAGGAGCAGGGTCTCGGGTCCCAGAGCCCCACTCTAAATATATCGAGGGCACCGCTGGGGGAGGAGGAAGGATGGCACCGAGCAGGGCTGCCCAGCAGCAAATTAGAAAGTTTTGGCTCCTAAGAATGGGTTGTGTTGTTTGTGCCTGGATTCTGCAGCTGCTTCTCACTGCTCCCTCTCTCTCTCTCTCTTTTTGATGGTTTATTACACACAAACTCCTAATGAATGGGAGCTGCTGTCTTACAGTACACCACACTTACAGGACTTATCTCTAGGCCTACCACAGATTTGACTGATCAACAGCAGGGCACCACCATCATAATTCTTCCTAGAAACAGGAGGATAAAAAGGGGTTTGTTGGAGGTTGGCTGGGGCTGCCCAGAATCCTGCCTGCGGGGCCTGCCGATGTCATCACTAGCCGCTCGGCTCTCTGGCCTAATAAGGTACAGAAACAATGATTGTTCACTTGTTGGAGAAGCGGCAAGGACCAGAGCGTGGAAAGTGCAGGAGCAGGGCACCCATCCAAGTGGGATTAAGGCCACAAATGCAACTTTATAAGGCTGTCTGGGTGGCAGGAGAAGTATCTGCAGTGGAAAATCCAGTTTAAACATAATTTATGACTTGTCATTCATAATTAGGGGCGCTTGTCATTGTGAGGGAAAGTGTTGCATTGTGTCCGGCAGATTTTGATAAGTATTTCTATAAGCTTCTTATATGTTATCATAGCTCAAGGGAAACAACCAAAAGATAGGAAAAATACAGAGGAAATAGCAGAGTGAGAACTAGGGACTTGGGACTAGCCAAGAAATATGGTACTGATGAAGAACTGGTGGGAGTCTTTCCTGCCTCCCAAGTCAGAGAGGTGGAACCCCCCCCCCCCCACCCCAATCCCACTTGGAACTGAAGCATTGATGAAACTCTTCCTATTTTTGCTGTCAAGTTCTCTCATGGGAAGGTTTTAAGAAGTTCAGAAAATTTTCCTCTACTTCTTAAAAAGCAGAATGGACTGAAGTCCATTTGACTGAAGAGGAACAGAAGACATCATCAGATAGCTAGAATTATACACCAGAAGGTTGTACTCCCTTTAAGATTCCTGTCCTATAAATATGAACCCCCAAATAGCCTTGAGAATACAGCTAATGGGGAACTAAATCATTATCACAAGGAGATGGTGTTCTCGATTACCAGGACATAGCATTGATTAAAAAACAAAACAATAACAACAGCAAAGAATGAGTTTTGTTTTTTTTTTTTTTTTTTTGTTAAATTTTAAAAATGCATTCATGTTTAACAATATTGGAGTATTTGCTGTCTAGGGGAGGGAAGTGGGGGGAAGAGAGGGACAATAATATGGTACACAATGTTTTGCAAGGGTGAATGTTGAAAACTCTTTTTGCATGTATTTTGAAAATAAAAAGCTATTATTAAAAAATGCATTAAAATGGAGAATGAGGGGCAGCTAGATGGATAGATCTAGCAGACAACTAGCAGACTAGATAGCAAACAGTACTGGCTCTGAAGTCAGGAGGATCTGGATTCAAATACTGCCTCAAATGCACTTCCTAGCTGTGTAAACCTGGACAAGTCACTTAACCCCAATTGCCTCAGGAAAAAAAAAATGGAGGATGAGGGTGTTTTCCCTTTAGTAAATGTCAAAATTGCACCCTCATAATCTCAGAATTAAACAGAATGAAAAGTTTCATAAAATGGAGCTCAAAAAGAAAAAAAAAAATAATGGAGGAATAAGGTGAGGCACATGGCATTTATCCTTATTCTCTCTGCTACTGGAACTGTCCTGAGGATATTTTCACTGAGTCTGCAGATGAACTTACAGTAGTTCAATACTTTTATTCAATGATGACAAGCAGTCATTTGATCCACCCTAGTAATCGTCTGTAGAGCATTAAGTATTAAATAACTGCAGGAAAATGATTTATTCTCAGACTACCTCTATAAATGTTGCATCAAAAAAAAAAGTGAGAAAAATAAAGTAGCAATAGGAATCGCTTTAAAAACTTTATTTTAAATGAAGAGACAAAGTGGTTTGCTAGAAGCTTATCCTTTAAGTCAGGAAGACCTGGCAAATCACTGAAATTAGTAAACAAACAGCATCAAGAGCCCTGTTAGCTTAGTGCCACCAATATTACTGTTATTTTATAGATAAAGAAACTGGAGCTGAGGAAATTTAAGTGATTTCTCTGGGGGCCACACAGCTAATAAATTCCTGAAGGAGAATTTGAATTCAGATCTTCCTGTGGTGAATTAGAAATTAAAAAAAAAAAAGTCATCAGAAAATGGTCTCCACTCTACTTGGATTCTGTTTATCTCTGGAATTACTGGGGGGTAGGGAGAGGGAGGAGGGAAAGGAGTTATTAAAAGGATATTAGCACAATGAACTTAAGCTTTGGGGAGTCTGCTACAGTAGTTCTATGTCCAAGAGAGGGAGGAGTGTGCTTGGCTGAGGCTCCACAACATTCTAAATGGAGGTTTTGTTCCAAGACCACAATGACCTAAATTCATCATGGCGGACTTTTATGGGGATCCATAGTTAAATTGTGTCTAATTATCTTAATATTATTTAACAGAGTTTGATCTGTTAACCAATGCCATTCCATGTGTAAAGGCTCAAAAAAAAATGTGGTTTTTCCTTTAAAATTTGGGTTTTCCCCAGCTTTTGCATAGATGACATATTTTGTACGCCTACTGAGTTGTATGTATAATTTTAAACAAAAAATATTGAAAATTATAGTATTATCTTTGTTTATCTCCCCCCAATAATAAAAATACCAAGTTATACATTTATTTCTCCTATACCTATAACATTTAAGATCCAACTAAGCCTATGTTTCTGAGATGTTCTGATTATTGTTGGCATTTTAAGAAATCACTCTATAAACTAATCTATATAATTATTCACCATTCCAGTCTTCTCCCTTTCCTTTCTACCCTGCAAAACTTTATACAGCATATGCTGCTCTTGCCTTCTGTTTACTGGGAGGAACAAATGACTCCATGCCTATCAGTTTTATCATCTGTAAAATGCTGATAACAATTCTTTCTCTGAGCAGAATCTCCCAGGGCTGCTCATATAATCAAATGAATGAGGGATATGAAAGTACTCTGAGCACCATACTGACAAGAGGTTTTAGGATTAGAGGTTTTGGGAGCTTGGAGATACCACAGAGATCATATAGTCTCACCTCTTCCCCTATTTGACAGAGGAGGGAATCGAAGCAGAGGAAAAGGGGTCCTTTGGAAATATTGATGAAATTGGAGAATGTGGGTTAGGAACTTAGATCTGCCTAGCTCAGGATAAATTACTCCCTTTCGGTGGAACTCGGTTTCCTTCTCAGCAAAATAAAGGGATTGAAGAAATAACATATGGAATTGGAACAATTAATTGAAAAGGATTTCTGTGAACTTTTCTGGCTCTAAATCTATGGTTCTGTGAACTGATGAGACATAGTCAAGGTTATTCTGGCAGTGGGTGGCAAAGTTGGAACCAGAGCACAGGTTAAATACTCTTCCCTCTACCTCATCTTATTCTCTCTCTTTCTCCTTCTCTTTCTCTATCCGTCAAATATTTATCCATCAATTATCTATCCATCCAAACTGTCATCTTTCTATCCATCTATGTATAATCTATTTACCATTTATGACTCTCTAAATCCATCATCTCTCTCCTTCTCTCCCCCCTTTCTCCTCTCTCCATCTCTCCATATATTGTCTCCCCCATAGAGGAGAGGAAAAGGGGATTTCAGTTTTGTTCCTCTCTCCCAAGTCCCTGGTACAATGTCTGGCTCTGAGCAGGTTCTCAATAAATGTCTGTTGATAGTTTGGTTGGTTTTTTGGGCCATTGTATTGAATCCCTTTAAGCTCTATATCCAGTGAAGGGGCAGAAGGGGAGGGAGGTCCCAATTTCTTTCCCACCCACAGGTTTTCATATTCCAGAAAGGTTATGACTCACTCTAATATATTTTGTAGTTTTCTTAGGGTCAGAGTTGTCCTTTTGGAGCTGCAAGAAAAGCCCAGCTGCAGGAATTATTAAAGGAATCCATTGTACTGTGAACTTAAGCCCCCTACAAGGCTAACACACTGACAAGCCAAAGGACCTTTGGCTGAAGAGACTCAAAGACTATAGAGGATGGAATCCAAATCACAATAATGACAACTCACACTTCTAAGAGCACTTTTAGATTTACAAACAGCTTAAGGATTATCACCCCCATTTTATAGAGGAGGAGATCGAGGCAGAAAGGACAAGTGACTTATCTGTGATCACCCAGATCACTGATCATATTTGAGCCCAAATCACATGTTCCTTTTGTGAATGAATTGGTTTAGATGGCTACTGAGAACTTATTCAATTCTCAGATTCTGTGATTTTATATCATGACTGGGACTCCAAATCCCAAAGGTCATATCACTTCTTTACTTGAAAAGCTTTGGTTCCTACTGTTCAAAACTTTTGCAATCAGTCTCCATCCTTTCTTTATAGAATAAATACATAATAATTGATCTTCACTATAACCTAGGGAAGAAGATGTTATAATTATCCCCATTTTGTAGATAAAGATAACTGAGGTAAACAGAGATTAAGTGCTTTGTCCAGGATCATACAACTAATAAGTATCTGGGTTCAAATTCAAACAGGATTTTTGGACTCCAAACACAGCATTATATTCACCTCACCACCTCACTGAGCTCCCGGTGTCGGTGAAATTGCAGGTCCAATCTCTATTCCCTACTCATAAAGCCCAGAATTTAATAACTACTTGTCATGATGAATTGCTACAAAATACACAGCAACAATAATTTGTTTTTAATACCATGTATTTGAAAAAATAAATTCCAAGGAATCTGATCATTGGATCATATAGATGCTACGTCAATAAAAATCTTCCAAAATATTCCTCTACATTTTTACATACATGACATGCAGCGATGAGACAAGACTCCTTTGGGGTTGCCAAAGAGGCCATTTGCCTTTCTGTCCATGGTAGGCTACAATGAAAACCAACCATCAGCATTAATTAATCCCAAAATTTGTCAACACGTGGAAAACAAAACAAATCATTGTCCAAATTCTTTTTCCATCGTTTGTCTGTACCTTTTAAATACTAGGGGATTATTCTGGTGAACTGAAAACCTGGTCAGGAAATGTATAAGTGGAAGTTAGAAAACATTACCAGCCAGACTCTTTTTTTTTTTTTTTAAACATCTTCCAATCACATAGTCTCCTTTTCCATTTCCTCTCATAGTTTTAATTTTTAGTTTTAATGACACCTGTTTTTATATCATAATCATTTCTGAAAATACCTTCCTAACCATCTACCTCTCATATTCTGCTCCAACAGAAATATTCTTAGGGACCATAATTTTCCTTGAAATTACTTGGAGTTCCATGCTCAAAAAGTTATCAAACTGTGCATACCCTTTGATCCAGCAGTGCTACTACTGGGATTATATCCCAAAGAGATTATAAAGAAGGGAAAGGGACCTGTATGTGCACGAATGTTTGTGGCAGCCCTTTTTGTAGTGGTTAGAAACTGGAAACTGAATGGATGTCCATCAGTTGGAGAATGGCTGAATAAATTGTGGTATATGAAAATTATGGAATATTACTGTTCTTTGAGACATGACGAAGGATGATTTCAGAAAGGCCTGGAGAGACTTACACGAACTGATGCTGAGTGAAATGAGCAGGACCAGGAGATCATTATATACTTCAACAACAATACTAGATGATGACCAGTTCTGATGGATCAGGCCATCCTCAGCAACGAGATCAACCAAATCATTTCTAATGGAGCAGTAATGAACTGAACTAGCTATACCCAGAAAAAGAACTCTGGGAGATGACTAAAAACCACTACATTGAATTCCCAGTCCCTATATTTATGCACACCTGCATCTTTGATTTCCTTTACAAGCTAATTGTACAATAATTCAGAGTCTGATTCTTTTTGTACAGCAAAATAATGTTGTGGTCATGTATACTTATTGTGTATCTAAGTTATATTTTAATATATTTAACATCTACTGGTCATCCTGCCATTTAGGGGAGGGGGTGGGGGGGTGGGGTAAGAGGTGAAAAATTGGAACAAGAGGTTTGGCAATTGTTAATGCTGTAAAGTTACCCATGTATATATATCCTGTAAATTAAAGGCTATTAAATAAAAAAAAAAAAAAAAAAAAGAAATTACTTGGAGTTCCTTATCCCATCTTTTTAGACCAGAGAATTTGAAGAGTAAAATGGGCATGGGTAAAGGGGACAAGAAAAGAGGAAAAACACAATAAAACTCTTGTTACTGAGAGTTTTTTAATTCACTTCCAAAATAAAGAGGCTGATTACTTACCCACAAACGCACTAAATCTAAATCATTCAGCAGCTCTATTAATGAAATGGACACCAGAAATAATTTAATTTAAAATGTTGGCCACCTCCTTGTCCAAGAGAACAGCCTACAATCCACTTTCCTGTTTCAATTTGGAAAATATTGGTACTCCCAAAGAGAAGTATGTCAAATTGGTAATTTCCAAAACTAGCTCCGAAAAATGCCTCTCCTCCTCCAATCAAAAAAGCTGATTTTCCCAGTCCAGAGGTTTCATGAAGTTCTGTTCCTAAGAGCCTTTGTGGGATTGATCTGTTTGCTGGAAGAATTAGGCAAACTCTTACACATTCATGTAAATGAGAAGTTCATTTTAATTGCACTCAAGTAGGGAAATATAAAGATAAAGATTCACCAAAGGAAGTCTACTTGGGGGAGGTACTCAAATTCCAGCTCCATATCTATGTCCTTATTCTTAAATAAAATCATCCAATCAGAAGTTAAAAAATTACAGAAGGGATACCTGTCAAGGCAGGTGAAACCCTAAAGTTTCATTTTTTGAAAGTGTTGTAAATGCATTTTATTTTCATATCTTAGTTCTGCAGGTTGTCTTCCTATAAAAAAGAAAAAAATGATATAACAGAGAAAGATTGTTTAGCAAAACCATCTGACATCAGGTCCATGTGTGACCATGTATAAAACATTCCACATCCAGGTCCTTTACCTCAGGTTCTCAAAGTGTGGTCTAGAGTATCCTAGAGGTGTCTGAAATCATTTCAGAGGATCTACAATTTCAAAATTAGTTTTCACTTCTAATACAGTATAGGAATATACTATAACAGATGCTCAATAATTTTTAATAATATAACAATACCATAAAAGTTTGAGAACCATTGCTTTACCTCAGTAAGGAAAGACGATCAAAATACCCAAACTTTTTATAAGGCTCAGTTTCTAAATGCTTCAGTTGACTTTCTTAATAGAAAGTTTCGATAAGGTTCTATTTTACTTTCCTAGAGGGTTGGGGAAGTTCTAGAAATTTTTTTTTTTTTTTTAATGAATCGAAGAATTTAAGAACAATAGTTCTAGATCTCCAGAATTTTCTTTTCATACCTGGAAAGTGGAAGAGTGGGAGGGATGGGGGAACAGTTCATCAGAGCAAAGCAAACTTTCCCAATTCCTTCTTCCAAATCTCTTAAGCCAGGCCATTTCAAGGGAACTCACAGAACTCTGCAACTGCAAGTCAACACCATACAAACAGTAGCCCTGGTCTTAGAAGACTCTGCCTTTCTTTCCCAATACAGAAACTGTTCATGGATTTCTGGATAGATTAGTTGCTTAGGGTCATCCCATATCTGATGTTGAAAAGCTAGATGTTGGGGAGCTAAGCTTGAGAAAGCCTGGCAGGGGAGTGTTCTGGAGGCCAAGACTTAGGCAATCCTAAATTTCTTTTTGTCACTTTTCTGCTGAGATGCACATTGGCAGGCTTAGCTCCCAAATAACATTTCCCAGAATGCTCTCTGCAAAGAAAAACATGAACTGGTCAAAGAAAGGAAGGGTAATGAATCTGGATGATTTTGCTTTTTGGAATCTGAACATTTTAGCAAAGATTTTTTGGAGGGACATTTAAAAGCTTCTCCCTTAATTGAAAAGTTGATAACTGTATAAATATGTATATATATATATTGGATTTAATATATATTTTAACATATTTAACATGTATTGGATTATCTAGGGGAGGAGGTGGGCGGGGAAGGGAAAATTTGGAATAAAGGTTTTGCAAGAGTCAATGTTAAAGTTACTCATGCATATGTTTTATAAATAGAAAGCTTTAATTTAAAAAAAAAAAAAAGGAAAAGAAAAGTTGTAGAGGAATAAGAGTCCAGACAATGCAAGCAAATCATGAATGTACATGGAACTGTGAGGGGATAGGACTATCCCTGTGATTTCACTGATATAAAGACTTCCAGTGAGTAAATCCTACCCATGCAGGCTGGTACCTACTCAGCAGCTTAAAACTTCTTAGAAAGTTGCCCCAAGTGAAGAAAAGCTGAGTTGTGTTCAGTAGAAATCCGTCCCAAATTTCTTCAGCTCTTAGATTGTTTTCTTTTTATACAAATAGTCTACCTCTTAAAATCATTGATATCACTGAGAAATAATAACAGTTAACCAGGAAATAACTTAAATGTTCCTCACAACAACCCAGGGAAGCTGATGCTATGGGTCTTAACCCCTTTTCACATATAAAGTCTCCAGAACACTCCTGAGTCTTAACTCTTCAGGAAGAAATGTCTATAAAAAGTTGTCCTATCCATATAGACCTCCTAGGAATCCCTGGAGGGGAGATAGTGAGACTGCCCCTTATTAATTCAGGTTAAAATCATTTATTCATCTGTTGAACATCACTATGTCCCCTGAGTTAAGCTGTTGTCACCCCTAATTTTCTCTGTAAGCAAAGTAAGGGATTTCAGCTCCTGTTATTTAAGAGCCAATTTATCCGGCCACAGAGATAAGTTTTAGAATTAGGATTTCATGTTCAGCAGAGCCAAGCAACACAACCTTCCCACCCAAAGAGTATGGGAGGGATGTGGAATAACTGCTCCTCCTTTCATGGAGACCAAGCCAGAAATCACAAGAGGAAAGAGCCCAGGGTCCAGCCAGCTCACTCCATTCCCCCATCCCCCAGCCAGACCCCTTTTGTTTCAGAGGGTGGGGAAAGCTGAATTTGGAGTCAGGAGACAGGCTTGAATACCAACTCAGCCACTAACTATCTGTGTGGCCAGGACTAAGGCATTTCAGGTCTATAGGTCTATTTCTTCCTGTGGAAAATGAAAGCAATGGACTAGAAGATAATTGCCAAGGGCTGGATTTGAATAAAGTGTCATCTGGTCAAATTCACAAGGTCCCCAGGTTTAACAAAATCTCCAGGATTTCCTTGGAAAAAGTATTCTCCAAGCCGTAGCGTTTCCATTCTATAATTAGTGAGAAAATAGAAAAACAAAACAACTTTATAGGGACATACTTCTTCCAGGAAGATCGGAAAGGAATCCTCCTCCAGGTCATCTTAATAAATATATATATTATTTGCCAACTGAACTTACTTGGAATAAACTGCTCCCAAGGAAATGAAGATCTTTTCCCCAAAGAATAATGTGGTGTGCCATCGCCTAGGAGATGTCCCATTCCAAAAGAAACAAGCTGACCCAATTTGAGGGTTTTTCACCCTCTTGCCTTATTTACCTCTGAACTGTCATTTCATATTCCTAAATCTGAAAAGTTGAGGGCGACAGGGAGTGAGGGGAAGGTTGGCCCTTGCCTCTGCCTCTCTCTATACAGATAGAACAGAAGCTCTTCAGCCCTCATATTTGTAACCAAATGTGGGCCTATCTATTTGTTTGACAAAACAGTAAGGTATTGGGACCTTGTAACTAGTCTAGCTTCATTCCAAAATGCTGTTTTGTTTTTTTTAAGTTCCTTATTTTTCCAGGTTGAAATAAGACTCCGGTTGGACACATTAATTTGGCCTGATTAGTAAAAGGCTGAGACAATTTTCTATTATAATAATCATCTTGCTTTTTTGTATTTTCAGAATACAGGGATTTTATCATCAACCCAAGCAGTCATATTCCATGTTTGTCCCAAAAGGCCTGCTGGGAACCAGAGGGACACCGGGGAGATTAGGGAGACTTTGTTCCAGTTATAACCCCCCACCCCCCAACAGTTTCAAGATAAAAATGATGAAAGGAAGGAGAGAAGGGTCCAGTACCCAATATGGACTTAATTCTTGACATCAGCAATTGATTTTAATTGAAAAAAAAAAACTTGAAAATTGCTGTTTAATATGCTTTTAATGAGCCCCCCCCCCAGCCCTCACACCTACATCCTGGCTCCCCCAAACTGTTAGCGCTGTCCCAATAACACTCAGTGGAAAGCTGTCATTCTTGGCTAAATCCTTGCTTAGGTTAGATGCTCTGCCTCCGTGAGACAGGGTCAGGAGGTCGCCATCGATTTTGGAGGCCACCTGGAGAGCCCAAGCCGTGAACTGACTCAAAAAATTTATATCAGAGCTGGAATGGCCCACCTCCCAGGGTTAGGGCTCGCCTGACACTCCAACCGAAGGCTGGGGCCTGCCAGGCTGAGCGCAGAAAGAGGCCAGAGTTGTTGACCCTGCTAGCTGACCTCTTCAAACTTCAGGAGGATTTTTCTGGCAGTTACCACGGTGACTGGATACTCCAAGCTTATCCTTCTTACTGAAAAGGAAAATTAAAAAAAAAAAAAATCCAGAAAAAAAAAGTTAAAATCCACCTTGCAGAGATGCAAGATAAAGAATGAAAGTGTTTGAGTCCTCAGCACTACTTCAGTAGGAACTGATAGACCGGGCTCTTGGACCACAAAAGCTGTTAATATTAAGCCTGCTCCCTTAACATCCACCCCTGCCCCCAAAGGTTTGCACTTGCATAGTCTCCCAACATTCAAAAGTTAGAATGGGGGGGTGGTGGTGGAGTGGGCTGAGCTTTCTGAGTTAGCATTTGACAGGGATGGTAAACACCACCCCCAATGGGCTCTTAAAATATGTAGCATTTACTCTGACTTCCTGGATCTATTTGAATGCTGTTATTATAGCTGATTTCTCCCCCCCCCTTTTTTTTTTTAAAGAAAAGCAAAAAATACAAATAAGAAAGAGAAAACAACTTGGAAATATTCATCAATTTAGCATGCTCAAATTTAAAAATAAAAATGAACAAAATGGTTATTTTGCACTAGTAAAAATGCCCCTGCTTTTCTTTGTTTGTTTTTCTCCTGTGGGAATAGTATTTGGTTTGCTTTGCCCAAATTCTTGTTAAACAGGAGAATTAAAAGGAAAAGAAAATGAAACTACATTAGCAGTAGTATAGGTGTGGGTATTAATTGTCAGTTCTGTCTCTCATGAAAGGTATTAGTGAAAATAATGTATATGATACATGATGATGCTCAGGAATCAAACAGGACCTGAGAGAGAAAAATACAATGTGCCCTTTATTTCTACCAAAATGGACATTAAAGGAGGGGACCTTTCTCTTCCCCATTTTCTGCCTGATGGAATCTTGTACAAAGTTCCCCAAATGATGTTCAAGCCCAAATGGCTAACCATTTTACGTGGTTTACTGAATCTCACTGAGAATTGTTATGGAGGACAGCCTGAAATTAGAATTTTAAAAGCTGCTCATCTGGGGACACCATGAAATCAGCTTTCTAATTGCTTGGAAATCTGGGCATCCTGAACTCCAGGTTTCTTTAATTATTACTGCATTCCCACAAGCTTTCAAAGAAGAAAAAATGGTTACTTTCCTGTGACTCTTCCCGGACAATTTTTTTTCTTCCACTTTTCAGAACCTTGATTTTCTGGAAGGCTGCAAAGGCTCCTCCATCATCACTAGATCTTGTAGGTCCTGTAGTCGGGGTGTGGGAAAGGAAAAAAAAAAAAAAAAAAGGCACATTTGCATTTGAAAAGACATTACTTCTATGACAAACTAGAGAGTCTTTAGTTCAAACATAATTTTTTCAACTCTCCCCGAAAGAAAAAAAAAAAAATATGACAGATAAAGATAGCGAAATGGACACTCAAAAACATATGTCTATTCTAATTTTTGATGCTTTTTGATAGGACTAATCATTATTCTTTACATTTACTTTAAGAATGCAATAGCAATTCTTTAAAAAATGCATGTGTATGCATGTGCATAGTTTAGGGTAAGTACTCCACTCCCATAACGGAAGAGATAAAAGTCAGTTTGGTTAATTAATATTAATTTCTTTAAAAATCCATCATGGGAATAATTTCTCCCCGGATTTGTGCTTTTGGGACAATCAGTGAAAAAGGCTAAACTTAAATAAGCTGTAGAGAAAAATGAACAGAATCGGGAGAATAATATACACCATAACAAAGACAACTTCAAAAGACAGTTAATTTCAGAATTGTAGTAATGATTGAGAAATAATAGAACACACTTTCCTCTGCCTGGTTGAGAAGTGGAGGACTACAGATTCAGAATGTTGGCTGCATACCCTGGTGGTTACTGTTGCTAAAATGTCTTTCTTGTCACAAGAGAATTCAACATGTTTGTAGGGGTGGAAAAAATAGGTATGGGAGACAAGGAAGATCATATCCAGAAAGACCAATGAGGAACAAACAAAAGGTATCAAAACAAAATCTAGCTCAGAGTAGTTGTGTGCAGCTATTCTGTGTGTTCTAGTAGTCTCTACAAAAACATCTGTCTTTCAGTCTGATAAGAGGGTCCATGATATGTTACAGTGGGCAGCCAGGTTGGTGACTCATCCCGACTAAGATGACAGCTCATTCTCCAGTGATGATCACTGACTGTCCTCCTTAGTCTAACTGGGAAGGTCTGGCAGGCTTCCTGAAAGACCCCAAGGCTGGCAGAGCCAGGGGGTGACTATGGAGCAGGAAATGAGGTCCTGGGGGAGATGGTGGGGGGAGAGATGATGGAGTACTTAGAATGAGGCAAACCAGACCTGAGACTCCTGAGCTGCAAGCCTCCTATTGAGTGAGACTTTATTTCTGAGATGAATCTGGACAAGAAACGCCCCTTGCTAAGCAATGGTTTATTTGTGTGCAGAGGAACCATGGACATCCCTTCAAAGATGCTCCCTCTCTTAGCATGTCACCAATCAGACTGTCTTCCCCAAGCATCAGTGAAATTTCCAATGATTTGTATAATTCTCCACTAAATTAAATACCAAGCCTGATATTGAATATCACAGCTCCCAGACCTGTGTCCAGTTCTCTACAGTCAATTAAAACAAAACAAAACACAGAATAGACTGATAAACAGAACCTTACAGATTATATAGTCTACCTTTCTACCCTGCAGATGAGGAGTTTTGGAAGTCCCATAGCTGTAACTGATTCCCTCCTCCTATGCCCCAGTAGCTTCCCATTGAAATGATGTAATAAGGACTGAAAGTAGATAGTCGAGTTTCTCTAAAGTCGGGGGATCCTTTTCCCTTAAAACCTGACTATCTGGAGAATTCATTTCCCCAGAAAGCAGAAGCTTCAGGAAGTCAGCATACATGCAGGTCAGGATGCCAGGTAACACGGCAACGATATCAAGAGCATGAAAGATGCTTAGAGGGGGGGGGAAAGCTCACTGCTTAAAGTTTTATCAGAACAAGAGGAGGTGGATTAATATCATTGCCCCAGTTAATTCTTTTTATTGGTTTGTTGTGGTTAATAAGCACTGATTGATTTTCTTCTAATCAGAACAGAGACTTCACTCTGCCAGGTTTGTAATTAAATACCGAGGAGAAGGGCATTCAGCGTGAGGCTAGTCCTTCTCAGCTTCCAGGGCTATGAAACAGGGTACATTCAACTCCACGCTTTGCGAGATAGGCCCACTGCCAGTCTGGGAAGGGCTTATTCTAGCCTGACTTTGACACTGTTCTAAATTAGTTCAGCCTCCACTTGTATCTGTCCGTAGGCATTCCATCAGGAAAGTCCGTGAGGAAGGGCCGGAGCAGCAAGCCACCATGTCTAGGCAGTCCCAGCTGGCCAGCCTCGGTACTTCAAACTGGACACCTTTGAGACCCGGGGCTCCCATCCAAACAGGTGTGGGAGGGCTCTGCTTTTACTCAGCATTTCAATTGAACGAAGATTTTATTTATTGTCAAGCCTCCTTTTCTGCTCCCTAAATCCCAGGTGTGTTTGACTGTGAGAAGCTGGGAAGGAGATGGAAAGGAACAAGGCTTAATTAAGGGTTTGAAGGCAAGGAGGCAAAGCAATGTGTCTCCCAAGGGCTCTGAAGGAGACTAGGGAACTCTGGGTCTAAAAAAGGGTGCGGATTTCACGAAGGAAATAAGAATTAAGGTGGCAGAGGAAAGGGAGAAAAGAGTAGATTGTGGCTAGAGTTTCAGAGATTTACATTTACCTCGTAGGGAAATCTATATTTTCATAAAGCAGATTTAGTTAAGTTACACCTGAATGGAGAAATTTCATGCTACAATAAAGAAGGATAAACTTTTACAGACTGAAAGCCAGTTTGAGGGGAGGAGGGGAGCAAAACACCAACACATGGTATGGCCAGTATGTCAAATGTTTATCTAATAATATCTTTCTTGTTAGAGTTGTTAAAACTTTGAGATCTACATTTTGAATTAATCAGTTCTATTCTTTTTTTTTTTTTTTTTTTTGCTTCGGCAATTGGGGTCAAGTGACTTGCCCAGGGTCACACAGCTAGGAAGCATTAAGTATCTGAGGCAGAATTTGAAATCAGGTCCCCCTGACTTCAGGGCGGGTGCTCTATCCACTATCATCCAGCTGCCCCAATCAGTTTTGTCCTAAACAATAGAAATCAAATGATTTCAAAATGATTTTTTAAATAGAAACCAAATGATTTCAAAATGAGTAAAAATGATAATTCCCCCCCCCTTTGATATTTCTTTTACATCTCTGTGCCTCAGTTTCCTCATCTGTAAAATTAAGGGCCTGGAAATATGATCTGTTCATTCAAACCAGTTCCAATTGTTTAGTGATAACGAGAGCCATCTACACCTAGAGATGGGAACCGAGTGTCGTTCACAACATAGCATTTTCACTCTTTTTCTTGTTGTTTGCTTGCATTTTATTTTGCTTTTTTTTTTTTTTCTGGTTTGATTTGATTTTTCTTGTATGGGAAGATAATTGTATAAATATGTAGGCATGTATTGGATTTAACATACATTTCTACCATGTTTAACATATATTGGACTGCTTGCCATCTAGGGGAGGGAGTGAGAGGAGGGGGAAAATTGGAACACAAGGTTTTGCAAGGACTAATGTTGAAGAATTATCCACATGTATGTTTTGAAAAATAAAAAGCTTTAATTGGAAAAAAAAAGAAAAGAAATATGATCTGTCTTAATTTCTTTTCGGTTCTATAGTTGATTCTTTCAAAATATATCTCAGAAATACATTTTACATGATTGCCCATAAAAAACCTATATCAAATTGCTTCCTATCTTAAGAAGGAGAGAAGAGAAGGGGGAGAGGACATTTTGGAACTCAAATTTTTATTTTAAAATGAGTATTAAAAGTTGTATTCACATAATTGGAAACATAGTCTATATGTGTGTGCGTTTGAGTGTCACACACTCACGTTTTCTAGGATATTAAAATTGAGGAAAGAGGATCACAGTGTTAGAGTTTAAAGAGAATTATAACGGCCATGTCACCCCCAGGATCTCCTTTTCTTTTCATTTAAGCATTCACTCGTCCCCACTCCACATCCACCCTCCCCATGGCAGGGCAAACAGCCAATCTGGGTAGCAGGTATATCCCTGGGGAGAGACCTCACTGTCCTACTTCTTACTTCTCTGATTGCCCTGGAATGAACGTTCTCACTGATCCGGACACAGAATCCAGGCAAGGGAGAAAAAGGGACCAAATTTTATTTTTTTATTTATTTATTTTTTAAAATATGCATATAAGAGATAGTGGATGGCTAGGTGATGAAAAGAGACGGATCATCAGAGGACTTTTCAACAAAGAAAACATGCTTTGTCTTCTGGATCAAGCAAAATGTGAATGCTTACCCCTAAGCATCACAGTGGGAAGTCCCGAGGCTGAACAGGAGAGAGAGGGAGAAGGGAGAAGAGGAAGGAGAGAGGGGGAAGGGAGAGAGAGAAGTAGAGAAAGGAAAGGGAGAGGGGGAAGAAGAGAGCCCCATCCCCTCCCATTCAAAATCTGCATCCCTTCACAATATCTTTCCCCAAGGAACAGTTACTCCAATCCAATTTCTTCACCAGATTCATTAGAGTCTGAAACTGTTGCTATGTTCTATGTCTCCAATTCCCTTCTTTCCTGTTCCTCTATAGTCTACATACTGATTTGGCAAGTGAAGGGGCTTCACTGTTCTCCTAGAAAAAATTAAACACTTTTAAGGAAAGTCAGGTAGGTATGATTTTCTTCCCTACCCATTTCACAAATGAAGAAACCCTCAGAGGAGAGGGAAATGACTCATCCACAATCCTACAGTTAATGATTCTCTTTCCAAATTGCTCTAGATGCCCAATTCTCTTGTCAAGGCTGCCATGAATACAGGTATGACGTATTCCTAGGCTGGCAAAATGCCATTGGTATGCTCTCCTCTGGTTACACACTCATGTATACAAACGAGTCCAGAGGGAAGGCAGGGGCCCCCTAAAGAGGCTCAGGGAGGTAAGGGTGGGAAACTTTCCTTCTGGATTGATTTGGCTCCTGCTTTAAAGGATGGAGGCTCGATTCAATCTCTTTTTTCCCTAGTCTTACAGCTGTGACAAGAGGGAAAAGAGTCTAGTGGTTCATTATCCCTTGGTGGGTGCATTGGGCAAACTCAAAGCCAGCCTAACCGGAAAGCTCTAGCAATAGGGACCAAAGCACAAGGGAAAAAAATACTTAGAAGGTCAAAGATCTAGAGAATCAAAAAAAAATCCTCCTAATCTAAATTATTCTCAGCTATTTGCAGTCAGTCATGAAATATGGGCAGGAGGAGTCTTACCAGGCTTAAGTTAAGGAAGAAGAAAAAGGAGAAAGGGGTAAGATTGTGACTGGAAAAAGTCAGGAGCAAAGGCTGGGTGAGAGACTTCTTTGAGGGCTGGGGCTGGATTTGGCCTGGAGTAGAAGTAGGGGCCGGATCAGGGTTTGGGGGATTGGAGTGGAGGGGTGCTTGCCGACAGGACCAAGAGTCTGATTTCAGCTAGTGCTTCCCACAGAAGGGGAAGAGTTAATGAATTCAAAAGGCAGCTTCAACACTCCCATTCTCCCTCATCCAGCATACCAGAGCTTGGTTCCCTCTCTTCCTCCCAGTATGTGTGTTTGTGTGTGCACCCCTGGGTGCCTCATCAGGGCTGTAGACTCATATTCCCTTGCTCTTGATCTACCGGCTTCTAAATATCTGCTAATTCAAAGTGGCTGGGCAGGCAGGATTCTGGAGAGTGGGTGATCCAATAATTAGATGAGCATATTAGGACCTAGAGAAATGTGCCATAGATTTAAAATTGTCCCTGAGAGAAATCCTTTAGATATTCTGACATAGGATCATAGAATTTAAAACTATAAGGAATTTCAGAAGCCATCTAGTCCAATGGCCTTCAAATGAGGAAATTGAGACTCTGGCAGGCTAAAATACTTACTTTCTTGAGGTTAACACAAGTAGCAAGTGGAAGAAACAAGTATCCAGGTTCATTAGGAAGATGGTCTACCTTTAGTTAGTTTCTAACATAAGATAAACAATTAGGAGATCTTCTCCTTGCTCTATTTATGAGTAACTGTTTCCATACTATCCTGCTTTTTTTTTTTTTCTTTAGAATTGTATTGATCCCTTTGATTTTTATACCATCTCTCTCCTTTACCTAGTTGAACCCTCCTTTGAAACAAAGCAACACAATTAAGCAGAGCCCACCACATGCAACAAAAAACATTCGGATACAATTATTCTGCACCCTTATTTCTTCATTCTCTGTGGATGGGGCGGGGGATGGGGGGTGGGGGGGGGAAGGAAGACTGTTTTCATCACTCATCATCCTCCAAGACCAAGAGTGCAGAGCTCTGTTTGACACACATCCCACTAGTGTTTACTTGTGTCTGTCATTATTATTATTTAAATTTCAGAGTGATCAAGCATTCAGCCAGCACACAACCCCGCTTTTCAGGATATTTTAAAAATTAACAACATGCATACATGCATGTGAGTGCCTATCTAATTTCCTAGTCTTCCTCTTGGTACATAATCATCGGGTAGATAAAATAAATGTCTGTTCCATTTAAAGCATATATCTCTCACAGGTCCAATTCCATCAAAACGAGGACCCTGACGGCTTCTTCGTTCATTTCCTGACCCAGAGTTTTCTGATCCTGCAGTTGTAAAAGTTGAGGTGACAAATAAAATTGTTCCCTTCTTTCAGGACAAGACTTCAGTCCTTCTTTTTCCACAGAAGGGTGCATATGAAGTCTCCCTTTCTGGGAGAGGCATTCCTTGTGCAACCGGAGGGTTTTTTCTTCTTCTCAAAGTGTGCGAATGAACAGTGGTGGCACATAATCGATAGGAAAAACCCAGCTGTCACAGATCCTAAGCAACCCCTCGCTACAGAAATAATTTGAATTGGCATTTCAGAGTTTGAAAATACCGTGTGTGGGTGACATGGGGTCCAGACAGAGGGATCCTGCAGTGGCCAAAGAATAACCTTGGTGTCCATGTGCCACACTGTGAACACATGATCGATTGTCCCCCCCCCTTACCCTAACACCCAGAGGTATACAGTCAGAGAAAAGGGAGGCAGGGAATGGGTATGTGGGGGGTCTGGAGAAGGTTCATCTTGTCTTTTTAGGATGCTTTGTAGTAACCTTACATGTACTTCAATAATGGTGTTAAATCCAAAACTCCCTCCTCAAATCCTGGTTCAATTGATCCCTTGATTTCCAAGTTAGCAATCTGAATAAATATCTGACCACTTCCAAACCCATCCTTTGAAGCTCAGATAAAGAGTCTCTAGGACATCCAGAACGCATAAATATCTCAGCACACAAGCCACTGAATAAAACATTTTATCACATATAAATACAAATCTACAAAACTCTAGGGAGCTCTCTGTCCGTTGGTCCGTCTCTCTCTTTTCCTTCCTCTACTCTAGGCCACTCTTCCTCTCACACACCCCCCCAAAATGTAACCACATTATTTGCCCCCTTTTTTCTTTTACAGTTGTTGCTGATAACATTGGAGAGCTTCTGTATCTTTTTCAGTTTTTAGAGCTTTTCAGTGGTCCCTTCCTGAACACTGGCCAAGTACCCCTACTTCTCACTTCCTAAATTAGCACGATAAACTCATTTGAAGTATTCAAATTTAAGAAGAACCCCAGAAGTGATTTTCATGACCTTGGCAGACTGCAAATCACAGTAAACTCCAGGTTTTAAAGTTAATCACTCACCTAAGAATTTGCTGACTGGTAAGAGGAAGCTCTCCTACTCACAATGGTTTGAATATTATGGCTACCATATTCATTGCCCACCAGGCTTAGGCTAGTAAAAAGAAGAGTTCAAGAGGGGAAATTTAGTGTGGCAGACCAAGTGAGATAAAAGTCAGTTTATAACTTCAAAGAATGGATGTCTTTCTCAAAACTAGAGTGTTTATGCTTGCCTTTTCACTCCTCCCACCTCCCAGACTGTAGGCTGCATTGGAGAGATATAATTTCAGGTCATCTCTTTCCCCATCTAGAGACCATTGCTCCCACCTGTTGGGGCAATCAATATTTGGAGAAAAATGGGACTTCTGTTGTTAGAAACAGTTTAGTGTTATTTCTCTCCATTTTTACCACATTTCCAAAGCTTCTTATCCCCATCTCCAAGCCAGCAACATTTTTTCTTTTGGCCTCCCTGTTCCCGGCTCCTAGTTTATTTACTTCCATAATTTGTCGAGTCTTCCAAAACTGCAAACTGACAATCAGAACCTATATAGTGTGGGAGAGGTGAAATCCCATCCAGAGAGACCCGCTTCTTTCTGAAGGCACTCTCATTCCCAGCAAGGGGGACACAATGACAAGGCCAGGAGTGATCAAACTCTGATCTCCATCGAGGGAGAGGAGAGATAACCACCTGACTCCAATAGCGCAGGCTCTAGTGCTTGGTTACCTGATAGGCGTGTGAACTCTACTTATTTACCTGTATAGGGAGTCACCAGACTCCCACCCCACTGCTGTACTGGACACATGAACAGCACCAGAATTCAGGTAAAAAGTCTTATTTTCCTTGTTCTCTTTGATTTTTAAAAACAGAAGAGGAGTCACTTTGAGTTAATTTGGCAAGTATAAACAGTACTAGGTCAGCTTGCTAAAGATTTGTGGTTGGTGCCTTTCCTTATTCCATGCAATAGAGAGAATACATCTTGGATTTCTGTGCCTGAATAGACCAAATATTCCCAGGATCTGGCATTCTCAATATGGAGGCCTATGCTCATATATATACTTGACCGGACGCTTCTTTCTGTACACAATCATACATACACTGACAACCCTCTCCTGGAATACAATCCCCCATCCCTAATAGACACATACACTACCATCATCATCCAAAAGGAAAACAGGCAGTAATGTTTGACTCTGGGGAATATACTTTCAGGTAATGCTATTAATGAATCGTTCCTATTTTGTTACTTATCATCTAGTGAAAGGTCACCTGAGAACATCCCAGAGATGGGGCCCTGTGGAATATTATGGGATCAAAACTCAGGGAAGAATGCCTCAGGTGGTGAGCATCTTGAAAATCCAAAGAGGCAAGGACTTGCCACCTTGCCACCCCCCAATTCCTTTTCCCTCCCTCCCTTGCCTTCTGGTCCTCCTTTTAATTTCACTGACGTGTCTAGGTTTCCATTTTCCAGTGTGTTTGCCAGCTTATTGTAGCGCCCTTGCGGAAGCATTTGTCTCCTCTGTCTCTGTCTGTCATTATACAAAGCGTTCTGAAGAGCTAATTTCCAAGCTTGGGAGTATACACTGACTACAAAAGTCATCACATTAGCATAACAAGCATAAAGTTCCAAGGTGGTAATTTGGTTATGGATCTGAAATGTTCCCCACTTCAGCCTCCCAGAAAAGAAGATTTAAAGTTTGGCTGAGGAGGGGGCACTTTCAGGGATGCATCAAAGTGCCCAGAAGGGCATCGGGATTGTCTGTGGGTTTGTGGGCTCTGGGAAACAGAAGTAGCAATTTCAACAGCTGGGCTAGATCATTTCTTCAAGAGTCAAAAAGTGACTAATCCCCCCCCCCCTTTTTCCTTCCATTCTCTTCTTCCTTTCCTCCCCTCTTCCCTTTCCCTTTCCTTCCCTCTCCTTTCTTTCTTTTCCTTTCCTCTCTTTTCCTTTCTATTCCCTTCTTTTTTCTTTTTTTCTCTTTCCCTTTCCTTCCCTCTCCTTTCTTTCTTTTCTTTCCCTCTTTCCCTTCCCTTCTTTTTTCTTTCCCTTTCCTTCCTATTTTTCCTCTCCTCTCTTTTCCATCATCTTCTTTCCCTTTTCTTCTTTTTGCTGTAGCCTAGGAATGCTGCCCAAGACCCTGGTCATCTACTATTCCACTTAATGCACTGAAGTAGCTGGGCAGGAAATGCCCAGAGAAGCCCTCGGAATGCGCCGGGGCTTTGTTTTCGAGTTGGGCTAGGCAGCTGCTTAGGCTTCTGGTTATTGTGTGGCTAGCAAAAGCATTCACCTGGCCGGATCTCAGAAAAGCTGTATTGCGCACATATTACCCCCACGTTCTTCCGAACGCACACGGAATACTGACGCCGTCCACCAGCGTACAGAAGGAAGCTAGCTGTTCCTTGTTACAGGTGCTCCACTCTGGACGGAGAGGTATTAGAGATGGAGAGCCCCAGCGCACTCCTGTTAGTTGGGTGTAGTTGTACTTCAGCACCATCCCCACCCTGCCCCGGGTAGAAGTCCAGTTTCGAAGTGAAGAACCACCGAGGGAACCCTAGAGATCCTCAGGATGGAGAGATGCCTTTACTCTCCATTATATCAGAGACAGGCGGTCTTAGATGCCGGATCTGTTAAAGCACAGTTTTGGTGGCTGAGATGGCTGGGACATGTTCTGGGTAAAGACAGCAACCCACAGGCAAACACCCAGAATCCAGGAGGGGATCGGATGGAGAGTGGGGGAAGGAAATAAATGGAAATGGGAAACAGTTCCCACAAGAAGGAGGAAACCGATTCGACGTGTTTGTATTTATTTATTTATTTTTAATCAACCTCTTTTAAGATTACTGAAAGGGACCAGATGAAAGAGAGGAAAACGTCTAGTTTAGGTTTAAGGTATTATCACTTACAAATTTATTTTCTTCACCCTTTTCTTTTTCGGTGTGTGTCTCTTTTGGCCAAAAGATGTAAATTTATTTCTCTCTCTACTCTTTCTGGGTTCTGACTCTCTATCTAGTTGGACATTTATTTTAATTATTTTACATGCTTACTCTTTGCTACTAAATTAAAATATTCTTGGTTTTTTTTTCTTCTCTTCCCTCTTTTCTCTTCCTAGTTGTCCCCTCCTATTATAAATATGCTTTGAATTTTCTCTTTTTAGTCAGAAGTTTAGTGGTCTTTACCCTGGTTGTTTTATCCCTTCCCTAAATAGTTGGGGGCAATTTATAAGATTCTGGCACTTCACTTTTCAGCGACAGTTGTCCATTGGAGCTGCTGCCCATACCTGTTGGAGCTTTCCCTCTGCTTTCCCCCATCTTGTCCAGTTCTCCTTTTTCTTTTTCTCACTCTTTCTTCTAACTCTAGAACCCTACCTTACTTCAGAGGAGTGCTGGAGTGACCTTATATGTACCTGGGGGGAAAAAAGACCCTTTTCGAATTCCAACACGGCCCAATTCCTTACCTAAAATGATCGTGAAGGGTCCATTCAGGCCCACGGACCACACTGGAGCATTAATTAGGCTGATGAAATCCATAGAAATGTATGGATTCAGCATAATCGAGTTTCTGCTGCCCACTATAGTTAAGGAATACGTGAGCAGCTGGGAGAATAGGGAGTTCTGTTAGGGGGAAGTCATGCGTGTAATTGAGTATACTTAACATAAGCATTTTAATGATCAGTGATTAAAAGTGCGTCTACTTAAATTGTATATCCTCGGCAATTTGTCCAGATCCACTTTATAACATTCTCGAAGAAAAGGTGGGGAGAAAAAATTATAAACATGCTCTTCCCCCCACCCTCCCACCCCCACTCTGGTCTCAGGACTGGAGCAGGAAGGATGAGTGCAAAGGCAGAAAGGTGGCCTTGTGTGAGGAAACAGCTACACCAGGCTGATAGTAATTAATCACTGTTTTGGCACCTTCTTCGCTCAGTTCATACAAACTATTAGGAGTATATAATAAGGGATTTTTTTCATCCGTAATTACTTATAATAATTAGATCACTTGAAAAATCCTGTGTTTCTTTAAAGAAGCTTCTCCTGCTTGTTTGACAAGGTGTTTTCCCCCTTAAATGTCAAGGTCCTCTTAGAAGATATAAGCGGAGGCTGGCTATGATGCCCAGCTCCCCAGAACTGGGCGAGCTGGAATGGACACAAAGCCAACCTGTTGGAGCTGCCTGTTCCCTCTGGGCCCTAGACTGGTCGGTGTTCATTTGGGGGAGGGAGAGTGGGGGGAAAGGGGGAAGAGATGGCAGTTCTCCTGCCCGTAGGCAGGTGAAGCCCACAGAAAGGCAAGGAGCCGTTAGCATGGCTGTGAGATGCCAGGGTCTGGGATGGCACCGAGTTCTCCCCACTTGCTTTAATGTCTCCCTTCTTTTCCCAGCTGTCTGGACGAGGAGGGAGGGAGCATGGATGGACCCCTCTCTGAGTCAGCTACAGCCAGGCCAACTTTGTGTTGTGGGGAAGAAGCCCAGCAAATAAAGCTTCCATCTTTCCTTCCCTCCCCACTTTTCCCTCCCGAAAAGAGCCTTTTCCTAAAGGATCGAGGGGATCTATCCCAAAGCGCAGGACTTGTAGGTGCGTTTGCATGTCCACGAGTTTGTGCCCAGCACAAAAGTGTCTCCCCTCCACCCCCCAGTCTAAGGCGGCGGGGGCGGGGGCAGAATCACAAGCCAAGGCAGTTGCATCCTAGCGCGAGGTGACGTGGGAGCTCCCTTTATCCCTGTAGTAGAGAGGTCCAACACCCTCAGCACGATCCTGGGGTAGGAAAACCTAACGGTTTCATAAGACCAGAAGCTTCCTCGGACCTTTTGGGCCCAAGACGGGCCAGGAAAGCGAAGCAAGGAGGCATTCAAAGTTTGCTTATTTCAGAGAAAGAAAACTCCCCTGGAAGCTTTGCGCCTTCCCCCACCCCTGCTCCCCAGCCCATCGCAACAGTTCCCTTTCCCCTCCCTCCAAGGGAAAGAAACCAGCGCTGGGGAGCGGCGATCCCGTGCCCCCAGCGTCGGTTGAGGAGCTGTGCCAGGTCAGCCTGGGCAAGGGACGCCGGCGCCGTGAAAGCCTCTTTTTCTCTTCTAGCTATGGTGGCACTTGGAGACTTACGCGGGCCATGGAGCAGGGAGATTTATAGGGTTTGGAAAGTAGGGCGAGCCAGATGGTAATAGCGTCATTAACACACCAACTTGGGATGGGCAAGTGAAGCTTGAAATTGGGAGAGAGGCTGGGGAGAACAAAGGGTGAAAAGCTGCCCCCTTTTCCACCGGCCGGAGGAGCGCAGAGCCCCTTCTGGGGGCTGCCCCGGCCGCCCTGAGCTACACCATAAACGAGGGCTTTCCCCTCCCCTGGGGAGACTGAGAAAGGCCAGAGCAAACTTTCTCCGTGGGCCTGTGCGCCTTTCAGCTCGGGGGTAACCCTTTGTCGCCTGAAGCCTTCCCAGAGGACTTGGCAGCCCGGGGCCGCCCGGAGGACTGGGAAAGTTTGGTTTAGGGGAACAAAGCCCTGCCAGGAGCAAGTTTCGGCTAAGAGTTCATCCCCTACTCTACCCCCTCCCCTCTCCGGATAAAGCTTTGAAGGAAGCAAGGGGTTGGGGGAATGCAGACAGAGGCGAAAACGACAATGTAAACATTTAGGTAGCATTTTACATAGATGGCCTCATTTAGGATCCACGATACTTCTGGGAAATAGGTACATTACCTCTGTCCTACAGATGAGGAAACTGAGGCTCGGAGAGGCTTGTTGTCACAAAGCTAGCAAGTTTCCGAGAGAGAAAATTGATTCCGGGTCCGGGACGTTTTCCTCTCCACCATCAAGCCCGAAATTCGGACAGGTGGAACCCAAACCTCCGCGTTTCCCCACTAAGCTGTTGTAAAGAGGCCAGGAGTTATTGGGGAGGGACAGGGACGAACAATCCGTTAATTTCTAAAAATCACAACTCCTATTTATAATAAACAACTTTATCAACATCCATCCTGGAGAGCTCTTCGTTTGTAACTCTGTGTGTGTATGTCGGTGTTGCTGTGTGTGTGTAAGGGGGGTCTTGGTGTGGTGTGGACTTATCTTTGGAACGAATCTTCCCCTGAAAGAAAGCAAAACATTGAGCTTGGATTTTTTTTTTTTTTTTTTTTTTTTTTTGCAAAATTTGGGGGTCTTAGGTTATTAACTAACAAGCCAATTTAGTTGGTTTGGGGGCGGGCTCTAAGCAGCCCTAATTCGCTGATGAGGCCTAATCTGGAATGGAACATTTTCCCCCTTCTTTTAAAATGTGCTGGGGAGATTGAAAAGCCCCAAGGACCGACCCTTCAAGCGTTATTCAAAGAAAAACTGAGCCTGCCGGTTCGTCACAGGCAATTGTAAAGAGTTTCAAAAGAGCTGATCAAACGGGCAGAGAAGTCATCTGCATTCGAGTCCTCCGGATGACAGAGTTACAGCCCGCACCTGCAGGGTGTTTGCGAGCCCAGCCCCTCGCCGAGCTACAAATCACCACTCGAATAAACGGCGGAGCCTTCTTCCCGGCTGCTAGAAAGAGCGACCCGGGAAGGTTCCCTCTGCTAGTGAGTCACCTTGCAAGAGGAAGGTTAGCAGGTTTTCCTTCTTGGCTCCAGAGCTGGGGCCGCTAGGATTTGGAATTGGGCAGGCAGCAAGAAGGGAAGAGATGGTTTGTTTCTTTCCCCAATATTTTCAGTTTGTTTCTTTCCCCAATATTCTCAGCCTGCAGCAGGCTCTATCACCTGCCGGGAGCTGTCTCCAGGAAACTACAAAGTAAAAAAAAAAAAAAAAAAAAAAAAGAAAAAGAAAAAAAAAACTTCTAGTTCCCTTTTCTACTTTGGGGAAGACTCACTTCTAGGAAGTTCTGAGCCGTTAATACACTCCTCTGTCTCTCTCTCTGTATCTCTTTCTCTCACACACACTTTATGGTATGGTTAAACTTAAAACTACTACTACACACACACACACACACACATCCGGAGTGTTTGGTTTCGGTTTCATGGAGCCTATGGACATGGATCCTGAAATGTTAATTTGCCCTGTTTTCCCGTTCTGTTGGCCTCCCTTTCTCTGCTTTTTCTTATTTGGAGTAGAGAGAATACAGCTTCAGAGGGGAGACTAGGCGACAGAAGGAGGGGGAGTTTTAAAAAAGGAAAAAGAAGAGAAAGAGGAGGAAGAGAGAGATGGAAGACATTCAGAGCGACAAAGAGACAGGCGGAGAGAAGAAGTTTGTTTCTGTCAGAATTGCGAGAGTGTGTGGAAGCCCATGGAAAATTCGAATGTATGTGACTGACCCATCAAAGAAGCACTAGTTGCCTATTGATGCTGCCAAGATCAACATTTGCGGCAAACATGTCAATAAGAACAATTTTCTGCTCCCCCTATCAAAGTTTCCGCATGCAGGACTGATGTGTCAGCAGCACAGCTCAGGACTCATTGAAACCTCAATGTTCTAAAGGTCGGAGACTCAGCAATTTCGAGAGACGCAAATATGGAAATTAACTCATTAGGAAAGGGGCGTGGCCACGGCTCAACCCCTCCCCTACTCTCTTTCTTTCCATTTCTTCTTTTCCTTCAGTTCTTCCTCTTTTCCGTGACTTTCCTAAAGTGAGAAATCAAGTGATGGACAAGTAGAGATCGAGGTCACCCAGATCAGATCAAAAGATGCGGGAGCTAGGGGCTAATTTACTCCAATACCTCCACGAAGGGCTCTTAATTCTCCCGTTCCTGTCAGGTAATAACTGCTGGGACTGGTCCCATGAAACTTTCAGCTTCTAACTCCAAAGACAGAGCTCGGTTTTCCTAGGCTCAATCTAAAGCCCCAGTGGCCAGTTTTTCCTACAATATAGAAGCACAAGATCCCACTACACACCAAAGACTTGTAAGCAAGGTTCTGAATGCAATTTTAAATATTCTTTCTTTATGAGGGCTGAGAGAGCAGTCAGGTCTGGAGGTCTTTCTCTTTGGTAGAATAAGAGAAAAGGGACTTCGAATTGGAAAGAGTTATAAAAGTAATCCTAGTTGGATGTTTTCTTTCCCTGGAAATTCAGTGACAGAGCTACAAAGAAGGAAGGCAAATGGATCTGTTTCCTCTATAAAAGAAGAGGACAGGGATAGGTGAGCTCTCTGATTCCTTCCTGATCTCAAATCAAGGGAACCCAACTTAGAAAAAAAAAAAAGTATTATGTGGGCTAGGAGAAACATGGATGTTTTAACTGGGACATAAATGTTTCTTAATCAAAGCACATCTTGCCTGTTGGATCATTGTGTGGCTTCTTTCAGTTCTAGGATTCAGGCTGATAGCATGGAGGATATTTTCAAATTCCTAATAAATCAACAAGAGGAACAAAATGAAATCTATGTATCTATCTATCAGTCTGTAAGAAAATAGGTTCCCAAGCAGGGTATGGGTACTTTCATCTTGGAGCCGATTTAAAAAATATATATTTTGTTTTGCGTTGAAAAATCCTCTCTGGACCATGAAGCTTGGGAGTGCCTAAAAGCAACAGCCAGAGTCCTCACTCCCACCTAAAGACTGAAAATGCAGGAAGGGGGGTAAAGTGAGAGGAAAGGGAAGACAATTCTTGGGCCCTTGAGTGTCATTTCTTCTAGTTTCCCCCCCACACCCTCCCCTTCCTGCGTTAGAATTCAGTCCAGGCCCCTTCAGCTCCCGCAGAGGGAGGGCGCGCTGGGAAGCTGGAGCCAGTCAAAGCGAGCATTGTCTAAGGCTCCAGGGAAAGCCAACAAGAGCAGGCGGGAAGAATAACACTGTCCTCAACTCTTGGGGATGAAAGTTTTCTAAATAAATCCTTTCCCTCGAATAATACTTTTAGGGGAAGGGGTTCCCCTATTTCCTCTTCTCTACTCTTCTCCTGTAAAGAAAATGGGATATATGTATATATGGGATGCTTACAAGAGGGGAAAGTTAAAAATTCTGCTTTCAAAATTGATACACATAACAAAATGATGGGAAAGAAGGGGTTATGTGTTTTTAAAACCCACCCAGTGGCTGCATCTATGTCAGTGATAAGTTATGACACTGGAGGAGGGGGTCAGTAGTGACAGGGTCACTGCGTTCATACCTCTATGTTCATCTTAGAAATGAGATGGAGAGAGAAAAGTAGAGCCGAACCCAAGTTCGGGCCTTTTTGCTGGGCCACTTGAGTGTAATGGAAAGAAGTAGAGAAGTAGAGAAATAGAAAGAAGTAGAGAAAAGGAGAGAAGTAGAGAAAACAGCAAAAAGCCATCTCCAAACTCCTAAAGCATTGCAGCAGGTATCAGTTTGACATGAATACTAAATGATAATCAGCCCCATCTGGAAAGGATTTGAGGAGTCATAAGACCCCCATGGCCCTTGAAGGCGGGCAATCCTGAGAGATGGAGTCTTTAGCATTGGTGATTTGAGGACAGATTTCACCATCCCGTCCCAGTCTTCTTCTAGTCACCTGACTATGGACACAGAGGGGAGTCCCTCTCTACCTCCAGGCTTCTGTGTCTGCAGGGGTCTTAGGGCTGGCTTGGTCTGCTCCCCCCTCCCCACCTCATCCATTTGCAAAAGAAAGCCTCTAGTAAAACTTGCAAAACTCTGCCATCCCCCTCAGAGGGGCAGCCCAGGATAGGCGGGCATGCACATATTCTTAAACCTGGAGCTGGAGGGGGGAAAAGAGGGGAGAGAAATCACTTAAAATGTTAAAAGGAGAAAAAAAAAAAAGAACAAGAAAGAAAAGGAAAAGCAGAGAACCGTCTGCTAGGCTTACTTCCTGATATTCTGTAACACGGTGATAAAAATGAAGGAAAAGTTAAGGTGTGCTGAGTGATTTTCTAGCAAACCTACTTGGGTTCTGCAGCTTCATAAATTGAAGGACTTAAAAATCGATGAGCCCTGTTGAGCAAATCGGGGTTTGTTTCTGGAAAATCTAGGTTGTTGCTAGGATCTGAGAAGGAGAGAGAAAGAAAAGGAGAAAGAAGAAATGGAAGTAAAGAGGAAAAATAGGAAGGAAGGAAAAGAAGGAAAAGGAAAAAATAGAAGAAAAGGAAGGAAGAAAAAGGGGGAAAGGAATAAAGGAAAGGGAAAGGAAGACAGGAAAAAGAAGAAGAAAAGGGGAGAGAGGAGACTAATAAAAAAAAAAAGAGGAAGGGGAAAAAAGAAAGGAAAATTAACTACCGGCTAATGAAATATCTCAGCTCTATATTTTTGGAGGAGGGGGTAGTATACATGTACATTATTGTCTGTGTGAATGTCTTCATCTCTATGTATGGGTGTGACAGAGTTACTGCCAATGTCTATGATCGAGGATGTTTTTCCATGTCTGTGACTGTGAGTGCAGCGTGCTTTGCGTGCCCTATTATTTCTTTAGGAATTCTGTGAGTGCCTGCGTGTCTACGTGGCTGTGTGTGTGTGTGTGTGTGTGTGTCTGTGACTATACTGGTGTGAATGTTCGGGACTGTATGTGCAGGGGGAGGGGGCCGGGCCCACATCTGCTGGAAGGTCCATCTTGGAGCTGCTCACTTACGGGAGCCAGCTTATGAAATCCCCACAATTAGACCGGCATTGTTCTTCCCCCACAACACTGCCGAGAAAGAAAAGGTCTTCTCGGTCGGGGCCAATCCAACGAAGCGTTTGACGTTATTAAATAATAAAGCGATTGTGATTTACATTGTTGCGCGGAAAAAAGGGCCAATTACCCACTGTTATGTTGCCATAAAGATCATATTAACTCGAATTAGTAATCAAACAATATGCGAGCGTTTAAAAAAAAAAAAAAAAAAAAAAAAGTAGAACGGGGACCGGGGGAGCTGCAGAGAGCAAGGGAGCGAGGGCAGCCCCAGTGGTTCCCGCGCTCGGCCAGAAGGGACGAGGCCCTGAGTTCTGGGAGAAAGCAGAGAAGCTGGGGGCCCATTACCCGCTCCGACACGCTAGCTTCTCAAAGAATCCCGAGCTCCGAAAAGCGTTTCTTCGTCCTCTCCTGTCTCCTCTACCTAATCACCATCCGTTCTTCCCTGGGATAGCCCAGCAGCCGTCCAAGGAAGGGAAAGCGCCCCATTCCTGCCTCTCCTTAGCCAGGATCTGGATGTGCAAGTGGATGTGTGTGTGCGTTTAACTTCTGTCTGTCTCCTAAGCTCGAAGTCTGACACCGGGGATGATGGAGGCTGCATCCTAGTATATTTCTCATCTTCTCTAATCAAATCATATTCATTCTCATTTTCCCCTCTCTCTCGGTTATTAGGTTTATAACTCTTTGCCCACTTAAATTTGTGCAACCAACCAAGGCAATCTAAATAGGTTGGAGCTGCCCCATGAGTACCGGCTGAGGGTTTTGCTAAGAAGGATTAATGATGGGTGTGTACAGTGGGAAGATTCAGAGGCGAGGCTATCAGGTAGCAGTTGGAGACCGGGCTGGAGGGGAGAGGAGAAGCAGGAAAAAGCCAGTGGTCAGAGAGAAGGTGGTCCGAAAGCCAGAGGTGAGGGAGAGCGTTTGCGAACCTTGGCAAAGTGTGGCTCGGACCCCCTACCCGGCCCCGCCCCATCCTGTGCATTTCTTATGCGAGGCAGGAGGTGGACTAGCTCCCCTCTAAGCTCCAAGAAGGGGGGAACAGGGGTGGGTCCCATTCCAACTCCAGCTGGAAAGAAATCTGGATCCTACGCTCAAATGATTTCGAGCCCCGCCAAGGGCCCAGCTCCAGCAAGAGCCCAGATCCTACGAAAACTTCACACTACCAATATTGGAATTTAAAAAATAAGAAAAAACAACAACAAAAATAAACTGCCACTCTGAATGGGGTCTTTTGTCACTCCTCTCTCCCCTTTCCCTCTTTCCTATTCTACAGAATCCCAACTTGGCTTCCAGCCCCCAAATGGGAGAGATCCCCTGCTTGGGAGTAAGGTGGGGGCTTCAGCTGAGAGCAGCTGACAAATCACTCCGGGCTTACCCGAACAGTAAGCACTGGGCCTGCCAAAGTCTCTCCCCCCTCCCCCAGTTTAACAGTATTCAGACAAATAATGGTTGCGCTCAGGGGTCTCAGAAGTTGATGCTATTTGTTACTGTGTAGAAAAACTTGTACGGTTACATGAGTTTTCATAAGCAAACACAGAGCCATTTTCCTCGGCGCGATGCATCAGCAAATTCAGGCGGGGGGGGGGGGGGGGGGGGGGCGGATAATCTACGGCTCACAGCAGCAACAAGGGGTGATACCCAGGCGGTCAAAGTGAGGGCTGTGGCAGACTCGGTGCTCCGGGGGGAGGGGGCAGGCACTCCAGGACCCAGCCCCACTTTCCTCCTCCTCCCTTTCCTGCCTAAATAGTTCCTTCGGAGGGCAATCGGGGCAGAAGGGTGGGGAATAGGAAGACAGGAAAGGAGGGATAACTCAAGCAGAACCTTCCAGCCAGAAGTAGGAAGGAGTTGCCCTACCCCGTGGAATAATCCAGAGTTAAAAATTCGAGTAATCAAGTGGAACGGCGGCGGGCCCTTCGAAGCTCCCAATTGGAAAATGCGGCTTTCTTCCCAAGGAGGCCCCAGCCCACGCAGCCGCCCAGGGGGGAGCTGGCAAGGGCCAGCAAACTTGGCGTCCTTCCTGCTCCACCAGCCACCAGCCTAGGGGCTTAAAAAACGGCTGATATCAACCCCCCCCCCCCCTTCCCAGGAATAACTAATTCCAAAGGTGAGAAGATTCCACTCTACAAGATTAATGTTTGTCCGTGGGCCGGATTAACCCAACCATCAGGAGGAATAAAATCTAAGAGCAATCCTCAAACTCGAAAAGGAATAGAAAAATATCCAAGCCTCCCTCTCCCCCAAATAAAATCCCTAGACAACAAATAACAAACCAATCCTAAGCATCCTAGTACTAGATATTTATCCCCACAGATCTGTTGTGAGGGTCGAACAGACAGTGTTTTTAAACAGCTTTACAAATAACGAATGCAGGAGTAGCAAGTTTTTCAATATTCCTTTCTGACATGTCACTTCCAAGAGGTTGTGAAACTCATGGACTAATATGTCGATCGCTTTGCAAACATGAAAATGCCATGGAAAGGCCGTTATTACTATTATCTGCAGTTTCTGACTTTCAGGGATCAATGGGCTTCCGGGAGCCTCAGCTTTGCAAACTTCACTGCACCATAGAAACATGTGATCCACTGCTATTATTTGCGGATAACTGCCTCAAAATCTTCAGTGGGATTTTGAGGCTCACCCTCACAGAATGAAAAAAAAGCCTATGCAACTTCTAGGTCATTGCTGTTATTATTTATAGTTTCTGATTCGCAGCTTTGGCTGGTTCAAGGAGGGTTGTGTCTCTGGGGAGGGGGGGAGGGGGAGGGGAGGGGAAATGCCGCCACCAACTTTATAGCAACTTTACCCGTCTTTCTCTAGCCTCCTCCCCTATTCATATGTATAGCTACACACACACACACATGCATATATGTCCAACAGCCGGGATTACAAGCGGCTGGTCCCATCCGTCCTGCCCCAAGTAAAGCTCAACATATTTTGAGGTTGGCCACGGCAGCTCCCAAAGGCTCATTAAAGACCCTAACGAGAGAGGGTTCTATGACCACTTTG
This sequence comes from Sarcophilus harrisii, assembly GCF_902635505.1. Lineage (NCBI taxonomy): Eukaryota > Metazoa > Chordata > Mammalia > Dasyuromorphia > Dasyuridae > Sarcophilus > Sarcophilus harrisii. The sequence continues at coordinate 39,169,379 of NC_045428.1, read as the reverse complement.
TGAACTCTGAACGATGGAGGGGGGAAGCAAGGCTGCGAATGTGAGTCGCTGCCACGCTGGCTGGCAGTGTGTGGTCTATTGTAGAGAATGGGGCTTTTCTGACTGAACAGAGAGCGTCCCCCCCCCCCCCTCCCCTTCCCCATTTCTACTGCACCTGCACTGGATCAGCGAGTTCCTGCCATTCACATTGCAGATTGTTCAAATAGAAGACGTCTCTGACAGCGCTCAATTCATTACATTTCTTCCTGCTTTTCACACCAACACACACACACACACACACACACACACACACACACACAAATGAGTATAGCTAGTCAGTGACAGAAAAAAAAATCTTACAATACTTGATATTTGCAACTCGTTTTGGAGCTCATCTCCCTAACCTTAGAATCCTTCCTCTTCAGTCTCTTGCCACTTGTACTCCTAGAAAAGGGGGTACCAGTCCTTCACATCGAGGACTCTTGTGGTAACATCCAAGAGCCGCAGGCAGCCACATAGTTGGAGGGGCCAAGCTGAAGGTGGGTTCTGGAAGGGTACAAGGGGGGAAAAGCACCCGATTTATGCCGTTGTCAGCTGAGGCTTGAAGGGCATTCATAATTCCAGCTAGAAAGAATCCTGCTAGGGAACCAGCTTGCTAATGGGGAGGAGGAGGGATAGCTCTTCGGCTGAAGTGTTATAGAAACATTTAAAACAATTTCCCTCACAATTATGGCAGGCCCCATATGCTCCAGGGTGATTTTTGCCATCTTGGATTCCAGTATGTCTGGGTGTCCATTTAACACTGAAAAGTGGTTGGCTGAGCCAGTGCACCCAGCTCAACTGGAGTTAAGGTAAACAAAATCCCAACGGGGAAACTGGTCTCTTAAGGATGCTGCTTTTTTTTTTTCCTGAGAGGGGGAGGAGGAGGAGGAGAAAAGAGGAAAGCGAGAGAAGGGAAGGGAAAAACTTGCCCTGGGATTTTGTAGTCTCAATAAAGCAGAAGTTTTACATAATAAACCCAGCTTTGGGCCTTTGACTGTGATACTCCAACCGACCTGCGTGTGAACCCCTGGCAACTGAACTGCATGCAGAATGAAGCACTCTCACCCACGTTCACACCGCATCATTACCAATTCTGCTCATCTCTTAAGTTCTCCAAGTACAGGGCAGAGATTTCAAGAGCCTTCTCAGCATATCCTGAATTCAAAACACATTAAAACTAATTTCTTGATAAAGAAAACTAAAAGGGGTGGGGGAAGAAGGTAAATAAGGTTCATTTCATCTCCCCTTAACATTGCCCTAACCCTCTCCCCTTTTTTGAGTTACCTCTTGCCAAAAATATTTCAATTGCTAGCTAACCTGCACCGATTCTGAGGTTTAATTAAATGGCTTTCCTTTCAATCATATTTTTTCATTCTTTCTCTCACATTCATTTAGCTTTCAGAAAAAGTCAATTACAAAAAGAAAAAAAAAGGGGGACAGAAATGGGGAGGGGGGATGAGGTGTGTTTGAGGGCAGTGCCAAGAGATCCTGCTCTCAAATTCAACACAAGCCGGAACCATCGAACTCTAAGCCTTTAGACTTAGAAAACTCCATCGTAGGAGAACCAGTCCTCACTGCCACCTCCCCAAAACCCACAGCAGACACAACAGTGTTTTTCTGTTCTTAAAGAATTCTCCCCCCCCCCCCCCATTTGTTGGGCGTCTCCAAACAAAGCAGACGTAAACAAAAACATAAAGCCACCCAAACAGAACCCACAACAAATTCCAGAGGCACCCAGGACGCCGGAGATCGGTGCAGCTTGGGAGAGGGGACTTGCGGCCGCCTCAGTGCCTCGCTGGGTACTGGTGAGTGGGAATGTGAGGGCACGGCCGCACCGGTGTGGGTGCTTGGTGGCTGGCTGGGTCCCCGAGCCTTCTCCGCTGGAGAGCGACCCAAGCGGAGGGCGCCGGAGCCACGCTCGCTTTCCCAGGCGGCCAGGTCGATTTCGTTGTTGTGCTGTTAGCGAAAATTAAGAATTCCATAACTTGCTGGCCGCCGTCAGGCCGCGCTAGTGACGTCACGGGCCGGGTAGGGGGGGGTGGAGGAAGCTGGGGCAGTGCGGGGCCTGGCCGCCCGCGATAAGGGCCTTCTGCCCGAATTCGCCTAGGCTCCTTTTAATGCGTTCATTATTTCTCGGTCTTGGGCGGGTGGGGGCGGCTCCTCCCCTACCTCCTTCTCCTCTCCCGGGCGCCGCGGGTCAGGCATCCTACCCGAAAGAGGACAAGTTTGCTGAATGCAAAGAGCCCACAGGAGGAGAGCCCCAGGGGCTGAGAATAGCCGGGGGAGAGAGAGCAGAGGCTGAAGGAGGGGGAAAGATGTCCAAGCCCGGCCAGTCCCTGGTCTGGGCCTCCACGATGGGGGGGGGGGGGGGGGGGGGGGGGGGGGGGGGGAGGGAAGAAGGGGGACGAGAAGGGGAAAGAGTAGGCAGGTGGTAGCAAGGTGCCCTGAGCACCTGAGCTAACAGCTTCATGTCGGGGGCCACCTGGCTAGGCTTTCAGTCTTGGGGAGATGAGATTGGAAGAGGAAAATCTCCCTGGAGCCTCCCTTCTCCATTGAACCCCAGGAGGAGGAGGAGACAGTAGCCTCTCTTCTTTCCAACCCTACTTATGGGGGAGGGCCAGTAAGGATTTGAGTTTTAAGACCCTTATTTTCCTTGATCATGATTCTAAAGCCCAGAATATTTGGTGTTTGGTTAAAGAAAAAGATTTTCACTAACAGCCTTAAAAGAATACACATACAGGAAATGATTGCTGTGCATACACCCAATTCAAGTTTTCTCTTTCTCCTGCTGCTCTCCTTAAATCACCACCCTCTACAGACCAGGGGAATCAGAAAGCTAGCAAGAGGGGATAGCCCAAGGAAGGAGGCCCTGGGGAAGACTGGGATGATGGGAAGATATTTTGGGGGTATGACCAAAGTGACCTTCATCCTAGGGAGCCTAGACCTAATTGGGGGCCTCCCAGACAGAAATTCCTTTCCCTGATCCTGGGGCTGCTATCTCAAGAGTGAATGTTAAATATAAAATATGTCTTAGGGCAACAGTTTTAAGGGCTAGCCTGTCACAGGGAGCCCGGTTTTCCCCCTACTCCCAAGACCTATGGGGAATGAGAAGGAATGAACTTGGAAAATCATGGGGAAATCCCTTTAATTAGCTGTCAGGGCCAATCTTCTGGGACAAGTAGCCCTATCAAGAGCAAAGCAATGAATCCGACTCCAAAACACACTTCCTAGAATGGCTTTCCCTCTTCCTGTAAGTAGAGGTAGGTGAGAGGGCAGGAGTTTGGTACTATGCAGGCTGAGGCCCAGAGGGGCAGGCCTGCAGCCTAACAGCAAGTTTGCCTTCCTCAGAGCTGGTAAGCATCGATACCCACCCCAATCCTGTTCTATAAGAAGGGCAGTCATGGTGTAGATCAATAATATCATCAGATTAATAACATTTGAAAATCCAAGAGGTTTTGGTGTTGAAGCAATCCTTCAAAATCCAAGTAGCTAATACCCTTGTGCCCCTCTCAAGGGAAGGGGCCTTATATTTTATTTCATTTGAAAAAAACTGAAAGACCAGGAATTCAGAACATTAAAGATAACAGTCCCACAGTTCAAGAAGAAAAGATGGTTATTTACCTACTTAAAAACTCAGCTTCACCTGTACCCCTTTCCCTTGCTTCATATATCAAAGGGAAAAAACCTCGAGTAGTTAAAAACAAACAAATACCTCCATCATGTCTTAAATATACTATTTTAGGAATAAATAATCTCAGCCAATTGAAAATTGAAAGCAAACGATTTGATGGACCTGGGAGAGACAGGGATTAGAAATGAGACTTGGGATGGGGAGAAAGGAAGAGTTTCTTTCCTTGTCTTGTCTGATGCCTTCAAAAAGTTATAAAAGTTTTCTCTCCTGAAACCAATGGAAATGCCAGATCAGCAGCAGGCATTTCCCAGCTTCTCGGGGAAGGCAGGCAGTCAAGCATGAGAGAAACCTTTCCATCTCTCATTCCAATTCACTTTGCCACTACCTTTAAGGAGCACCTCTCTGGGCTTCGTTCACCTCCAACAGCTTAAGCCAGGAAAACTCTATCCAAGCAAAGGTAAAGAATAGGCAGTGTAGCAAGGGTTGGGAACTCATACAAGCAGTATTCTATTCAATCTAGCTCAAACAGGCCTAATCATCATTGAACTTCCAACCCTACAGAAGGGGGAAGGACAGGATGCAGGACTCCCTACTCCTTCTTCCCTTCCCTACCGTGTATACCCACCCGACAAATCTTAGCAGCCTAAAGGGAACTCTGAAGGCCCTCATTTTAATTTCATTTTAAAGAAATGCAGGGAGACACAAAGGTGAGAGGCAAAGGATTTTTTTTTAAACTTGGGAGACATGGGGATGAAAGGGAAGTGGGAAGGAGAGGGGGGAGGGGAGCTCACTTCTCTGTTGTAAATGCTCACAGAATGTACCTGTTCTTTAAAAGCAAAATGTAGCTGGCTACCTCTTGAAATTCCTCAGTTTGGAGGGAGAGAGCTGGGGAAGTGATGTTGTGGTATGGGGAGTGGGAAGGGAGGATGGATGCTTCTTAAATTACATCAGATAGTGAGATAAATAAATAAATAGACAAATAAGTGGAACAGAAAAAAAAAAATTAGCTGTGGCATTAACTAGCAAGCCATCTCTACCCAATCAAACCCTCATCTCCGTGCAGTTAGCTATAAACTGTCAGCAATTGAAAAGTAAACCCGGGAGCGTACAAAGGGTCTGTTTAATTTCCCCCTTGTAAAGGTTCCAAATGAGGACCCCATCACTATGCAGTTAAGCGGTTCTCGCGGCTGGTCCCCCTGAGGCGCTGAGCTTTCCTTCTTAATGTAAGAAAACTGGCAGCTCGAAAGCCGTCAATGGCGCTCTCATAACAAAAGTCTTGAAAAGCTGAATGAATTGGGTTTGTAATTACGGTCCCCCCCCTCCCCCAGCTTATCTCTTATTCATTCAACATATATTATGGTCACCTAATCTCACTCTCCTCGTTTTTCAGAACACCCTAAAGACCGGCCAGACCCTAGTTTGAAAATAAGTGAGCAGAAGGAAACAGGTCTCTCTTATCACACGTTTTCGGCAACTAGCCAATAGTCTTGGAAATCCTCCCTATTCCCCACACCTGCAGGACCTCTAGGGTCCTCCACTCCTCACCTCCCTGTCCAGTCTTCTGGTCCGCATTTCTCCCCTGCCCCTCTCGAAATCTAGGAGGCTTCCTGATTCTCCCCGAGAAATTCTCTAAACACCGGGGTAAGAGTTGGACGGAGCAGAGGAAGACAGCACTATGTCCTAGCTCAGGAGCAGGCTAGATTGGGGTAGGGGGGTGAGGAGAAGGGGGAGGCTAGCTTAGCCCTGGATTGTCAGGGCCTGGGGTTGCACGGCTGCCTAGAAAACTAGAGCCTCTAGAGATCCCCGCCTGGAAGCATGTGTCAGTTCTCGAAATAAGTTCAACGATTACAAGCAAATCTACGAGCAGGCTAAATAATTAATTGCAGCGCTGCTCTCTGACCCCTCGGAAAGTCCAGTAGGGACCAGTTCGAAGTAATAATACCTCAGAATGAGCCCTTGTCAAATACGCATTTCGCAGTTAATGTGAGCCGCGTCCCCCAGGGACCGCCTGTAACACCAGCTTCCCAGCCTTGGCAAGAAACCCTGCTAATCTACCTCTCCAGTTCAACAAAATATTTTAACACTCCGTCTTTAAATGACGCTTGGGAGCGAGGGAAAAAAAGAAATGTTCACTGGGGAAAGGATGGTGTTATCTTAGGTTCGTAGAAGTTCCCGGCTAAGGTTAGCGACATCATAAAAATCCAGTTCCTCGTCCCCAAATTGAGAATCCCAGACCAGATTCCCCTTTCCACCAATTCCATTCCCTTCTTTCGGCTAAATAAATTCTGTTGATTTTCAAATCGAAGGCAGTAGCTAATACAAGTAAGTTTCCCTAACCCCCTTTTACGCGTAGGAAAAAAAAAAAATCACTGATTTCTATTAAAACAAATAATATTTCCAAGTAATAAAATTGTTATATCACACCGCCGAACCATCTATTCCGAGGAACTGAAAATTGCCATCCGTTCCTGACTTTTTTTGGGGGGGCAGGGAATTTTTTTTTTTTGAGAGAATTTGAATTGTTATACAAAAGATTTTTTTTTAGCTTCTCTCGGTTCAAGAACATGCCTTTGGGAGGGGGTCGGTGCATTTATTGATGTTTTTGGCAGACAAGAGGCATCACTTCATCTGGTCCAACTTTGCAAAATTCTTTTCTGTTCCTCCCCACCCCAATCTCTTTTTTCTTTCAAAATAGCTGAACCCCGGTAATTCGTCCACAAAAAGTCGCAGGCGGTAATAAGCAGCTTAAGAGTTGAGTGTCTCCTGTTTAAGTGGGTTTTTTAAAAAAGTGAACTACAGTATATATACATCCAAACATATATGTATGGGATTTTATATATATATATATATATAAATGCATTTTTAAAGTTCCCCTTTTATATATATATAGCCAACTCCGGGCTCAAATCTCTTGCATCTTTTTTCCTTGATGGATGGCAAGATCGTTTGGATCTTTATTCAAAGTTTTCTTTTATTCATATGTGCCAGCTAGGGCAGGCTAACGTGCTCATCACCACGTGAATAATCCTATATGCATTACAAAAGCCGGGCAGCTCCGAGAAATTCTTTCAGAGTCTCTGCATTAATTAGGAAAAAAAAAAATGCTTCACCCAGGGTAAGGGAACTGGAATAATAATCTGTTTGCCCTAGTACAGCATTGTCCTGAAAGTCTAAGAAACTCACAAACGAGTGCCCATTCGAACCCTAAAATATGTTCATGGGGCGAAGGAAAACTCAAACCCAGGGCCTTGCTGCTAGCTTTTAACTTTCCAGTTGGGGCCACCAAAGAGGAAAAAAAAAAAATAAATCGGGCACCTCACAAAATGCATTTACATCAGCCCCAGGCAACGAGCATTTTCCCTCTGCTAGATAAGTGGCATTAAGAGCCCTGGCCGTTGGAGACGAATCTGCTATGCAACTAAAAAGGTACAAAACGCTACCAGCTGCACACAGCTCAAAATCTCACTCTTGGTCCACATTTTGGAACTCAATCGGAGACTCGGCTGAAAGTTTCAGCTCCCCCGTAGCAGGCTGGAAGCTGTTTTCAGAAGTTGTTAAGGAAGCCACTTAAATAATTAAGTAGCAAAAACGGGCCAGGGAAAGGTACTATCCGTCCTGCACGGTTTTTCCTCAGTGACCTTAATTTTGCTAAGTTTAAGGGCACACGTGGTTGGGAAGTCCCAGCTGGCCTCTCGCTCCCCCAGAGCCCCAAGAGGCTCGTCAGCGCCTGGTTCTCGTTAATTTCAGGGCCCAGGGCCCTTTTCCTTTTGCTCGCTTTGCAACGGGGCCTAGGACCACACTCCGAGGCACAGCGAAGTATCGACACCGGCACCAGGGGCACCAACCATTGCAATGCCAAACGTGATTACTTACACAGACTCGCCAAAGCAAATCATCTACCTCAGAGCCGGCTGGTTTCTTGCTTCATATGGTGGATGCCTGGATACTCCTTGGCTGGAGACACTATCCGAATTGGGTCTCCGACCCGCGCTGGCAATTTAAAGTAGAATCCGGATAAAGATAGGGAGGGAGATAGAAAGAAAAAGAAATAAAAACCCCAGCTGTGATAAGCGGCACGGTTTACAACTGGTCCTCTCGGGTCTCTCCTCTCTATGAGGGGAAAGAGGAGAAAGTTTATGGAATTCCTAACAAAAGAAACAAACCACTTGTTTCCCTCAGACAATAGCAGGGCCAGAGACACCCTCCCTCCCCCCCAACACACATCAGCACTTTCAACGTCCAGTTTGCAATTATTCTGACACAGAGAGACACCATTTGTCCCTCTAAATATACTTCAACTTCCTAAAGACCAGTGCACCGTGAACTAGGCTCAAACAAAACAAACACAGCCCAACACAGCCCGCCCAGCTTCTGCCTTTGGGCCCATCACCTCCGGCCGGTTTTCCGGAATAGACAGACAATCTTCCCTTCCAAGTTGCCTCAAATCCTACACACATAGCCACAGTGTGAGGCTACTGGTCAGGCAGAAAGGCAGAGTAAGCCCGTTGGTCTTCTCGTTATTTGCAACAAGTGTTCTAAATCAGTAAAAGCGCTGTTATCTTTCCTCCCCCCTCACCCATCTTGAGCTAAAGATGGAGCCCTGGTTTTACAAAGATCCTGCTTTACTTAAAAACGGACACCCTGAAAGGTCATCCAGAGTCCCTGTTCTATTAGCCAAGCTCCGAATTCCCTAATTCACTGGCTGTTTTGCATTTGCAGACCAGGTGCCTGGCAGTGAACACCTCAAACCTATTTTTTTTTTTTTTTTTTTTTTTGCTAAGGCCATTCTAGGAGCCTGGCATTTTCGTTCCCCCAGGCACTTCCAAACAACGCCATTGTCTTCTCCAAAGAAATCCAAGACGCAAATGGAATTTCAGTGTCCATATTTCAAAAATTTATTATCTCAAACTGTGCATAATGGAATAAAAACTTAAGTTGAAAATGTACCTGTTATAAGGACGGGATTAGTTCAAATATATGTACATGGACCCTCGGCAGACTGGTTTAAAGAAACACAGGGTCAGCCGAGTTTTTAAAATACAACTACCAAAAATGAGGGAGGAAAAAAAAACCGTAAATATCACAATAAATTTACAGAAATATTACAAACCATAAGAAAATATTTCAAACACAGTAATTTCAGGTCGCTCTCGCCGTTTTTTTTTCTTTTTGTTTTTTAATTTGTGTTCAAATCGAAACAGAAAAGTTTGGAAATAAATGCTATTATAAATTACCAGCCGTGGCAGCCTGTATGGAGGGGCCAGCTTTTGCTTTTTTTTCTCTTAACATTTAAAAAAAAAAAAGTACAACCTAGATGTTTGCCCTTTCATAAAAAAAAAACCACGGAAGTGATTTTTTTTTTTTGCAAGTATCCTAACCTTTTTTTCTCCTTTTGTACGATTTCTAAACAATTAAAATGTCCAAATTGAAATTAATTCCCTCCTCTCTCGTTTGCAACTGCCCCAAATCCCAGTTGCAGTGATCGGAAATTCTGCAAGAAGATTCTTTTGAAAAATATTGGCAAATTTTCAGATTAGAAACAATGGACATTTTGATTGCCATGTTTATCTCGATAAATACTGTACAAAAGTTGCTTGCAAATATTAAAACATTTTTTTCGTCGTCAACTTGGAGACTAGCTCTAAATATTATGGGTAAAGACTTTTGCAAACTTTCTGCAAAGCTCCTACCGTCCACGCTAGAACTTTTTAAAAAGTTTTGTGTAGTTTTCTTCCCTTCAGAGATTTATACAAGCCCCCATTTTGTCTCCCCCTCCCCCAAGTTCTCTGTACAAAAATAGTCCCCCCAAAAAGAAGTCCGGAATCTCTCAATAAAAGTTTTCTTCTTGGTGTTGCGGTGGTTGTTGGGTTTATTTTGTTGTTTTGTCGTGTGTAGTGTGTGTGTGTGTATGTCTGAGTGTGTGTGTGTGTGTCTAAGTTCTTTGCAGTTGTCATTGCTGTAGATGGTGGGGAATTTCCCCCCCTCCCATCCCGTGGTGCGGTGGGCCCCTCTCTCTATGCCATACAAGTCTCTTTGTCTTTTTTTCCTTTTCCTTAAAAAAAAAATTGTTCCTGCCCCGTAGGGCTCCGGGGCTCACATGTGCGACAGGGGCAGCGTGCCGTTGATGGCCGTGCCCGGCACCGGCGCGCCCTGATAGTGCTGGGACATGTGAAGTCTGCTGGGCGCCGCGGGCTCGGGCACCTCGGCGCCGGGCAGGTACATGCTGATCATGTCCCGCAGGTCCCCGGCCTGGCAGGGCGCCCTGGAGTGCGACGACGAGGTGACCACGGGGGGGCTGGAGCTGGCCTCCGACTTGACCACGGAGCCCATGGAGCCCAGGGCCATGGCGCCGCCGCCGCCTCCGCCGGCTCCGCCGCCGGGGGCGGCCTGCTGCGAGTACGCCATGCTGCTGTAGGTGGGCGAGCCGTTCATGTAAGTCTGCGAGCTCGTCATGGAGTTGTACTGCAGGGCGCTCACGTCGTAGCGGTGCATGGGCTGCATCTGGGCCGCCGCGGCCGCGGCCGCCGCCGCCGCCGCCGCGTTGTGCGCGTTGAGACCCGGGTGCTGCGGGTAGCCCAGCTGCTCCTGCATCATGCCGTAGCCGCCGTTGCTCCAGCCGTTCATGTGCGCGTAGCTGTCCATGCGCTGGTTCACGCCGCCGCCCAGGCCGCCGGCTCCGACGCCGACGCCGCCGCCCATGCTGTTGCCGCCGGGAGCCAGCAGGCCGCCGGGCAACGTGTATTTGTCCTTCTTGAGCAGCGTCTTGGTTTTCCGGCGCGGCCGGTACTTGTAGTCCGGGTGCTCCTTCATGTGCAAGGCGCGCAGCCGCTTGGCCTCGTCGATGAAGGGCCGCTTCTCGGCCTCGGACAGCAGCTTCCACTCGGCGCCCAGCCGCTTACTGATCTCCGAGTTGTGCATCTTGGGGTTCTCCTGGGCCATCTTGCGCCGCTGCCCGCGGGACCACACCATAAAAGCGTTCATGGGCCGTTTTACGCGGTCCGGGCTGTTCTTCTGGTTCGTGCCGCCCGCCGACGTGGAGTTGGGGCCGCCGCCACCGCCGCCTCCGCCACCGCCGCCGCCTCCGCCCCCCGAAGTTTGCTGAGGGCCGGGAGGCTTGAGATCGGTCTCCAGCATGTTGTACATCGCGCCGCTCCCTCGATCGCGCGCTCCGCGGGCCCCCGACCTCCCGGGCCGGCCTCGGGCGTCCCGGACGGGCCGGTGAGACTTTTCGGGGGACCCGAGGGCGGGGGGAGGGGAGGAGGGGAGGAGGAAGAGGGTGGGGGGGGTCGGGAGTGCGCGCCTCCAACAAAATAAGACAAGGAGCGATTAAAAAAAGCAGAGCAAGAAGACGAACTGGGAGCAGGATCAGGAAGAAAAAAAAAACCTCCACTGGCTGCTGCCGCCGCTGCCGCTGCCGCCACCGCCGCCGCCGCCGCTGTCGCCGCTGTTATTATTGTTATTATTATTTGGGTGAAACGCTCCTTTGAGTCCGGGGCTCAAAACTTCTTTCTCTCTCCCCCTCTTTCTCTCTTCCTCTCTTTCTTTCTCGCTCTCCTCTTCTTGCTTGTTCTCTCTCCTCCGAGTCTTAAAGAGGCAGCAAACTACTTTCCCCCCTTTTGCAAACACTCTCTTCTCCGCCTTGACAACTCCTGAGACTTTTTTGAACAAGTTAATAGACAACCATCCATGTGATGGGGGCTGTCAGGGAATAAATGGGTTTCCCCGGACCAATCAGCGCGCTCCGGCTCCTCCACACAGGACAAGCCTCTCCGGCTGGTTTTGCATGAAAGGGGGCGGGGCTTGCCGCGCCGCGGAACCTTCCGCGGCCCTGGGGGAGGGGGAGGCGGATCCCACCGCCAGCCAGCCAGCCACTAAGAAACCTTTGTATCCCTCTCGCTGCAACAGGTCACACCACACGCCTTTTCGGAGGAAGAGGGTAAACAGTATTGTGGCTGCCTTGGGCTTTTCCCCCCTTCAAACTTGGTATTGATTTTGGGAAGTTGAGGGTTGGGTGAAGGAGAGTGAGGAGTTAAGGGATGGGGGTGGGGGGGACACTTAATGCAAGTCACCCATCACTATTTCACAAAAGGGTCATAGAGATTTAGTGTACCCATTCTTGTTCGTTCTCCTCTAATGGGCACTTTCTCTAGAACTACCGAGAGAATTAGCTGCAAGGCCCACCGGACTACAGGTTCCCCTCTCCCATCATTCCCCCCCCCCCCCCCACAAAGAGCGCGGCTTTCCCGTTCCCAACGACACGGTCAGGAGTGAGCTCAGGCTGGATCACACTCATAGAAGAGAATATTGAAGGGAGCAAAGAGATTCCCTCCTGCCCCCCCCCCCCTCTTCCCCCCCCCCCCTCCAAGATCCAATTTGTCCCTTTAGCTTGCTTTCTCTCTGTCTTTGTCATCTCACTGTGATTTCTGAAAAGGAGCTGGGAAAGTAGGACTGTCTGTCCCAAGACCATCTTTGCACTCACTTTCCTTCCGGGTTTAGGAAATATTTATAAGCTTATTCCTGCCAAGTTCAGAGCGATACATCCCTCCTAGCCGGGACACCCCTTATACGCTTTGTTATTAAGAAATTGTAGGTATCTTATATCTAATTCATTCTCCTTCTGCTCCTCCTCCCCTCCTCCTCCCTTCCCCTGGTTATGGCCCCGCCCCGCCCCCACCCGCCCAATCCTTAATCCATTCAAACAGTGAGGAAAAGGAGGAAAAAAAAGCCACAAACCTAGCCCCATATTCCTTCATTCTCCTCTCTTCTCTTTTCTCTTAAGCTTATTAGAAGAATTTCAGTGTGTCCCTCTCAAAAAAAAAAAAAAAAAAAAAAAAAGAGGGGATGCTTAACTCTAATAAACGAAGGGGGAGGGAGAGAAGACAGAGGGAAAAGGAGGAGGAGGAAGAAAGGAATTAGATTAACGTTCTTCAGACCCAGAGAACTGGGATCAGACAGAACACAACTCCCAAGTTCTAACGTGCTATGATTTTTAAAACTCCTCAAACACAGTTCCCACAACCCAAACTTTATCACCCTTTCCTTTTGTCCTGTCACTCACTCCCTCAAAGTCTGCACCGCACCCCCTTCCCTTCTTTTGGCTCAGCAGTCCGCTTGGGACTGGGTTCCCCGGGGCTGGGAGATCAGGGTGGGGTGAGGTCTACCAAGGCCCATCCAGGGTCAGGGGAGGAAAGGCAAGGAACAGGCGGTGCGCGCACACACACACACACAAACACACACACAAAACCTGGAAAAGGGGAGGGGAGGGGAGGGGAGGAAGGAGTGGAGAAGAGAGAGGACGAGAAGTGTGTGTGGGGGGAGGTAGATGGGAGGGGGACTGGACTGGAGGGTCTCGGGAATCTTGCTCTCAGTGGACCCAGGAGGGTAATTTTAGCCGCTCTTCCATTGTCCCGATGTAAAGATTTCAATAGGTGGGAGCTCAATGCGTAGAGAAATGGGAGCACGTCCGTTACAAATAGGTAGTTTTGTTTCTCTTGTTGTCAGTACACGCAGGCAAACAAAGCCCGCTCTAAGTTTCCTTCCACTCTCTTGTTGGGATCTTTGTGGCTAAAATGCACTTGACTACAAAGGAAAAAAAGAAGCAACAACCTCATGCTATTTGTGGCTTATAAAGGACTTAAACCATCAGGGTTATTTATTTTTTTTCTCCTTTAACACTCTAACATACCCCCCCCCTCACCCCCGCCCTTCTCGGATGGGAAAACCTACAGATCGCTAGCTCCCGGCCACGTTCCATCTATTGCATTAATTCATTCAACAGAAGTCAGGATTACTGGGGAGGAAGAGAAGTCGTTGCTCCCTCCCTTCAAAATACCCCCAAGCTCCCCGCCCTGCTCAGCCCGCTTCTGTCGGAAACTATCTTGGACAATATGGGGTGGGGGTGGGGGTGGGGGGGTAATCCACAAATCGATGTGTGGAGGGGGCACTTTCAGAATTCCCTTAAATCCAGCTCCCCCATCCCTTCAAAGAAAGTGGGGGGGGGAACTACTTATTTTTCTAAAGTTGGAGTGTTATAAACCCAAAGCTCCTTTGAAGGGGGGAGGGAGATGTAGGACCCCTGGAGATTGTCCACTTTAAAATGGAGAGATACTTCAACACGCCCCGAGACCAGGCAAAGGAGGCGGTTGGGGGTTGGGGGGGGGGGACTTCGGGGCCTCTGGGAGGGCGGCGGGAGCCCAGCTCGAGGTGGCCTCTACCGGCTTTTCTGCGCCACGGGTTTCAGCTACGGGGTTGGTGCGCCCCCTACTGGTACGAGTTTGCCCCAAGAATCGCGCTTTTCACTTTAAAAAGAAAAAACGTTAGGAAATCTTCATCTTAGCCCCCCCCCCCCCCCCAAAAAAAAGGAGAGATGAGTGGGGTGGGGAGAAGCAAAATTAATTACAAGTCATTTTTATAAACAGATTGCTGTGTGTCCTTCAGAGGCGTGTAAGAGTCTGATTCAATTTACTCAAGTACTTAACGCCTGTCTAATCATTGGGTTAAACTGGGGGGGGGGGGCGTGAAAATTAGGGGCACCTCTCCTCCTGGGTGTGTGCGGTTAATCACATCACACACACCCTTCGTCCTCTCTCGCCTCCCGTCCTCCAATCTCTGATTAAATTTGGGCCGGAGATGGGCTGCAGTGGGGATGGCCCTGGGTGGGGTCGGTTTAGTGCAAAAAATTGATAACTAGTGGCCGCGTACTTCGGTCTGGATTTCTCGGGTTGGGCACTAGGGAATCCGGGCCCGCAGGGAAGATTTGCTCGCTCAACTGAGGCAACCGGAAGATTCCTTCCCACCCCCACCTCCGATAACCAGATGCATGAATTTATGCTTGAACTCTATAATAATGCATTTAAGAGGTGAAAGGGGCTGGCTTGGGCCTCGGCTAATTGCGTTGATCATATAAATGAGCGGGGGGTGGGGGGGGGGAAATGCGTCACAATTGGGTTCTCATTGGCTGCATTTATTTTCAGCTTTGTTTTAATTAAGCGCGTTTGACTTATCCGCGCGATACAACTAACTGTCGCTGGCATTCAGGCGTGAGAATAACGTGCTGGGGAAAAGCAGGAGGCACCAAGGGCGCGGAAACCTTTTTCCCACTAGACTTGTGACGACGAGTGTATTTACAGAATCGAATCCCTGGCCGCGCCATTGAAACCCAGGGCCATCACTCAGCCCTAAATACTCCTAACCTCCAACCCCAAACGCTGGAGCAAGTGCTTCGGTCCCACAGTCCTTCCTAGCAGCCTGCTGCATGGCTAATAACCACCCTCCACGCACTCCTTAGGAATAGGAGATTTAAGACAGGCCTCTTCCTTCAGGGATTTTTTAACGTGTTGCCTTGGGTATAATTTATGGAAACGGAAAAGCGCTTATAGGAAACAGGCTAGAAAATGTCCCTTTCCCTCCTCCCCCCTCCCCGAGGACGGGAAATAACTCTTCCACACTTTTCGAGATAGATTAGACAGCTGAAAAGGTTGGGGAGCTAGGAGAGGGCGGGGAAGGAGTTGGAAACTCCTGGCATATTTTGGACTTCCTTTGATTGTGGGACCGACCTTAGGCAAAAGCCCTTCTCCCAAAGAAACTACCTCCGTGGTAAGTGAAATCGAACTTTTTAAGTTTATTTTTGTTTTCCTGCGTGTGTCCATTTCCATCTCCTTTACCCTTCCCCCACCAGTAACATATCTAAAGCTATCAAACAATTTTGTTCATCGAAAGAACCGCAGACTTATTTTTTTTTTTCTCCCTAGCGGCAAATAGAGGTTTAACTTGAGGTAATTAGGTGAGAACTAGCCTAGCATCTTACTATTATGATGCTCGTTAAGAGACGCTTCGTTTCTGCATCTGCATCTGAGAGCGCTCCCCTCCACTCTTAATCTTCTTATGGAAATGAAGGCGAGCGGCAGGGAACCCGCAGTCTTGGAGAATGTCCTTGTTAACTGGAATTTCTCAGCATTGCTAATTAGCAGAGTTTGACGACCACCAGTATTGGGGGAGAGCTCTGTTTAACGACGCGCAAACCCTTCCGAGGAAGAGCAGACTAATTTTATTTTGTAATTAAAATCTGAAAGGGGCCCTATTTGACAGTGAGGGCCAGGAGAGTTTTATCTCTCGGCGAAATAATCATTGGCTTGATAACTCAATTTTCTCAGAAATGTCAGCTGGAGCCTCCAAAAGTTTTAATTTGAGAGAGAGTCAGAGACAGACAGACAGAGACAGGGACAGACCGAGAGTACGACCCAGCCAGGGTGGGCAAGATGTCTTGAACCTTGGAAATAGATTAGGGCTAGGAGTGAAAACTAATTTAACCAGAATAGGATTAAAAAAAAATTTTTTTTTACCCTCCTCTTCTTGAGAGTAAGGATTATTTCATTCTTTATATATATTTTTTTATCCCCAGCACCTAGAACAGTGCTTGGAACTGTAGGTGTTTAATAAATGTCTGTTGATTTATTGGTTTCCCCCCTTCTCCCCCAATCTCATTCCCCAGCACAGAAACCGAAAATCACTAGTAACCTAGTTCAGGACGACTGACAGAAACACACAGAACCCTGTTTTTTTTCCCCCCCCCCAAGAAGAAGAAAAAGAACAAGAACAATACTGGTATTCAGACCAGGCCCGGGGCTATTTGGGTGAGTAGCGTTGGTTCAAATCTTTCTCCTTAATATATGAGAATTGAAAATTTACCACCCCGAAAAACACACAGGCCTGACTGGCTTTCCTTTCTAAAGCTGATTTGTACTGCTAGGTTTGGGGTTGTTGTCTGTGTATGTTTTAAAATCACAACAAAAAGGCGCACTCCCATTTGGGATGTTCTGAAGTCTTGCAGCAAGGTCACGAAATTGAGACAGGCTGGGACTCTGAATATATCAAAGCAATATAGATGAGTAAATGTCATAGCACAATCAAGTATCATTCCTTCAACACGGAGGCACACACTTCTCCCCCAAACAAATCCTCGGCCGTCCTACGCTAGGACAATACGGAAGGTCCCAGGCAAAGCCGACTCGCGATTTACTTTTCACGAACTTCATTTCCTTCAGCAGAATTCAGATCTGCACTAGCCCCTCAGCAAAAGAATCCAGGTTTCTCCCTAAACCCCTCCCCCGCCCCCATTAATTTTTTTCCTGACTTCTCAGATTTCCGAAGGGGAGAGACAGCAATTTAAACTGACCTGTGAACACCTTTTCACTTCCCTAAAATCCTCCAGGAGAGATGGAGCTAGGACTGTGTATGGCTTCGCCCACTTAAAATTGCTTAATCATCTTTTCCCCCTCCCTCCCGTCTGTTCCTTAAGCATCTAGCTTTTAATTTGCAGAAGTGTCTTAGCCCACAAAACGAACAAATGCTTTCTCAGCCTAGACCCAATTTCACTCAATCATTTCCCTCAAGAGCTCTAAGGACCCTTGAACGCATGCATTCTCGCTCTGCATTCTCCCAGACGCTTTCCTTCCTCCCCCCCCCCCCCTTAATTTTCTCTGAAGAAATAAAAACATTAAAAAAAAAAAAAAAAAAAAAGGATCCGTAATGCCAAAACACAAATATATCGAGGCCCTTTAGCCTGTCGTTTCAGATGGTGGAGACACAAGTAAATTCGAATCTTCTTGTGTGTTGGTGCATCCGAGATCCGAACGTAGAGAGAGGTACCATGGGGGGATATGTCTACTATATCTTGTCTCCAAGCCCTCTGCAGACATTGCACATATTCCCTCTCCATCCACCATCACACTTCAAGCTCCCAATTCCTAATCCTACTCCAGAACCTGCAAGCAGTTTCAATCGAAGGAAGTTTTCCCTACTCAGGCATGATATGATGTCAGAGGAAAAGTGAGTTTGTTTATTATTATTATAAGCGGGGAGTAGCTTTGCTGTCTGGTTTTCTTTTCTTTTTTCTTTTTTATAGCGATTTACCCTGGGGCGGGGTCCAATTGAAAATTTCCATTTTTCTGGAAGGTCTCATCCCTGAGGTTGTTGACTCAGGTCACCACCCCCTATCACCACCCCCACCCCACCCCGGAAGTGGGGGAGACGAAAGGAGAAGCAGAGGATCCCGTATCTCTCCTATCCCGCCCGGAAGCCTTCTTGGAGTGGCCCTCGAGCACCTGTCGGAGTCTATTGCGACCAGACTCCGGGTGGGAAGGACTGTGGATTGTCCGCTGGCTCGAATGAATTGGCGCCCTGGCTTCCCCGAGGGGGCTATCTTTGTTTCTAATTCTCTAGCCCAGGGACTTGTTCCAATAGGGAGGGAGGAGAGCGGAGAAGAGTGAGGAAGGGGACCGAGAGAACTTGGAAGGCAAGAAAGTAGCATTGCTCAGCTCAGGGCTCCTGTGGGCAGCGGTGATAGACCACAGCAGGGAAAGTCAGGCTGGAACTAAGTTCCTAGAGACTGATACTTGATTACCTCTTTCCCCCTCTTTTCTACTTCTTTCCAAGTAGAGTTTTCTATCTCCGGTCTCCCCTTAGCTTTTATAATGCATCAATCACTCTTCTCAAAAACACCTCAAGATGGTTTTTATTTTCTCAATTTCTGCCAGCCACCCTTGTGGAGGGGGTGAAGTCATGTTTAAGATTGGGGAAAGCTGGGGTGGGATTCAGGGAAATACAATGGCCTAGCTTGCTGTACACAGAAGATCTTAGTTTGGGGTTGGAGACCTGAGTACGGTGTAGGAGAAGAGGCAACTCAAAGAATGGGAGAGAAAGACTAAGCTTTCCTTCTTTTAGTGAACAGGGAAGAGGAAAAACCATAATACAGAAGGAGGAAGAAAAAGTCAGGATCAAAGTGTCAGCCTCCCAATCTTTGAACATCTGTCCCAGGACACATTAAACCTGGCTCCATCAAAGACTCTCTTTTCCAGTAGGGTCGTTGATAGTCTCAGACTTCCCCAAGAAATTTTCCATATCCTTTGAGGGATGGAGGATTGGAGAGGAGGAGGAAGAAAGGCTCAAATTGAAATTCTGACCCAGCACCCAGAACTATCCTTTCCTCTTCCTCCCTTCCTCACCTTCAGCACCTCTTCAGAGCAAAGATACTTCTCTACCAGGAGTTTTTCTAGCAAAATAATCCACTAAGGTGTATGTGGGGTATCCTCTGGATTTTGGTCCTGGCTTTCTTTCCCTTCCCCCTCTTCTTCTCTTCCTCAGATTCCTTCTGTTGTCCCCACTGAATCAACCCATCTTCTCAGCTTTTATTTGAAGTTCATTGACATGAAGAATTCTTCCAAAGCTATGGTGATCTTTAATGACAATCTGAAATCCTAATCCACAGATAATCCACAGATAATGTAGGCTCACTAGTGGTCAGTGGAGTAGGCCATTTCAACACTCAGATTGACTGGATTAAAGTTGAGAAAGGCCAATCCATTCTGAGCACTGTGAGCAGTCCAGCTTTTTTGTCCACATGATTTGGAGAAGATCAAGCTGTGGGCATCACTAGTGGCTACACCTTTCCCCTTTTCTCCTTTCTTCCTTCCAACCAAGGTAAGCCTGTTTTTATTTTATTTTTTTAATCAACAAAGATCTCAACATGAACCCCTCATCTGAGGCAATAAACTTGGATAGAGGTTCTCCATTCTAGCTCTAAAAATGACTGGATTTGGGAATTTTTTTTTTGGGGGGGGGAATAGTGTTTTTTTTTTTAAGAAAGAGAAAATAGAAATGATAGTGTGAGACCCTCACTATTCTCCTTGTTCTCTTTCATTTCCATTAAAAACATTCTCAGTCACTATTCCAACCACCAGTCAATATTTAGAAATTGTATAAGACAGTTTTGAGGCTAAGCCCTCAGAGGGATTACAGGTCATAGAGGAAAAAAAATAAAGCATATTTTTCTGTTTGGAAAGGGTATTGGTAAGATTGTTTTTAAGAAATAGTGGTCTATGATAAGATAACAGCTGATGTCTATTCTTTTTTTTTATTATAACTTTTTTATTTACAAGAGATATGCATGGGTAATTTTTCTGATTCCTTTTCTTTTACATTGTTTTTTTTTTTTTTTGCCAGCTTAAAGGAAGCTGTGTGTGTGTGTGTGTGTGTGTGTGTGTGTGTGTGTGTGTGAGAGAGAGAGAGAGACAGACAGACAGACAGACAGACATCAGGGATGAGGCCAGATGGACTGGAGAGAAGGCTGCCTAAATAGTGGAAGCCCATTTCCAAGACCTTTTTGCCATCAAGGTGAAACGGGGCTGGGTCATGGAGAATACTACCTTTAGAGAATTTGAGTGACTGAATGGATCATGAGTTAGGAGAAACAGAAGCTTGAAACTATCTAGTCCCCATTAGCCTCAATAAGAGGTGAGGTGAGTGGAGGAGTATGGGGGGGGGAATGTGGTGGGGAGAAATGAGGGAAGAAAAGTGGGAAGAAGACTTCTGACCTAGTTGGTGTGGTTGGTTGAGTACTTTGAGATCTGGAGAATTAAGAAACATTATTAAACCAACAGTTTTAAATTATTTAATGGGGGAATTCTCTTAGGTACTGAGGATGGACAAACTACTTTCTTCAAGGGGGAAGTTTGAAATGGAAAGAAGATAAAAACTACCCATGTTACAGGGTGGCTGTAAGGAAAACACTGTCAAAATGCAGAAAAAGGGGTGCTCTTTTAAAGCAAAGACACTGAGACCAACAGGTACTTCTGAGAAAGCACTCACTCTGGAAATCTCACCATTCCTGAGTAAATCCACTTTGTCAAGATTCTGGGAGGGATGTGTGTGTGTGTGTGTGTGTGTGTGTGTAGTGGACACGTTTGTCTTCTGGACTGTCTTTGTGTCTGACTTTTTCTGCCCTAGCTCCTTTCCACTAGCCCTTTCCTTTTTTTAATCCTCCCCTCAGGAATAGGAAGCAAATACATTTCTGGATGTCTTTGTCACCTGCTACCTACAGCTTCCAAAAGGTCCACAAACCCTTGAGAGGTCTCTCTGAGAAATATTCTTGATTAGTGAACAATTGGTCCAAGAGACTTTCCAGTCCATTACCAAGTTATACATTTCATTCAGGTTCCCTCTCCTCTTTGTCTCTTTTCTCCCCCTTTTCCCTTCTCTTCTCACCTTTTACCCTCTTTCTCTTCTCTCTTCCCTTCCTCCCTCTTTCATGATTCAAAGCAGCAGAGCAGGAGAATAGGACAGCAATGTACACAGGGATAGAATGGAGCTGCTTGGGGTTGGGGAATGCAGTTAAGCTATCCTTTAGAATAGAATTCTTTGGCGAGGACCCAGCCTCAAACCTAATCAAGGTGTTCAAGCACAGAGGCTAACACCAGATTCCAATTTTGAAACCAGTTTATAAGTTTTCCTTTTTTAAGTGAGAGAATCCAGGAGAGGGGGATTCCATTTAAGATCAACTATCTAAAAATGTATGTACCTTTTTCAATTCCACCCAAACCGGGGTCATAGAAAATGACCAATTTCATTAGGAGGAAGAAGCAAGTTTACTTCTTTTAAAGAAAATGATTTTTTTTTTTGGGGGGAGAGAAATGAAAAGCCTCCACTTCCTCTTATTATAAGTTAAAGAGAAAACCCGGAGACTATTTCTGAATGTACACACCCAAACCAGTGGAAAAGGGAAGCAACACCAACTATAGTAGTCATTATAGACAGTTACCCTTATTAAAAAAAAAAAAAATTGATAACACTAAAAACAACCCAAAAAATCCAAAACAAAGACTGTCACGAAAAAGTCCAGAGGGGTTTTTGAGCATCTACATGGTCTTTCTGAGAGCTGTTACTTGAGTTGTGCCCGAGTTTTTATCCAGGCAGCAGCCAGGTGAGTTGTTTGGGAAAGCTTTTTGCAAAATAATCCCTTTTGGAATTCCCACTCCTTTCCCAGACTGCGTTGTATTAAAACCATAAAGTGAAAGGAAAGTGAACTTTGGCCAAATGAGCGCACCAGAAGAACTAGGGGCGGGTGGGACCTCGGGGGCCCAGGGCTTGAAAAAGTGTTGCCTTTGGCATGGAGTCTCCGAAAGGAAAAGGAAAAGGAGGCTCCAGATCCTCAGCCTTTTTAATTGCCTCCGGAAAACAAGGGGAAGACTATACTGGACGGTGGTGATTCCCCTCGGTCAAAGTGTGTGCCCAAAGGAGTATTCTGAGCCGGGTCACTGGAGGGCCCCCACCCCTGTGGGTCAGTCATCGGTCCTTTCGGTCTCCAAGACGTCGACATTAGAAAGAAAAGCCTTTTCTACAGGTTTTATTACCTCAGCAGAGTATCATTCTCCTTTCCCCCGCTTTTCCTCGAGTTTCTAAACCGCTGATTACTTTCTGTCTTTCACACCTGCCCCCTAATTCCAAACTTTTGGGGTGAAGACAAGGAATCGGGCTCTGCCATTTTGCCTCTTTTTACAAGGACGCGAACATTTCCCTCTTTTTCGACCCTCTTCCCATTTTTTGGAGAGAGGCCTAGGAGGGTGGGGAGAAGCTCCCCAAAGAGTTCCCAGTAAACCGAGAGCAGGTTCCAAGCAAGTCCCTTTCCCACCCCCGCCCCCAGTACCGCGCACTTCCCCCTGTGTCCAAAAGGGGGCGCCCGCGACAAACGCGCTAGGAACGGACAGTTGGAATTGCGAGCCGGAGCCCCAGGAGAGCGGCTCGCTCTCTCGCTCGCAGGGTCGGTCTTTCCAGCTGGAGGGTTCTAGACTTTATGAATAAAGTAAGATTAAAGACGCTTTTGAGGGCAGGGAGGCAAGGGAAAGTCTCTGCCGGCCACCTACGAACACGGCGAACTTTGATGCTTTCTGCTTCCCTCCAAGCCCGAGTGCCCTTGGGGAGCAGGTGGCGCGCCCCGGGTGTGCGTCCGCACCACCCCGCGTTCGAGATCGGAGCTCTCTGACGGCGCTTAGAGAGCCAGGCCCTGGCGGCCCTAGTCCCGGTTTGGCATCCCTTCAGACGGCCCTTCCTTTTGAGTTATTAGAGCCTCAAGTAACCAGCACGCACGCCGCTCGGAGGGTATGCTTGGCACCCCGGGGTCAGGAGCCTGGTTTTCCTGCTGCCTCATTTTGCCAGCATCTCCTCCTCCAAGGCGGTGCAGGGCAGACAGTTCCTACCTCCAGGCTGGAAACCCCCACTTCGTGAGTGCCCGTGCAGAGGAGGGAAGTCACAACGAAATAGAACGGTACCCCCCTTTTCTCTCTCAACTTAAAAAAAAAAACCCACCCCACACACAACCCACCAACCTACCCTTCACCTGTATTTAAATCGCACGTCTTTAATTACAGCAGTTGGGGATGTATGAGGCTGAAATGAAATTAGCAGTCATTACCAGTCCTTTAACTCGGTGGTGCTTTTGATCAGCACGAAATTAGCTTTCGAGTCCTAACAAAGGCGCTATAGCAAGCAGTGGGCTGTAAATAAGACAGCTCGACCTGCCCTCAACACCTTTTCTCTTGTCAATCACAGGCCTATCATTCAGCCCAAGATTAACCTTTATCTACCAAATTCTTAAAGAGAGAGAGAAGAGGGAAAGGGGAGGGGGGGAGGGCTCCTTCCCGTACCACGTCGCTCCCTAGCAGAGCCTAAAATGAGCCCCCTTCGTTAAATTGTATTATAATGAGTTGGTGTCAACATCTGCAATTTCCCAATCATTCCCTCTCCCCCCCACCGCCCCCTATTCTCGCCCCGGCGTATGAGAGAGGTAGAAGAAAGCTCAGGTAGGCAAAACAATCCCCCAGAGGCCCCCCCCCCCCAAAGAAGGGAAATGGCATGTGTTAGTCGGGTTTGGAGAGGCAGTTTTAGGTGGGAACATTGCTGCTTTTAGAAATTTGGGGGAAATGATTGATTCGCTTCCCGGAAGGAAGGAAGGAAGTGGGGTCAGCCCTAGTTGACAGCCACTATCAGTGTGGTACCCAAAGTAAAACGTACGTTCAGGTTACCATTAGGAGGCACCAGAGAGTAAGCCCTTGGTCCCCAGTCTCTAAGGGACAAGAATCCTGTCCACTTTCTGGCTTGGACATATCGCAAGCACTTACTTGCACATTCTTCCAAGTGACATTTTGCCCTCACCCATTTTGGGGGCATTAAGGAAGATTCATTGCTTTCCCCAGCCCTGTATGGCCCATCCTTATCCCCCGATTGAGGAGAAGGGGGGGGGGGGAGGAGGAAGCAGGGCACCAGGTGTGCTTTAAGACTATGTCAGCTTCACAGTTTGGATGCGGCCCGCGCTCCCCTTTTCCACTAATCGCTTCGCGCAGTGGAGACTATGTGGAAAGGCAAGCTGCCAAAACAAACCCAACAAGGGCGGAAGCCCAGATTTCAAAATCGCGGGTTTCTCTTTGGTGCTTCCCGGATCTAGTTTCTCACTTTTATAAGGGAAACGCACATCACTACTAACCACTCCACTAACAGCCCATGACCCTACAAAGCAGATGATTGTGTTCAACAACGAAACTGTTTGGAGGAAAATGACAAGATGCCATTTCAGCTCAACACTTGTTTAAAGATAACGAAATGAGCAAGCAATTGCAGAAGTTAACACTTTCCAGCTTTCGATTTCCCTGGGTGAAATGGTTGTCACACAAGGTGGGTTGCCAGATCTTTGTAAAGGTCAAAAGAAAAAAAAAGAAAAGAAAAGGAGGGAAAAAAGGAGGAGGGGATTAAGGGAGAAAGTGAGGGAGGGAAAGAGGGAGACAGGTGGAAAGGGGGAGGGAGACAAGGAGAGAAGAGAAGGGAGAAGAGAAGAGATGAGAAGAGAAAGCTCGCAGTCAATGTCAAAGTTGGTTTGCAAGCTACTTACATGTCCAAGCCAGATCGGGGTGTTGTCTTCTAGCGGTTTGATTGGCAGGTAAAAAAGCGAAAGGAGGCGAGTGCTCCCCGAGCCTCCTGTCAGTCCCGGCTTGCTTACTTCTCACCGGACAGCTCGAGTTGAAGGAGCTCAGCGGTTCCCCTCTCTGTCCTCCTCCTCCTTCTCTTCCTCCTCCTCCTCCTCCTTCTCCTCTTCCTCCTCCTCCTTCTCTTCCTCCTCCACCTCCACCTCCTCTTCTTCCTCCTCCACCTCCTCTTCCTCCTCCTTCTCTTTTTCCTCCTCTTCTTTTTTCCATCCAGGACACGGTGAATCCAGTTCGGCTTTTCTTCCCCCCAGTGGATCTGTCAGCCTCCTTCCTCCTCCACCCGCCTCGCCTGCCAGAAGCCTCCAAGTCCTAGCCTAGCTTTGCCACCGCGAGCCCCTGCAACAAGAAAGATCGTTTATGGCTTAAAACCCCAAATGGCTGATTTTTTTTTAAAAGAGAGAGAGAGAAAGAGAGGGAGAGAGAGGGGGAGAGAGAGAGAGTGTGTGTGTGTGTGTGTGGAGAGTGAAGAGAGGGTGAGGGAGAGGGAGAGGGGAGAGAGAAGAACGCACCCAGAGAACAACAAAAAAGTCAGTTAGCCCAACAGTGCTCTATCCCCCCACCGTACAGAAGAATAAAAAAAAAAGCTTTATGTTTTTTCAGTGGGTATTCAAAGATAATTTGATGCCATTGTTTCTGCTACAGATGGTTCTTTTAAATACAATAACACGCCTCTTTGTGCGGACTACCCACAATAAAAATCGAAAGCGGTCCCCTGAATAACCATTTTGTTCTCTCTTGTATGAGGCCAACAAAAGACGCCGTGAGGTAATGGGTTCTGTTTATTGAAGCCATAGAATAGGGGTTTGATAAAGATTTTTTTTTTTTTTTTAAAGCAGAAGACCTTGCAAGGTCGAACTGATCTCTTCATATTTTCTTTTCTTTTCTTTCTTTCTTTCTTTCTTTCTTTCTTTCTTTCTTTCTTTTTTTTTATTAAACTATCTGCTCATGGATTATTTTCCCGAGCATCTGCAGGTTTCCTCTTCGATTCCTAATCGGCCTAAACATCTGTTCTATTTAATGGGGCTTTATTTGGGAAGATCTGCATGGGAATCAATAGGAAGGCCACCTTAGTCAAACCTCAGTTTCCTCCAGAGTCTGAAAGGGACAGAGCGGTGAAGGTATTTTCAGCTCCTTCGGTTGGGGGGTGGAGAAGCTCTGAAGTGGAAGGGAGGGGTGGCGACAAGAAGTGACACAGCCATTTTCCCATTCCCCCTTCCCCCCCCAAAAAAAAGTGACTGGAGGGGAAAAAAAGATCATTGTCCACTGTGCTCTCCCCCTGCCCGGTTCCTTGTGCTGTCCACACAGAAAGAAGGAAGCGCTGACTGTAAACACATAGATCGGGATGAGACAGTCACAGGAGATGTGCCCACATCCCTTCTTGTCATCCCCCCCCCCCCATCCCTACTCCCATTCCCCACTGACTAGACACTAGATAGACATGCTCGCTTGCGCTCCTGAAGAGCTCCGTTTTTCCCATCTCCCCTACTGGACTCAAGCACCTTGACCAGGAAGGGTAGTGGATCTGGAGAGAGGGGTGGGGAATAGGGCTGTGCAACCCACAAGTTGACGTCCCAGAAACCCAGCGCCCTCGGGGAATGCTGGTGGACCTATAAAGACTCGTTGCTCCTACTCTGACGATTTGGGTTCTTTGCACGCCTCCATGGTCTCTGATCATCTATTTAGCTTGTTAGTGCCACCTCCATGCCAATTCGAGGCCCCCATTTCTTCCCATCCCCCGCAGGGCCCTCGTATTGGCCCCACCTGGGTGGGCCTGCAGCTGCCTCCAAGTTCGGCTGCATTAAAATGGAGCCTCTGCCTGTCACCGGGGCCCTAAATTCGGATGCGGGTGAGATCTGTATCCCCTTCGACGACCTTCACGTCTGGCTCCCAGTATCCTCCTCCACCCCCTCAACGAGGGAGGAGACAAAGAGGACTCTCAGGGAAGTTGTTAGAGGCTGACTGTGTTTGTCTAGCTTTCCATAGGAATGGATGGCACGGATCCCGGCCTGTCTGGAGCCAGGTTTGACTTCTGCCCCTTGGGCTCTCCAAAAGGGGGGCTCACCTGGAGCCAGCAGATGCTCCAGGGTAATGGCTTTATTCTTAAAAACACCAAGTCCTTAAACACCCCTCTCCCTACCTCTGCGTCTCTGCTTTTCTGTCTGTCTCTTTCCCTTCTATTTGTCTCCTGCCTCTATTTTTCTCTTCTGTCTTTTTTTTTTTTTAATTCTCTCCTCTCCTGTTTTTCTTTTTCCACATCAGACTCTTCCTCTCCTCCACCTCCTTCTCTTCGACTCTCTATCACTCTGTGGTTCTGCTTGTTTCCATCTCCAGCCTCTTCTCTGCCTCTGTTTCTCTGTGTCATCATCTCTCTCTCCCCCTCCCCCTTGCATCCATCTCTCAGTCCCTTTCTAACCTTCCTCTCACTCTTCTACAAAATGAAAGACATGCAGACCAAGCCTATCTTCGCTTCCACTTTTCCTTTTCAAAACGCATTCATCATTGGTTCACAACTTGTCTGAAGTCATCTAATAATCTGAAGTATTATTTACACACCAATTAAGAATTTTGGTCGGAAACTCCAAAGACAAAGATAAACAAGACGTAAAACTAAACGTATTTTCACTTTTTGAGGTGGGTTCTTCAAGACCCCATTTTTGCATTACAGAATAAACATCTGGAATACCTCTTTGCAGAGTCGGAAAACTGGGCACAAACCGCACCCCGATTTTCGAGCAACTCCCAGGCTCTTCATGAGAGCTCCCCCCCAAAGGCAGAAGGTGTAAGGAGTAGCTCCCTCTGGCCTAGGGGGAGATTTCAGACAGCCCTTCTCCGGCTAAGTCAGGACTTGGTGGAGGGCAGCTACGTTCAGAAGGCACAGGGACCGGAAGGATGACTCTGCAGGACCACGGGTGGCCATCCATATTCACAGGTCAAGCTCTCTTGTTATGGCGGCAGTTCTTTCCCCACATTTTAAGTCAGGGATGGTGTGGGGCAAAAGTAAAGGAGTACATCTCTAAACTTTGCAACCACAACAGACGGCCCCTGGTGGGGTCAGAGAGCTAGTTGGTTTCAACCATCTAGGAGAATTGACTTTATTCAATACAAGAAGTCACAAAGAACATCCGATTTGGACAAAAATGGGTCCTCCCCCTTCTCACGACCCTGGCTTCCATTTATGTCCACACAAGGACAAAAATGTCTTGTTTTAGGTTGTGCCAGAGCCTCTCTGGGTTTAGGGATAGATCCTACATCCCATGTAGATTCCATGAGGTCAAACACATGGGATCCACCTTGTTCCGCTTGAATAATTCATCCTTCCATCCATCCATCCATCCATCCCTTCGTAAAGGCAACTGAGTCTGGGCCTTGCGGGTGCCTTGAGCCATCAAGGAAAGGACAAAAATAAGAAAGTTCCTGACCAAGAAATATTTGGGCACCGTGGATAAATGAAAATCGAGCCTCCTCTCTTTAGAAGAAGGTGGGAGAAACTGAATTCGCCCGGTTCTGTGACTGCTCCAGATAGGAAGTGAGGCAGGGCTGCCTTTGAAAAGTATCCAGGTCTGTGCACTTGAAAGGACCAGGGCCAGATCCCTGGGTCTGGGCCCCAGCCTCAGTTTCTCGGGAGCCAGGAGGAAAGCGAAATTGGACAGTGCCAAGTGCTGAGGTAGAAGTGAATTCCTAAACGGGGAACTGTCCCTCCTAGACTATCCACTAGATCAAAACGTTCGTTGCCTGAGGAGAAATAGGAAGTCCTTACAAACTGACAGCAGGGTGAAGGGCTGACTTTGAGTCTAAAGACAAGAATCTAAAACTCTTTCCGTTCTCCTCTCCCCACAGTCCATCTAAACTCTTCCCCACTCCCCTCTCCCCACAGCCCATCCAAACTCTTCCCCACAGCCCATCCAAATGGTTTGGGGAGCTCGCGATCATCAGGATCCCATTTTAAAGGGGTTTCTCTCTGACTTTTGTGCTCCAAAGTCGGTGACTTCCCGGCCTCTCTTAATTTGTCTCTGCCAGTTAGGATCATTCCCCTGCCTTGGTTAACAGGCTGAATATAGTTTGCCCAGAAAGTTTGAACAAATGAAAACATTTAAACAGACAGGTATAAGCATCCACTGAGGGTACATGAAGGAATCCCAGGAACTGATTCTGGCCTTGGGTAGATTCCTTATAAGGACTAAAACAGCTTTTGGAGCAAATGAGATATGGGATGTAAGGTGCTATTTGAACATTAGCTGCTACTATCATTACATGATGTCCTCCTCTCTGGGCTTTTGCTTGGAAATCAATCATCAAAATTCAGTGCCCTGCAGGGGTGTGTGTGTGGAGGGGGTGAGGGAAGGGCAGCTCAGTCGGAGAATAGTATTTGGGATCAGAGGTCTTGAGTTCAAATCCCAGCTCTTCCACTCATTACCAGTGTGACTGGGGAGATCATTACTTCATTTAGGCCTCATCCTCACCTGTAGCTCAGTAGCAGTCCTGTTTTGAATTTAGCCTGGGAAAGCAGTATTACAGCAAAGGAGTAGAGCTTCATGGGGTGGACAAGACTGGACCAGAATATACCTCAACCTGGGAATCCAAGAATATGTGTATATTTGTGTGTATTTACCTTGTATATTTGTGTGTATATTGCCTTGATGAAGGCTATGCTAGAATTCACTTTCTTCATCACAAAGCATTAAAAAGCCAAAAGACTTTAGCCAAAAGAATGGGGGACTTGGAATTAGTAGAGGGCTAAATTCCAGTACAGCCTGCTACTTATGCAATTATGATTTAAATCATCATCTCTGAGCTTCATTTTAATGATCTGTAAAATGGGCATTTTAATTCTTTTACTACCTACTATCTCCCAGGGCTAATGAGGCAGTATTTGGAAAGGGTTCATAAATGTCTACTATTATGACTAGAGCCCACCATTCCTGTTTGTTTATCCCCTCTCCCTTGGGAGAGATAGGCTGTTGAATGAAAGGTTTAAAAGAAGGGGAGAGAGGGCTTTACTTGATTTACAAATGTCCCTTTTGATTTAAGCTGGCAGCTAGAAGCCAGGCAGGGTAATTCAGGGGGTTAGGAGGGATTGAAGGATTTCATTCTTGTTTAGAGTACCTTAACTTAACTGAAGAGATTTCTTCTTGTACTATGTGGCCACTTCCTTCAAGGCTCCTTCCTCTGGTCCACAACTTTCTGTCTCTGCTTCCCACTCCCACTCCACACCCATCTTCCATCTGTCTCCTGGTTTCAAGTCATTAATCAGTGTTTCTATGTCTAGGATTATCTGAGCTTGAATTTAATTTACCCCCCCTAGATATTTCCTGAGTGACTTTAGGTAAGCCTTGTATCTCTGGGCCACAGTTTATTCTCTGGCAAAGTGGGAGGGTGGAGAGCTCCACAATTTCTAAGTCTCCTTCAGTTCTGAATACCTAATGACAGCATTAGGAGGTCACTACATGGCAAAATAAACACTGGGTCTGGAATCAGGAAGATCTGAATTCAAATTTGACTTTGGATACCTATTAAGCTTTTTGATCCTAGTCAAACCATTTAACCTCTATTTGCCTCAGTCTCCACATCTATAAAATAGGGATGATAATAAGCACATACCTCCCAGGGTTGCTGTGAAGATCAAATGAGAAAAGAATTATAAAGTATTTAGCACTGTGCTTGGCACATAGTATAAATGTTAGCTATAATTATTAGTATCTTGTTTGTCAGGGAAGAATATGAATTAGGTAAAATCAAACTATTCATAATTAGAGGCTGTTGTACCTTGCCCTCAAGACTTTTTCCTGAGTTGGCAGGTGCTTCTATTCTATATGTGATCCTGAAGAAGGGAGGGAGAAGATGTCTGACTTAGGCTTCCCTGAAATTTTCCTCACAGTCCAAGTAGTTTTTTTTTTTTTTTTTTTAAGCACCAAAGAAGTCCAGGAGACTTGGCAGTTAAAGTGGGGCAACATTTCTGGAAAGTGGGGGTAAAGAATAGATAACTCTGAAGAAATAGGCCTGAGAAAGGGTTTCAAAGGCACATTGGAAAAAAAAATCAGGGTTGATTGGATTGGGACATCTACTTGGCCTCTACAGACCAGGAGAAGCAAGAGATAATTTGAGTGTCCTGGGGAACTCCAAAAGGAAAAACCTAAGGGAATTGTCCACAGATATGTTGGAATCACAGAATATTTTTTCTGAAGAAAAAAGCACTCTCTTTTACCCCTATTCTCTAGATACGAGTCACATTAGCTAATAATTCATTATCCTTCCTTTCTCCTCTTCTACCTGGCCCTTGTCTTCTTGAAACATGACATTTCCCATTTCTACTCTGCTTTCTAATATTGGAACCTGTTCCACACACCCAAATAGGAAAGAGATGAAAGCAGGGTGTGCCTTTAGAAGGGAGCTAGGGAGGGGGAAGAAAGAACCATGGAATTGGTTTCCCTTGCTTTTACTCTGGGATATTTACCTCCCATTCCTTCTCCAAGTTTGTCTGGCACAAATCATGGGATAAATCAAATACTTTTGGGAGAGAGAGCAAGTGGTACTTAAGGAACAAAAAGTGCTTCATATGATGGCTGGATTGATTCTTCAAAATAACTAGGTAAAGTAGGTAATGTAGGTATTTCCTTATTATAGATGGAAAACGTGAGTCAGCCAAATAACAAATTCAGGTGACAAGGTCAGCATCCAAGGTTGAACCACTCTCTCTCCTGACTCCAGGCCCAGCAGGCTTTCTCCAGCTAAATCCAACTTCTGGGCACCATATGTAACTTCAATAAATTTAATTCACACAGCATTTTTTAAACACCTATGATGTGAAAGATATGGAGCTAGATGATAGGACTATAAAGATAAAAAGACAACCCCATCCTTGCATTCAAAGAATTTACAATTTACTGGACATATTGTCTCCTCTAACCTCCCAACCCCAAAGAAATCATATATATATATATACAGTATATGATATATGAAACAACAACAGGGATCCCAAAACATATTTGAGAATTCTATCAATAAGTTGTATTGAGGAGGAAAGGCAGAACTATGGTCCATAATCATACAACACTGACCCATAAGAAGTTAAGAACATTTTAAATAGATGTCACATATCAAATATCAGCAACCTCCATGCTATCTGGTATGGCATATTTTCAAATGTATAATTATATACAGTGGGTAGATATTTATACATGTTACATGTTCACGTGGTGTATATACACAAATGTACACAGATATGCAATGCACACATTCATGGATACAGATATATGTATATATGTGCACATAGCCTTAAAAGAAATGAAACTTTAGACACACTTGCATATACATACATGTATGTATGTGCATATAGCTATATATGTGAAATGAAACTCTTAGGAGAACAAAACAAAGTATATATCATCCTGCCTGTTACTGTACTCATCCTAAACTTTCAGCAAGTCTACAAAAGCTGAGTTTGCATCCCATTTCTCTTTCTCAATTAAAAAAAAAATCAGTCATTTTATTCATTTGCACAATAGCTTGAAGGACATTTAATATTAAATCATAGTGGCTGGAGAATTACTCATGTTCTGACTTTTTATCTGGATTCCATCAAAAGAGATGAAAATATGATAACTCAATAATAAAATGAGAGTTTATATTTATTATAGGGAGACTTTCAAGTTTATAAACTGCTTTATATAAATTATTTCATTTGATCTTCTCAACAACCTTATGAGGTGCCTACTATTCCTATTACCATTTTCTAGATCGAGAGACTAGGTTTTGGAGATGTTAAATAGTTCTGTCAGTGGCAACGGTATCTGAGATAGGATTGCCACCCAGATATTCATGCCTCCTAGTCCAGTACAATGTGCCATCCTTGGCCACTCACTGGCCTGTGCCTGTCTGTATTTGTACCTTCTTCATGAGCTTAGGGTTAGTATAAATTCAGTCTGGGGTAGTAATTGGCCATTGAATAGGTCACTCAAAATATATCTGCCTGTGGGGACTTCCTCATTGCTGACCTGGACACTTGAAAATGCATGATTTGAGAAAGAGAGATAGAGAGAGGCACAGGGAAAAGGAGAGGGAGAGGGAGAAAGAGAAGGAGAAGGAGAGGGAGAAAGAGAGGGAAGAGAGAGAGAGAGAGAGAGAGAGAGAGAGAGAGAGAGAGAGAATGTTTGTGTGTGTGTATATGTGTGTAGAGTGGGCAAAGGGCTTGGGAAGTCTTTCTGGAATATTTAGAGGTCCTGAGAAAATGAATTCCAAGGTTAGATGGTCTTGCAGGGTTGCTGAGAAGTGGATATAAAGTTGATCAAATACAGTAGAGTCTGAGAGAGGGGTGAACTTATTAATTTTGATTGAGTTTAACAAGAAAAAAAAAAAAACTATTGAACCAAAGAAACCAACTGCTGGGGAAAAAAATCCATTTATTCTCCTTGTCCACTCCTTTGATTTCCCCTTTTAAAAAAGTTATACCTGCCTCACTTCACCATCCCCATCTTTCCCTGCTTTTGTTCTTTCAGCCTTTGAAGATTCCGTTCACTAGGGCAGGGATAATAATAATAATAATAACAATAACCTAAATGCTTGATCCAAGGTTCAATATCATCTTTCTGTTGGTTCTAAGTGACTAGGCTTTGCCCAAGTGGATCCAGTTCAATTCAATAAGCATTTAATAAGTACTATTATGTGCTATGTGGCAGGAGTGAATGCCTTCTCCTGAGGCAAATATGTCCAACTCAATAAATAATCTATGAAGAGTAATATACAGAGTTGCTTTTGTTGTTGTTGTTTTGTTGTTTGTTTTTTGGCAGGAGGAATCATTAACCAAAATTCCCTCATTTGTTGACTACAGGCTTTGGGAACCAGGTGAAATAGGTTATAGAAAGGAGCATTCCTTCCTTCTCTTTCCGGGTATATTTCCCCAAGTCAGATCTGTCTTTGATGGAGACGTGCAGGGTCTTACAATTATAGTGGGCCGGGATTGGGTTAAGGCAGTGGGAAGAAGCAGGACTTTGCCAGCTACCAAAGAGGAGCTTTGAGATTTAAAACTTCCCTAAACTTTAAAGCACGAGGCACCTGGGGAGCAGGCAGCAAGGAGTTTAGGGATCAGCTAGACCTTGTCAGCTAATGATTTTGTTGGATGCTTCCCCCTCGCTTTGGAGCGGAAGAGAGATTCCCATACATTTGGAGTCCAAATATCCAAAGGGTGCAGGCCAACGGCACATCCAGCTACATCGTCCAAAAACCCCAGGCTCAGAAATCCAGAAGGGAGGGAGGAAAGCACAACCCCGACAGTACACACGTGATTACTAATTAACCTCATTAATGACTGCAAATCCATGAAAATCTGTATTTTTATTTTCACTGAAAGTCAATTAAAAACATTTTGCCTCCTATTACCTACCTTCCTTGCTACCTCCCCCCCACCCCTTAATCACCTCCATCAGGACTGCCCTCTCAGAGGTCAGTAGAAATTACTTTAAGACATTCAAATAAAAGTATTGTTATTTTAATAGGCACTGTGGATAGTTTAATTTGTATCTTGTATTAAATTAAACATATGGTGAACAGGGTATAATAGATTTTCTATAATTTAGCTGCCAACGTGGCTACGGCAGCCAGTTCCTCTCCCCAACAGCCTTGTCAGTGGTTTGTTTACTAGCTTATTTGAATTAAAATAAAGCTTCGCTTCTGCTGACTGCACATCATTATCTATGAGACCATAATCCTGTGAGCAAATCCCATATCTTCCAGAACTGGCTCTTTTGTTTGGGATCACCGAGAGCTTAGCCTATGACAAAGAAGAATAAGGCATCCCTCTCATCCTCATAATTAAGTGTGGGGAGTAATTTAGAAACAAACCCAGAAAGATGTACAATTTAGAGTTATATTTCTATACAGAATGGAGGAGAAACAGGATAGGCCAGGCACCTGATTGTGAGCGGGATGTTGTAGCCATATGACAGGCACCCATCCAGTGGAGGAAAAAGGACAAATGTGAAGCAGCAGTTAATAAAGGACGGCCTCATTTTTGCACCAACGGGGCAGCCATTCTGGCTGAGGGAGCTAAAGGCAAGTTAGGGAGGAGGCAGGGGTGGGGTGTCAATCAGGGGAAATGGAAGACTGAGTTCCCTTCTTTTCTGGGGAGCCCACACTATGTTCTCCCATTATTCTAGCTGGATTCACAATTAATAGTTATTGTGTTGCTCATATAGGAGATCTGTAATTGTGAGCATAGTAGTTAAAATGCTGAATAAGAATAACAAAACAGGGTGGGTTTTTTTTTTCTTTATGGAAAAATACAACTCTTGTTGGAAATTGTTAGCATTTTCCATCCAGGATGCATGAAACTATGATTCACAGCAAAGAGAAAAAGAATGAATAATTTAACTGGCCATTTCCAACTGTACCCCCCGACTTGTTTTAACTCCTCTCCCCGCCCCTCCCCTTCTCGCTGTGATACGAAGAACATTTCTCAGTTTAAATATAAGTTGCAGAATTTCAAGACCAGGTCATACAGAGAACCAGCCTCCCCTGCCTTGCCGCCCACAGACAAATTGGTGCTGCTTGTTTGGAAGAAGAGGGGCAAGACGGGTTGATTTATCAAAGTCTTCCACAGGAATTGTCACAGATGGGAATTCTGAGGACCTCTGGGAGACTAAAGCAGACCCTGGTGAATTTGTAAGCAGGTCCTTAGAGTTTAAAAACATTTAGGCAAAGTGACAGTTCAGAACATCTGTTAGCCTTCTGTCTGAGCGTAAACTCGATGTCATGGAGTGCACAGCTGTAGGCATTTTGTGTGTCTTTGCCAACATCTGTCACAGCAGTACAGTAATATAGGTAATTATCCACACCTTCTATAAACTGTTTGCTATTTTAATTTTTTGAAAGAGTAAAATTAGCGTTATAGTCCTGGGCAAAAATAATTGAGATAAATATAATCTTTTTTCCCCTCCCAAAGATGAATGAATGACTGATGTGATCACTCTGAAAAGAGCATACATTTAGAAAAATTTCTCCTGCCAATATGGGCCTTAGACCAATTTTTAAAAGGTAAAAAAAAAAAAAAAAATTGTAAGTGATCTCTCTGTAGGAAAAAACATCAGAGATTCATTTTTCAGAAGCAAAAGTAAAATGAAAGGAAAGGAAGAAAGAGGCCAAATGGTCTGCCACATAAAGCAAATGAAGATGGTATATTCTGTGATTTAAAAAAAAAAAGATAGTGTGTATTACTGCTCTACAGCCTGGCGCCAACTGGTTCCCTCTTCAGAGGGACCCAATAGTCATTTGATAATCGCTACTGGTCGGTCGCACTATCTATTGATGGAAGAGCAAGGGTCACCTCCCACCCTACTCCAACCACATATAATTTAATATGGCAAATATTGGTCTCTCTCGCCCCCGAGTAATTTACCATTGGAAGATGTGTCACAAAGGGTTAATTTAAGATTCTATCAATGTCTCTTGGATCCTGGGCTAGAGACCCATATACCCCAGATGAGATTTCTGGAGGGGGTAGACAGTTTGTGGGATACCTGGTGGCCTGGGACTATTCCATGGCTGTCCCTGAGCTTAATCTATGAAGAACCTGAGCCAACGAAGACCCTGTTTTCCAAAGCCACCTGCGTATATGTATGAGTATGTGTGTGTGTGTATATATGTGTTCATATGTGAATATGTGTATAGGGCTGGGTATGTCTGTTGAGGACGATTCAAAGAGAATTCCTTTCAATAACCCCTCTGAGTGGAAAAAGATTGACTCTCGAAAGGGAAAATAAGCAGCCGTTGGGGGGTAGTTTCAACATCTAAACATGGGATGCCATCTTAACCAATTCATTACACACTCCTTTTGTTTCCATAACAAAAGGGAGGCAACTTGTGCTAGAAATTCTGATTCCGGTATGATCCTGCCAAGACTTTAAGGTGAAACCTTTAAAAAGTGCTGTCAACTCTGCCTCCAGCTGGTAAGAATGGTGGGGCCCGGAGGTCCCAAGTACAGTTTGGAGGAGGTCAGGCCCTCGCCAAAGGCCCTGCACGGCCTTAGCTTCTGTAGTAAGGGCGGCTTCAGAAAATAATGATTCTGGGCAGGGGGGAAGGATGCTGGCCAGCTCTTTTACACAATCAGATTTCCTAGATGTGGCATTTAATCAGACAAGGTAAGCAGTTGAGTGGTTCTCTGTTTGGTGAACTCTATTGATGCTACAAAATGGAGCTTAGAGCTTTAAAGAAACCCTGGAGGGGTTGGGAAAATATTTTTAGAAGGCAATGTTGAAAGGTATGACAGGAAGGATCATGGCGTGTACCAGCACACACCGCCACTGGCAAGAAGGTTAGGAGTCATAGGCGTTGGCCTGTAAGGTCACAAGGTCCACTCGTCAAAGGCTCGGCGTCCAGAAGGGGATTCCAACTTAAGGCCAAGGGCCGGGAGGGGCGAACCTTTGGAGGGGAGGAGGTGAGAGGCATAAGAAAGGGAGAAGGAAGGAGTAGGACCTAGACATAAAAGAGACAGACAGCCTGGCCCCCAAAGAAATACTAAAGGTAGGAATGAAAGGAGATGATGACTAAAAGAGAAGAAAAAAAGAGAGAGAGAGAGATACTGACAGAGAGCATGGCTGGGGGTAGAGAAAAGAAGGGTAGAAGAGGATGCTGAGGGGTGAATGGGATCTTAGCAGCCAAGGGAAAACCAAGGGACTTGAATAGGAAAGTGGATGTTAAGGCCTTAGAAGCAGGAGGATAAAACAGTAAGAATTAAGACCTAGAAAGGAAGATTAAAAACAAAAAAATCAAAGAACAATATAGCCTGTCCAGTTTAAAGTGGGTGAGTCTAAGATCCTTTCCAACTTGAATTCCTTTACTAGCAGTTAGGGGAAAAAAGGAGCAGTTTACGTGATTTGAGGATGATTAAAAAAAAGGTAAAAATAATGAATTCCCCAAAATACCTTTGAAAAAAACAATCTCCCTTTAGTGCTGAGCCTGGGTCCTTTAATTGTCTCTACTATTAGTATTCTGGGGCTGGAAACCCAAGCAAAGGGATCATTTTAAAATAAGGTTATCAGTGGCATTATTTTTGAACTTAAAATAGGAGAGAGAGAACCCAGAAAACAGTGGGAATAAAATATTCCACACGGCTGTGGTGGCTCCTGTGAAAACACACGTATCTTCCTATTAAGCAGAGTGAACAGATTGACAACTCACTGTTTCTGGAAAGATGGGAGAGCAGGGGGATATTTCCAGGATGTTTCTGTCCATCCGGCCACGCTTTCTCGGCACCCTTGGTCCTAGAGTCACAGTATCTTCCTTTGGCATTATACATTACACTTTTCACTCTGAAGCTTTATTTGATTTTAGTCAGGGCCAGTACTGACTCTGAAGCTCTTCCATACTGTGTCACACGGGGCCTCTCTTCACCAAGGGTCTCTGCCCCTGTCAAAACCTGTCCTATTCCAACAGCTATTTGGAAAGCATCAGATACATTAATTTACACTCAGGTGCTAATGACTGACATCTCTTAATAGGGAATGTTCCTCCCTCAAAGGGAGAGGACCTTTCCTGGTAGGATGTCAAAAGCTAGTGATAAGGCTAGAAAGGATTTGGGAAGAGAGAACATTTTCTATTATATTATATAGATGGTAAATGTAGCCCAGTCTTACCAAAAGTATGCTATCGTCTGGATGAGCAGCAGGGACTCCAATTTTAGAATAAGTTGGAGGCTGAGAATTCTAGGGATTTGCAAAAGTCTTTGGGGTTCAGGAAATAGAAGGACAAACACGAGTTTTATTGTTTGTTATGATCCAGACCTGTGATTTCATTAGAGTGGGCAATTTCAGGGGGGGGAGAGGGGAATCCCTCTCCACTTTCATCCTCCCCCCCATCCCAAGGAGGTCAGAGTGTTACTTAAGAATTTTGGAGATTTGTCTCAGAGCAAAAAGAGATTTAGTGACTTGTCCATCCAAGTTTGCCCAAGTTAGAAAAAGAAGGACCCCTTTCAGTTGATTGGGAGAGGATGCTCAGGGAAGAATTGCCATTGGAGGTGGCTCCCTGTTGAGCTTTGGTGAAAGCTCAATATTCTAAAGGTGAAATGAGATCTAAGATTTTAATTTTGCAAGTAACCCAGCCTCTCGATTATTGAGGAAAATTCAGAATTGGCTGCAGTTGTATCATTTGGAAATTAGAAAGTATTTATAACATCCAGTAGGTTTGTTTTATAATATCTGCATCCACACATGTATATAATTATATGCATGTAGCTATCTCTTCAGCTGTTCCCTAAGGGAGCAAGAGAGGGCAGCTAGGTGGTGCAGTGGATAGCAGCCTTGAAATCAGGAGGACCTAAGTTCAAATCTAGTCTCAGATGCTTACTGTGTCACCCTGGACAAGCTACTTTACCTTATTTACCTCAATTTCCTCATTTGTAAAATGAGCTGAAAAAGAAAAGGGCAAAACGCTCCAATATCTTTATCAAGAAAATCCTAAATGGAAACAATTGGACAT
Organism: Sarcophilus harrisii; assembly: GCF_902635505.1. NCBI lineage: Eukaryota > Metazoa > Chordata > Mammalia > Dasyuromorphia > Dasyuridae > Sarcophilus > Sarcophilus harrisii. The sequence goes on along the minus strand of NC_045428.1, from coordinate 39,130,457 downwards.
GACTGAAATGACTCAACTCAACTCAAGAAGGAAGACACTTCCTTAAATCCAATTCGTGAACCAGTGGCATAATTGATCCTTTTCAAAATTGAAGGTCAAAGGGCCACTAGGTGGTACAGTGGAAGAGCCCTAAAGTCAGGAGGATCTGAGTTCAAATTGCCACTCAGACACTTAACACTTGCTAGCTGTGTGGCCCTGGGCAAGTCGCTTAACCTCAATTGCCTCAGCAATAAAATAAAATAAAAATTGAAGGTCACACAACAGGAAGAAGAGGGGAAGGAGGAGGCAGTGAGAAAATGACACAGTCACTGACCTGATATGTGTATGACCTGGAAATTCATTTCTTTTCCCTGGACCTCAGGTTCCTCATCTGGGAAATGAAGGGTACAGCCCAGATGATCTACAACATCCCCTCTTACTCTAAATCTAGGATGCTAGGACTATAAGTACCAGTTTCCATTTTAGCCCATGACAATAAGGTTACAATGCTGTCTTTTCTTACAGCTTCTCCCAAAACAAGTTCTAGATCCAAATGCCCTCAAATCCTTTTCCAAAGGAAATCGTAGAGAACAACTCATACGTAGAGTGATTTCCTAAGGGCTTTTTTTTGGCCAAGCGTGGTGGATATTTTAAAGCTCATGATCCCTGTTTGACAGATGAATAAACTGAGGCTCAGAGAGGGGACTGACTTCCTCACACATAAAACCAGCAAATATTAGAGCTAGCATCCAAGTCCAAGCCTTTCCCGCCTCAAGGTCTACTGCTCTTCCTCCTCTACCAAGATGCAGAGGACTAAAATCTTTTGTCATTTGGTGTGTGGATTGCAGTCACCAGGCTTAACTAAAGACAGATCAATTTTTCCAATGGTGTTCAAGGGATCTTGGTCATTTCTGCCCCTAGCCTGCAGCCCTTTAAGCCGGGAAGCAGTAAGAAGCATTGCTTATCAAGGCATCCATTTGAACACTTTCGAGGGGTTTATAAGAGATATTTCTATCACAGACAGACAGGATTTAGAACCACCATCTTCACGTATCAGGGTTAACCTTCAACATCCATTACCAGCAAGTGACATCATTAGAAAAAGAAGATCAATTTGTCGATTAGAAATAAATGCCTTGAAGTGGTCCATTTCCCCTGTGTGAGATATTCCTGCCATCTCACACCTTGCGAGATGTGGAAATCCTTTCTTTACAAACCCCAGCTTAGAAACCCTCACAGTCTAACTTGTATGTGCATCAACTCCTCTCAGCCCCCTGCATGGGGCTGATTCATCTAATTAGAGCTTGATTTGCCATCCCTCATTTCCCTCCAAAGGACTGGAGAGCATCTACTTTTTCCAAAGAGAGCACGATTTGACAAGGCTGAAACCCACGTCCCCAAACACCAGTCCATCCATCCAGGGGGACGCTGCCTTCATCTCCAAATGTCAAAGGGCACACAGAAATAGTCAGCACCTTTGCTGCTCTGTCTCACTTCTGGCCCGGCTTGTCCCGAAAGAGGCAGGAAATCAGGCCACAGCTTTGAGCAAATTTCAGTACACAGACACCCAGAAATGACTACCATCTTGCACCTGCAGAATCTGCTGTCAGCTGCTCAATTCCAAGGCCTTGGCTTTTCACTGATTCCTGCATCTTGGCTGGCTAGTTTTTTTTTTTAACTCCTTAGCTGCTGGCAGCCATGCCAGTAAAAATCAGACAAGATTGGGGAACGAGAAAACGACAAGAACGAAAGGGTGTGACTTTGCTGAATTTTTGCATGTTCCCCAAATTTGTCCCGAAAGTTGTCTCAACAGCTGCACCCGGATCAGAGGAGCATCTCCAACTCCAGCCTTGACTTCCTAGCCCAGAATTCATTCATCCTGGCTTCAGGAAATGGCCAGCCATTCAAATCACCAACCTCATTTATATGCTGCAGGCAAAAAGCCAACAAAAATATGGTCACATTTAAAAGCCTTTTAAAGAGTGAGCACCTCCCTCCTCTCCCAATTGTTCTCTGCTTTTTCACGTTGCCAGTTAATAGGTTTTTAGAGCAGATTCCCTCAACTCCTTCCCCTGCCACATACTGACTTGGCTGGCATCTATGCGGCAAAAGGCTGTTTTTCAAGAGGCTTTTAAATCCATGGACCTCTTTATGCCTTTCATTTGCTAGCTCTTCAGGTAGGAACTGTATTCCTCATTTAGTATCTTTTGCATGTTAGGAGCCATGCAACTGGAATGCATAAGTGATGATGAGGATAATGATGATGATGATGATGAATAACCATTATAAAAGATGCTCAGGACTAAAATCGTACAGTTGTTTGTGCTGAGAAATTCCCCTGAACTCTCCTCCCTTAAGAACTGCATCTATATAAAATATATTAATATAATATATTAATAGGGAAAATTAAAACCCCTTGTGTTTCATGTTTTCATTAGCTGATATATTGTTAAGGTTTATGGAAATCCATTTTGTACTTTGACCTCTCCCCCCAACACCTGCTTGGACCAAAGATTAATAGGGTTGAGGCAAGAATGGGGTGCAGATGATGAAAGAAATGCTAATAAAAAGAACGGATGAGAATTCACAGATCTGCATCTACATATTGAGAAGCAATAGAGGATTTCTTTATTCAAAGTGAAAATTATCTTTTCACTCCAGTGACATATAATTTAAGATCGGGTTAGGAGCATAATAATGACTGATGTTTATATAGCCTTTGAAGGTCTGTAAAGGACCTCACTAACATTCTTATTTGAGCCTCTTAAGAACGCTTTTTGATACTATTCTTTCCATTTTATAGATGAAGAATTGGAGATTTGGTGAGTGACTGGTCATGTAGATAGAAAGTTATCAGAGGTGGGATTCAAACCTTGGCCCTCTTGAGTCCATGTTGGACACTCTTTCCATTTATAAAGAGGAAATTAACTGACCGATTTACTAGAAATTCATCCATGGGAAAGAATACTGCTATTGTACATCCTTTCAATACCAACAGCATTGTATTTTGAAGCTTGAAAACTGAGGCCAGAGATCTCAGCATGTTGCTGAAATGAGCTGCAATTTTCCAAGTGATGAAACTATTTAAAAATAACCTGGTTCCTATATTTTCTAATTTTTCCATTATTCTTATTTCGGGCCAATAGGCATGTCACTTACCTACCAAGTCACTGGCAGCAGAGGGAAAATAAATAATGAGAACATGAGATCTAAGGATTAAAGATGCCCACATTTGAGGTGTCTGACTCTGGGCAAATCATTTCATCACATCTGTCTCAGTTTCCTCATTTTTTAAATTAAATTTTTGGGATCAAAGATCTCCAGCATTACAGTTTTAAATCAATGCTCCCGTGAAGAAAAAAGTTCCATCAAGTTATACATGGTATGTTGCCTTCCAAAACCACATAGTTGATCAATGCCCTCATATCCCAAGCAGGAAACTTCTGTATTTGACTTCTAAGCTGAGCTATTCCCTCACACGTTTAGCTTGCAACAACTCAAAGCACCACATTTTGGGTTCGCAATAATTGTCTACAAAAATATAATTAAAACACTCCCATTCAGATGGATTGGACTAATAGTGTGTGTGAGGAGGAAGGAACCTCAAGGGACTATTTCTGTCAAAGGTCCTCAGTACAGTGGGAGCTCTTTATCTCCTTCTAACTTTCTCTAAACAAAGGTTGGCTTATGTTGCCGGCTCACACTTGCTCTTGAGAGTAGAGCATGCAACAATTATGGGTTATTCTGTGATCTTTGATCTTGCACTAGGCTGTATCTCTTGTACACAGTTTGAGGGATATACATGCTTTTAAATGCCATCTAACAGAGGCAGCTGTGATAGAACCAAGCTGCATGTGGATCTTTAAAGGAGAAATCCGTTCCCCTCCCCCTAAAAGGGGGTGATTATTTATGAATCTTTGAATTGGAAAAAATTCTTGTAATTTTTTGAGGGGGGCTATTTGAATTATTCTTCATCATTTATTCACTTTCTGGGAAGAGGAAAAGAAAGAAATGGAAGAGATTGGGAAAGGAGGAAAGTAGAAAAATAAGGAACAAAAGAATGAAAGAAAAAAGAAAAATTAAAAAAGAGAGGGAGAAAAATAGAAGGAAAGGGTAGACAGAAAAGTAGAATGAACAAAGTGAATTAGAGGAAACTTATTGGATAAGTTTCAATTTATGTTTCCCCAGCAACATATGCTTAAACCTTTTCTCTTCTTTCATGGATGCAAGAAAATTTTCAACATTCCCTTTTTGATCCCCCTCTTTCTGTAGCACTATATGACTTGTAGCTAAATTAAGGAGAAAAGAAAGGAATTTTGATTAAAAATAGAAAAAAGGAGAAATGAAGAGAACGAGAAGGCAAAAAAAATCTGTAAGAGAAGACAATGAAGAAGGAAGGGGGGAAAAGAAAGAAGCAGAAATGTTGGGGTCTTTGCATAAATAAAAATGCATTCACAGGCCTAGATCCCTGTTTCAATATTTCTACTGCTCTATGGAAACTTCTTTGGGCTTGCTGGCTATGCGGTAGAAGTGAGTTATTCATTTGCAAGAGGGGAAAAATGCCCCCACAATGCCAGTGGATTGGATTATTAAGGGATTCAGATGAGTGGAATATCTTGCATTAAATAGCACCTCTCTCTGATGAGCTCAAAATGCATTTTGGCATCTCATTAGTTTTTGCCACATCACTGTGAGATATACTAGGACCAGGATTACTATCTCCTTTCTACAGATAGGAAAAAAAAAAAGCCTCTCATGAATTTGTGGTCAAAAAGAGAAAGTAGACTTTTTTTAATGGCAAATCAGTATTTCCTGGACTTTTGCTGTAATTTGGCTGATGATGCTTTTTCCACTTTATGAAGAACTCTGTCACATTCTAGTTCCCCCTCAATTTCTAAATACATTAAGCATAATGGGGATCAAATGTTTAGAATATCCTTTTGTGGATTCCCTAAATGGCTGTTATCACTATTATTCGTAGATCATGTGACATTTTAAAGTTTGCAAAGTACTTTATGTTATCTTATTTGAACCATACAACAGCCCTTTCAGGAAGATACTTCAGGCATTACAAATTGTATTATAATAACCATAGAGAAGCAATATGGAATTGTGGTCCAAGAGCTAGGCAAGGGAGACAGGTTCAAAAATCTGCTTCTGATTCTCATGAATTGTGTATCACAGGAACAACATTTAACATTTCTGAGCCTCAAACAGATGTTTAAGAACATAAATTAAACATCGATTGTGATCTTTGTTAGTGGACAGAATTCTCATATTTTGATATTACTAGTCCTTGACAAGCAATAATATAGTCTTTCATTAGAACTTTCAAGTACTTTTGAAGAGAAGGCTGTATGATAATGAGTAGAACCACATTTTGGGCAAAAAGGATGTAAGTTTGTTTTAGCTAAATAACGTTTTGCAAATTGTTTCCTAAGGATATGTGAAAAACTAATCTTTAAGAAAATTAGCTAATTTATCCAAACTCTGAGCAATGTTTATAACAGCTGACATTTATATTGGAGTTTAAAGTTTGCAAAGTACTTCGCAGATATTGTTTCATTGGATCCTTTTAATAATCCTGTGAGGGGATAATATTAGACCCATTTGAAGCTGAGAGTGATTAAATGTTTTGCCCAGAGTCACACTGTTAATGATATTCTGACACAAACTCGAGTTAGAATCCAATATTCTATAACCACCTAGGACAGAAGCCTTTTAGAAAGATAGAAGCCTTTTATAAAGATGCTCATGACTACTTTCCTGCCATTGCTGATCCTTTCCTCTCATACTAGACTCTAGGGAGTGGAGAGGCAATTAAGAGTGGTTGAAAGGAAGGAAGGTTTCAGTTGTTATCTGTTTCTATGGCAAATAGTTGGGTACCTCAGTTTTTGTTTTTTTGGTTTTATTTTATTAGTTTCTTTGTTTACTTATTTGCTACCTCAGTTTTTGAATGGACTTTCTGACTCAGAAAAATGTGCAGTGGGATTCAAAGATGAGGTCATCATGTGTTCTGTAAGTCTTTAAAAGTACAGTCCTCCCTCTTAGGACCAAATTTCAAACTGTTCTAGTGATTTTTCTCCCCATAGTAGGAGCCTTCATACATACATTTTAATAAAAAAAAGAAACTTTTTAAAAATAAACTTTTCAGTGATCCATTTATTATTAAGCACCTACTCTCTGCAAGATTTCAAAGCTCCTGACTAAAGAGCTGATTTCAATGTCCTGTGGTCCTGTGTGACTTTGAGCAAGTCCCATAATTTCCTAATGGTCCAGATAAGTGCCTAAGACTATAAATTCCATAACAGTAGCTATTCTTTATTGTTCTTTATTCTATTCTTCATTCTTCATGAGTTTTTTCATCTGTGTGAAGTGGGAACTGAAAGAAAATGTGCTAGGCACTAAATCTAAGGAGACAAAAACAGAAGTGAAAATAACTCCTGCCTTTAAGGAGTTTACATTCTACTGGAGCAAATGGGACATTTCTTGCACTCAGGTAAGAAAATACACAAAGTAATGTAAAGTCATTTCAAAAGAGAGAGATCACTAATGACCTGGTGGAATCAGGAAATATTTCTTGGAGGAGCTGATCCATTTCTTTCAAGAAAACTAGGAATTCTAGAAAGATATTCTAGACAAGGTAGATGGCTGTGAAAAAGCATGGAGACAAAAATAGATATCAAAAAAGAAAAACCACTAATGACTTGGGGGAATCAGGAAAAATCTCTTGGAAGAGCTAGTCCATTTTTTTTTTTTTTTGAGAAAACTAGGAATTCTAGAAAGATATTCTAGACAAGGTAGATGGCTGTGAAAAGGCATGGAGGCAAAAAAATGGAAAGAGGAACTAGAAGTCCAGCACAAACAATGATATTATATTGGATAAATTAAATGATTCTACCTATCTTGTTAAATAAGAAGTACTCAGCCTTCAGACCTGCCCCAACATTTATCTTCTTCCAGATCAGGGATTATCCTTCCTAAAAGTTTGACTGACTTCCTTTACAATTTAACCACTGTCTATATATGATTCAACATTCAGATGAAAAGAAAATGAGTAAAGAATTGAGCCCAGTATTGTCTAAAAGCTCAAGGAGGACTTCTATGTGAATGAATTAGGGTGGAAGGAGAGAAAAAGAAGGCAGGGAAATAGAGAAGAGAGGAAATGAGAAAAAAGTAAAAAAATAATGTTGAAAAGATAAATTGAATTTTTTTCCTCAAGTCCTGTAGTCACAGATCACTCTGTTGCCTCTTGTGCAATCTCTGTTCCTCTACCCCTCCTCCAGTCTCTCTCCCCTTTTTTCTTTCCTTTTTCCCTCCTCCATCTCCCTAAGGAACAAGGTAGGAGAAAGGAGTCAGTGAGGTGAACAGTTAAATTCTTTTGAATCAGTGTCTGACACATTGGAAAGAGACTAGAGAGGTTTGTCGCTGGTGGGAATGCTGACCAAAGGCCAGTGACTTTATTGCTTGCAGCTATACCTAAGAAAAGCAGGAGTTTAGGACAGAGGATTGCAGACTGAGTTTGTGCTAGTCCCAAAGACTTGGCTTGGCCTTGTTGCTCTTGCTTCCATATTGATTTGCAGGGCAACCAGGAAAAATTATGGAACCCGAGTCTAATCACTCTTGCCCCAAATAGTTCCTCTGCAGTTCGATTGAGTACTTTCTGAAAACAAAAATTGACTGGATGAAGAATGACATTCATAGATGTAAGAGGAGTTGGAGGGAATTTTCTTACTTCAAATCAGATGACTGGCTAGGCCTACGGGCTTTGATCAGTAGTTGGGAGTAGAAATGACCACAATTACAAACAATCCTAATTTAGATGAAAAGAACAAATCTATACTGATTGCTTTAGATAGTTTTTGCTGTCTTCCTGACAGAGTGGGGCTGTCTTTGGCTCATGGGGCTATTTGGACTCAAAGAACTTAAGCTTCCCTTGCCAAGAAGAGTCCAGCCAGAAGATTCGCTTCAATATATGGTAGCTGAGGACCATAGATGGCTGATAGAAAATGGTCACAGAGAACGATTCAGTGACCAGCAAAGTAAGAGATGCTTAGCAGAAAAACAGCGTCTGGGGGGGAGGGGGGGGCAGAGAATGACGCCAGACGAGAACAGCAGAGGAAATCAATGACACCAAAGCAATGGTGTGTGTGTTCTGGCTGCACATATTATGTCTTCCATGATTATGGCTCACTAGCTCCCACTGGTGGGCTCAATTCTAATAGTCAACCAGTAGATGCAATTAGGGACAGTTAGTAATGCATCAGATAAAGCAGTGAGTCTGCAGTCAGGCAGACCTGAGTTCAAATCCATCTTCAGACACTTCCTAGCCTTGTCACCCTGGGCAAGTCACTTAACCCTGTTTGCCTCAGTTTCCTTATCTGTAAAATGGACTGGAGAAGGAAATAGCAAAAAGCGCTCCAGGATCTTTGCCAATAAAACCCCAAGTGGGGTCAGAAAGAGTCAGACTGTCATGACTGAAAGAATATTCTCCAGATAGACTTATGTTTTACAACAAGAATAGGTACACATATGGAGTATAATAGTAGAGAGGCACATACTTAGGGAACATGTGGCTAATGCAAGTCACACTTCTGGCACTGTGATCCTCCAATATCCTCTCCCTTCTTGTGGTATCCTCTCTGAAGCTCAAGGACTAGGGCTAGCTCACTCTTGATTGATACTTCTTATTAGTTTTCTCCTGTCTAACTTCCAGGTCTGGTCCCTACTGGGTGTAGTGCCTCCAACTGGTTGATAAATGTCAATGTAAGATATCATGGCTGGTGGTTAGGAGTGTGTGTGGAATTTTCTCCCCTATCCGCCAGTCTTTCATTGCTAATTCCCTTCTTGACTGCCAGGGGTCCCATTCCTCAGATCTGTTCGTTGCCTCAACTGACTCCATAGACAGTAAATCCTTTAAAAAGTTACTGTGAATTTAAAAACAAAAAGAGCATTTTCAAACATATAGTTGAACAAAATGAGAATTTTGTATAAAACTGTGAATCTCTATTTTATATCACTTGCTTTAAAAAATGTATACTAAATTCTACAAATTTCTTTTTTTTACAAAGTTATTTAAAAGTGGTGCTGCTTATCTTTATTTCCTCCCGAACTTTCTCTCTCTCTCTCTCTCTCTCTCTCTCTCTCTCTCTCTTTCTCTTATAAACTTCCTTTTTCCCTGACCTCTCTCCTCTTAAAAACAATCAAAAGCTTAAAAAATTAGTCAAGAAAAATCCACCTAGTGACCATTTTTTGAAATGGATATCCCTGTACCTTGTGTACATCACCACTTTGTTCAGAGGTGAGTAACAGGCTTTTTCACATGTCCTTTGGACTTATGGTTGTTTACTGAATTGATTAGTTCATAAATCTTTCAAAGTTATTGTTATTGTGTACTATTGACCAGGTGGTGCCATGGATAAAGTGCTGGATTTGGAGTCAGGAATAACTGAATTCAAATCCTCCTTCAGACCCTTACTAGCTATGTGAGGTTAAGCAATTCATTTAACCTCTGCCTGCCCCAGTTGCCCATCTGTAAAATGGGGATAATATTAGCACCTACTTCTCTCTCAGTGTTGTTGTGAGGATTTAGTGAGATGATATATGGAAAGTATTATATAAATGTTCTCTACAATGCTGTTGCTGCTGTTGCTGTTGCTATCTTTTCTTCTGGATCTGTTCATTCACTTTATATCAGTTCATATGATCCAAGATTCTCTGAAATTTGTCGTTTCTTTTGACACTTATGTTCCATCCCATTCACATAACTCAATTTGTTCAGTAATTCCCCAAATGTCTAAGAGGCAACTCAAAGCACCCTTTTAGATTCTGTTTTTGTTTTGTTTTGTTTTGTTTTGTTTTGTTTTCTTGGCCTTTAATTCTTCCTTCAGGATCAGGAAGTTTGTTTTACTTGAGCCTATTACTTTACCCTGTTTTGATTTTTGAAGGGCCACCAGGGTCACAGATAATTCTTGGGCCACAGAGTAGTTCGGCATCCTGATCAATTATGTGACTATAATAACAACAGTAATAGGAACCGACATTTATATAATGCCTTAAGGTTTGCAAAGCACTTTACATATATAATCTCACTTACGCTTCACAATAGCATCGTGAGGTCGGTACTCCAAGAATTTGTATTCCTGCATGAGGATACCTAGGTGGGAAAGATTTAGTTACTTGCTCATGGGTACACAGCCACTCATTGTCATAGTGGGATTTGAACTCGGGTCTCTCTAACTCTCCAACTAGCGCTAGAGTGGACCATGTTTCATGAAGTGTCTATGGCAGCTCACTGATCTCCAGAGGCTCTTTGATTTCACTTGTGTATAGACTCTCCACCAGAAAACTTTCTTTATCTTAGCTTCTTGTGGTATCTACATAAGTACAGTATGGGTATGCCTTGAGGCTTTGTCCTAGGGCCTCTTCTCTTTTCTTATTTAACTCTCACTGGATAATATCATTAGCTTCTGTGGCTTTAATTCCCTCAACATCTTTTTCTAGAGTGTCAATCTTGCATCATTAGTTGCCTACTAGATCTTTTCTTCTTCCTTCCTTCCTTCCTTCCTTCCTTCCTTCCTTCCTTCCTTCCTTCCTTTCTTCCTTCCTTCCTTCCTTTCTTCCTTCCTTCCTTCCTTTCTTCCTTCCTTCCTTCCTCCCTCCCTCCTTCCTTTCCTCTTTTTGTTCCTCTCTCTTTCCTTCTCATCTTTCTTTCTTCCTTCCCTCCTTTTCTCCCTTGTTTCTTCCTCCCTCCCTCCCACTCATCCTTCTTTTCTTCCCTCCTCCCTTTTTTTCCTTTCTTCTTTCCTTCCTCTGAACAAGAAATGAGCATTCCCACACAAAAAATAGAACAGAATGGGAAGATTACATGTAAATTTGCAAATTTCAATTATGTATAAGCACTTGCTTTTTTCTTTTTAAGTATGTAATAAATTCAACATAACTTTCAAAGATGTCCAGTTTGTCTGTATCTCCAGACTTTCCTTCTATTCACTTCTGTGCTTTTCCCCCAGATGTTTCAGTGAACTTCTTTCTTTGCTTCCCCTCCCCTCCCCATTGCTAGACCTCCCTTCCTCCCAACTTTCTTCCCCTTAAAAAGAAAAGGAAAAAATATCAATCAAGAAAAATAAATCTCTGTTGGCCATGTCTAAATATTTATCTATCCATCAATCCATCCATCCAACCATCTATCTATCTGCTTCTGTAATTCCATCACCTCTTTGGCCAGCACATTTCCTCATCAGTCTGCAGGAATCCTTCCTGGCTGGTTACTATATTGGACCCAGTTCTTAATTCTTTCAGAGTCTCCCCACCCCTCCCTCACCCTCCTTCCTCCCCCCCACCATCTCCCAATGTTGTTGCTATTATGTAAATTGCCCTGCACACTACTTCATATGCATTCCCATGAGTCTTCCTAGATTTCTTTTGACACAATAATATTCAAATATATGAATATATCACAACTTCTTCAGTCTTTCCTCAACTGATGGACATCCCTTTAGGTTCTAGTTCTATAACAACAACAATAAAAGTTTCCATAAGCACTCTTGTATATATGGGTTCCTTTTCTCTCTCTTTGATCTCTTGGGGCCTGGCCATTTATAACTCAATATCCCAAGTCCAATAAAAGTGCAATATGCTCATAACAGATTTTATTATCTCTTTCTCCACACCCACTGCTCTCTTTCTGTTAAGGACATCATCAAACTTCTGGGCTTCTCAGTTTGTCATTTTCAACTGGTCACTTTGTTTCATTCTATGCTGTCAGATATTGTCATTTCTACTTCCATAACATCTCTTGACTGTCTCCTCTTCTCCCAGTTAAGCACACACTAGTTTAGGTCCTCATCAATTCTTACTTAAGACAATTCCATCAGAAACGACCTCCTATCTGGGTTCCTTGCCTCAAGTCCATAACCCATGGCAATTCACCTTCCACAAGGTTGCCAAATGACTGATTCTTCTAAAATATAGGTCTGACCCCGTTATTCCTCTACTCAAGAAATGACGACTCCTTATTTCATAGGATCAAAAATATGTTTCTCTGGGTAGATTTAAAGTTAATTTTTATTTATTTATTTACTTTTACAACCTGGGCCTCTTTACTTATACAAGTTTCCCAGTTCTTATAAGTTACTCTTTTTTGGTTCACCATTATCTGGCCATATTTCTCTACCTGCTGTTCCTAACATATGGCACTGTTCTCCAAGCTTGAGTTACTTATCCTCTTAACCTCCAATTCTTGGCAGCCCTTCTTTGCTTTGAAACACATTTCACATGTATCAGTCTTTCCTACTCTCCTTAGCTGCTAGAGTCCTTCACAAAATACCTTATTAACTACATATATATATATATATATATATATATATATATATACATACACACACATATATATTCCATATATCTTTTTTTTTTGGCAAGGGAATTGAGGTTAAATGGCTTGCCAGAATCACACAACTAGTAAGTGTTAAAGAGTCAGAAGCTGGATTTTAGCTCAGGTCCTTTTGACCTCAGGGCCAATGCTCTACCCACTTTACCATCTACCTGCTCCTATTCCATATATCTTTATAAATGTACATGTAGTTTTCCATGGTAGAAGGTAAGCTCCTCAAGAGAAAGGACTGTTTTACTTTTGTCAGTTGTGGCATTCATTGTGACAAAGACAAAATGTCTTTGTCAACCCAGAATTAAACACAGTGCTTGTCATGTAGTAGGTGATTTACAAAAGCTTGTTGATTATTAGAAGTGTGATCATGGGCAAGTCATGAAAACCCTGCTGACCTCAGTCTCCTCATCCATAAAATGGATATACTAACTAACAACAATAATAAACATTTGCATCATCTAGATCACTAAAGTGTTATGAGACTCGAATGGGATCTATAGCTAAGGTGTTTTACAAAGATTAAAGTACATGTGGATATTAAGTATTATTACAATGTACAAAGAGAGACCTGTACTATATCCCAGAGATATGACAATGAAAAATTACACAGTGCTTGTCCTCAAGGAGCTTAGGATACAGGACATATCTATCTATCTATCTATCAATAAAATAATTTTTTTTCCTGAGACAATTGAGGTGAAGTGACTTGCCCAGGGTCACACAGCTAGGAAGTGTTAAGTGTCTGGGACCAGATTTGAACTCAGGTCCTCCTGACTTCAGGGCTGGTGCTCTATTCACTGCATCAACTAGCTACTCTTTAGGATACAATTGAGAGTGAGAAGGGAGGACAGGATATGTGCATAAATAAGTATATACATAAATGTGTGCATATTTATATAACTAAGTATGATCCAAGGCAAACTTTGATCATAAAATCTTTTAACAAACCTTCAGGTGGGAGAATTCACTCTCAGGTGAGAGGAGGGAATAGATTAGGAAGATTTCATAAAACAGATAGCAAGTTAGATCCCTCTCAAAGCCCTTTACATTTCTTCTGCCTGACTTGGAGGAAGAGAGAAATCCTGGACGGGAAAGACAGAGATGGAATTTTCCAGGTTCTAGGCTTGGGAGTTTCAAAAAGTCCAAGAGCCAGCAGAAGTTCTGTAGAGATAGATCCAGGCTGTAGACTCCATCTGAGAGAGCAATACTGGTTAATGGTAGAGGAAGCCCTTGTGGGTGGAGGTCAGTCCCTTGGGGAATAGCTTCATAGATCTGGGGGTGGGGGGATGGAGAGAAGAGCTCACTAGCTATGGACTCTAGAAAGGTAGCAAATCTCAGAGATCTACACCTAAGGAAAACTCCTGAAGACTTCAAGAGTGACTTCAAGGACTCCCGGGATCAGGAATCTTGAGGATTCACTGTGTGTCTTCACTGCCTTGATACTTTAAAGCTATGGCTCACTTGTGTGTGCAAGGGGAGAATATGTCTCCTAGTTTAGGGAGTCTGTTTTATAACTATTGTTCCTCCTATTCCTTTTTTAAAAAAGAGGCAGTCAGGGGTGAAATGATTTGCCCAGAGTCACATAACTAGTAAGTGTCCAAGACTGGATTTGAACCAATGTCCTCCTGACTCTAGCACTGGTGCTCTACCCACTGTACCATCTAACTGCCCTTTGCTATTCCTTCTTGATAAATATCCAAGATCTCATAAAAACTTAACTAAGAGAAAACTCTGAAGGAAGAAAGGGAAGGACTTCAGTGGACACAGGTGTGGAAGTGTGCATTGTACATTCCAGGCAAAGATTGGGAGTCTAGGGAAAACATGGGTCTCACTTCAGTTCCTGGCAAAAGTCCAGAATGAATGTATTATTTTTAAAGAGATGGCTTGTAAGCATTTTGAAAGAGAAGATATATTGCTTCCTAAAGGGTATGTCACATCAGACAAATTTCGTTTCTTCCTTTGACGGGATCAGTGGTCTGGCAGGTGAGGGAAATTCCATCCAAAGAATTTGCCAGGGTTTGACAACATCACTTATGCTAACCTTTTGGACAAGCTTGTGACAATATGGTTAGGTGAATTCCAAACCGGTAGAATGACGTCTTAGGATAGTGCTTGGCAATAAATTGATCAACAAGCATTTTGGCATCTACTCTATGGCAGGGACTACACAAAGAATTTTTGTTTGAAATAAGATTTTGATTGGGGAAACAAGTATACATAGAAACATATACACATATGTAGTATATATACTATATATTGTATACTTGTATATATTATATACATATGCTATATACATGTATGTATTATATACATATGCTATATGTATAGCATAACTATAAAATGAATAAATACAAACATGTAGAAAATGGTTAAATAGAAGCTATTTCTATGGGAAGGGGACTAGTATTGGGGAGAATCAAGAAAGGTTTCACTCAGAAGGTGGTGTACGAGATGTATCCTGATGGAAAGGAGGAACTCTATGAAGTAGACATAAGGGAACTCATTATAGGCACTAGGGTGTGTGTATTAGTGCACAAAGGCTCATGGATGAGATAGAATGGCCCTCTTCAAAGACAGACAATGGATGGATGGAATGAGAGATGGAATACCATGTATGAAAAATAGAGAGAGATGGCTAATTTGACTGAAATACATACAAAATTTGGGAGAAGAGTAATTAATGTCCATCGAGGCCAGAGATAGGTTGGGACCAGGTTGTGTAGGACTTTGAAAGTTGAACAAAGGAATTTATATTTGATTCTAGATGCAATAGGAAGCCTAGAATAGGTTGAGTAGGGAATTCACACAGTGAATTAAAGAATATTGGTAGTGTCTACTAACCTAGGTATCCATTCTTGTAAGAACGTAAATAAATCTTTCCTGCATTCATCAGTAAGTCAATGAAGTTCTTGGTAAGATATTTTGTTTCTTACAAATGGGGGTCTGTCCAGGATCCAGACATTATGAATTAGGGTAGCCCTGCTCAAAGCATGAGAAAACAAATCCCGTTGATTGTTAATTTCAATGGTCTCTTGCATTGACTCTGGCATCCCCCCACTCATAGACCATTCAAGATCCATGGACCGTGTTGGTAAGTAAGATTGCTGATGAATCCAGGAAATCAGGAAGGGGATAGAATATGTTCTGTAGCAGCCAGGTATCTCTGTGCACAAGGGTAAGAACGGAGAATAATATTGGCAGCAGTGTGTGGGCACACACTAAGCATTCAAATACTTTGAAAAATCTACTTAATTAAATTTTAATTTGCTTAAATACTTATTTTCATATATTCATTGGTCATTGTCAACTTGGATGCCATCTAGATAAAATGTCCTGGGTATCTGTCCCTAGTGCTGAGTTTTCACTGGTGTTTTCACTGGTAACTTCAATAAATGCTTATTTATCAGATTTGTAGATGACATGGAACTCAGAAGGAAGGCTAGTTCACACAGATTACCATCAGATTTTAGAAGGATTTTCATAGTCTAAAATGGAGGGAGTTGATAAAATATGATGAATTTCACATGAATGCATGTAAAGTCCTACTCATGGGTCAAAAAAAAAAATCAGCTGCCTGGATACTAGTTATAACAAATTCTCTTAAGCTGGAAAATCTTCAGTAAGATTCTAACTATGTCTATTGTGTGAGGATCAGACAGACTAAAGAAGTCCAGAGAGACTCATCACCAAATTGGCCAAAGAGCAATAGATTTCTCTATCATAATAATTGTCCAAGTCACAGAAGGACTGCTATACACATAGGTGGGGGCGATGAAGTCTATGATAAAATCACACATGTCTGAAATATTGGTCAAGTTGTCTGTCCCTGAAGAGGGCCAGTGGGTCATATCTAGATTTGGGTGCGAGTTGGACTTAAATGAGGCAGAGTTGCTTAGAGTCTTAAGTCTCACTCTCTCTTCCAGAGACAAGCAAGTGCAGTGGCAAGACCAAGGTCAGTATGTCTGGCAGTGACCAGGATTGTAGTCATGCAAATCTGATGACCGACCAAGCTCTAAGCCAGTGGTTCTCAAAGTATGGTCTAGAGAATCCTGGGGATCTCTGAAACCCTTTTAGAGGGTCTACAAATTCAAAAGCAGTTTTTATTTCCAATATGGTAAATGTCTATAAATATAATCCAGATAAACAAAAATGCTTTGGAGAGATCCTCAATAATTTTTAATAGGATAAAGATACTGAAAACAAAAGTTTGAGAACCACTGCTCTAAGCACTCCACACAGCCCACTCAGCCACCTTTGTGGCCAGTGGGACAAATTGTTCTTATCCGCCCATTTCACGCAGGGAAGTTTTTACACGCTTGGGGTAGACACCCCCTGACTCAGCAATAGGTTTGAGGTTGTCCCTCTTATCTTAGTTTAACCCATCTGCCAAGATGGCTTACAGAGTATGAGCACTCCATGTGCTACAGCTTCTTGGAGCCACAGGGGAGAGTTGAGTGCCATCCAAAGATGGATGAACAGCCCTGAAAAGCGTTTGGCAATCCCTCATATTAAGAAAGCTAATCTTCTTGAACACCCCATGCATCCTATTGGTTGAGTAAGAAAGATCCTACATATCTAAGAAATCTGGATTTATTAATGGGTGCATGCTCATTATGAATCAACAATGATGAGGCAGCAAAGAAAGTCATTATGACCCTAGGCTGCATTACCATAAGAATAAATGTCTGAAATGAGGAGTCAATAATTTCACTGTCATCTGTCCCAGTAAAATCATATTTGCAGTGTTTTTTGTTCAGTTTGGGTGTTGTATTTTGGGAAAGAGTTTCCAGAGGAAAAAGTCCTGGCTTGTACAATGACCGGAGATCACAAGGATCAGAGGAGGATCGGCTGCAGGAACTGGGGACATTTAAACCCTCTTCAAATGGGGGCCTTGCCAGGGAGCATATGACAACTGTCTTCAAGTATGTAAAGGGCTGCCCTGTAGAAGATGGATTAGACTTGGTTTGCTCAGCTCCAGAGAATAGAGCACCAAACAATTGGTGGAAATTTTAGAGCAATAAATTTCAGGTTGATAGAAGAAAAAACTTTCTAAATGGTCTGAAAGTTCAATTCAACTTAAATACTTATTAATCATTTCCTACAAACATCTTGTGATTACAATGACTAATCTGGGGCTTAGAGAAGAGAGAAAAATGTAACTTTTTTTTTTGAGAAATGGAAGGCTATGAATTTAGAATGTTGTATATCATACTTTCAGAAATGTTTGATTAGTTTTTTTTGTTTGTTTAAAGGAAAGTCACTTAGGTTGGGGAGGGGGATATGTATACTCCATTGTCCCTCTCCCTCTTCTGGAACATTTGTTATATTGGATGGAATTGATCTGAGCATTTCCTATATATGCAGGTTTCTGCTTTTCTCAGGCCTCGGTGGTTGGTTAATCGTACATGGATATACTATAGCTCCATTTTTGATTCTGTTCTTTATTTAATAACCAATAAATTATGGTAACTGGCTTTTTTCAATGTTGACACTTTTTAAAAAAGAAAAATAGAAACATTTAAGTTCCCCCCTCCCACCGCCAACATCTATTCTTTAATTCTTCTGAGTCTCACAACAATTAAATGATACAGATGCTATCTTCTCCTTTTTCCAGATGGGGAAAATGAGACATAGGGAAGTTATCAGATTTGTCCAAAACTATAATAGGAAGTTGTGGAGAGGCCATCCAATACTTTTTCATGTATTAAAGCAGACTGTGTGTAACTGAGATCTCTTTTTGTGTGTCTGCATCCTGCCTGGGTTCTTGGATTATATCAGCAGTAGGGCGGGCAGGTATCAAGGTTTTTTGCCCACTTCTTGTACTTTGGTCATCGCCTTCTTTCGAATAAACAAGCCCCTCTTCTAGTTCTAAGTCCTACCATATCGTCTAATTGTGATTAATAACGGAAGATGAGATGCTTAGCATTATTTCCTCAATTACAAATCTCTCCTGAATTGTAATACATAATACAAAATGATCATTATGAATTCCTTTTATCATACGCTGTAATTGCTATAAATCTTCCCCTCCAGTGTTTTCTTTTAATATCAGCAGCAGAGGTTCAGAATACATTTATGCAGTGTCAAATTCCCGACATATAATTGGAAAACAGTGCAAAGGCACGATTCAGTTTGTTTGATGAAGCATTTTCAAGTTTTACATATGCATTTATCTGCATATATATGTACAACGTGTTGACACAAAATAATCCATTTACCACTTTGAAAAAGCTTTCATTGACTAAAGAAGCAGGGCCTTGATGTACATGCATAGCTATAAACAACATAATTGTAGGTATTCTTTATGAATGTTGTACCTTCATTATTAGATTATTCCTTATATTTTTAGTCTGAGGAATGAAATCCAGGCTACTAAGGTTCATACTCTTTATGGACTGTCTTGGAAGAAAAGCAAGGTCAAGATTCCCCATCGAAGCTCCCTTATGGGACGATAGTGACTTCCTGTAAGTCTCCAGAAAGGTCTTGTGTTTGGAAAAGTGCAAGAGAAGCATCACAATGGCATTTCTGGTAACGGGCAAATGAGGAAGACAAAGCCGGAGAGTTCAGGTGGGAACAATGTCCCTCTTTTTCTTATTGTGTTACATCCAGCTCTTTGGGGAATGGGGCCTCCTTTTAAACTGGGAGGTGTCCCTGTTCTCCTCTGACATATGGTTGGAATGAGAGGGGGCCTCTGTGGTGACAGTCTCCCATTCATCCATGGGAGGAGTGAGAACACAGCCATGGAAGAGACCACGAAAGGTTTTTCTCATTACTCCTAGAAGTCTTACATTGTCTGCCCCAGAGAATGTTAATGAAAAACTTGTGGCTTTGGCAGCTGGAATTCATCTTTAGGATTTTAGTCAAATCAAATTACTCAACAGGTAACAACATATTACACGCCCACACACACCACATATACCCTCTTCTCTCTGTCTCTGTCTCTCTGTCCCTCCCTCCTTCTCTTCTCTTCTCTTCTCTTCTCTTCTCTTCTCTTCTCTTCTCTTCTCTTCTCTTCTCTTCTCTTCTCTTCTCTCTCTCTCCCTCTCTCCCTCCCTTCTCTGTGTCTCTGTCTCTCTCTGTCCCTCTCTGTGTCTGTCTCTTTCTCTCTATCTCTCCCTCCCTTCCTTTCTCTCCCCCTCCCTCCCTCTCTCCCTCTTTTTCTCTCTCCTCCTCTCTCCTTGTCTCTCTCCCACCTCTTCTCTGGCCTATGTCAGTCTAGATGACTCTCATATACTGTACAATACGACTGGTAATGCTAAAAGGCCTACTGTGCGCAACCATTTTCATAGGCCTTGGGAGTGCAAAGATAAAATGTACTCAAGGGGTTTACCTTCTACTATTAAAAAGTGGTACAAGTTATTGTGTTATTGTCATTGTTGAGAAGAACTCCACAAGCTGCAGTTATTTCAGAAGAGGACCAGGCTAGTTTTCTTTCTGATTCCAAATAGGGACATAGACTAATTCCCTTTCTGTTTCTATGACACTATGGTTTTCCTAGTCAGAGAAGTGTGATAACTACTTGGAAGTTCCTTTTCCCTATACAGAAACATCCTGTTAAATTCTTTATACACATAATTGGAAAATCCTAACAATTACCTGCATGCTAAGGAAAGGGGAAAAAGTTTAAAAATTCAGTGGACCAGCTGGATGTTTTTGTCTGCACCCGCAGTGTCCGACTGAAATAGAAACAGAGGCCATCAATCGATGCAGAAGGATCCCTGAAGGCCAACTATCAACAGTTTTAAAATGTGATGCTACTTATGTCTTATTGTGTTTTTATTTATTTTGTTGACTATTTCTCAATTACATTTTAACTTGGTTCAGGCTGCACTCCTATGTTGGCCCCATTTTCGATACCTTTGGTCTATACAATCCATAAAATCTGGATCGATAGCAACAGCTGAAGGATAAACTAAAATTTTATCTTTTCATCTGAAATTTGGGCATTAAATAGAAAGAATATTAATATATATTGATTCTGATTATCTGTAATTTCCTCAGTATAACCCAAGCAGCCTATGACATAGTAGATAAATCTTAGACATTGTCTTAGTTAAATCCTGAAACTTAAATAACAGTATTCCTTTGATCAAAGTAGCCAAGCAGAATTGAAAAGGAAATGGTATAGGATGTTAGGAGGGGAGGCCAATCTAGGAAAAGGAGAAAGTTGAAGTTAATGGCAGGGGCAGCTAGGTGGCACAGTGGATAGAGCAGTCAGGAGGACCTGAGTTCAAATCCAGCCTCAGACATTTAACACTTCCCAGCTGTGTGTCCCTGGGCAAGTCACTTAACTCCAATTGCCTCAGCAAAAAAAAAAAAAAAAAAAAAAAAAAAAAAAAAAAAAAAAAAGGTTTATGGTTCAGAAAGCTGGGAAGACCTAAGTTTGTCTAGGTTTACATGCTTATTTAAAGAAGACAACTTGATGGGGAGGGTGGTGGTGGTGGTGGGGAGTGTTTTGAGCTCAAGTGTTTTGAATAAAAATTAAATGTCCTGCTAATTAATTGTATACTTTCTTATAAGATTATAGAATCATAAGATCATGGAATTAGAACTGGAAAGGATGTAAGAGGCCATTTAGTTCAACTCCTTCATTTGACAAAAGAAGAAACTGAGGTCCAGATATATGAAGTTACTAATCCCAGGTTGCATAATTTGCAAATATATTTTGCGTACTTTGGGAAACAATTCCTCCTTATTCATTGATCCACTCAGTCTCTTGAGGTTGGGAATACCCATAATCAATTCTTCAAAAAAAAAATCTTGTATTGGTCAGTTGCTACTGGTTTCTTTGATAACTCTTAGTAGAATCTTTATGCCACATTTGTGGTGTAAACTTACTCAACTGGTAGTAATTCTTTTAAGAAATTTATTAAACTTTTTTGTTCCTTTGTTACCAGTGAAATACCAGGAGTATTTCACAGTTATAGTCATATACTTATCTATTCAAAATCATTATTATTTCATGGGCTTAAAGAAATAAGAGGCAGAAGGAATCTTGAAAATAATCTCAATGTCCTAGCTGTATACACCCACTGATAAACAATTACAGGGATCTCATTGACAATTTCAAAATGTTTATATTTATCAAAAGTTGATTATTTAAGATTCTAGTTCAAATACTTATTTGACTAAATATCTGCCTAGTTCTTGAGGGTGAAGGTGTCAAAGGGTAAATTATAAGAAACAATTGAAACATATATGAGAAATTATAAATATGAATGAGAGAAATCCAAGCAAAGTTGCTCTTTTCCAATCTTCTGAATTTGAAATTTGAATACTTTAGAGAAAAGTAATCTTTTCTTACACTATTTATCTTTTTGCATACTGGTTTCCATATTTCTAACATCAAGTTATAAGTTCTATGAGGGTCTCCACAGCCCTCATGACACAGGAACCAGCTTCGGAAACATCTAGGCTCACCTCTTGATATATACAAGCTGCATAATTATGACAAAGCTACTTCTCCTCTTGATAAGCCTCAGTTTCCTCATCTGCAAAATAGGGAAAATTACACCTAGAGTACCTACCTTTTAGGCAGCTGTGTGGTTCACATAAGATAATGTCTATATCCTTCTTTTAAACTCTAACATAATTGGAATATTGAAACTCATGATCACTTGATTGCATAGTCCACATTGGGAGGATGTCAAAACATTCTGCTGAAAAGTGGAAAATTAAGAAGTTCAGCAGACCATCTGGGTGTTTTGTCTACACAATCCCAAACATCTGGATAGAATGCTTGAAATGCTATAAAGTGCAATAAAAACCTCAGCTGTTATTATATTAGAGGCAGCATAATATAGTCGGTAGAGTGGTGAGATTGGACTCCGCCAAATATGGGTTCAAATTCTGCTTTTATACTTCTTAGATGAGTGATCCTGAGTAAGTAACTGAGTTCAGGTAAGACCAAGAAGTTGTGGCTAAACGGGATCTAGATCCAGACCTTGACTTAAGAAAATATATTTACTTTTTCCATTTGTACACTAATATATGGGATGAAAATCAAGATTAATAGGGTCAAGATGGCACTTCAAGATGGATTCTTAAATGGATAAAAGTTCACATAGAAATAAGATATTTGGGCCAGCACTACTGGCAAGTAGTCAACCAAGGAGTATTGGTGTGGGAAATGCATTGTAAACATGGGTCAGCTAGCTCGTTTCATGTTTGCAAATTTATAGGCTTCTTCTTGGAGTGTTTGGAAGCCTAGCATAATTGGTTCTATTGTGGCTTTGTTGCTCTATGTCTGAAAGTGTGTGGTCTTGAAAACCATGAGGCAGAGTGGGATCCTTTTTCTTCCAAGTAAGAAATAAGTGACATAGAATGTCTTCAAATTATGACCCCTCCTCTGGCAGGCAAATGAACCACAATAAATGCATTGATATAATACTCATTAAAGATGACATGGTTCTTCTGATTTATTCAGCAGAGGTAGGGCAGTACAGTGGGGAGAGCTCTCTGTCTTTGGAATCAGAGAATCTGAGTTCTAATCTTGGCTTGTCACTTATCACCTGTGTGACATTGGACAAGCCACTTCCCAATCCTGGGACTTAATTGCCTCTTATGTAAAATGAGAGACTAGATGAGTTCTTAGATTTCTTCCACTTCTCCAGCCTAGGATCTTAAGGAAACAGGGCTGGGAAGCTTTATGTCATTTCTGTAATATTTCTCTACTGCCTCCAGCTTGGCAAAACATTTTTCTCACAGGAGCCATGGAAAATATGAGTCATATGAGTTTTAGCATCCTCATTTTTAAGGTGAAATGGGTCTCAGAGAAGTGAAGTAACTAGCTCAAGATCACACAGCTTCTCAGAAAGATAGGGTGTAAATAAATCCCTCCTTTCTGTTGACATTCTGACTGTTAGAAGATTTGTTGGATAGATAGGAACCCAAATGTGTAAATGTATGTATATTTATGTCCCAACAGCTGAAGGAGGTGGAAGAGGAGAAAGAAGAGAAAAAGGAGGAGGAGGGGAGAGACAGAGAAGTAAATGGAAGAAACGAAGGAGAAAGAAAGAAAAAAGCAACAAAGACAGAGCCATGTTGAGAACTGAATATTGGAATTCATATGGCTGGTTAAATATGTCTGAATATGGTACCTCACCAATCGCCTCATCCCATGGTTCTTCCCATCAGGAATGGCATTGACAGTATTAGTCATGAAGCCCTCCTACTTGATTTCTCTCTCTCTCTCTCTCTCCATCTCCCTCTTATCTCCATACTGGGTCTTCTCATGTACTAGGAAACTTCAAAAAATATCAGAGTTCCAAATTATTTTGTACCTGTAAGTGAGAGCTTAAAGGGAAATATCACCATCATTCCTATCTCCCTCCCCTAGGTCTCTCCCCACCTCTTCCACTCCCTCTTCTACCTTTTCCCAATCTCCATGTCAATATTCCTCAGCATCCGCTTCATCAGTTTGGGGGAGATGATGGTTTCTATTTGTACACTCAAATAAACAGAGGAAATATGCTAATGCACTCCAAATATGGACCATGCAATCAAATTATCATGAGTTCTGGGCAACATTTTTTGAGGCTTTCTCTAAAAATAGAGCATTCGAATCATGCAAACACACATACAGCTTATATCAAACAAACTATCATTTAATCCAGTCAAAAATTGTAGTATTTCTAAAAGTCCTGAATATATAGTCATTTTTTGAGTGATTCTCCCACTCTCTACCTCCTACTGTGTGATGGGGAAGGAGGTGTGGGTATGTGTGTATGTATGTGTGTGGGAGGGAAGGAGGGTGGGGGTCTGTTTTTCCAGAGCTGCTTTTACCCATCTCCCTCCTGACATGAATGGGAGTAACCCGTGTGAATGGGAAGGAGAAGGGATCCATGTCTGGGGATTTTTTCCCTGTAACATTTAATGACAACCAGCTGTTCCAGCTGTTTCTATTTCACAATTGAATTTTTACAATTTTACAGAGCTGGGAAAGCAAGCTATTGATCATCACATCTATCACTTAAGTAAAGTAGCTTCTTCCCTCAATAGCATAAGAATTTAAATCATTTCACGGTTTTCCCTTTCTTAAATAATCAACTGTCCAAGTCATGGCTACATGATAGTGGTGAAATCAGATGAAATGGGCATTTTAGTGAGTCCCCATTGAGGGGGTGAGGGAGTGTGCTACAAAGTACTAAATGGTCTCACTTTAACGCTCTCCCCCAGCCCCTTGCAGATCTGTTTTGCTGTCAGAAAAATCTTTACAAGAAAAATGGGTCCTGTTCTATGAAGGAGCCTGGAGATTCAAATTCTGATCAGAACTGGATCAGGAGTGACAAGTCTTGGGAACAAACCTAGTTCCTACACTGACTGGTGAGAGACAAGGCAAGTCTCCTTCAGGTTCTTTACCTGTAAAATGGGGGTGATATTTTATACCTGTGTTCCCTGTTTCACATGGCAGGGGGCAGCACATAAAACAATTTGGATTCCTATATTAGAGGCAGAAAAGTTCTTTAGTATGTGGAATAGAATCAGATCTTGGAATGGACAAGGAAATAAATTAAAAAAAAATTATTAAAAGCTTACTATGTGTCAAACCGTTTTAAATCTTTGGGGGAGATTTTTTTTAGAGACAATTTGATCTTAAGGAGTTCACATTCTAGTGGAGGAGATGATTCCCATCAGAGGGATCATCCTAGATACTACATCAGTAGTTTCTAGATGGCAGGGGCAAACCAAATGGACATGTATCATCATCATCATCATCATCATCATCTTCTTCTTTTTCTTCTTTTTCATCTTCTTTCTTCTTCTTCTTCTTCTTCTTCTTCTTCTTCTTCTTCTTCTTCTTCTTCTTCTTCTTCTTCTTCTTCTTCTTTTTCATCTTCTTTCTTTTTCTTCTTCTTCTTTTTCTGCCCAAGACACTGATCGGTTGGTTGTGTGACTCTGCATATGTGGCTCCTGTCTCCTTACAGATAAATCATTTTCTTCATCAGTAACATGAGGATAAAAATAGGCCCAACCTTGAATGGTTGCTGAGATCCAAGGAGATATGATAGGTAAAATACTTTGCAGATCTTAAAGTGACAATCATGTAATTTGTTCCTGGTAAAACCATTCCAATTTCTGATCTCTCATTTGCCAGAGCCAAAGATTTTGGTGTTAAGACTTTTTTACCTAAGCAGATACGGCTGCTGAAAAGGTGAGGGATGCTGCACTTGCAGGAAGCACTTGCTGAAGGGACAGCTAGATGGCACAGTAGATACAGCATTGGCCCTGAAGTCAGGAGGACCTGAGTTCAAATCTGTTCTCCTACACTTAACACTCCCTGGGATCCTGAGCAAGTCACTTAACCCCAATTGCCTCAGAAAAAAAAAAAAAAAAAAAAAAAGGAAGAAAGAAAAAGAAGAAGCACTTGCTGGATCAAGTCTCCTTGATAGTTTATGGTGGCCTGAGGGACAGGGAAGAGGAGAACTGCATCTTCCAGGGTTTTGGGACTGGCTTCCTCAGGATAGGAGAGGAAGTGGTGATGGAGTGATTGAGGAGATGTGGTAGACCCGCACCAGGAAGAGCTGAGTTTTGACACAAATAAGTCGGGTAATCCCACACAAGTCAGATAAACTCTAAATGATTCAGGTAAGACTCTAAGTTGTAAAGCAACAGTGATCTTACTGAGATGCTTCCTATAATAAAGAAATCACATGTGTAGTTAAACAAACAAACAGCCATGGATTATTATTTGTGCTGGTGCTACCATTAATTTAGTCTGTCATCTTGGCCAATCAATCAATCATTCAACAAGTATTTATTAAGTATGTGCCAGGTTCTGTATCAGGTGCAAGAATCACAAGTTCAAAGAATAAAACAGCTCCTACTCATAAGAAAATTATATTCCAATGGAGAAAGATAACAATGGATACAATATAAATGTGAAGTCAACGAATATGGATGTGTCCATGTTGTCTAGTTTCTCTCTTTCTCAGAGAAGGAGTCTCACTAGATGGTCCATTTCATGATCTTAAGAGCTATAGAAATTTCACACTGAAAGATAGCTCAAAAGGCATTCCTGGAGTGGGAGCGCCAGTCCCACTTTGTTTCTCTGGAGGCTGTACTTCTGAGATCAGCTATTAGGACTGATCTGAAAGATTAATCTCCATAGGTCTTCAGCAAACATATATTAAACATCCACTAGTTGCAATGCATTGGGGATGAAAAGAGAAAAAATAAAAACTAGACATCTATATCCCTTCCAATAGGAGCTACATTATGTTGAACAGGTAAATAACTATAGGATAACCTAAGAGAGATAGTTCATCATAAGGGGCAACATGGAGGTAGCATCTGATCCAAGGAAGACTATGGATTCATAGAAACATCGTTGAGGAGTGTATTTCAGCAGGAGATGGAGGTTTTGTACAAAGAAAAAATATGGAGGCAGAACCACAAGACTGGAGAACAGTATGTAAGCCAGTTTGGCTGGAGTTAAAAGTATGTAAAAAGGAGGCATATGAAATAATCCTGGAAAATAAATGGTGACTATATTGTGGAGGGATTGGAATATAAAGAGGATGATTGAAGAAACATGGAATAATGGACAGAGTGCTAAACCTGGGATCAGGAAGACTTAATGTTTGAATCTGGTATCAAATGCTCTCCTCCTCCCTATTTAAAATCGACAAATGTTGTCCATGTGTGAAATATCACCTTTACTCTAGTTATATTTAGCCAAATGACATTGCTTAGCTCTTCTATTGAATGGAATTTATAACATATATAGAAATGCATCGCAGTTACATTGAAATTATGAGAAATTGGGAGAGAAAACTAACCATTTAAAGGTTGTCAGAAGTTGTTAACAGGAGTATAAACATTCATGGCCATTGGCAAGTCTTTTTCATCATCTGAAAAATGACCTCTAGCTCTGAATCTATGGTCCTAGAGACAATGGGAAGTTAACTAAAATTTATGAATAAGGACTGTGATCTTTGGGTAACAGAGATTCCATATTTCAGGAATATTCATTTGGGAGCTACATGGAGGATATATGGAAGAGGGAGAATGGAATCAGAAAGACAAATAGGTGACTACTGCAACAATTTAAGAAAGTTGATAAAGGAACTAAGGAAGTATCGGTGTAGGTGGGAAAAATGGGGCAGATTTAAGAGATATTGTGGAGAGAGAGAGTTGAGAAGATTTGGCAACTGATGGCATGTGAAGGATGCAGGAGAGGGAAGAGTCAGGGATGACAATCAGGTTGTAAAGATGGATCACTCAAAGAATGCTGGTGCCCTCAACAAAAATGGTCACTAGGTGAAGAGGATGATTTCTGTTTTGGCCGTCTTGAGTTTAAGAGGTTTATGGTTAATCAGGTGGATATGTCTGACAGGTATGCATAAAGTAAAGATGTGAAATACATGAAAGATATTAGATTTAATAATAACAGCTAGCATTTATGTAGTATCTACTGTTTATCACTTACTGGGCTAAGGACATTACAATATTATTTCATTTCTCTCTCACAAAACCTGCAGTAAATGCAATTATTTCCCCTATTTTACAATTGATAAAATTGAGTCACACAGAGCTTAAGCAACTTGCTTAAATTTGTACAGCTAGGAAATGTCCAAGGCCAGAGTTGAGCTCAGGTTTTCTTGATTCCAGGTCCAGAGCTCTAATCAATTTGCTAGGACAGGCAACTAGATGGCACAGTAGATAGAACACTGGGCTTAGAATCAGGAAATTCATCTTTATGAGTTCAAATCCAGAGTCAGATGCTTACATGGCATGTCACTTAACCGTATTTGCCTCAATTTCCTTATCTTATCCTTTCCTTATCAGTGACCTGGAGGAGGAAATGGCAAACTATTCCAGTCTTTTTACCCAGAAAACCCCAAAATGGGGTCTTGAAGAGTTGGACATGTTATAGATTTTATAGATGTGATTAGATAGACGGATCTGGGAATTGTATACCTAGAAAAATTAACTGAACCCATGGGTGAAATCTCCATTAAGAGGGAAAAATAGAGACAAGAGAAAAAGGTTCAGAACTTAGTTTTTATGAATAAGCAGATGATAGAGCAAATTTAAGCTAGTATAATGATACAGCAAATTTAATCTAGTATTTTGAGCCAGAGGCCCTGGGTTCAAATTCTGCCTCTGAAACTTAGTATTTGGGTGACCTTAGGATTTATGTCTTTGCAGTTAAGGTGACAGAGCTGGCAATTGCTTAAAACTTTATTATCAGAAGCTTAACCCCTCTCTTTAACAGATGCATATTATTAATTTACTTTTATATATTGTCCCAATTCTCTTAGGGGGTTCAGATTGTTAAGGTTTTGGGCCTAAGTTTCCTCCTCTATGAAATGAGGTTCTTTCCATCTCTAAATCAGTGACCATGGCTGTAAAATCAGTTCTTTATCAAAGTCATGCAAGAAGGACGATAATCAGAGGAAAAAAAAAAACCCAGAGGGAAGTCAAGGGAGGAGATGGATGGGATTGCATAATCAGTTAAAAGCTGTAGAAAGGTCAAAGAAAAATGAGGAGTGAGAAAAGGCTATTGGAATCACCACCATGACTACCACCACCACCACCACCACCATCATCATCATTGCCATTCATAGAGTACCTTAAGGTTCATAAAGTGCTTCAGACACATTAGATCATTTAATTTATCAGGTAAGAAGTCACAGGTAACCTTGCAGATAATAACTTCAGTCTATTGGGGTTTGAAACAAAATTGTAAGGGATAAAGAGAATAATGGGGAGTGGAACGGAATCAGAGTACAGACAGCCATTTCTAGGAGTTTGGCTGTGAAAGAGAATGATGGGGAAAGCCAATAGTTTGAGGAGAGAGTAATGTTCAACTGGTGTGTGTGTGTGTGTGTGTGTGTGTGTGTGTGTGTGTGTGTTTTAAAGTATGGAGTAGATTCAAACATGTTTGTAGAAATCAGGAACCAATCAATCAATTAATGAGCATCTAATAAGCTACTAGTGTGGACCATATACATAGAAGGAAGTACTGAATAAGGAGAAAGAGGGAACAATCTCTATGAATCAAGCCTCCAGAAGAGGTAGAAAGGGAGAGAAGAGGAACTATTTACCATGGAAGAACCACCTCTTCATCAGATACTGGAGCAAAGGATAAGAAAGATGAGGGTTATCATAAAGGAGCATTTTGAGGTGTGGAGTAGGTAGAAGGAGGGAGTTTTTGGATGGACGGCCTCTAATTATCTCAGTGAATAAGGGGTTCTTTGCAAACCAGGATGGGAAGAAGTAATGAAGGAGGCTTGAGGAGACTGATGTAGAATAGTCCCCATGAAAAAGAAAAAGAAAAAACCCTTCACAGTCAACATTGTGATAGGTCAAGCAGGGAAGAACAAAAATTTGATGTCCTGCATATTTGTAGTGAGCCTGCTTGGTGATGTTTCCTGACTTTTTTCCATCATCTTCTAGCAAGAGTTGGAACCAAAAGTAGGAGCAGAAAAGGCAAATGGTAGAAGTTAATCAGAGAGGGTGGAGTCTCTTGCAAGGCATGATTGGTGATAGGATATGGTGACAATAGATTAGAAAGCAAAGGGGAAGGAATTGTAGCCAGGTAGTATAATAAATAAATAGAGCACCAATCCCAAAGTCAGGAGGGCCTGAGTTTGTCTTTTTTCAGATACTTCCTAACTGCATGACTTTCGACAAGTTACTTTACCCTGATTGCCTCCAAGAAAAAATAAAAGCAGCAGTAGAATTTTGAATAGAATTGTAAAACACCAGATCCAATCTGTAGGAAAACCATTTTTGTAGTTGTGTGTTACAGTTACTGGACTGAACTAGGAAGGTGGCTGTTTGTGATGAAAAAAGATGAAAAAGAAATGTGAAAGTAAAATTAACAAAATTTATGAAGTAATCATAATTTTTGTTGTCATTTAATTGTTTCAGTTACATCAAACTCATGTATTTTTCTTAGCAAAGATACTGGAATAGTTTGTCATTTCCTCTTCTAGTGAGTTTTGCAGATAAGAAAACTGAAGCAAAAAAAGTTGTGATTTTCCTAGAGTCATACAGCTAGGAAGCTTCTGAAATCAAGTCTTAACTCAGGTCTTCCTGACTACAGGCCTGGTGCTTCATCCATTGTGCCATCTAACTGTCCAATTATCATCATCATCATAATCAATATTTATTTTATTTACTTTAAGGTTTGCAAACTGTTTTACACATATTATCACATTTGAAACTCACAAGAACCTTGGGAATTAGGTACTATTATTATCTCCACTTTACAGATAAGGAAACTGAGGCAAAAGTTAAGTGACTTGGGTAGGATCAAGCAGTTTGAAAGTATAGAAGAATTTGAATGTAGGTCTTCTTGATTTCAAGTCCAGTACTCAATTCATGGCACCACTTATCTGATGATGAAATTACTTTGAAATTGACTTTTAATTCCCTCAAATAATAGATCCTACTCTGAATGGACTTAAGAAGCTCTGAAATTTGTGTATTTTATTTTTTCCCCAGTGAAAATGAATATATTGGCAATTTTGTGCTCTCCAGATACCAGGAAGTAATTCTGCCTACACGAAGGAACCTGTTTCCACCCAAGTCTGTTATTCAGGAGGTAAAGGTTAAAAGAGGAAAATACTGTAGTACTAAGCTGGAATTGAATCTGCTCTTCTCAGTGATACTGGGGAACTGTTTGCAGCCATTGTTGACTGATGCTTAACTACCCAGCTAGTGTACACAATTTCAGAAAGATCTGTCTGTTCTTAGGATGTCCAGAAGCTCTTCCTGGGATGGATGAATCCATCTATATCACCTTTTCAGACCCTGAGCCAGAGATGTATCCCAGTATTTGAATTAACTCAATTTTTAAATGCTGTTACAATAGACGTTAGCCCCACTTTGAGCATAAAATGATATACTTGTAACAATTTTGGGACCACCAGTGTTGCCAATTCAGATCTATTCATTGCTCAGACTGAAGACTGGTACCATTTGGTAAGAAACACAAGGATTCAGAATATTTTCTGGAGACCAATATGTAAGTAGACAGTAAAAATTCCCCAAATAATCCTATCCTTTGATCCAGTAAATCTAGTATGGAGAATATACTCTTAATAGGCTTATCAAAAATGGAGAAAAACCATAGCTGTTCAAGATTTTTGTCAATATTATACATAATTTTAAAAAGCCAAAATATTAAAATAGGAGCTTCTTGAGAGCAAGAACTGTCTTACTTTTCCATTTGTAATCCCCCAGTACTTAGTACAATCCTTTGTTTATAGTAAGTACCTAATAAAGAAAAAGCCTTATTTTTTTTCACTCAAGTACAATTTCTCCTACTATCTCTACATCAAGAGCTTGTGATTTGCTCGAGGTGGGGGAAACTCCTTCCACCTATAAAGAACACAACTTATCCATAAACTGCCATTTTAGAAGACTGCTTGGGTTCAGAAAGATTAAACAACTGACTCTTGGTCATGTGATTAATGTGTCAGTACCTTTATCCACTGTGTCTCTTCTACTTTAATCAGCATGATTCATCAAGTATAATAGGACACGTGGCTATATCACCACCCAATCTACCTTGGTCATAGGAATTGGTGAGTTTCAGGTAGCATTCGACTCTACATCTATAATCCGATGATTGTAACTCTCTGGAGTCTGGGTGTTTAATAAATGCCTCTTGTAAGAATGAATGAATTTAGAGCAATAACAGCTTATATTTCTAGAACACTTTATAATTTCCAAATGCTTCCCCCACAACAACCCTGCCGAGTAAGGAATGAGAGTGGTCTTAGTTCCTTTTTACAAAGTGGAGGAAGCAAAAAAAAAAAAGAGATGAAGTTATATATTGGGGAGCAGACAATCCCTATGTGCCAGTGTTTGCTCGCTTATTCAGGCCTTTGGAGTATGAAATCAGTATTTGTTTCCCTAAGCTCCAATGCCTCTCATATCAAAAACACTTTATAAGAAAATTCTTTTAATGTACAAAGTCCATCAGGAATTATACTTAGGAAATCATTTCCCCCCTTTTAAGGTGAGGGAGCTGATTCACAAGAAAGATTTTAATGAGTCAGTGAGTCCAAAACAAAGCTAGAAAAAACACATCATTCTTATATCTACTTTTTAAGAGGGGATTTTGCACTTCTGGAAGACTGGAGTCATCATTTGAAGAACCTCCTTCCTGTTCTCCATTCAAAACATATACCTCTTGACTGTGAAGTAAAAATCACAGTGGAACAGTGGGAGGGTTAGAGAAAAAGCCTTCAGGTCTTCTCTGTTTTCTGTTTTTAGCTTGTTGTTGTGTCAATAAGCCTGTGCTCAGAACTTGATTCTGTCAGAAAAAAATAAACAAATAACCCTCTAAAATCCTACCACAAGCAACATTCCCCCTTTTTCTGGGTGTCAGAGTTATGACATGATGGGAGTTCCCCTTTCATCTTTTGAAATATTTCTGTGAAAAAGAGACCCCAAAGGAAGTTAAACTCTGAGTAACAACAAAGATCAATAAAAATCTAGAAAAGAGATAATGAAACTTTAACTCCATAGTTGAGAGGGAGTAGATTTCCAAGGCAGAACACTGTAAACACTGTTAAATAAGGTTTCTGTATCCAAAGGTTTTGCTTAATTGTATCTCTGACCCAAGAAAGGGTTCTAAATTCTAGAGCCTTTCCTCTCTGAATTCCTTCCTATTTATCCTATATATAGCTTTTTATATTTGCTTGCTGTTGTCTCATGGTTAAGACTGGAAGATCCTTGAGGGAAAAGACTATTTTGTGTGTGTCTATGTATCCTTGTATGTGACTTGTCCAGAATCACACAAGTGTCTGAACCTGGATTTGAACTCCAAGTTAGGCACTCTATCCGTCGTGCTACCTAGCTGCCCCCGTATATGTATACACACATGCATATGTACATATATGTATGAACACATATATAAACAAAACATGCATCTAGGTAAACAGTATAAATATACATATATGCATATATGCATACAGATCTATACATATATGTATATATACAAGCAGCTAGGTAATGCAGGGGTTAGAGTGCTAGACCTGGATCAGGAAGCCTCATCTCCCCAAGTTCAAATCTGGCTTCCAATACTTCCTAACTATGTGATCCTGGGAAAGTTATTTAACTCTGCCTCAATTTCCTCATCTGCAAAATAAACTGGAGAAGGCAATGACAACAACCCTCCAGTATTTTTGCTAAGAAAATCCAAAATGAGCCCGTAGAGAGTTGGACATGACTGAAACAACTGAATAATATCAACAATGTATATACACACATTTATGCAGACACAGGCATATGTATACATATCCACGTGCATAGCGCATTTGTATATACACATATAGACATACATGTACAGACAAGATACACACATATGTTTAAATAAGCTTTTTCTAGCTACCAAAATGAATTCTTTTCCTTGCTTTCCCTTTATACTGATCAGCCAACATATAACAATAAAGTCAAATATGGTCCCCTTTTCACATTCTCGTCCCAAATTATCAACTCATAATTAATGGCTACAAATAAATGTCAGACAACAGAGCAATTGTTGTATAAACTGTGAACACTTGAAGTACAACTTTTAGATAATTTTTTAGTGATCCCTTTCCTGCAGTATTATTTAGGGAAATAAAGCATTCTTTTTTAAAATTCATTTTCAATTCAATTCAATTTAATGAAATGTTTGGTTTCTGTACTACTGACATTTACAATAAATAACAACAAATATTTAAGAATATATGACTTCCCTTTCCTGAGCTTCCCCCTCCCACTCCTAGAGAGCTATCTTTTATAAAACAAGGAGGGAAAGCAGGTCAGCAAAACTACCCCAAACATCGAAACAATCTGACATAATATTCAGCATTCTGTACCCACCCACAGTCTCTCCTACCTTTGCAAAGGAGAGGAAGTTCCCTCTCTCATTGTTTCATACTTTCTCAGCACAATGACATATTCTAATAACTTCAAGACATAAGATTTTGTCAGTATGTGCTTTCTCTACCTACATGGATTATAAATCTTCTCTGTCCTAATGGACAAATCTTTTTCAGCTGTTAGATCTGAACTGTTAACATCTATCAGATTGGACCCAACCTGGTGACAAGCCCAGTGAATTTAGCTAGGCTGCTCCTTTGATAACAGACACAAAGTCCATTCCTGGATCGATCCTCGAAACCTTCCTAGCTTAGTAGGTGCAACCGTAACTTGTATTCTATTGGGATCATGCTTTTCAGTCCAAATATGGCAAACATAAGGAATTCCAAAAAATTTGAATACTTTCCAATACATCTCCCTCCTCCTACAGAAATTTCTCTTTTAACAATTAAAACCAACATCATCTGACAGCACATATATTTCTTTTCTTCTTTTTGCAGGCAATTGCCCAGGGTTGCTAGTAAGTGTCAAATGTCTGAGACTGAATTTGAACTCGGGTCCTTCCGATTTCAGGGCCAATGCTCTATTCACTGCCATATAGCTTACCCCTCCCCCCCAATTATTATTATCATCTTTCTTTTAGTCTTTTATATTAAATACATTTGAATGCCTGTTTACTTCAGTTTTTCATATGGAAGATGAACTGGAGGTGGTAAAGGCAAATCACTATAATATCTTTGCCAAGAGAACCTCAAATGGAGTCATAAAAAAATCATACAGGATTGCAAACAACTAAACAAGATTTTTATCTCACCTTCATTTCCCAGTATAGCTGGATTTCCAGAATCATCCCTTACCAAAGAGTTGGATTGTTATATTTTTTTAAGAGAAAAAAACAAACTATAGCCTGAAGTCAGAAAGAGCCTGAATTCAAAACCTAATTTAGGCACTTCCTTAGTTCTCTAGCTCTGGGCAAGTCATTTAACTTTTTTCTATTTCTTTATTTGTGAAATTGAAACAATAATATTTTCTACCTCTCAGAATTGTCCTAAGAATAAAATGAAATAATCTTTGTAAAGTTCTTCATAAACCTTAATGCACTACATAACTGCTAGCTATTGTTAACTTTATATATTATCTATAATGAATCTAAAGGTATTAACAATGTTCCAAACACATAGTCCTCCATGTTTTCAATGAAGCAAGGGAGATGCATTCTATTATCTCTTCTTTAGGTTATAATCACACAGTTTGGATTTTCTATTGTTGTTTTGGAAGAGAGCAATTTTGCCTCTCTATCCTGAAGTACGAGCCCCTGGGATGTCAAGAGCAATCTTTACATCTTTTCCCACCCACTTTTCCCCTTAAAACTAGTTGGCTGGTTTGGTAAAGACACTCCATAGGACCTTTCTCCTTGAGAGAAATACCAGGGTGCTTTCACTCTCTCTTTTCTCATTCTATAGCTTTTTCAGAAATTCTTTTCAAGTTGTCCTTCTAGGGCTATGAAAACTTCCTAAGGAGCCCTGGACATACACTAGACAACCACTACTGATGCTGAATGAATACAATCTGCAGAAGATGCTAAATGACTCCCATCATTCACTTTTTGGGTTCATCCAACTGCTGTCTAAATACAATAGTGGGGAAAACCCCACCTTCTTCTCCAAAAAGCAGAGAATGCAGAGCTCAGCTCAATTGTCTTCAGATACATTAGGAGGAATAGGCTCTATCCTTGGTTCAGTGGCCCAGGTTATCTTGGCTCAGGACTCATGATGCCCCCAAGTAGAACTTAATGCAAATCTTCATACAAAAAATGAAACTAATACTACTAATAGGTAATATTTCCATAGTGTATACTATGTGGCATGTGCTGTTCTAAGTACTGTATAATTAGTAATTTGTTTGATCCTCACAATAACCCTGTGAGAGAAGTATTGTTATTATCTCCATTTTACAGATGAGGAAACTGAGGCACAAACAGAAGTTAAGTGTCTGAGGTAGGCTTTGAACTTAGTTCATCATGTTTCAAGGTTGGATGCTCTACCTAGCTGCCTGGGACCAAGGCTGTGACCAACAGCAAACAGATCAAAATTGACTCATTTATTCTAAGGATGATGGCAAGGGGTAGCTCTCCAAGGAGAGAGGAGCAGTAAATTGCAGGAATCAGGGGTGTTTAGAACATGATAACTGTCTCAAAAATTTGAAGTGCTATCTTGGGAAAGAAGCATTAGACTCATTCCATTTGGCTTTGCAAAGCTTAAATAGAAGCAGTGAGCAAGATGTACAAAGAGGTAAATGTTGGCTCAGTTTTAGGAAAGAATATCCCCCAAAATACCCCACAAAGTAGAATGGGTTATCTCAGGCAATCATCAACAAGCAAATGTTTTGTGGTTTCTTAAGTACTCTGTACTAAGTATCTCAGGAACATGTTTACCCAATGGAGGCTAGCCTTCTTACTCAATGGAGGCTCCATGACTGATTGGTAAGGATGCTTTTTCAGGTGTTAGATGAGATGACTCTTCAAACTCTAGCTTTTGTGATTTTGTGATATAACTGATTGATTAGAATGAAAACTGGATTGAGTTTTAAGCATTTTCAGCTGGCTTGATTTCTGGTGTTATCCAAAGAAGGCTAGCCTCCACTGGGTAAACATGTTTATTATTGTCTCCTGCAGGTTGACATGTGAGAGGTACAGTTTTCTTGTGAAGTCCCAGGTGCTAAAGTGAGGATGTTTCTCTCAATCAGACATAATTACAGTCTTGGGTTAGGTCTTCATGTCCTCAGCATGTTATGAACCGGAAGTGTGATGTAGTGTTTTTTGGACCTCACAGAGAATCTTTGTAAAATTTGAATTGGTGGCCTAGAATATCAAGGTAAGTTCCTGTAAATTTTACATTTTAATTTATCAGTAGTGAGTGACTATTGATTGGGGAAAATGTTGAACAAACTGTGGAGTATGAAATAATGGAATATTCTTGAGAGGTAGGAAATGAAGAATGTGAGAACTTAAGAGAAACATGGGCAGACTGATACAACTGATACAGAGATAACTGTTTACTTCAGCGTGGTGACTACAGTAACATAAATGAAACTCTAAATGGAAATCAGCTTCTATGTAACTGTAAAGGTTAATATTGATCCCAAGGAAAAGATAATAAAATTTATCCAGGGGTCTGCTGGAGCCAGCTCATGCTGGCTCATAGGAGATGACTATCAAAATCCCAATGTTAGCATTGATACCTCAGAAATTGGCAAAGTCTGCAAACTAGGACTTGATTTACATTTACACCCCTGAAAAAAAATCCTTCTCCCCTTGGAAAAGAGGTGAGGGATTATGGGGGCGGTGTGTTATATACCCTGTCCGAATGTCTATTGGATCTTTTCTTTTTGTCTTAAGTACTTTTTCTTTGTTCAATATTGTCAGAGCGCTCTATCTGGAAATGATTAATGTGGGGGAAAAAGGCACCAATAATTTTTTAAAGAGAGTCCAGATAAAGAATTTTTATTGTGGATTCCATAAATTTGTTTTTGAAAAACATTCTGACAATTATATTTTAATATAATGAATTTCCTTAGAAATTCTATGATTTACTATGTTACATAAAACATGTTATTTATTTATGGTTAATATAGGATATATTCTATTAGTATTAATACAGTATATTATATTAATATGCCATGTCAGTATATACAATATAGTACGTTAATATATTTTATTTTATGGACTTAAAAATATTCTTAAAATGGACCTGTAGGCTTTATCAGATTGTTAAAGACAATCATGGTACTAAAAAACAAAAACAATGAAAGAATCACTGGACTAAATAATGTCTAAAGTTTTTTTTTCCCTTGTTCTGTCAATAAACAAGGATTTATTACATACTTACTAAGTACAAGTCACTGCATTAAGTGATAGAATACAAATGACTACAGACCACTCATATAGAAATGATAAATATTTCCTATTACTTACTGGCACATTCAAAAACACATCTAAATCTTCACTAAGAGGAAATTTTGAAACTCTACTATTAACTAGCTACTTGGGCCTCAGTTTCCTTATTAATTAATTCCTTCACTTAGTTAATTAATATTTTCTTATTAATTAAATCTTTATAATTAATGTGTCCTTATAATTATTAAACACATTTAAATGTTTTCCTGTGCTTTTGATAAGGGAGTAACTAAGATTAAGTTAAACACGATTTCTGCTGTTTACACAGTTCCAAGTACTTTACAGTTCTCACATAAGGGTCAAATTAAACTAGGATCCTTAAACTTTCTGTGGGTTAACACTTCTACCTCTTTCTTTCCTTTCTCCTTCCTTCCTTCTCTCTCTGCCACCCTTCCTTCTTTTCCTAGTGTGCATTTCAATGGATCAAATATTTATTTTTCCTGAAAAAATTAATTTTACTTCTTTTAAAAATCATTTATTATTTATATCACAGTGACTTCATGACACACTGCCTGTCTGTCTTTCTACAATTAAATTCACTTTATAACAACAACAACAACAACAAAACACAGTTAATCTTGAGATGACCACGTATAACAAGGGGCTGCTGATGAGGTCCTAGACATGGGACCATTTGGTGAACTTGACTCTAAAGTTCTTATGACACAGAACGGAGGGTATTGGCTCTCCACTGCAAAATATAAACAAGCATACTGTGACTGTTTCTTGTCCTTTTACCTGGTGGTGACGAATAAATCTTTGACATGGCTGCTGGACTGTAACAGAGCATGTCTACAAAAGGGACTAACAGGACAAATTTGTCTCTCTTTTTCCTGGTGGAGAGTGAACCAAGAAATGTAATTTTCTAGGTGGGGAAAGGGAAGTGATGCTGGAATCCAACTCTCCCCACTTGAGCCAACACATGACCACGAGCATGGCGAATAGTGTTTCTCTCTCTCTCGTAGCTTTTCTTTTCTCCTTTTAGGTGACAGTATTGGAGATGGAACAGATTAGGATATGACCTTGTAAGCTTCAAGAAGTTAGAACAGTCACTAGCTAGAGATCCAGGAACTGCTTTTTCCTAACAGTTGAGTTCTGTAGTGACTCTGAGGGATAGCCTGCTTGAGTCAGCTGGGCGGAATATCAAGTCCAAGATGTCATGTTCTATAAGCAAGGAGTGAGTATGTCAATTAGAAAGTAAATATGTTTGTATGTGTGTGTGTGTGTGTGTGCTTTGTAGCAATCACTTTAAGTCTAACTCATTATCTGCAGGGACTAAAATGATGGAAGGAACAGTGTGTCCCATCTTCTGCCTAATTAGGGGAAATAATTTTATATTTCTGTCCTTGATATACCTTATATCTTCTCAATCACTTTATCAGCCTTATTGTCCTCCTCTGGAATTTCTCCAGACCATCAATATTCTCCTTAAAACATGATGCCCAGTATTGAACATGTTACTTGAGATGCTATTTGATCAAGGCAGAGCCCAAAGGGATTATCTTCTCTCTTATTCCAGACCCTATTTAGATCTTTCTTTAGATGTGTAAGTTAGTAGTAGCTTTTTGGCTATAAAGTCACACTTGAGAGAAACCATAGAAGTTCACATCTTTCCTTGTTCACTTGCTGCAAAGACAATGTGACAGAGGTTTTCTTTTGTTTGTTCTGTTAAAGAGGGATGTGAAGATAGACCACAGTTTAGAAAAATTTGGATAATGAAAATCTGAAAAATTAGAAACTGAGGCTAATTTTTAACTCTGGCCTTGTGAAATTGGGATATCCCCTTCTATTTTAGTCTAATTTCTAGAACAATATAAATGTCTTGGATTGGAAGGAATAGCAGCTTCTAAGTTCTTCCCTGCTCTATCATGGCATTCAATTTAAGCTCTGTTAAATCAACAAAAATCAATACTAAGTATATGTATTATATGACAGTTCCATCTAAAGTAGCTAGTCTAGAATTTAGGGCACCCACAATGGAGCAGCCAAGCAAATGTAATTTACCCAACATATCTGAAGCATCCTCACATTGATTTTTTTGTGTTTTTTTTTTTAGCCCCTAGTCACTGAGCAGAGAAAAAAAATGGCTTACTTAAAGTGTGCTAATACTTGAGGCTACAAAACATTCATCTCTGTGCTCCTTAATTTAGCAGTATCATTAAAAAAACTTTTTTCTATGGACATTTTAGGTCATTAAAAATATTTTTCTATTCTAAAATGTTATGGCAAGAAAATAAAATGGGTTTTTAAATGTCCTGATCTGTTGATTAATTTTGCCGCTAAAATTATATTATACCAGTATAGTGTTTTAGTGTTTTAACTATTTCCAAATGCAATTATCTTGAAATAACCATGAATAGAAAATTGTATATAGCTGAAAAAAGACAGGCATTCATAATGTATTAACGTCCCTAATTTAGCAACTAGAATAAAAGGGACACACAGACACCATTTTTGAGACTATAATTACAACTTAAGTCACTATTAAAATGACAGGCATATATATTTCCAGTTTAAAATAATTAACATGTGCTCCTTCCTAAATGTGTTCACTCATAAGAAGAGACAATCTGACTTCTGAGTTCATACCTAACCAAAAATACTGCCTGGGAGTCATCTACCAGACAGGATAAAAGCATATTCTTCTCTACCATTCAGTTTAGTGTAAACAATGACCTTCTGGTTTTCTTTTCCTGTTGGCAGCTTGCTCATATTTTAACTTGGACAGCGGTTTATGAAATACATCCAGATTAAGTACCTGAAAATCCAAATAATAATCAAGTGATGATACCCAAATAGAACAAGCAGTTGAGGTTACTGTCTGCCTCTGGATCCCCCACAACATGCTCCCCCCACCATTTTATTTACTCATAAGTATCATTAATACCAAAGATGTATAACCTCTAGTGCCATGTATGTCACTCACTCTCTCCAAGTCTTTAGTAGCTGAATGCTTATCTATTTCAGTCAAATGTATTTCTTATCGAAAAAAAGAGTGAGCAGCCTGACAATACAGTGTTATCGAATTTTTTCAGCAGAGACCCACATGTCATTCAGCATTCAGACATGCTTGTGCTTGATTGATGGATGGGCTTGTGACAAATAAAACTAGGATCAACAGCTTTGCACCTTTCCCCCATCAGGGACCAGAGTAAAGCATAACTCTATAACAATGGTAGGATTAGGGATGCATTAGCTCTCCATCGACCAAAACCATCCATTCCCATCAATACTTTGCACGTAATAACCTGAAGCTATGATAAGGAAACAAAAGAAGGAAAAAAGGGACAGGAGAAAACAAATCAATAGAAGAAGGGAATGTTTGAAAGATGCACTGTCCAAATGACGAGATTTTTTTTTTCTTTTTTGCTGAATTGCTAGGATAATGCCCCTTGACAAGGAAACAATGACTCCTCGAGGGTTATCGAGGATGAAGCACACAGTGGCACAATATTAGCCAAAGGTTTGGCATTTGAGCATTGCCACTTGGCTGGTATCTATCTGTACAGGCCAAGAAAAGTGGAGAGTCCAAAAAACAAATGCTCTTGAAGCAATTTTTGAGAATCTTTGGTTTCCTTCAAGATTTAATTCACCTCCTATAAGAAGTTTTTCTTGATCCCTTTAATTATTATTAGGGCTTCTTCCCTCTCCAAATTATCTTGTATTTAGTTATTTATTTTCCTGATCCCTTTTATTCTCTCCCCACTTCTTGGCTACCCAATAGAATGTAAGGCTCTTGAAGATGGGGCCTATTTTTTTTTTTAATTTTGTCTTTCTATCTTGAGTGTCTAGCACAGTGCCTTGCCCATGGCAGGTGCTAATAATGTTTGTTGGATTAGATGGGGGTGATTCAGTTTCCAGGCTAAATTTATTGGATTTTTATCCAGACTCTCTTGCCTAAACACAGCTTTAACACAAAAGAAATCCCCTAAACAGCAACCCCTTTCTGAGTGTTTATAAGACCCACGGTAGATCATTGTGGTCAAATGAAATGGACAGAATGGGCTTTGGCATCTTTTGCCAATCCCTAGACTCATATACTATTCCCTTCTTATAGAAGGAGATCAAATACTTGTCCAGGAAAATCTTCCTTTTTCTGTTTTACACCTTTCCACATGAACATTTTATCTTCATTTTCAATTCATTGACTATTTTGATGATAATTTCATCATTTCCCCACAAACAATGGACTGTTAAGCTTATTTATTCAAGTTCTCTTAAATCCCTTTTCTCTCGAGAGCTTTTGATTTTGTATTATCTTTCTTATTTCTTCTAATTTACAATTTATTCTAATTGACCATTGAATGGGCCAGCACTATTGTCCCATTGGTGTGGACTGACATTAGTGATATTTGTTCTCCTCCTCTGAAGAAGTGGGCATCAGAGAGTTGAGTCCTAAGTTCTAATTGAACAGTCATTGGTCTTGGGAAAGACACTTCATCATTTTGTTTCAGGTTTTACAGTCAGAATAAAGAAGAGAATTGTATTGTCTGATTTATCATCATTGTCCTTCTCTTCCTCTTCCTCATCATTAGGAGTATTATTATTCTACATCGACTCTACAGGATGTTAAAGTTTCCAAGAGGACTAACACATTTAGCTTTATTTTTTCTTTTTA
Organism: Sarcophilus harrisii; assembly: GCF_902635505.1. Taxonomy (NCBI): domain Eukaryota; kingdom Metazoa; phylum Chordata; class Mammalia; order Dasyuromorphia; family Dasyuridae; genus Sarcophilus; species Sarcophilus harrisii. The sequence goes on along the minus strand of NC_045428.1, from coordinate 39,087,689 downwards.
ACTCCATGACAGGAAGGAAAACTCTTCCTTCATCCCTCCTTCAGAAGATGAGGAGAGAGGACAAGATTCTTTTTTCATGTTCTGCTTTCACAGAAGCCCTTGTGCACATCTCAGTGCCATCTCCTAGATATGGTCTTTCCTCTTTACTAGTGGCCTCCCCTTGAAATGACTTTCCATTGCTCTGTATATATGTTGCCTTTAATTATCTTTGTCAAAATGTTTTCCTTTATTAGAAAGGAAGTCCCTTGAGGTCAGGGATTTTTTTCTTTGTTCCATTAGTGCCCTAATTTAATAAATTTTGTTTTAATAAATATTATTTGTTTTGTTTAACAAATATTTATTGAATTAATTGGGGAGAAAAATTTTTATCTCTCATACAAATGCACTGAAATATCTGTGATTTTATGTGACTTCTCACTAGAGAATGAGGCTGATTCAAAGAGTTTCCAGAACGAGAGGAAAAAACACAAAAACCCAAACCAAAACAAAAAACCCAAAGGAGCTTGTTATGCATTGAGCCCATTCTTCCCTAACTCAAGAGCACTCTTATGGTGACCAGTAATTTCAAAGTCAACTTTCCATCGCTATTAACTGAATCAGCTCAACCCCGGAGGCCTGAGCTAGAGCATTTGAGTTCAGGGATGCTGTGTTTAAGTGTGGGGATGGAGTGCTCTTGGGGCACTTGGCAAGAGAAAGCTAACAATTTAATGATGACTTTGAGATGCCTTCTTCTGGCATGAAATTAAAGGGTTAAAAAGTGTGAGAAGCATACATCTGACATTTCAGATCATACAGCATTTAATACATATCACTCTAGCCAGGAGTTGCTCTGAAAAATCTCTGTGCCTGAACAGAGAACCCTTTAGGTAACACACCTGATTAAAGGCATATGGTCCACTTTTTTGGCCCCCAAATTTGACCTATTTTATAATTGGTACAATCCAGTAGGGAATTTCCTTCAGATCCTAAATACAAGGCCAACCTCAGGGGCACTCTAAATAAGTGATTCCAGGGGGCACCATGCTGAAGATGAATGAGCCCCCAGCATCCAGCACTTAGACCTGTGAGTGGGTTCATTTCATCTTCAGGAAGAAGACTCACCACTTGCACATCTGTCCCCTTAAAATTTAAAGCAGACCCTGGCCTCTGACTTCAGCTACCTTTGTAACCATGCGGAGGGAGAGTTCCAGGGCTCCCAATGCCCAATGTTCTAATAGAAAAGGACATTAACAAGCCCTCGTGCTATGTTTTAACATATACATGAACATGACCCCAGCCCGCTAACGTACGAGCACAATTGATACCATTCCTTTACAATGAAGTCGGCCCTTCAAGCTTTCAGTCGCCTAGTAAAAGGCATTCCTTCCAAGCACTCTTCCGGGCCCGACCCAATATAGGTCTCTCAGAACGAGTTCCATTTAAGGATCCCTCTGAACAGAGGTGCCGGCCCGTCCCTGCGACCATGTTTGGACACATACAGAACAAAGCAAAGGTGTTGGTCGTGTCTATGATTTAGCTGCTTCCCATATCTAGTAAATTATTCCAACAATCCAAGGTCTCTGTATTAATCTACATTATCACCAGAGGGTGAGTTTCCTGAGAGCTATACTTGTGTTTTTCTGTATAATTCTACAGCAGGTTTGCAAAGTACTTAACTTACATCATTTCTTTTTGTCCTTCAAATAATCCTATAAGAGGTACTTTTATTATCTTTATTTCAGAGATGAGGAAACAGAGATGCAGTGAAGCTAAGTGACATAGCTAATAAGTTCAAGTGTTTGAGGTGGACCCAAGCCTTTGCTTCAGTACTTGGTACAGTTAATTGTTCATAGTAGATATATAATAAATTTAAGTTGAATGATTGCAGGTAAGATCTTAGGAATACTGTACTGAATTGCATTTATATATATATACACACACATATATATGTTGAGAAAAGAGAGAGACACACAGAGAGGAAGAGAAAGAGAGTAACTTGTATTTATAGATATTTGTATATATAACTATATACAGATGAGTATATGAGTGAGAGGCAGTGTAGATAGAGACTACATTTGCAATCAGAAAGACTTTATTATAATTCCCTGCCTCAGACCTTACCTTCAGGACCAGCATTTTTATTGCTCTGGGCTTTAGGCATTTCCCTAACTCTGTAAGTTGTAAATCTACATTAGAAGGAAAAGGAGTTCCCTTCCTCCAAGTAACCAATAAGTTTTTGACATTTTGATCTATATGGATGTAACAGAAAGTTTCAATGCATCTTTAAAAAAAATTTCCCTTACTCTGGACCGTGCTACTGGACTTTCATGATTCAGGAGGGGAGTGTGAGGCTAACAATAGTGCAAGTCAGTCTCACCTTAAATCCAATTCAGTAAGACATCATCCTAGGTCCTTTTCAAAAAATGAAAAGTCACTTCTCAGTTCAGCTTAGAGGATATCTGTTTTTCTGATTCCTATAAGCTTCTTGAGGGTAAGCATGATTTTATTCTTTATTGCTGTATTCCTAGCTCCTACTCCAGTACCTGACACATACTAGGAATTTAATAAATTCATGTTGATCTTGATTGTTAGTCTTCTTCCTTTCCTCAAGTTGTATTTACTTATCTTTATATAGATTATGTCCTTCTGATAGAATTTAATCAATTTCTCTTTTTTATCTTTCCATTCATAGTCTTTAGCTCTTACTAGGCACTTAGTAAATTGTTGAATTTATTATAACATAACATATGATAATAAAATATCCATAATAAATATTTTATAGTAATTGTTGGAGGCAAATATTGTTAGATGACTTACCCAGGGTCATATAGCTAACACCCTAGATGCCGAGCCACCTAGCTACCCAATAATTAATTAGGCATTACAAATTTAGGCAATAAGTATCTAATCCACAGCATAGATTTATATCATTTGAAAATTAGAAGGGGTATTAGCAGCCATTCAGTTATGTATAAAAGGAATACCTAGTATGCCACAAGTGGTCATCCAATCTCTTGAAGACCTCCAAGGAGGAGGAATATGTTACCTCTTGGGGATGATCATTATACCTTTGGACAGCTCAGGTTGTTGGAAAGCTATTTTTTTTTTTTTTTTAACATCAATCCCAAACTTGCCTCTGCAGTTTTCACATATGGCTTCTAATTATATCTCTCCAGTTAAATAGAACAAATCTAATCAACCCTTTACATGTCAGTCTTTCAAATACTTAAAGACATCTATCAAGACTTCCTTGATTATTCTCTTCTGCCCAGTTTCTTCAACCCATTCTCATGAGTAGAATTTGATGTCCTCCCACTATCTTGGTTGCCTTTCTCTGACACTATCTTTTCAACATCCTTCTTAAATTGTGACACTCCAAATTGGGCACAATAGTCCATCCAGATCTGATTAGCTTTGGACAGAATGCAATGGGAACAGCCTTCCATCTTCCTGGAAGTTATGCCTCCATTAATTAACATAAATCAAGAGCTCACACTAGCTTTCATCCCTGGAACATAACATATTAAGCTTGTGGGCCACTAAATCCCCACTTCTTTTCCAGAACAACTATTATCTAATTATGTTTTCCCTAATCTTGTGCTTTTATTGTTGTTAATTGTTTTCAGTCATGTCTGATTCTTTGTGACACCCATTTGGGTTTTTTTTCCCTTGCAAAGGATATTAGAATGATTTGTCATTTCCTTCTCCAGCTCATCTTACAGATTAGGAAACTGAGGCAAATAAGGTTAAGTGACTTGCTTGAACTCAGGAAGATGAGTCCTTCTGATTCTAGACCTGGAATTCTATCCCCTGTTCTACCTAGCTATTTTAGAAGTTGATTATTTGTGCCTAAGTATAAGAATTTACATTTATCCCTATCAGAAATTCTTATTGGATGTAGTTCAGTGATGTAGCCTATCAAGTTTTGAATCATGAATATTATTGTATGTTGACTATCTCTTCCAGTTTTGTATAATCTGCAAATCTGATAAGTATTCCTTGTCATTAATAAAAATGCTGAATTACACAGATTCCTAAAGTACTCCCCTGGAAATCTGCCATGACAGTATGACTATTAATAACTAATTGCTCTTTTATTCCTTTCATTCAATATTTTATTCTTTTTCCAATTGTATGTAAAAAAATTTCTAACATTCTTAAAAATTTTTTTGATAACAACAAAGTTCATATGGAAAAACAAAAGATCAAGAATTTCAAGGGAATTAATGAAAAAAAAATCAAATGATGGTGGCTTAGCTGTACCAGATCTAAAATTATATTATAGAGCAGCAGTTACCAAAACTATTTGGTATTGGCTAAGGAATAGATTAGTTGATCAGTGGAATAGATTAGGTTCAAGGGATAAAACAGTCAACAAATATAGCAACCTAGTCTTTGACAAACCCAAAGATCCCAGCTTTTGGGATAAGAACTTACTGTTTGATAAAAATTGCTGGGAAAATTGGAAACTAATATGGCAGAAACTAGGCATTGATCCATACTTAACGCCGTACACCAAGATAAGATCAAAATGGGTTCATGACCTAGGCATAAAGAATGAAATTATTAATAAATTAGAGGAACATAGGATAGTTTACCTCTCAGACCTGTGGAAGGGGAAGGTCTTTATGACCAAAGCAGAACTAGAGATCATTACTGATCACAAAATAGAAAATTTCGATTATACCAAACTGAAAAGTTTTTGTACAAACAAAACTAATGCAGACAAGATTAGAAGGAAGCAATAAACTGGGAAAATATTTTACAGTCAAAGGTTCTGATAAAGGCCTCATTTCCAAAATATATAGAGAATTAACTCTAATTTATAAAAAATCAAGCCATTCTCCAATTGAAAAATGGTCAAAGGATATGAACAGACAATTCTCAGATGAAGAAATTGAAACAATTTCTAGTCATATGAAAAGATGCTCCAAGTCATTATTAATCAGAGAAATGCAAATTAAGACAACTCTAAGATACCACTACACACCTGTCAGATTGGCTAAGATGACAGGAAAAAATAATGATGATTGTTGGAGGGGATGTGGGAAAACTGGGACATTGATTCATTGTTGGTGGAATTGTGAACGAATCCAACCATTTTGGAGAGTAGTTTGGAACTATGCTCAAAAAGTTATCAAACTGTGCATACCCTTTGATCCAGCAGTGTTACTACTGGGATTATATCCCAAAGAGATTATAAAGAAGGGAAAGGGACCTGTATGTGCACGAATGTTTGTGGCAGCCCTTTTTGTAGTGGCTAGAAACTGGAAACTGAATGGATGTCCATCAGTTGGAGAATGGCTGAATAAATTGTGGTATATGAAAATTATGGAATATTACTGTTCTGTAAGAATGACCAACAGGATGATTTCAGAAAGGCCTGGAGAGACTTACACGAACTGATGCTGAGTGAAATGAGCAGGACCAGGAGATCATTATATACTTCAACAACAATACTAGATGATGACCAGTTCTGATGGATCAGGCCATCCTCAGCAACAAGATCAACCAAATCATTTCTAATGGAGCAGTAATGAACTGAACTAGCTATACCCAGAAAAAGAACTCTGGGAGATGACTAAAAACCATTACATTGAATTCCCAATCCCTATATTTATACACACCTGCATTTTTGATTTCCTTCACAAGCTAATTGTACAATAATTCAGAGTCTGATTCTTTTTGTACAGCAAAATAATGTTTTGGTCAGGTATACTTATTGTGTATCTAAGTTATATTTTAATATATTTAACATCTACTGGTCATCCTGCCATTTAGGGGGGGGTGGGGGTAAGAGGTGAAAAATTGGAACAAGAGGTTTGGCAATTGTTAATGCTGTAAAGTTACCCATGTATATATCCTGTAAATAAAAGGCTATTAAATAAAAAAATAAAAAAAAAAAGAGAAGAAAAAAAATTTTTTTTTGAGTTCAAAATTCCTTTCTTCTCATCCCTCCTCACTGAGATGTCAAGAAGTTTGATATAGGTAATTCATATGCAATCATGCAAAATATATTTCCATGTTGTTAAAGAAAACATGGATTAAAAAAACAAGAAAACATTTTAAAAGTTTTTAAAAGTATGCTTTCATCTGTATTCAGAATCCTAAGCCTTTTCTCTAGATGTGGATAGCATTTTTAACTATGAGAATTTGGAATTGTCTTAGGTAACTGTATTGCTGAGAATACCTAAGATATTTAGTCATTCATTATATAGTATTGCTGTTACTATGTACGATGTTCTCCTGGTAATGCTTATTTCATTTTGCATTAATTTATGTAAGCCTGTTTTTCTGAAAGCATCCTGCTTGTTATTTCTTATAGCTTAATGGTATTTCATCACAATCATATACCACAATTTGTTCAGCCATTTCACTCAATTTGCAATTCTTTGCCACTATAAGAAAAGCTGCCATAAATATTTTTGTATATATAGGTCTTAGCTTTTTTTTTTTTTAAGTCTCTTTGAAATATAGACTTAGTAGTACTTTTGCTGAATCAAAGGGTTTCCAAATGGTTGGATCACTCCACAACAACACCAAAAATGCTTTAGTATCCTAATTTTCTCATATCCCTTCAACATTTGGCATTTTCATTTTCGGTCATATTAGCTAATCTGCTAGGTATGAGGTGGTACCTCAGAGATATTTTAATTTGTATTTCTCTAATCAATAGTAATTTAGAGCATTTTCCCATATGACTATAGATAGCTTTGATTTCTTCATCTGAAAAATATCTGTTAATATCCTTTGATCATTTATCAATTGAAGAATAAGTTATATTCTTATAAATTTGACTATTTATCTATGTATTTGAAAAATTAGGCCTCTGTCAGTGAAATTTGCTGTAAATTTTTTCCTGTAGTATTTTTCTTTCCTTTTAATCTTGGCTGTATTGGCTTTGTTTGTGCAAGTGAATTCTATCATTCAACTGGTTTTGAAGCCATCTGATAGTATTAGTGTTTAGTCTACCCCTCTCTTTGGCATTGTTTTTTTAGAAACTGTCCACTAGAGCATATTTCTTTAGGCCCATGTGGTATATGAAACACACTCAACATAGCTTTGATTTGTCTGCACATAGAATCGTTCATTTATTAATTTGATCACTGGGTTTATTGAATAACTACTATAATAATGAAGGCAACTAGGTGGGGCACAGTAGCTAGAATGATGATCCCGGAGTCAAGAATACTCATTTTCCTGATTTCAAATCTGATCTCAGACATGAATTCTGTCACCTGGGGCAAGTCACTCGACTCTGTTTGCCTCAGTTTTTTCATCTGTAAAATGAGCTGGAAAAGGAATTGGCAAATAACTCATGAGGAGTCAAATGTGACAAAACAGCAACATAGTCCAGGGAAGATTTGCTGAAAGCCTGAAGAGATATAGGAGAGATCATGGAGACTTAACAAATATTGGACATGAGAGATAGGAGGGATTAAATCTGGATAAATGCTGATACTCTCAACAGAAATAAGGAAATTGGTAGGAGATATGTGTGGAGGTAAGTTAATTTTGGACTTGTTGAATTCAAGGTTCTGGTGCACCATTTATTCCTATTAAAACAAGAAATTATATGATATTTTAAAATTTAACTGAAAATCATTGCCACAAAGGTCTAGCCTTCCAGGTTAGTTTTTCATTCCTAAGGCTATCCTCTTGGTGGAAGAATTTTATCATTTACCAAATAAATGGTGAAGATTTTGTTTCAAGAGAAGGGGATCTTTCTTTGCTTTTGAAATCACTCTCTATTAAAAACTGTCCTCTGAAAGTTAGATTACTTTAGCTATCTTAAGGTACTTGAGATAGGAATGGGGTAGGGCAGAGTAAATAGTCACTATCTCCTAGCAAGATTTATCCCCTTGCAAGATCGGCTAAGTAGAATAGTGCACAGAGTGTGTAGGGGCACTAGAGTTGGGAAGCTTCATTTTATGGGTTCAAATCTGGCCTTAGACATTTATTTACTAGTTGTGTGACCTTGGGCAAAATTCAATCCTGTTTACTTCAGTCCTTTCATCTATAAAGTGACATGGCAAACCACTCCAGTAGCTTGGCCAAGAAAATGGGATCACAAAGAGGTGATCACAACTGAAAAAATGACTCAACAACAAACATAATTTTAAAAAGTTTCATATTTTGATTAAAAATATTTTTTTCTAGTATAATAAAAAGAAGGCATGTCTAGAAGACAGTCAATGTGAAAAAGATCAGGGGATTTACGAGGGCCTGAAATCCTATTATGAGACAATAAAGGGATATGGAGGTTAAAGAGAGAAGGAGTTGAGGGGGAGAAGGGAGGGAGGGAAGAAGGGAAGGAGAGGGAAAAAGAAAGAGAGGGAAGAAGGGAGGGAGAGAGAAAAAGAAAGAGAGGGAGAAGAAGACAGTGTAAAAGGAAGAGAGAGAGAGAGAGGGAAAGAAAGAAAGAAAGGGAGAGAGAGAGAGGAAGGCAGGGAAGGAAGGAAGGAAGGAGAAAGAAGGAGAGAAAAAGGGAGGAAAGGAGGAAAATAGAGAAAGGGATGTGAGAGAGGGAGAGAGAAAGAGGAAGAGAGAGATGAAGAGAGAAAGAGAAGGGGACACACACACAACACACACACACACACACACACACACACACACACAGAATGTGATATTTGACCTCAAATGACACAATTGGAAACAAAGGTAGAGATGTACAGAGGCAAGTTTTGATGGGAGAGAAATTCATGATGCTTAGAATGTTCTAACAGTGGAATGAATTATCTTGAGGAATAGTAGAGAATCTACTATTTTCAGAATAGAGTTCTTTAAGTATCTATCACCTGCTCTCTGAAGTTCTGGATTTATAGAAATTAACCAGGCTCATTCTTTACTTTTAGCTTGGATTCTCATCTGGGTTTCCTTTGGGAAGATAATTATTTAGCTATTTTTAGATCATTACATAAAAGGTAAGGGACACTCCATTTCCATGCAAGTTGAAATACAAGCTGAAAATACATCTAAAATAAGGTAAGTTTCATTTAACCTGACAATATCACAAAGGATGCATGTCTGAGCCCATCCTCAACCATGAAGATAATTCTTCTTTCTTCAAAGAGAATCACCTTCCTTCTTAGTTCATTAGACTTTCTGTAGACCTTCATAAGTGCAGAGCTAGGTCCAGGCTTATCTTTCCACTACTTGTTGCTTGTTGCTTGACCCTAGGCTTCTTGACCATAGCTGCTCAGACTTCCCCTCTAGGGAGATGAGTTCTAGGTTCTCTGTGTAGCTCCTTCTCTTTTTCTCTCAGCTCTAATCCTCTTTCTATTTTGCTCAGATTACCACTACAGTGGCCAATGGCCAAATTCAAGTGGGTAGCACAGGCACTAATTTCATCAACAAAGACACAAGAAGGCATAGACTCTTCCTATGTGAAAGTTAGGTGACCGCTTGCTAGAGGTATTGTAGAATGGATTTATGTTCTGCAAGGGTTGGAGTAGGGGGTCTCTTCCATTCTGTGATATAAAGGCAAGAAAATTTTGAATGGAGAATTCTAAGTGCAGCCATTACTGGGGTTTGATGGCTGAAAACTTATCATTTAAAGCCTATCCCATTGGTTAATTTCTTCAGGATAATAATTTACACCTTGGCAATAGGAAAATGCATGCTACCAATCAAGGCTTGATTTGTTATTTTATAGATTTCCTAGACTTAAAAAATCGATGGAGTAAATATTATTAATGAAGAGTAAACTTAAAAATGTCATGCATACATTTTTTTTTTGGGGGGGGGGAAAGAACCTGATTAAATAATATTTACCATCACACCCACCTGGAGCTCATTCTTTCTGAAGACAGGTTTGATCAATTAGCTAGTAATGAGTTTTCTCTTTTCTTTCTGCTTTTATCACTATCTTCTAAGATTCCCAAGTATCTGGGACCCAAAGACCAGTTTCATTGTTCTCACCATCCTAATCTAGAACATTAACATGGTTAGCTCTGACCTGGGACTCTTTCCTGGCATTATATCCTTGCACTGTACCATTGCATTATGTTGGCAAATCACTGGACAGATAAAACAGACTTAAAGGTATTAAACTCCCAAGTGCATCCCAATCAGAGTAAAATGTAATTGAGTAACATTTAACAAAGTAAATAAAAATATGATGCAACACAGATAGTGTTATTTTGTGGTTTTCTAAGTCAATATGCTGCCCACAGGGAGCCCTCATTCTTTGGAGTTTTTTGCTGGAATAAGGACTTTTTAAGTTCACCCTCTCCCCCAAGTGGGACTTAAAGGATAAGTATAGCACAGAAGAGGGAATGATCTTACACATCACAGTCACTTACTGTAACAACCAGTCAATTTATTAAGCATCTACTATGTGCCAGGAGCTAGTGCTAGGAACTAGGGATATAAGACAAAAACAAATAGTTCCTGCTCTGACAGAGCATCCATTCTAATAGCAAAGACAGCATGTACAAACAAAAACACATACAAAACAGATAAAAAAGCTGTGGTTATGATACACGGCCAGGTGGTCATGTTAGTGGTAGTGATGGCGAACTAGTAGTTAGTTTTAACAGTTGAAAGACCTTATGCAGGAAGTGGTGCTTCAGCTGAGAAGAAAAGCAGAGATCCCAGGGGGAGGAATATGACTCCAAGAAATCCACTTTCTCCTCCAGACTGGTTTTCTCCTCTGTGAGGGTTTGGGATTGCATAACCCCAAAGGTCCTTTCCAGATCTGATACTCTATCACCCATGCTTTAGTAATAAGCACCATGAATGGGAGCTCATTCAGAGCTACCTTATATCAAATTCTCCACTATAACAAGTACTATTACAGAGAAGTTGCCATGTTCTTGGAAATAATTTTATTTGAGTTGTTTGGTATCTCACATTCCAAGCCACTGGAAAATGGGGAGTTCATTCTGAGCTACTTTATATTGAATTCTGGACTATAACAAGTACTGTTACAGAAAAGTTGCCATGTTCTTGGAAATAATTTTATTTGAGTTGTCATGTAACCATGACTCGTCCATCAAGAGATCTCAGCATGAGAAGGGAGCCCAGAAACCATTGAGTCCAACCTATGTCTGAACAAGAATCCCTTCTATAACACTCCCAACAAGTGCTAATCTAGCCTTCACTTGAAGACCTATATTAAAAGGTGTACCAACACCTCCTGAGGCTGCCCTTTTTTGGAAAGCATATATTGTTAAAAAAAGAAGAAAGGTTTTTGTTACATAGAATCAAAAACACCAACATTGGTAAATTGTTAGTGGTGACAAGAACCTAAAATACCATAATATTGGTGATGGAATTTTGATCATGATGATAATAACTAGCATTTATATAGGTACCAAGCACTGAGCTAAGCACTTTATAGATATCATCTTATTTGATCCTCACAACAACCCTGGGAGGTAGGTGCTATTATTATCAGCCCCATTTCATAGTTAAGGAAATTGAGGCAAGCACAGGTTAAGTGACTTGCTCAGGATCACATATCTAGTAATTATTTGAGGCTATATTTGAACTCAGATCTTCCTGTTTTGCCTGACACTATCCACTGCAGCACTGAGCTGAGTCAATGGAAGTCTATTAGATCATCAAGTGAGATAACACAGAGCAAGGGCATCAAAGCTTTCCTGTATAATAGATTTTTGGCAGTTTATGAATATATTCTAAGAATGATGTTTTTAAATTTACAAAAGAAAATACCTTGGATTACAAAAATAATCACTTATATTCAAATATAGTTCTCTCTCCCTTTCTCTCTCCCTCTCTCTTCTTCCCTCTTTCCCTCTTTCCCCTCCTCCTTCTCTCCCTCCCTCCCTCCTTCCCTCCTTGTCTGTCTGTCTCTGTCTCTGTCTCTCTCTCTGTCTATCTCTCTCTGCCACATTCTTTTAACCCTCAATTAAGAATCCCTGATATAGATAGTGAGAAAAGGTCACCAACAGAAGGCAACTCACTATTCTGATGGAGTCTTAACAATTTAGGATTTTCAAAAGCAAAGCATAGCTCACTCCTCATCTCAGCTTGCCCTTCACTTTCATTTTTAGGATGAAGAGAATAAAAATTCCATGCCTTGTGTCTTCATCAAATATCCTTATGATCCTCAATCCCTAATCCCCGAGTTATAGGCTGCCCCAGGCTGAAACCTAACCACCATTCCTAGCTCCCTCATCCATATCCATGTCAGAGCTATCCCTCTTTGGTCTCTATCTCATTCTTCCCTGTTCCTTCATTCCACCCTCTGGACCCCCTGTTCCTTTATTAACAGTCGTTTTAGATAAGACCTAAGCATGCACACATATACATACATACAAATATTTATCTATACATAATATATATATACACACATATATAGCACTTAAATGTTTATATTTATTATATTGTTATATATAATATATATTATATTATATAAATGTTTATATATATGTGTGTATAGATATACACATATAGATATATCTGTATATATGCTGTTTCTGAATTCTGAGGGAACTATTTCTTTTTTCTTTGAATCCCCATTGATTATTCATACTAGGTGCAAATTAATGCTTTTACCAAAGCATTTCATTGGGAATGATGAGAGAGGAACCAGAAGTCCCCTTAAAGACACTTCAGAACTAACCTAAAAATCCTCTGACTTATTTCTGTCTAGTATTACTTGGCTATTGTTGTGTTCCCACTTGATGCATAGGAAAGAGGGAAGATGCTAAAAAGAGGTAAAAGACAGTTTCTGGCCTCCAGGAACTTACAATCTAATGTAGTAAAAACTAAGCAAACAAATATGTACAAATAAACTATACACTAGATAAAGAAGAAATAATTAACAATAAGAAGGCAGTAGAATTAGGAGGGATTAGGAAGACTTCCAGTTAAAGATATCTCCCTTCCCTAATTTAGTTTCATTGGAACTAGTTTACTGGGACTTAAAGGGAGTCAGAGAAGTCAATAGGCAGAATTGAAGAGGGAGAATATTCCAGGCATAGCCAGAGGAAATGCCTGGTGCTAAGAGATGGAGTATTAGTTTTTTTTTTTGGTTTGTTTGTTTGTTTTTGTTTTTTTTTTTCCACGACACATCAAGAAGGCTTATGTCACTGGATAGAAGAGCGGGTAGTAGATAGTAAAGTCTAAGGAGACTGGAAAAGTAGGAGGGGGCTTGATTTTTAAGAGCTTTTAATGCAGGGTAGGGAATTCTCTTTATCCTAGAGGTGATAGGGACCCATTTTCAATTCATTAAATTGAATTCACTGATAGAGATCTTCTTACAATTCAATGTCCCTTTTGGTTCTAGTGAAAGGACAACAGGAGGCCCAGCAGGGGCCTAGATGAACTGGACTGGGGTCATGCAGATGAATCCCAAAACTACACATAGGTTGAGTCTTTCTTCTAAGCTTCAGTTTCATATCACCAGGTGCCTGAAAGACATTCTCAATGATATCTCAAACTCAGCAGGTGAATACAAAATGAAACTCATTATCTCTTCCAAATTTCCCTATGTCTCTTGGGAAAACCACCATCTTTCCAGTCACCTGGGTAAGCAATGCAAAATCATCCTTAATGCTTTCCCTTCCTTTACACCTCATATTCAACCAGGTATCAAATCTTGTCAGTTCTAAAATATTTCTCACATATATCTCCTTCTCTCTACCCTAATTTACATCCTCACCATTTCTTGTCTAGATTATAGCACTTGATCCTTTTTTTTAAAAAATACATTTTATTGATATTTTAATTTCTTTGTCCCTTAAATTTACTCTTGTATTTTTCTCCTTTTCCTTCCAGAAATCCATCACATATAAAAACAAACAAATAAAAAAAATTTTAAGGAAAAAGAGAAAGAAGAAATTTTAAAATGAGCAAAATTATCTGATACATGGAGAAAATCTAAAACACACTTGTCTTTTAATTGGATTCCTATCTTTTGGTTTTTCTCCTCTCTAATCATCACAGTTATCAAGATAATCTTCCTTAAGAACAAGTATAACTGTGTCACTTTTCTGCTACAAAAACCATTAGCATCTTTTTAGTATAAACTCGTTAATTTAGAATGGGTCAGTAGGGATAGAGGGAAAGGCAAAAATACTACGTTCATCCTGAAGGAAGAACTGACAGGTCACTGGCTGGATAAATAGGATGAGGGAAAAGAATGAATCAAGGTTTCAAACCAAGGATCTGGAAGGATGCGTAGATTTAAAATAACAGGTAATAATTTGTACAAGATCATAATATCTGAAACAGCAATCTTGTTCAAGTGAGAACTAAACTGTACAAGATTACAACATATAAAATATCCAACTTATCCAAGTGAAAATGAAATAGCCCAGAGGGGGTTCTCCTTTAGCATCTATCAATTTACTTTACTCTCTTTTATATGCTTGTAAAAAATAAATGCGACCCTCCTGAGATACTTTTCATCTGCAGTCAATTCTGCTTTTTTATTTAAGGAGTCAAAGACCACCCTGAAACCTATGGTGTGATGACATTTTATTTTCCAACCTCTCTAACCAGCACCCAGCCCTCAGAAAGGTTATGATGAAGCTTTTCATACACTCGGTGTGGGGAAAGAAAGACCCTAATCAAGTCTTCCATTTCTACTTATTCATTTCCTATTTGATGGATATTTCATAGAAATGATTCTGTTTCCAAAACAGGATAGGGATAGGAACTGGATCTGTGATTTCACCAATTTAGGGAACTTTTCCTACCATGTTCTGTGTAATTTATTATCTTAGTTGCCTGGGGGTGCTAAAGAGCTAAAAACAAAACAAAACAAAACAAAAACCTATTATGGTCTAGGCAGGATGCTAGGTGTTATGGTTACAGATAGAAAAAACATAAAGATGAAAAGCAGTTCCTGCTATCAAGGAACTCACATCCTACTAAGGAAAAACAATTGTTATTTAATCAACAGGTATTCCTTATGTGTTAGTCTCTGTCCTAGGTGCTGGAAAAGAATACAACAACAAAATACAACTGAAAACAATGAAATATACTTGAATACAAGAATGAAATCTCTACTTTCAAGGGCCATTTAGTTTTTTGAAAGAAACATATTAGTATGTATAGAATGCAAATACAGGAGGAAGAGGGGCCAGCATGGGGTGTTACCAACCAGGAAGATCAGAGTGGACTTGGGTACCTGATCAGTGCTTGCTGTGTTGCTATGATGTTTTCCTTATTCCCAGTGGTCATGAAAAGGACAAGAAAATAGTACAGTTTACCATCCTGAATCAAGCCTCGGTCTACACTGAAGAAAATAAAATGTATCTATCAATTACCCGACTAATTTCACCAACATCAACAGGGACTGCCTATCCAAGGTGAGTCCCAGTGATCCTGTGTGATTTTATAAATTGACCAAATAAGCCAGAAAACAAGAGATTAATCTCCACTTCCTGTGGTGTGTAGATGACCTCAAGGTCACCACAGACTGCATCTTTACTTGTGAATGGATTCCTCTGTTTCTGCCTCCTGAGCTTTTCTTTATTCTAGATGTTAGACAAAAAGAACCTTTTCAATAAAAGGGGATCTTTGTTTCTGAAGAATTTGTTTGCCTCACTGTTTTTCATACAGAAAATCCTATTTCTCTTATTTGTGACCACTCCAGTCATTTCAAAGCCACCACGTGCTGGTCTGGAGCTTGAGACTGCTTGGATGGGATCACATGAACCCAGAAATGGGCAAGTAGTGATTTCAGATCATCATTAGCAAAAAAAAAAAAAAAGCATATGACAAGAAAACAGAAAGCATAGAAATGACTACTATACTTGGAATCATCATGTTTCTCCCTTTTTGTTGTCCCCCAAAATGGAGACAGCTACTCTCACAACTTTTGTTTAAGGACTCTCTCCAGATTTGTTTTTGTTGTGGTGGTGGTGGTAGTAGTTAGGTGGCATAGTGTATACACTGTTGGACCCTGAGCCAGGAAGACTCAGCAACCTGAGTTCAAATTCTGCCCCAAACGCTTACTAGTTGGGTGATCTGAAGCAAATTACTTAACTTTGTTTGCCTCAGTTTTCTCATCTGAAAAATGAGTTGGAGAAGGAAATGGCAAACTACTCAAGTATCTTTGCCAAGAAAATCTCAAATGGGGTCACAAAGAGTCAGAGATGACTGAAAATGACTGAACATTAATAACAATAACTACAACATTCAGAATCACCGTGTTTCTCCCTTGCTCCTCTGTGCCCCCAAAAGAGACAGCTGTTCTCATAGCTTTTGCTTCCCTCCAGCAAAAGGAGTCTTTCCATATACAATCCACTCTCCTTCTGAGGCACAGAACCATTGTTTTGAGATATCCTGTTGAGGTCAATGAAAAATGTCATTGGGCGTTTAAAATAAATAAGTCTTAATATAGGCATTTTATTTTTTTTCCCATGTACCCTGATTCAAACAAGTTTTGTTCTGAGTCCAATCTTTCATTTAGAGTCCTCTTCCCTCACATTAGGAAAGCCTTTAAAACTGGTGCTGTGGCTTTGGCCAGGGTGATAACAGAACTATTTGCCATATGTAACAGTTATTTCCCTCAGTTTAGTTCCACTGCATAAATGCATGGGATTGGGTCAGACTTCCTGATGGATTACCATGGATAAAATGCAAAGTCTAGTTGTTATGGAATTCTGAGCTAGAAGGGACCTTAGGGATCTCCTTGCCTCAAGTCTCCGTCCAAACCAGTCCATCCTTTATAGTATTATCAAGATATGTTTGATGTGTCACTCTCCTATTTGGCTCTCTTGTTGGAATATATATTTACACATATTCTTGTTGTCTTGCTCTTAAAATGTAAGCTCTTTATGAGGTAATCATTTCATTCACTACATGTGTATTAATGTCTTAACACAGAAGCAGCTTAATAAAATTCTCTCTGTCTCTCTGTTTCTCTCTGTCTCTCTGTCTCTCTGTCTCTCTCTCTCTCTGTCTCTCTGTCTCTCTCTCTGTCTTTCTCTCCTTCCTTTCCTTCCTCATCCCCCCAGACAGAAGCACAACCACAGTGATAGTTGCTGTTACGTGCACAATTATATTCGCACTTTAATTCAGTCTTTGGATCCACTTGTATCCTGCTCCCTCATTCTAAAGCCAGGTCACTAGTTCTCCTTTTCTTTGTGGATACTCTTGGGTATCCCAACTTGTCCAGCTCTTATTTTATAGATAAGGAAGCCCAATGACTCAGTGACTTGCCTAAGCTTAGGCAGATGTAGCAAAGCCAACTCCTGAATCTAATCCTTTGATTCCAAATCCCATTCTTTATTCTATTATAAGAATATATATTTTTAAACAAAAAAGAGTGAAACTGGATCATAGTATAGTTTTTTTCTAACTTTTTAGAATCTTTAAAATCAAAATTCTCACTATGATGTAGTCATGTAGTCATGACTGTTTATACTGAGTTTGAAAATCAAAAGTCAAGTGATCCTCATTGAATACTAAAATGTCCAAAACATTTGGTTCAAATATTCTAAATACTAATTGTATCAAGATTATAAATTCAACCTAAGAATTGGTTCCTTAAGCATTTTGCAATAATTTTCCCATTAAAAAAATTAACTGCCTAGGTCAAGGCTTGAGATTCTTTCCTTATTCTATAAATTTTAACTTTACTGAGGCTAGCCAGAATAACAAAAATGCATTCACCTGAGAGATGACTTCTTGGAAAATTCTGGTAAACTGACCTCAAAACAAGTGGGAACAGTCCAAGGCAAAATTCAAAATAGGATGAAATATTTACATACAAAATCAGGAGCTGGAGTTGGGATGAATTGGAGAGTTTAGGACTTAGCTATTGATGGTACGGAGATGAATGAGATGAGATAAGATGGCAGATATGAAATGGTTGATGGGGCCAAACTGTTCAGGAAGGTTGGTTTGGGCTAAATCCAGAAATATGATGATAGAGATATTGATATTCTATCAGGCTAAAAAAATCATAGGAAGCCAAGAGGTTTGTGGGGTCTACATCATGGAGAAGGAGAAAAAAGGAGGTTGAAGACAGTGGAGAAGTCAGTTTCAGACTTACAAAGAGAAAAAAGAGATGAGCCTAATTTCTTAGGTTTCTCATATCATTGGAACACTGTCATTATCTATATACCAATGGATATAGTTCAGTTGGCCAATATCAACAAATAAATTTTTGTAATGTGTATCAGAATCATTCCCCTAGTGTAGAAGATGGGCTGTCCAGGGCTAGAGTGGGAAAAGAGCTAAATTCGGAGTTGGAGGATGAGGATTTGAATCCTGGCCTTCCCAATAACCACTGTGAGAGCCAGGGAGAATCATTCCACAACTTTGGGCTACAGTACCTTCCTCTGCAAAGTGAGGGGGCTGTACCAGATGACCTCTTAAGGTTCTTTCCAGCTCTAAATTTATGATCCGAAGGCAGGGGGGGATTGTAAATTTCCTGTCCTTGGAGGTGTTTGGGCTGAAGCTGGACATTCATTTTTCAGGGTGTTGTAGAAGAAATTCATCAAACAGGGAGGGAGTTGGACTAGATGGCTTCAGAGGTCCCTCGCAAGTTTTACATGCTATGATTCTATGAATCAAGGAGGGAAGATACTTCCTTGATTGGTTTCTAACATGAAAGAACTACTTGAGGATCTAAAGATGAATGAAAACCTTGAAATAAATGAAAGTGGCAGGATACAGACAACTTAAGGAAAACAAATTTTAACAAGCTCTCTTGTGCATTAGTCACAGAGATCTGATGAGAAGGAGGCCTAAGGAACAAAGGAATATGGAAAGCTCTTCTCTCATCCAAAGAGGTGGTACTGAAGGTAGAGAGAGACAGATTCAACTACTCTCTAAAGTGAAGGCTAACAAAGTATTATTTTGACTAAGCCTAGAACTATATATATATATACACATACATATATTTAAAATATTCATATTTATATGCATACATATACCATATATATTCTGAAAGCAGAAAGATAAGTGAGAGATGTAATTGAGATGGAAAATAGTTCTGAGAAAAGGTTAATTTTCATTATACATATATGTAATATGCAATGCATTGTACGTATCCATATGCATGCACACAATACATATTTATATATGAGCACAATGTATACATATAAGTTCAATACCTATATATACACATGTACAAACATATACATAATAAATGCACATATATACATGCATGTATTTATATATATGTATACGTATGTGTGTATATATATATATATTGGTATATACACACACATCTATTTGTGTATTTAGCCTAGAGAAACTAGAAATCTATGAGGTGACATAATAATTGAATGATTATTGTGAACAAATGATGATCCACTATTCTCCACCTCCAGGGGACTGAACAAAAACTGCTTTAAATAACAGTAACAGAAACTTTAGATCAGTAAAAGGAAGGGTTTCCTGCCAGTAAGGATGAGAAGCACTGCTACAAGTTAGAACTGTTGTGGTATTTTGATTTCTAAAGATCTTTAAAAAACTGGATTTTACAACAATAATTCTCTTTGATGATTTAGACTTTGATTTGGCAAAAACAGGGGGCTGGACTTGAGGAAAGAGACCTTTTCTGGTGCTATACTTTTGAGATGGTTGCTATTATTATTTTTAAAGTGCTTTCAGTAAAGTCACACACACACACACACACACAGACATTGTACATGATGCTATAGAAGCCACTAGAAAAAAATCAAAATAATTAGCCAAAGTTCCCATCCACAAAGAATTTGGTGTAGGGTATATGTAACAAATACATATATGTATTATATGTAGCTAATTATGTTCCTGGAAAATGACATTTGTAAACTCCTAGGGGGCATCTACTCCAAAAGGGTCAAAGAATGCCCAGATTTATAGAATCACCTTTGGAGACAGCAAAAAAATTGAAAGCAAATTGGGTGCTCATGGCATGGGGAATGAATAAACAAATGAATGCATCCCATTCCCAAACCATGCTATCTGGCCAATTTTTTCATTCCCCTCCCACTAGAGTTTATTCTTCACCTCTAGGATCTTGTGCTATAAGAGGGGAGATTTAATTTTATTTTATCTTCACTTCCTGGTCTTATCCAAACTATGACCATCCCACAGCCTTTTTCAATTCCCTTTTATGTGCTTATAACTTCCCTTTATATGTTTATATATTGCCTTTCCCTATTAGAATGTAAGCTCTTTGAAGGCAGGTACTGTCTTTCTTGCATGTGTTTATATCAATCAGCACAGAACACAGTGTTTGACACAGAGTAAGTCCTTAATAATTTATTTTCATTTATTCATTCATTTGTCAGAAATAACAAACATGAGGAATTCAATGAAATGTGGGAATATTTGTATGGACTGATAGCAAAATGTAAAGAATCAGGAGAACAATAGACTTAACACCTATAATAACATAGAATAACAATAAAGATGAAACAGAACTCTGATTAACTGCACTAAATTATCTTGATCTCAGAAAGCAGATGAGGAAATATAGTTTCCTCTTCTAGGCAGAGAGGTGGGAGACAATGGGTACAGAATGTGGTATACGTTGTCAGAGCCAAGTGGTGTTTTTGCTTTTGTTTTTGGTTACAAATAATGATTCAAAAGAAAGGAAGTAGAATATTGGAAAGCATAAAAATCAGAAGGTACAAGCAAAAAATTTTTAAAAACCACCTTAATTTAATTCATTTGTCTACTTCTCAACCTAGTGTGGACTCAGCAGATAGATGCTGGAAAAATATTTATACAAAACAATACAAACACCTGTGATAAGTCATTGAAAAAGAAACCTTACAAATTAGTCAAGTTTTGTGTTATGTAAAATCAGTTAGGAAGGGATGAAAATGCAGTCCCTAAGATTTGTTGGAATGGGGTCCTGGGAAAAGGTTATTATTATTATTCAAGAGAATTCTCAACTCTTAGCCAAGACAGGGCATTTCAGTGTTTTGAAGCACTCTGGCATTCCATATAATTATCAAAAAGACACTATTTAAAAAAAAAACATTTTGTAAGGAGTTTATTAGTCTGGGAGGTTTATTTTAAGAATTAAAGATTAATTTATGGTCAAGTAACCACAGAACTCCTTGGAAAGAAGTTAGATGAATTTGATAGGATCCTATGTAAACTTTCATTCTTTTTACATCTAGTGGGGAAAATATTTTTCATTTCTTTCCCCACCTCTCCCAACAGATAGACTAGAAAGTTACATGTTAGTCAACAGCGTATTTCTATCATTCTAGCCATCTGATCTATAAATCTACATTTTTTTTGGTGCCAATAAATGCATAAGCTCTAGTGGGTTTTCCCAACTTCTGAAGGACATGTGCCTGTAATTGGCCTTTCTCATCTCTGTCTTGTTAACAAGTATATAAATAAGAGAAGGCTTCAGTAATTGGCTCAGAGTTACTAATGAATTAATTAACTTCAGTCTATTTTACCTAACCTTTAATAATAAGAGTCTTTTTTTTTTTTTTTTTTTGGCCTAGCAATAGGCCTGACAGGCTGAAAAAACAGACATGCAGCCGAGCTCTTGAAAATTAATGAGAAACGAGGAAAGAATCAATGTACTTTCTGCTTGCAGAGAACGGACACAAAAAAGACACAATAAACCATGAACAAACACAGTCAGTTTAAAAAATAGGTTAGAAAAAGTGGGCAAATTCAATTATAGAAGTAATTAGAAGATATAGGGCAAGGCTGCCTTTTGGGACCATGCCAGAAAACATGAATTAATCCGAGTGAATAGAAAGCGGCCGTGTAGTAATTAAGAGGCAATCACCTATGGCAATGAACACCTGAAAACAGGCTGCAAACTATTAATTCAGTGATCAAAAATATTTTTAGATGATTAATATGGCAAATTTGTTTTAAAAGACTCATTTCGGGAAAGATATCAAGACAATAGGCCACTATTTGTTCTTCTGGCATTTATATAGCTAATTAAATTTTATAATTTGCACAACATTCGTTATTATCTGAAAATAGAGAAAGCAATATTGAGCCTCTAATTTTTTATCTTTTTTTTATGATGGTAGGTGACAAAATCAATAAGTTAAAACCATCTCTGTTTTCTCAAAAATTCAAGCGCCGCATCCTTCTCTCTTTCCTTCCTTCTTTCCTTCCTTCCTCTGACTTGTGTTTTTTTTTTCTTTTCCTCATATTCTTGATCCTGAGACATTAAGCACTGACTTCATGTATGCATTTCTCAAAGGCCTTTGACTCTTTCTATACCTGGGCCAACTTCTGTTCATGGTTTAATTTCAGCTTCATCAAACAAAAATGGCCCAGAGTTCTATTTGTGTATCAAAGGCGCTCTGACGTGGTCAACAGAGGGTCTGTTCCTTTAGTACCCCCACAGTCCTCCCCTTGGAGTACAAAGAAATTGGAACATTCTAGTTAAGTACGTTTTATAACACATAGAAGCCTCGTGGTTTCTGAATACTCGATTATGAGAGCCTCATGGGGCAAAAGAAGCCCTGACATGCTAATAAACAGCCTTACAATAGGAATTCTTCCATCAAGACAGCTCCTAGAGATGGAATTAATTTTTTTTATCTGTATATTTACAAACTAGCGAAATCCAACCTTTTATTTAAGAAATGGAAGCTATCAGTTGAAGACACCAAGTCATTGGTCAGGTATTTATTTGGCAGTCCCCTACTAAGGAGGCAAAAGAAGTTTTTGCTTAAAAAAAAAAAAGGAAGGATGCTCATCAAGCAACCAACATATATTAAATGCCTGCTATCAGTTTGGCATTATATTAGGCACTGGGGATAAGAGACAAAAAACAAAGCAGTCTGACTTCAAGGAGATGATACAGCTAGCATATATAGTAATATTCAAAATAGACCTAAACATATGTAATACATTTGAGGTAGTTATATGTATTACAGCAGAATCATTGGAAGGAAGGCTCCTGCAGCTTCAAGGCATTAAGAAAGGTTTCAGGTGGAATCTAGGGATTGAGCTGAGCCTTGAACAAAATTAAGGATTTCTAATCCAGGCATGCGGTACAGGGAGGGCAAAAGTCTGGAGAGAGGAAATAGTATCACATGTGAGGAACAGTGAGAAAACCAGTGAAGGAATGAACAAAGTGCAATAAGACTGGAAAGGTAGATGTAAATGCCAAAAAGAAGGAGCTGACCTTGTCGAGGAAGGAGCCACAGGATCCCCTTCTTTTCTCATAAAACTTGGTACTTTCTGTGTTATGCTTTGAGATGCTTTTTTTCAGTATCTGATTTCACACATGACTAATATCATTAATAATTAAAATAAAACAAATTGATAGCCTGCTAAATAAGCACCAATTAGAAATAAATTATGGAATAGGATTATATTGATGGTATCTTGGTGCAAGGAGGCTGGAGATGCAAGATATTTGTGGGGAACCTGAGTGAAAGATTTTTAACAGGAAATGCCAAATTAAAGTCAACTGTTTAGTTTGAAGGTTTCAGAATTCAGTCTGCAGCAGGAACCAAAACATCCCTTGATCTCTTGTGTTGGGAGAAGTCCATTAGTGGAAGTCAGGTATCTTAGCAGGGAGCCCACAGCC
This sequence comes from Sarcophilus harrisii, assembly GCF_902635505.1. NCBI lineage: Eukaryota > Metazoa > Chordata > Mammalia > Dasyuromorphia > Dasyuridae > Sarcophilus > Sarcophilus harrisii. The sequence continues at coordinate 39,064,252 of NC_045428.1, read as the reverse complement.
ATTCTTCAAGGTAAAAGACAATGGCAGAGATTTTACTGGGTGGTTGACAATCAGGGGGTACTCAAGAGATGAAGGTTCAGGTTTTTATGCTTATCAATGTCAGCTAAATAAGCACAGTCCAGTGGCCATGAAATATCCATGTACTGAGAAAGAGAAAAAACGTTTGTAGAACACCTCCCCCACCCCAAAAAAGACTTAGCTGAATGGGAATAAATGACAATTTGGGGAACAATTAAGGTGATCAAAAGTACACATCCCCATATTTGGGGAAAAAAATTGGTGGCAACAAGACTGTGTGATGATCACCTTTGATATATTTGCTCTTTTCAGCAATTCAGCGATCTAGGCCAATTCCAATAAACTTTGGATGGAAAATGTCCACATCCATATCCAGAGACAGAACTATGGAGACTGAATGCAGATCGAAGCATTCACTTTTCACCTTTTTTTTTCCCTTTTGTTTTTTTTTTTTCTTGTAATTTTTTCCCTTTTTGTTCTGATTTTTCCCTCCCAACATGACTAATGGAAATATGCAAAAACCAAATGAATACATGTATAACCTAAAAAAAAAAGTTAAAAAAAGAGAGAGTTGGTGGCTTTCATTTTTAGAAAGGGAAATATATATTTGTAGAATAGAAATTTCCAGAAACCAAGACCAAATAAGCCAATGATTTAATACAATTCAATAATTATGTATCAAAGATCAGCAAAAAAAAAAAAAAAAAAAAAGGCAAAAACCAACCAAACAAAAAAACTTGGTATAGTAGAAAGAGAGTTAGATTCTGAGTAAGAGTTCCAGATTCAAATTCTGTCTTTGGACTTACAGTCTCTATGACCAAAGCACATTACTTAATACCTCTGAGGCTCAGTTTTTTCATCTGTAAATGACAACAATAATAGTACCTACTTCACAGTAATGCTAAGAGGCTTATTAAGTCTTAACTAAAATCTCATCTTTTACTAGAAGCCTTCCTCAATTCCTTTTACTACTAGCATCTTCTCTTTAGTAATTATTTCTTTTTTATCCTGTATATAGGTTGCTTTTAATATTTTTTTTTGTACACCTATTTAATGGTGAGCTCCTTGTGGTGAGCAACTATCTTTCATTAATTTTTGCATCCCTAGCATTTAGTACGGTGCCTGGCATATACTAAGTGCTTAATAAATGTTTATTGATTGATTGAAATGAAATAATGTGTGAAAAGTTTTACAAATTTTAAAGTGCTATGTAAATGTAGGTTTCTGTAGTTATATGCAATCTACTTCTTTCTCCTATTCCATTATTATTTTCTCTTTTGGTTCCCTCTTTTAAAAAAAAAAAAGAAACTTAAATACATGTCTAACTGGTGCTCTTTGACCTGATAGCTTTCTTAATCCTGACATCCATGTGTACTGTTCTTTAAAATGTTCCTTTTAATCGTTTCTTTTATTTTCACATGATTCCCACTTTCTGAGGGATCTCTTCTTTTCTTTACAATTTCCAAAGCACTTCTACATGCATTATCTCGTGTAAGTTTCACAACCCCATGATGTGGACAAACCTGACATTTTATTTTCATTTTATAGACAGAGAAAGTAGAATTTAGGGGGCTTAAATCATGCCCAAGGACAAAAGCAAAGAAAGTATCGGGAATAATATGGTGTAATTTGTAGTGTACCAGGTTAGAAATCAGAAGATATGGCTTCTAGACTCAGGGCTGCCTTTAGTGTTGCAAAGACAACAAAAAGCAACACATACAAAAGTGTTTTGAAAACTGAAATTATGAAGAAATATAAATTATGACTCAGATTTCTGTTCCTCTCTAAGATTTTTGAAGAAGAGAAAGATACAAACAAAGGGATGGTCAGGATGTCTAAATAAACAAAGTAAAGCCTAGCTTCCCTCCCCCCCCAATGGAGCAGGTTAGAGAGTTGGGGAGGCAGAAAAAGAAGAAAAATTCCAGTGGGGCAAAGTCTCATTCAACATGAGCTAGATTCATCCTCCCTTATTCTTTTTTTTTTCACTTTCATCCTTAATCTTCAGGCACTAAGAAGTGCTGCTTGTGAACTGTCAAAAAAGTCTCAAAAGTCGGTGGTGGAGGAATGCCCCTTGGTCAGTTGTAGTACCTGACTTTATTGATGGTTTCAGAAAATGGTTTTTTTCTGTGTCAACATTTTCTTTTGATTCTCTAGCACTTGTGAGTTTTCCACAGGATGTTTACATTGACAGGGACCTTATTATAAAGACAGATCTACACAATCATCTCCATCTCCAAGTTTGGGGTGGGGGTGGGGTAAAGGGATAGACTCTTATCTCTTGACACATATTCCTATATAATGCTAACTCAGTTCAAAAATGGCCATCTAATGTTAAAGCTGGTAATGACTTTAGAGATCATCTGTTCCAATTCCCTCATTTTATAGATTAAAGAAAGAAGGAATTGACTTTTCTAAATCCTAAGCTGATAAATGTTAAAGGTAGGTGGAGAAATCTTATAATTCATGCTCATTCCACTTTGCCTAAGGAATAATAGTACACTACAACCATTCAAGTCAGAATAGGTCTACAGGTTGCCTATGTTTCTATAAAATCTTCTATGCTCTAAATATAGTGAGATGATGAAAAGTATTTCACTGTAAGCAAAAAAATATTCCAAGAGCTTATTATTGTTGGTGACGCTTTCTTCTTACTTATTAAATTTGAATCATAGATATAAAATAAAAATGGTGAAAGGGCTAGATGGTAGGTGTGTGATGGGTCTAGCAATTATAATCATATAGAAATTATGATGCTTCGATTGTTCTGGAGATTCTTTTGTTTGGTCTGAAATTTGATGACTATTCTTGACTGCCAACTTCTCAAACAGATTTTGTTCTTTGTTATTCAGTTTGACCATGTTTCATTGTCCAGAGGGCTTCTCACTTAGGAGAATTCAGTTGGTGACAATGTTCAGCTTTGTTTTGCTAGTTTCAATTTGTGGCCAAGTCCACTAAAGACTTATTTGGTGTCTGTTAGTATATTATCTCATTATCTGTTAAGCTAGGGGTAGTCTTATAAATAGCTAGAATAGTACATGGATGTTGATATATTACTTTAGGAAGATACAAGCATCTCTTATCCTATCCCTGCTGGATTATCATTTTCAAATAACCTATCGGAAATTCATCCTTTTCCTTTAAAACTTTGATCTCTATTGAAAATACAAACAGTTAGAAAATTCATCCTTTAAAATTCTATATATGTCATTTATATTTTAAATTAAATTTATATTCTAATATTTAAAATTACATTTAAATAAAAAATTTAAATTTAAAAATTATAAATTTAAGTTCATATATATATAAATTAAATTTATATTTTAAGTTATTAGTTACTGCTTAGATTTACTTCTTCAGTAATCTCTTCAGATGGAAGGAATGTGTTTCATAAATTTAGACTTTGTACTCTTCTGATTTACTCTATAGTTATTATCTTCATTGTTATCTATATATATTCCTCATGGAAAATAAGATAGAACAATAAGAGAAGAAAAGACTGTAAGTTCCTCGAGGGGAAGGACTATATCTTTAAATTTAAAAAAAATTTTTAGTAATAGCTTTTAATTTCCAAAATACATGCAAATAGTTTTCAACATTCATCCTTGCAAAATCCTGTGTTCCAATTTTTTTTCCTTACAACCTCCTCTTCTACCTCCCCTAGATAGCAAGAAGTCCAATATATGCTAAACATATACAATTCTTCTATACATATTTGAAGGACTACATCAAATAAGATATATCTCAGAGAAAACTCTGTTGCACATATTCTCTTTTTTTTTTTTTATACATGACCAAAACATTATTTTGCTGTACAAAAAGAATCAGACTCTGAATTATTGTACAATTAGCTTGTGAAGGAAATCAAAGATGCAGGTGTGTTGCACATATTCTCAACATATGTTTGTTGCAATGAACAAATGAATGTAACAAAAAGTAGCAATCGGCTCTGATGTTTACTATCTCTATGACATTTGGGCAAATCTCATCTTTTTCTTTTTTTTTTTTTTTCTTTTTTAAGTTTTTCTTCTTATAAAATGTAAATAATAATACCCATACTACCTAACTTTAAAAGTTGAGGTTGGTGTGAGGAAGCAGTTTATATGTCTTCTAAAGGTGTTGTAAGGAAAGCACTTCATATAATTTAAATTACTATATAAAAGGGAAGTGTTAACAATGTTGAATAAATACATACTTTAGTGTGAGTAAAGATAGTGGGTTGATCCACAACATAAAAGAGATCATCAAAGTATAGATTATTAGAAAAGAAGGTGAGGTTATTATGAAGCAAAAAAAAATAATTTAGATCTTTGCTAGATTGCAAAAAGGGGAATGAGGAGAGACTATTAGGCCATAATGAGCCCAATAAGGACAGGGGAAAGGAGACTCAAATGAGAGTAAATGACAGAGAGTGTGAGGAAACTGAAGATCAAATATCTACTTTATAATTTTCTTCCAAGTTGGTCCTTCCTATGCTTCGGAAGTTTTAGGATGCTTAAATGGGCATTATTTCTCTTGAATAGACAACTTCCAATTTTTCAGGATTGGTTTTGTTTCAAACATATTACAATGTTCCAGACTTTATTGAGGAAACATAAAAATATCTATTTTAGTGCCCCCAAATCATTTGGGATCCAGTAAAATGCCCTCTTTGAAGTTAAAGATCATTTGGCTTTTTTGTCTTTGGATCATAATGCTTAGTGTGGCGTTTTTCACAAGGGAGACATTTAATATTTTTAGATTAAATTGAACTGAATTCCTATCTTCAGAAACTGTATTTGGAAGACTACAGATTCTCTTGTGATAGGCTCCATGTTGTCCTGAGCATCACTGCTCATTAAGAGTAAATCTTTTTCTCCCAGAGAAACTCTTGTCCTTCTTTGGGGGGGTCCCTATTCTGCCACATGGATCTTGGAAAGCTATTATCTATCTTTCAAATCAGTGAATAGAATGCCTCTATGCAGTAGTGGAATATCCCTGATATGCTACAATTTCAATTATAAATTTGGAGGTGATAGGGACCTTAGAGATCAAGTCTAACTCTCTCATTTTACATAAGAAAAAGGAAGAAATTTAATGAGTGCCTACTGTGTGCCAGGATACTGCGCTAAGTACTTCTTACCACACCTCCATGAGGTAGAGGCACTATTATTATCTCCATTTTATTATCTCTGTTTTAAAGTTGCAGAAACTGAGGCGAACAGAGATTAAGTGATTTGTCCAGGATTAAACAGCTAGTATCTGAGATTGGATTTTAACTCAGATCTTTCTGACTTTAAGATCAGAATTTTATCCACCAAACCTCCTAACTGCCTCCTAGAGCAAGAAGCAAGAGAAATCCATAGAGATAACCATCTTCCTGCAAAGGTGCACAGTTAGTAAAGGCAGAGTTGAGATTTGAACTTAAGTCCTGTGATTTTGAATCCAGAATTCTTTCCACTGAACTATACCATAAGGGAAGCATAGACATTTGTTTTCTCTCAGCCCAGTCTCCTCATTTATAAAACAGAGATGATAACATTTGTTTAACCTATCTCAGGATGTCATAATTACTGAAGCTGGAAGGGCCTCTCAGAGAATCTGGTCTAACCTTTTCCTTCTAATATTGAGGAAATTAAGAATCAGACTGGTGTGTGCCTTTTCCCAAGGTCACCACATCACTATATGGATTCATTGGTATAAGGAACTTCCAATAAGGAACTTATGCCAATTCATTGGTATAAGGAAACCTCTCTGTGCCACTGTAGATCAGTGCCTGCACCTGAGTCTTAGACAATTGTCTGGGGCACTTTGTGGGCTTGATGACCTGCCTTAGTCCTTCAGAACAAGTACAATATTCTCTATTCCCATCTTTTAAAGTATTTTTATTCCTAGTAAAAAAAAATTTCCAACCAATGTAAATGGCTATATGAAAGTGATCTACTCATGTATTACTATGATTATCGGTAGTATGGTTATGTCTCTATTTCTGCTCTTACTTCTCTAAAAGTAGAGTGATATCATAGTGAATTCCCTCCCTGCCTCCAGGGGACTGCTTTGACTCAGTCTCCCTGAAGGGCAGAAAATTTCTTATAGGAAGGAATAAAAATAGACATTACCCATCACTTTAAAGTTGTGCTTTGCCAACATTATTTCAGATGATCCACGGAACATCCTCATGAGGTAGACATAACTTGAATTACTATTACAGTATTTCCAGATGAGGAAAATGAGATTCTAAGGTGGTAAATGACATACTAGTAATCACATAGAGATTAGGCAAAATTTTATTGATTCTAGGTCCAGTGTTTTAGTCATTGTTTCTCTTTATCCTCAGTTCATAGCTAGAATGGCTCAAAATGTACAGAAGCAAAAGCAGAAGGCAAGGAATGCCTACTATGCTGTTTTCCCAGTTTCAAAGATTTCAAAGTCTAGAGATCTTAGGAGATCCTGAATATTAAATGGTTCAATCTGGTCAATAATGAAATCCAAAATTTGGAAAATTCAGCATAGCTCAGTGGCCATCTCTTTTTAAGTTTGGTATCTGTTTTTCTAACTTCTAAGAGAAGTCCACAACACTCTGAACTCTGATTATTTCAGAAATTATTTTTCATATCGATTAAGGGAGTAGCTAGTTGAAATTCAAGGGGGAGAAGAATATGAAGATAAAAATGAAAAAAAGTTTCCCCAGTTGAAGGAGCTTAGGGAACAATAGCCTAAACTTAATAATTTATGAGAAGGGAAAAGGAGAAGTACTACTTTAAACCTTACACAGATACCCAAACCATATCATAGCTTGTATTTATATGGTGCTTTCAAATTCACAAAGAACTTTCATATATTTTCTGAAATGAACTTCAAAACAATCTCCTGAGGCAGGTGTTTTTATTATTTTTACTCTCCATATGAGAAAACTGAGGTTCAATCAACAAACAAGTATTTATTAATCACTTATTATCTGCTGGCATGTGTTAGATTTTGGGTATAAAATAGAAAGAAATGATTCCTACTTGCAGTGACCTTACATTCAAATGGGGGGACATAACAAATACATATGAAATCTATAAAGCATTACTATAAAGTTAACAAATGCAAATTATATAGAATAGTTAAATACAAGAGAGTTGGGGAAGGGGAAGATTCAGATGAAAAGATAAAGAAAGGATTTATGCAGAAGATGGCACCTAAGCTATACCTTAAAGGTAGAGAAGGAATCTAGGAGGTGGAGGTAAGGAGAAAATGTATTATAGGCATAGGGGATGAGAGATGGAATGATATGTGTGAGAAACAGAAAATGCCAATTTAGCAGGATCATAGTGTGTGGGGCTGGAATGATAGTCTGACAGATTAGGGTTAAGATATAGGGCTTTAAAAACTAAACAGAGGCATTTATATCTAATCCTAGAGTCAATAGGAGGTCATCAGAATTGATTAATTAGGGGAGTCACAGAGTTGGATTTATGCTTACACAAAATTATTGTAGCAGTGTATAGGATATTCCAGAGTGGGGAGAGACTTGAAGCAAGAAGACAAGTTAGGGAGCTGTGGCAGTCATCTAGGCAGGAAGTGATAAGGGATTGAACTAAGATGGTGGCTGTGTGAATGGAGCAAAAATTGGTCAGGTATTAAAGATAGTGTGGGTAGCAATGGATTGGATAGGTGGGATGAGAGAAAGGGGTCTGGAAGAATGCAGATATAAAGACAGTGAGAAACTGGAAAGACAATGGTCCCTTCAACAGACAGAGTGACAATTGGAAGTGGGGAAGTTTTAAGGAGAAATATGAGGAGTTCAGTATTAGACATGCTAAGTTTAAGATGTTTTGGGGACATCATTTGGCAGGTCCAATAGGCAACCACCAATGAAAGAGATGGGTATGAAATATGAGAGTTTTCTGCATAAAACTGTGTAGTGAGTCACTCAGTTTACAAGTATCAGAGTCAATATTTGGATATATATATATATATATATATATATATATGTGTGTGTGTGTGTGTATGTTTATCACAAAGATGAAATCACAGATCTAGACTCCCCATACATATATACTCACACACATATATTTGAGTGTATACATATACACAACACACACATAGTTCTTTATTAACCTTTAGGGCAAACATAGCACTGGCATGTTAGTAATTTTTTTTTGGTTGTTGTTGAAGACAAAAGTCAATAGGGATTCATTTAATCTTTTATTCCTGAACTCTGGAGGCTCAAACACACACCAGTAGGTCAAGGCTACTTTGACACACAAGCTGTAGATATCCAGTGTCTTTCACAAGATTCTCTCTGACACTAAAATTCTTCCCTCTTTTCAGTTTTCCAATGTAACCAAAAAAAAAAAAAAAAAAAAAAAAAAAAAAAAAAAGAAGAAGAAGAAATTGAGGGAGGGGGAATAATGGGAAATGATGAGGGCAACATATCATACAATTAGCGAATCTCTCTTAAGAGACACTTTCAGAGGAGAGATTGGCAAAAGGAAGGATGCATAAACTTTCCCTTTAATATTCCTGAGCTGCCTCGGTGAAGCTGTGCTACTTGACCTTGTGAAATTTCTTTTTCTTTTAAATAATTTTCAAAGGATTATCAAGGGGTATTAGGGTTTTATGGAAGCATCAGTAGCCTCAAATCCAAGTGACCTGGATTCCTGTCCTGACTCGGTCCCTAATTTACTATGTTAGGAAGAAGCCATTTGATTGTAATATATTTTGTTCACTTAACCTTAATCTAGAAGTAAGGACAATGATGATTAGTGAGGAAGCTAATGCATACAAAGTGCTTTGAGCTCCCTCCAAGAAAATCTTGGGCAGTGTCATAGCATTTTACCTTATTTTGTTTTTTAAATAGCTTAGACAATTTGGCTGTTAGCTTATTATAACCAGTTGGAATTTAGTCCCTTTTGATAAAAACATTCCTTGGTGACATAGCATCTATCTAGGAACATTGCTTTCAGAACCGGTAACGCAGTGTGAAATATTCCTATTATTGTAGTTCATGATGAGGATAATAGATTGAGATGGGTGCATGGATAACAGCTCTGGACTGGATTATAATGAAGAAACGAGGTGTTTGGAGGATGGTTCTAATTTTTTAAAGTAGAAGACAATTATCACAACCTCTACAGTGCATTCCTTGGTATTTCTATAAGAGGAAGAATTTGGGAAGGAATAAAGTGTTGGTCCGAGCCATTGGGTGTTCCCAAGTTTGTTCATATTATCTCTTGTTTTTGTCTCTCGATTTAGGGAAGTTTGGAGAAGAGGTATGATGTAGAAAGACTAGGAATAATGATCCAGTACCTTCCCCTGTCCCAAACAAGACTTAAGTGTTATCTGAGCAAATATTAAGATCAGAGATTCAGTTCTATTCTAAATCCCCTTCCTCATTTTATATAGAGAAGCAATTTGCAGCTCTGAAGGACAGAATGCCTTGCTTAATTCCACACAGGTAAGTAAATATCGTAACTGGGATTTAAACTGAACAAGGCAACTCAATGAGACTTTTTTTTTTCACAATAAAACTTTTTAGAATACTATTTTGAGTCAGAAGACTGATTTGAATCCCATTTAGCCACTGACTAGCTTTGTATAAAATGTTTAATTTTGGAACCTCAGTTTCCAAATCTATAAAATGGGTCTAGTTCAACCTCCCACATCAGGCTGTTGTAAAGGTCAAGTGAGATAATTTAATGAAAAATGTCTTGTGGCCCAGAGGCACTCTCAACTTAGGCTGTTTCTGAGAGCTAGCTTGTGGCAGAAAATGAAATCTCTTTTTAGCACCAGGAACGAACACTTCCTGCCTCTGATTGTCTCTCTGATCCTTCTGAGAGCCCATGTCACCAGAGACAGCTTTGCATTTTAATCAAGTTTCCCATTTCTCCCTCCTGCCTCTCTCCTGTCCTCTCAAACTCTCTACCCCAAAATGGATCAAGTTCCCCAGGGCTCCTAGGGGGTTGAGGAGAGAGCAGCTTTTGTAGCTAGTGATGGGGTTAGCGGATAGCTCAAGCTGTCATTACAAGATCCCTCAGATATAGTAGAACAATCACAGCAAGGCTTCAGTTCCACTTGAGGTTTTCTGATTGTAAAACCAGCCATTTTTCAATTTAAATAATTTAAAGATTCCAGCTTCTCCCTCTGCCACGGCTCATTTAGCTCCTTATTAGTTAACTGCTTCTTGAGTTCAAGAGGTGTAAGGGAAGAGGGCAGCCTTTCTTTCTTCTGATATGTAGCAGCAGGTAGTAGAGCATAAGTAAAAATAAAATGAATATATCTGATGAGAAGAGAGATGAGAAATCCATCAAAATAATCACAATTGATTTTTAAAAGATAATTAAAGGCAAGTACTTCACATCATGGCATCATCTATTGCTAGGGGAGCTGTCTGAGATGCCAAGAGGGGAGAGGGAAGGGAAAGACAGAAATGACTAAGTCCCTAGAAAAGTGGGTAAGGGCCACGGACCTTGACAGATCTCATTTCTGCTTGAGAAATGCCCAATTCCCACCCCAGCCTCGCTCCTCCCAGATCCTGGAACCCATATCTGGCCCTCACCGTTTCTTCTCAAATGGGCTCTGTGGAGAAAAAAAAGGTATCATTTGAAAGAACAAGCGTGGGACCTGCTCTGAAATCTGTATATCCTAACCAACTTCAAGAAGTCTTCCTCTTCCACTGATCTTACCTCCTTTATTGTGGTCTTTAATATTTGAGGTTTTCCCTTTCTGTCACATCTCTGGGGTTACAAACTAGCAATCTAGAGTGATGATACAGGGATGGGACATGTGGGACTCCCAGAATAGTTTCATTTGACTGTTTTTTCCCCTTTTAACTCTCTTAAATGAAAAATAGTGCAAGAAGAGGAGCCTTTGTCAGGACTAAGAAAGGCAGTGATTTTTGTTATATTTCTTCTGTTTCCCCCACACTGTTACATACAGTGTTAGGTGTTCTAGGGCCACTCAAACATTTGCAGATTGATCCCCTCTTTACCTCTGCCTCTTAGGTTCCTTAACTTCTGCCAAATTGCAACTTCCATGGCATCTTCTATATGAAACACTCTTTAATCTCTTAGTTGCTCCCTCCTCAAAAAAATCTAGTTATTTTGGATATTTTTTTAATGTGTACATAATTTTTTCCCATGTAGAATGTAAGTTCCTTGATGGCAGGAGCTTTCTTTTTTTTCCCCTTTACTTTCCCAGTGACTAAAACAGTGACTGGCACATGGTAGGTATGGAATACATGCTTTCTGCATGATAGATGGATTGTTTAATTTCAGAAAGAAAAAGACAGAGAGACAGGGACATAGACAAAGAAGGAGAGACAGAGAGACAGAGACAGAGACAGAGACACAAACACACACACAGAGAAATGGCTCAGAGCTATTCCCTTTTCTACCTGTCTGGGCAGGGGATATGACTGTGGGTGAGCTGTCTTTGTCTTGAGTTTTCATAACCCTTCCAGGGTTTCTGCCAATCCTTAGGACATTTCACTCTCTAATTATATATGAGAGGTCTAAGAAATTCCATAATTACAGATTCTCTATGGCAACCTCTATAGGGTAGGGAGGCACAAAGCCTGGGGGATGTTTTTCAAAATCATATTGAAAACATTTTGCTATGAGGGAGAAGTTGAAGAACTAGACCTGCCCATATCGACTGCCCCTTTTCTTTTTCTACTCCAGATAATATGTTCTACTCCTGTGAAAGAAAAGGAATTCTCTGAAAAAAAAAGGTTGAGCTTGGGAAAGGTGAAAGCATGAGTACCACTCAGAGAAATGACTTATGGCAGTGGTGGAATAAAAAGTTAAGAATAAGTGATGAACCTAATGGATTTCCTGTAGTTTAAGTTATTGGCAAGATTTTTAATAGACCAGGGAAACTGTCAAGAAGCATAGCAATATGACTAAATGAGACCTTGGGCTTTAAATTGTCACGGAATGAACTGATCCATCCATCCAAAATGAAAACTGAATAAACAAGAACCACACAGATAAAGATATAATAAATATGAGGGGATGGAGAAAAGTGGTATTAGTGGATTTTTTTTTAATGGCACCTGGGTCATGGGCTTCTGGGGAAAATGATGGATCTAACCACTGGAAGGCCAGAGTAGACTTCAAGAAAATTGGAAGATCTGTCAGGATTCCAATGGAACATTTATTTCAATTCAGTCAAGTCAACAATCTTTAATTAAGCACCTACCATGTCCTACTATATAATATGGCACCTGTATTTTCTCAACATCTGGACTGATGAAAAACTTTCTAGGCTTCCTCAGATGAAAGCTTTAGGATCTGACTTTTGATATCCAGAGGGTAAATGTCTGGAGAACATCATCATGCAAGTTAGCATCAAAACAGAAAAATTTAATTCACTGTCTTTTATTACACAGAAAAATTTCTCCCTCCCCCAAGTTCTTCTAGAGATTAAATTGGGAGGGGGTATTTTTAAACCTCTTGCAGACTTTAATTTCTTTCCTTCTAAAATTTAAATTTGGAAGACCATTTTGTTTTTATGCTAAAATTACACACCACAAAATAATGTTCATTGATGAATCGGGATTGCCCCAAATATCCTCTGTAGCTGAGCCCCTAGATATCAACAGTGTGTCCAAGTAAAGAGCTTTAATTTTCTTCTACATTTCATCTATAATACCGTTCCCTTCCTCCCTGCCCTGCATCTAGCAAGAGCAGCAGTGATATGCATTCTTACTTTTAAAAAGTGATTTGTGTATAATATCAAGTATGTGCTTAAGAATTGGAACTTGAGACTTATAAGTTTTTCTTTTGGGGGGGTAAGGGCTGCATTTAAAAAGTAAACTTTTCTTTTAAGTGGCAAAATAATAAATGAAAAACAATAGATACTTGACTGTACGCAGAAAACAAAGACCAGAAGTATAAGACTGAAGTATGAAAGCATGTTCGGAGACATAGCATCGTCATCGAATCTCTCTGAATTATTGGAGAGATCACATAAAGATTCAAATAGCATTCAAAAAAATGAAATTAACCAAGATAACATCATATTGATACCTTCTTTGGGAATTAGATCTATTTTACATTTTTAATTTGAAAAAAGATAATTTTTATTATCCTCCAAAATGTGATGGAAAAATATTAACATTTTACTACACCGATACAGAATTAAAATTTCTGGCAGATAATATCAGCATAATGGTTGGCTACTGAAATGGTTTTCTAAGAACATAGAGTAGTTAAAAACACAGATCACTAATTATTTCAATGTGCTTTTAATTTTTTTCAAAATATTACTCTATCTTCTAGTTAAGGAACAAGAGAGAAGCGAATGCAAAAATATTCTAACAGGCATTGTGTTTCCTGTACAGCCTTTAAAATTATGACATGTTTACCAGAAAAAATGTATTACTCATTGACAGGGTGACAAAAGCAATGTTAACCTTCTTGAAATTTAATGGGCACGGGAAGCATGGGAAATAAAATCGGTACTGCACATAGAATCACATTAAGGTTGTATACAGGAGAAAAGAGATTTTCAAAAACACATTAGGATTTGGGAAAAGAAAGGATCCTTTAGAAGATATAGCTACACAGACATTAAAAAAAGAGAGAGAAACACCTTAAAGGCAATCCACCATGCTGAGTCTTCCAAAGACAATGCTTTTTCAAAGAAAGCACAACATGGGTACAATTGCATCGATTATGGGTGCCCTGCAGGTATCCCAATTTTGTGTCTAACCACAATGGCTTCCTGATTTCACGTTCCTTTAAAAACATTTTTCTCCCCATTAGTTTCTGTGTCAGGTTACTGGTATAACCTTAATGAAAAGACATCTCAATTTCTAAAATATTAGAGCGTTCCAACTGAACTTTAATCAAAACAACTAATGCAAGTGGATGTTTACTTTTGAAAAATGAAACAACTGAAAATGTTCTCTATACTGCTCTGTAATTTTGGTTACATTTCATATTAAATTTTCTATTGCAGAACTATTGGTTCTTTCAAATATATGTGTGTATATATGTATATATATACATTTATATAAAACTTCTGTTAAATTAATTTTAATCCCTATGGCTTTATTTTTGAACCTGCTCAGTCATGTTTGTATTGAGGTAGAAAATATCAGCAAGTTTCATTAACCTCTTAGGCTTTAAAATGTTCCATTAAAACTCTCCTACAGCCAGTGTAATTTTACTTGAGAAAATGCTAGTTTAATGCATAGTAAAAAAAAAAAAAACAAAGGTCAAAAGTCATAACGGATAATAGCTAATGGTTTTGATAATGCTAATTACATACTGCTAGAGAATAAAGGTAGAAAGGGAAATACGAATACCAAAGAAAGATAAACATCCCAATGCTGGATTAAAAAAAATAATAAGGGGAAAAAACTTTAAATGTCTTTGTACTTCACTGTCATAATTCGGAGACATAATGAAGCCTGAATTAAAAATGTCAGTTTCTGTGAGTGTTGATAACTTGGTTCTTTGTTGGGCAAGTCAAAATGTGTCTGTTTGATAGGTAAAAATGACAGATTGAAAATGGGAGAAGCTGGGTCTAAAAAAAGAAACACACACACACACACACACACACACACACACACACACACACGACTTAAAAAAAAAAGTAGGCCCATAATGTGGTACTTTAAGGAGAGGACCTGTAGGGTAGGAGGCAGTATCTTTAGGATGTAACCATGCAGCACTAAAAGGCAGTGTCCATGACCAATCACAGTGATTTCTCTGGCTGCTGGGGCTCTTGCATCTCTCTCTTTACACTAGACTGGAAACCCTTTGTACTAATTGCCAGACTGTACCAGATTTTCTGGTTCAGTTCAATCCTATAATTGACTGACAATGATGGGCAAGGAAGGGGAAAAATCCAGGCTCAGCACTGCAAGCAGAGGGTCAGAAATGGTTTCGCAGGGAGCCCATCATTGCCTGGCACCAACGGCAGGGTTAAGAAAGCATCCTCAGCACTTTATTCTCATTGCCAGGTTAAAAGGGAGTGGGGAAAAAAGCGAGTCTCCCAGATACCCTCTGGTGCTGGGGGCTGCTCTGATCTCCTCACAAACTCCTAGCCTGCATCGGCCTGAAATAAAAGGAGAGAGGAAATCTCTTCCACTGGAGTTTTTTTTTTCCCCCCGGCTGTTTGGTATTTCTCAAGTTACTGGATTATTGCAGTTTTTTTTTTTTGGAGAAGAGGGTTCTAATTTAGTTCTACACAATTAAAACAGAGTAGGCTTAGAAAAGCTAAATACTCTCAGAGTTTTTGTCTAGTTCAGGAATCTCGAGAAAGAGTGCTGCTATTTTAATTAGGATCCCAAGAATTGAAAAGCGCCAAAGTGCCGGACATGACGAACAGAAGCTAGGAAAGAGAGGCTGGACCATAGACTCTAAGTCAAATATTCCAAAACCTATTAACGTTGCTAATTCCCACATCCTGGTTCCCTGTGACAGGGGGACTCAAGTGCAGTCCTTACAAGTGCAGAAAATGGTTTACTTTTTCCCATTAATTAAAAAATAAAATAGACTGACAAGTACCTAGGAAGCCACAGTTGATGCCAAAAAAAAAAAAGAAAAAGAAAAGAAAAGAAAAGAAAAAGAAAAGAAAAAAGAAAAAGAAAAGAAAAGAAAAAAGAAAAAGAAAAAAAGAAGACTGCTCTCAGTTTTAGATTAGAGAAAGGCAGCTCTGTTGACTGCCTGGTCATTTGTTACTTACTTTGAATCGTTCTCCTCCCACTTTATTTCAAACTAACAGCAACCTTAACAGAACATACAGCCAACATTAAAACGCAGGTGCCCAAATCCCCTGAAGAACGGGGAGAAGGATCTACTTCTTACCGCCAGACAGAGGAGAGCCTTGTAGGAACCTTAAAAAGTCAGTAGATTAGAAACGTGGTCATGAGGCTCAGGCCATTTTTTAGGCACCTACGAGCTAGATGCCCAAGCATCCTCAGCCCCTCCTAAGGCACCTGCCACAGAAGCCACTTCAGCTTTTAGTAAGAAGTCAGTTACTTACTGGGACGGGAAAGGGACCTTTCATTCATTCCAAGGAGGAGCCCCTTTTTCACTGAAACCTGCCCCACTATCTGGTTTCCCATTAAAAATGAAGAAAAGAAAGAAAGAAAAAAAAACAAAAAGAAAAAAGTTACCCATAAGTTCCATCCTGCAAAGTTTCAGAGTTAGGCCAACAAACTGGCATCTCAAACTCTAAGGCAGCCGAGAAGTTGAGCGAATGCTTACCTTTCCAACCCCTGAACAGAGCTGTCTTTTATGAGACCTAGGCCAGCTGACAAGTCCCAGGATTTTCCCCCACAGAGGACCAGGACAGGTGAAATGATAATAGGTGAGCAACACCTGAGGAGAGGGACAAGATGACTGGAAGAAAGGAGAAGGCAAATAAGTAAAATGTCTTCCCACAGCCCCAGTCAGCCCTTGTGCGTGCACCGGGAGTTACCAACGCACAGACTCTAGACTTTTGTCCAAAGCTGTGGTTCTTCCCCCCCTGCCCCCCCTTTTTTAGTGAAGCTAGATTAGTTCATACAAAACTCAACAATACAGCACTGAAACCCATTGTTGATATTCAACATTTTTCACATAGCGGAACAGAATAGACAATACGGTATCTAGGAAACCATGGGCTGGATTACAAACTGATGATATCTCATCCTTCTGGAGGCCTGTAATCCTTTTTATTACCTACCACAGCAAAAAAAAATCAACAGGGGGAAAAAAACCTCTCTGGATACATCAATAACATTACCATTCTGAAGAAAATAGGATAAATTCAAACCAAATCTTGTCTTCGGGGCTATTTCTCAATAATGCCATTTGCCTTTTATGTGGCCCAGTGATTATTAAGCCCACACACTCTTTGCTAACTCTGTTGCCGGTTTACATATGATTTTTTTATTATACTATATTAGGACCTTTAAAAAGAAACTTCTTCAATAGGGTTCGTCATCAATTCATATTTCCAAGGTTTAGAAATCCTTGGCAAGTGTTTGGTTTCCTCACTCAAGGAAGGGGACTGGGACAAAAAGCATAGCCCATTTCTTTTATTGGCTTAGAATGAATAGGTTGCTGTGGTATTACTAAATCAGGTCAATCTATTCCCTATAGTTGATTACTTCATCACCATTCACCTGTAAAGAGCCAACCAAGGCCCCATATTTATTTGTGTTTATCTGCTCTCCAACTTGATGATTGTTTCCCAGTTTCTCAGCACCTGATGCTAATTTTATGTGCCCCCATTTTCTGATCGAGCCTAATTCTGATGCCCTTCTTCTGGGGGCATTCCCCCTTTTAACCTTTCACAGACAGTACCAACCTCTTGGCTCAGTTCCTTTCTACAAAATCCACTTCCCATATTTTCCGCCAACCCTGAAATGGTCTAGGTAGCCACGAAGTGATTGTTCCTACCAGTTTCTTTTCATCACTTCTGCAATTGACCAATTGACAACTGATTGATGGTTATCTTTTCACTTCCACAATGAAAGAAATTACCATCACTATGGCTATGTACAGTAAATGCCTCCAGAGTAAATTACAGGATTCTAAAATTCTCCTTAGCTCACTTAGTAAAACATCAACACAAAAAGTTTCTTTACTGCCTCCCTTCCTGTACCACAGATTTGGCCTTTCCTGTCAGCTGTAGAAAAAGAACTTGACAGCTTCTTTAAAAAGAGGAACATAAAGGAACTTGAATAAAGGATGGCACTGGGCCGGTCTCAGGCAAGTGGCCATTCTTTGCACTTGGAAAAAAAAAACCAGGCATGTGAGCACTGATAAGCCATACACGAATACTCCAAAGACCATTCCCAGTGACCTTGAGATTTTTCTCTCCCTTCCTCAACTATTCCAGTGTGTTAAAAAAGCAACATGAATTCTGAACTTTAGAAAATTGCTAACTTATTTTTTTAAATAGGTGTTATTTTTTATAAAAAAGAAAATTCCTGGAAAATGGAAAACTTCCCTGAGAGCATAGAAAAAAAAGTCCTGTTTCTCTCAAAGTGTTAAAAGCCAGCATATTCTCCAAGTAAGCCAATCTTCTGCTCTGATGGGATGATGGACAAATGCTTTAAATTCTATACCATAATCTAAACATCCTATAAATTTGTATTTTACTTTTATATGAACAAGTTCTGTCAAGCAAGGACATTCAGAAATAGTTATTGATCACTATGTAATTAAAGTATTTTTGTATATGTGAAATAAATATGCTACTGTGAAAAACAAGACTGATACTCTGCTCCTCCCCACCTTGAAATATTTTGAGAGCTAAAAACACATTAAAAACAGGCAAAAAAAATGCATTATTTCATCATGCATTCATGCAAAAAATGCATATTTCATACCTATTAAAGTGTATTCTATTGAATATCAAAAAAGAAATCTCACTTTGGTTTCATTTGTCTAGAACAACTTGGTCTTGTTTTGAAATCTTTTCCAGTACTGAGCCAATTTATTCCTCCTACCCATCCCAATTTTCTTCTTTACAGTTGACAGAAAGGAAGTTGTCTGAAGATACCCAACAGAATCTATTCTTTTCTTTGTCATCTTGGACTTGGGCAAATGAGTGTATTTGGGTTCAGTTACTTAATCAGACACTTAATTGACCAAGAATTATCCATTGAGAACCTATCACATATTTAATGCTAGGCTGGCAGCATATTTTTTAAAAAAGTACAAGATATTATAAATGACCACAATAAATGCACAATATAATTGGAGAGACAATAATAATAATGGCCATTATGTAGTGATAAAATGTTGGCAAAGCATTATATACATATATATTTCATTTCATTTGAACCTCTTATTTCATTGAAGCCTGAGGAGTTAGAACAAAGCACATTACTTCATATAAGTTAATATATATTCATATATATGAATTATATATCAAGGTATAAATATATAAAGTTATACATGTAATTATATATATTCATACCTTCATATATAAATTTGGTTTTATATATATGTATGGTATGTATGCATTCAGGATATACATATACATATCTGTGTGTCTATCTTCCATTTCAGATGAGGAAAATGAGTCATAGGGAGAGTAAACAATTTGCCCATAACCCTACAGCTAATAAGTATCAGAAACTGGAACTCATGTCTTCATGCTTCCAAGTCAAATACACTATGCCATATCAACTCACAAAAAGAGGTGTAAATTCATGAGACAATTAGTAAAGAAGATAATATCTACACTGTCTACCCATGTTATATGCACTCAGATATAGAGATGTGTATGTGTATGTATGTATCTATCTGTATGTGCATGAGTGTGTGGATATACATACATACAGCACTGGTGATATAATGATAATTCTGGATTTCAGATTGAATCAGACTTCCATCACATGGAGAACCTGGGAAGCTTGCTTCCAGTAGAATTTTGAAAATGTGTAAGGGAAAACTCAAAGAGACAGTATGAAATGGGTGAATAGTTTCCAAGCAGTTCTGGCTGGCTAACCAAAAGATTTGGGGGGTCTGTTGGGTCTTTTTGAAGACTTGAGTCAGCCTGACTTCCCTCTTTGCTCCATTCTCATCCAGAGACTCTATCTCCTGCTGTCTGGTGAGACACACAAGAAGAAAGGCCTTAGGACCTTCTTCTCTACTCTGAGGCCACATGGTCAACAAGAAACAGGCTTTGATAATTGGCTTCTCTGTTTCTTCTTTTTTATTGGAAGGAGTAAAGTATTCTAGATTTGGGAGTTTCAAAAGCTTTAGAGAATAAGTCACAGGAATCTAAGGATCTGGAAACCAGACTAGCACTGATGCCCTGAGGAGCAAGGAACAATTTTTAGGAGCAATTTTCTGGACCCTTATCAGCAAAAGATGAAATGATTATTCATTCATCCCAGATGATGATTCATTTATCAGTGATGATGCTTTTGGGTGTGAATTTGGTGGGTGCAATGGTTTGTAGGAATTGATCTAAGCTTGAGTCTCCTCTTCCAGAGGACAAGGTGACAAAGAAAACATACTTTGGACTTAGTAGGGGGAAATGTTACTTCTTGTTACATATTTGTAAAAGCTACTTGGTGCTAAGTAGTTAAATGGAACTAGAGTGCTAGTCACCAGCCTCTAAAAATGTGGGACATAGTCAGTTGGGGTTTGAATTTGTTTTTTCTTTCTTTCCTTCCTTCCTCCATCTCTTCCTTCCTTCCTTCCTTCCTTCCTTCCTTCCTTCCTTCCTTCCTTCTTCCTTCCTTCCTCCCTTCCTTCCTTCCTTCCTTCCTCTCCCTCCCTCCCTCCCTTCCTTTCTTCCTTCCTTCCTTCCTTCCTTCCTTCCTTCTTCCCTCCTCCCTTCCTTCCTCCTTCCCTCCTTTTGGCTCTCCCTCTCTCCCTTCCTTCCTTCTTCCTTCCTTCCTCCTCCTCTCCCTCCCTCTTCCTTCCTTCCTTCCTTCCTTCCTTCCTTCCTTCCTTCCTCCATCTCTCCCTCCCTCCCTTCCTTTCTTCCTTCCTTCCTTCCTTCCTTCCCTTCCTTCCCTTCCTTCCTTCCTTCCTTCCTCCCTTCCTTCCTTCCTTCCTTCCTTCCCTTCCTTCCTTCCTTCCTTCCTCCTCCCTCCCTTTCCTTCCTTCCTTCCTTCCTTCCTTCCTTCCTTCTTCCTCCATCTCTCCTCCCTCCCTCCTTCCTTCCTTCCTTCCTTCCTTCCCTTCCTTCCCTCCTCCATTCTCTCTCCTTCCTTCCTTCCTTCCTTCCTCCTTCCTGCCTTCCTTTCTTCCTTCCTTCCTTCCTTCCTTTCTTTCTTCCTTCCTTCCTTCTCTCCATCTCTCCTCCTCCTTCCTTTCTTCCTTCCTTCTTCCTTCACTTCCTCCTTCCTTCCTTCCATTCCTCCATCTCCCTCCTCCCTCCTTTCTTCCTTCCTTCCTTCCCTCCTTCCTTCCTTCCTCATCTCTCTCCTCCTTCCTTTCTTCCTTCCTTCCTTCCTTCCTTCCTTCTTCCATCCATCTCTCCTCCTCTCCTTCCTTCCTTCCTTCCTTCCTTCCTTCCTTCCTTCCTTCCTTCCTTCCTTCCTTCCTTCCTTCCTTCCTTCCTTCCTTCCTTCCTTCCTTCCTCCCTCCCTTCCTCCCTCCCTTCCTCCCTTCCTCCTTTCTTCCCTCTCTTCTTCCCTCCCTTCTTTCCTCCCTCCCTTCCTCCCTCCCTCCCTCCCTTCCTTTTCTTCCCCATAGCTCCATCTACAAGCAAAGAAGCCAACAATTCTGCTTCCCCAAAATGATTTAAGGTGTCATAAAGGAGAAAGAGAAGGATAGAATGGCCATATTAAAAACAGGAATGGAATAGAGTTGACGTTTGATGTCTTCATATTGGGAGTAGACTTGATCTGTAAATTATCCTTTCCTTCCAATAAACTTTAGCTTTTCTCTAACAGAACTCATGATGGCAGTTAGTCTGGTCCAAAGATGTCTTTGGGGGCCTGATGAAGCCACTTAAAGTTTCTTTTTTTTCTTTTTCTTTTTTTTTTTTTAAGTTTCTAAGATTTAAAGTAACAGTGTTGCTCTCATGGAATCAGTGTGCTTGTCCCATGTGTTGCCCTGTAGGGCAGCTCGATATTTGTTCCCAATCAATTCATATAAGTTGGAAAGTGGATGGGCCAATTGACTATTTGGGGTAATAATCAGGTGACTAGAGCTTTGCATATAATGGAAATAAAAAGTATAATTCAATTCAACAATAATTTATTAAATATGTACTATGTTCCAGATTCATCACCAGCAGACTACCCATTGGATTATTAATTTTTTTGCCATGGTAGTTCATGAAATGAAGAAAAATGTATATCTCAGTCCTATGATAGATTTTCCTATTTCATCACTGAAGCTAGGTGGTCCATTGGTAGAAAAAAAGGAAGAAGATGCTGAGAATCATGATTTTTAGATGGTCAACAAAAATTAATTAACTCTTGATTCTTTAAATATCAGATGCTTGTCCAAGAACCAATGAGTAGTCATATTACTGGAGGAAGCAAATAATGAAAATAATTCAGAAATTCTCCATGGAGAAGCTAGTAAAAGAATTTGCAGAATTGCCTTTATTATATATCCAAAGGTATTCCCATTTGGGGGAGGCACTTGGTTATCTTTTGCCACACTGATCATGATGTGCCTTTGTGAAAGACCCCTTCCTTCAATAAAAAATGGGGATAATTGTAGCTTATGTGCCATCATCTCTTGAAGGAGAAATTTCATAAAGACCTTACAAAGCCCTCCAAATTAAATCAACATATATTTTAATATTCAGTGACTTCTAGGATAGGAGAATAGGAGAAGCTAGCAAAAATATCATGAAAAATGTTATCTCAGGAGTAAGAAATAAGATAGGCCAGAGGTTTATAGATACACTGACGTCTCTTGTTTGTGCTAGATGTGACAAGTGGCAAGGAAAAAAACCATAAAAATGAAACTGATAATATCTTGGATAGGAAATGAATGTTTAGTAATGTGGTAGTCATTTTTGAATATGCTGTTTTGTACTGTTAGAGCATCAACATATAAGAACAAGGCTAAGCATCAATATTAAATTAGAAAAAATATATAAAAATGAGAAAAAAGTATACAATGAAAGCATCTTCAACCTGATCTATTTAAAACAGCCAATTGCAAAATATGAAAAACAAATAAAAGAACAGACACCAGAGCAAACTATCACCATTTCCCAGAAAGTTTAACTAATATAGCTCCATCACTCCAATGTGACTAAAAGAGCCTACAAAATAATGATAATAAATGATAAACATTCAATATCTGTGTGAAGCAGAGATAAAGAGCCAAGAATAAAATTAGTTCATAAAATAAACAAATTTACAAAATCTTATGGAAGAGGATGCTAGAGGATTATAAGCAGTATTATCTCAGAAAATAGAAGCAGAAGAGGAGTAAAAACACAAAAAGCATGTCAAAAAGTTTAATTCAAGTCAGATTAAATGTAAGCTATTGAATGAGGCCACAAACAGATAAAAAATGGAAAAGATCTGTAAAATTGTCTATAACCAACATTTATTTTTCTCCCCCAGTAACAGTGAATCAATCATATTTGTATTCTGTCATTAGAGTCCCTCATGTGCTATCTAAGAAAGCAGAAACGGTACTAAGGAAAACAAAGATGGGAAAAACAATTCATAAAAGCCAAGGACAGTACCTGATGAGGACAGAGCTTGGAATTTCTATGGTATATATGGGAACCAGAAAAGGTCATGGCTAGAATGTTCTTACTTAGAGAGGGTCAGAGTCAGACATTGATTAGTGAAGGCTAGGAAATACATGACTTTCCTAACTGATTATTATGACAGCTATTACAAATTTTATCCATCTTGAAGTCTTTCATCATCTCCTTCCCCCTCCTTCTCAGATGAGGACTTTGATTTGTACTTATGCTAAAGAATTGAGCCTTTAGTCAAGAGCTTCCTCTTCTCTCCTCTTCTCATATCATTCAAACTTCTTCTGTGTTGATCTCCTGCTTGACCCATTGCACATAAAGAGGTGACTATCTTGTCAAACAAATCCTACTATATCTATTTTTATGTCATTCCCTATATTCAGTTTGCTTTTTTCATGCTAATCTTTAATTTTTCCTTTTCTATTGGCTCCTTCCCTGGCACTTATAAAAATAATCCTATTTTACCTATCTTTGAGTCCTCACTGAATTAAACCATGCACACTAGTTATAGAATTATAATTTTTCCCTTCTCAGTTAAACTCTCTAACAAATCATCTGTATCACATACCTCCACTTTCTCCCTTTGCACTTGAATCTAAACTTTCTGTAATTTGGTTTTAAACCATCTCATTTAAATGAAACTGTTCTTTCCAAAGATACCAAATAATCTCTTAATTGCTAAATCTATTGATGTTTTCTCATTTCTCATCTTTCTTGATTCTATGAAGACTTTGACACTGCCAATCATATTTTTCTATTTAATACTCTCTCTCCTCTTTATGTTTTCATGACATTGCTGTCTCTCAGTTTCAATATCTTGTTATTGTTCCTTTTTAGCATCCTTTACTGGGTCTTTCTCTTGTCCCTTAAAATTCCAGAGTAGAGATTCTTTTTTTTATAATTTACAATTTTGACTGGTGATTTCATCAGCCCCCACGGTGCCAATATCATCCCTATACTGATGATTTACAGATTTACATATCCATCCTGACCTTACTTCTTAAGCATCAGTCCCACATCACTAATGACCAATTGGACATTTCAAACTGGATATCCCACAGGCATTTCAAACTCAAGATATTCAGGACACAATGGATTACTCCCCCTTCCTCTCTTCCAAATATTGAAGACACTTGGACACCTAGGCTTATAACTTTGATGTTATCCTTAAATCTTTGCTCTCACTCATTCCACATATCCAGTCTATTGCCACATCTTATTGTTTTTACCTTCACAATATGTCTCATAAGTCTCCTCTTCAACTATTCAATTACTACCATTGTACAGACCCTTATCATCTCATGTCTGGACTATTGCTATATTCTTATGGCTGCTTTCTCTGCTTCAAGCCTCTTGCTCATGCCTCTTATGCATCCTTCCATTTTCCTTTGTGGATATACTAATTTTCATATTTTCAGAGACCAAGATCAGAAATTATAGTGCTTCATGTTTCACAGCCAAAAAGCAACCCTGGAAAAGTGCTAGTATTAAAAAAGATAGTTTTATGTATAAAGCAGAATAATCTTGATGTCTTTTTTAATAGCAATTTTTACAAAAGTAAACCAATCTTTTTTCCTGTATATTTCTGAGCCCAACCGATTATCCATTTCCAATGGGTCAGTCAGACAATGAGCATTTATTAAGCACTTACTTTGTATCAGGTACAATATGTCTGGCTAAGACACAAATACTGAGGAAAGAGATTGGAAGGTTCTTAAATTAATTGCCCATAATTCAGTCGACAAGCATTCTTAAATTTTAGGGAAAAAAATTATCTTTTTTCAAATAACAGAAATTTATTTTGTTTTTCATTTCCTCCATTTTCACTTGAAAAATAAAATGAAAACAACAACCTTAAAACAGTTTTTTATGTATAGCCAAGCAAAACAAATTCCTAAATTGGCCATGAAGAAAACTATTATGTCTTATGTCTTATTCTGTATCTTTAGTCTAACACCCCTATATCAACTGTTTGAGCGCTTGCTTCATCACCGATGCTCTGGAAAAGTGAAAAAACATAGCTATCAGAGTTTTTAAGTAATTTGAAATTGTTTACTGTATAGATTGTTGCTTTCATTCATCTCATTTCATTTTATATAGTCATACAAATCTTCCCAATTTCTCTGAAGTCATCCCTTTTGTCATCCTTTATTAGATTATATTCCTATATCTTTATTTACCTATTCTCTAATTGAAGAACACCCTCTGGATTCCATTTCCTTGCCACTACTAAAAATCTGCTATAAATGTTTTTGTACATTTGAGTCTTTCCCCCTTTACTTTGATATCTTTGGGGAATAAGCCTAGTAGTGGTTAAAGGTTATATGAATAGTTTAGTAACTTTGGGGGCATAGTTCAAAAATACTTTCCAAAATGGCTGGACCAGTTTACAGCTCCTGTAAATATATATTAATATATATATACCTCTTTCCCACAGCACCTCAAACACAAAGCTTTTTGTCAGCTTCATTAATCTCATTAGTATATAAAATATGATATATATATATATATATACATATAATATAGTAAATAGAATCCCAGAGTTATTTAATTTATATTTCTCTATTAGGAGCATTTTAAATTTTATTTTATTATAGTAACTTTTTATTGACAGAATCCATGCCAGGGTAATTTTTTTTACAACATTATCCCTTGCACTCACTTCTGTTCCGATTTTTCCCTCCCACCCTCCACCCCTTCCCCTAGATGGCAAGCAGTCCTATATATGTTGAATATGTCCTATTAGGAGCATTTTAAAAATATAGCTAATGATAGCTTATTATTCCTTTCAAAACTGCCTATTCATATAATTTTTTTATCATTTATATGTCAGGGGATGGCCCTTATTCCAATATATTTCTATCAGTTATTTATATATCTTGGAAATGAAGCTTTTATCAGAGCAACTTGAAGCAAAGTTTCTTTTTTTTTTTTTTTTACCAAGTTAATAATTTTCCTCCTAATGTCAGCCACATCAGTTTTTCTTGTGCAAAAACTTTCAAATTTTAATTAATATTTTTCACTATCTTTTGTGATCTTCTCTCCCCAAATAATCTTGATCATGAACTGTTTCCCTAATCATAGATCTTTTTTTTTTTTTTTTTTTTTATTATAGCCTTTTATTTACAGGATATATACATGGGTAACTTTACAGCATTAACAATTGCCAAACCTCTTGTTCCAATTTTTCACCTCTTACCCCCCCACCCCCTCCCCTAGATGGCAGGATGACCAGTAGATGTTAAAATATATTAAAATATAACTTAGATACACAATAAGTATACATGACCAAAACACTACCCTGCTGTACAAAAAGAATCAGACTCCGAACCACTGCACAACTAGCTTGTGAAAGAAATCAAAAATGCAGGTGGGAATAAATATAGGGATTGGGAATTCAATGTAATGGTTTTTAGTCATCTCCCAGAGTTCTTTTTCTGGGCATAGCTAGTTCAGTTCATTACTGCTCCATTAGAAATGATTTGGTTGATCTCGTTGCTGAGGATGGCCTGGTCCATCAGAACTGGTCATCATATAGTATTGTTGTTGAAGTATATAATGATCTCCTGGTCCTGCTCATTTCACTCAGCATCAGTTCGTGTAAGTCTCTCCAGGCCTTTCTGAAATCATCCTGTTGGTCATTTCTTACAGAACAGTAATATTCCATAATTTTCATATACCACAATTTATTCAGCCATTCTCCAACTGATGGACATCCATTCAGTTTCCAGTTTCTAGCCACTACAAAAAGGGCTGCCACAAACATTCGTGCACATACAGGTCCCTTTCCCTTCTTTATAATCTCTTTGGGATATAATCCCAGCAGTAACACTGCTGGATCAAAGGGTATGCACAGTTTGATAACTTTTTGAGCATAGATCCAAACTACTCTCCAAAATGGTTGGATTCGTTCACAACTCCACCAACAATGCATCAATGTCCCAGTTTTCCCACATCCCCTCCAACAATCATCATTATTTTTTCCCGTCATCTTAGCCAATCTGACAGGTGTGTAGTGGTATCTTAGAGCTGTCTTAATTTGCATTTCTCTGATTAATAATGACTTGGAGCATCTTTTCATATGACTAGAAATAGTTTCAATTTCTTCATCTGAGAATTGTCTGTTCATATCCTTTGACCATTTTTCAATTGGAGAATGGCTTGCCTAATCATAGATCTTAAATGTAATTGTTTTCCTTGCTTTGCTCATGTTTTGTTTGCTATGTTGGCTTTCAAATGTAGAAATGCATCCATTTGGCACATGCTTTGGTATATGATATGAAGAGCTGAACCAAACCTGATTTCTGACAGATTGTGTTTCAGTTTTCCCAGCATTTTTTGTTGGATAGAGTAACTGGGGTTATTAAATTTTTAAAAGACTTGGCTCTAGGGTTTGTTTTCTTCTATATATCAAGTAACTAATATGTTCCAGTAATTCTCTTTTATATTTTTAAGTAGCACTAAACAATTCTGATAACCTTAGGTATATTATATAGCTTGAGATCTGGTATTGATAGGCTTCTATTCTTCACATTTTTCTTATTATTTCTCTAGTAATTCTTGATCTTTTCTTTCTCCACACTAATTATGTAATAATCTTTTCCAGATATATAAAGTAATTCTTTAAAAGTTTGATTTGTAAGGCACAGAATAAGTAAATTAACATAAATAGTATTATCATTTTTTAAATGTTGGCTCTGCCTACTCATGACCAATCAATAGGGTTTTTTTTTTTTTATGATGAGTGTTTTGTAGTTGTCTTTCCAAGTAATTTGGACAATATGTAGTTATTTTTAAATGGACTTTTTCTATCTTTTGAAATTGGTTTTGTTGGTAATAAATATAAATTTTGATGATATATGTGGATTTATTTTATAATCAAGAACTTTACTATAATTATTATTTCAATCTATGTTTAGCTGGCTAATATTATCTAAGTAAACCATATTGTATCCCAAATTAATAATTTTGTTTATTCTTTGACTATGTTTATTTCTTTAATTTTCTTTCTATATTATCATAACACATATTTCTAGTATTATACCAAATAGTAATGATAATAACTGATATCCCTATTTCTTGACCTTATTGGAAAAAGCTCTAGTTTATCCCATCCCTATTGCATATAATGTTATATATTGGTTTCAGATATATACTACTTTTTATATTAAGAAAAGATTCATTGATCCTTGTACTTTCTGGTGTGTGTGTATGAGTGTATGTGTATGGGTGTATGTGTTTTAAATGAACAGACATAGGTG
The DNA here is from genome assembly GCF_902635505.1 of Sarcophilus harrisii. NCBI lineage: Eukaryota > Metazoa > Chordata > Mammalia > Dasyuromorphia > Dasyuridae > Sarcophilus > Sarcophilus harrisii. The sequence goes on along the minus strand of NC_045428.1, from coordinate 39,035,858 downwards.
CTGTGTTTTATTAAATTTTTTCCTAATTCTTTTGATATAACCATATGATTTTTATTGTTCACGATCAAGTATATTTATCTAAATGCTTAATCAAAACTCAATTTCTAGTATAATTCCAACATGGTTTTAGTGTGTGGTATTTTTGATGTGTTGCTGCAGACTTTTTGTTAATAATACTATATATAAAAAATTTCCAACAATGTTCACTAATCATACTGGAGTATAGCTTTCCTTCTCTGTTTTTATTCTCCCTGGTTAAAATATCAAAGCCATATTTGTATCATAGAAGTAATTTGATAAGATCTGATCTCTTCCTATTTTTTCAGTTTATATAATATTGAAATTAATTGTTTTTTGTATATTTGTGTGAATTCACTGGTAAATCCATTAAATCCAAGGGTGTTTTCTCCTTTGGGAGTTTTATGGTTTATTCAATTTTTCTCCTGAGATTAAGTTATTTAAATTCTCTATTTTTTGTTTTGTTAATCAGGATACTTTGCATTTTGTAAATATTCACACATTTATCAGTTTTATGGAAATATAGTTGGGCAAAAGTTTCTAATAAATATCCTTTGCTTTTTTTTTTCATGTGCTAAGAATTATCCCATTTCATTTTTGTTACTGATTATTTGATTTTTTTCTGTACAAAAAAAAATCAAATTAGCTAATGCTTTATCTGTTTTATTTCTTAAAAGAACTCCTAGTTTTTTCACTAATTAATTTTTCTTTTAATATTGTTACTTTTTTGGCTTTTAGATTTATGTTTTGGTGTATAAATAATATCTTAAAATGCATTTTCCCATCATTTCAAATTGTATGATCAATTCCTTATTCTGTCCTTTCTCCTTTTTGTTGATGAAAATATTTAGAGATTCAAAATCTCCCCTAAAGAGTACTGAAGTTCTATCCCATAGATTTTGGAACATTGGCACATAGTCTCATTTTTGTCATTATCTTTGATGAAATTATCTATTATTTTTATCATTGTTTTTTGGTTGACCAGTTCTTTAGGATTAAGTCACTGAGACACTAATTTTTAATCCTTTATTACAAATATTTTTTATTAAATTGTGGACATTAAAACATGTGCTTAATATGTCTTCTTTTCTACTTTTATGTATGAGGTCTTTATATCTTGTTATATGGTCAATTTTTGTGAAAAGATAGTGAGGATATCAGAATTATATATTTTATATCTCTATATCTACCTATCTATAATAAGAGGAGAGAATTCTTGACAAATAATCTTATTTTTTTTTCAGTAAAATGTGATGTGAGATTCTTAGCCAAAAGGGTGGGCATAACAGGTATACAAGCATTTCTTAAGCACCTACTGTGTGCCAGGCACTATGCTAAGCAGTTTCCAAATATCTCATTGAATCATGAAAAGTTTGAAGAGGAATGAAAAAGTTTGAAAGAGCTCTGGTGGTGAGTGGGATAGCAAATTGATTATGAAGATATCAAAAGATTGCTTTGTTTCAGTGCAGACCTAGTTGACATTAAGTAAAATAAAATTTTAGTGGTTCTAATATACACTTTAAAAAAATCATTTTCCAGGTCTGTTCATCAATACATGAATACGAACAAGAGTAGTGGATACTGTAAATGATCCAAATCTGGGACTTTGCGATAGGATAAATAGTCAAGGGTCTCATAGTAGAATACAGAGTTGAACAAATTCATCAAGGATTTAAAAGAGGTAAGGAAGGAAAGTGTAGCTAATACAGATGTGATAGCCTGGAAAAGAACTGAGGGCCAGAGGGAATGGAGGTCTTGGTGAAAATAAGAACAGTTAGAAGTCATAAGGCAGAGGTAAAACTTATATGATAAAAGATTATGATTACATAAAAGGATATTAGAGTTCATGAACATAGAATTGAGACTATTATATAAGTGATGGTATGATGAAGGGTATGACCATGGCTATAATGCAGTCAAGGTGGAGTGGAAGAATCAGTAATAGAAACTAAATGGATCGAAGCACTGATAGGTTAAGGTAAATGAGCAAGTAACAAAATGTACATTAATGAGCACAGTATTTGGGGTGGAGAAAATGACCATAAATTCCTTAAAGAAAGATGGAGAATGTCTTGGGGGTTGGTAAATTATAGATAAACAGAATCTTGCCTAGAGGATAAATATGAATTGAATGAAACATACCGTAGAGATTACTGAGTGATGATGATAAGAGGAGGAGTGTGGAGTTACAGTGGGAAGTGACTACATTTTAGTGACCCTTCCAAGAGGGAGCCAAATTTGCAGAGAAACATTTGCAAAATATGAAGCTAGAAAAAGGAAAGGATTTAAAATGAAAACCAAAAACAAATTTTAGAGTAGGCATTCCAGAGCATAGAGTGAATGGAGTGATCAAGATAGATATGGAGTGGGATATTGTGGAGGTTAGATTGGGGGTGGGGGTGGGAGTAAAGCGATAGAGGAGTGAAAAATGAGATCGGAGTATGGTAATATGGTAACAATTGAGGAATGAGTCCAAGCAGACTATCAATGGCTAGAGAGAGATCTATTGAGAAAGGAAAGTATTAGATTGTTCAAAGTCTTCTTTTGAAGTTCAGCTTTGCAGCAGCTGGTGATATTTCCTGTAATGTTCAAGAGACCCATCACAAAGCAGGCAAGAGAAGGCAAAGGAAGCCTGGACAGGGATGTTCAAGGAATGGCGTCTCAAGTATCAAAAAGAGTCCTAGGACAAAGACAGAAGCCAGAAATCTTGCTGATTAAATCATATTAAGCAAAGTCATCTTGAGGGCACTTAAGGATGAAATTAAGAGAGATGAAAGATGCAAAAAAATCTTCAAAAATGTTTATAGAGAACTCTTTTTGCCATCAACAACAATGGATCCACCTTATCAGTAATTACTATTATGCTTCTGAATATACTTTCAGAATAAATAAAAATAACATGGGGTAGGGAGAGGGGAAAAAGATGACTCAAGAAGCAGACTAAAAAGATGGAAAAAATTTGGAGTTTATAATCAAAAAAGATGAATGAGAGGACAATAATTACCAACTAATATGCCTATCTTTTATATGTCCAAATATATGACTTTTTGAGTGTGAAAATACTCTGAGTATTAAAGTATCTTTGATACAAATATTAGATGGAAATAGACAAAATTTTTCAGCTGATATTTCATAGTAGAGTAGATCTTTATTATCACACAATAACATAATTGACTGAAAGATGGAGACTATCAGTTTCCACTGTATTTATTGAAAACATTAGCTTTAGTAGAGCAAAAAATATCTTTTTAAAAATTATTTTAACCAATTTTTATATTTTAAATTAACAAACATTTATTTTCTTTCAAAATTCTCTCCTACTTATTCCTTTGCTGGAAAAAGCTCTTTTACTATATATGTAAAATAGCCAAGATTCTCACATTGGCCAATTCTAATTCTACACCTAGAATTCATTGCCTCTCTATCAAGAGGAACATTCTCTCCTCTAACAATGTATCTCTTCATGCCAGAATTATATAAGATTACTTATTATATAACCACAGAGATAATCTGGTTTGATAATTAATCAAGTGAGACAAAAAACAAAGAGAATATTCACATTAAAACATGGTTTGTCTTTTTTTAAATAGAGTACTTTGGGATAATTCAAAATATTGAAGATTTTTAAAAATGCAATTCTTTCAGTCATTCATTTCCACTTCCATTTCACTTTTTATAATATAGCCTAGTACTCTGAGACTAATCTTTCTTTTTTCTTTTTTTTTCTGAAGCAATTGGGGTTATGTGACTTGCCCAGGGTCACACAGCTAGAGAAGTGTTAATTCAATCTGACCAGATTTGAACTCAGGTCCTACTGACTTCAGAGCTGATGCTCTATCCACTGTGCCACCTAGCTGTCCTAAGACTAATCTTTTTTTTAATGACAAATCTAGTCATATAAATCTTCTGCTCAAAACTGTTTGGTAATTCTGTGTTGCCAACTGAATATATTCGGATTCCTGCCATTCTATGACTTCTTTAATCTGATGCCATTTTGCCTTTCTCACTTTATTTCCTTGTCATGAGCTTCATTCTTTTACTAAACTTAACCAGGTAAGCAAAGCCTTGAAGGCTAGATAAAATGAGAAAGCCAAAGTGACATCAGACTAAGAAAGCAATTGAATGAGACCTTTGAATATACTCAATTGGCAATATATAATTACTGAAAATTCTTGAACAGAAGATGGATATGATCAGATCTTTATATAAGCAAGACTAGTCTGACAGTGCTAAGTAGTACCATAAAGACGGGAAGCATTTATTAAGACTGCACTATGTGCCAAGCACTGGAGATACAGATACAAAAGTTAAATACTATTTGTCCTCAAAGAGTTTTCTTTCTAACAGATATAAGGGGTTAGTGGTCAAACATAAAAGCTTTTTCGAAGCCAACCCAGAGAATGTGAATAAAATCAAAGAGCAGTGGATTGTCATGAAGACATGATAGATTTGATTTCATGATTGCTCTCACAACAAAAGCATGAAATGGAGAGCAGTGATGATTGTAGGTATAGCAGCAGGCCAGATAGCAATAATAGAACTTGGGTAAGTCCTGGAATTCTGGTAAATGACTAAATAGAATATACAACATAGTCCTGGGTCTACTAGATTTAATGAATTAAGTATTTTGAGCATGAAACAAGTTGTTCAGACAAAAACAGATAATAATGATAATTATGTATGTGTGTAACATACATGTTATATATAACACATAATATATAGTATGTGTGCATATATACACATACGCCACTTTTTTACATTACATTTTTTTATTATAGCTTTTTATATACAAAACATATTCCTGGGTAATTTTTCAACATTGATCCTTGCAAAAAACTTATGTTTCAACTTTTCCCCTCCTTTCCTCCACCCCCTCCCCTAGATGGCACATAGACCAATACATGTTAAATATGTTAAAGTATTACATATATTACACTTTAAGATTTATAAAGTACTTTGCACATGTTATCTCCTTTCATGCTGTAATGGCTTCAATTTCCATATAGGAGGAGCAGATTAGTTTACTTTCAGTTCTAAGCTTCAAAAATTTGCCTTGGAGTCCTTTTGAATCTTGGGCACACCGAGACTGAGCTCTGTGATCTCATCTCATCAATATGGGTATTTTCTCCTTTGGGGCAGACCACAGCCTGTTAATACCTACTCATCTTCCGTTTCCTGTTCATGCTCTCTAAAACTCAATCACAAGTGATTTCCTGAAACTGAGACCTCTTCATCTAAGGATTTTTATATTTCAAAGCACCAGTAAACACTCAATCTGTCCATATGTTCTTGTTCACTTGTGCCCCATGATTGCCTCCCTCATCTTTACCATTCACCCATTTTCTTCATTATAGCTCAAAACAGTCTCATTATTCTATCTTTTAAAGAAGTTCTACTATAGATTTAAAATTTCAAGGTCCTGTATTTCCATTAATGTGGGTTTTCTCCTCTGCTATAGGTTGCAACTTCTCATAACAGAGTAGATAGTTTGCAAAAATTGCTATGTCTGTAAATTAATTATCCTGTGATCAGTGTGGTAAAGAGTATCTGAATATAGGTAGGCTGATCTTGGGCAAGCATAAAAACTCAAAGTCTTTCCAGCTTTGTAGGATCTACCCAAGCTAAAGCTCTTAGGTAGGGCCTTCCATAGATAAAGAATTCCTCCATCCCACAATGATATACAAGAGGAGGATATCAATGGAGTGGTATAGTGGCATAGGAGAGTTAAAATAACTTCTGATGCAGGCTATGAAATCTTTCATGAATCTAATTTCCTATATCTATCTATGGGATTATGAAGGTCTCTCCCATTCTCCCCTTCCCCACTGGAATTCATTTTATTTGTTCACAGACATGAATACTCTTACTCTATGAATTTTGGCTGACAATATTTCAAAGTTGTAAGTTCTCCAATCAAATTTAATCATTGTCATCATGATCATATTTATTGACCACTTCTCATACAATGTGCTGTCTTCCCTGGGGAAAAATGTGATGAAAACATCAGACTCTTCTTCTACAAGATGTTTATGATCTAGTTATTTTCAAGAAAGTCGAACATGAGCAAAAAAAGTATATATCACAAAACATTACCTTTCATTTGAAAATAACCTTATGCACTTCTATAGATTTTGTTTTGGTTTTGGTGATTTATTTGAGTTTTATACAATTTTTTTCAAATGCCTTGAGATAGTATATGCTTTTAATGAAAACACAATGAAAAATAAGACATTAGGAAGAAAAAAAATCGAAAGGAAAGAAGAAAAATAATGGATGCTGTAATGTATCTGAGATTTAATTCAATTCAATTTGGAATTTATTAAGTGGCTATTATATACAAAGTATTTTCTGGGTGCTGGTGATACAAAGGCAAAAGTTATAGGTGTCTGTCTTTGAGCAGATTCCATTCTATTGGGGTAAGATATCATATAAAGAGAGAAGTTGTTCAGTCATTCATATCAGCTGTGTCTGACTCTTCATGACCCCATTTAGGGTTTCTTAGCAAAAATTTTAAAGTGGTTTGCCATTTCCTTCACAAGCTCATTTTACAAATGAGAAAAGTGAGGCAAAAAGAATTAAATTACTAACCTAGAGTTACGTAGCTAGTAAGTGTCTGAGACTGAATCTGAACTCAGGTCAGGCCTGGTGCTCTATCTACTATATTACCTAGCTACTCTGATAAGTAAAAATAAGTAAAACTCTGAAAAGTACAAAATGTGCAAAAAGTTAACAATGAAATTTTATACAGTGAGTAGAATAGGAGAGAATGCAACTATTGGTGGAGAAAATTGGTCATTATACTTAGCCCTTAAGTTTTTAAATTCAAATTTCTTGGCAGATAAGGCTGAAGAGATGCACTTGAGTAACAAGGTTTTCCTGTTCTGACAAGAAAAATCTCTACAAGTGAAAAAACATTGGAAATTAGCTCTAAGAGAATGTTACTAGGTAGGAATTTTGCAAACAAACAAATAAATAAATAAATAAAAAGGTGGCCTAGCTGTACCAGATCTAAAACCATATTATTGTTGTGTCATAAGCTGTCAGAACTGAATTGATGGTTTCTGCCTGGAGATTCCCACTCACCAGAGTTTGGACTCCATCCTGCCTTTGTTTAGCTACTATGCATAAATGTCATGGAGAACTCACATTCTCTGCTGGATGCTCGATGCTGGATACTTGGAGACAATAGTCTCATTCAGCTCTGGGACCAAACTATGGATCCTTTTGGTCCCAGTAAATCTCTTCCTTTCAAATAAATTATTTAAAAACTCTCTAATCTCTATCTTGCCTCAGTTTCTCCAGCATTACATTATAAAGCAGCAGTCATCAAAACTATTTGGTACTGGCTAAGAAATAGACTAGTTGATCAATGGAATAGGTTAGGTTCACAGGACAAAATAGTCAATAACTATAGCAATCTAGTATTTGATAAACCCAAAGACCCCAACTTTTGGGATAAGAATTCATATTTGACAAAAACTGCTGGGAAAATTCAAAATTAGGCCTTGACCCACATCTAACACCTTATACCAAGATAAGGTCAAAATGGGTTCATGATATAAACATAAAGAATGACATTATAAACAAATTAGAACATAAGATAGTTTATCTCTCAGATTTGTAGAGGAGGAATTTGTGACCAAAGAAGAACTAGAGATCATTATTGATCACAAAATAAATAATTTTGATTATATTAAGTTAAAAAGTTTTTGTATAAACAGAACTAATGCAGACAAGATTAGAAGGGAAGCAATAAACTGGGAAAACATTTTTACATCCAAAGGATCTGATAAAGCCTCATTTCTAAAATATATAGAGAATTGATTCTAATTTATAAGAGTTCAAGCCATTCTCCAGTTGATAAATGGTCAAAGGATATGAACAGACAGTTTTCAGATGAAGAAATTGAAGCTATTTGTAGTCACATGAATAGGTGCTCCAAATCACTATTGATCGGAGAAATGCAAATTAAGACAATTCTGAGATACTACTACACACCTCTCAGATTGGCTAAGATGATAGAAAAAGATAACAAATGTTGGAAGGGATGTGGGAAAACTGGGACTCTGACACATTGTTGGTGGAGTTGTGAATGGATCCAAACATTCTGGAGAGCAGTTTGAAATTATGTTCAAAAAGTTATCAAACTGTGCATACTCTTTGATCCAGCAGTGTTTCTACTGGGCTTATACCCCAAAGAGATATTAAAGAAGGGAAAAGGGAAAGGGACCCACATGTACAACAATGTTTGTGGCAGCCCTTTTGTAGTGGCCAGAAACTGGAAACTGAGTGAATGCCCATCAATTGGAGAATGACTGAATAAGTTGTGGTATATGACTGTTATGGAATATTATTGTTCTGTAATAAACGACCAGCAGGATGATTTCAGAGAGGCCTGGAGAGACGTACATGAACTGATGCTAAGTGAAATGAGCAGAACCAGGAGATCACTGTACATAGCAACAAGAAGACTATACGACAATCATTTCTGATGGACATGGCTCTCTTCAGCAATGAAATGATTCAGACCAGTTCCAATTGTTCAGTGCTGAAGAGAGCCATCTACACTCAGATAGAGAATCATGGGAACAAAGTGTGAACAACAGAGCATTCTCACTCTCTTTGTTGTAATTTTCTTGCATTTTGTTTTCTTTCTCAGTTTTTCTTTTCTTTTCTTCTTGATCTGACTTTTTTTGTGGGGGCAGCAAGATAACTGTATAAATTTGTATACATATATAGTATTTAATATGTATTTCAAAAAAATAAATAAATAAAAAAGGAAAAACAAAAAAAAAACCCCTGAACCCCAAATACCACACAAACAAATAAAAAAATGAAACCCAAAACACCAACAATATCAAGAACCCTGAGGAATATGGTGATCAATATCTTTAATTGAAGTTTTGCAAATAATAAACCCAAACTTGGACCAAATGAATCATTCTACTGTTGATCTTTGACAAAGCGAGACCTTTTTATGGAGCCAACCCTGCCTTTATTTCCTCAGTAAGTAATAATCTCAAATAGACAGGTGAAAAGTTTTAAGGAGCCCAGTTTGTATTGTATTGCATGTTTACCAAAATTTATCTAGTGTGGAAGCCACAAGCATTAAGAAGTCACCAGTCACTGCTACTCCCAAAAAAAAAAGTTTTAATGATCAGACTGGACTGATGAGTCAGTCATTGCATGATGGATGATCTGGTCTACTTGGGTTGCTCCTTAAATCTATGTGGAATAGGTACCGACTACTAGATTAATCTTTTTCCATTGAGCACATTTCTCTTTCTCCAATGTTGTACTGAATCAAGCACTGATTCAAAGTTAGACATTTTCTTCCCCTTTTACCCTTTAATCAGAACCAGTCTTTAATTCTAATAACTTAATTGTTAATCCAATTGATATCATCCTAGGTTTTAGATTAATTAGATGGATCCTGAAATTGGTTTCTGACCCAGAAAGAATCATATAGAAGATTCCTTGTTAAACCAATAGCCAGTTTCAAGGCTCTTAATTATTAGTTATTGGTATCTTGTCCATACAGTGTCCGCACAGTGCTGTCCATGCAGTGATTTTTTGACTTATCCTGACTTCTTCTTGCCTTATTCCTGGCCTACTGCCTTTCTGTGTTCTTAGTGCCTAATACCCGTGTTCCTGACAGCATACTTCTTTCTTTATCCTTGGTACCTCTGTATTAGATTCTTTACTTCAGATTTGCTTTCTGCTCTGATTTCTTCACTTCTTCATTCAGATATTCTTTGGGTTTGTACCTGGCCATTACCTTGAATGAAAAACCTTTTTTTCCATTCTCTTAGCCCCAGTTTCTTTTTCTATTTCTGTTGTACAGTATTCATAGGAGGAGAAACAATAATGAAAAGCATCATGTAAAATAAAATTTGGTTGAAGATTTTGGGGGATTTTTTGCCTGAAAAAACACCTATGAGGGAATACAATAACTGTCTTCAAATATCTGAAGGCATAGCATGTCAAAGAAGTATGTGACTTGCTCCACTTGGCTCCAGAAGAAAATTTCCTTACAATAATATTGACCAAAAAGGAAGTGTGTCATCTCAGGAAACCATAGATTTCTCCTTATTGAAGATCTTTAAAGGGAAAGATTAGAGGGCCAATCACTAAATCAACAAATATTTATTAATTCCCTAATATATTCCAGGTATTGTGTTAGGCATGAGAGTGTAACGACAAATTTGAAAGGAGACCTTCATCTTAGAGTTTAAGGTAATCTGTATGTCTGTGTTCACACACATATGTGTGTGTGTGTGTGTGTGTGTGTGTGTGTATAATTTTTTAAGATGTCTGGCTTTTTGTGATCCCATTTGAGATTTCCTAGGCAAGAATGATGGAATGTTTTTTCCATTTCCTTCTCCGGCTCATTTTACAGAAGAGTAACTGAGGTAAACAGAGTTAAGTGAATTGCCTAGGATATAATACAGATAGCAAGGGCTGAGTTCAGATTTGAAGTCAGGTTTTCTTGACTCCAGACCTGTTGCTGTATTTACATCACCTAGCTGCTGGTATACCAATATACACATAAACACACATACACATACACAAAGTATTTATATGTATGTGTGTCTATATCTATCTATCTATATCAGGGATGGGGAGCCTTTTTTCTGCTGAAGGCCATTTGGATATTTATAACATAATTCACAGATCATACAAAATTATCCATTTAAAAACTCAAGCAATGGGAGATTGTTGTACTAAGCTTGTCATTCATCACTGCTTGTGTTTGCTTTGGCAGGACCAAACCAAAAAATTTTGCAGGCTTTATATGGCCCATAGGTCGGAAGTTCTCCACTCCTGAACTAGATCTAGATCGATCTGTCTATCTATCTATCTATCTACCTATCTATCCATCCATTTATATATCTATCTATCTGTCTATCATCTATCTATCTATTTATTTCTTTCCCATTTCTCATCAGATTAAGGGGAGGAGGGTGAAAGAATATAGAAGTTTTTAGGATCAGAAAAGAAGGTTTAAGATATTTCCTTGATGGGAATTAAAGATTCTGAGAATTAGAGGTGGGCATGGAGGGAATTCCTTGTATGGGGGACAAATGCAAAGATCCAGAGGTGGAGGATGGAGTGCAATATATAAAGCAGAGCAAAAAAGTCAGTTTGATCAGAACACATTTTGTGCATAGGGGACTAATGTACAATAAGGCTGGAAAGGGCATTAGATGGTATGTTGTAAACGGACTTGAATATCAAATAGGAGAATTATACTTTATTCTATATGTAATATGAAGCCACCAGATTTTATTGAGTAGGAAAGTGATGTGGTCATAATTGTGCTTTGGGAACAATCATTTTCACTGCTGAGTGAAGGGTTTATTGAAAAAGGGAGAGACCTCAGGTGAAAAAATCAATCCAATGGCTATTTCAGTACCCTGAGCAAAAGACGATGAGAGGTGAATTAGACTGGTACATTTGCAAGTGACAAGAAAGTAATGTCTGTAAGAGATATTGTTGAAGTGAAAACAATAAAATTCAGCAACTGGTTGGATGGATACATGGTCTGAGTGAGTGTAGGGAGCTTGAGGATGACACTACGATAAGGAACCACAGTATCTGGAAGGATGATAGTGTTCTCCACGGAAATGGGGACAGTCAGAATATAGCTAAGTTTGGACAGGGGCTTATAAAAAGCTCAGTTTTAAGCATTATGAATGTGAGATGTTTCAAATAGGTCCCCCAGTTTGAAATCTCTAGTAGGGAGCAGATAATGTATTGGAGAGAGGAGGTCTGAAAATCAAAGTCTGGGAGTCATCAGCAAAGAGATGATTAAAATCATAAAAGCTAATAAGATCACAAATCAGTGTAAAGAGGGAAGAGTAGTGAACAGATGGGTCTCAGACAATCTTAGGGTATTAGTGTAGTTAGGGGGCATAACATGCACGAAAATCCAGCAAAGGAGACTGAAAAGAGAGATTAGACAAGTAGAAAAAGAACATGAGAGAATAGTGTCACAAAAAACCCACAGAGTTTCTAGGAAGAGATGTTGGTCAATGATATCAAATATTTCAAAGAGGCTAAAGTGAAGATGGAGAAAATATTAACAGATTACTTGTTTGGTGAATTATAGAGGGACTCTTGAAAAGGCATGGATTGGATTAGAACAATCAACAAACAAACCAACAAACAAAAATATTATTAAGGATCTACCATTTGTCAAACACTTCGCATTAGATTCGAGGGTACAAAGAATATAAAAATGAAACAATGAATCAATTCTTGCTCTCAATGTACACTGAGAATGTATAGTATACATTCTTTCAGATGCCTCTGGGTCTTGTCCAGCTTTGAGGTTCTGTTATTCTGTCAACAGAGCCTTTGGAGATAGGTTCATGAGTTATGAGATTGGTGTAGAACCAGCCATGCATTACCCTTCAGGTATTGGACAAAGAAAGTTATTTTAAAAATAGTTATATGTTAGCTTATACCAAAATTATTAAGTTTAAAAATATTTGGGGGATGAGGGGAAAAGATAAGAGAACTCTCAATCTTGATTTCATAAAGTATAGAAGAAATGCCAAAAATATTCAACAAATTCTTCTTTTGATTGCTCAGTGACTTTATATTTACCTAAGGAGAACTTAGCTAAGGAGAAGTCTTAAACACAGCTATGAAGAAAAGATTTGGGGGAGAGGAAGACAGAGAGACAGAGAGACAAAAACAGAGAATTAGACAGAGAGATAGAAGAGAGAGACACATATATACAGAGTCAAAGACAGAGAAACACACATATACACACAAAAGGAGGGAGAAAAGGAGGAAAGAAGGGAGAGAGAGAAAAACAGAGAGAGAGAGGGAGGGAGAGAGGGGAGAGAGAGGGGAGGGATAGAGAGAGAAAGAGGGAAGGAGGGAGAGAGAAAAATACAGAGAGAAGGAGAGAGAAAGAGAAAAGGAGGTGGGAGAGAGAGAGGGAGGGAGAAAAAGAGAGAGGGAGGGAAGGAGGGAGGTAGGAGAAAAGGAGGAAGGGAGGAAAGGAGGAGAAGTACTTTGCTACTGAGCACTATATGATTTGGAGACTAAATGCCAGAGGAATATTAGTGACAAACTCTTATGCTCAGGTAAGCCAAACATGTCTCCTCTGTTGTCCCTTAACTCCCAAACTAGAACCACAAATAGATGTTTTTACATTTCTTTAAAGGGAGATGAGTAAGGCAAAAAGCTTTATTCCTCAAACCAAGACTTCTCGTCTTCAATGCTACTCTGAGTGCTGTGTGCACAGATTCACTTAACCTACTTGGGAAGAATCTGTGGAGGGCAAGAGTTAGGGAGTTAAAAAGAAACCAACTTTCATCTGGTGGAAAAAGAAATTAGCAATTCTATTCTTTCTCTTAAAAATTTAATTTTCCTCTAGTACTGTGTTTTTTCCCCAACTTTATTATCAATACAAGCAAAATAGAATCTCCTGCTAGCTCTATTAATTGATTTCCTGACCTGGGAAAGTAATTTCATCTTTCTAGAGTCTACTATTGCTCTTTTCCTAACATTGATCCACAAAGAAAAAACCAAAGGCATGCAATAAGGACATCTGAATAGTAATCTCTATGGGTGTTTAGGTGTTTATCAGAACTATAATTGGATTAGGGCAATTGATACTTTTAGCTAGGACCCAATATGATGGTTTGGGGGACTTCCTCTCCATTGCACTCCTGCAATATGTTCCTGAATGTAAAAGTCCCCCATTAGCCTTGTGCTATATGACATCATATCCAAGTGTGCTCTTCTTACCTTAGGATCTCTCTTAAGTCTTAGACTTCCACTACTCCCCCCACTCTATACTTCCCTTTGTGGTAGGCTGGATTGTCTGTTATGTGGGTCTCCCCATCTTTTATCATGACCCAACCAAGGCAAATTGTTCTCTAAATTCCCTACTTCTTACCCTTAAATGAATTTTCTTGGGCATCAGAATTCCTAGTGATAGCTCTGGACATGATTTTAAAAATTGAATTTTTTTTAAATCACAAAGCTTCAAAGGAATGTTTCAAGCAAGCAATTCTCAAAATGGGCCCTAATCCTAAAAAAGAAAAAAAAAGCTATATTTGAGAAAAATTTCACTAATCATATAGAGATCAAAACTTCCCTATAAAGTTTCTTAGATTTGATTCTGATATTGTTTAGGTGAGTATTCCTAAACCACAGTGTATTCTATGGAAAAAATACTGGTATTTATAAGTCTTCAGATCATGCAGTGCTAACAGTGCTCAGTGACAAAATGCTTCTCTCTGTCTCTGTATCTGTGGATATGTCTCTTTCTCTCTGTGTATGTATGTGCATCTCTCTTTGTGTCTCTGTTTCGCTCTGTCTCTCTGCCTCTGTCTGTCTTTCTGTCCCTCATGTGCATGTATGTATAAAGGACCATTGCCTCATTCTGTCATATTAGGTAGTAATAAGCATTTGGAGCCACATCTTTTAATAGAACAGTTAGTGGTAATAATAATAAAAGGCAGAATTTACATTTATTATTTTGATCTAATTCTCACAATAATTCTTTAAAATTGATGCTGTTTCTATTCCCATTTTACAGATGACAGACTAAAGAGGAAAGAAACTAATTGATTTACACAACTTACTCCAAGTTACTCCAGGTTCATTACTCTATCCACTAGATACCTAATAACCTCACTTTTTTTTTATTAAAGCCTTTTATTTTCAAAACCTATGTATGGATAAATTTTCAACACTGATCTTTGCAAGACCTTGTGTTCCAAATTTTCCCTTCCTTTCCCCCCACCTCCTCCTCTAGATGGCAAGTAATCCAAAATATGTTAAATATGTTAAAATATATAGACCCTTACTTTTAAGGAAGCATAATACAGATGCCATACATCTCTCCTATTCTTATTCTAAAATGAATTTTTCCTGGGCACCAGAATTCCTAGTGATAGCTATAATATTTTGGTGAATCTTTTAGAGTATTCTTCTTCATCCCATCTTTGTCTTCCCATTTATAATTCTTGTGCATATTCTTCTGTAAATCCTTCATAAAATATCCATTCAATGTGCTGGAGCCTTGGATTTTACATTTTGTAGAATATCACTCAAGATATCCACATGTTGACCCTTGCCCTCATGAAATCCCTGGTTCACCTCCTTTTTGAACCAAACATCTCCTTAATATTAGACTTCACTTTATTTCTAATGTACCCAGCATGACAACAAATCTGCTGTAGCCTGCTTTGCCCAACAAGCTTTCTCCCATTGAGTTTGGGGTTTCCTGAAGCTTTGGCTCCTCAAAGGTCATAATATTTTTTAGCTCTTTGGCCATAGAGTGATGGCAGTAAAACATTGTGGAACAATTGGAGATCATTAAAAGTCCTTCACCTTCCCTAGATACTATTCAGTTCTGGGCTCAATTCATTCTCCATTTGCCACCTGTTCCTGTCTCAAATATATACAATAAAGCAAGAATTCAATGAACTGGTCATCAAACTGCATTTTATAACATAGACAATAGGTCTTTTCATTCATTTAGTTTTTCTTGTATAGGCTGGAATTTTGATTTTAAAAATCATCGATGTCATCAAGGATCCATGTCATGCTAATGTTTCAGAGCTTGATAAATATTCACAGTTTCCCTGCAAGCAAATGAAAGCCATTCTTTCATTCTCCTCATGACAGAAGTGCATATTTTTAGCAAACACATTTTTGTTTTGTTTGGTTTTTGCTGCTGTTCAGTTATTTTTCAGTTGTGTCCAACTTTTCATGACTTCACTTGGTTTTTTCTTGGCAAAGATAGTGGAATGGTTTGTCATTTCCTTCTTCGGTTCATTCTACAGATCAGGAGCAGAAGCAAACAGGATTAAATGACTTGACCAGAGTCATACAGCTAGTATCTGAGATCAGATTTGAGGTAAGGAAGATGAGTCTTCCCGACTCCAGGTCTGTCACTCTATCCATTGTGCCACCTAGCTGTCCTATAGTTGAATGTAGTAAGAGCTTAATTAATATTATTTAGTAGATGATAGAGATTATATTTCCTTTTTCATTTATTAAGTGTTGATTATTGATGTCATATGGCCATTAAATTATCAAGGAAAGCTATTTGGACTTAAAGGGACTCCTTATTGGAAAGGAGCCTTTGAGACTAAATGATGTTTTAATTTTGCTCCCAGGAGGTTCTACTTGGAGAACCAAACAAAGGAACTGGCAGAACTTGTTTTATCTGCGGCTGGATTGAAGCCATCTTGAACTGACATGCAAGAACTAACTGTTAAATTTTCAATGTGAGAATTTCTTTTTTGAAAATCAGCAAATCCTACCAAAGTTCAATGTATGGTTTTGTTGATTGTCTAGTGATGGAGAAAGTGCTGATAAGGCAGATTCAGTTCTTCAAAAGGTGTATCCTGTGCATATTTCTCCCCTAAAGAGCCAGCTGTTAAACATTTATCAACACACCCTTGGTTCTGTCTCACATATCCTGCCACATCACTCAACAAAGAACCACTTAAATCTCTGTGTTGATGTCCCTTCCCTCAGAGACCATGTTTAAATTCTGGCTCCTTTACTTATCACTTTTGTGATCTTGAGGGGTGGGTATCATTTGGTTACTTTATGCTTCAGTTTTTTCATAACTAAAATGAGGAGATCTGAGTAGGTAGGTGATCACTGAACTCTTTCAATTCTTAAATTCTGTGGCTTTGCCTAAGACATGTGAATAGATGTTAATTTAAGGTAAACAGAATTGGGAAAATAAGATACAACACCCATTACATCAATGTAAATGGAAAGAACAAAAAATATATAATGACCAAATATGGTCCTAAGAAAGAGATAAGAAAATGGACATTCTTCACTTTTTATTAATAGGTGGGGGAGTATCAGTGTGGAACCTCATGGAATATTGCCAGACTTGGTTCATGTGTTCGTTAATTTTGTGAATTATCTTTTTTCACCCTCTCTTTTTTGATTTTAGACGGGGTAGTTCTCTAAAGAAAGAAGTGAGGAAGGAAATATATGTGTATATATTTATATTTATATGTATGTACATATATGTAGGGTAGATAAGTTACACAGTGGATAGCACACCGGGTTTGGAATCAGAAAGACTCATTTTCATGAATTGAAATCTGGCCTCAGACACTTACTAGCTGTGTGACTTTTGGCAAGTTAACCCCATTTGCCTCAGTTTCCCTATTTGTAAAATGAGCTGGAGAAGAAAATGACCCATCGCTCTGCCAAGGATACTCCCAATAGGATCACAGAAAGTCAGGCATGACTAAATAGTGACTCAACAACAGTATGTATATGTGTGTGTATATATATATATATATATATATATATATATATGTTTGTATGTTGTATTCATAGGTATAAGCATCTACATAACTATATATATAGTTATATACACAATATAGAAATGGAGATGTAAAAATAAATAGTTTATGTACAAAGTTAAAAATTTTTAAAGGGATACAATGAAATGAAATGTGAAGTTGTGTGTGTGTGTTTAAAGAATAAAAATTCTGATATAGAAAACAGTGTGAAAAAGACATTGAAAAAGGAATAATAGAGGATCTGTTCAAGTGACACACTTTACCTGGAGAATGGGAAATGTTGTGAAGCATGAAGGGAGAAGGAGTAGGATACTTGACTGTGGAAGGTCTTGAATGGAAGAAAAATATTTTTTATTTGAATTTCAATAGAGAATTACTGATTACTTTTAGTATTATTGATATAACCAGATCTAAGCACAAGGGAGTTTAGTCTGAAAAACACATGGATTTGAAAGGGATAGAGTGGAAGCTCTCTACAGATGCACAAGAAGCAATGGGAAGGATGACATCAGAGGAATATAAGACCAGGAGGAAAAAAAGAGATGAACTGATCACAAAGTAAGAGTGAGGTATTGATGGCTAGAAGTCTACCCTAGCCCTTCCCATTTTACATACTGCGGCCTAAGTCACAATGAAATAATAGTAAAAACAACAAAATCAACAATAATAGTTCACATTTTTGTAGAGATTTAACAGTTGCAAGATGCTTTATGTAAGTTATCTCACTGGCTCTTCATAACAACCTGGTGAGGCTGGTGCTATCATTAACTATGATGGATAATAACATATCCCACTGGGCAATGTGATAATTGCACCTAATAATGAGTTGAAAGAGGTTAAATGGCTTAGCCAGGACCACAGCTTACAGTCTGAAGTCAGATTTAAATTCAGATCTCTCTGACTTCCCAGGCACTATATACATCTAAGGTTCACAGAGATAAGCAGAAACAGAGGAAGATTCTCTGTCTCCAAAGTGCAAGTTCTTTTACTACAACTAATCTACAGCCTTCATGATCCCCCACACAGCCAACAGAATGCACAGAAGATGCATAGGGACCTGTGGTATCTTTTTAGGACAAGAGCATGGGCAGGCATATGTGGCGTCATTAATGGGGATGTCCATTTGGATGAAAGCACCGGTGTCTACTGGAGTATTGGAAATCAGAAACCAACAGGAAGGTCAGGTGTGTAGGGACCGCAGTAGATCCGGGCAGACATTTAGAAGTCCTTATGTTGGTTTAGGTAGCAGTGGTTCACGGAGAGTTGCAGAGATGCTGGGGAGTGCGCAGCATCCACAGGACTTGGTAATTGATTGGATATAAGAAATAGGAGGAGAAGAAGAGCTAAAGATAATAATAGGAGGGGAAGAAGAGCTGAAGATAATAACCTCTGGGTTTCACTATGTAGGACAAGGTATTTTCCAGTTCATCTTCTTTTATTTCTGTTTCTAGAATGTGCACACTCCATGACTCAAAGAAATTTGGTGCAAATTGTTCAATATTGTGATTAAAGTCTTGTGTGCAATAGGCAGTGGGATATAATTTTGAGGAGCATGATACCTATATCAATTAATTCTCATAGATTTTTTAATTAAAACAATTAAAGGATTGGAAAAAAATAATTGGAGTACCTACCTTGTGAAAATCTTCACTGAGGTTAACATGCAGGCACAAATGATAGGAACTTGTTTAAAAATAGCTACCAACTAGAAAAAAAATAATTATAACATCAAACCAAAGTCACGTCTGCATTTGCCTTGGAAACAAAAGAGAAAATATTCCTCGAGCTCAGAAGCTGTCTGTTTAACATCAGCAGGGGCTGAAAACAGTTCCTGAATAAGTCACCTTGTTCTTTGGCAACACGGACATTGTTAAGTATCTGCAGGAGAGAAGCAGTGGCTCAGTGGGAAAGGGATTCCATTGGTGTGGGCTTCCCTTCATTATTTCTTCACTGTGGAGCTATCCTGTATCTAACAGACTTTCCTGGAGGTCTGGCACCAGGGCAGCACAATCTGGCATCCATTGTTTTTGTTATGAGTGACCATGGTTTTTGATAGTTTCTGGATGATGTCTTTTACAGGACTTCCCATACACCAATCATTGTGGTAATATATTATAGTCCACTTAGCACTGTTTTTGCTATTCTTGGAACTACTTCTTTGATAGGAATAATATCCTAATTTATCCCTCCTCCCTCACAAAGTTTAGGTCGCTATTTTCTTAAAAGGTTCTGAAACCTTACCCAAGACTCAAGTGACTAAAGGCTTAGTCTGTTGTCATCACTTCCACATCCCCTGAGTACAAAGCAGCTGCAGTGAGTTCCAGGTATGCTGTGATGCTTAAGAATCCCTGGATGGAGCTCCAGGGATGCTGAGATGCTGGATACTAGAGTGCCAAAGTGGTGGGATTTTTGGATAAATGGATGCTGAGATGCTGGGTAGTGAAGCTTCAGGGTACTGGGATGCTTGGATCATGGATGCTAAGATGCTAGATGCAGGAACTCCAGGAGTGCTGAGATGCTTGGGTCATGGATGCTGAGATGCTGGATGCAGAAACTTCAGGGGTATTCAGGTAATTCAGGCAAAGGAACATCACTCAGTTGAGTCAACTTGACTCAATGTTCTCAATGTCTATTCTTGTTCAATACACTTTGACTGTTGCTAAGTAAATCTCTCATTTAGTGTTCAATGATCTTCGAGTCTCATTTTTGTTCTAAGCTAAACCTAATTTATCAGGGGACTGACCTGGGTCAGCTCAGCACAGAAAATTCAAAATTTATATTCTGAGGAGACTGGAGTATCTTTATTAACATTACAACCATCTTAGTTGAGGCCCCTGAATACTCCTCACTTGCATGTTATAATACTATAGCTGAGAAAAAGCTTTCTCAGACTTTTCCTTCTCCAATTCATTCTCTATATAGTCAGGAAACTTATTTTCTTAAAGTACAAGTTTGACTATGTCATTTCCCTAGCATGCTAAGGGGAGAGATAGGATGCATCATGTGATAGGCAAGCCACATAACTGCAATCACCTTGATTGATCACTGTTTCCCAGCAGACCCTGATGGAGATAGCCCATAACCCTACGCCCAAGATTCTTGGGAATTATAATGCACCACCCTTCCCCAAACCATTAGACCTACTTCCAGACCAGCACTCACAGCTACCCATGATGGAATAAATTGTAGTGAAGAAGGGGTCTACCTTCCTCATCACCACAAATAGCAGCTGCTAACAGGCTGTCACTGACACCAGTGACCACAGTATCCACATCCCTACCTGACATGACCTGCTTCTAGCCTAATCCTGATCTGGGGAAGTAACTTATGTGGAACAAAGCTCAGCCATCCCAACCAACTGCCACATACAGGACAGGCGAGCCAGTCTAGTTGAAGTATTGGGGCACCCTGAAGGAGACACAGGAGGTGGTATGTGACAGAAAAGTCAAACCCTCATCATCACCTTGGTCATCATCTCTCTCATACCCTAATGGAGACAATCCAGGACTCTGAATCCCAGAGCTTTGGGAATAGCAATATCTCAAGGCCAGTGCCCACCACAGAAATCATCCTGGGAAGCAATTCCTTTGGGGATACAGGCTGGCAACTGCTTTTGTGGGTAATACAGTCACATCTTTTGAAGACTCAGAAAAAAGTTCTTGTCACCAAAGCCCTGTCAAAGTGTTCAACACCATATGATTTTACCAGTGAAAATCCCATTAAAGAAGAATCCCTAACCTGCTTTGTCATTGCACTTTAAGGATCACAAAATCTGACTTTCAGTTGAAGTTTTTTTTTTTTTTTTTTTTTTTTTGTGAATTGTCTACCTGATTAGAATGTGAGCTCCTTGAGAACAGAGACTGTCCTGTTTAAAAGTTTGTATCCTCAGTGCTTAGCATATAGTAAGCACTTAAAAAGACTTCATTCATTCATTCCTTTGTTCGTTCATTCCTTAACTTTTCCCTCTCAGAATGGAACCCCTAGTTCCCTTCAAGTTTCAGCTCATGTGCTATTTTCTTTCTCATTAAATTTTTTTTCTGATTTCCCTAGTTGTTAGCTTCCAATACCTGTCCAGTTTAGCGTTGCTCTTCAATATTTCTATTTTCAATTATCCATGTAAACAAAGTATTCCTCTGGTAGATTGTAAACATGTACTAGGAGCTTACAAAAGATCAAGAACTGTCTCGTGTTTGTATTGACATCTTTATACCCTCCTATCTCTCATGATGTAGCTAGTACATAATAGGCACTTAATAAATGCTTGTTGATTAACAACTGACATGGTTACATGGCAAGGAAAAAACTGATTTTAATAAATCAGATAAAAGATTAATAAAATTAATTATCATCCAATTTATTGCAATTCCCTTACTTAACAGAGAAGGAAACTGAGGTTCATAGAGAGTGGGTGATTAATCCATTTTACACTACTTTACTAAAATCAGACCAAGCGTCTTGACACATTCCTCTCCTGTCTTCTCCCTATAGGAACAAAGTTTTCATCTGCTTTGTATTCTTAAGAACCTTGTATATGACATTGTTCCTTTTTATCCTTTGTCTTCAGCACTAAATCTATACTATTCATTAGATTTTGCCTTTGATGAAGGCAAAATTCAAGATTTTTCAAGGTTCAAGAGAACTATCCAGGCAAATAAGGATATTTATTTTTCAGTTGGACATCTGGCAAGATGTAGTCAAAGCCCTAGGTAACAATGATGAATTAAGCATTATGTTTCTGTCACCAAAAATGGTTTGAATTTGGTTGAAATGGTTGAATTTGAAAAACAAGATATCTAATGGCATTTCTGTGCTTCAAGAGTACTGTGCCATGCCTCTCAGGTGGATTACAATGAGGTAGAGATCATGGGAGTATAGACACAATGAGGAAAATTAATTTTCAATATAGCTTAAAATTTTAAAAAGTAGGGGCATGATACATAGTCTATCCAGTCATTAAACAAGAATTTATTAAATGCTTGTTATGTACCAAGTACTGGAGATACAAAAAAAGGCAGAAGATAGTTCCTACTTTTAAGGAACCCACAATCTAATGGAGGATTCAATTGAGTATGAACAAGCTACGTACAGGATAAAGGAAGATAGACAATAGAAGAAAGACCCTATAGTTAAATAAGATCAGGAAAACCTTATTGCATAATGTGAGGTTTTAGTTGGTATATGAAGGAAGCCCAGGAAAGCTCAAAGGCAAAAATAAAGAGGGAAATAATTTCAGCAATAAATATGCCCAAAGTTGGAAGATAGAATGCATTGGTGAAGCAACAGAAAACTACCAGCAAATGTGCATTGTGGAATACAGGGGGGTGACTGAGGTAAAAATATTGGGAAGGTAGGAGGGGGCCTAGTTATGAGGACTTTGAATGTCAAAGAAAGGATTTTACATTTGATCCTGGAGATGATAAGGAATCACGGGATTTTATTGAATAGGGGCAGGGTTGGGGGAGAAAGTGACGTGGTCAGATGTGCGTTTTAGGAAGATCAAGTTAGAGTTTTTCTTATTCTCTACTGGCTTTTTTAGTTTTAGAATACATTTTCTCGGACAATAAATGACTACTTTCTATTTATAAATCAGGAACTATCCTAGAAAGAGTAAGTGAAAGAAAAATAAACTATAGGTGTAATTAAATACCTTATTGCAGACTTAAATGCATTTATTTTCTCTTCTCATCTAGCTTTCTGTTGTCAATGTGCTCTCTGACACCATTCTAACAGTTAGGCTTGTGTCCTTTCAATTTCAGTGTATATCTTGTTGCTTTTTAGAATGTAAGTGTCAACGACCTCTTTAATACCATTAAAGCTCATTTACTAACTTAATATTCCCTTTAAATGCTTCCTTCTCAAGCTCTCTTTTTTTTTTCTAGACTAACCATTAAATACTATATAAATGGTAGCTATTATCATTATCACAACTGTTCAACTCTTATTTTATTTTTCTGCCAAGGAGAGGCCTCTTTGAACTACAAAGGACCAGACCAAAATTCTAACTGGGATTGACACCCCAGATACATAGATAGTTAAGAAGACTCTAACTACCTTTGAAAATGAGTTCAAGTTATTAGGTCAGTAAACTACACGAAAGGGCAGGCTTGAAGTGAGCCACACACTGAGGAGTAACCACCAGTGACATCTGAAAAATACTGGAGAATGGGAGAGATATTTAAATTAAAGGACAAATATCCTAAAATCATGGATTCAAAGTTGGAAGGACTTTTTGAAATAAAAAAAAATTTCTATTTTGCAAATGAGAAAATTGAAATACAGAGAAATTAAGAAATTTACCTAAAGTCACACAACGAGCAAGTGTCTGGCTCAGTCTTATAAGCCAGGTCTTCCTGACTTCAAATCTAGTGTCTAAGAGATTAGAATCTATAAATTCTAGACAATTCCTTCCTTCTTTCCTTCCTTCCTTTTTCCCTCCTCTCTTCTTTCTTTCTTTCTTTCTTTCTTTTTCTT
The DNA here is from genome assembly GCF_902635505.1 of Sarcophilus harrisii. Taxonomy (NCBI): domain Eukaryota; kingdom Metazoa; phylum Chordata; class Mammalia; order Dasyuromorphia; family Dasyuridae; genus Sarcophilus; species Sarcophilus harrisii. The sequence goes on along the minus strand of NC_045428.1, from coordinate 39,012,057 downwards.
CCTTCCTTCCTTTCTTCCTTCCTTCCTTCCTTCCTTTCTTTTTCTTCCTTCCTTTTTCTTCCTTCCTTCTTTCCTTCCTTCCTTCCATCCATCCTTCCTTTCTTTCTTTTTCTCTTTTTTCTTTCTTTTTCTCTTTCTTTCTTTCTTTCTTTCTTTCTTTCTTTCTTTCTTTCTTTCCTTCCTTCGTTCCTTCGTTCCTGCCTTCCTTCCTTCCTTCCTTCCTTCCTTTTTTCCTTCCTCCCTCCCTCCCTTTCTCCTTCCTTCCTTCTTTCCTTTCTCCCTCCCTCCCTCTCCTTCCTTCCTTCCTTCCTTCTTTCCTTTCTTTCTTTCTTTCTTTCTTTCTTTCTTTCTTTCTTTCTTTCTTTCTTTCTTTCTTTCTTCCTTCCTCCCTCTAGTCTAACTCTTCATTTTTGTTTAGGAGGAAAGTGATGACTAGGGAGGTTATTCAACTTGACCAATTCACTTCTTGTCCTATACTTTTTCATCTTTGTTCTCTCTATGCCCCAGGACTGGCCTACCCCAGTCTCATCTTCATTTACTGAAATTCTCCTCCTCTTTCAGGCCTCAAATCAAGTTCTCCTTCCCCCATGAACCCTTTAGTAGATCATAGGATCACAGATTTGAAATTAAAAGAGAATTAGAAAGTCATTTGATCCAACTCTCATCCAGAGAGATTAAATAATTTTACAAAATTTGTGCAGGTGGTGAGTGGCAGAGCTATGGCTTGAATCCAGAACTCAAAAACCAGATCAAGAATTGATTTCATTATTCCATATTTCTCCCTTTCTTGGTCCTTTCTCTAGTTGAAAGTGCTTTCTCCCTTTTCAGATTTCTGATTACATTCTGCCAGGAATTTATCTTATTTAGCATATTCCTTTTTTTGTAATAATTACTTGTATAAATATTTTTCCTCCTCCCCAGTCTCTTAGACTGTAAATTGGGATCTGGATGCATCTATGTAACACAGATGGCTCCAGAGTGAACTAGCAGATGTGTTAAAAACAATATTATTAGTATTTGGATTGTTTCTTAAGCTTAGCAAAACACTTCATACATAATCCCATCTGATCCCCACGACTGTAAAGTAAGTGCTAATATTTTCCTTCTTTCACAGATGATGAAAATTATGAGAAAGTTTAAGTGATTTTCCAAGGATTATATTGTTAATACATATCTGAGGCAGGATTTGAACCTGGGTCTTCCTGACACCAAATGAGCACCAAATGATTGCTATTTAGTCGCATTTTCTAGAAACCAATGAATTAAGATTTTTTTTTTTACTTCTGATGAAACTAACAAAAAGTGAAAGCTATTCATTTCTTTTTTAATGGCTGAAACTTTTCCTGATACTATTTCCCATTGTGAAAACACCTTCTACACTCAAAGGCAGTGTTTTGTGCCTTTCATATCAAAACATCTGCCACAACAAAGAATGTGACTGAATAGACTGAGAGGATAAATACAAGGCATAATAAGCGGCCTTAATACTTAAAAAAAAAACCCATGGCATCAAAACTAATTTTGTGTAACTCACTTTGATTCTTCAATAGCTCTGTGATGTTACTGATGTAGACACTCCCCCCAGCTGAGCAGATTGCAATCCATCTATATCTCCTCATCCTGTGTATCTCTTGTCCAAAACCTCCCCTGAAACCTCTACCCAAGAGGCCTCCCTCTCAATTTCTTGACATTCTGTGGACCCTATTGGAGCAAGCAGGCTGCCCTTTGGATTACCTTTTATGGCCAGGTATCATTCTGATAATAAATCTTTATTTTGTTTTTCTCCTATAATTCTTAAGTTAAAACACAATACATAGTCCACTCTCTTCTGCCATGTTTTCTACTATTGACTTTTGGGATTAACTGTAAATTGGATTCTTCAGACACTGGGGAATTCTATGACTTGTAGCCATTTAGTATCAATTGACAAACATTGTTTTTTTAAAAGCTATATCTTTGGATGCTGTCAATTTCCCAATGGCGATCCAGATTTCAGTTTGATTCAGGGTCCAGTTTATTGTTTATTCACTGTGTTTGAATAGCTCACTGTTTGGGGGAAACCTATTATTATTATATATTTACCCAAATCTTGTGTTTAGGCCTGAGGCTTGTACAAAGAATAAAGATTATTTGAACTTTAGGTCTTTCATTGAAGGCTTCTTCTAATACCTCATCAAGGTGTGGAGGGGTCTCTGTGCTCCTGAATGACTATCTCCATGAAGCACAAGCTCTTAATAGCACCTTGATGCAACTAACCAAGTTCAAAGAGACTCATCCCCAGCTTGCTGCAATGGGATGAGTTGCTAGCCAGGACAATTCTCAAAGACTTTTGAATTGAGAGGTTCTAGGCTTTTTTAGTCTTCAGCAGTCTGGTAAAGTCTGTGAATTTCTTTTCAGAATGATGCATGAATGCATTTTTAAATGCATAAAATAAGGTATATGAAATTACAAAGAATACCAATAAATTGAAATAGTTATCAATAAAAAAGCTCATAAATCTTAGGCTAAAAACTCTTAATCTAATGGGTGCCTAAGGACTTGTGATCTGTGATGGCAGAAGAGAGGAAGATCCTTAAAATACGGAGGGCTAAGGCTATTTGATCCTCCACAACTAGAATTTTCATGGACTTTTAATGAATTCATATATTTCCTAGATTAAAGGGAGCTCATACAATAACTAATTTAGAACTGGAAGGATCCTGAAAAGATCACCCAGTTTATCTCCTCAATGTTATAGTATAAAAACTAAGGCCTAGAGGTTACTTACTAAGTTCACGAGAATCCTTGGAACTGCAATACTTCTTTATCTGTTATAACATTATCTGTTAGAGGTCACTAAGATATGTCAGTGTGTTTCAAGGATTATGGAAATGATCATACTATAGATAATATAATAGACTAGAAATGAGTGCAATCTGAACCTAAAGTATGATTCAAGGATATCAAAATAGAATGGTGCAAAGATAGTCTTTAGAAGTCCTAGCCTTTTGTTAAATGAAAGAATTTTTACAATTAATACAAGAGGGGGTGGTCATAAAACTGATACTTTCAGTGATGTTCATATGTGGAAACAAACATTTCAAAGATGGAGGAGACTTTAGAAACCTTCAAGTCCAAGTCATATCTGAATAAAAAATCTCCATTGTGACATCCCTAACAAGTAATCATCTTTCCTTTGCTTAAAGACCTGGTGGAGAGGAGACTCACTATGAAATGAGGTAGCCCACTCCATTTTTGCATAATTCTAATTATTATAGAGAATATTTTTCTTCCACCAAAATAAAAAACTAACCCTCTGGGTTTTCCACCTATTATTTTGAGTTTTGGCCTCTAGGACCCAATGGACAGGGCAAATTCTTCTGCAGGAAATCCTTTCAATTTTGAAGATGCCTCAAGTCATTCCCCCTCGTCTTCTCCATTATGGAGGACACTTTTAGAAGGCTCTAGGTTGTCAATATCCTCCCCAAAATGTGGCATCCAGAAGTGAAAATAATATTTCAGACATTGTGTGACCAGGACCGAGTGCAGTGAAATTAGAATCCACTTTGCTCTAGATATTTTGCTTTTTAAAACACAGCCTATGATTGCATTAGTTTTGGGGATCTTGAGGGGTGCTTTTTTCCTATTCATCTTCAGTTTATAATTTCTGCCTTTTTCAAATGATCTCTTGTCTAGTCAAATATAAGAAATGATCACTTAGACACATTTTCTTCTTCCCTTTCTTCTCCCCTAATTCTTTCACTTTCTGAACATCATTCATTGGTTTCTTGTCTTTTCTAGTGGGGATCCTGTAAAATAAAACACCTGAGTCACTTCACACACTAGTCCTGCTGAGGAGGAGAACCAAGATTCAGGTAACCAGCAGTTTCATTTCTAGCCCCTAAAGATGACAATCACCAATATCTTTCAATTTTGGAAGGGCAAATGGGAGTAATTGTTCATAAAACTGCAGGAGCCACATGAAACCAATATCACAAAACAGAACTCTGAAGAATCCAGCAATCAGGAGTTAGTCATTCCAGCAACAAGCATTTATTGGTCATCCGCAGGGTGTAAAGCTCTGTATCCAGCCCCCTCTCCCTCAGATGTAGTTGAAATAACTCATGCAGTTTGGGCTGAGAAGAAACAAACAACACTCGAGGGTTCCATTTCATAAATCATCCTGCCAGGCATTGACTGGCGGCTTACGGCCTTTCTTAAAGCACATTTCACATCCCTGGGGTGTGCCAAGTCAGAGCTCTAATGTAAAATATTAGAACATCACGTGAAGTGTTTATTGTGGCTATTTCCCCATTGCTACTGCCTAGGAAGCCTCATGCAACCAAACCTATGTGCCTTTGGTCTTTATGAAAATTAAAATTTTAATGTCTTTCTAACTAAAGCACTATTTAAAAAAGGATATTTAGTCAACACTTTTCAGGTGGACTGATCTCAGGCCAGGCTGAATAATTTAGTTGTATAATTCCAAAATTAACATGAGCTAACACCATATATGATGAAGTAAAGTCTGCTCAACAATAAAAACCAACTTCATTAACACACAAAAATCCATGAGAGAGTCGATCGCTTACCTGGTTTTCAAATACTAGCAGAAACTCTGAGGAAAAACCAAAGGCCACATGGAGAATAAGAAAACCAGTTGTTGGTTTTTTTCATTCTAGCAAAGTCAATTGAATTATACATCCTTTGGATTTGGAAGTTTCTTTTGCAGATTATGGTTTCAGATTTCAGGTGACTTCCTCTGCAGAGAGATAGGAAAGGATGTTTCAGTAGCAGCCCATTATCAGAGAAGAGCAGAAAAATTCCATCCAAATTCCTTAAGAGGTTTACCATGTCTTTACCAGTTGTAATAGATTTTGCCTAGATATTCAATCAATTTCACCATTATCCATTAAGTTTCTAGGGCATATGAAACACAGAAGTAGACTTCCCCGAGTCTACTTTAGAAAGACTTAGATATACCAATGATCTGTGATTTTTGTCAGAGAGAGGAAAAAAATCCCTCTGCCGAGGCAAATCAGAGCCCCACTATACCTTGAGTTCTTTAGAATTGCTGGAGATGTTAAGTATCTTGACCAGGTTAAAATTGTGAGAGATTTTCCTGATAGTGCCTCTTAAGACATAAAGATGAACAACCATAATTCACAATATTACACATGAAGAGCATTACTTTTTGCCTAAACAGATGGTGTTAAGAGATATTGCTTTATCAGTCAGTTTTGCTAACTGTTTTTTGCTTGTCACTAGGTGATTATGGGGATACATGCAAGGTCTTTTAATGACTGTGGTATAAAAATAAAAGGCATTATTAAAACTAAAAAAGGGAGAAGTACATCAGAGAGGTGAAAACCAAATGCTTTTATTCACATTCATACAGAAATTAGAACCTAGCTTTCTCTAATCTGTACCTGACCAAGAATCTTCTCTATAGCTCCCCTAACAAGAGGTTTTAGCCCCAGACTTCCTGAATGAAGGTAAAATCCTGCACATATCATGGGGTATGGTCTATCAAAAACAATTTTATTGCTATCTTCATGTCCAGTTCTAAATCAGTGATTCTATGAACACCCCTAACAGTGCCTTAAATATTTTTGGACTAGATCTGTGATTTCAAGATCATAGAGAACTCCTGGAGAGAAAAATCTCTCTCCCAATGCAGATCAGCATTTGCTCTGTTAATATAAATGGACTTGCCAAATTGCTCAAGGGCACTGAGAGATTAAGATTTGCTTGTGATCACATAGTCGATATGTTTCAGAGGAAGGATTTTTGACTCTGAGGTTAGCTCTCTATCCACACCACCACAGTCACACCACCATTCACACAATAAGCACTTAGTAAATACTAACTGGATTAAACTCAATCGAATCTCCATTTTATATATAGGGAAACTAAGGCTCAGAGAGGGACAGTGAATAGTAAATAGTATCCCTACAACTTAAAAACAGATTCTTAGATTGTGAAGCCAGTGACTTTATATTAGCAAAGTATACAAAATTTTGAACTAAGAAGAATCCAAGAAGAGTCTAGGACTTACAGTGCATACATTATTGTCTTAGTTTAAGAGTATACCCAATATCATTACAGTGTGATGAATGTAAGCATGGGTGAGAGAAATGAGCACTTGGCCCTTTCATCATCAGTTATAGCATATTCAGAGCTATTCTGCTGGATAATATATAGTTACTTCTGTACTGTTTGGAAATTTTAATATTTTCTTGATGCACTCCTAGACATCAAGTATTTTTTTTTTAGCAGCAATTGCTGGTTAAATGCTAGGTCTGGTCACAGAAATGGTTGCACATTAACATGGTTTAATTTCAATTAAATGTTATGCCATTAACATGCCATTAATATGTTCCTGAACACAAATCACATGGGAAAATGATAGAAGAGGAATGGGACAACCAATTTTGGACAGATTCATGGTCAACATCCAACAAGATGAATTTTGCAAATTGTTCTTTTCCTGGTTAGTATGTATGTTCATATGTACACTGCATGTATATATATGTGTACATTTATACACATGCATATACATTAACATGAGAGAGGAAATATGGTATAGTAGTTTTAAGTCCTTTGGAGGTAGGATTTTCTTGCTTTTGTATTTGTGTCCTCAAAATCTACCATGATATCTGCTCATAGGAGGTGATTTATAAATGTTTAGAGCCAAGTAAGGTAGAAAAGAAAATAAGAACAGCCTCAGTGGTAATGGATCTTACCACATCCCTCCTAGAAGTACTTAAATTAATGCTTACTGATTGACTGATTGATGGTCTTGGAGTCAGAAAGATCTGCCTTTCTGCCACGAGCTCTGTGAGCATATTCAAATTACTTAAAATTTTGAACTCTAAGACACTCTATAGTTTCAATTAGGTTAAAAGCCACACATTTATTGAATATTAACATTAGAATTTAATTTATATCAGGTAAGATAAGAAGGAAACCAAGAATCAATACTGAATTGTGTTTCAATGCATTGGGTCCTATTTGTCAGGATTGTTTCAGTGATGGGAGGAAACCATATTCATTGAAGCATTGATCTAGAATTCAATTATATCTCAGTAATCTATAACTTAGTAATTTAATATTTTCCTGTGTTATATGTAAAACAATTTTTAACATTTGTTTTTAAAATGTGTCACTTCTTTGTTTCTTTATCTCATTAGTACTTACTATAGTGCCCACAGTAAACATGTAATAGGTATTTGTTTAACTACTAATTAAGTAATTCATTATTTTGTCCTAGTTAATATTTCTTGTGCTATTTCCTTCATGCAAGTCATTATAAGTAATATACAGCATTCTACCTACACATCATTTGTGTTACCATATTATTCCCTGGTTCACACAAATTTTGATTCTGTAATGATCATGGGGTTCTGAAAAACATGATTCTAAAATCATCTGGTGGTTTTATTGGATTTCAAGCTCAGTGTGAGACAACAGGAAGAGAAATCTTTTTAAAAAATTGAATTAATTTTTTTAAATAAAAAAAATTGAATTTTAGGCTATATCAAGAAAGACACAGGATAAGAAATAGAGATGAGAGTGCCTCTCTACATTGTCCTAATTAGACCTGGATGACTGGAGGTTAGCAATCTCAACAAGTTATAATATTTATTTTGTTTTATTATTTTTATTATTAGTTATTATAGCTCAGTCCTGAGAAGTCCAGTGTCCTATACAGGCTCATATAATATCAGATTGTGGAAGGACTTGAACTCAGGTTTTTCAGCACTGATTTTGGCTCTCTCTACCCAATTTGTCACGCTGCCTTTCTAGAGTTTATATAAACTATTATGTTTTATTTTGGGTGCCACATTTTAGGAAGGTCTTTAATAATCTGGAGAGTATTCAGGAGAGGGTGACCAGGCTTTAAATTCATGCTTTTTGGGTATCAGCAGAAGGGAGTAGGATGTTAATTCTGGAGTAGGAGATTATGATAATTGCCCAAGGTTGCTTATTGGGAGGAAGGATTACATTTAGTATACTTGACCCTAATGGGAAAAATTAGGAGTAATAAGTGGCAAGTGCAAAGTTGCAAATTTTTTGCAATAATTTTATAAATAATTTGCACAATAATTTTACTGATTAGAGCTTACAAACATGGTATGGAATGATTTGGAATAAAAGTTTCCTCACTCACCAGATATCTTCAAGTCAAGACTAGATAAGCACTTGCCAGTTATGTTATATTGTAAGCTGCTTGAGACATTGTCATTCTTTGTATTTGTCTTTCTAGTATATAGAACGATATCTAGTACACAGTAGGCACTTAAATATTTGTTGATTTTGTTGTAGAGTATATTTTTGTTCATAGTCAGTGTAAGCTAAATGACCTTTGAAGCCCCTTCCAACTATGAACAAATCCTATGATTTTGTTATTCACAACTACATAGAATGACCTGGAGAACATTGGTGATGAATAAGGAAAATATTACTTTTTGGCACTCAGTAATTAGTGTTTTCTGAATCGAATAGAATTGAGTTGAATATTTTCCAAAGAAGTGGTTAGATCTTAGTTGTCAGTTTGTTTTGTCATAGATTGTGTGTTGATGAAGAACTGGCTTTTTGTGAAAAATTACTCTGGAATTGCTTCTGGTACTTTCCCAGGGATTGATGTCAATCTAGAAATCTAGGATTTTATGAAAGAATATTTTATCCTCTTTCTTTCCATGATAGAACACATGCCATTGATGACAGATGAGCATCTCTGCCTGGATGGCTGCTTCATTTCTATCAGTGCTTTGGAACTGACATAGATTAGTGTTCGTTCAGAAAGAGAGTATACATGTTGTAAAAAAAAAGTAGAGCAGCACATTTTTTTAGCCTAATCTTTTTCATGAATGATAGTCAATACTGGAAAGTATTTTCCATGAGCAATTTCATTCCTTTTTTTTTTTATAAGACATTAAATGGTGGTGGAATATTTGCACATTAAAACATGCATTTATTTTTCAAGATTACACCTGCGATCCCTCTGGATTGTGCTGTCCAAATACTTGCATATGTTAATTGACAACATTTGTACAAAAATTACTACCAATTTATGCCTTCTGTCAGCTTAAAAGCATATTAAAGAAAAATGTTTTTGAAGCCCATATCAGAGCTATAAGAAGTAAAGGGAGGGGGGGAAGGCACTAAGTCAACATATTTAAAATCAATTCCCAGCCATGTTGCAGGGGCAAAATACATGAATTAGTCATCATACCCAGAACAGAGGACTAAAAGGTTTTTCATGGTTGATAATCCAAGTAGGCTGGAATCTTGACAGGGCTCCAAGAATGATCCCAGTGGATCATTCATGGAAGAGCAGCATTGGATAGCCTCCAAAGGATGCTCTCAACAGGAGACAAAATGCTTGTAATTTAAGAGTCTAACAAAAACAGTAGTTGGCTTCAAAAGGTATCAAAAAGTATCAATAGTTAAAATTTATAGAATGATTCAAAGTTTGAAAAGTTCTTAGCATATTTTATCCGAGTTGATCCTTACAACAATCTCATAAAGCAGTTGTTATTAATAGTCCCATTTTATAGTTCAGGAAAATGAGGTTAAAAGAAGTCAAATCATTTGCCCAGGGTCATAACCATAAAGGTTTGAGAAAGGATTTCAGCTCAGGTCTTCCTGACTTGAAGTCTAACACTGTTCACTTTACCATGTTTTGACAGAAAACCATAATAATTTTTAACTTTCAACATGAAGCAAAAAGGAAAGCTGATCTTTCCCCATAAAAGTAGATTTTCATTCATATCTATCCATTTCTAGAAGCATGAGAAACAGAAAAGAAAAATGAAAGAAACATTGTAGAAAGCATCAAGAAGTACGGTTCTACTGCTAATGTTAGTTAGACTATCAAATACTCAGAATGTTCAGAAAATATATTTCAGAAATAAGATCAATTTCACTCAGAACTGAGACTCCTGCTAATGTCAAAATCCACCTTCAGGACACAGATTCTGAGTATTCTGGACTGAAAGGGACTTTACAGATAAAAGGCTCATTTAACTAAAAATGGAAGGCAATATCACTTAATGAGCAATAGTGAAGGGCATGAAGCAAGTCGGGGAGAGGACACAAACAGAATCTAGAGTGGGCTTGGGTCCCAGTGCAGGAAAAACAATGGTTAAAAGAAGATACCCCCAAATGTGGTTTTTTATTACAGTTCTATAATTATGACTCTATCAGGGAATCTAGGGGATGCTGAAGAGATCCAGGGATTTTATAGGAAAAGCGTTATTCCTGTTCAGGTTTGTGTGAGTGATTTCCCAGCTCTATGGCATAGATAAGGAGATACACAGGGAGATCAGCCTAAAAGATTCCCCAAAATGAGAGGCATGCAACAAGTAGGAGAAGTGGGCCTGGTTAGATCAGAGACCATCTTTTGGAGAAAGGCTAAGCCCCCCCAAATTGGCTATATCAGAGCTGTAGAACTTGAGATGGGGAAAGGACAGCATACATCATTTAATCTAACCCCTTTACTTTACAAATAAGAAAACTGGGATTGTAGAATAAGAGGCTCATGAAGTTAGAAAAAAACCATGAAAGTCATCCAGTTCAAATCCCTTTTTTATAGATGAAGAAAGTGACTCATTCAAAGTCACACAGCTAACAAGTGGTAGAGCTGGATTAAGTGAAATAAAGTGATATAAAAGAATGAGCAGTCAGACAGCTAGGTAGTATAACAAACATATAGTTAGTTTATTAATGTAGATAGTTTCATTAACATATATCTAGTTAGTGTCATTAACACACAGCTAATTAGCATGCTGATGCAGCTAATTAGGATCACTAACACACAGCCAGTTAGTATTACTAATGAAGTTATTTACCATTAGTAACACAGCTAGTTGCCATCACTAATGCCAATGCCAAAAGTTAGTATCATTAATACATAGCTAGTCAACATCACTAACACAGAACTAGTTAGTACTACTAGTACACAGATAGCTAACATTGCTAGTTAGTTACTCATGGTTCCTAGTTCATGGCTTTTTTCACCATATTATGTTGCCTCCTCCTCCTCCTTTTTTTTTTTTTTTTTACTATAATGTTTTTAATAATAACTTTTTATTTTCAAAACACATACATAGTTTTCAACATTCACTCTTGCAAAATCTTGTGTTCTAAAATTTTCTCCCTCTCTTTCCCCCAATCCCTTCCCCTAGACAGTAAGTAATCCAATATTGGTTATATGTGAGCAATTCTTCTGTACATATTTCCACATTTATCATGCTGCATAAGAAAAATCAAATCAAAAAGCAAAAAAAAAATGAGAAAGAAAAAAACAAGTAAACAACAATAACAAAGGTGAAAATCTATGGTGTAATCCATATTTAATTCCCATAATCCTCTTTCTGGATGTAGATGGCTCTCTCCATCACAAGTCTATTGAAATCGAGTTCATTATTGAAAATTATCAAGTCCATCACAGTTGATCATCAAATAATCTGGTTGTTGCTACGTACAATGTTCTCTTGGTTTTACTCACTTCACTTAGTATCAGTTCATGTAAGTCTCTTCAGGCCTTTTTGAAATCATCCCATTGATTGTTTCTTATAGAACAGTCATATTCCATTACATTCATATACCATAACTTATTCAGCCATTCCCTAACTAATGGGCATCCATTCAGTTTCCAGTTCCTTGCCACTACAAACATTTTTGCACATGTCCTCCTTCTTCTTATATACTATACTCTTCAGTGATACAATTGATATAAAAGTCCTCCTGGGTATTTTAAATAATCAGACTTTAGCCAGTTTCTACTGTGTGCAAAGCTCTATGCCAGGCATAGAGGTATAATGACAAAAATGAAACAATGCTTGCTGTCAAGGACCTTATATTTTCCTGGCAAGTCATGACAAGTACACTGATGCAGGGACTGGTAGAGACAGCTAAAATCAGCTCACAAAAGTGTACTGTTAAATTTTCAGTGTGAATATTTACACCTTGGAAGTGGGCAAACATTCCAAATCCTGGGTTTGAGTTATCATTTTGTTGCTTTCTAGACTTAAGAAAATGATAGGGAAAATCTCAATTGTTCAGATTAAGCTTAAAAGTGTGCGAATCTCCTGAAAGAATTGGTCAAACAATTATTAGCACATCCCTTCAGATAAGTAAATATCCACACAGAGAAAATACATTTCTTTGGGTTGGGGAGAACAGAACAAGGAATTAGAAAGGGGAAATTTAGAAAAATGAAGGTTGCCACAAAATGTCACAAAATAAGATATTTTTGATATATAATAATATGTTTGATATTTTGATATATAATAAGATATTATTGAAACAAAAAATGCACTGAAGGAAAGAGCAACATTTAAATAAAATGCCTGCACTTTTCACTAAACCCAAGTGACAGTTGATAGAATGTCTCATATATATATATATATATATATATATATATATATTTTACAATTTTCTCCATGGAAAATCAAGATTAGTATTGAGATTAGTCATTCTCATTCCAGAACACTCACTTGCTAAAGAGGTAGTTGCCTCCTGAAGGAGGGTTATCTCTATTTTGACTACCATCTTTTCCTACTCCAATAAATCTCCCTTTTATCATGAAATGTAGCCAATTCTATTAGGGAGTTATCCATGCAATATTACTTCTGATCAGAGTGATTATATGGATAAATAAAGTTCAAAGGAGATTGTCCAAATGATAATACCAGGGAGAGAGGTACTGAACAGCTTTGTCCACAGATTGGCTATTGCTTTTCAACCATGTTTTATGAAATAGCAGCACTTTGAGAATGCACAGCATTTGGAAAATATTTTCTTTCATTGGAAAGTGGCCAGAGCAAATGTTTCATAGATATCTCTCGTGTGCAAATTCTGTGGAGGGAATATTAAAATGTAAAAGACATATGTAGAAAAATCATCTCTTCTTACTAAGCAGATGCATCACTGAGCATATATCTCAATGGGGTAAAAGGCAAAGAAAGACCACATACATATCAAGATAGTCACAGCAGTACTTTTTTGTGATAGCAAAAAAGGGGTTGGGGAGTGAGTATATAACTATTATATAATGGTTGAATAGACTGTTATAAAAATGTAATGAAATATAATTATTCCATAAGAAATAATAAATGAGTAATTCAGAGAAATGGAAACTGATAAAGACTGAATTAAGCAGACTCGAGAACAATAAATCAAGCAGCATTTATTAAGCTTTTATTATCTTTTAGGCACTGTGCTAAGTGTTGGAGCTAAAAAAAAAGATAAAAGAAAAAGTGATCTCTGCCATCACAGACCCTATATTCTCATGAGGGAAAGAACATATTCAAAAGATCCCAGTGTCAGGCAAATTCCCATTTTTGACCATATCGTTTTTCTTTGAAATGAGACAGATCAGGGCAAAGAGAGATAAAAAGTAGATGGAGAAAAACAGAAATTTAAAAATCTCAAAACTACAGGAATAGAGTTAATTTACCCACGAATAGAAAAGGAAAACAGAATGAACTAGAAAACATAATCCGACACTCCGTTGTTTATAAGAAAAATACTTGAAACAGAGATTCACAGTTAAAGTGAGAGCATGGAGTAATATCTATTATATTTATTTCAGTTTAAATGAAAGGAACAAAGTAAGGGGTACAATAACTATGATTTCAGATAAGATTACAAAAAAAATTATAAAAAGTAAACAGGAGAGTTTTACTTAAAGGCATTATAGATCATTACTCAATCAAGAATCAATATATGTAACCAAAAACACTGTCTAAATATTTAAAAGAAAATCTAATCAAATTAGAAGGAGAAATACATAGTAAAGCTATAATAATGGGTGACCTTAATGTGCCTCTTTCAGATCTAGACAATCAAAAGATAAAAAAGAAAGAAGTTTGCTATGGGCCAGAACTCTGCACTTAAAACAAGGATTCTTACAAGGTGTTAAATCAGTGGAACTGATAAAAACAACAGTTATAGTTTGGCATGGTGATGAATAGTTCTCTAAGTTCAGTATGATTGATTTAATCTTATAACAAATAATGGTTTCCTGGTGATAAAATGATTGGTTTATACTCAGTGTAGAACATATAAGCCAGGGGGACACACAGAGAGATTCATTTCCACTTTCAGTCAGGCTCTCCTGGGGGAGTGAGAAGCTCAGAGAGAGGGCCAGAGAAGACAAGCAGATTGGAGGCTGAAGCACAAGCCCTTGGACTATTCAATCCCATCTTTGGTCAGGCTCCTAATGCCTGGTTTGGCCTCCTGCACTTCTCCAAGCCTCCAAAAGCCTTTAAGAAAGCTAACCGGGCCCCAGGAAAGGAGATAAGACTTTGAAAGACATAGTAAAGGATTTGGACTTTAACCCCTGGTTACTCTTGTGATGGTTACTCTACTGAAAGGAAGGCTGCTCCAGAGACCTCTAGAAAACCAAACTAAAAACACTACAGAAATTAATGATCTGAATAGTACTTTAGAAAATTAGAGATGATAGATCTTTGGATGAGAATAAAATGGAATGAGAATAAAAAGAAATTTATGAGCATAAGAAAATTTTCAAAAATGAAGAAAACCAGAAATAGTAAACATACTTTTAGCTGATCACAATAAAAAATTATATTCAATAAAGAAAGAATCAAGTACTAAGTGGAAGCTGAAAAAGGTGGATCATAGAGCAAATTATAGAAACAACAGGAAAATTATAAGAGAAAATGAAAATAATGAGACAACATATGTAAACATGAGATCCAGCTATAGCAGTTGTTAGGTGAAATTTCATATCTCTAAAGGTTTTTTATTAATAAAAGAGAAGAAACAGAAAAAAGCATTAAACATAATTATTTTTAAAAAATTGAACAAATAAACAACCTACTAAACAACAAAGTAGAACTTCTGAAAGTTAAAAAAAATGACAAAACAAAGCAAAAAAATCATTGAATTAATAAAACTAGTACCTTAAACTAATAAAATAGATAAACGACTAATCTGACTTAAAAAAAGAAAACTAAACTCTTCCTTTCAAAAATGAAAAAGGAGAAATCACAATGATTGAAGAGGAAATAAAACAAGTTATTAAAATTATCTTGCCCAATTAAGAAAGCTGATAAGAAAGGGAAAATATGAATATTTTAAAAATAGCCATATTAACAAGAGAAGAAATAGACTATTTAAATAATTTGACATCAGAAAAGCAAACTGAAGTAGACATAAATGAATTTCTAATTGGGGAAAAAAACTAGAAACAGATCTATTCCCATGTGAATTATACCAAACATTCAAAGAATAATTAATTTCAATAATACATAAACTGTTTGTAATAAAAAGATCTACTTCAATGATACAGGTGTGCTCTTTATAACTGAGAAATAGAGAAAGAAAACTATGAACTAATAGCATTATTAGTGATGAGTATTGTCTAAATTATGTAAATAAAATATTAATAAGTATGTTACAACAATATATTGGAAAGATTATCAATATGACAATGTTGGATTTATACAAAGAATGCAGAATTGGTTCAGCAGAAAGACCATAATTATAACAATGATGTTAATAATATAAATAATAAAAATGTGTGATTATATTAATAGATACCAAAAAGGCTTTTGACAAAATCCAGAAAATGTTTCTTTTTAAAAAATCTAAAAGGAACAAGAATAAATGAATCTTTTCCTAATATAGCAAATAATATAGTATTAAATTCAAGAGTAGAACAGAAGATAGAGCACTGGACTTGATATTGAGAAGATCTGAATTCAACTCTGGCCTCATACACTTACTGTATGATCCTGCCTTGTTTTTTTCATCTGGAAAATTGGAATAATAATATCACTTAACACTAAGGGTTGCTGTAAAGATAAAATGAGTTAATATTTGTGAAGTTCTTTGTAAACCTTGAAGTACTATATAAATGCATTATATTATTATTAATAATCATTATTATTTGTGATAGAGAAAAATTAGAGATCTTCCCAATAAGATCAGGGATAAAGCAAGGATGCCTATTATTATCATTGAGAGAGAGCAAGAGAAAGAGAGAACTAGAGAGAGGGAAGGAGGGAGAGAGAAAAAGAGAAAGAGATTTATTTATAAATTATAGTTACTAAGATAAGTTCCAAATGGTTTTATGACCTAGAAATAAAAGCAAGGAAGAAATTGCCTTTCAGATCTAGAGATGGGAAACGGTTTATGATGAAACAATCAAAAAGAAGGACTGCACAAGATAAAATGTACAGTTTTTAATATGTAAAATTCAAATGCTTTTACAATGACAATAGTTAAAATGAAAAGGGAAACAGGCATGTGGGAAAAATTTTCTGTTAATTTCTCTGCTTAAAGTTTTATTATAAATATATATATAGAATTGATGCAAATTTATAAAATGCTGAACCATTTCTCAAAAAAATAAGTGAATAAAGGATGTGGACAGGCAATTTTTAAAGTAAGAAATACACATTATAAACAATTAAATAAAAATGGTTTAAATCACCAATAGTTATAAAAGTACAAATTAAAGCAATTTTGAGGTTACAACTGATTGACAACCAATTAGCAAAGATAACAAAAGAAGAAAATGACAATGTTTTCAGGAAGAAAAAAAGGCATACTAATGTACTGCTTGTGAAGCTGTGAATTGGTCTAGTCATTGTTCAAAGGAATTTGGAACTATGCTCCAAAAGTTACTAAATAAATTGTGTATCATCTTTTAGCTAGTTACATCACTACTTGGCCCTTATCCTAGAGAGCAAAGAAAGCAGGAAAAGACACTACAGGTACAAGATGGTGCTTTTTTTCATAGTAATTAGAATTAGGAACTAAAAGGCTATCCTTCTATTGAGGAATGTTTAAACAAACTGATATAACATGCAAAGCAAAGTGAATAGAATCATGAAACTAATTTATATGAAGACAGCCCAGAATTCAAGTCTAAACTGTATAAAATTTTTCTTGTTGGAGAAATGATTAAATGATGCTCTGTGCTTTGGGTGAGGGACACCATGATTGAGAATGGGGTGACATGTAGATGAGACAATGCCCTGAGAATGTTCCTACTTCCAGACCAACAATCAGAGATTTGAGGGATATTATTTTTTGGTGAAAACAAGAATTCTTTCAGTTAAATTGAAATATCTAGTTCCTAGCAGGAGAACTCATTCACTCTGTGAAATGTCTGGTATATTCTAATCAGTATAACTTCTATTATTTCTTTTTGTTACTAACTTGGATAAATGGGTTTGTTGACTACTTATGACTACTTATTGACTACTTATCTTATAGTCACCATGCAATTAATATTTGGTAGGAAGGAAGTTAAGTCTTTGGATATAATTTGAGGTTCTCATTTTTTATTAAGGAAAAGTGACTTGAACCTAAAAATATTCAAGTGAGCAGAAAGACACAATTTTAGTCCTGTATCTCCTGTCTGAGGAGAGTAGAGTGGACTACTTGATGGGTCCAATCTCTTGACCCATTCTTGGCAGTAATCAAAGTCACCCTTGGAGATGAGTTGGTGAGGCTCCATAGACATTTATCCATGTTTCCCTGCTAGCCATATTTAGGCAAGATTGCTGTGGCCAAACAACTTACATTGAGTAAGATATATATATATATACCTTACTCAATTATAACAGCTCGTAGAGAAAAAATAACCTTGAAAGTTTAGGATTTGATTGTTCCAATTTCAGTGAAATGAAACATATCACTTAACAGAAAGTTGGAATATTGAGAGAGACAAACATTTTCTGGTGTAATCAATACTGGAATTTGATTTATTGGATTATATATGTTTTGGGGGAGAATTTTTTCATCCAATTGTGGGGTTGCAGTAGGAGAAACAGATTATAAATGCATGTAAAAAGAAATAAACACATATACAACATATATAACAATATATTATGATAATTAATTATTTCTATTTTTTATGAAAGGAATTCCAAAACTTGAGATTTGGAAACAGCAAACATAAGTCCTCAAATGTGTCACAGCACCAACAATGACAGATGTAAAATGAAAAAATGTAACAATATAGAATAATCATTTTTCGCACAATCTGATGATGTCTTTAATTAAAAGTTCACAGAGAAGAGGAGCCTTATATTGAAGCAATAAACCCAAGTTGTACATGATTGGATATCAACCAATTCAGATCATACAATGAAATAAACATGTAATTAGGTGGACTCCCTTGGATTTATAAAATCATAGGATTAAGTGCTTACTACTTACTCATGAAGGATTAGTTAGGTTACATGTTCTTGCCTAAAGCAGATATTTTATTAAATTAAATCATTTATGATGACAGGGAATAGAGAAATTACATCAGAGTCAATATTTATAACAATCAACCATAAGACAAAATGTCTTTATCCAAAACAATGTGTAATCCTTAAATATGTTATGGGAAAAAATTCCAATATGCATTACTAGGGTGGTAAATGGCATATTAGACTTGCATTCAGGAAGCTTTGGGTTCAACTTTGCTTCAGTAATGTAATAATAATAACAATTATAATTTACTACTTAACTGTTATTATTTATTATAGTTAAATTTTTATAGTATTTACTCTGTGCCAGGCACTGTGCTAAGTGCTTTACAAATATTAACTCAATTACTCCTTATAACAACTCTGGAAAGTAGGTGCTATTAGTATCCCCATTTTATAGGTGAAAAAACTGAATTAAACAGAGGTTAAGCGACTTATCCAAGATTACATGATTAGTACATGTCTGAGTCTAAATTTGAACTCAGTTCTTCTTAACTCCAAGCCTCCTATGGCTATTTGACCCCTTTGATTTCAGCTCCTCTAAGCCTTTGAGGTCATGCATTTGATATTCAAAGAAATGCAATTGAGTACTTGTATTTTAAAAATCTTTTGAATTCTCCATAAGTCTAAATATATGCTTCTCAGAATAATCATTTGGTTTTTTTATGCTTTAGTGCTTTTAAGGGCTAAAAGAGCAAAATATTACTATATTACACTATATTACAATATAAAAAGGGCATTACCCCTATCTTTGGAAGGAAATACTGTAATCAATTTGAAAATGTCAATCTTTATTTTGACAGAAAAGGATTTTCTTTTTTTTAATTTTAATTTTTGACATATTTTTTCTTGTTAAATCACCTTTATTTCCAAATTTTTCCCTATGGCTAGTAGAAAAATGTGAATTCTCTTCCAGATGTCATATTTTTGTTGTTAGGATGTTTGTTAAATGATTATATTCTTCCTCTATAAATCGTTTGCAGGAAGACCACAAAAGTTTTAGGAAATCAATGAATTTAGAAAATCTTGTGGAATAGAAATTTATTTGCTACCCATGGACCACAACATGGTCAGATTTATTGAAAGAAAATAACAGGGGCATTTGGGTGGCACAATGCATATAGAGCACTAGTACTGGAGTTAGGAGGACATGAGTACAAATTTTACCTCAGACACTTGACACTTACCAGCTGTGTGACCCTGGACAAGTCAATCCCAATTTCCACCCTTCCCCACCCAAAAAAAATAAGAGGGATCTATACAATTATAATATTTTGCATATTGGAGGACATTTGTCCAAATTAGAAGGGTATTCCAGAATTCACAGCCATTGTGTCTGAGTCTTTGCTGATGAAGATAAATCTGTTATTCATTATCTGTAAAGATCCCACTAATAACTCTGATATAAGTCCTGACAAAAGTGTTTGGAAAAGAAACTGGGACAGTTAAAAAAAAAGGGCGGGGGGGAAATTACCCCTTTCCCATCATTCAAATGGATCACCACTTTTCAAGTCTATCCAATGGCCAATGTGTGACTTAAGTATTCTGGGTGCCTTCTTGGTTAAAGAACAAGGCAATCAAAGCAGCTCAGCTTGTAAAATGGATGAGGAAGATCATAGAGCTCAGGGGTCACTTCCTACATGAATCCTGTTCTTCTCTTCCTCTTCAGTAAAGTTGCTTCCCCAAATTAAGAGATTTTATATTTGCTTATCTATGTACACGTGTTAGAAATGGTTTCTGTTTTGATCAGAAACCCTGATGTTCTTACCCTCCCACATTGATTTTTAAAAACTAGATAAAAGAGGCCTGATTCTCTGCCGTATTTCTTTTTTTTTAAAATTTTATATAATAACTCTTTATTTTTCCAAATACATTCAAAGATAGTTTTCACCATTCACCATTAGAAAAATATTGTGTTCCAATTTTTCTTCCTCCCGTCTTTTCTCCTCCCTCCCCAAAGCAGCAAGAAATCTAATGCAGCATGTATTAAATAAATAAATAAGCATTTCCATATTTGTCATTCTGTGCAAGAAAAATCAGAACAAAAAGAAAAAAAAAACAAGAGAAAGAAAAAGAATAAGCAAACCAACAACAACTGTAACAACAAAGGTGAAAATGCTATGTTTTGATCCACATTCAGACTCCATAGTTCTCTCTCTGGGTGTGGGAGAGCACTTTCCATTGCAAGTCTAGAATTGCCCTGAATCATCTCATTGCTAAAGAGCCATGTCCATCCTAGTTGATCATCACATAATCTTGTTGCTGTGAACAAAATTCTCTTGGTTCTGCTGACTTCACTTCAGTTCATGGAAGTCTTTCCACTTTGCTTCATTTCTTACCTTGCCTTAGTCACTGAATGGTTGTAACCTCAGTCAAACTGAGATCTGGAAAAGACCTTAACTTAAAAAAAAACAACTCTATATCTCTGGGGCCATTTCCAGTTGTACTTACCTATATCTTGCCACTGGACGCAGTTGTCTGTGGACAAGAAAATGCCCAGCTCCCCCTCACTTAAATCCAATTCCCTTGCAAGTTATGGCATCAACTTCCTGATGCCATGATCCCCTTCTAAAATGAAGAAGAACAACAATATGTGGTATCTGCACATGTCCCCATCTGACTCTCACTCCCAAACTCAAGAAAATGTCAGTTCTATAAGTACAATGACTAACCTTGGTTTTTTTTACCTCAGCACATGGTAATATAATATTTGCTGAACTGAATTTAAAAGTTTTACTCTTTGGTGTTTGATGGTAAAAGACTTTCAGGATCTATACAGATCTCCAGTTACCAATGATGTCATTGTAAGGTGACTTTCCACATGCCAACAGTTGATTTTACATGTTGAAATCAGACACTAAAGATACAGGCCATTATTTTTTTCATGTCTTATGGCAGTATTAACCAACCTATCTCCTTTCTCTTAAGAATTTTTTAATCAATAGAAGAAAAATGCAACAAGTTATTTTGTCTGTTCCAGTTACCATTTTTATTGAATCAATAACTTATAAGATATTGGGTTTGGGTAGATTAATGCTATATGGTTCTCAGAATAAATATTAAATAATCATATTATTGCATATTTTATTACATAATATAGAACTTAAAGGCTATTATGTCATAGTTTTTTTTTTCAATTCATGTTATAGTACCAAAGTATCTGAGAATACTATAGGTAAATGTTTCACATTAAAATGTAATTATTAATGATCACTTTCTCATATAAAATAATATTTTCCCCATTTCCATATTTGAAGAATGAATAATTTATTCATTTGGACACCCATATCCACAAATAGATTACAACCAACCTATGCCTTCTCATACATTTATTGTTTATTTTTATTATGTATTTCCACATATTCTTCATGGTAGATCTATTTAATATGCCAGAGATCCTTCATCTAGGTC
The DNA here is from genome assembly GCF_902635505.1 of Sarcophilus harrisii. Taxonomy (NCBI): domain Eukaryota; kingdom Metazoa; phylum Chordata; class Mammalia; order Dasyuromorphia; family Dasyuridae; genus Sarcophilus; species Sarcophilus harrisii. The sequence goes on along the minus strand of NC_045428.1, from coordinate 38,990,419 downwards.
AAATGAATTCAATTAATAAGCACAATATTATGTACTAAGCACTATGCTAAATATTGAACATACAAAGAAAAAACCATCTGAGTTCTCAAGAAGCTTACTTATATGAAGAGTGGATATATTTATTTTTTGTTGTTCATCTTTCACTCTTATAAAAGGATCAGTGATACCAAGTGTGATATCTTGACTCGTGCTTGAATTGGATTTAAGTGAGGCAAGGTTGCACAACATTATCAGCTTCATAAAATGAAATTCCCTCTCCAGCTTCAGTTCCCCATGAGTTTTAGCTTTCCAAAAACTATTTTTACAAGATCATGTTGTATCCATATATTCCTCTTTTGTTAGCTAGTCTTATCCCTATCTTTTCTATCTTTCTCTCTAAAACCTGAGTTGGTTGAGAACTATAGTGTTCCCTCTGGGAACATGAGTTTTAATCCATGTTGGAATTGTTTCCTCTTATATCTTCATAATTTCATTCTTCAGCATACTCATACCTCCTGGGCTGAAGCATTTTATTTCATGATATGCTACTTATTTTTCTTTTAAATCTTTTGAATTAGTGGACTACTTACATAGAAAAATTAAGAGATAATAGAAGAGCAGCATCAGTGCTGACCTAATATTCATTGAAAATTTAAAGACATATATCAACTTCCAAAGTATTTCCTGATTTCTCCAGGTATGAATGCTGTATCTAATACTCCATATTTACTAATGTATGTTTTGCATTGATTTATCCATATATATGTTAGCATATCCCTGAAGGTGCATGGTGTATTAAGGGAGGACTAAAACCTCTGGTGTGAGAGATCGCCAAGACCTTTTCATATTGTTTGTTTGTTTGTTTTAACAAGGTTACTAAACTAGAAGATAATAAAAATTCTCTGGATACCTAGATTTTAGCAAAGCTTTTGATAAAATAACATATACTATTTTTATGGAGAAGATGGAAAGGTATGAATTTGATGACTACAAAAGCAATTGTTTAGATGACTGGACTCAGGGAATAGTTATTAATCTCCATTAGGAGAACGTTGATTGTCTCATGTAAAACTTTCTTCCTTTACATTGCTTTTCATTGTTTTATGAAGCAGCCACTCATATATTTCAAACCTTCTATCCTCCTACTGCATAATGTTTGGCATGTACTTTAAGCTATTGTTTCCCTTTGCTTCCATGTGTTCTCACTTGACAAAGAAATTGAATGTTTGTTGGTTGAAATGGTTTCAAGATCCTTTTGGCCTTATTATTTTGGCAATTGTTCTAAACTCAAAATTTCTGTGAGAAATGCTTTTAATCAGTCAATATCTTTACTTATTTCATTTCTTTATTTCAGAGTCAGAATTTTTTTAAAAGTTCATTAAAGTTTGAGATTAAGAACATCTTCTCATCTTTATCTTTCCTTTTACTTAATGTTATTTTGAGTTGGGCTTCAATGTGTCAATGATCTGGCTACACAAAGACCTTTGATTCTGAAGTAACATCAATATTTAGTCATTCTCTATTTATAAGATACACAGTTAATTTAATTTTGTTGTAATGTTGTTGAGTGCTTATCATGTCTAGGACCAAATATATTCTTAATGAAAGCATTCATCACAATCAGATGTGAACCATTCTCTTTGATCCATAAGATTTTGACTTCCTTAATTTTTTAAAAATTCAGAACCATATGTTCTATTATATATATTTTTCTGTCTGTTGTTAATGAGATCATGAAGTATTAAGACAGATTTCCAGAGTATCTTCAACATGTATTTGGAAGGGACTTCAGAGAATACCTAATAGATCCTCATAATTGTAAAGCTGAATAAGTAGAGAGTCTTCTCATATTCTTCATAATGTTTCTCCACTTTTTTATCTTTTTCAAAAGAAGTTAGCACATAAGTTACACTTATTTCAATGGTTGTTTGTGATAGAATTTCAGCTGAACTGTTTAAAATCCTAAAAGATAATGCTGTTAAAGTGCTGCACTCAATATGCCAACAAATTTGGAAAACTCAACAGTGGCCACCAGAATGGAAAAGATCAGTTATAAGATGGGCAGTGCCAAAGCATATTAAAAATTATTTAACATCTGTGTATGTTTTATGCTTAAATTTAGGCTTAAGATACACAAACTAATCTTCACCGGTATGTAAACCAAGAATTATGAGAAGTTGCCTCTATTTCAAAGAGCTAGAGGAACTAGAGACCAAATTACTAATATTTGTTGGATTATAGAGAAAGAAAGCAAATTCCAGAAAGACATCTACTTTTTTTGAAACATTTTTTGGTTTGCATTTTCTTTTTCAACATGGCTAATATAGAGATGTTTTGCATGTTGCAGAGCATAAATTTATTATCTTAGGAGGCAGAAGGAATCAAGGGAGAGAAAGAATATGAAACTCAAAATAAAAAAAAATAAACAAAACATCTACGTCTGCTTCATTGGTTACACTAAAACCTTTGACCATGTGGATCATAACAAAACCTGGCAGGTCCTCAAAGAGATTGCCTTTTGAAGAACCTGTAGGTGGGTCAAGAAGTAACTGTTAAACCAGAACATGGAACAACTAATTGATTTGGGAAAGGAGTACAACATAGATGCATATTGTCATCTTATTTATTCAACTTATATGAAGATTACATCATATGAATCAAAATCTGGAATGAAGGTTGCTGGGAGAAATAGCAACAATTGCAGATATGTAGATAGTACCACTTTGAAGAAAGTAAAGAAGAATTAAAAAGCCTCTTGGAGAAGATGAAAGAAGAAAGCTGGTTTGAAGCTTAATATATTAAAAAAAAAACTAAGATCATGGCAATTAGTCCCCTTATTTTGTAGCAAATAGAGGGAAAAGAAATGGAAACAGTGTCAGATTTTATGTTCTTGGCAAAGATGGCAACTCCTGCCATGAAAATAAAAGATATTTGCTCTTTGGAAAGAAAACTATGACAAATTTAGAATTTCAAAAGCAGAGATATTACTTATCAACAAAGATCTGTTTAGTTAAAGCTATGGTTTTTCAGTAGTAATGTATGGTTTTGAGAGTTGGAGTATATGGAAAATTGAATGCCACAAAAGCAATGCTTTTGAATGTGATGCTAGAAAAGACTTTTGAGAATCCCTTGAAAAGCAAGGAGATCAAATGAGTCAATAATTAAAGAAAATAATTCAAGCTATTCACCAGAAGATCAAATATTGAAGATGAAGATGGCCACATAATGAGAAAATGGGACCCACTGGAAAAGATCTTGATGTTGGGAAAGATTGAAGGCAAAAGGAAAAGAGGAGATGGATAGATATTGTCATGGAAACAATGAACATGAACTTGGATATATTTTGATAGATAGTGGAGGACAGAGGCCAATATGTTATGACCCATGAGGTCATGAAGACCAATGGAACTATTGTATCTGACAGTATGTGCAACAATTCATAACCATAGCTCCCCATTTCTTTATCAAGAGGAGGGAAGTGTATTCTGGGGCCAAGACTGGTCATAATTGCAGGCTTTGAAATGAAAATGCTTTTTGTGAAATTATTTTTATATCAAGGTATAAATGATATAAGATCCTTGAAGAATTATGTTTGTATTCCCTGAAACTAGTACTATGCACTGCACATGTGACTGTTGTTCAGTTGTTTCAATCATGTCTAACTCTTTGTGGTCCCTTTGGAAGTTTTCTTGGCAAAGATACTAGAGTGCTTCACCATTTCCTTCTCCAACTCATCTTACAGGTGAAGAAACCGAGGGAAATAAGGTCAAATGATTTGCCCACACTCATATGGCTAGTAAGTGTCTGAAGGCAGATTTGAATTGGAGAAGACAAGTCTTCCTGAGGTCCATCATTCTCTCTACTGCTTACCTACCTACCCAACCTGGAGCATAGTAGATGCTTAATAAATATTCTTTGAACTCAAGTGAATTGAAGATACTTGTCTAAAGCAATCACTGTGAGACAAAGTAGTGCTCAGCTGTTACCATTACAGTTAAATAGAGGGAAAAGTGTGGTCCAGTGGAAAGAGGACTAAATTTAAAGTTAGAGGACCCGAGTTAAAATCCTAACTTTCTGTAATCCTGGACAACTAACTTTATGTCTCTGGGTCTCAGTTTTCTCATCGATAAAAAGGGTGGACCACATAGCTTCTGAGATCTCGACATGCTCTAATATTATGATCCTGTGATCTGATGAATAAAACCTGCTCGAATGAGATGGTTTCATTTCAAAAGTCCTATATTCATTTTTTGGTCCCAAATAATACAAAAAAAAAAGTAAAAGGGAAAGCTAAACATGTCGCTTGTTCTCTTAAAACTGGAGATCTTTTTGCTCTGATGACACCATTTTGAGTCATCTAAATTCAGACCCATTATCACTTAAGTGAACACCGATGCTGTTGCCAAATCTTGGAAAGATATTCAGATTTTTTCCCCCTCTCATTCTGAAGGTTATCTCCCTGGTCGCTCAGAAAATCAGGTGACAACCATTTCCCATGATGCTCTAAGTGCTGTCAAGCTGTCCATCAAACTGTCACCTGACCCATCGGTCCCATGGTTCTTTAAGACTTCTCATATGATAAATTGAAAAGCACTATTATCTGCCTGTTGTGACGGAGACCTGTTTAGGCTTTGATAAGATATCACTAGTCCCAGGTGAGAGGCGGCTGACAGCGCGTCAAGACAAAACAACAGGCAGCAGCCGCGATCAAGAGAGCGGTCCCCAGGTTGACAAACATCTGTTGTGGTTGCTAAGCCCTCTTCCGAGAGGTTCAGTTTCAGACTCATCCAGAGTCTGGCCAAGTACAGAAATTTTACTTTTATAGCTAGTAAAGCACCCTTATTACTTTTTTCATGTCAAAGGGAGGAAAGTCCTTAGAACTGAAAAGACACAAGGATAGAGCTCAATTTCTGCCCTATGGCTGAGAAACTCCATGTTACTGATGATGATGTCATTCAATTCTTTAAGAACCTGAGACGATATGATGCAACAAAAGAAGAAATGTCTGGACTCCCTCCCCCCCAAAAACTAGTATTAAAAAATAATCGATTATGTATTTTTGTGAAAGTGTGAAGGGATCAATGCTCAAAAATTAGTCCTGTTCGTAGAGTTAGTCTCTATTTGCTGTTCTATTTAGTTTATTTTCCAAATTAACAGTGGTACTAAGATTTCATAGTGGATAAGGTTTATGAGTTGGAATTCACAGCTTTGATATTTAATTACTGTGAATTATGCTAATGTCAGTCTAAAGACTTTGATCTCTGTATAAAAAGGAAGAATGGGAGGGAGAGACCGGCTAGTCAAGGGATCAATGGACCAGTCGATGTTTGGAAAAAGAAAGGTATTTCCCAAAGAGGGGGGAAAGATCTCTGTAAGATAGATGGAGGGGTGGAAGGAGTTGTTTCAAGGATTCATTTTGTAAAAGATATAGCAATGAGTTTGAAATTGGAATGAGTTTCTCCATATTCAGTTATCCAAAACCAAGATCATTGGAAACTTAAAGATTTAGTAGTCCTGAATTCCTGGAGACTTACATGCACTAATATTTCATTCTATTTTTATTGTTTATTTTTAAGGAATTCCTAAAGAATATGATAGTTTCTAATTATACTATTTGATGAATTCATTTCCTATGGTTTCCCTATCCTGCGATTTTAGGTTTCTTTTCTTGCTCTTTGGCCTTACACCTTGAAGTCTGTCATCCTGAGAACACCTGAACTTGGAGATCACTTAGGGAAAATAATCTGTTGTTATTTATTATGGTTTCCAGCTGAATAAAGGTGGTGGAGTTGGTTGCTAACATCTCCACCTTGTGTACAAACATTTTTTTGCATGCACTTTCTTAATGTCATTAAGGAGTATTGTAATTTTATTACATAGTGATGTTGCACCTCGATTACAGAAAACATTTAAATAATTTTGTAATTCAAAAGCAGGAGGTAAAAAAATCCTAGCCAACTCAAACCATGATTTATTTTTAGACCTTTGTAATTAGTTCACTACATTATATACTCTCTTGAACTCTGATGAAAAATGAATGCCAGATAACTGAATAACACTGAATAAATGGCATAGGAATTCAGAGACATTAATAAAAAGAATTCTCATGTCATTGGTGCAAACATCCCAGGACTGGAGTCTCTGTTCTGGTTCTTAGATCTGGTTCCCCATTCCTGGATCTCTCACTCTCCAATATTCTTCATTATAGTGACTTTTGTATGCTAGGCTATTTTCTTCCCCAATTCAATGTGCTGATATTGGGAATGAATGTATAGTCCATTTAAAAGCTGAGACTTCACCTGTGTCCAGTGTGGTGGTAATTTAATTGAACAAGGTGTGAATTTATTTTCAATAAGACATATCATGTCTCCAAATTGAAATTTTCAAAGAGTAATCTTCCTTAATGACAAAAGAAACTTATACCATTTGTAATCTTCCATTATCTTTTGAAGAGATCAAGTAACTTGGAATACAGTCAATAAGAATGGTGTTGTTGAGACATGCATCCTTCATTGCTTCACACATGATTTTAGGAAAGGATCAGTATTTAATTAAAATTTTTCAAAACACCAAAAGAAAATAAACTATTAGTGACCTATTATAGAGAAAATTAACAAGTGGCACATTTGATTTATAAGTCTCCCTTCATATGCTCTCAACAAAAAGCCTCATTCTCAGGCAAATTATGGGATTAAGTAAGTAAATAAGAACCATGACAACTTTCAGACAAATAAACTAAGATTGATTATGCCAGAAGACTTTTAAAAAAGAAAGGAAGAAAGGAAGGAAGGAAGGAAGGAAGGAAGGAAGGAAGGAAGGAAGGAAGGAAGGAAGGAAGGAAGGAAGGAAGGAAGGAAGGGAGAAAGAAATGGAGGGAGAGAAGAAGGAAGGAAGAAAAGAAACTAAGGGAAAGAAAAATGATTAAATACAACAAATTAGGGTTGTTTGTTTGTTTTAAGTAAGTGACTCTGAAAATGTCAGGGATGTCACACAACATTAATCTTGTACATTGTCAAATTCAAGTTCACTGCATCAGTCCAAAAGGAGCTGTAATATGCTGCCTGGTATTGTTTACTTTGTTTCTAATACTTATTTAGTCTTCCATTCTTCTATGATAAAAAGGTAAATCAATTCTGAATGAAAAACTGGATTGGCCTACAATCATATTTGTGGTAAACATACTTCAATAGAGAGGTGATGTGCATATTCATATTTATATATGCCCCAAATAAGTACTTTAGTATTGGAAGAGACAGTATTATATACCCATTTATAATCTTGAAAATATCATAGTAGAATTACAAACTTTTGTCAAATGTGCAAATATCTTAGTGAAAAATAACTTTCAAATCTGACCTAGAGTGGTCTCTGAACTCTTTGTACATGGCTAATTTAAGCTATTTGGCTGTAATTCAGAGAACTGTGGGATCAGAGAATTGGAAAAACCCAATTCTAAAAATAATTTCTGAGTAGACATACATGACTGTTTGGGGAAGAGTTGCTGAAGGGAAAAGATTTTCTTAAGATGATCTTCTAAGAATTTCCATGATGGGTTTTGATGTTTCAGAATCTTGGAATGTTGGTATTGAATGACTATGTAGGAGTATTACATTCATGGAGAAAACATCCTGCTCTGAAAGGTTATTTTTTTAATCTCAGATTTCATAGTAAGGAGTTGATTCATAGCTATGATGACTGCACAGAACTAGAACATGTTTCAAATAGAAAGGAAAATGTCCAATGTATCATTTCACTTTTTTAGATTGCTTACTTAAAACCAGTGATAAACTTCTAAAATACGATTCAAATCTGATCAGAAAGATACATGTATATCTGAAACTTCATTATGATGATTTTGTTTTTCTGCTAGTAGATACTAGAAATTACAGGAAACAATACAAACTGCCAAATTTGTCAAAAGTTACCCATCTTAATATATTGTTTTTATAGATAGATATTAACTTTGAGTCTAAAATCATGTGTGAAACAACAAAGGATGCACTCTCAACAAGTTCAGACATCTATTTTCCTTCTTTTGGTTTTGTAACAAAATCCCTGCTCCCCCAACCCTCATTCTTTCCTATAATGAGTAGATGTATATAAATCTAATCTAGCTCAGGGATGTGATGAGGTATCACTATACCCTGGAAGATTAATTTATTCACATGCTTTACCCAATATTATATAGTTAACCATTATGAACTCCAAAGTAACAATTTCTTTTTCCTCATCCATCACTTAAGACAATATCTTGTGTTTAAGTGCTTTGTGATTAATTTTTTGATTTTTCCCAATAGCCCTTTAAAAATGGGTTATTTCAATATTTTCAAAATTGTTGATATTTCCCTTTTCTTTTTCATTATACTACTAGTAACCATGTTTTTAGAAAGAGAATTCTTCCTATATTGATTCATTCAGTATTTATGAAGCCCTTATTATATGCAGGTACTAAGCTAAGTGCTGGGAATGAAAACATATACGTAAAATGAAGTTGTATCTGTGGTTACCATTCTATGAGTTGGAACAACATGCATACAACTAAATATAAAATTTAGAAAGTAAATCCATTGCATTTGAGCTAGACCTTGAAGGCAATATGAAACCTCTGAGCTCTGCTCTGTGGAAACAGAAAAAAAAATTAATACCTGAAATGTGCTTGTAGTGAATTTGTCAAAAGCTCCTTTTTCTTCCAAATAATGTTTTAAGATGAAGGTAACTTGTTTTTACTAAGGGTATATGGATGTAAATTTTTTTCAAAAGTGGTCATTCATATTTTTCAACTAACAGTACTTAAAATCAGCCATTAGCTGATATTTATAAAAGAAAGTGAAAATGCAAAATATGCAGAGATAAACTTTTTACTTTTTGCATTTTGGAGAGGTGAGAGGAAGAGATTGTTGTAATGTTCTTAAAAGGCACCTGAATTTTTTTCAACTTTTCTCATTAGTTGTTTTGTGACAGTCTTCCAACACATTTAAATAGCTCCAAGAGAAAAACAAAGGGAAAAAAATGATGACTTTTGCCATTAAAAAATTCAACAATTCAGTGCAATTCAATAACTATTAAAGGGCTACTAGATGCTAGTACTATGCTATATTCTAGAGATACAGAGAAAAAAAGTTATAGTCTTCCTCAAGAAACTTATGTTCTACAATTAATTGGAGACAAATTCATTTTAAAAATCTAGTTTTAATTTGGTATTTTTCACAGAAGAATAGGAGAAGCCAATGCTACTTAAAGAAATCTCTCAGCAGTTTCTAACTTGACACTAAATTATCCAGAAAGAAATCATTGAGTCATTGGGTTCAATAGACCTAAAATCAGCTAGAAGTTCTCTCTAAGAATCGCTGAAACTCAATTCTGTCCCCAAAGCATTGGAGGAAAGTCTAGGCTATAAAGGAGGGAATTGAACAAACCCATCCATTTTTGGGGGGAAAAACATGTCAATGATGTTACATGATATTTCTTAATTTCACTTCACAATCCAACTCCAAATCATAACAATAAAGTTTCATCCATAAGCAACTGGGGCAGCTGAAAGGAAAGCCTGTTTAACCCTCCTTCCTACACTGAGCCAAGGAAATGAAGGGGGAAGCTATATTCTTCTCCTCTGGCCTCTTGTGTAAAATTTCTTTCCTTATCATCTCATCTTGTCATATCTTTCTGCAGTTTGAATTACCCTCTTTTCCTCAATCTGGTAAAGCAGTGAAAGGATGTTTGTTCTGCTAATTAACTTGATTACCCTGATAACTCCCTGTAGCCTATGACAAAAACAATTACTGTTCTTCTTTTTTTCCCCTCCTACTAGTGAGAGAGAAAGGAAAAGAGAAAAGCAGAGGAAAGAGAGAGAGAGAGAGAGAGAGAGAGAGAGAGAGAGAGAGAGAAAGAGAGAGAGAGAGAGAGAGAGAGAGACACTATTAATTAGCAGCCAGGCCCAGGTCCCTGCCATGTTCTCCTGCCACGTTCCCAGGCCCTCGAGCAGGATAGCATTACATTGTCAGGAGTAATTTAGCTCTCATCTGTCTCTGCTAATTATTGTCACATTCATCAAGTTCATCAACAGAAGTGCTCTCCGGAGGGCTGCATATTTGCAGTTAATACAGCATAAACGGGTATTACCCATCACCACATTTGTGATGATGAGAGGGACACAACTTATTCATCCCTAATTAGAGCAAGCTGGGTAATTAATTATGCATTCCGCCTTATTACTTCTGAGTTCCCAGATATTGTTTGTCTAAAAAGGGGGAGAGAGAGGGAGAGAGAGGAGCCTGAAAATGCAAAAAAAAAAAAAAAGGGGGGGGGAGAGAGAAAAAAGGGTGATGTGTTTTGTCACATGCTCTATGCCATAATTCCCACCTGACAAACTCGCTGAATCAGGGGAAAATTGCGAGTTGTCAGCGGCAGAATAAACCGCTGTAATAGCTGATTAATGATCAGCACCTGTGACAGGTGCTGTACGGGACTGTAAACTTGGTTTGATTAACAGTCACTGGACGAATAAATATTAGTGACAGTCACTGGAGAGCCAGTTGGCTTGTTTTCTTCCCTGTTAACAAATCACTAGCGTTCCAGTTATTGATATTTCGTGTGGAGATGCCCGGTTTTCTTTATGATCATTGGGCAACATTAACTGAGAGTTGCTTTTTTTTTTTTTAAAAGACTATGTTTGTTTCTGTTCCGGTATTTTATTCCAATAAGAAAAATGTATTTTGACAAGATGACCCATAGGGGTTTAAACCTACCAGATGCAGGAGGAAGCATGAAAGCAGCAAAAGATTCACACTTGCTTAATTCACATCCACCTGTAGTGGGTGAATATGTCAATGTATGTAATTATCATTTAACAAATGTGTATTAAGCAATTTCTTTGAGTTATGGTAGATACTAGGGAAAGAAAGGTCAAGATAAAAAGATAATTCCTGCCCTCAAAGAGCTTATGTTACATATACTCATAAAGAAGACTTTTTCTAGAAATTTTCAGACTTATGATAACTTGAAGGCTTAATCTTATTTTCTGAATGTGTGTGACTGTTCCATCAAAGAATCACGTGTTTTAGAGTTGGAAGTGACCTCACTGGCCATCTAGATTTAGGAATATTCAAAAAGAAATATCCACTATAACATGCCCAACAAGTAATCATTCTGCTCCTACTTGAAGTTTTTTGGTGAAAAGGAACCCACTACATCATAAGGGAGACAGCCCATTTTATTTCTAAATAGTTCTAATTAAGGAATTTTTTCCCTTCATTAATAATTAACTTACTATAATTTGCCTCTTCCCAACCTCTACCTATTATCTCTCATCTTGACACCTAAAGGCAAGCACAACAACCCTAACTCTTTCACATTATAGTCTTTCAAATACTTTAAGACAACTATTATGTCTCCTCCAATCTTAGGTTAACCATTCCCAGTTTCTTCAATCAGTTCTCATATGATAACAACTTGAGGTCCTTTAGTTAGCATGCTGATTGCTTCCCTTTGTATGTTCTCCAGTTGATCAACATCCTTTCTAAACTCTGGCATCCAGAATTGGATAAAATATTCCAGATATGAATTGCCATAAGAGAATACAGTAGGACATCTCTTAGTGAAGCTTAAGCATGCTTTAGCTTTTTTAGATTTTTATATCATCATTGCTGACTCATAAGGAGTTTGCAATCAACTAAAACATTGCCCTATCATTCCCTTTGTTCTAAAATTTTATTGCTAAAATGCTTGGAGTTGAGTCTTTTTCTTTGGAAAAAGAGCACCTCAAGTTTATCCCATCATCTATCTTACCCCTAAACTCAAAGGAGCAATTTTCTAAATTATGTCGCTGTCTAAACATATGACCAGATCAATTAAATTTAGATTAAATCTCCCAACTACTTCTTGGTAACATCACACTCAAATTTATTATGGATACTAAAACCGTCTGAGCAAAAGAAAGACAGTTTTTCTGAGTATACTAAAAATGAATCTGTTGATAGAGTTGTGATGGTAGTTTGAGGCTCCAAATATTACTATGTCTATGTGACACTAAAACAACTGATTAAAAAGTAAATCTCAACAGACAAGTTCATTTGAAATTGTTTACATGATGCTAAATAGTTGTTCTGGTTCCTTGTTTGGGTACCTTCTGTCTCATTACATCTACTGGTTACTGAATTCTGACCAATGACTTCCCCAGGTTGAGTTAGAATTTGTAAGATAATATGCCTGATCCTCTCAAGGGAATGGTATTCCTTTTGCCTTTTAATTCATTGCTACTAAACCTTCTAGGGGAAACTAGGTGGTATAGAGCACTGGGCTTGGAATTAGGAAGATTCATCTTCATAAATTTAAATCCATCTTCCTATACTTATTAACTGCATGATCCTGGATGAGTCACTTAATCCTGCTTGCTTCAGTTCCTCTTCTGTAAAATGAGCTTTGAAGAAGGAAATGGCAAACCACTCTAATGTCTTTGTCAAGAAAACCCCAAATGAGGTCATGAAGAGTCAGACATTGCTGAACAACAAAAAGGATTCTAGCACAGTCCCTGACATGGAGCTGGTGGTTAACCAATGCTTGTTGACAGATTGACATCCCCCCTATTATAAATTCCTTGAGGGCAAGGGTCATGCATACAGTCAATTTTTAAAATTGATAGTATTTTATTTTTCTGAATACATGCAAAGATAGTTTTCAGCATTCACCTTTGCAAAACCTTATGTTTTGTATTTTTCTCTTCTCCCCTTTCCCTTCCCCTAGAAAGCAAGCAATCTGATATTGGTTAGACATGTGCAGTTCTTCTAAATATATTTCCACATTCATCATGCTGCACCAAAAAATCAGATCAAGAGGAAAAACATGCAATCAAACAAGAATGACAAAAGGTGAAATACTGTTTGATCCACATTCAGTCCCCATAATCTCTCTCTGGATACAAATGGCTCTCTCCATCATAAGTCTATTGGAATGGCCTTGAATAACCTCATTGTTGAAAAGAGCCACGTCTATCATAGTTGATCATCACATAATTTTATTGTTGCTGTGTGCTGCTCACTTCACTTAGCATCAGTTCATGTAAGTCTTTCAAGGCTTTTCTGAAATCGGTCTGCTTGTTGTTTCTTATAGAACAGTAATATTTTGTTACACTCATATACCATAACTTATTCACTGAATTTAGTATTCACACAATTTCCAGTTCCTTGCCACTACAAAAAAGGGCTGCTACAAACATTTTTTTTCACACATAGTTCCTTTTCCCTTTTTTATGATCACTTTAGAATATAGACCTAGTAAAGACACTGCTGAATCAAAGAGTATACACAGTTTGGTAGCCTTTTGGACATCATTCCAAATTGCTTTCCAGAATGGTTGGATCAGTTTACAAATTCCACCAACAATGCATTAGTTTCCCAGTTTTCCCACATCCCTTCCAACATTTATCATTATCTTTTTCTGCCATCTTAGCCAATCTGAGAGGTGTGAAATGCAATCAATGTTTAATAAAAGTTTGTAAAACTGACTTGGACTTATAAGTAGCTTCCATTAATTAAAATATAATTCCACCAAGTGCAAGAATGGCTTATTTTTTCTTTTTCTATTCTCAGAGCCCTGAATATTACTCTGCATATAATAGATGGATAATCAATCAATCAATTGGTAAAAAAATATTAAATACTATGTGCCAGGTACTATGCTAAGCATTGGCATTATAATAAATTCTTGTTGAACCAAATTGAATTAAAATAAATTATTTGGATTGTCAGGGATAGAATAGGATTCAGTTTTTCTTGGTTCTTAATGCCTAAACTCTGAAGTAGTTTCTTGTATTTTCTTAGTCCATTTGAAATTCATTCTCATTCTAAAAGTCCTGATTCTAGTAAAGTAGATTTGTGAGTTGACCAAGTATCTTTGGAATAGGGGTTAATAGCTTCTTCTCATTGTGATGGAATTGAAGGGCATCTAGCCCTGTCCAATATTTTAATCGATTACAGGTATGGATGCATAGATGGCCTACAGATCAAGTGTACCGACAACCCAGAGATGGAAGGGGTTGCTAACAATCCCTTGTTGTTGATTAATTCAGGATTGATAGATCCTGATTGATAGGATAGAACTGATTGATTGATAGATTGATAGATTCAGAATTTCAGTAGTCTAGAATGATAAGTTAATTCCAATTGAGATGAATTATAAAATCAATGCAATTGAAAGAGTATTGGAGTTGATTTCAGAAGACCAGGATTCAAATACTAGATCTTCTACTTGGTACCTACAAGTCAACTTCTTTGGGTCTCCATCTGAAAACTTTTTCTTATCTGTAAGATGAAAGGGTTGGGTTAGATTATCTCAAAAATCCCTTCTAACTCTGAAGCTATCATCTCAGAAGAAAGGAGGGTTCAAGGATGAGAATAGAGCGGTGGCTCTCAGACCTAGAGTCAAGAAACTTCTCCTTTCTTATCCTAAAATTAATTGATAAATTGTTCTTGTTGTTTGTCCTTTGTTTTCAATGTCATGTTTTCAGTCATGTTATTATGACTATAATGTCATGACTTGCAAATAAATCAGATTTAAGGGAGGGAAGATTGTACAAAGTCACCAGCCTCACTTTCTCCTCCAGAGCCATCTGGGACCAATGGATCAGGATGACAAGAGATGGCTCTGAACACAGTAGGAGACCTCGTTTTTTTAAGCTAAGGTCTTTCCCAAGTCTCAGTTTGTCTGTGGCAGCATCCATTCAGTGATTAAGACTAGGTAAGAAAATTAATCAAAAAACATTCATTAAGCACCTGCTATATGCCAGGTAGGTGGCAGGTTTTGAGGATACAAATATGATATATGAACTAACCTCTGCTTTCAAAAAGTTTACCTTCTGAGTAGAAAAGCACAAGGACAAGTAACAACAACAACAACAACAATTAGTATTTACATAGTACTTTAAGGTTTGCAAAGTGCTCTCCATAAGTTAGGTAATTTGTTGTTTTCAACAACACTGTGAAGAGGATGCTATAGATAATATCTACTATTATAATCCACTATATACACTATTATAACAATAGACTTCATGTTACAGAGGAGGAAACAGAGCTAGAGTTTAAATAACTTGATAAGTTCATAGATCTGGTAAATATTTAAAACAAGACTTAAATTCAAGTATTCCTTAATTCCAAGCCCAGACCTGTAGTTACTACATCACCTAGTTCTTTATATTGTCAATGTATATAGGAAAAAGTAAAAAAAAGGAATAAATACAAATAAATGCAAAGTAGTTACATGCAAAATAGTTTAAGAGGAAGGTAGCTAAGAGTTGGAGAGATCAGAGAAGACTTAAACAGAGAAGAACTAAAAACAATATTTCCTGAGCCCATACACCAGTTGGAGATCTCTAGTGAGTTAGAACATGATTATATAAACAGATTGAAGTATTAGTCCCAGTGCATTGTTCAAAAGAATAAAAGCAGGAAAGAAGAATGATGGCCTTTATCATCACCAGAAATGATGACATTTTACAAGAGTGTAAAAATACATATATCCAAAATTTAGCCCATGGATCAATGTCTAAGGCAACAGATATTTGTTAAATTGAACTGAATTATTAGGTAATCAGAATTTTATATTATAATTGCAAATGGCACTATAATTTTTACAGCAACTAGCAGTTTACAAAAACATTTTGTTCATAATAACCTCCTGTGGTTGCAGTACAAATATTATTATCTCAGTTTTATGGATAAAAACATTGATAGCCAAAGAGGAGAAATAACTTATGCAGGTTCACACAGTTCGTATATGATAGAGACAGGACTTGAACCCAGATATCTTGGTCCAATATCAGAAGCTGAATGTTAAAGCACCTCACCCCAGTCTGTGCTTCTCCAGCATATAATATACCTACGTAGAGATCATGCAATTAGATCTCAAGATTTCCTTTTGCATATTCTAGAAAGGAAAGAAAAATAAAAGTCAAAATTAGAAGGGACAACTGTGATCCCTGGCATGGGGTGACCATCTCGTTGCCCATTTGCTCCCACTGGCAGTAAATTCTTTCAATCTGTTGATGGATGGCTACACTGTAGAAGAAGTGAAGTATGTTCAGGATAAAACATTAGGGATGATGCTTAAGTTCTTAATGAATGACAGAAAGGGGAAATATTCCAGCTGGGAATGACTTTCATTCTTTTACCATGATGTGGTAAATCGAGAAAGAATCTAGCCAATTTGATAGATGAGCTTAGTTTATGATGACCTATTTTAGCACCAATGTTGAGATAAATATTTTAAATTTTGATCAGAAAAAAGGAGCAATCTCCTAATTCATGTGCAATAGAAGAATGATAAAATAAAGAGCTAGACAAGATAGTCACCAAATCCAAAAAGAGTAAGTGTATGACCTAGCACCTCTTTTCTTTTCTCTTTAGATGATTCCCAGATCAACACCTCCAGGTTTAATTTCTTTCCTGAGCTCCAATGCTCTGTCACCAATTGCTTTTTAGACATAGTAAAGTGGAGTTCTTGTAGATATCTTAAATGCAACACCTCCATAATCGAACTCATTAACTTTCTCCCCAAACCTTCCTCCCTCTTTCCAATTTTCCTCTTACTGAGGATACTGAAAGGATACTATTTTCCTTATAGTCACTTAGTCTCATAACCTCTATAGCATATTCAATTTGTTATCCCATAGACCCCACATCAGCAATCTCTTGTCAAGGATTATCATTGCTTCCTTCACAACACACCATATATAGATTCTCTTTTCTCCACATAGTAATTGCTTAATAAATGCTTTTTACATAGCAAATCTTTAACATGTTTTCTGAAACTAGACAAGGATTCTGTTAGCTGAGCTTCATTGCATTATACCATACAATTAGAAGAAATGCACCCAGGGAAGGGACAATCTTCTCTTGGCAAGCCATAAACTGAAGCTATCTTTGTAGTGGCCTTCCCTCCTCCCAAATAATCCTAGAAGAACTAGTCTGTAGCTCTTCTCCCAGACTGCTGCTAATTTGCCCAGCACTGAACCTGTTTTCACTTCCCAATGAATGTAGGAAAATACTCATAGACCAATGAGAAGATACTTTGTTTTCTTGATACAAAGGATAGCATCCATCTTCCCTTGACTAGTAATCCAGCCATGAATTGGAAAGAAATATCTATCCAATCTTATAGTCATGGTTACTTATTGATAGGAAGGGTAATTTTGACTTTGTCTTAGATCAATTAATTAACTTAGCTATTTACCTCCTATGTGCTAGGTCCTTATTAAGCATGGAGTCTATTTAAAATTTTAAATAATAAAAAGATGCAGTAACAAAGGTCAAGAGAAATGAAGTGATTCATCTAAGGTCATACAGGTGAAAGAGGCAACTTGAACCTAAGTCCTCTCTTTCTAAAGTCAAGGCTATTTCCATTGTATCATGATATCTATGTGACACATCTCTATAGAAATAGCACCAAGGAAACACAATGGGTTGGGTGAAGGAAGATTCCCTGAACTACTTATTTTTTAAAGTAACAGCTAATTTTCCTAATATATTCCTTTAGTCCTTTCCCCAATCCTCCCCAAGTCATCTTTTATAACAAAGAATAAGAAAATGGGAAAATAATTCAGAAAAGACAACCAGCACACCCCAATTCAGATATTATATGCAGTATTCCATGGCCACAGTCCCCAACTTCTATAAAGAATTATCACATTAGTTAAATGAGCATTTTATTGAACTAGTTGATTATTTTGTCTGTTTTTTACAGATGGTTATTAAATTGAATCTAAACTTTAATAAGTGTCATTGGTGGGTTCTATGATACATTTGCACAACACTGAAATCCTCCCAAGATATTGTCTCTCACATATAAAAACATTCTTTTAAACACAATTTTATCCTGATGACATAATAGATCTATGAATCTCAGAACACATTGATATCTAATATTGGAGAGTTGGAAATGATAACCCAAAAATCAAAATTGTGGGTCGCCTGAAGGAAAAGATATACAGGTAGTATATATGATACATGCTGAACAATATGGACTGAGGCATCACTATTGAGAGAATGTATGATTTCTCTGTTGTGTGTATGTATTATATATATAATATGTAAAATATATGTATGCAATATCAGATCAAAGCATGCTATTTTCACTTTATCTTTTGGTCCTCTTTCACAATATGAATAATGTATAATATATATAATATACATTATATATATAAATATAAATATATATAATATATAAAACCTATTTAAAATTCTAAACTTTTATGGAAGGAAGAAAGGAAGAAGGGAGAGAGGAAATTTGGAACTGAAAATTAAAAAAAATGAATATGAAAAATTGGCTTTCCTTGTAATTAAAAAGAATAAAATATTTTAAAACTGATATGGTTCAAAATTTTCTTCCTCCATCTCTACCCTATGCATGATGAAAACAAACAATTTAATATAAGTTATGCATATGTAGTCATGCAAAATGTATTTCCATGTTTGATCATATAGTAAAAGAAAAAAAACATAGATAAAGCCCTCCAAGAAAAATGAAGTTTAAAAAATTATGCTTTGATCTGTATCAGACTTTACCAGTTTTTTCTCTGAGGATAGGTAATTTTTTTTTCATTGTGAGTCTTTCAGAATTGTCTTAGATCATGTATTTCTGAGAGTAGCTAAGTCATTCACAGCTGATCATCTTAGAATATTGCTGTTACTATGTACAATGTTCTGGTTCTACTCATTTCGTTTTGTATCAGTTCATGTAAGTCTTTCAGGTTTTTCTGAAAGCATTGTGCTCATCATTCGTGTAACACAACAGTATTCCATCACAATTATATACAACGACTTGTTCAGCCATTCTCCAACTGATGGCATTTTCCTCAATTTCCAATTCTTTGCCACCAGAAAAAATATAGCTTCTTTTTGTTTTTTGTTTTAAAATCTCTTTTGGGATACAAGACCTAGTCTGTTGTTGGGTCAAAGATCCTACCTAATTTTATGTAACTATTTGGGCATAGTTCCAAATTATTCTTTTAAAAATATTTTTCAAAATAAGTTCATATACTTTAAGTGGAAAAAACCTTGTTTTAATCTAACATAAGAATAATAGCATGGAAATATTTGCTTATTAATAAAATATCTGATGACAAAAGTGTCACTTATATAACTTTTAAATGATTTTTGTATCACATTAATTACAATAAAAACTGTATAAATTTGAAAAAAAATAGTAACAGATATGTAACAGATATAAAAATAGTAACAGATAAGATGTTTTGTATTCTGCCTACAAGAGTCATTCTTATGTATTATATTCAATTATATTGTATATTTTATTTGATATAAACAATAGTCAAAATAATAATATTTGTTCAGCACATGGATTTTGGGACCTCTTGCAATGAATAGAGTTCTTAAAGGGACCTGGACCCTGAGGCTGGGAACCATGACTTTGACTTTTAGGATAAGTTTCTTAAGGAGTAACCAAAGAAATATTATTATTTATTCAGCATAGATTGAGTATATTTTATTACTTGTGAATTCTTTGAGAATTCATAATTTTTACATATTTTAATGGTACCCCTCAGTTTATCTGAATTTCAATCAACATATCCCATTCCCTTGCCTAAGGTGATTATCCAATTATTTCCAGAGGAGGAGGAGTTCAACAGCCATTTTTCATAAACTCTAGGTCACCATTGGTGATCTAGTGAAGAAAGTAGAAAGAGCCAATATCTGGACCGATGATGTACACTGGAATCACTAAGCATGAAAATGGAGTTAATAGAAAGTTGATAAACTACATGGAATTGATCTTAGCAAAGGCATTCATTAAAAATGGGGAGAACACTATAAGGATGTCTGGTCCATGATCCAATGCTTGGGATTCCAGCTAACCAGTAGAGAGGAATCCTCTCATAGTCTCTCTAGCAAAATTGAGGATTCTAAGGCATCTATAAAACTTCAATGCAAGGATTCTCAAACTGGGTTTTATGACATGGAATTTGTCTCTAATTATGGCAAGGCTTCTCATAATATTGTTTTTGTTTTTGGAAATCTGAAGAAAAGCAATTAAAATGCCAGTCTGATATGAATCAATAATGTGATATGGCAGCCAAGAAAACTAATGTGATTTTAAGCTTCGTTGAGAGGTATCACCTCCAGAAATAAGGAGGTGCTAATACCACTGAATTCTGTCCCAATCGGGTTACCTGGTAATAGTGCATTCAATTGTGGACACTGTGTTTTAGGATGGACAGTGATAAGCTGGAAAGCATTTAGAGGAAGGATACTAGGGCAGTGAATGCTCTTCAGTCATATGAATGTCAGCTGAAGGACCTGGAAAGGGATTAAAATTAGAGAAGAAGAGATTTGGGAGGATATTTGCTACCTTCAAGAATTTGATGGACTTTCACCTGGAAGAGAATTAGATTATTTTTTAAAAAATATGAACCAAAAGAAAGATATCACAAACAATGGACAGAAACTGCAAATAGCAAGTAAGGAAAAACTTTTAATAAAAACCATCCTAAAGGGAAATGAGCTAATTCAGGAAATAGCAGATTTTCTTTTTTCATCAACGGCCTGGATGACTACTTCTTAGAGATGTGATAATAAGGGTTCTTATTCCAAAACAAGTTGGTTTACACCAAATTTGAGGTTCCTTACAACTCAGATTTTCTTTCACTTCAATTTAAAAATAACAAGATGTGACCATAAAAATGATCCTAATGGCTCTATTCTTCTTTCCCCCACAATGGAGATCAGACTTTTAGCTTTAAAGCCACCTGTTTAGGGTAAGCAATTTTAGGGGTAAGTGAAAGGGCCCCAGGAAGCCAACAACAGAAGACAGTGTATTTTCAGAAAGGTTAGGTACCATTGCCCTATGGGTTAGTGCTAGGTTTCTGACATATCCTGGTGTCATCCTGCAAATATAGCACACTGTAGTCTACAAAAGATAAATGAGTTTCTCTAGAATAAGTTGACTTTAAGTTTCTTAATGGTTAGTTATGTATCTGATTATTACAGTCACCCTTAATTGCTCTCTATATAATTAGGCTCAGTATCTAAACCTGCCAGGATCTGAAACATTTGAAAATTTCAGCTATAATAATGGAATTTCCACATTATTCATACTTCATGGGAAGGAAGACAGTTCAGTTCAAATAATGACAGAGTCAGAGCTGGGTTCTTGGCTAGGATTTTTTTTTAATAGAGAAGAAATGGTTTTCTAGAAAAAGCATTTTTGCTTGAGCTCAATGTATTAAGATCAGGAACCTAATATATACAAAAAACCCAATAGAAGGTGAATTCATGCCAACAGATGCAAAAACGCTATGAAAAATCTCTGGCCCAGAAGTAATCGCTTACCAAAATACACACACATGGTTATTGGGCACTTGAACAGATACATAACCATTTGAATAGACAACAGTATTGCTGGCCAAGGATTCCGGAAAGAGGCCAATCTCTTGTCCAGATGCCACTGCTAGAGAGAAACTGTTTGGCACCAAATTTTCCTACTGCCAACCTCCTCTCAAACTCACTGGTGAGAATTTTTACAGAAGTGACACAAGACAATGAAGACTACAAAGAGTTTTATGTTAATATTTCTAAACATGGTCATATGATGAAGGGGTTGTGATATGATGCCTTTTTTTTCTTTGAAAAAGTTGCATGGATAGTTTTTTTAAATTGACCAAAAATGGTGTTTTGTATTTCACTCTTTTGGAAATTAAGAAGTATATGTTGACATATTGATTTTAGAATAAAGCCAAAATCCACAAGGGCACAGAAACTTTAAAATTTTAAAAATCACAAGTGATCATTTAAAATAAATTTTATTTTAAAATAAGTCTTTTGTTTTAAATAACGGCCATCTCTGGAAACTAGATGATTTTTTCAATTTAAAAAATAAAGCTAATCTTTCACTCCAGGCAGAAATTCATATCAATTTATCCTCCATAGAAATATAATTTTAAAATCTTTTCATGCTGGACAGTGGAAATACAATAATGATTTCTTTCAGCATCAAATGACCCCAAAATAAATAGACATCAACATGTCTATTATAGTACCAATTTAACAGTGGAAAGAAGTAGGGGAAAGAACCTAACCTACCAGATTTGATTTTGCCTTTTTTTTTTCTTCTTTTTGAACATGGGTATCTGGATCAACATCCTCTACAGCCTGAGTTCTTGAGTGAATAAGAAATTGAGAACTGGAAGGAACGTTAGCGATCAGAGTCAATATCCTCATTTTATAGAGGCATTAGCTGGAGTTTACAAGATGCATTGGATAGAACTCTAGTTCTTGAGTCAGGAGGACCTGAGTTCAAATCTGACCTCATACAGGTACCTATTTAATAGCTTTGTGACTCTGGGCAAGTCACTTAACCCTTTTTGCCTCAGTTTCTCATCTATAAAATGAGCTGGAGAAGGAAATGGCAAACTACTCTAGTATCTTTGCCAAGAAAACCCCAAATAGGTCATGAAGAATAGGATATGCCTGAAACAACTGAACAACAGTGAGCTGAAGATGAAATGGGTTGGTCCAATCCCAAAGGCTTAGTAAACAGCAGAAAAGAACCTCTATCCTAAGTCCTTTACGTCAAATTTAATGCATTTTTCCAAATACCATATAATTCCTAAATGATCTGCTTCCTAACACTTCCCCCATTTTCAGCATCAGTTCTGAGCCGACTGAGCCAACTTCCTTTCTGTAAGCTAGTAGAAGATGCAGCTGTATTGCCAGGGCAAAGCTTTGAGATTCATCTGATGAAAGGCGAGAATTATCAGAAGATGGTCTAACATCTGGCAGTTCCAGTGAATTTTGAGAGATGCCATAGTTCAAATCACATCTTTTAATTTCCACAATCAGAATAATTTCTAACTTAAATATCTGCAATGTCAAAAACCATTAAACTGCTCTTTGAAAAGAGAGAAGGAAAAGCAAAGAGGTCAGTCTGGATGCTCATTGTGATTCCACTAGCTAATTTTCTATGAATTCAGAAGGGGGGCAATGTCTTTGCATGCTCCATATTGTTATCCCAATCTGCCCATAGAAAGAGGCTAAATATAACTCTCCAAGACGACCCCGTCAGAGTTTGAGCAGATGATCTTAAACATGCAAGGAACCTCATTTTCCCTGGACACTCTGCCTTCCACTGATTCCACTGATTACATCCACTTTGGGGAAAACACATTTAATTGCTTTCAGTTTTGCAAGTGTCATTGACATTGATAAATCATCCTCAGAGACACATGAACAAATAAATTCAATGCTCATCATTGAACTAGGAAAGGTCAACAGTTTATAAGAAATGATATATTAGATACTAGTATACTTGTGCAATAACACCTACTCTTCTGTGAACTATATGATTAACAAATTGAAAAGCAAGTGAAATCAATTAATCTATTGATCAATAATATTTGTTAATTGCCTATTGTATATTAGGCAGTGTCTAGGCACTGAGAACCTCTACATTTACAAATACAGAAAATGAATGAAACAAAATCATCTGCCATTTTTTAAAAGAAACTATAAGATTTAGATTCCTTTGAGGAAAAAAAAATCAGTGATTGTGGAAACTGAATAAAAGAGAAATTGCTTGCTAGATGGAATTTTATAACTTGCAATTCCTCAATTATAAAAGAGAATTATAACTATCAGAAAAATGAAGATCAGAATGGGAAAGGTAGATTAAGAGATTCACTGAATCTCTGTTTATATTCATGTGATCCTAGATTTCAATATACTGTGTATGAAAAAGTGATTTTATGTCATTTGATTATTAAATTCAATAAATTTGATTAAGTCTCTAATCAATTAAACTCAAACATTTCCTTCCATTAAGAACTTCCAATTTATCCCCTCACACACACACACACACACACACACACACATACAGGTAAACATATAGGTTATTAGAAGATGATTTGAAGAGGAAGAAAGCAAACAAATAGAAGGATGAAAAAAGAATTCCTATAGAAGGTGACACAAGCAAAGTGTTGACAGAAACTAGAAGTTCTAAGATAGTGAGGAGAGGGTTTATTGCAAATATGAGAAGCAGCTTATGGAAATGGCCCAAAGGGAGTGAATAGGCAATGTTTGGGGAACAGAAAGTAAGCTAATTTAGTTGGAAATAGTGTGCTTAAAGGTAAGGAGGGACCAGGTGGTAAAACTGTTTCAATAACAAGAGGCAAAATTTCTATTTGCTGTTGCCTAAATCAAAATAACATGGTCATTAAAGTTATAGGAGAATTTGGTCTAAAACTCACAAAGATCTGGGGAAACAACATTATAGTTCTTTGGCAAATTCACAATCTCACTGAGGAGAGCACTCCATTTATTAGTGTAGATTACAACACATCTATGACTTCTAATCCTCTACAAATTCTTGTTTGTACTTTCTCGTAAATCAGAGGATCATAGGTTTAGAGCCAGAAAATACCATAAAGATAATTAAGTACAATTTCCTCATTTCACATATGGGTAAACTGAAACTTGGAGAGTGATATTATCTAGCGTCTTAGAGCTCATAGTGTCTGTCTAACCTACTTTGCAACTGTTTCTCCTTTATCCAGAAACCTGTTGGACTTCCTCTGGTTCTTTTTTTTTTTAAATTTAAAACAGCACATTTTATCTAAGCAAATAACTGGAAAGTAAGAAGTAACCTATAAATTGGATGATAGCTGGACAAAATGTGATATATTGAATGTAATGAAACAATTAAATGATAAAATTCAGATAAACATGGAAATTCCCATATGAACAAAAGCAGAATAAAGTACATAAACTAGGTGAACTAGGCAATCAACCCCACACTATAATTTAGGCAAAACAATTTAGAAAGAATTAAGAACTTTGATCAATGATGGAAAGACTAAAAATGAAAACTTAAGTTCCTCTAGTTTTTTTTTTTTTAACAATTTCTGCTGCTTCTTCAAACCTTCTTGTCTCTTCTCCAGTCATTCACAGCAGCTCCTTTCCCATTATTTTAGCAATGTATGCTTCTATATCATCAAGAGAAATATGAGGTAATTTGTTTCCTCTTCTCCCTTCTCTTCGCCTCACATCCCTCACACATCTTCCCCTAGTATCTCCTCCTTATCCATTTCTCAGATAAAGAGGTAATATTTCGGTTTGCCAAGATGAATCTCTGCATGAGCCTTTGATTCCAAACCTTCCTATCATCTCCCCAAGACTGCTATTATTATCAGTAACCTTGCCTAATTTTCAGTCAGTCTTTATCTATTGACTATGTCTAGTGATGCCCAAAAGTACGATCAGGTCTCCTCTTTAAAAAATCATTACCTTATATACCCCTCCCTCCTAGTTATCATCTTATATATATCTCTCCTTCCCTTTTTGGTTAAACTCTTTAAGCAATCTGTTCCTCTACTTCCTCTTCTCTCTGCCACTTTTAAACTACCTGCAGTCTGGCTTCTAACTTCATTGTTAAACTGCAATTGCCTTTTCTAAAGTTCCCAATGATCTCTTTCATGGTTTATGCAATGTAAATAGATTTACTAGATTCAAGATATTTCAGTAGAGGAGTGGATGTGAAAAATTAGATTGTAGAACTCCAGAGAATTACTAAGCATTGAGGCAATTAATCCAGTATTGAATATTCAGATTACTTATATATTTATTTAAATTTTTTTTAGAATGTGAACGATTAAAGTGAATTTTGATTTTTTCTTTTGACATTATTGACCCCGAATGTACTTAGTTACTATACTGCATGAATATGTTTTATTTTGTATCTAGAAGAACTCCAGAAGTTTTTCAATTAAGTTATGGTTTATAGAAGAAATTAAAATATTCCAAATGGGCCTTGATGAGTGCTTGGAGGACCACCATCTTTTTAAACATATGATACTTATATGCAGCTGAGAATGGGTTGAGTTTAAATAGTATTTCTGAACAAATGCTCTCTCAATTTCTTAAATAGCTTGTCCTCAATTTGCATTCTGCTTGACCTCTTGTAGCCTGTGACTTGGTGATGACTTTCACTTACTAGATATTCTTGGGGGGGGGGGAGTTAAGGTTTCTGTGATGCTACTTCTAATTATCCACTGACATGACTGCTCCTTTTTAGTTTTTTTTGCTGATCCTTGGATCATCATGTCCATTACCTATAGGTATCCCTATCTAGGATCAATCAGCAAACATTTATTAAGCACTGGAGATACAATGAAAGAGTAAAAATAGTTCCTCCATTCTAGGAGTTTACATTCCCATTGGAGAAGACATGGATCTATTATAACATAAAACATAAATACAGATTAGCTGAAAAATAATTTTAGAGGAGCTGGCACTGGCAGCTGGGGAGACTAAGAGAGGTCTACTGGAGGAAGTGGTGCTGGAGATGAATCTTAATGGAAGCCATGGATTCTCAGACTTACAAGTTGGGAAGGAGAGTGTTCCAGGTATGGATAAAGTCAGTGCAAAGGCCCAGAGATGTATTATTTTTTATTTTTATTATATATAAAATTATTATATATAATATTTTATTTATTATAATTTTTATTATATTTTAGGAACAGCTAGGTCAAAGGGTATTCATGGTTTCATAATCCTTTGGGAAAATTCCAAATTGCTCTACAGAATGGTTGAATCCAAATCTTTTTGTGGTAGTAAGGAACTGGAAATAGAGTGGATGCCCATCAATTGGGAAATGGCTGAATAAGTCATGGTATATGAAGGTTCTATATTGTTCTATAAAAAATAATGACATGTCTGATTTCAGAAAAGCCTGGAAAGACTTACAAGAGCTGATGCCGAGTGAAGTGAAGAGAACCAGAAGAACAGTGTACATAGTAAGATCATGGGATGTGTGATGGACTTACCTCTTCTCAACAATGTAGTGATTCAAGGCAATCTCAATAGATTTAGGATGGAAAATGCTAATCACACCCAGAGAGAGAACCAAAGAGATCGAATGTGGATTGAAGCATAATCTTTTCATCTCTTTTATTTGTTTTCCCCCTTTCTCATAGTTTTTCCCCTCTTTGGTTTGATTTTTACTTTACAACATAACACTTATGGAAATATGTATAAATGGGTTGTACATACTTAAGTTATATCAGATTGCTTCCATTCTTGGGGAAGAGAGGGGCAAGAGAGAGAAGGAAAAAAGTTAGAACACAGAGTCATAAAAAATGAATGTTAAAAACTATTTTTACATGTATTTGGAAAAATAAAATACTTTTGAAAAAAAGTGGCTGAAGTAATTCATAACTTTACCAACAGTGCACTAATGTTTCATTTTCTCCATACTCCCTGCACAATTTTTCATTTTTCTTTTCTGTACTATTAGCCAATTTAATAGGCATGAGATCATATCTCAGAATTTTATTAATTTGCATTTCTCTAATCAATAATAAGAACTTTTTTTTCATATGGCTACACCTAGTTTTTATTGATTCATCTGAAAATTGTTCATATGTTTTGATCACTTATCAATTGGGGAATTGCAATTTTTATATAAATTTGACTCAGTTCTATATATGTTTGAGAGATGAGACTTTAATTAGAGAAACTTGTTTCAGTTTTTTTCAGTTACTATTGCTAATTGTATTTCTCTAATTCCTGTTTTTCCTCTTGTTTATTTTATTCACTCTTTCCCTTCACACTGTTCATCTTCAAAGGTGTTTTGCTTCTTACTATACCTCCCCCAATCTGCCCTCCCTTCTATCATCACTCCCATTTCTCTTATCCCTTTTTTCTTCTACTTTCCTGTAGGTTAAGATAAATTTCTAAATTCAATTGAGTGTATATGTTATTCCCTCTTTGAGCCAATTCTGATGAGATAAGGT
The DNA here is from genome assembly GCF_902635505.1 of Sarcophilus harrisii. Classification (NCBI taxonomy): domain Eukaryota; kingdom Metazoa; phylum Chordata; class Mammalia; order Dasyuromorphia; family Dasyuridae; genus Sarcophilus; species Sarcophilus harrisii. The sequence continues at coordinate 38,962,653 of NC_045428.1, read as the reverse complement.
TTATTCACACAAACAACTCCTCTTATCTTCCTTTCCACTGTAAAAGAATTTTGTCTCTTATGTGAGATAATATATCCCATTCTATGTCTCCCTTTCTCCTAACACACTCCTCTCTCACCCTTTAATTTTAGTTTTTAGATATCATCTCTTGATATTCAACTCACCTCTGTGCTCTCTGTCTATATGTACTCCTCACTGCTGTAATAATGAGAAAGTTCTTATGAGTTACAAGAATCATCTTCCCATGCAGTAATATAGATAGTTTAATCTTAAGTCCCTTATCATTTCCCTTTTTTGTTTATCTTTTTATGCTTCTCTTGAGTCTTATATTTGAAAAATCAAATTTTCTATTCAGCTCTGGTCTTTTCATAAGAATGCTTGAAATTCCTTTATTTCACTAATATCCATTTTTTCCCCATGAAGAATTATCCTCAGTTTTGTCAAGTAGGTGATTCTTGGTTATTATACTACTTCCTTTGCCCTCTGATCCTTTAATATAGGAGCTGCTAAACCTTGTGTTGTTCTGATGATACTTGAATTGGTTCTTTCTGGCTGCTTGCAATATTTTCTCTTTGAGCTGGAAGCTCTGGAATTTGTCTATGATCTTCCTGGAAGTTTTCATTTTGAGATCACTTTCAGTAAGTGATCAGTGGATTCTTTTCATTTCTATTTTGCTCCCTGCTTCTAGAATATCAGGGCAGTTTTTCTTAATGATTTCTTAAAAGATGATGGCTTTCAAGTAGTCCAATAGTTTTTAAAATTATTTCTCCTGGATCTATTTTCCAGGTAGTTGCTTTTCCAAAGAGATATTTCACATTGTTTTCTATTTTTCATTATCTTGCTTTTCCTGTATTGTTTTTGATTTTCATATCTTCCATTTATTCAATTCTAATTTTTATGGAATAATTTTTTGATGAACTTTTTATCTCCTTTTCTATTTGCCAATTTTATTTTTAAGGAGTATTTTTCTTCAGTGAATTTTTTTGTCTCTTTCCATTTGATCAGTTCTCTTTTTTAAAGTATTCTTCACCTCATTGACTTTTTGTACCTCCTTTACTATTAGGCCTAGTTTGCTTTTTAAAGTGTTATCTTCTTCAGAAGTTCTCTCTCTCTCTCTCTCTCTCTCTCTCTCTCTCTCTCTCTCTGTATCTCCTTTACTAAGATGTTGACTCATTTTTCATGATTTTCTTGCTTCACTTTTATTTATCTTCCCAATTTTTTTCTCTATCTTTTGTACTCTATTTTCAAAATCTTTTTGAGTTTTTCCACGGCCTGAAACCAATTCATATTTTTCTTGGAAATTTTGAATGTAGAATCTTTGACTTTATTATCTTCTTCTGAGTATATGTTTTGATCCTTCTTGTTACCATAGTCACTTTCTGTTTTTGGAATTTTTTCCTGTTATTTGCTCCTTTCCCCAGCTTATTGCTTGACTTTTAACTCTTTTTGAAAGTAGGGTTCTGCTTCCAAGGTGAAGGGTGTACTATTGGGATAGTACACCCCCAAGTTTCAGAGGTTTTATAAAGCTGTTTTCAGAGACTTCTTGGAACTTGTAATTTTTCAGTTTTTCCAAGGGGATATGATCATAAAGAGGTGCATTTATTACTCTCCTGGCCTATGTGATATGACCACAAGTACTTTTCTGCCCTGGAACTGTGAGAAGGGCCCCTGCTCCCCTGTGGCCCAACTTCTGGTGCATTAGTGGTCATCCTTGATCTTAAACTGCTTCTCAGGACTATGACCCAGATCCAAATATGGGCAAACAAACACAGTCCTGCCTTGGTTCTAGCAAAGAGATCCCTATATTATCCTTCTGGCCAGTTGCTAGATCCCCTTACGAGCTGTGGGCTGAGAGCTTCAGCAATAACCATTGCCACTGCTGATGGCTCCCAAGATCTGATCCTGGTTTGCTCAGGCTGTCTGGCCTGTACTATGCACTCCACTTTCACCAAGAAATGATAGACTTTTTCTGCTGACCATCTAAGTTTCTTGGGATAGGAAATTATTTCACTCCATCTTTTTGTGGATTCTGCTGGTCTAGAATTTGTTTAGATTCAATATTTAAAATTGGAGGAGTTTAAAAGGGAGCTCAGATGAATCTCTGATTTTACTTTTCCATCTTGGCTCTACCTTTCATTTTCTCTCTCTCAATTGGATCTTCCTATCCTAACCAGGTTAGAAGCATTACAAGCTTTCATGAGCTCATTACCACTGATGATATGTATTCATATGAATTTTGATCTATTATATAAACTTGGAATCAGCTGACCTACATCTATGATCCATTTTGGAGAATCAGCAAGAAGGAGAAATCACAGTGGGTCATTTTTTTCTAACCCTTGATGTCGGAGTCAGTCCACTGGCACAGATTCTAGAGAGTAATCAGGTCACAGATGAGAGAAAAAGATAAGAATCACCAGGAAAGAAGTATAGGATAAAATACCACTCTTCTTCTATGCAAAAGGAAGAGGGTAGTAATCAGACGGATTAGAGTGCACTGAAAGTTTGCAACTTGCTGAACTACCAGAGAACCTTGAAGAACACAGTGACAGGAACCAAAGTGATACAAACTCAGACCATACAAAACCCCAGTATTCCCTCCAAAGTATGAAGTGCCCCAACATTATTTTTTTTTGCTGTTAAAAAAATTAAAGCTTTTTATTTTCAAAACATATGTATAATTTTCAGCATTCACCCTTGCAAAACCTTGTGTTCCAAATTTTTTCCCTCCCTTTCCCACATACCCTCCCCCAGACAGCAAGTAATCCAATATATGTTAAATATGTGCAATTCTTCTATACCTATTTCCACAATTATCATACTACACAAGAAAAATCAGATCAAAAAGGAAAAAAATGAGAAAGAAAATAAAAAGCAAGCAAACCACAACAAAAAGAGTGAAAATACTATGCTGTGATCCACATCCAGTTCCCACAGTCCTCTCTCTAGGTGTAGATGGCTCTCTTCATCACAAGATCATAGGAACTGGCCTGAATCATGCAACTCATTGCTGAAAAGAGCCATGTCCATCAGAACTGACCATTGTATAATCTTGCTGTTGCCATGTACAATGATCTGGGTTTACTCATTTCACTCAGCATCAGTTCATGTAAGTCTTTCCAGGTCTTTCTGAAATCATCCTGCTGATCATTTCTTATAGAAAAATAATATTCCATAACATTCATATACTATAACTTATTCAGTCATTCTCCAATTGATGGACATTCCAGTTTCTTGCCACCACAAAGAGGTACTTCTAACATTAAAACCCAATTCTAGAAATAAAGTTAGAAGAGTGATCACACAAAAGAAAAATCAGATTATAAAGAGTTATTAAGAAGACAAGGATAGTCAAGACATATATATATATATATATATCTTGGAAGAACAGAATGATTCCAAGCACTGATAAACAGAACTTCAAACGAAAAATTGATCCTAATATTAACCCAACTTCCTTGAAGTGGTTAGTTTATTTGGGTTAATGAACCTGGTTAGTTTATTTCAAGAAATCATGAAGAAAAACTGCACATATCTATTCAAATGAGAAGGCAGAGTAAAAATAAAAACAATCAATTTAGTCATGTCCTGAAAAAGTTCCACAAATGATAAGTCCTAGAAATGTTATATCCGCAAATATAGAAATTCTATACCAAAGAAAAAATGCTGAAAACATACAGAAAGAAACAGATCGTACCAAAGAACCATAATAAGGATCCCCAAAGAATCAGCTATTTTCACTCTCCTATCTCTGCCAAAAGAAAAACAAAACAAAACAAAGCAAAAAGAAATTCCATGGACAGTATTGGTAAACTATGGTTTATGGGATCCTAGTGATCCAGACACTACTGAATGACTGAACAATAGCTGTAAATGTGTGAAGACTAATGCAATATTTCAAAAGTCAAAAGCTATAGGCAAAACTGAGAATTATTGTCCTACAAGGAGAAAAATGGTACTCCAATGAAATAGACTTCCAAATATTCCTGATTAAAAGATCAGAGCTAAGTTGAAATTTTGAAATAAGATATAGGAATTATAAGAAACATAAGAATGTAAATACAAGTGAATAAAGAGAAGAAACTATACAATGGTGAAGTGTATGCATTCTAATGGGGGAGATGATACAAATGCCTCCTCAGAACTATAATGTAATTAGGGGTCATTCTAGGAGTTAAATAATATCATCTTATTAAAATGGAAAGCCTAAAGGTATGGTTTTGCTGTTTGGGTGATCTTTTTTTAAGGGAAAAGGATGAAAAGAATAGTAGATATTTTAGAGAAAAGACAATAAGGAATAAACTAAAGAAGATAGGAAAAAATGGGAGAATGGAAGCATATTGTATAAAGCATAAACAATTTGTGCTGAATACATCTCTTTTGCTTCTTTTTCTCTTCTATGTAACAGGGGTAGCACAAAGGCAAAGAGAAGAAAAAGTAAAAGTGAACAGAATGGAGGGAAATACACAATAAGAATAATTGTGAATGGGAATGGGATGAACTTAGGAATTCATGCAAAGTCAAAATAAGGGGCTGTAACAGAGTATTATCCTTCAGTTTAACCAAAAAGCAAAGATAACAATCATGAACTAAGATAAGGCTAGAGCAAAGACGGACAATTAAAATACATCAGCAGAGAAAGTACATTATACAGAAAAGTTTCCAAAGATGATGAACCAATATCAAAATTTAACATTTATGCACCAAACAGTATAACATTTAAATGATTTAAGAAAAACCAAAATTAAGCATTAAAATTAAGATAACTGGGGATCTCAAGATACTCCTTTTAGACCTAAAAAATTCAACAAAAAGATAAACAAGAATGAAATTAAGAACTTGAATAGAGTTTTAGAAAACAGATATGATCCATCTCTAACAATTATTGAACATAATAGAAAAAAGATAGACATACTACTACATGTGTAAAAATTACCTGTGTTATCAAGACATAAGACCTTAAGCAAATGTAGAAAATCAGAAATAATAGTGTAAAAAAGTGAATTGAACACTAAATGAGAGTTCTAAATAATGATAGCTCAAATGACAAATCATGTTAAAGGATATAATTTCATCAAAAATAATAACAGACAATATTCTAAAATGTTTAGAATCTAGCCAAACTAGTCCTTAGGGGAAAAATTAGGTCTCTAAACACTTATATCAACAAAAGAGATAAATCAATTAATCACTAAACATCAATTAAGCACCTACCATGTGTCAAGTATTGTTCCAGGAACTGGGGACACAAAAAGAGGCAAAAGACAGTTCCTGATCTAATAAAACTTACAGTCTAATGGAGGAGACAACATCAAAACAAATATATACAAAGTGAGCTATGCATGGTATAACTAGGAAATAATTAATAGAAGTTAGGCATTGGAATTAAGAGAAGTTGGGTTTTTTGTTGGGACTTAAAGGGAGTCACAGAGTAAGAGGGAGAGCATTCCAGGCATGGGAGACAGCCAGAAAAAAATGCCAGAAGTGAGAGACAGTGTTTCTTGTTCTTGGAATAGCCAGGATGTCGTCCGGAAATCCCAAGTATTTCAAAGTGATTTGTGATTACAATGTTCTTTTTATTAAATGAATTGTTCTCCTGGTTCTGCTCATCCCACTCTGTCTCAGTTCATCTAAGTCTTCCCAAATTCTCTCAAAGTGTCCCCCCCCTCATACTGACAGCACAATAATAGTATTCCATTCCACAACACACCAAAATGTATTTAGCCATATTCTCAATTTGATGGGCTTCTGTAATATTCTTCTCTAAAATGTAATATTCTCTTGTGGGGTTTTCTCGGGATCTCTGGAGGCAGTCTTTGTTTCAGTTCAGTAATCATCATAATTGCGGCCAGGGATTAACGTCCAAATCCTTTAATCTCCTTCCTGGCACTGGGCAACTTTCTGGAGAGCCTTTGAGTTTGGCCTTGGTTCTAGAGCTTGAGCTCCCACCTGCCTTCTCTGGCTTCTGAATCTCCCCAATTCCAAAGGTTTGTGCTTCAGCCTCCAGCCACAACAAAGGTGGAAAATGGAATGAATCTGCCTCAGCCCCCGAGAGCTTCTAGTGTGCTTGTCTCTGAACTGAAGAGTATGTTGTGAGCAGTAAAATGTAAGAAGATAAGAAAGGGTTCAGGGCAGATAGATGAACAATAGATAGAAGACTGGCCCTAAAGTCAGAAGGACCTGACTTCAAATGTGACCTCAGATACTCATCTCCAATTGCCTGGCAAAAAAGGAGAGAGGACTGGATTACAAAGGAATTTACATAACAAACAGAGCATTTTGTATTTGATCTTGGAGGCAATAGGTACTACTAGAGTTTTTCGAGTGGTAGGTATAACAAGAACAGACTTATATAGTATAGGAAAATCACTTTAGTGATTGAGTGGAAGATGAATTGGGGGGGGGGATTTGAAGCAGGCAGACCCATCACCATTCTATTGCAAAAATCCAGACATAAGGTGATGAGGGCTGCACTGGAGTGATAGCAACATCAGAAAAGGGAAGAAGGCATATTTAAGAGATGTTCCAAGTGTGCACTGATAGACTTGAAAATAAATTGGATATGGGGGCGGGAGAGGAGAGACAGTGGAAAATCCAGGAAGCCTAAGGGACTGGGAGGATGGTGTTGCCTTCTATGATAATAGGAAAGGTAGAGGAAGAAGAATTTAGGGAAAAATAATGAGTTTTATTTGGGGCATGTTGAGTTTTAAGATATATACTAGCTATCCAGTCTGAAAGATTGTTAGAGATGAGTCAGGAGATCAACAAAAAAATTGTGTCAGGATAGATATATTTAAGAATCATCGACATAGAGATGGTAATTAAATCCATGGGAGCTGTTGAGATTAACATGTGAACTAGAGAAGAAAACCTAGGACAAAGAACAGATCAAACTGCAATGATAAAACTCAGAAAATGAACAATTAAAAAAACTGAATATCAAAATAAAAAAGCTCAAAAATCAAAGAAATTGACAAAATTAAAAGCAAAAATCCCCATCAAGTTAAATAAAAAGGATTATTCTCAAAAAATAAATAGATAAATCATTAGCTAATTTGGTCACAAAAATAAAAGAGGAACAAAAACCACCAATATCAAATTTTTGAAGAAAGTATTAGCCACAAATTGAAAAATAAATCAAGGAACCTATTAGAAACTATTTTGCTCAATGATATGTCAAAAAAAACCCCAATGACTTCAATGAAATGGAGCATTGTTTACAAAAAATACAAAATGCTCAGATTTCTAGAACCTTGGAATAGAAACAGTTAATAAGCCAATCATACAAAAAGTAATTAAATAATCCACAAATTACCCCCACATAAAAAGTATCTGGGACTAGATAGTGTTACAAGCAAATTCTATCAAATAGTAAAACAATAATTAATTTATATATTACATAATCGATTTGCAAAAATAGAAATAGGAGGAACTTTACCAACTTTTATGATGTGAATATGGTCTTAATACCTAAGGGAGAGTCAAAACAAAAAGGGAAAAAAACTATATCTAAAAACACTATCTAAAACTGGTGATGCAAAAAATTTACATAAAATCTTAATTTCATTATCAAATGCAGCTTCATTGCTGCAGCAACATATTAAAAAAGATCACACACTATGACAAAATTGGGGAATAAAACTAAAAATTGACTGAAGCATTAGCTTGTAAAGTTGCAGGATAGCAAATAAAAACCATCAACAATTCTTGTTCATTACTAGTTAAACTCTGTAGGAAAAAAATAGAAAGAGGGATTGCATTTGAATTAACTACATAAGACATAAAATTATTGGGATTTTACTTATCAAGACAAATAGAGTAAGTGTAACTATAGAAATACAGCTACAAAAACTCTTCACAAAAATAGGGAGTTAATTATTAATTTCTTATGGACAGAATCAATATAATAAAAATAGCAAGATCATCTAAATTAATTTAACTATTCACTACCAAAAGACTATAGAGCAAAAAAAACTATAATGAAATCTTTTTAAAGGAACAAGGTCAAGAACTTCAAAGCAAATCATGTGTGAAGGGGGAAATGGGAATGAAGGATTTGTAGCACCAAATCTCAAATTACACAACCAAGTACTAAGTATCAAAATGAGTTGATACTGATTTTTAAAAATTAGCAAGTCAATAAGTGGAAAAGAATCAGTATATAACATGCTAAAAAATGAACTTTGTGGCTTTGTAATCAATAAACTCAAAGACCTCAGATATTGGGTTGAGAATTCACAAGTCAAGTCAACTCATGTTGAACAAGCACTCACTCCATGTCAAGCACTGTGCTCAACCCTGCAGACACCAGCAAAGACAAAAGACAGTTCCTGTGCTCAAATTTCTAATGTTCCCCAAGGAGGAGTTAGAGACTAAAAGCTTTAAGCTTCAATCCAGAGGTAAGACAACCAATTGATGAAAATAATATCTGTAAATATCATGATATTTTCCAGGAAAGGCACACGAAACATAAGATCAAAAATGTGACAACTCAGGCTATGTATGTTAAGAAACTGATTGGCATCCTAAGATTAAAACTCAACAGGAAGAACACATTTGTAGCAGTTAATAACCATGCAATAGGAATTGTAATGTAAACTTATGGTATTATAAAATGGACAATAACAAATATGGAAGGCATCAAAACATAAAGTCATATAATGAAGTATCATTCTATAGTAGTTAAGGAAAGTTTAACTCTTCCTCATCAAAAAGAAGAAAGGGGATTGATGTTCTCAGAGCATATGATACACAGGCTAAAATTTACAGAAATATTTTTGGAGCAAAAAGACTTTTTCACGAGACAATAGTAACATCTGGAAATAGATAAATGCAATTGGATTTGCTGACTGTAACCAAAGTGGTTTATTTCCAGAGAAGGTCTATGAAAGGGCTAAGATCAAAGAGTGGAATGAAAAGGCACTCAATGGGCAACACCCACATGAACTCAGCCAACAATACATCTGATAAGAAGAATCAAAGAAATAGATGAATCAAGTAGATTTGTTTATAGAAACAGAGAAGTTCATGATAGTCATTTAGAATTAGGTCATTCATTGCCCCTCGAATTTGCAGAAATGTTATCATTAAGGAGTCTGGATTTCTGGATTGAAGCAGATTATGCAATAAAACAGTGGAAAAATATGCAAAATATAACTGCACAATGTAATTCACTTTGGCATTTACTACATTTCTAGAAAGATATGATCAGATGGCTACAATTATACACCATAAGCTGTCTATCTCATAATCTAAAAGACAATGCATCCTGCTACAACTACCAATGCAAAACCCAGAATATCCTTGAAAATTTAAAAAAAAATCACTTACATCGGAAGCAAAGCATTATTGCAGAGAGACTTGTTGCCCACAACTACTCAGAAATAATAATGAATCACAAAAAATTAAGGACATTTTAGTAGACATTGTCATACCAGAAACCCTTAAGCTCCAAATTACACAGTCTGAAAATCTTTAAAGATATAAAGTGGAAGAATTTAAAACCATGTAGCATCAGGACAAGGTACACATCATCCCTATTGTACTAATTGTCACTGCAGTTTTTCTGAAAGTACTTTCAATGAGTGTACAGAAGATGAGTTTTTATCTCAGTGCTCTTTTTTCAATTATAAAGAACCACTTATAAATTATAAAAGCCAATCATAAAAGTCCACTTTTGTAAGATTCCAAAGAATACTAAATGTAAAAGAATGAAAGCAGAATGGTAACTTGTCCTTGGACCACTTCTATCCAAACTCCATCAAAAATATTGAGAATGAGATAAAAATGATAATTAAATAATAATAGCTTATATGTGTGTGTTGAACACACACACACACACACATTCCTTTAAGGCTTACAGTGTAGTTTGAATTCTTTAAAGTCAGAGTCATTATTGTCCCATTTTACAGATGAAGAAATTAAAGTCCAGAAAAGCTAAATGATCTTCTCAAGTCAATATCAATATGAGAGCTAAGGTTCAAACCCAGTCTTCCTGACTGCAGGTTCCCTGTTTTAGTCACTAGAATAAAAATAATTAGCAAAAAATGGACTGGAGATATACCAAGCATACTTTTATGTGCATTTAGTGTGCATCCCTAAGAGACTTCATTACTGACACCTCTAAAATATTACCAGCATCACATGAATGTCTCTAGCATAGTTATAGGTTTCTATTACCATTACATTGAATTCCCAATCCTTATATTTATGCCCACATGCATTTTTGATTTCCTTCACAAGCTAATTGTACAATATTTCAGAGTCTGATTCTTTTTGTACAGCAAAATAACGTTTTGGTCATGTATACTTATTGTGTATCTAATTTATATTTTAATGTACTTAACATCTACTGGTCATCCTGCCATCTGGGGGAGGGGGTGGGGGGTAAGAGGTGAAAAAATGGAACAAGAGGTTTGGCAATTGTTAATGCTGTAAAGTTACCCATGCATATATCCTGTAAATAAAAGGCTATTAAATAAATTTAAAAAAAAAGGTTTCTATATGGAATATTTATGGACAGATGGAGAAAACACAATACAAAGGATGGTAAAAGATAGAGTAGAGTCTGTCTCTTTCAAACAGGTATCCAGTGAAATCATGGAGTCACCAAAGCATCATGAAGCAAACATGAAATACAAATCTATTTCTTTTCCAATTCTAAATTTAAAACCATATGCCTTTTTATAGATCAATGATTCAACCAATATATTGATTGCTCTGGTTCACTCATCACACTGAGTTCATATTACAAATCAATAACTAAGAAGCAGGAGCTAATTAGCCTAGCTAATAAATATCTTTGTGAGTGCACAGATAGCATGGTCATACTACTGGAACAGGGAAGAACAATGCGTGGACACTGCAGTTCTGGCTACACAGAGAATTTCTCTCTTTTACCAGATTGGGGTCAACGATGGGATGACTTGAAGAGTTCATATAAGATGCTTCCCAAATCAGAAATAAAAAATAGAGATGCTGTTTAAAATGTAAGACACATCCATAAAAAGCTTTTGTTTTTCAAGGCTAAAGCTTGCTGAAACAAGAACCATCCAGAAGAAGAGATGAAATGGGTAATGTGTGACCAGCAGCTGTTGATAAACTTGCTTCATGCAGAGTTAATCATTTTGATAAGAGCTGTTGTGGGCATGACTAGCTATTGTTTCGAACCGTGTCTCTTATGCTCACAGTCAGTGGGGATATTTTGGCTGAACCCCTCCTCCCAAATCTACAGGAGTGTTCACACAGAGCCAACCATGCAGAAAGGAGACGTCACTGGGGGTTCAAGATGGATGATACATGGATTGTACTAAAGGAAGAAAAAAATCCTATCTGAGAAAATCTGTGGATGTCTAAAACTTATAAATTAGCTCTATAAAAACACAGACTATATTTTTAAAAAAATTCAAATTTGAGAGTAAAGACAGTTATGAGGTTTCTGAATCCTCATCTTTGGAAAATGGGCTCTTCTATCTAATTTCAAACTCAACTGAATTCAATTCAATCTAATAAGCATTTATTGATATATTTTGTACCAGGCACTATGCTGAGTTCAGTGGAATATGGAGGCAAAAATGGTCCTTAATTTAAATAAAAAAAAACTATATTCTGAGGAGGGGTGATGAGGGATGAAGTAAAATGAGATAATATGCAAATATAACATTAAATACAAGATAAATTCACAATATTATTAAAAAGTAACATCTAGGGGAGAACACAAGTCAACAAACATTTAAATGTTACTATAATCAGAGCAATATGATCGCTGATCTTTTTCCTTAGACATTCTCTTTAAGAGTCAATTATCACTGAACAATGTATAAGGCCACTGGAGGGGAGGCTGACATTTTGAGATATTACAAAATGAGTTTAACTCAGACTACCATCTAGCTGCTTCCTATTTTAATGAATTATTTTTGCCAATTAGTTTAGTTAGTCAATGAACAGTTATTAGATGCTTCTTATGTGCCAGGCAATACTCTAAAGTAAGGAGTGGCAAAAACATAGCATCTGCCCTCAAGGAGATCACATCCCAATGGGGGAGTCAACATGCAAACTTCTATATAAATAAAAGACATATATAGTATAAATGGAAGGCAATCTCAGATGGAAAGAACGGGGTGGAGGGAGGGAGGAAAAGTCTCTTGCAAAAGATAGGATTTGAACCAATATTTGAAAGACCCCAGGGAAACCAGGAAACAAAAGGGAGGAAGGAGAGAATTCTAGCTTCAAGGGACAGCCAATGAAAAGCCATGGAATCAAGCAATAGCAATAAGAAAGGTAGTATAGCTGGACAGTATAAGAATTATTGAGAGGAGAAAAGTATAAAAAGTCTGGAAAGGTAGAAAAAGACCCAGATTGTGAGGATTTTAAATGGCAAATAGAATTTTGTTGTTGTTATTCACTCATTTCAGTCATATCTGACTCCCTGTGACCTCAATTCAGCTTTTCTTGGCAAAGGTATTGGAGTGATTTGTCATTTCCTTCTGCTTATTTTACAGGTGAGGAAACTGAGGCATATAGGGTTAATTGGCTTGCTCAAAGTCTTACAGCCAGTGTTTGAGATTAGTTTGACCCCGAGTCTTTCTAACTCAAAGACTGGCACTTTATTTACTCTGTCACCTGGCTCCCACTTATATATTTAATAGGGAACTACTCGAGGTAGGGTAACTTATCAATAGCCTCTTATAATAATCTAGACATATGGTGATGAATATGATGAATTTTTACTTACACCTATGTGAATTGGGGTAATAAAACATATACAAGAGATGTAAAGTAGAACTGGCCAGATTTGCTGAGAATGTACTATGGGGGAGTCAGGGGTAGTGACAGCCAAATTGTGAGCCTGGGGGTACTGGGAGGGTGGTGATGTTCTCAACAAGGAAACTTTGGGGGGGAGGAGATTGATTCAGGAGAAAAATAATGAATTCTATTTTGAACCACGAGTTTGAGGTTGAGATACTACTGTCTGAGATATGCAAAAAGTGGTTGGTGATGTGAGAATGGAAATTAGGGGAAAGAGCAGCTCTGTGAATCATCTGCCTAGAGATGATCATCAAACTCATGAGTATTGATGAGTTCTCCAAGAGAGATAACACAAAGGGAAAAGAAAGGACAGAACCTTGGGATATTCTTATAGTTAATGGGTATAACCTGGAGGAAATTACAGCAAAGGAAACTTAGCAATAGGAGTCAAACAGAGAGGAGAAAAACATCAGTATCACAATATGCTGAAGAGGCTAGAATGTGGAGGAGAAAGAGGGTCATTGACTGCATTCAAAACTCCAGAGAAGAGGACAGAGAAAAGGCTATTAGATTTGGCAACTAATAGAACACTGGTAACTTTGGAGAGAAAGCAACTTTAGTCGACTTTTAAGTTGGAAGTGAGACTGTAGTGGATGAGAGAAGTGAGAGAAGAATTGAAGGCACCAAGAATAAGTGACTTTCTCAAGTAATTAAAAGTCATAAAATTAGTAAGAAATATAGCTAGTGAGGATGATCTGAGCATGTGACTTTTTTTTTTTTAGGATGGGAGGGCACATGAATGTGATTTTAAACAGTAAGGAAGTGGCCAATGGAAGAAAGATTGAAAGTTAATGAGGGAATGGGGATGATACAGATGACAAGCAGCCAAAGAAGACATGTGAAATGAGTTCAGCCATACATGTAGAGAGGTTTACCTTGGCAAAGAGAAGGGCCATCTTTTCATACGAGACAGGGGTGAAGGAGGAGAAAGAGAGGAAAAAGTTATCTTAAATAATCTCCCTTTGGGGAGAGGTGAAGTATGAAGAAAGATCTTCAGCTGAGAGAATGAGGAGAGATGCTGTGAGGGAATTTGAGGACAATTTAAAATGTTTGGAATGACTGTTGTGATAAGTGGGAGAGTGAACTAATTAGGGAGGTATAAATGGATTGCTTTACTATAGTGAAGACCCACTTGAGATTATATAACACTGTTTGTAATGGACCAAATTAGCAAAATTTCATAATTTTCTTCAGCCATAAATGAATGGGAGCAAAGCTGAGGTGTAGTGGTAGTAACCCATGAGGGATGTTTGCAAAGTATAGTCAGTAATAGTAGAAGGGAGCAAAGGACTGCAGGATAGATCATAGTGTAGAGTTGAACTGGTTGTTAACAATTCCAGGTAGGGAAGCAATGACGGTGTATTTAAAGTGGAGATGAAAAAATTGAGTGATGAATGGAATTGGATAGCTTTGTTGTTTCTACAATAAAGAAAATAACAGAGCTCATTACTTTACAGTATTTTTTTTCATTTCTCCATGTTCTTTGGAGGTTTTAACACTAAGGAAATCTCTGGAAAATCTGAAAAACAGATTATCTATTAAATATTTTTGAAAAATTTAGGTTTTATTCTTAACGGCAAGAAGTAGGCTCGACTTCCTAGCACTTCTCATGCTTCTTGGTATAGAATGTAATTTACTTGAAATTAAGGAACATTTATTTCAGTTTTGTATATGTGTTCCCAGCATAAAACACAGTGCTTGGCACACTGGAAGTACTTAATAAATGTTTGCTGAATGATTGATTAATGTCAACATGTAAAAAAGAGGAGTCACACATGATTGTTCTACTCCATTAACATAGGAATACATATGTCCATTATAACTAGTGATACGAAACCTGTCAAGTATATAAAAAAAAAAGATACAATTTTTTTTCTCCTACTTGATTATTTTCTTTTAAAAATGATTTCAAGAATCATGGCTGACAATGATTGAATTATTTTTTCTTTAACTTGGCTGGAAAACTTTGCATTCCAAAGAGAAGGTTTTTGTTTGAGTCATTCAAGTAAGAAACTTTGAGTTTTGAATTTGTTCACTTTCAGATGGTTTGTTTTCCTGTTGCTACTTTTATTAGGTAGAGAAAAGTAGTAATGATTCAGCTATTCGGTCTTTTGCTTGTTCATGGTATCTGAGAGGGACAGAACAAATCCATATATTCCACTTTGCATTATAAAGCTTACCAGAGCACATACAAACCTACAGGCAGTCTATCATTTATTTTAGAGCCAGTCTATCTCCTCTAATGCTCTTGATAGGACTTCTGTTTGCTCAAGTCACAAAAATAGTCAATCTCTCAGATAGGTTCATGACTTTTGCCATAATTTCGACATTTGTACATTGCCAAGCCAAGCTCAGTGCTGCACTTCCTTGAGCACGATAGGCATTTTAGAATATCCCTGACTCATGAATATAAATAGTTATGTGGAAAAAAATTTTTTTTTATGAAAACCAGTGCTAGTAACAAAAATCACCCAGAGATCAACAACTCTGAAAGAATCTCACGTCGCATTCCTTAGAATGTCGGATTAAACTAACATGTGCCAGTCAATATTGGTACACTGTGACCCTTGATGCCTCAGAAGCAAAACTATTAAGTCCAACATTTTCTCCTGTAAGCACTTATCTGTAAGGATGGCTAACATGTCCTCTGAAGCAGATATTGAAACTGATTGGACAATAGGTAGATAGCAGACAGGGGCCCAGGGGCCGACCTCTCGAAATAGGGGGAGAAAATCTTAATCTGCAACACAATGCAGCTCTCTGGAAACCCTATCATTTTCACTTCCCATGTGTCTGCTGCCTGACTGTGAATGGATTTGAAAAGGAATGGTTAGTGCTGAAAATTGGATCAGAGCTAACATTCTCTCGTTTTTTATCAGCAGCTGCCAAAGGTCACCTGACATAATAGCTGATGAATTCAAGCCCAGTGGATTTCATTTGCAATTTTCAATTTACTGAGGCCTCCAAACCCCACAGTGATAAAAGCTTCCCCTATCGTGGCCTGTCACAAACATCAAGAAACCGCACCAACCCACAAGAAAGGGAAAGGAGAAAGCCATGCATCATCACAGCTACAGATAAGGGGAACAGGAAGAAACGGTATCATGCAGAAAGGTGGGGAGCGGCATGTGTGGCTACTTCTCTAAATGCCAATTGTAATGAAAAGACTATGAAGAGCAATCAAATAACGCCAACAAAATGACAACATTTTTCTTTGGGGTTTCAAAATTGCCTTCTAATCCCTCACTTGACATGGCCAAAGATAAAGGGAGAGTGTCAATAAAGGAGAGAAGGAAGGAAGGAAGCAGGAAGGAAGGAAGGAAAGAAGAAAGGAAGGAAGAGGAAGGAAAAAGGAAGGAAGAAAAGAAAGAAAAAAAGAGGGAAGGGGGCTGGGAGGAAAGAATGAGAAAAAAATCAATTTATTTGCATACTAAAAGTAGGGTGGGCTGGATTATATGAATCAGAGCTGTGATTTACAAAAACGCCTATTCTCAGAGGTCCCATTATTAGAGACATGGTCTGTCAGCCCAAACCAGGGAACTGTGTGTGGCCTTTCTAAGATGCTGTAGATCCCTGGATTGATTTGCAAGGGAATTAAATGGACTTTGCCACTAGCTGTAGGTGAGCATGGATACATCACATAGTAAGAATGCAATGATGAGAGGAAGAGAGCCATTTTCTTCTTGTCAAAGCATTTACAGATTACCCTGTGAGGCTCATGGGTGAGATCCTGCTCCCCAAAATGAAGATGGAGTGTCTTTTGGGGCAAGAAAAAAGCTCGACTATATTTCTGGTTAAAGATTTTGTCTTGCAAGACAGACTTGTCCACTGTCATTTTATCCTACATTGACCAATGCCATAGGTGTAAAAGAAAATAGTCAAAGCACCAATCACCATTCCAAATGTGAATGCTGGAAAAATTAATTTCAGACATTAACATCTGTATCCCATAGCTTCTGGGTAGATCCATTGAGACAAATGTGTCAAGGTTGCCATCTGCTTGGTCTCATATGTGAATTTCTGGTTCCAATATTGTTATTCTAACCTGATTACTTTTTTTTCAAAATAACATCTTTTATGTTCTGAACGGAAGAAATACCGAATTAAATGGATAGTTTCACATACATTGTAAAAGAGAAAATGATTACATATGAAAATGAGAACCTCTATCATTTGATTTGCTTTTTGGATTTTTGAGCTTATTATAAATTCAATGTGCAACTTTCAAAGCTGTTCCTCTCATCTGGGATTTCTTTTGGAATCCGATCCCATCCCTAAACCTCCACTGATTCCTACCTGCTACCTCCTCCTACTATTGGAAAAAGAAAAAAAAATCTCATAGGAAAAATATACAGAGTCAAGCAAAACAAATTCCTACATTATCCATATCCAAAAACCTATAGCTATGTCTGCATTTGAGACCTCATTTCTCCCTCAGGAGATAGATAAGAGACTTTATCCCTGGGTTCTTTAATTATGCAAGATCATTTCAGTGATCAGCATTTATACCTCTTTCAGTTATCTTTCTGTCATTGTTAAGATATAAATTATTCTCCCTATTCTTCTTACTTCACTCCATATTAGTTTATATGCTTTATCAGGTTTCTAAAAAAAAATATCCTTCTTATATTTATTATATAATAACATTCCATTATATTCACGAATTATAATTTTTCTATCTGTTTCCAAATTGCCAGACATCCTCCTGGATGCCCCACTTAAAAAATATAAATATGGGTCAGGTTCCTTTCTATTTGATATTGGGCATAGCAGTGGTACAACTGAGTCAAAATTTAGTATCTATTGTGGCAGTTCCAAAATGCTTTTTAGAATAGGTAGGCCATTTTATAATTCCACCAGCAGTGTAACTATTTTTCTGCAGCCCCTCTGACATTTGCAATTTTTGTTGTTTTGTCAGTATGATAGATATGAGATAGGACTACAGTTGCTTTAATTTGTAATTAATTAATTATTAGTGATTTGGAACTTTTTTCCTCCATTACTGTTGATGCCTCGGATTTTTTGCTTTGAAAACTACCTGTTCATACATACATATATATATATTTCTTTTTACCATTAATCAATGGAGAAATGGCTCTTATTTTTTTTATAAATTGGAATCCATTCATATTATATTTTAAATGAGATCTTATCAGAGAAACTACTGCAACAATTTTTTTCATTTAATTCCTCTTCAATTTTTAAGTGTATTGATTTTCTTTGTGCAAAACCTTTTGAATTTTATTTAATCAAATTTGTTCATTTTTTCTTCTGTCACACTTTCTATTCATTGTTTCATCATGAACTCTTGCCCTATTCATAGATCCAATGGATAATTTCTTGTTCCTCTAATCATACGCACTTTAATATCAAAGCCATATATCCATTTGTAGTTGGTCTTAGCATTTAGTGTGAGGTATTGGTCTAAAACCAGTTTCTGCCTGACTGCTCTTTAGCATTTCCCCAAAACTTTTTTTCAAATAATGAATCCTTAACTCCAGCAACTTGAGTCTTGAGATTTAATCAAACCTAGAGTACTTAGTTCATTATCTTTTCTGTGTTGTGTACTGATTCTGTTCACCAGTTGACTTCTCTATTTCTAAACCAGCACAATATAGTTCTGATGATTATTGCTCTGCAATATGATTTAAGATCTAGTGCTATTAAGCTCCCTTCCTTTTTACCTTTTTTTCAGCATTTCCCTTGAGGTTCTTGACCTTTTGCTCCTCCAGATGAATTTCATTATTTTTTTTCTAGCTCTATAGAGTAATCCTTTGATGGTTTGATTGTTATGGCACATGGTAGGTAAATTAATTTAGTTAATATTGTCATTTTAATTATATTGGCAGGACAATATTTCTTCAATTATTTAGGTCTGACTTTATCTTCATAAAGAGTGTTCTAAAATTGCATTCATCTAGTACCAGTGTGTCTCAGTAGGTGGACTCCTGGACATTTTACACATTTTGTAGTCATTTTGAATGGAATTTTCCTTTTTATCTTTTCTTCCTTAGGTGTCTTTTTTTAGTAATAAGCAGAAATGTTAATGATTTATGTCCATCAAATTTGCTAAAATTATTTTTTCAATCAATTTATTTTTAACTGACTCTGAAGCATTCAAAAAAAAAAAACTATCATATCATTGACAAGAAAAGGATTTTTTTTTGTCTTTTTGCCTATTCTTATTCCTCAAATTTCTTTTTCTTGTCTTATTACTATGGCTAACAGTGCTAATAGTATCAATAATGATCAATAATCAACAATGCTAATAGTATCAAAATCAATCAATAGTCTTGATTTACTCTTGATTTTCTTATAAGGGTTCATTTATTCCTACGAATTCCAATGCTTGTAATAGAAAAAGGGATTAAATTTTGTCATTTTTTCCTAAACCTATTGATAAAATCACAATTTCATCATTCTTGTAATTAATATAGCATATTATATTTTAACAAATTTACCTTGGTAATAGTGTCCAATTTTTTTTGATATGTTACAATAGCCCCTTTACTAGTATTTCATTGTTTTTTTTTCCCCATCAATGCTCACTAGGAATATTTGTCAATAGTTTTCTTTCTCTGTGGTTTAGTTATCAAGATGATATATGATAGAATTTGGTGACTCCCTTCTGTTTATATTTCATAAATATTTTATGTAATATTGAAATATTGGAGTTGCTCTTTGAATATATCTTCTTCAACCCATCAATTCCAGGACATTGGTATCTGGTCTTATCCTTGGCATTCAGGAAATTTTTAATAAGTACTTATTGACCGGATGAATCAAGAGCAACTGGCAAAGGTTTAATGAAGGAAAATTACTCATCAGCATATCTGTCCAATGACAGTATTTCTCTGGAAGAAAAATAAAGAAAGACAGCTATTATAGCAAGATATCTACCCATATGATGATTATATTATGATTTTTTTTATACAGTGCTTTAAGGTTTCAAAGCAATTAACATATATGATTTCAATTGCTTCTCACAATTACTCTGTGAGGTAGGTACTATTATTATCATTTTTAAAGATGGGAAAATTGATGCTTAGAGAGGTTAAATGATTTGTCCGGAGTCATACAATTTTGTATCAATTAATCAATCAGCAAACGTTTATTAATAGCAAGTGTTTCTATGATGCTTTAAGGTTTGCAATGCACTTTACATATATTATCATATTTGATCCTCACAACAAACCTTTCAAAGTAGGTGCTATTATTATCCTGATTTTGCAGATGAAGAAATTGAGAGTGATAGAGAGCAATTAATCCAGGATTGGATTACTAAACAGAGCAACTAGGTGACAGTGGATAAAGTATAGGACCTGAAGTCTGGAAGATCTGAGTTCAAATTCAGCCTTAGATACTTATTAGTTGTGTAAACCTGGGTGATTTGCTTAACCCTGTTTGCCTTAGTCCCTCATTTATAAAATGAGCTGGAAGAGGAAACAGTAAATCACTTCCATAGTTATCTTCGCCAAGAAAACTCCAAATGGGGTCATGAAGTGTTGGACAAGAGCAAACAACAATAACAGCGCTACATAAGTTTCTGAGACTGCATTTGAACTCAGATCTTCCTGACTCTAAGTCTAGTCCTTCTGTCCATTGTGTCATCTAGCTGCTTCAAGCAGCTCAGGCTTATTAGGTGTTTCTTAGGGACATTGTGTAACAAGTCAGAGAGAAAGTCTGGAGTCAAATTGTCATGATTTCAAATGCAGTTCTCTTTTGTCTACTACTCAGGCTGCTTCTTACCAAATGGTTTAAAGTATTTCTTTTAATTCAAATTTGAATAACCTTACATTTCCTCCAACTCTTGTAATGGAATCAGTGTCTTTGCTACATAATTATGCTTGGATTTCACATTTGAAATAAGAAAAATGCATGATATTTTTAAAAGGGAAAGAGTACTTAATGTAGAGATTGCTACTTTTGTCTTTTCAGAGTTCCCATCCCCTCCAACAAACATGGATATTATTATTTGAGGGAGGGTTCTTTTAGAAAGATAAATTACAAGATTCTATAAGTTCAAAGAGGTTTCTGTACATTATCTTTGAATTGTTAACATGCTACAGTGATCTCAGCCTTGGTTAAAGATTATTTAAAGGTCTGAAATTAATCAGGTTTCTGAACACACATATATACAACATAGTAATGGTTTTTCATTATCTCTGGTGGAAGGCTGGCCGTGCTTCCTGGTCAATTGTGACATACCCAAAAGGTTATTCTCCTTCATGTTCTTTCTATTACAAAGCCAAATTTACAGTCACCGTGGCAGAGAGTTCCAAATTATCCTTGTAGGCTGATTGGTTAACAGGAAGCAACTGCTACTTATCATGCCCTATGACTAATTACTTTCAATCAAAGAAAAGAATATTTACCCTGCAGTTTTAGTATCATGAGGCCTTGTTTGTTTCATGAGGGGAGAACTTGGATAAAGGGATTGCAGAATATATTTTAAATTCACTTTTAGTGTTGAAAGTATTGAAGCCAGCCCCAACTTCACTAAGAAAGCTTCGATACTTTATGAATGTTTAATTTCATCAGAAAGCAGACTCTCCACCACATGGATTGCAACTCCTCTGTGAGTTGATTGATGGCCTTCTATAGTTGATAAAACTGACAATTTCATTTCCCTCTGACCCATCTAGTGATAGGGCCAGATCATCGTGAAAATATTTGCATGATGGCAAACATCTTTCAATTGAGTATTTGGATGCCAGCTATCACTTTTGGAAGTTTCCATTTAATTAGAGCAGCAGTTTTTAAACTATCATCTTCCGACTTCTGGGGACCCTGAAACCCTTTTAGGAATGCCACAGAATCAAAACTATATTTTACAGTACAGAGTAAAATACTCCTCTCTTTTTCAATTACATACATATGCCAGGCTAGATTTTTTTCATATGCTTTACCCAAAATAATATATCACAACAAATTGAATGTAGGAGAAAATATGAGACTCTATGTTTTCTATTAAGCTAGATATTAAAGATATACATAAATGTAAAAAAAGGGCTACTTTTCTCATTAATGTTTTTGTTTTGAAAATTACTTTTTTATAAGATTATATTATTTACATTATCACAGAGCAAGCATATTGTTATTTTAAATGAATTAATACTGTGAACATTTATCCATTTTAATTTCTAAGATTATATTCAGTAATATAGCATGTGTGTGTGTGTATGTGTGTGTGTGTGTGTGGGTGTGTGGGTGTGTATACACATATATGCACATAAGCAAAAGCTCTTTGGGGTCATCAGGATTTTTTTTTAAGAGCATAGAGGGATCCCAAGGCCAAGGAATTGAAATGGTTTTAAAGAGAGTCAACATTTTAGGTTTGATCTTCAAGGGGTTCAATAAATTCAGCCCCTTGGAGAAAGAAAGGACCTTAAACTCTGCCATCTAGTACAAATCCCTCCTTTCCAAGGAAAGGAAAGGAAAGGAAATTAATTGTTCAGTGTCACAAAGCTAATAAATAACAGTCAGCCTTCAAATCCAGGTTCTCCTTTCTCCAAATCAGTGCTCATTCCATACCATCTAATGAGAAAGAGCTGAACATGCAAACAGATATGAATTTATAATTTAGTGCTTCATTAGAAATTAAATTTTGGTAGGAACAAAGATAAATCTCTGGGTAAGCAAACTGTCCCAAATTGAGTCTGTCACTCGTTTCAAGGGTGTAATTTTTCTGCACGAAACCATGAAATTCAAACCTAGCCTCATTTGGCTTCATTTGACTGGATTTCAAGACTTCTTACTAGCTCATTCAAGAATTTGAACTTCCTGGGCAGACAAATGCTATTTACAGCAGCCTTTCCCCAATGATTAGGATGTTAGTAAGGAGATGCTGTTAATGAAGAATGAGTTGCCTTTCCCTTGTCCCCACTCCCCCAAAAGAGTACTGCCAATCATAGGATCAACCATGGCTTTGTACAGAATTTGAGCACTCTGAATTGGAAAACAACTATTTTAGTGGATAATTAAAGGGTATTACAGCTGATTGAGTTTGTGTAGAATCAAGGAAATTGGTGGAATTGGAGATGGACATACAGGGCAACCCTACTTTTCTTTCTGCAACATTTCCTTTACTAATGTCTGCTGTTGAAAATCGGGTCTTGAACAAAGTTCTCATAAGCAGGTTGACATAAGATTGCAATTTCCAATGGTCTCATGAAAGAATGTAGTTTTTTTTCCCGACAAAGTGACAACACCTAATTTCACCTTTCAAATCAGGCAGCTATAACAAAGCATTGATCTTTTAAAATGTTCCAGTCTTGCCCCCTCCCTTCTCTTTCTCTGTCTCTCTCCCTCTTTGTCTCTCTGTCTCTCTTGATTTCTCTATCTCTGTCTCTCTCCTTCCCTCTCCCCAGTCTCTCATTATCCTCTCCAACTCTCTTGAATTCATCAATTCAATTGTTCATTTCAGCTCTGTGAATCATTTAGGTAAACCACTTTTCCTAATAGGATTTATGTGACTTCCATGAAGCAGTAGTTCACATGAATCCCTATCAATGACATTTTTTAGCAGATTAATACAAAGAACCTCCTCTTTTCACTTTTCATTTGTTGACCTTTTTATAATAAGGGGTAAAGTAATGGTCCACAATAACATGGTACTTTATGATTCTAAAGTATTTTCACATATCATATCATTTGGTCCTCAAAAAAAAACATATAGTGTTATTTTCTTCAATTTACAGATGGGGAAACTGAGGCTAAGCAAGCTAACAAAGAATCTAGTATAAAATTGCATTTGTCAAGTAAATCTATAAAATTATCTCATTTCATTTAAAGCAAGTAATTAAAATGTTATACCCTTGTACCTTAACCAGGAAGGAATTAGTCTTAATCAAATCAAATAAATTAAAAGCATTGCAACTAAATGTGAAGTCGTTGTGATCATTTTAGATGTCTCTGATAAACTTCTGGAAGAACTGGACTGATGCTATAAAAATGAGTATTCATATTTGTTAAGAAATTTGAGCAGACCAGTGCAAGACTAAAGAAATATCAATTGTAGCAAGCAGTGAAAGAAAAAAGCACATTATAGCCAAACCCTCTCAGGAGTCACTTCAGAGGAGAGGAAGGCTGATGGGAGCTTCCAGTATATGTTTTAGTTTTCTCCCCACTTCCTTTAGCTAGAGGAGGATACTTTAAGCATTGAAGCATTTGGAGAATTTTGGACTTTCCATTCTTCCTTGGGAATCACAGCCTGAATCACACAGATTCCTTGGGAATCACAGAATCTGAACCCTCTGATCCACAGGATACAGCAAGCACTAGAATGTCTATACTAGAAGCTGAAAAAGCTTGAGTGCAGATTCATAGCCATACAAAAAGCCCAGAAAATAAGCTGTTCCCAAGGGAAATTTTATGTATCTTTATGGAGTATCTTATGAAGAGGAAAAAAGTATTTCCAGCAACTAGGATGTACTTAGTGAATGTGCTCTCTAAAACTTGAGCTCACATTTCCTTAGATTCTTTATATATAAATACAGATTCCTTTTATATTAAGTAGAGGATATCAGAGATTTTTTGGGTGGAGGGGAAGATGGTTTGTACTAGCTATTGTTAGGCAAATATTCCATTCTAAGAGCTACTTAATTTTGGCCTACTAAAATGATTTTTAACTCATTATTCAGAGCAAGAAATGTAAATTATAAAGCATTAGGAAGATATTTACCAGTCCCACAGGATTAACTTTGAGCTCTGGAGACATGGTAGCCATGATCTGAGGACTCAATTCATCAAAGCATGTGCTACAATAGAATTTAGAGTTGGGAGGATGGATTTGAACAAATATTATGAATTCAAGTTTTGGGTCCTTTCAGCTACCTAGGACTAAATCACTGTGACTTGTGACTATAGTCTCACCTTGTCTACAATATTTAGTCAGCTTCATACTTGATCATGCTTCATACCTCATCCAGCCTTCCACACTTGCTATCTTGTTATATATCCTGCTACTATCTTGCTTCTGCTCATATGTAAACTTAACAAAATTACCATAGGAAAATAATTCCTATGGTAATAGGAAAATAATTCCTATGGTAATTTAAGAATTAGCTGGAGGTTTCCATTAGACCGCCAATATTTCTCCAGTTCCTAGAACTTAACTGTCCGGATTGGTCAGTTAATGAATGAAAACTAATCTAGCCCACTCTTTTGAACTAGTCTCATTCAGTCATCTACCTAAGCCATTTTTCCATCTGTCTTGCTACTATGTGTGACATTCCCCCTTCCAGCCCCACACACATCCTTGCCTCCTTTCCATGAGTAGCTGTGGGAATAATAATCAAGGCAACACTATCATTGCACTTGAAAGAGACAAGTAATTGACTTCCCCAAGGTTCTATTCAACAATCCTTTGGCTACCTAGATCAAAATTATTTTTTCTAGCCCTTGAATGTGTTATCTCTTCCTGTTAGAATGTAAGCCCCTTGAAGGCAAAGACGTTTCACTTTTGTATTTGTAGTGACCATTTATTCACATATCTGGCATATATTAAGTGCTTAATAAATGCTTTTTTTACATTTATTCATGCATGCATTCGTTTACAGCTCCTTTTTTCCTCTAGACAAATAAAGTCAATTAAATCATAAAATCTTACAGTTTGAATGGATCTCAGAAGCTAAATTTAACCAGTCTTAAAATATGAATTCCCTGGAAATTGAGTGGATGCCCATCAGTTGAAGAATAGCTAAATAAGTTATGGTATATAAATGTTATAGAATATTATTATTCTGTAAGAAATGATCAGTAGGATGATTTCAGAAAGGCTTGGAGAGACTTGCATGAACTGATGATAAGTAAAGTGAGTAGAACCAAGAGAACATTGTTCACAGCAATAGCAAGGTTATGCAATGATCAATTCTGATGGATGTGTCTCTTTTCAACAATGAGGTGATTCAGGCCAATTCCAATAGATTTGTGATGGAGAGAGCCATCTGCACCAGAGAGAGGGCTATGGGGAGTGAGAGTGAATCACAACATAGTGTTTTCACTCTTTTTTGTGGTGGTTTCCTTGCTTTCTGTTATCTTTCTCGTTTTTTTTTTTCCCTTTTTGATCTGTTTTTTTTTCTGTAGCATGATAAACATATATATAGAAGAATTGCACATGTTTAACATATATTGGCTTACTTGCTCTGGGAGAGATGATGGGGAAATGGAAGGAGAAAAAGTTTGGGGTATTAAGTTTTGCAAGGGTGAATGTTGAAAACTATTTGCTTATATTTTGAAAATAAAAGGCTATTATGTGAAAAACATGAATTCCTTCTGCAATATTTCCTAGACAATTGGTTACAAACTTTCTGAAGATTTACAGGAAAGAGAAAGTCATTATCTCTCAAGACAATTTGTTTTTAGCAAGTCAATCAAAAATCAACAATCAATTATTAAGTGCTTTCTATGTATAGGGAAGTTAATTGACACAGATAGAGCACTGGTCCTGAAGTCAAGAGGATCTGAGTTCAAATTTGGCATCAGATACTTACTAGCTGAATTACCTTGGGCAAGTCATTTAATCCTGTTTTCCTCACTTTCCTCATTTATAAAATGATCAGGAGAAAGAAATTACAAGCCACTCTAGTATCTTTGCCAAGAAAATTCCAGTGGGATCAACAAAAATGTGCCAGGGACTGTACTAAGTTTGAAATACAAAAAAAGAGAGAAGAAAATGATTCCTACTCTCTCTCTCTCTCTGCAATTGGGGGTAAGTAACTTGTCCAGAGTCACATAGCCAGGAAGTGTCAAGTGTCTGAGGCCAAATTTGAACTCAGGTCCTCCTGACTTCAGGGTTGATGCTCTATCCACTGCGCTACCAGCTGCCCCTAAATGGTTCCTATTCTTAAAGACTTCATGTCCTACTGATGGAAGCAATATGCAAACAACTATGTGCATATAAGATATATATATATATATATATATATATATATATATATATATATATATATTAGATAAAGGTGATCTTTGAGGGAAGTCACTTCAGGGGAATTTTGGGAAGGGAGAAGCAGAAAAGACTGAAGAAGATAGGGTCTGAGTTCAATCTTGAGAGAAATCAGGAAACTAATGAGCAGACAGAAGGAAGCATTTTCATGTGCAAGAGAAAATCAGTGAAAAAGCATCTAGTCAGTGGATGAAGTATCATGTTTGAGGAGCATCAAGAAAGTCACTTTTATGTGATCACAGAGTATGAGTCAAGTATAAGATGACATAGATGCATTAATGCAGTCATTTTATGGAGGAAATTGAGGCTTAGAGACTTGTCTTATTTGACAAGACTGATTTACCTGACTAACTTATCTCCACTAACAATTATCATCAGCCTAAGCCTAATTTCAAGTCATTACATTAGTTAGACTGGGAGAAAGTAACTTTCTCTGAATGACATATATCCAGTTACTACAGAGAACAACCGAGATTTGAATCTACATCTATTGCCACCAAATCTGGGCTCTTTCTATTGCAATGACAACAAACATGTATTACTAACATATATGGCTACATTATATACTATACAAAGTACTGGCTTAGATGCTAACAGGATTTTAAAGATTTAATAAGATATGTTCCCTTCTCTTATTGAGCTTATAGTCTAGTGTGACAAAAACACAAATAAAAGTATAATATAAGATATAACATGGCAAGAGAATAAGAGGGGTACAAATAAAGGTTTATGTCAATTGCACTGGATATTTTCATTTATTTATTAATTCTGTCAATGAATACTTATCAAAGACCTTACATATGTAAAGGACTAGGGTATAAAATAGTAAAAGTGGAGAACACTATAATAAACCCTAGGGGACATTAAGAAAAATTAAATAAGATACTAGTCCTGCCCTCACAGGATTTGAAATATAAAAGGCAAATGAGGCAGAACAAGGCAGAGCTGTTTCATCTTGCGGTAATCTTAAGTATTTTGATAGATAAATGATCTCATCAATGTGAATATTCCCTCTAAGAATACATATAATAAAACCATCCTTGATTTCTTATCAAGTTCCTCTGTAAAATCACCATATTAATATTTGTATTTGATTCCTATTTCTATCCTTTAGCAGTTTTCCTTATCTTCTAGAAGTATTGAGGATGGGTGGACACTGATAAAGGAGAAGAGCTGTTCCATGGCTAACCTTCACTTTTGCCATATGACTGATTTGTCTCCTTTTGCAATCAAACAATTTTCTGAAGATATTAAATAGCCCCAATTCTCTGGAACAGTTCTCCATTGGATATAAGTTGTAATTTTCTCATGCCCACCATGATGTCTCTTGCCCTTTGGGTGGTCCATTATTTTAATGCTTCAGAATCTGTGGTGTGCCATGACTTATAGCCATGTAGCTTGACCAAAAACGATTGATATTTAAAAGCTGATGAAAAAGTCCAATGAGACTGAAGAATCATGTTATATTCCAAAGGCAGTCAAACCTTTGGAAAAATTAGATCTCCACAGAGATTTGTAAAGTTGACCTGGCTTGTTGAATCTAGTTAATTTAGGGTTCTGTCTCCTTTGAAATTCTTAGCTCACCTTAAGTTTGAGCAAAAAAAAAAAAACTACAGCAGTCATTAGGCACAATGGAGATTATTATGTGAAATAGTGGAGAGGAAAGGAGGAGGGAGACAGAGACAGAGACAGAGACAGAGAGACAGAGAAAGAGAGAGACAGAAAGAGACAGGGAACTTAGAAAACACAGTTAAAGATCAAATTAGGTGAAGTGACAACAGACTTAGTATTTCTTTTTAAAACTGGGATAAAAGCTTTTATGGGGGAAGAGATGTAAAAAATAATCTTTTGGTGGTAGAAGCATAGGGATGATGCAGCCAAGGGAGCATGGGTGTCAGGATTTCCCCCTCTGCTGCTGCCCATGACTTTGCTACCTCATCCTCTCTTTGGCCTTGCTCCCCTCTACAGACTTCCTGGGAAGGTGGTCAAATAAGGAAGCAATGGTGATACCAATTGATTTTATAGGGAAGACTCCTGATCTCAGGCTTAAAATGCCTCATATTAGTTATGTGTCTATGCCTAGAAGTACTTAGAAAAAACATCATTTGATGGTGAAACCAGTGGTAGAGTGTAGCCCATGGGGCACTGACCATAAGTACAAACCTGAAGCAGACGCTTAACTCTTTTGTTATATAAATGCACTCTGCTGGAAACAGGATGATTAGAGCTAAGGACTAAGTCAGGGAACAAATGAAGTCACCATTTCCCCCTATTAGCTTGTAAATCAACATGAGGGTCATCTTCCATTCTGACTTATTTCCATTAATCACTATCATCAACTCATGTCCAATTCTAAGTGCTCATGTTGCTGAGGTTGGGAGGTAGTATCCTTCTCTAACAGGCATACAAAAAATCTATTACAGCTTGAATCCAATTCGAAGTTAATAAGAATATAGTCACCAGTCCAGAATGTAAATATGGAAGGATCTATTTTTCAAATGGTGAAACACAAATCATTTGTGTAAGTATGAATCGAACTTTATAATATTCTCATCCCTTTCCCTCTTCCATTCCCAAATGCAACCCAATAAAAAATCAACTTTCTTTAATCCAGACCAGAACAATTCCTATCAAACATTCTGTTGTATGCTAAATACTATGCTAGCCCTGAGGTTAGCAAGACAAAAAATTAAATAGTCCATGTTTTCAAGAAGGCTACATTCTACTCAAAGAGAAAACACACACACACACACGTGTCTTTGCCAAGAAAACTCCATAGGCAGTATGCTAACAGAGTCATAAAGATGCAGATACAATCGAAAAAATTATTATCCTATTTCATATAGTCATCCAACAAAAATGTATACAGAGTAATAGGCAAAATAGTAGTAATGGGAAGTCAGGAAAGATTTCACATAAACTAATACTTATTATGAGTGCTGAAAGAAATTAGGGATTTCAAGAAATGGGCTACGTCTAGCACAAAGCCAGGAAGATGGGGAATAGAACATTGTGAATGAAAAAAAGCAGTTAGGCCAGATTGTCTAGATCCTAGAGATGTGGAAGCAAGAAAATGCAATAAAGGTAGAAGGGTAGGTTCAAACCAGTTGCAAAGGGATGTCAATGCCAAAGAGTTTATATTTGATCTCAAAGGTTATAGGAGCAAGTTGTGTTTGCTAATCAGGGGAATGTTATAGTCAAATCTGTACTTTTATTTTGGCAATTGTGTAGAGGATGAACTGAAATGGAGAGAGACCTGAGGCAGGAGGACCAATTAGGAGACAACTGGAATAGTACAACACTTAGAATTGGACTTAGAAGTAACCTGGCTGCGTGAGTAGAGAGAAGGGGTTGGATTCAAGAATTATGGAAATGAATGACATGATATGCCAACTGATTGGATGTGTGGGATGTCTAAATCTCACCAAAATATTCTTGCAATATAAAATTAGCAAATGAAGAAACTGAGATGCAGAGAAGAGTTATAGTAAGTTATTGGTACAGGGAGAGTTAAATACAGGACTACAAACTCTTAAAGCAATGCTTTTTCCTTGACATTAGAGCAAAGTTGAGTCTTGACACAAATCCTCTCATAGTCTGATGATGATGATGATGATGATGATGATGAGATAATGATGATGATGGCTAGTATTCATATGGAAGTACTGGTAGAAGAATAGTTGAAAGCTATCTTTACAAATGGTATTTCCACTCAACATTAGTCTCAAAATTCTTGATCTAAATTACACAGTGAAGACTCCCTACTATCTTGAGCAAATAGCTTTTTCCAGTATTGTGGGTCTTTTATTCCCTTTTGAAACATATTACTCTCTCTCTTAACTCTTGATGACATTATCAAACTCCATGGCTTTAATTATCTCTCTGCTCACATGATTTGCAGATTTATATTCCATTCACTATATTTGTCCATTCTCTACCTTAAACATCATTGCTGAATCCTCAATTACCTTTTGGGACAATTTGGCTTTAAATTTGTTTATCAATGTGTTTTGGTTTTATATCCCCAAGATTTCTCTTATATTCGTTCTCCCTCTTCAAAAAGCCATTTCATACAGCAAATAATGTTTTTTTTTAAAGAGGAAGAGAAAAAAATAGCAAATCCAATCAATATATCAGAAATATCTGACAATAGAGCAACATTCTACATACTTGTGAACCTTCCAGCTCTACAAAAAAGCGGGGCATCTTCTCATATTTCTTCCTTGGCAACTAATGCATAAAGCAATGGATCTAGAATCAATAAATCCTGAGTTCAAATCTAGCCCCAGATATTAATTGAGTGTGACTATGAGTAAGTCAATCAATCTGCCTCAGTTTGCTTACTTATAAAATGGAAATAAAATAATAGTATCTATCTCTCATTTTTGAGGAAAAATTAGATAAAATTTGTAAAGTAATCTGAAAATCTTGAAGCATTATAGATATATTAAGCATCTTAAATGTTATTTGGGGTCATGCTTGTTCTTTGTAATTTGCAAGTTACTTAAGATTATTTTATGGTTATTGTTATTTATATTTGTATTGTTGTAGTCATTGTGTATATTGTTTTCTTGGCTCTGCTTACTTCAACTTGTATGTCTTTCCATGTTTGTAGAAAGTTTGTGTGTCTCTTTCCATGCTTGTCTATATTCATTATTTCTTACAGCAAAGCAATATGCAATTACATCAATATACCACAATTTGTTTAGTGATTCCCTAGCTGATGAGCTTTGTTTCCAGTACTACTTTCATTAATAATATTAGTCTGTAGTTCTTTGTCTTTGTTATATCCTTCACTGCCATTAGGACTATATTTGACATAAAAATGTGGTAGAGTACTTTCTCAGTTTTTGAAAATAATTGTTTGGCATTGGCACTAATTATTTTCTAAAGTTTTGAATAAATTCTTTTGTGAATCTACCAGGAATAGGAATTTTTTTTTGAGGGTTGCTTTGAACCTAGTTCTATTTCCTTTTCCAAAATTGGATATGTAAAATGTTAATTTGGTCATTTTTGAAGGCATTCTTCTATTTCCTTTATGTTTTCATTTTTGTGAATGTATATAACTAAGCATAATAGGCTCTGGCAAAAATCTGTTTCTTCTGACCTTATGATTTCACGTTGTTCATTTATTATGTTGTTGACTTGATTTTTTTTTGCCATTTTAATCACATCAACTAAACATTTATTACTTTTTTAATCTATTAAAGAACTTTTAATTTTATTATTTTGGGGGTTTTTTGGTTTCTAGTTTATTTCTCTTCTAATTTTTAGTAAACTACATTATACTTAGTTTTGTGTTGGCTTTCTAACTTTTAAAAATATGTATTCAGTTCATTAATTCTTTTCTCTTTGTTATGTATGTTTCTAGGAATATACGTTTTCCATTGAAGGTTATTTTCATTGCATCCCACAATTTATATACTGTTTCATCAGTATAATTTTCTTTCACAAAATTTTTATTGTTTCTATAATTTGTTCTTTAAGCCACTCATAATTCAAGAATTCACTGTTCAGTCTCCATTTGGATCCTTATCATTCGTGCTATTTGAACTATTTTTATTGTGCTACACTATAAAAATGTGTTTACTATTTCTATCCTTTTACACTTATTTTCAGAATCTCTGTGCCCTATTAAGTTGCCATTTTGTAAAAGTTCCATATGGTATTGAGAAATACATTTATTCTTTAGCATTTCCATTTATGACACCATAAATCTTTTATTTCTAATTTCTCCAGTATTTAATTTAATTCTTTATTTTCCTTTTAACTTATTTTTCTTTAAGCCATATCTAAAACTGAAAGAAAGGAATTTAAGAATTTAAGAAATTCTTAATTAAATTAATTGAGAATTAAGAAAGAAAAGAAATTTAATAATTTAAGTATTATTCTGTTACTGTTTACAGTTAATCCCCTTTTGATTGATTTAGATACAAAGGCACTTGAGAGCATATAAATGCAACATTGATATAGAATTGTTTTCTATGGTTCCTTTCAGCATAATGCAGCTTCCTTTTTTATTTATTCTATATGTGAATTTTTGTTTCTGCTTTATCTGATAGTAGGATTGCAACTGTTGCTTTCATTTGGAGTCATTTCATGTATAAAAAAAATTTATTCCAGTCCCTCATTTTTATTCTGTGTATGCTTTTGCTTTTTATGTATATTTCCAGTAAGCAACAGATTGTGGGGAATTTATTTTCTTATCCAATCTGTCAGTATCCTTTATTTTCTTGGATCATTTAATCAAGTCACATGGAAAGTTATGAGACTTAAGTTTATATTTTCCTTCATTTGTCTCTAATGGATTCATTGTTTTGTTTTGATTTTTTTAAATTGTGGGGGGAGTGTGTTGTTTCTTTTTCTCTTTAAAAACAGTCCTTTGTCTCCAGTTATTTTTGCTTAATCTGTTTTTAAGGCAGCCCATTTCCCACATGCTTTCTTACATTTATCCTTACACACTTCTTCTGTTTGTAAATTCTTTCCCTGGCTTTTGTTTCTTACTAATTCCTTTTTGCTTTCTTCCTTTTATTTATGTATTTAGTTCTCCCCCTTGCTCTCTTTTAACTTTCATTATTTTTATTATTCTCTAATGTTTTTTAATAAAAGGATTTCTTTTTTTCCTTCTCTTCATTAATTCTCTTCTCTTTCTGGTTATTCTGTATACTTATTATTTGATTTATGTTTCTTATGCTTATTTATTTCTTCTATAATCTTTGTGTTCCCTGTGGAATAGAATTAAAGCATCTAAGATATTTTTAGTTCCCTCTTCTAAATAATTTCTATTATTGCCTTATAGATCTTGTCTGTTTTTCTCCTCTCCTTTTTTTGTATTGCCTCACTCTTAGAAGTATCAATTCCTGCAGGAGACAAAGGAAAAATTTAATGACTCACAGTAAGGGGGGAAAAAGTTCCCATGTCCCTCTTGATTGTACAATCTATTTCTATACCCTATTCTCATAATCAACTTATTTTGCATTTATGATGAAACCGCCTCTCTGAGTCCATGCCTTTCCACCTTTCTCTATGTTGGCTGCTAGAAAACCTCCCATTCACCTTCTATTGCCACAGGATGTGTCTAAGCAGAGACAACACTCTCTCAAATGTGCTCTCTTCAAACACCAAACCCTCCAGATTATACACATTGTTAAGGCATCCCCAACTTCCACTGTAAAATATCTCCTTTCCCCAATGGGAATGTTCTTCAGTGAGACACCTGCTTATTATTGAATTAACATTTTCTTTTTTCTTTCCCTTAGTTTCAATTCTTTCCTTTGCTCCTCAGTCATTCTTCTGCAGCACATCTTCTTCCCAAGAAACTAGAGGAATTATTTCCCCTTCATTTTTTTAACCTTTGGTATGACTAGGATACCTCATACATTTTCCTCTATTTATTTCCTTCCCTTTCCCTTCTATATGCCTTGCCATTTTGCACTTTAGTCTCACAATCCCTCTCCTAAAAAACAAACAAAAATCAAAAATTGGTTGATGTACAGAGAGGATATTCTGAAATTTAGTCCATAGTGTTTCAGACTTATTCCTCTAACATTATTTCTTCTTTTTTAGTTCTGTTTTTTATCAATATTCTTTTATAATTTTATAAGAAACCTTTTCATAATCCTTCTATTGTTATTTTATTCTTTTTGTTTAGCTCCATAGAGTTAATTTTTCTGTTTTCTTTCCTTTTTTTCCTAGAGTAATTTGTTGTAATGTGTTTTCTTAGGTTACTATATTAATTCACTTTTCTTATGTCTCTTGTCTGAGGTATTGGCAAGGTAAAATAATTCACATCTAGTTTTCTTTGAAGAAATGTTTAAAATGCTTTTTAAAATTGAATAGGCATCTTTTTCATTGACAATTAGGTCCAGATTTGTAGAACAGGTCACATCTTAAGTTCCTTTCTCAGGAATACATTATTTCTCCTAAATCCATGATTTCTAATAGATATAGAATAGTTTTGTATTAATTTAATTTTCTTTTCTTTATATTTTGAAAGTCTTTTCACTGGTCACTTGGAGAACTTATTGTTTATTCCTAGAATTGTTAAGTTAACCACTCTGTGTGTTGGAATTTGCAGTAGAGAGGTTTTTCTTATTCTTTTGATTGTCATTTTGTTTTCTGTGCTAAGTTCTGGACAATTTTCTTATCTTATTTCTTTCATTATGGTATTTCAAGGTTTTGTAATATTCTTCTGGAAGACTTACAGTTCTTAAGTTACCTGTACATATACCATCTTTGAAATAATGGTTTGATAATAAGAGATCATGTTTTCTTTTTAACATTACTACTTTTTGTTTCTTTTCTTTCATATTGAACTTCAATATTGTATGATTATATTTCCAATTAGCTGATCTCTCTTTTGTTTCTTTGGAGAGACATCACCATCATGTCAAGATTTTTTTTAAATCTTACCAGTTATACCTATGTTAAAAACCATGAATTTTTCCTTTGAAATTCTTATTTTCTCGAATCATGTGGGAACATATTATTATGTTTCCTTGAGTTCTTGAAAATCCAGAGGACCTTCTGCCTCAATCCTCATTTTTTTTGTCTTTCAATATTTATTCAAAGATTATGGACTTGTTTAGATGTTCTAGAGCCTATTTCCTTCTATTATTATCACGTCTATTAATTTGTCTACTTGCATTCAAGTTTTTTTTACTTGATTTTTCTTTCTCTTGACGACTTTGGTAATTTTAATTTTTTCCTGCATTTTCCCCTATTGATCTCTTCCTCACTCCTTCCCATTTGAATCCATATTTCCTCAAGAATGGATTTCAAAGATAAATCTCAGCCTTATCCCCAATTGGACAATTTATCTTTTTTCCAACCTCAATGACTTCTGTAAGTGACATCTGAGGGAATAAAACTGATTGAAGTTGAAAAATAGCACCCTTTCCTTCAGTCTTTTTGTGGCACCATCCTACACATATACATACAAATACACACACACATCCATCCTGATACTCTGTTCTTTAGTTCTTAGTGAGCACATTAACTTTCTCTGGTGTTAATTCATCAGGATTCATTAGACTTTTTGGTATCTTCGCTTATGAAAATGACTAGAATAATTTTTATTTCTTCAGCACAATAATTATATTAAGAAATTTTAAGAGTTCATGAGTATCAAAGAAAATAATGTATTCCTGTGTCTTGCTGATTATGTGACAGCATCTTACCTCTACATATCCCAGATAACTTTCAAACCAAGCCTAAAAAAATAGAACTCATTATCTTTTTTCCCCTAAATCACCCTCTTTCAAACTTCCTTATTTCTATATCACTGAGGTTACAATCCTACTCTCTATTCCTATCCCAGAGGCTTAATTAATCAAGAAGAACTTACTAAGAGTTTATGCTATGGGAGGTACTGCATTACATACAAGATACAGAAACAAAAAAGAAATGCTCTTTTCCTTTTAGTGAGATCACATTTTACAAAGGAAGACAATGTATAAGGCTGAAAATTACATGTTTTCTTACCGTTTAAGATTTACCACACATTGAGTTTTTTGATCTCATAATTTTCCTGGGAGTCTTTGTGTTACTTTCAACAGTCTGCAGCACTTCCAATATTTATATATATGCAGGACACTGCCTTAGGTACTGCACTAAATATATTAAAGGCTTCTTCCTTTTAAAAATTCTAATATCACTTCCCAATCCAAGAGAGGATTGAAGGAGAGTCTAAATCCATTCTTATGGTCCCTGTAATAGATTCATTATTGAACTGTGCTCTCTTTACTACTTTTTATATTTGTTGTCTCCCCCATTCAAGCATAAGCTCCTTGTGGATAGAAATTGTTTTATTCTTTGTCTTTCTATCCACAGAGCCTAGCATGGAGCTTGACATATAGTAGGTGATCGATAACATGTTTGTTGACTGATTGATTCTTACTTGTGTACTTTTTATCTACTTCTGGACTATTAGAAAATATGAAGGAGGAAGGCAGGTGTCAAAGTATGACAAAAATTGCTCCTTTTTTTTAAAGTTAAGAGTGTAGATACTGTCTGTACTTAAAGTGGTTTTGAATAGTTCTTTTTTTTTTTCAAGTTGGAAAATAGAAAAAAAATTCAAAATGTTTTGAGCACAGTAACATTAACTAATTAGGAGTCAGGAAATATTGTTTGCACATTCCTATGAGAGACTAAATATCAATCAAAATGGGGATTTAGGAGTTTATTTGAATTTCTTCTTAGTGTTATATCTACAACTGGTTCAATGGTCTTCTTAGTTAAGTTAATAAAAGAGAGATAAATATAGATAAACAGAGAGAAAGAAGGAAATAAAAATCATCCTTTTTATTTTTTACCTTATCTGACTTTTTTACCTTATCTGACTCTCAGGACAATTGAGATAGTCTCATGGCTAAGGACCACCAATGGAGTAATGTGTCAGTGATAGCTTGTAAGTATGGTTTGAGGTTTGTTTTTGAGTGACCAGGGGATCACTTGGTCATCAAGCATACACACACGTGCATATATGGTCCATGGAAGTTTTATAGAAACTCAAGTCTTGTTTTTTTTTTTTTTTTTTTAACAACTCACCCCCTCCTCTTAGCACTTGGGTTATTCTATACCAACTGGTACCTTGGTCTTCCTGGTCCTCCAATAAGCCCGATCACAGCGAGCCCTGGGAGATAGGACAGAAAGAGTCCTCATCTTGCATTAATTGCTCATATTGAAACTATGCCACATCTCTCCAAGCTAGTTGTTGCTTAGTATCCCTTTGATATGATAATGACATGCTTCTTAGCAGATGAATATGCAAATTAAAAGCAGTAATTTGGTGGCCTGCACCTGCTGACACCGCACTCCTAGGCTTCTGCGCTCAGCTCCGGCACTGCCGCGACACAAAAGGCTAGCGGAGGGAAAATTAAATTCTAATGTCGGCTATATTAAGCAGATGCTTCCACTTTTCTTTGTACACCGACTTCCACAGAATGTTCCCCTGGAATCTCGGCTCCCTCTTTATGCGATGAATGGACATTGATGTGTCATCCACAGAAGCGTGCCCCGTGTCATTTAAGTGTTCCCATTTTAAAGAAATGGCTTAACACATATGTATACGAGAAGATGAACATCTTCTCTTTTCCTGGTAGAGCAGCAGATAATTTTACTTTTGATGCACAAAAGATTCCTCATTCATTCATTGATTTATACAGTGTGTACTTGATCCTGGGAGGTCTCAAAGCAAATTTCGGATGGGAAGCCGTAGTCTCAAATGTAGTTTTGCTTCAAACTTTGGATGAAAAGAACACAAATTTAGAGGCAGAAAGGACTCTAAATGTCACTTGGCCCAAATTCTTCAAAACTAATCCTTAGAAAGGGGTTGACTTGCCCAAAGTAACTTCACTGGTAACAAGCAAGAGAGCTAGGATTTAAAACCAGATTCTTTGACTTCAAATTCAGGGCTGATTCCAATAAAGCTAATGGTGTCTAACGATATGGTGTCAAACAGCCCAGAAGAATGGCAGACCAGAGATTATAAAGTCCAGGCTATGGTTTGATATCCTTGGCTTGATAAATATTATCTGTATAACAATTATCAAATAATTTTGAAGGCAGCTAGGTGGAGTAGTGGATAGATAGCTACACTTGGAACCAAGAAGGATGAAGTACAAATCCTGCTTCATTTCATTTATTGTCTGTATGATCCCTGGTCAAATCACTGTAATCTCTCTTAACCTCAGTTTTCCAATCTGTAAAATTGTAGTAGCATTCATTCACAGGATTGATATGAATATCAAATCAATACTGTACCTAAAACAGTTTGCAAAATTAAAATTAGATATTTTTATTGTTGCTATTAGTTTTCTTTGAGACTATTTCCTTGTCTATAAAATAGAATAATAAGACTTGTATTGCTGCTCTAGGATTAGAGTGCTGGTATGAAAGCACTTATGTGCTTAGTGAAGCTTAAAGTAGCATAGAAACTGAAGCAAAAAATATTTCCAATGGCCCACACACAAGCCAAAAACTCTACAATAGTTCTGACAAGTCTTCATACACTCTCTACTTGAATACCATCAAGAAGTATATAATTCATTAGGTCCTAAGATAACCCCTTCTACAACTGAACATCTCTAATTGTTTGAAAATGTTGCTTTAAAATCAACTCCAAAACTGCCTCTTACCAACATTCACAAAATTTTTCTAGTTCTGTCTTTTAGAATAAACTAGAGTTAAGTTAATCAGCACCAAAGGATCTAAGAGAGAAAAAAAACCTTTAGAGGTCATCTAGTTCAACCCATACTTGAATAGTTATTCTATGTACAACACCCCTGAGAAGAAGTTCTTCACTCTCTCCTTGCAGTCCTATAGCAAGCGGCAACCCAACAACTTCAATTTGGAATTTTTTTTTATGACTTAGAAGGTCATTCTTACACTAATCTTAAATGTGCCTCATTGAAACTATCGCTTATCATTCCAAATATATTCTCTCTCTCTCTCTCTCTCTCTCTCTCTCTCTCTCTCTCTCTCTCTCTCTCTCTCTTTCTCTCTCTTTCTCCCTCCCCTTCCCTCCCTCTCTCCAAGTCTTCATTTTTTCCAATCTAACCTCCGGCATCTTTTAATGATTTCATAGAAATAAAGGCATAATCATATCTCTTGGTTTGGGTTGCTTCCTGAAGTACTGTATGGATAGGGAGAAATAAAGAAGGCTTCCATTGACTTTTTCCACACCTAGTCAACCAGAGATATTTTATTAAACAAGAAGATGCCCCCTCTTATTTATGTTTCTGTAATTCCATTCTTGAACAAATCTTTGATCTCACTGATATAATTAATCATTCCTTCCACCATTGCAGATTACAATTTATTTGCACCTCCACTTTCTAGGCATTTTTGTGAATCCTCTATTGATGATCTATCTAATATGGCTTTCCTCTGGTTCTTTTCCTATTAAGTGAGGGCCATCAGTCTTCTGGCTGTTCATCTCCTATCCCTTCCTCTAGCTATAAGGCTAGCCCACTTCCTTTTCTACCTAGTTTTGAATTTCAAACTGCAATAGAAAAAGATATGAATTTAGAATTTTTTAATAAGATCAAGAAATAGTTCTCTTTTTGTCCAACAGACCCATATCCTCCTTATCTGGATTTATATGAAAGAAAAAGAACTTTTTTTGCACCCACTTGAGGGGCTTACTATTCTATGGATAGTGCAATCCATTTCCCCCCAGAGTGGAATATATAACTATGACTGCCAGGAGAAAATGCTAAAAAGAAATACAAAACCCTTCTTTGTGACCTATCAACCTTGTGATGCATCCAGTTTCCATTAAACTGAGGGAGCAGAGTTCCAAGGTTATATCTAATAACATGACAAGTATCTATTACTGATGAACTTCCTGGCTGTCAACATTTGCCATTTTTATTCATGGTTTAACTTTTTTACCTTTATCCAATCACATGAAAGACTCACACTTGGGTACTTTCAATTAAGCACAGAGCCCTTTAACAAACATATACACGGTAGGGACAATGAGAAGAAGGTCAAGATCAATGGTAAAAGAAGACTGGCTTAAGTTTCTCATTTTTCATGTTTCTGTATTGTCCAGGGACTGGCTTGTTTTGCTGAATGTTTCTATAGCCTTTCCCTTATTTCTCCTTAGCCTCCATTGTTCTTGGTAACCATGTTATCAACAAACTTTTTTGCTTTGATAGAATGATAATAGGCAGCGCTTGAAATGAAAGAAAAGAAAAGAAATGGGATGATTTTAGGCCCTCTTGAAAAGAAGCAGGATGGTTTTCTATCTTATCCTCTTTCATTTAAGTTCCTATAAATAGAAATAAAATGCACCAAGAAATATTTTGAACAAATGGAATAAAATCCAACTACTGGAAAGGGCATTGCACTAAAAGTCAGGAGATCAGAGTTGTTGGCCTAGATCTTCCATGACCTATGTGACATTGTGAGATTCACCTCTCCAGATAACAGTTACCTTCTCTATAAAAATGAGATTGTTAAACTATATGATCTCTGACATGCTTTAAAAAATGAAAATTCCAAGATGTTCTTTAAATTAATATTTATTCTCTTTTCATTCTACTCTGATGCCTAATAATGATGTGAAATAGCCCTGGGTTCTTAAAGGTTGTGTTGTGATAGAAAATTTCAAATATGATCTTAGGATCTGACTGAGTCTGCTATGAGAGGACCAGGCAAGCAAATCCCAGAGAGATTTATGAACAATAAAGTTGACTACCAAGAAATTAATTCTTTAAACCATAGCAATCCCCCAAATGGCAGATAGGTGGCCAGAGCTGGAGTCAGGAAACCTCTTTTTGAATTCAAATCTGGCCTCAGACATTTATTAACTGTATGACTCTAGACAAGTCATTTAACTCTATTTACTTCAGTTTTTCTTTTCGTACAATCCAAGCCCATTTAGCAAGCAAGAGTAAAAAAAAAAATGAACCTTAAATTAGCCTCGCAAAGGCTTGTAAATAAATAGTTTCATTTAAACTTCTAACTTAGTCCACAAATTTGGACTAAATCTCTTTGAACCTAATTTATTCATTTGTAAAGAAGAAGAAAAAGAATAAAGGTATCTAATCTGTTGAACATGGTGTGGGAAAAGGAATATTGGAGTCAGAAATCATGATTCTAGTCTCAGGTCTTCTACTAATAAGCTCTGCTATCTTAAAAATCAATTCATGTCTTTGGGTCTCAATTTCATCATCTATAAAATAAAAGAGATGGACTAAATGATTCCTAAGATCCTTCTGGCCTTAAAGTTTGATGATTCTAAATGACAGGTACTATTTTTTCCATTTTTCAAATTTGGCACAAATTTATTATGCTTATATTTATTATCTATGATATAATTTATTGTGCTGATAAACTATAATTTTCTTGATCATATTTTATACATTATATTCATTATATATTACACTATTTATATACTATAGATAGTGTTGTACCATGCATACATATATATATAAAATATAGGTATTGTGTATATGTTTATATATGCACACATACATATGCATACACATATTCTCTCACAAGAGAGGCTTATAATTAAAGGGAATATTCCATTTCTCTGTCATTTTAAATATCTGAGATGCTCACAAATCATAAAATTATGAAATCTTAGAGTTATAAGTGATCAGAGAGACCACCCCCACAAAGATATGAAAAGCCTCTTTTCTTTTGTGATGTTTTCTTTTTTTTTTCAAGGACTAGATTATTGGAGCCACAGTTTATATCCGGATTTCTTTTGGAAAATGTTTTGAAAGAGTAGTTATTTTCAACAAATTATATCCTTCAGTTAAGAGCTCTGTTGCTTCAATCATTTGTTCTTTCTGAATACAGATTTCAAATACCATAATTTGATTTGCTGAATTACTCCATCATATTTTTATATGCATCATCTAATAGGAATGATTTTATTGCTACATTATGCCCAAGTGTGTGCTTCCCAAAATGAAATAGACATGTCAATAATCCAACTGATTTGGCTGATGTAGAAAGTCAAATCGACTAATTCTGACTTCACTGTGGACACTGTGTGTCTCTATGTACTCATGCAATGCACAAATGGATGTGTATTATTCAGTATGGCTATATAATTAGTTAGATAATTGACAAGTCTACACTTCCCCCTAGAACAAGGAAGATAAAATGATAACCTATGAGAACACTTTTCTTGTCAGTATTTAACTACAAAGTGATGAAAAAAAATCTGAGATATTTCAATTGAGTCTGTTTCTACAGAGTTAAATGCTTTCATCAAAGTTTATTTGAGTACCAAACTACATTTTGGGGAGTGGACACTTTCAGGTCAATGGACATTTTTAAACAACTTTTATGTGTCAGATACTGTTATACAATGGGGATAGAAACATGTAACCAAAACCCTTTGCATCAAAGAGATTGCTTTCTTTTAGGGAAATATATCACACATACATATATACATAAACACATATACATATGTATATGTGTACAGTATCAAATACCCAAATAAATATACATTATATTATAGTATATACAAAGATATAAAAAATTTTAAATTCTGGAAGGTAGAAATGAGAAGTGGAGGATATTCCAGAGATGGCTTATAGCTTAACTATACACCATCCATGACTTCTCTCATCTGACATTGTTCTTTCTTTTCTTCTCCAAATATTTCTTGAATACTTAGCCTGGTTATTTCTTTTGCCCATGTCATTCCCCATTTAATATTAGAGTATATGGTATGATGCGATATAGATATATATATAGATACATGTATATATGCACATATAGATATATGTGTATATGTATGTACACATACATATGTATTATACACAAAAAATATATATATACTATACAACATAATATATACTGAGTAAATGTGTCATATTTACATATGTAGTATAACCTATACAAATATATACATATAGTATATATCTCATAAAATAGTATATGCTATATATGTCTGTTCCATATTTATATGGGAAAATAATGTATGATGAGTGTATGTATGTATATATATATATATATACACACACACACATAGAACATATACACATGAATGTGCAGTATATACATCTATGTATCTATTATATAACACATACACACATATCACATAATCATTATAAAAAAGAGTAAGTCTAATACAAGATAGGGAATGCCATGAGCAAAGGCCAGAAAGAATACTTTCGAATGGGAGAAATCAGAGAGCATAGTTAGCTAAGTTGCAAACCATCCTTGGAATATTCTCCCTTTCTCCTCTCCACCTTCCAGATTTTTTCAAGAATTATTGATAGCTTTTTATTTTGCATCATCTATACTTAACAATATGCCTCTCTGCCTCACGTGATATGCAATATTCCACATCCAAAAAAGATCACTCTACAAATAAAGAAGGGAGATGCACAGTCACATCTGCTCTTTGGAGTGAAACTTGGTCATTCTAATTTTATATTATTTAGTTTCCGTGATTTGGCTATTATTCTTAGTACTTAACATTGATGAGGTTATGTTCTCCCTCAAAACTTCTTTATATTCATTTTATATATTCTGAATATCCATAACTAAATAGTGTCTTCTCCATTAGCCTATAAGCTCGTTGAAGTCAGGGACTATTTAATTTTTGTTTGATTTGCATACATATATTTTATCATTATTGACTGGGAGCAATATTTCATGTGCTTTTAAATCATCTGTAAAATTCTTGTTTTTAAGGTTATTGATAGATTCTGATCATTTATCCATTACAAAATGATTTTGGTTTTAAATTCTTCTGTTAATTCCCTATATATTTTAGATATCAGAGTTTTATAACAGTTATTTGGTTACGAACATTTTTCCCCTAATTGGCAACTTCACTTCTTATCTGAGTTGCATTAATTTTGTTGTGGCAAAAGCTTTTTATTATCATGTCATCTAAATGACCAATTTAATGTGATAATTGCCTTTTTACTTTTTTTTTCTCATTAAGAATTCTCTCTCTAGCCATAACTATGAAAGGTATATGACTTGTTTTTCCTTAAAATGTTTTAAGGTGTGTGACTTTTAATATTTAAGTCTTGATTCCATTTTGAATTTATTATGGAATATGGCATAAGATGTTACCCTAAATATAAATTCCTCCAAATTATTTCTGATTTTGCCAGTAATTCTTGAAAATTAGGAACTTCTTTCTCAAGCAATTTATGTTCTTGAATTCATGAGGCATTGGAGTTTTGAATCTGATTATTTATGATTCTTCCTTATTTAGTTTAGTCTACTGATCTACTTTTCTATTTTTTAATCAGTACCAAACAGTTTTGATGAATACAGATTGATGGTATAAATTCATCGTTCATTTCTACTTTTCATTATGTCCTCTGAAATTATGAATCTTTTTTCCCCTCTGAATGAAGTTTTTCTCTATTTTTTGTTGCTCTATCTGGAGAATTCCCTTGGTAATTTGACTCATTTAATACTAGCTCTGCAAATTAGTATAGGCAGTATAATTTTTCTGATATTACTATATCCCAGCCGTGGACAATGATTATACTACCAGATAGCTGAGCTGTTTTTCATTTCTTTAAAAAGTGTGTTGTAACTGTATCCATATAAATCTTTAGTGTGTTCCAATGTAGA
The DNA here is from genome assembly GCF_902635505.1 of Sarcophilus harrisii. NCBI lineage: Eukaryota > Metazoa > Chordata > Mammalia > Dasyuromorphia > Dasyuridae > Sarcophilus > Sarcophilus harrisii. The sequence continues at coordinate 38,917,826 of NC_045428.1, read as the reverse complement.
TTCCCAAATATTTTATGTATTTCCAGTTATTTTGAATGGGACTCTCCTTTCTATTGTTTCCTCCATATTATTGTTACATATGAAGATGCTTAGTGCATTTTGGTTTTACTTTGTATTACTTTTTTTTAATTAATGTTATTATTTCCTTTAATCATTCCCTAGGATTTTCTTAGCAAATAATATTAGTAGCCAGGCTTATTTTTCACCGAAACTTATCTCATGTACCCTCTCTTCCATGAATATTATGATCTCCACTGTTAGTAGGCTATCTTTCCTTAAAGTATCTTGTTTTTATTTCACACACACACACACACACACACACACATTCCTCTTAATAATGCAAAGCTTCAGAGTTCACTTCTTAATATGTTGAATTTGAAGTATGGGTCAGACATCCACTGGAAAATAAGCCATTTGGAAAGCATACCCAAATTTGAGAATGGAGTTGAAAAGCAAGACCTGAATTACAATATAATTGTTATATTGGACCCTATGGAAATGAATAAGTTCCAAGGGAGGGAAATTATATGGGGAAAAGGAAAAAAAAGTATTAGTTGGATCATGAGAAATGTCGACTTAAGAAGTCAGAGATAGAATCACAGAATTTGAAAGATGGAAGCGATGTCAGTCCAATATATATGCCCCAAAAATTACCATTAAAAGATGTTCAACAAATTGTCATTTAATCTTTGCTTGAAAACCTCCAAGGGCAGGGAATTCATAATCTTTTGATAATTTTTGGGAGAGCTTTAATTATTAGGAAGTTTTTGCTGATATTAGACTGAAATTTGTTTCCTTGCATTTTCTACTCATTTGCTCCTAGTTTTATTCTGTGGAACCACAAGGAATGAATCTAATTCCTCTTCTGCCTGATAGTCCTTCAAATACTTGAGGATAGCTGCCATGTTCTCCATTGGTCTTCTCTTCTCAGGGCTAAATTATCTAATATTTTCAACCGATCCTTAGATTCAAAATTCATTTCTTATTCCTATTTCCCATTAATCACAAAATAATCTCTTTCATCCCAATGAGTAGCTCATTGTCTTTCTCCTTTCCACAGCTACTGTCCTCATAGTAGAAGATTTCAACATACATATTTGTATTCCTTTATACATTCACTCAAACACTTTCCTCAATTTACTTATTTCCCATGACCCATTCTTCCACATCCTTTCAACTACACACAGGGGGTACACATAGAGAATTACATACACACATCCTTGCTCTTGCCATCACTTATAAGAGTTCAATTTCCATGTTCATCAATTCTCTAATTCCTTTAATTGATCCTTTATCACTTCATTTCCCCCTCAATTTTACCTTCAACCCTGCATCCTCAGTGCGACCTCCAATTCTTCTACCCCTTGATTCTTTCTCAAGTTATCACACCTGTACTGTCTACACACAGCTCCTGTCATGGCTTACTCTCACTATCTACTGCCTTCACTCCCATTCATGTGCTGTTGAAGATAGTTAAAGAAAAAATCACTAAACTGTACTGATTGGGGCTCCTTCAAATTTATGTGATGTGATCTCAATTCACTCTAACTATTTTTTGGGGGGACTGAGGGAAACATACATATATAATGCAATATAGAATGAATATATACGGAAAAATTCAGAGTAAATAAAAAGTTAGCAATAAGAGATTCTAAAAGGCAGAAATACATTCTAGACATGGATGGAAGTCATTGCAAAGGTATGTAGACAACATGAAGAGCTATGTGTGAGGGAAAATCAGTTTAGCTGACTCCTCCCAAAGACCAAAAAAAAAAATCAGGTTTGTTCACTGAAAGTACATCCCTGCTAAATCCTACCAAAGATATAGATAAAAAAGAGAGAAAGAAGAAGGGGGAGGAGAGAAAGAGGGAAGGAGGGGGAGAAGTGTACAATGGTAGATAGATAAACAAGATAGATAGGATGAACATGTATTAAATATAAGTAGGTGCCAAGACACAATTGACTTTCTATTCTAGTAGAGGAAATAAAAACTTCCTTGGAGAGAAAATGGAATGGAAGGCACCAAACTGAGAAAGATTGAAATAGGAAGTAAATAAGCACAAAAAATTGAGAAAGGATTATTCTCTCCCTTTGGGCTAGAAATGGGGAGACTGTGATTATATAATATGCTTATGCTATATGACATGATTGAATTTTTTATTGTCTTTTTTGTTATTATTATAATCATTTTGTAATGAGGGAGAGAAAGATTTTATTTTTATTTTATTTTATTATTTTTTTTTTCATTTTTCATCAATTTAATTTTTCCTATGTGGATTCTTTTTTTTTTTTTAAATAACTTTTTATTGACAGAACCTATGCCAGGGTAGTTTTTTACAACATTATCCCTTGCACTCACTTCTGTTCCGATTTTTCCCCTCCCTCCCTTCGCCCTCTCCCCAAAGATGGCAAGCAGTCCTATACATGTTAAATAGATTGCAGTGGATCTTGGATATAATATATGTGGGCAGAACCGAACAGTTTTTTTGTTGCTCAAGGAGAATTGGATTTAGAAGGTATAAATAACCTGGGAAGAAGAACAAAAATGCAAGCAGTTTACATTTATTTCCTAGTGTTCTTTCTTTGGGTGTAGCTGCTTCTGTCCATCCTTGATCAATTGAAACTCAGTTGGATCTTGTCTTTGCTGAAGAAATCCACTTCCATCAGAATACATCCTCATACAGTAAGATTTTATTTTTAAATGAAAAATATGTAAAAGCAAAAGATAGTAATATATATATTTATATTTACATATTTAAATATAAAGTTAGTAGTGCTGGGCAAATATGTGGCATAATTGGTAGAGTACAGGGTCTAGAACTCAAATCTGAATTTAGACACTTATTAGCCACGTGACCCTGGGAAGTAATTTTAACCCTATCTGCTTCAGTTTCCTTATCTATAAAATGAGCTGACAGAAATAACAAACCACTCTAGTATCTTTGCCAAAAAAAAAAAAAAAATCCAAATGGAGCCACAAGAATTAGACACAACTAAAAACAAAGACTGAATATATTTCTTTTATTTTTTTATTATTATAGTTTTTATTGACAAAAATATGCATGGGTAATTTTTCAACATTGACCCTTGCAAACACTTCTGTTCCAACTTTTCCCCTCCTTCCCTCCACTCCCTCCCCTAAATGGCAGGAAGTCCCATACATGTTAAACATGTTAAAGTGGAACATATTCCTTTTAGAACATACTAGAAGATATAGCACTTTATGGCCTGCAAAGTGCTTTATCAATATTATCCCATTTCACTTTCATAATAACCTTTGACAAAACCTGGGAGGTCACTGTTATTTTCATTTATTATTTTACTTTTTATTATTTTTATTATTATACAGATAAGGAAAGCAGAACAGACAGAAGTTAAGTGATTTGCCCAGAACCATCCTGCTGGTAATTATCTTAGTCAGGATTTGAACTCAGGGCTTCCTCACTCCAAATCCTTACCTTATGGACTGAGTCACCTGGGTGCCTTGATGATCTAGAGGACCAGAGTACTTTCTCCCTCAAAAAAATCTACGTTTCTAAGGTACCTATTCAACACTTATGCCTTTATTTTGATCAGAAAAAGGGTTAATTGTGTGGGTTACATAGTAAAAAGGGTAAGAGGGTGTCAAACTAAAAAAGACCACTAAACTACACATACGATCCCTTCAGCCTCATCTTGACTTAGGAAACAAAAAACCTATTAATGTTATCTACGGGTTTTCCCCTTATTTTTATTTATTTTGTTCAATTATTTCCAATTACATTTTAATTTAGTTCAGACCACACTTGGGGTGCTGTGGGTTGTGAATCACATGTTTAACCCATCTGCTCTGATAGATAGAAAATAAAATTTGGCCTCAGGAAGACTTGGGTTAAAATCCTACATAAGACACTTACTAGTTATTTGACCCTAGGCACATTAGTCTCAATTTCTTTATCTGTAAAATGGGGATAACAACAACAATAATAACACTTATCTCCTATGGTTACTGAGGGACAAATTATATACATAGCACTTTGCAAACTTCAGACCATCAGCTATTATTATTGAAAATATCAGCTAAATGCAATTTTTTAAAAGAGAAAAGGAAATTCAGCCTTAAAATAAATCACTTGCTCTCAAGGTTTTGGAACATATTGTCAATCATATGCATTTCTCCTTTTTCCTAGTCCTTCTTCCTAGCAGAGACTATTTTCTATGAATAAATTGTACTCTACTCATTGCCCCTTGACAATGGATTCAGCATTAAGTAAAAATGACCCTAAATCATCCACATCTATAGAAAGAGCCAGTGTGACTTCATCATCAATCTTCAGACATCAATCTGCAGGCTTGTTTAGAGGGTACAATACTTGTAATCAAATACTACATCTTGAATTTGACTTCTGGTGTCGGAGGTCTGTAGCAAGATCTTTTTAAATAGCAAAGAAAACATAAATGGGGATTCTGACAGGCACTTGAATAGAAAAACAAAACAGGATTCAAAGACATGGTGATCAGCCATCACAGATCACCAATATTCCTCCTAGACATTCATTTCTAAGCATTCCTAGTTCATCCCTAGAGCCTTGAGCTTAAGTGACATAAGGTCGATGTTGCCAGTCTTTTTCCATGAATGAAACATGTAGAATTGTAAAATAGACCCCTGGGAGCAATCCTGCTAACAGAATTGCCCCTGTGGAAATATGAGAGATCATTTATGGCAACTGTGATTTCAAATGCTCTGGTAAAACCACCTGACGGAGCTCTTCCTATTTATCAGAGACCATTTTCCATCAAGATCTCCACTTGTTTTCCTTAAAGAAAAAGAAAAACACATGTGTAGTAACTGCAGAAATCCATTTGGGGATGAGATTAAAGATGCAGCACATTAGTGGAAAATTCCCTCAATTGCAATGTTAGCGATTGGGGAAATTTATAAAGCACATGATGTTAGCAAACACTCTACCCCCTGGAGGGTATGAAAACCAGAAAGGAAAGGCATGAATGTATTGGGGATGTTCATTAAGATTCCATTTAAGTTATCCCAGTTGTTGGAATTCAGGGCACAGCTTTAATTAAGCAGCCTGGGCCTGTGAATACCCTTCCATCCCTGGGCTCTTGACCCCATAGAACCTAGGAAAGAATCATAGGTTCAGCGACAGAAAGGGAAATATGTCCTGATGTGCTCTTGTGTTTGAGAAATGGTAACAATGGATATAGTGCTGGGCTTGAAATTATAAAGATCTGAGTTTGAATCCTGACTCTGCCTCCTGCTAGTTATGTGATTATGGAGAAATCTAAGCTATAGTTTTTTTTTTCCATAAAAACATAGGGAAAATGGAGATGATACAACCTCCAACAACTTAAGAGCTAATGTGTGAAAATCACTTTGCAAATATCAAAATACCATATAAATGTCAGCTATTATTATTATTTTTGCAATGAAAAGGATAGGGAAGTGATTATATTTCTTAGCTTCTAATGGCCCCAAATAAGCCTTAATATGACATAATGGAAAAAACACTGGATTTTGTATCAGAAAATATGGACTAGTGACTTGTGTGACCTTGACTTAATTAACTTTGAGACCTGTTTCCTTATTTACAAAGTGATGAGAATAATTCCAAATTCTAAGAGTCTATAACTTTATTTTCCCAACTAAAGCATTTCTCTCCCCAATTTCTTCTATTATGCTATCAAATTCAAACATAGTTGATCAAGTAACAGGCATGAGAATTCAGAGCACCGTCACTAACTCAGAGGGACCAAAGCAAGGAACAGTGAATGTTATTGAATTTGTCATGGATTGATTATGTATTCTAAGAATTAATTCAAATTCTAATAATTATATTCCATCTCTGGTCAGAAGACAAAGCTAAATGTCTAAGGTGCATTAGATTCTTACTAATAATTTACAATATACTTGGTTTTCAAAGTTCACATAAATGGAGATCTTGTACATAGTCACAGAATTTCATTGTTGAAAGGGATTTCAAAGGCATTTACTTCAAGCCATACCTGAATAAGAGTAACTTTTGCAACAAGCCCAGTGAATGCTCATGTGGTCTTTGCTTGGAACACTTCTACTAGTAAAAGTAGGATTCTTATTCTACTTGGCTCCACAGGGAGGTAAAGGATGGAAGTAACAAATATGCAAATTTAGACTTGATGTCAGCTTAAATCATTTAATAATTAACGCTCTCCCAGAGTGTACTTCCCTTACTTGCAAGTTTCCAAACAGAATCTATATGGCCATTTGTTGAATATATAATGAATTCTGGGCAGGGTAGATGGCCATTGTTAGTTCTCAAATTCTATGACTCCATAATTTCAGGAGGCAGTCTATTTTACTTCTGGACAGCTTTGATTATTTAGAAAGTTTTTCTTAAACTAAGCAAGTGAAAATTTGCTCCTCTGTAACTGCTCTTGCCAATTCTATACTCTGGGACCAAGCAAAGCAAATTAATTCCCTCATCCATGGAATACTCTTCCGGATACTCCTCCTATTTTGCTGAAGATAACAATGAGAGTCAGAAATAAGTGAGTTGCTCATGAAGACATAGGAAATAACTGGGAAAGGTGGGATTTGAACCCTGGTTCTCTGAGTCTAGTGTACTTTCCCCCAAGTCATACCATCTCTGCAAAGATCTGACTTTCCACTTGCCCATTGGAGAGCTGGAGGCAAAGAAGTATCTAACTTTGTTCTGCGGCAGGAGCTAACTTGTGTTCTGAGGCAACACAACAAGCATACTATCTTTATGCTTAAAATGAACATATTATGTAACACTGATAGGACTGAAGTGAATTTCCTCATTCTCCCTCATGTAAATTCACATGTTGAGTTCTTTGTTTCAGGATAGCAAAGAAAGTGCACATGTAAATCTAAGAAAAACACACCACTATTTATGAAAAGCTATTTTATAAAAAGTCTGAAAAATACACAAAAAGTGTTAATATCATCCAACATCATTATAAACAGCTGCCATGTCAAGAAGAAAAGAAATAGACAATGTTGCCCTGTTACTCATTTTGACAGCAGTGATCTGTAAATACAGAATCCCTGAGGCTATTTCTTAGTGAAAAACCAGCTGAAAAGCTGTGTACTCACTCAGCCAACAGAACTGTGCTTTTCCAATCCTATGTCACATTCTGTTATTCATGGCTCTCTCCTAACCCCCTTTACACAGCCTAATTGCTGGGGCTTCCACTGACATGTCACAGCCTCCTTTGGATTTGCTGTCAGTTTTCTTGAGTTGGAATTTTTTATAAGCTTTCTAAATGGAGGTGGAGAGACAAGACAAACCTTGCTCTTGATTTAGCCCCCTTCCGTCTCATAGAGTCAGGAGTTCTTCACTGTCCAACTTGCTATGATAGCTTTTTGCCTGGGACGCAACCTCTGATTGAGGCTTCTCGACATGCAACTTGTCTTTGGCAAATGAATTGTGAGGATGCCTGCCAGCTGCCAGACATCTCCATTTTTAAAACACCTTCAAAACTGCTTTTGGCACAAGTCCACAAACAAGCAAGGCAATCTGGAGCTAGAGGCTCCATGCTGTGTACAAAAAGGGGTGGGAAGGATGTATGACTTCTGCTACCTTCCCTTCTCCAAGAAGAGGATGGAATGAAGGAGGGAAAGGCAGAAGAGAATGGGCTTTTTCATACTAGAAGTCCTTCGAAGGAGATTTTTCACATTTCAAACAAATCACATATGACTTTTCATAGGCAGGATAAAGCAGAGTGTAGAAGCCAAAGAATTTCAGAAGTTGGAAGGGATCAGAAGCTGTCTGGTGCTCACCTATAGCTGAACAAGGTGTACCTCTGAAACCTTGATGAGTGGCCATTTACTCTTTTTCTGCTATTCTCCAGCAAGGGGAGTACCATCACTACCTAAAATCACTCATTCCTCTTTGGGATAGTTTTAATTATTAGGAAGACTTTCCGAATGTGAAAGCCTAAAATTTGTTCCATTTTAACTTCTACCGGTTGTACCCTATAGGACCATGGATTTCAAGCCTAATTGCTTTTCCACATTGCAACCCTTTAGATGCCCAGGAACAGCTATCCTGTAACACCCATTTAAGTCTTCTCCAAAATAACATTCCCATTTCCTTCTACTGATCTCCAAATGCTCTAAATCCAAAGCCCTCTAAAGATCTTAAAATGTAGTACCCAGAGCGAATGCACTTCAGACATGGTCTGACAGAAGCAATGTAATTATTATCTATTTTTCCCCAGGCACTGTCTCTTGTAAATGTATTCTAAGTTCAAATTAACCTTCTTTGTTGTAATATCTTCACACACTGATGACTCACATTAAGCTTAAGATTAACTCACATTAAGTTTAGAGTTCACTAAAACTCCAAATCTTTTTCAGACAAACTCTTATGGAGCCATGCTTCTAGTCATATAACACTTGTAATAACTTTCTTTCCTCCCTCCCTCCCTCCTCCCTCCCTCCCTTCCTCCCTCCTTCCCTTCCTTCCTTCCTTCTTTCCTTCCTTCCTTCCTTCCTTCCTTCCTTCCTTCCTTCCTTCCTTCCTTCCTTCCTTCCTTCCTTCCTTCCTTCCTTCCTTCCTTCCTTTTTTCCTCCCTCCCTCCCTCCCTCCCTCCCTCCCTTCCTTTCCTTCTTTTGCTTCCTTCTTTCCTAGTTTAACACCATAATAGGGAACTTAAGCTATCCCTGCCCATCCTCTGCAAGTCTGTTAAATGTGTCTATGTCTTTATCTTGTAGAAGATATTTAGTGTGTATAGTGAAGAAAGTAGTGGACAGGAAGTCAGGATGCCTGTGAGCCAATCCTAGCCTAAAATTTCCTGAATGCGTGACCATAGGTGAGTCATTTGATGCTTCTGAACTTCAATAACTATATTATCAGTACTCACCCTATTCAGTGACCTCCTGATAATAGTCATTAGGCAAAAGTATTTATCACAGCAATGAAGTAGATAGATCCAATATGGATTTCAGGTCAAGGAGAGATTCCCTATGGATGGATGGGTTCTCCATATGATGATGTTTTCTCATGACAGTGTACTGATTATATTAAGTGCCTGGACACTGAATAGCTCCCTGGAAGATATTTGTGATCACTCAAAGGATTCTGAGATGTCCACCCCCAAAGGAAACATCCACAGCATGAAGACTCTTGATTGCTCAGATTTAAGCACACATCTAAATGAATACTCTCTAACACGTGTCAAAGAGTATATAAATCTGTTGTCTACAGATAGACAACAAACTGTATCTGGCATTGAGAAGGAAGAGAAGAGTGAGCTGGATCGGGTTTTTGTTTTTTAAGAATAAGCAATAAGTGTCTACCATGTATAGATTCATCTTCCTGAGTTCAAATCTAGCCTCAGACACTTACTAGCTCTGTGACCTCAGCCATATCTTGAGATGCTACTTGATACTGGTTCCCCTGTTTTGATCACTCTCCAGCTGACCAATGCAACCCAAGATTTATTGAGCTTGCCATCCACTTAGCTCTAGATTTTTTTCCAGACTTACATCTAATCATGTCTCATACTCATCTTGTTCTTGTGAAGTTAACTGCTTTTTTTAAATTTTTTTTTGTTTTTCAAAAAGTATTAGACATGTTTTTATGACATTTCATCTTCTTAGATTTGGGCATCTTGGTAGTGATACAGTTTGGGGTTTGGAGCCAAGAAGATTCATCTTACTGAGTTCAAATCTGATCTTAGACCTTTACTGCATGACCCTGGGGAATCACTTAACCGTCTTTGCTTCAGTTTACTCATCTGTAAAATGAGCTGGAGAAGGAAATGGAAAAACCACTTTAATATCTTTGTCAAGAAAATTCCAAAATGGGGTCACAACAATAACTAGTAAGTCAAGACTCATTGGATCTTAACTCTGCTATCTAACAATGGCTGTTCCCCTAAGTTTTGTGTCATCTCAAATTTGATAAGTATGCCATCTATCCCTTTCCAATTAATAATATTAATTAACAAAAATGATCTCTCAATTTTGTCTGAAAGAATAGTATAAAAATAGCACATAAACAAAACTATATGTAATGATTTTTGGGGAAAAAATCTACCTTATACCTAAATGATAGGTTTAACATTTGAAAGACGATAAGAAAATATGAAAAGCAAAAAACATGTAAGTTGCTTTGCTGCCAGCATTCTTTCCTCTTCCCTTTTTCTAGTCTTCTGAGTGTCTTCTCATCATTCTCCTTGACTACTCAAGTTGTCTCACTTTGGGATCTTATCCAGTGTCCCTTTTCTTGGTATGCTGAACACACCTGAACGTTTCTTGCTTTCCCATCTCTGCCCCTACAAAAATACTTATCCTATGTCTCATTTCCTCCAGATCTCCAGCTGCAATTTTCTAAACTGGTGAGAACAGATTAAACTCTCAAGCAATACATTTATATTTTTAATCAGGCTTTTTGAGGAAATCTCCATTTAGATCCTACTCTTATGTTTCTTTAGTACATGGAAGATGACTTTGGGATCTTGAAGACAATGGCAGAGAAACGAATCCTGTAATGTCTAATTAAATGGCCAAAGTTTTACAGATAGATCTGACAATGGACTGTGTATTTTCAACATAAGAAGCTGTTTAGCTAAATGAAAAATTTTTTATTGGTGGTGATGGTGGTGAGGTGGGGAAAGAGACAGAAATTCATGAACAGGATTCCTAAGATGTGGATAGGTTCTGATGTGAATTGGTAGAAGTCTACTTTCAGTGTTTCTGGAGACAATTTTTATCACTCAAAGGCACTGGAAATACTGAGGCCACCGAAGAAGACAGTTTGAATTTTTTGGCATCTCTCAATTTGGACCAGAGAACAGTCACACATATCAGATATATTCTATATATTCATACAGCCAGTTGTGGTATGTAGGAAAAGTAACAAAAGGTGTGAAAATAAGTGGGAGGACTAATAAAAAATTTAAGAATATCTATAGATTAAGTAATCAAAATAACTCTCAAACTATGAAGAGTTTAGGGGAAAAAAATCCAGACCAAATAAGTCCCCCACTCTTCTACAAGGCTTAAATAAAGGATGATTTCAGAGAACAGCAGTTTTCTTGCAAAGGGTAGGATATGATGGACAAAAGCAACTCTGCTGGGCCCAAATTTTTAGGAAGGAAGGCCTCTGATACCTTGATATCACATGAGAATTCATAAGAGCTGCCAGAGGGAGGAGAGCTAAGTCTTCATGACTGCCACTTTAACTGATGGCTGAGACTAAGGGAGAGAACCTTGGCAGTAGTCAGGAGGAGAAAAGACACCCAGACATTAAAATTGAAGGTAATTATAGTACTTACCGATTTTCCCCACACCGGAGTCCTACAATTCAACAAAGAAGAGGAGATCTCAATAAAATTGAGATGTGCTGATGGCATCTCTCTACCTAACTCGTTCTTGAGAAAACTCTAGATTATCCATCTAATTACAGATTTTTAGGGATTTGGGGGTGTTAAAAAGATGATATGGCATTTCTTTTTGATACTGCAAGGAAAATAGAATAGAATCCAAGAGTATTATTTTGGATAAAAAGTTCACCTGTCTGTGCAATCAGGAACCTGGCTTTATTTTTCAAATAAATTTAGTTATTTTTTTTCAAATTAATTTAATAATTTCAAATAAATTTAGATACAATTTATTTCCCTAGTCTTTGTCAAACCTTAGTTTGAGTTTGTCTTTTTTATGAAGACATAGCAAAGTGGAAAAAATGATGGATTTGAATCAAGAAATCTAGTTCTAAATCCTGGCTTTGCTCTTTATTTTAGGGGGAACTTTGGATAAATCATCGCAGGACTTGGTTTTGAGATAGAGAGAGACAGACACACACACACATACACATACACACAGAAAGAGAGAGACATGGACAGAGATAGAGAGAGACAGGGACAGAGATAGACAGGGAGAGAGACAGAAGCAAACAGAAAGACAGACTACCTTCACTACCTACCTTAAAGAGTTATGAAAAAAGCCCCAAAGAGAATTAAACATGCTATAAAAATGTGAATAGCTCTCAAATGGGAAGCCATTTCCACTCCACAAAATTAGTGAACACCTACTACATGCAGAAGACCATGTTTGGCCTTGTGAGTGGTGATGGACAAGCAAAATTTGATCCCTTCCTTTCTCCTTAATAGAGTAGGCAAGACAGAAGCAAAAACTGGAGAATAAGACGGAAGACATTTCCCTTTAATGCTGGGGTTCAGTTGGAAAGTTTCCAGATGTCATCTGCTTAGCTTGGTCTTATTTCCTTATGCCTCAGAGGTACTCCCTGATGGACTGTACAAGATTTGTCTTCTTGCTGCTAAATGTAGACAGACATCATAGCAAATAATATGGCAAAAGCAATAGAAGACAGCAATCTCAGAGATGCATTTTATGTCCAGGGTGAAGTGTCCTGATCTAACACAAAAATAAACTGTTATCTTATTTACTTTGTCAAATTTCTAGAAGTCCAAAAATCACAAGCAGACAGGTTGGGTGATTTAAGGCTATATCAAGAGTAGCAAAGTATTTAGATCTAGCTTGCTATGTTCTGCTTTATTCTGCAGACTGCTGTCAAGATACTGTATTCAGTTCAGGTACCAAGCTTTTGAAAGGTTAATGATAATCTGGAGGGCAACTGGAGTATAACACCCAGGGCTATAAAGATCCTGAAGATCATGCCCTTTGAGGATCAGCTATCAATAGATCCCTTATTGCCTATTGAGCCAGACTTTTAGCTAGCATTCAAGGATCTATATAACCTATATTTCCAGTCTTATGTTCCTATACTTGTCCTTTAAGTACCCTATACAATAGTCAAAAAGGACTGCTTATCTTTCTTACAACATGCTTTACATGATCTTGTTTCCTTGAATGTATTTAAGCTATTTCCTCTATTTGAAATGAACAGGAGACAAAGGGCTTTAGTAGCTATTGAGTAGTTAGGGAATAGAGAGTACAAAAGTCAAAAATGATGACTGCTTCTAATTGCATGATTAGAGGCAAATCCCTTAATATCTGAACCTATTTCTTCATCTAGAAAATGGGATCATAATACTTACAATATCTTCTTCACATTTCAAGTATTTAGCAAATATTAAATTCTTATATAAATAACAGTTTATTATTGTAACAGCCCTCTACAATTATTATTAATTATGTACCCATCTAAGCCTTCCTATGCATCTTTCCAGGTACAGTTTAAATGTTACCTTCCTATGTACTAAGTAATGAACTCTGTACTAGGGACACAAATTGAAAAACAGAGAGAACTTGATTTTATGAATCTTACTTTCTAAAAGGGAGAGACGGCACATGTTATAGATTTCATTTGCAGGTCAGATAGATGGGTTCCATCATCCTTAAGAGCTTTCCTTGTTTTTTCCAGAATTTCATTTCTCCCTTTAGCTATGATGACAGTTTGTACATTTCTTTTATAACATCCACGTTCTTCCTGTAGCATTGATGTTTGTGTATATCACTTCTTTCTTCTATCAGACGGGAAGGTTCCCCAGAAAAGGACTTGTTATTTGTCTGTCTTTATATTCTTTTCAGTGACTAGTTTCCAAATAGTAAATTATTGTTAAATAATGGAATGGATAGATTGGAAAAAGCTTAGAATCTGCAAAGCTTGAGTTTAGAGGAAGGCAGAAATGAAAGGATATGAGGGATTCTTGTTCCATTCCAGATGGACTTTCTTCCCAAGGTCCCAGGATTATGAATGATCCTCCTCTCTCCACCTGCTGTCTCCTCTACTTAGCTGAAATAGTTCATGCAACCCTTTCTCCCTCCTTCACTCCCTTCTCCCAGCTGTCACAGTATCTGACTAGCCCAACTTAAGCCTATGATTTCTGAGGAGAGTTCACTTCTAGAGCAACTCTGGGTCAGGCATTCAAATATTTCTCTTCAAAGTCAAAATAACATCAAAGCTTCCACCCAACCAATACACCAATTCTTCCACTTTTGAGATTACACTTACAAAGAATAGATATTTAAACACCTATTCCCAAATACACGGGGGTAGGTAGATGGGTGGGGGGAGACATGGATATTTTGTTACTGTCACAGAAACAAATAGAGTGCTGGACTTGGACTCAGGAATATGGGTTCAAATCCAGTTTTAGGCACTTAGTAGCTGTGTGACCCTTGGCAAATCACTTAATCTTTGATAATCTTAATTCACTGGAGAAGGAAATGACAAACTACTTTAGTATCTTTGCCAAGAAAATTTCATAAATGGTATTGGTATGCTATGGCCCATAGAGTCATGAGGAATTAGACACGACTGAACAGCAACTTTCTAGGAAGTATCTGTGCATAAATATTCAGTGGGTCACTTAGCTGCTTCCTTCTAGGATGTATATTTGACCTAAGAAAGGTTGTGTGAAAAACAGAAAACAAAACAAAAAAAAAAAACAAACAAACAAACAAACAAAAAAAAAAAAAACAAACAAAAATGCCCTCTATGTCAGAGCTACAGATAGTTAAGGACTGATGGCCTTAGATCCTATAGATCTAAGATACAGGAGGTCATGAGAAGCACTAAAAAACCATGCAAAAAATGGGTTGACTTCATGTCTCTTCTGAACATTAGGTTCTTTCTCTTTAGAAAAAGAGGATTGAAAAAAAAGTTATCTAGGATAAAAAGTTATCCTGTCCTCTTCAAATAGTCTATATAATAATAGTGGTAATATAAGAATAAAGATTATGAGCAAATTGAATGATTTAATTAAATTTAACTTTACCATCTCTATTTGTAACAAACTGATGAAAAGAATGGATAAAAACCCATTTCTTTTTATTTCCCTTATCTTAAACATCTTAAACAAACTTGATGTAGTAGAAATTTAGATTTCCCAAATGGGTAAACTATTAAGTGTTTGATTATTCATTTTATGAAAGTATCCCTAGCTTTACAAAAAGAATCTTTTAGATAATAAATTCCATGAACATATTTCAGATGATTAATTAATAAAATGTCATTTGTGTAAAATGAGGGACATCAAAAATTCTTAGGGCCTATTATAAATTAAGGATTATTAAGTCAGAAGTTGGGGATACAAAAATTAAAAAGGTCCAGACTCTTCTCTCCAAGACTTTATAGTTAAATAATAGTTGGAAATGCAGTCCCTCCATGTGCTAGTAAATTGACACTAAAACCAAATAGTAGCCTAGCATTGGAGAACAGCTCTTTTCTTCACTTAGAGTCACCGGAGCTTAATACCAATTGTGACTATTTATTATAGAATCCTAGAGTTGGAAGAAATCTTTTGTTATTTGCATCTAAGATGTCACTGGTGACCTAGGGGCTTCTCACATAAAGGTCTGAGTTCAAGAACCAGGCTCAATCCTGAGGGACTGAATCAAGAGAGTTCATTTTTTCTTTCTTTCTGTGCCTCTGCCCTCATTCCAGAATTACATTTCAAAAATTTCTCTAAAACAAAGCACAAGTATGGCTTGGGCCTAGGAATCCTCCATATGTGGTTTATAGCTCTCTTACAAAGGCATTCAATATATGATATATTCAACATTTCAACTACCATCTTTTCCTGGTCCTGTGGCTTCCATCTTCTATTGATGAGTTTTCTCTGGACCCTCCATTTTAAGGAAAAGCCCCAAATATCAAGGGAATCAATGAAAAAAAAATGAAGGAAGAGGGTCTAGCAATTCTAAATTTAAAACTATGCTACAAAGTAATAATTATCAAAACAATCCAGTACTGAATAATACATGGAATGGTTGATATTAGAATAGATTAGGTTATAATATATAAATTTAAAAAACTATAGGAACCTAGCATTTGATAAACTCAAAGAGCCAAAGCTTTGGGGACAAGAGCTCACCATTTGAAAAACTATTTGGAAAACTGGAAAACAGTCTGGCACAGAAACAAGGCATAGACCTCAATCTCACATCATAGACCAAGATAAAATCAAAATAGTGTAGTTATAAAGTTATGAAGTTATAAATAGATTTAGTTATAAACCATGACATAAGCAAATTAGAGAAACATAGAAAAAATTGCTTGTTAGATACATGGATTGGGGAAGAGTTTGTGACCAAAAGATCATAGGAGATAAAATGAATAGTTTTGATTACATTAAATTAAAACTTTTTTTTTTAATAAACTAAATCAACTCAGCCAAAATTAGAAGGAAAGAGAAACTGTGGTGGGAGGGGGTGATTTTGTAGCAAGTTTCTCTGATATAAGATCTCATTTCTCAAATATACAAAGACCTGGAACAAATTACATATATATATATATATATCATATATCATATATATATATATGATTCATATATATATTCATGTATTGGAATATACATATTCATATATATATATATATGATTCATTCCCCAATTGATTAATGGTAAAAAAAAAGTTTTCAAAAAAAGAAATCAAAACTAACAATAGTCATATGAAAAAAGTGCTTGACATTACTAATAATTAGAGAAATGGAATAGAAAACAACTTTGAGGTACCACTTTAGACTTGTTCTGATTTGCATCTCTCTTATTATTAGTGATTTGGAACATTCTTTCATGTGATTATCAGTTCTTTTAAATTCTTACTTTGTGAATTATTTATATCTTTTGAACATATAAATTGGGAAGCAGCTTTTGGTCATACACATGCATGTTAATTGTTTATATATCTTATCAGACCCTTTCAAACTCTTATCAAAGATACTCATTACAAAGATTTTCTTCTCCTATTCAATTCTTTTCCTTCTTATCTTAGGTACATTAATTTTGTTTGAGAAGAGATTTTTCAGTTTTGTTTTATCAAAATTATCTATTTATCTTTTGTGACTGCCTCTATCCCTTGTGTGGTTACAAATATATCTTTTAACCAAAACTGTGAAAAGTTTATGATCATTTTGTCATCTACTTTTTAAATAGAAAAAAGGTTTAACATTTGTGTCAAGTTTTTAAAATACATTGTGGAATGTGACATAGTGTTTGTTTAATTATGTGTTAATTTATGCATGCAACTTTCTAGAATACCTAGAAATCTTTATCAAATAGGGAGTTCCTTATTATGCGTTTCCTGATTTATCAAACATGGGTTATTGTTTCATGGTTGCTGATTCTTCTTTATATCTATCATATAATTGTTCCATTGATCTAATTCCCTGTTTTTTAACCAGTACTAGATGATTTTCATCATGTTGAACATATAGTATTTCTATTTACTTTTTATAATGAACTTTATCCTCAAGAAATAGAAAAACTTCTAAATGTCTAATAGAATAAAAGACACATTGAGGTCAAAATAAGTAGCAGAACTATGATCTAGTTCCCACTTCAAAAAAAGTCTATAAAATATATCAGACCAAATTCTGATAAGGAATTCCAAGAAAAAGTTAAAATGAGTCTTTTCCCCCCTTAGCACAAGGCAGCTTAGAGAACCAGAAAGAGGCATCTACAAACAGTAGTGACAAAATTTGGCCAGGAGGTTGCTAGGAGTGGAGCATTACATTACCCAGGGACTTAAATGAAGATTGAACACCAGGGTAGTGCTAGGGTAGAAAGAAGTGCTACGGTAGAAAGTGATCTCAGGGGATCCTTGAACTTTTTGCAAGGTATAAGAACAGGGGCCATCTGGTAGTTCTGCCACCCGCTACCCAGTTTTGAGTTGGACTGAGGAAGAGATCTATACATTTGAATAACAGAATAGTCCCTCGTGAGAAAAATGATACCAAAATTATAATAATGGAATGATCTTATATGTAAACAAAACAATTTAAAGATCTAAATGGAAATAGAAAGGAGTATACCTATTTTTAACCTGTGCAAAGCACCTTCACAAAAACTGACCATGTGCAAATATATATATATATATGCATATATATGTAAGATATAAAAACCACAAACATAAATATGTAAAGTAGAAATATTAAATGTATTTTTTACTAAGCATAATACAATAAAATTACATTTATTAAATAGCTATTGAAGCAAATATAAAAAAATAAACTGGAAATTAATAATCTAATCCTAAAGAATGGGGGAAGGGCAGGTCCAAAGAATGAATCATAGAAACAGTCAATAATTTAATTTAATATAATGGCCATAATAAAATCAGATATAAAATAGTGGGGGACACAACCAAAGCAGCACTTTAAAAAATTTACCTCTAAACACTTTCTTTAATAAAGAAAAGAATAAATATAAATTCATCATGTGACTTAAAAAACAGAAAATTGACAAATTAAAAAAATTCAATAATAAAGAAAAATTAACAAATAGAAAGCAAAATATAATTGAATTATTAAATAAAATAAAGAACTGGTTCTTTGGTGTGTGTGTGGGAATAATAAAATAGATAAACAATTAGGCAATTTGATTTTTTTTAAGAAGAAAAATTATTGGCACCAAAATGAAAAAAGTGAATTCAAACTAATGAAGGAGAAACATTTTTTTTAATTTTTAAAAAAATTAGGAGCTATTTCACCCAACTATATTTATGATCTAAAACAAACAGATGAATATTTACTGAAATATAAATTGCCTATACAAATAGAGCAGGAAATAGAGTAATTAAATAACCCAATTTAGAAAAAGAAATATAACAATTCATAAAGAAATTCTGAAAGGAAAAAATCCAACAGGATTTGATGGAACAGATGGATTTACAAGTGAATTCTATCAAACATTTAAAGAATAATTTATTTTCATATTACATGTTTTTAAAGGAGGAAAAAAAGGGTCCCATCAACTCCTTCCTGAAACACAAATATGGTCTTGATATCTAACCCTAGAGAGTTAAAACAGAGAAAGAAAACTATAGATCACTAACCTTAATTAATTAAAAAAATATATTAAATAAAGTATTAGAAATGAGACTACAGCAACATATTAAGAGATTATACACTGTTACCACGCTGGATTTATACTAAGGCTCACTTAATATTAGAAAAACTATTATAATAATTGATTCATACTCATCAGAAAAAGGATTATTTTTAATAGATGTAAGTGCGAAAAAACCAAAAACAAAACATAACATCCATTCCTGGCTTAAAAAAATGAGAGAAAGTATAGGAATAAATGGAACATTCCTTAATGGAAAATGGAAATTTCTTTAAAATAATGAATAGTATCTATCTAGAACTGAGAGACAACATTGTCTGTAGTGGGGATAAGTTAGAGACCTTTCTATTAAGATTAAGGGTAAAACAAGTATAATTATTACCACCATTACTATTCATTATATTGCCAGAAATTCTAGTTCTATCAATAAAAAAGGAAAAATAATAAGTATAGGCAAAGAAGAAACACTTTTATCACTTTTTGCAGATGATATAATGGTTACTAAGCATATAAAACAATATCACATATTGTATTTTACCAAGACAAGGAATTCTGATCAGTATAATGACCAAATACTCCTGATCAAGAAGTGAAAGATTTGGAATACAAAATGAGACATACATATTTACATATATATATATACACACACAACACACTCACTTAAGTTATTTTTTCCCCTATTTTGGATATAGCCAATGTGGAAATCTGTTTTGCTTGGCTATACATATTTATAAAAAAGGTTTTGTTTGTCTTACATTTATAATTGGAGAATGGGGAAGAAAAGATAATGTGGATTTTTATTAAGAAATGAAATTTATTTTAATTTTTTTGGAAATAAAAGAATGGGGTATACAAAAATTATGAAGTTCTAAAGAAAAAGTTATATTTGAGATAAGAGATAATAAATTCTATTTTGGACATGCTGAGTTTGAAATATCTCAGGGACATCCAGTTTAAAACGTCTAATAGTTGACAATGTGGACCTAAAACTTTGAAGAGGTAGGTAAGCCCTCTTCTCTATACATAGGACTTTGAGTTCTCAGCAAAGAGATAATAATTAAACCTATGGAAGTTAGTGAAGTCACCAAAAGATATTATAGAAAAAAAGAGACAAAAGCCTAGTACGAAACCTTGGAATATACCTATAGTTTTAGGATATAATATGGAAGATGAACCAGCAAAGACAATTAAGAATGAGAAGTCATGCAAATTGGAGAAAGATAATAAAGTCAAGATTGGAAATGAAGGAAGAAGAAATCATAAAAGACTAGAAAAAGTCTTAATAGTTGGAGGGACTGGAAGTAATTGTGAAGATGACTAGGATCAGAGGAAAGTCAGAAGTTTTGATTAAGGAAGTGGAACACTTGTGTGTAATGGTGATCCTGGAAGTTACCATTTCTATTGCATTACTGAAGTAAATAAGAAGGTCATAGGCCTTGGAAAGACTGAAAAAACAAGAGGCTAAAATGTTAAGGGAGAATAAGGGCAGGTGTAAGAGAAGGGAGGAAGAAAATGAATCAGGTACTGAAATGCTTGAGAAGGGAGAGAGGATAACCTGGAGCCAGGTAGACAAAGGCATCATGATTTAGATACTTAGATAAAGGGAAAATTTTAAAAAGAGTAGATTTCAAAGAAGAAATGTTTCTTAATGATGGAAGCAGAGGGATAGTCTGAGAGTAACAAAGTAGCAAAGAGGAACCAAGGAGTACTCTGATCCCTCATAGGGATTAAATATCATAGAGGTGTGTGTGTGTGTGTGTGTGTGTGTGTGTGTGTGTGTGTGAGACAGACAGAGACAGGCAGAGAGACACAGAGAGACAGAGAGAGAGAGAAAAAGGGGTTGGGGGAAACAGCTAATGCTGAAAAGGATGGCAAAAAAAAAAAGATGTAATCATCTGTAGTGGCCAGGTATCAATGAGATTAGATTATGTAGATGGAAGGAGTATGAAAGGAAGATGTTCATATGAATAGTCATTCTAAAGAGCGTAGTGAAAGGGGTGGGGAAAATTGGAGGGGGAAGTGGGTAAGATAAGGTTGAAGAGGGATGAGGATGAAAGAATGGAAGGTAAAAGTTGGGGAAAGTTTGATCTTAGCCAGTAAATAAATAACAATCGATGGTAGTTTCTAGTCATTCTGATAATAGTAGTCATATTTGTTTAGTCATTTTTCAATCTTGTCTAACTCTTTATGTCCCCCCTTGAAGTTTTCTCAACAAAGATATTGAAGTGATTTATCATTTCTTACTCCTGCTCATTTTATGTATGAAGAAACTGAGGCAAATGGGGTTAAGTGACTTGCCCAGAATCATACATTTTGTCAGTCTCTGGGGTCAGATTTGAACTCAGGACTTTCTGACCCTCAAACTCTGTCTTCTATGCTACCTAACTGCCCCATTCTGGCAGTGGTGGATGATAAATTAAATGTAAGAACCAATATAAATCGGGGGGGGGTGTCTCCAAATTAATTTTGTAATAAGTCACTGTCTCAAAATAAGAAGAAAATCTCAGGATAAAATTAATTTTTTTTTGCTTTAAACCATTTAAAAATAACTCCCAATAAGGCTTATATAATTCCTTTAGGAAAGGGTTATAGTGGAATCAAATCAGATGTAGGATGTTACAATTCCAGTCACTGGTTAGATGAGAACAATCTAACCCATCACAAAGAAACACTAGTCTGAGGTTCTAAAAGGATTTCTAGAGCCAGTTTCTTACTCCCAAAACATCCCAACTTCTCAGTTTCATCCTAACTAACTTCTCACCACACAATTTAGTTAATTTATAGAATCATTAATTGAGGGGCATAACAAAGTACTATAGAATTCTTCACTTGAGTTCCATGAACTTTCAAAGGAATTTTTTTTAATAATTGCATTTCAATAAAATTTTATTTTCATCTTATTTTTAATTCGGTATCGAAATAATTTATATATATCCTCCAGAAGAAATCCTCAAACTCCCAGAAATTCCGTTCCCTTGAGAGAAAAAATGAACGAAAATCTATTTGCCCCTTTCATCTGCCCTACTATTATAGGCATCTCTACCTTACCCATTATTATACTTTTCCCTTGTCTTGTTTTTACAACGCCCAGGCGTTGACTTCCTAATCTAATCCAAATTCTACAAATCTGACTTATCCGACTCATCACCAAGCAAACAATAACAATAAATAATAACCTTGGTCGGACATGAGCCCTTATATTTAAAACCCTTATCCTGTTTATTTATATCCTGATTATTTATTATCAATTTAATTAATTTATTTTATTCAGTTAAAAACTTTACTTTGAGAAAGGGTTCCTAAGCTTCACCAAACTGTCAAAAGTGTCCAAGACATTCTCACTTTACAGATGAGCAAATGAAAGCTGAAGAAGTCAAGCTATTTGTACAGTCAGAAATAGGAAGTGATAGAGATAGGATTTGAACCAGCTAGGTAGTGCAGTAGATAGAGGCCTGGGGTTAGCAAAAGGACAATGTGAGTTCAAATCTGGCCTCAGACACTTCCTAACTGTGTGGCTCTGGGCAAGTCACTTAATTCTGTTTGCTTCAGTTTCCTCATTTGCAAAATGAGGTGGAGAAAGAAATGGCAACTGCTCCAGGATCTTTGCCAAGAAAACCCTAAAAGGGGTCATGAAGAGTCAGATTGAAAATGACTAAATAGCAACCTCTACTTCCACATTTGGTGCTCATTCTCTGTTTTTACTTTCTCAAGTTATCCTCTGACAGACCACATTTTGAATGGATATTTCTCCCCTGGGTCTGGTTTATTTCCTCTATTTGCTTTTGAAAGGTGGATTGATTTCTCAGGTGAGCTACCTCCCCCCCCCAATACATGTAGCTCCCATTACACTACATTTCTAGGGCCTCCTGCAGCATTTGGGGTCCTGAGCACAGCTGATGAGATTGTTTTCATCAACGAGCAGGACATGAACTCAGCCACTGAGGAACACGTATAGAAAGCAGAAGACTGGAAGCCAGAGAGAGACGTTTAGCTACCCGTGCCTTTCCAGGGCCTGGTGAGGAAGATGGGCCCAACTAAAGAGAAATTCTGTCATGATCTATTAATAGAGAATAAAGATTAATGAAGGATTATGTCATAATGAGCCAGCCTGCAGAGTAGCTCCAGTTCTGGCCCTCTGCTGCCAAAATACAGTTCTCATTTCCAACAAACAAAGTCCATCAGAGAGAAAGCATAGAGCCCCTTTAGAGCTGGGAAGTCCCACGCATAATAATGAATGGCCCACTCTTCTTTTGCCAGAGCTCTCCAGCACTCTCGGGGTCACAGGTCATTGTGGTGATTCAGAGGGGGGCCTGATCCTTATCTAAGCTTTGGCAACAAAATTAGATTGTGCTCCAGTCTTATTAAAGAAATGTTTGTTCCACCATCAATGAACTGAAAAGAAAGCAGCTCAATGTACTTTTGCAAATTACAGCAATAAACTGCTTGAATTAACTGCTTTATTACAAATATTTAATTATTCTATGGGCTAACTGTCTAGCATTTAGGAAAAGTGATGAGTAGGACTTACTCCATTTTAAATTTGGATTTAAAGTTTGTGGGTTCTTTTTTTAATATTAACTTCAATTTTTCTCTCTTCTGAGATAGAGCAACCAATTCAAATTTGGAGTGCAATGGGTGACAAGATGGAGCCTTTAGTTCTGTATTAGTTGTCAATGAGAAAAAAAAAGTAGTCTGGGGTAATTTACAAAAGGCAGTAGGTTTTCATTTGGCATAAACATGAATGAGCACGGAAATGAAATGTTTTTCCCCAGAGTTATTGCCCCAAGCTGCATAAGTTGCATCTGAAGTAAGACATGGTCAGTGGCTAGGGAAGACAGGATCTTATTGTACTTTTACTGGAGTTTAAATACAGACTCTTGTGCCTTGGCAAATGCATCTATTTTTGAGTGCCATAGGATTTAAAGAGGGAAAAAAAAAACCTTGACAAACTCTTCATAAAAAGCAAGAGCTCCCAATGAAAAGTGCATTAATAACATGAAAAACTTCATTTTTTATTTAAAGGATTCACAGTATGAAAACAAAGAAAAATGTTTTTTTTTTTTTAATCACTGGTCATGTTGACTAAGTTATCTGAAAAATAGAAAATACACAATAGAGGGCATATTGCTTGCAAAGAAAAAATATGATTGTCTAACACTGGAGGAGTGATCATCCAGTATTCAACGGCATCAACAGGGTTATTTCATCAAAGTCCTTTGACAGTCTCGCTTACTGTTTGCTAATCTACAAACCTAAATTGACCATTCAGCACCAGCAAATGTGCCATGTAGGTCTCAACTTTTCATGAAACATGCATTCGGGAACTACAAAGTGCTGAATATATTTTCAGGCTTTTTATACTAAGATTTACAAGTAATGACCTTAAGCAATGTCATGCATGTAGAACAAAATCATGAGACCACCCTGGTTTTGAGCCGAATTAAGGTATAGAATCATACTTCATTATCATTCAAATGTTGCCGGACTGAACAACAAAACAGCCCCCGGTCATACAGCTAAACCGATTTCATAGTTTCACTTTGAGAATCACCCCTCCCTTGCTTGCTTTTTTTGCTATTACAGGCTCACTGTAAGTAGACAATTATCAGAGCTTAATGCCAGAAATGATAATGCACTGCCACATTTGGAATCCTTGGGCAGCATCCGTCCGATCCTGTGGAGAGAGAATGTCTCTTGGTAGCTCCTTGGGGCACCGGCAGTTTGAAAATTTGGCCGCCCATGCTGACATTTAGTGAAATCATCATTTCGGTTTGATTCGGAACCCAACCCAGCCAAGGCCGATGACAGGATGACTCTGCTGGCAAGCTGCCTCCCTGGACCCACATACTCTACAGGCTACTTTCTGTCGCACTACCTCCCATGAAAGAAGCCCTTTGACTTCCCTGCCATATCTGGCACACTGCCCCTTTCACAGCCCCAACTAACCGTCATCTTGGATGTAACAAATTAGTACATTCTCAGAATAATAATAAGTGCAGACATGAAAACACCATTGTCTTTATTGGGAAATGAAGTAACTGTGCTTGAGGTGGGTGACTCTTTCAGGGCAACACCACAGGCAAAAATAAATCGTTTAGAGGAACGAATGGACAATTCCAAGAGATATGTGACACATCATTTGCTGTAAAAATCAGGAAAAGTCAATGAAACAAAAAGCTGTTTGTTGGAGTGGATGAAGAAAATGAAGGGATAAAGAGGATGAAAAATGAAAAAAACAACAACAAAACAATGCTTCTATTTGAAAGTAGAATAGAGGATACAGGATTACAAAATCTCTTTTTGGAAGGAGGTTAATAAACATTACCTGAGTTCCCCATTGCTTATCACGTGAGAAATTACTCTCTCTCTATTTTTTGATAGTCAGCTTTATTAGGAAGAAAAAGTTCATATGGAAGCAATTACATTAAGATGAAATACAAAAACACTCCCATATCACAATGATATCAAAATTACTTTGGTTAAAGACATTATTAGTTTAAAAAAAAGATTTTAATATGTGTATGGAATCAGAGATGCATAGGTCTAGAGATAGGCATATATAATTACATGTATAATGCATATATACACAAACACATATGTATGTGTATCTCCTTTCTCCAATTCTGATTAAAATATATTCCTATGGCATTTATAAAATCACATAAAAGTCTGTTCTCTTCAGAAGCACAGCTATAAAAATATTCAGGAAACAAACTGCTTCTTATTATTGTGGATAGACCATCATTTCCATTCTATGTCAACTATGAGAAATACAAATATTAAAAAAAAAATCTGTGTTGTCACAGTCTTTATGATAGCCTCAACTTTCTCAGGGAACTATAAAATGGAACATTAAGTGAGATGGGAACAATGAGAGGCTCTCTTTAGCAGATGATAAGACTAAATTAGAATAAATGACAACAAGTCTGGAGGAATCAAATAAATATTTCCTTACCACAACTCAGGGACTTTCCAATGGAGACGTCACTTTCAAAATGCTACCGTGTAGAAATCAATGTCACCCTTGATCATTCATTAACGAGCTTTTACTTGGAGTGATTGGACTCCAATCACTTTAAATCATTTGAGATATTTGACTGCAATATTCCTAAACTTTCTGGTTCAAATGAGTCCAAGAATATCTCATTATAAATGGAGACAGTCCTCAAAAAGCAGCCAAGCATGACTAAAAAGATCACTCTTTTACACACAAAAAAAATAGCCTTCTGATTTTACCCTTTGTTGAAAAGACATTTGGTCGGCCACAGGGGAAATACATAATCTACTTTTCTATTCAAATACTATATTTGAGAATTCTGTGACTACAAGGACCCTACAAGAATTCTGGGTAGAATGTATCTATCTATCTATCTATCTATATATATATATGTATGTATGTATATACATACACATAGACACATGTATGGATCATATATGTTGCATAGATTTGTGAGATATAGAGCATCAAATTATTGCCACATTAATAATTTTAACAATCATTTGCAAGAGCAAAAACACCTAGAACCACTTTAATTAGTAATAAATTAAATCAAGAGCAACTAACCCAAGCAAAACTGCCTCTGAAATCTATCTCATTCCTTTAGGGTCCCAAGCACTCTCAAGGGTACATTTTATGTTCAAAGTCAAGTTTGAATAATATAGCTCTGCTGCTGTAGGAGTTCAGTTTTGGCCAAATATACATTCTGCTATCATAGCTTCATATAAAGAGTCTGACCTTCGATTCATTAAGGCCTCCCTGGGGAATTCAAGTCCTGACCCTCTTAAATACAAGGTGTGTGTGACTTTGGAAAAGTCACTTTAACTGCTTCTCTGTTTCCCAGGCAACTCTCTGAAACTATAAGCTACAAAAAAAGTGACAGAGCCGTATCTGTGGAAGGAAGCTTACACACCAGTTATTCTTCATTTCACTAAAAGTTTTATTGGGTAACATATTAAAAACAAGGCTCTTTAAGATCTGTTAATGAAAATGGGCATTGGAACTATTTTTTTTAAAAAGAAATTTATATATGATTAAGAAATCAATGTTTAAAATTCTGATGCCTTTACCTCCTTAGTCATAATCACTGATCTATCCAGAGCTAGAAAGGATCCCAGAGACTGCCTAATTCAATTTCTTCATTTTACAGATGAGGAAACTGAGTTACAAGTGGTGCCAGAGGCAGAATTTGAATCCAGATTCTCTAAATCCAGAGCCAAGCTATAATGCAAAAATATTTTTTTCCCTTCAGAAGTCAAAGAAGATGCTAAGGAACTGACATCTATTCTTCTGCTTTAAATAAGAGGCTGTTTCAATCTGCTACCCAGTACCTCAGATTACAAAACACTAGAGCTGAAAGGAGAAAAGTTTTAAATCATTAGTTTCCTTGAAAGTACATTAGATTTCTTTAGTTATGTTTTCTCTTAAAAATTGCTCAATACACACATGCATTTTTGATTTCCTTCACAAGCTAATTGTACAATAATTCAGAGTCTGATTCTTTTTGTACAGCAAAATAATGTTTTGGTCATGTATACTTATTGTGTATCTAAGTTATATTTTAATATATTTAACATCTACTGGTCATCCTGCCATCTAGGGGAGGGGGTGGGGGGGGTAAGAGGTGAAAAATTGGAACAAGAGGTTTGGCAATTGTTAATCCTGTAAAGTTACCCATGTATATATCCTGTAAATAAAAGGCTATTAAATAAAAAAAAATTGCTCAATAGATGATTGCTGCCAGTTCCAATGATCTTGTGATGAAGAGAGCCATCTACACTCCGAGAGAGGACTGTGGGAACTGAGTGTGGTCCACAATATAACATTCTCACTCTTTTTATTGTTGTTTGCTTGCATTTTGTTTTCTTTCATTTACTTTCTTTTTTTGATCTGATTTCTCTTGTGCAGCAAGAGAATTGTATAAATATGTTTATACACATTAGATTTAACATATATTTAACATGTTTAACATATATTGAATTGTTTTCCATCTAGGGGAGGGGTTAAGAAAATCTGAAACACAAGGCTATGCAAAGATCAATGTTGTCAAATTATCCATGCATATTTTCTGAAAATAAAAAGTTTTATATTAAAATTTGCTCAATACATCTCAAGCCATCACACAAGGATTTTAAAAGTCTAAATTTTCTTTTCATCCTTACAGCATGAAAAAAGAGGGAAGGGGTCTTATTTCTCCTCACTAAAATTGATGATTCACAAGGCTAAAAGTTTTCAAAGCTTTTCACCTATGTACTTCCTTTGACTTTTCAGGGTATGAATTAACTTTTTGGGCATAAGACTAAAATGCAAAATGACAACTCAACTTGAATGTTCACTCTGAGTTTCTTCCTAGACACTGTAGCTCTCCCAGCAAAGGAGAATGCTAACCACATATTTGGGGACAAAGGAGCTGATTCATGGGGGGGGGGAGGAGGTGGTGGGGGGTGCGGGGGTAGGGGAGTGGGGGCAGGGAAGGGACCACACACCATTTAAAAGGTTTGTTCAATTTACAAGAAAACTATTGTAAATGCTTTGTTGATTCATTATGAATGACCCCGCATGACAAATAACAAGTGACCACCTCCTTGTTGTGTCTCTCTGAATGCCTAATGCATGCAGGGGGAGCCCTGTGGCCATCTGGACACACTACAGAAACTTTTCTGCAAGGGAACATGACTTTCCAAAAACACTGCTCCTAGGTTCCCTGGCCAGACCGCTGATATCACAACCATGGACAGCTCTGCCCAGAGAGGATTTGATAAACCTGAGTCTTCCCCTCCAAGAAGGCATTTCTAATAGCATATTGCTTGATCCTGGCAAACAAAGCTGTGAAGGGCACACACACTTAAGAAGTGAATTCCACTAGAGGGAGTGGGAAGAACCCAGAAAAGGATGGACAGAATACTGGCTCTGGTCAGGCTTTTATCGTCAGAATGCCTCGAATCAGCTCCTAAAAGATCTTGCTTCCTCAAAAATGGGACGAAAATACATTTTTTAGTAAAACTGAAAAATCCTTTGTTGAGAAACGCTATAGAAGAAAGAAGTATTATCCTCATTGTCCCCCTTTTCCACGTCCCAAGGGAAATAATAAATTGACATATTTTTCTATCATCAGTGATCCTTTTAGGACCTCAATGTGGCCTCAGTCCATTACTTCTCACTTATTCCCATTAAAAACACACACAATGGGGTGGGAGGGAGAACAGAGAGGGAAGGATAGGTGAGCAGAAATGGCAGCAGTGGTTAGACTGTTGTGTAACATAGGAGCTCTCCACTAACCCACCTTCAGCCTCTCCTGTAGGAACCAGGCCACGACAGAAGGAAAAATAAATAAAGGAACAAAACAGCCTCTTCCTGACTGGATGCTAGTGGAAACAGGCTGCTTTGAGGTTAAAAGCACAGAGATTGCTTTCCTAAGTGGCCATTTGATTGCAGATCATCGATGTATCGCTCTCTCCTTTTTCACTGGACCCCAATGTTGCTAGCGATTTTACTAAATTGTTAGTTTAATAGGAAAGTCTACACCCAGAAAACTGACTTCTCTGGATGTGTCTGTATAGCATTATGGGTTAATTTCTTTTCTTTTTTTCTTTTCTCTTTTAAAAAAGAAAAAAAAAACTAGCCCTAAACACAAAACTCCAGTCTCTAGGAGGAAAAGATGTGTTTCTGGAATCACAAGAAGAAAAGAATGCCCATTTTTTACAAAATGTCTGGAAATGTTGTCTCTGTTTCTTTGTATTTCTTTGTTTCCAACAGGACTGACTAGGCCATGACTAGGCTGACTAGGCCTCCTTCGGAGGAAAGAAAATGGGCAGAAAAATTATTGTTCAGATAAAGAGATTCAGGACATTGGTAAACTGGAGAGTGTCCAGAAGGAGGCAACTAGGATGGGATAGAGTCTCAAGATCATGTCATATATGGATCATTTAATAGAACTAAAGATTTTTATTCAGGGAAAAGAAAACTCAGGAAAGGAGAGGAATGACAGTATATGAAAGGCTATCATATGGAAGAGATTAGATGGATTCAGTTCTGTCCCAGTGGGCAGAACTAGGTGATCTAGATTAACTAGTGTTTCTCAAAGCCTCTCCCTATGCACAAGGATTGCTCAGAACTCTGTTCTGCTTCCTATTCCTTTCTTTCACCAAACTGTCTTAGGTTTCATAGGTTCAAATGTTATCTCTATGCAGATGACATCCAGACAGATATATAGATACATAGAACTATATGAATATATAATTTATAATACAAGTACACAAATAAATGTATAATTATGTATAAGATTTGTTTATAGATATAGATACAGATAAATTTGTAAATGTATATATGTATCTGGATACATACATAAATAATATATATATAATAATATATAATAGACATGTCTGCATATTATACAATTAATCTTATTTATAATATACAGACACATGTACATTATAAATAAGATTTGTTAGATATCCATACAAATAACTGCATATATATAGATATATGTCTATATGTCTAAAACAACATTATATGTATACCATACAGATGCATATCTAAATCTATAAACCAACATTGTGTATAATATACAGATGCATATATTATATATAACCTTGGTTTTTAGACATATATATGTACATGTGTATCTATAAACCAACCATATATAATCTGTAGACATATATTATAAATAAGTTTATAGATATAAGTCTAGATATATTTATAAATATGTGTGTATCCATATATAATATATATGAAACCTGATATTATAAAGCTAGCATTATTTATAATATATGGATATGTGTACATTAGAAATAAGGTTGGTTTATATAGATACAGAAAAAACATATAATCTATATATGGATCTATATCTATAAACTAACTTTATATATATGTGGCTATATATTATATATAGATATCTGTGTATTCATATTTGTGTCTATGTTCATTTGAGAGTCATTTACATAGACGACATTTAAACCCATGATAAATCCTTATCTATCTACATCTATACCTGCATCTATATTTATATCTAGATCTATTTCCAATTCTCATCTTTTTCATATGCTATTTGTTAAATACTTAATAAATACTTATTGAATTGAAGAATTCAAGTTGCAAAGAAGCAAATGTTAATTTTGTAGGAAGAAAAACTTCCTACAATTACAATTTGTCTCAAAGTGAAATAGGCTACCTAGGGAAGTAAGAACTTTCGCCCTTCAAGCAAGAAGACCAATTGTCAGGTGTCTTATAGAGGGATTACATTGAGTCAGGTGGCCATTGTGGTACCTTACATTTCTCAAATTCTGTGATTCCTCAGACTCCAAATGAAATGGTCTTTTCATTTTACCTCATTACCCCAAATTCAATGCTCTTTTCATTCTATCACATTACCCTTAAATAAGGAGGAAGATTTTAGAATGAATGTTCGAAAATCTAAAGCACTAGGAATAGAGTCAAAAGAACTGGGTTCCAATTCTGGCACTATCAATTAGAGATTTGTTTTGGTCAAGTCAATTTCTTTCTCTGGGATCAGTCTCTTCATCTGTAAAATGGCAAGGGTTGCCTTAGATGGCTGTCCACATTCCATGAGATGTACTTGCACATATCCACATACCCACATACTCAAAGTGGAATATGGTCCCCTGGAAGAACATTAAAGGATGCTTGCTAATAAATAAGTAGCCCATAGCCAATAACTCTATTGGTATCTCCTTATAATATCCTACACTGTAGGAGCATTGTATAGCTTCTCAGCTAGGAGTTATAAAGAGGAAATTCTGTACTGAAAAAATTATGACAATCATTCCAGGAAAAGTAATACAAAGTGTGCCCCGAGTGGAAGTAAGGCAGGGAGCAGATGGGATGTAGAAAAGAAGAGTTCATTTTAGCCTTCCTTCTGGTAGTTTCTTATTTTAATCAATTATTCTTGCTACCTCAGTGGTAAATTCTGTTGTTTCTATGTGGGTAAAAAAACCAACTGGTATCCTCAGTACTTTTAAAATTCAGCCTATTTTACTATTTTGCTATTGTTATTTTTTGTTTATGTTTTATTCTTTATTATTTTATTGAGGGATATGGAAGACATTGGGCTTTATTTATGTATGTATTTATTTAGAGAGGAAATTGGGGTTAAGCGACTTGCCCAGGATCACACAACTAGCAAGTGTTAAGTGTCTGAGGTCAGATTTGAATTCAGGTCCTCCTCATTCCAGAGCCAGTATTCTGTCTTCTGAGCCATCTAACTGCCCCTAAGATGTGCATATTTAAAGATATCTCCCTCTCAAATGGTCATACAGACTATTTGTGCTTGCCCTGTGTTAAAGCCTTCTGAACTCATATTGGTTTGATGAGACATAGATGGACATACTGTACACTGACCATGCACAACATTGTGATGTTATTTTGGTCCTCTCTGGGCACAAAGGACAAAGAACACCAGCAAAAATAGCAGGAAGCAAAATCTCAGTTGTCTTGCCCTCATTCCAACTCTGTCAATTAATGAATATTCTTGGAATAATGCTTCTATGCCACCTAGTCATAAAAAATCCTCTGAATCATTGTTAATTAAAGAAAATCAAATTAAAACAACCCTGGGATATCATTTCACACCTATCAGATTGGCTAAAATTATAAAAAGGGGAAAGTGACTAATGTGGAAAAATTGAGACACTAATTCATTGTTGGTGGAATTGTGAAATGATCCAACTATTTTGGAAAGCAGTTCTGAAATTGGGCCCAAAGAATTATTAAACTGTCTATACACTTTGACCCAGAACTAGCTCCACTTGGTCTATTTATAAAGATAAATAGGGAGGAAAAGAATCTATATATGCGAAAATGTTTACAGCAGTTTAATTTATGATGGCAAAGAGAAATTATGGGGTGCTCTTCAATTGGGGAATGACTGAACAAATTTATGTTATATAATTGTAATGGAATATAATTGTATTCTAAGAAAGAATGAGTTCAATGATTAGAAAAACATGGAAAGACTTGCATGAAATAAGGAAGACTGAAATGAGTGTATTCAATAACAGCAATATTGTTTTAAGAAAGACTTTGAACAAATAAGTCATTTTGACTATTATAAATACCAAATTAACTATAAAAGACTATGAAGAGACAGAATTGATAAATAGAAGTATGTATAGAATAATTTCACACAGACACAGACATACACATACACATATATACACATAGGTATACCCATTTATTTGTGTCCTTTGGTAGTTATCTAAGGCAGGGGAGGAGAATGGAAGAAAAAATAGAAATGTATATGATGATTTTGCTGTACCTTTGGAAGGATTAACAAGTTGTACATAATAGATTTGCAGTTTCATATGCAAGCATCTTTTTTATTGTACTATGTTATGGACATACTTGTTTTATTTCATAAATTAAAAATCAAATTTAATTTAAAGAAACAAAAAGATCAGCCACATTAAAAATAAGCTTTTAAGCTGGTAATATTATTCAGATTGGTAGAGATATTTCTGTTCCACACACACACACACACACACACACACACACATACACACAGCTGCACTGGACAAAAATACCTAAGAAGAAAACTTCTGTCTGTCAACAAAGTGCGGAAGGTCACAGGGCAAACCAGAGGCAGAATTATGAGGTAAATGGGCCCCTTTCTTCTATATCTGCACTCAGCTCCTTTTTCTCTTGCCTGATCACAAATGATGTCATCCATTAACCTAGCATTCTGTCCTCCCATTTATTGATACAGCTTTTTCTTTTACTCAAGGACTCTCATCTATATACATTTAAGGTTCAGTAGTGGGCATATTCTTTTTGTTAACATTTAAAGATCATGAATTTCAATAGGTACAAGTATCAAAGAGGTAAATTTTCCCTAACAGGAGAAAAAATGTTTTAATAATTAAAGCAAATAAAGAAATAGAATTAAATAAATAAATTAATTAACAAATAAAGAAAAAGTGTTCTAATAATTAAAGCAAATAAAGAAATAGAAATCTCAAGTTTCTTTGGGGATGTAGCAGATTTCTCCTAAATTGGAAGTCTTCAAGCAAAGATTGGATATCCACTTACTGACTCTGAGGTAGAGAGGGTTCATGATGAAATACATGTAGATAAATGGCTTTTGAGTTCTCTTCCAAAACTGAGATTCTGTAATCAATAACTGGGTATTTTATTATGAGAATTCATCAATAAAGAGATATGGAAGAGATATATTTAATAGAAAGATTGTTTTTGTATATTTATTTTGTATATTTATTCAAAGAGATATCTACTTTTGTATATGTAGATATATTCTGCATAATTGTATATAGCCATACAGAAAAATATATTTACATATTATACATTTTATTTAGCTATAAATATCTATATAATAACATATATGTAGCTAAATATTTCTATCTTAGAGATATGTATATGTCTATATTTTGTATATTATAATATAAGGCACTTTTATTATACCCAATTTACAGATGAAAAAAACTGAGGCTGAGAGAAGTTGTCCATGGCCACCCAAATAGTAATCAGGCAGGAATCAAATTCAAATCCTTATAATTCCAAGTCCAACTCTCATCATTTTTGCCACTAACCTGCCTGTGTATGCTTATATGTTCCACTAGGGGTCACAGTGGATAGAGTGCCAGACCTAAAGGCATAAAGGCTTAAGTTCAAATATAGCCTCAGACACTTACAAGCTGGTCAATCCCAGCGAAATAATTTAGTTTCTGTTTGCCTCCGTTTTTAAAACGTGGATGATAATACATAGGATTATTGTGAGGGTTGAATGAAATTAAATGTCTGTCGGAGTGTTTCTTGACAAAGATGCTGAAGTGGTTTGCCATTTTTACCCTCTAATTCATTTTACAGATGAGGGAGCCCAGGGCAGTGGAAGCAGAGCTGGCGCTTCCTGGAGAACCTTCCTCTTCAACAGTGACATGCTGGATGATAAAGGTTTTCCAAGTGGGCGGCAGCACAGATGTCAATGTCCAAGGGTCAGGAAAATATAGCAGAGGTCTGGGGGCAAATGCAAAGGTCTGGAAGGCAAGGAGGACAGTGAGCATCCATCCTACCTTTATATCCCAAGGATAACAAGACTGCAGTCAAAACTTCCCATATGCATTGCTTCCTTCTATTAGATCTGAGCTAATTGAGAGTAGGGTCTTTCTTAGTTTTCCATTTGAAGTCCCAGGGCTTAGCAAAGTGTTTGACACCTATTAGTTCTTTAATGGATATTGTTTCATTCATTCACTCACTCATTTATTCCCCTTATTACCAGATATACTACTATTGTATTTGAGGCAAAAAAGTAGATGGACAGAAAGTAGTTAACTTCATATGCTATGTGAAAACCTCTCCTCTGCTTTATGAAAGAACACCTGAAATGGAGAGTTCATAGAAATATGAACTCTTGCAAAAGAAGCAAAGGATGGTTCTTTGTGGGTCATAAAAGCAATGATATCCCAAACATTATGTGGAATGTCTGGGACACTATTGTCTTTAAGTCTACTCATAACCCAAAGTGGCACAAAGATTCCCTGACCATAACCCCAAACTCATGGGATTTCCTGTTCTAAGAGAGAAAGAAAACCAAATTTCTGGGATCTGAATCCTAAGGAAAGATGCTTCAGGGAGTCACACTAACTTACATACTAAGAAAGACCAGGAAAACCCAGGACAGTGACAAGTACAGGGCCTTATAACCACTGTGGCTCTGCCATGGGCATGAATAATCTGTGATGTGGCATCCTTCCCTAGCTTCTGCAGAAACAAGCTGTCTAAAGAAAAGGATGTGATGGGCTTTCTCTTCCCCTTTCATTTTACTTTCTAGAAAATAAATTGGTGAACATTTATTTCTTCTTTTCACCTCCTAAAAAAAGAAAAACAAAATTCTAGTAACAAAGATGAAGATCCCTATATCCAAAAATTTGTGTTTCATCCTGCACCATGAATCCAAATGCTCTCCGCCACCAAGGAGGTGGGGAAAGATGATCAGCCCTTAACATCTGAGTTGATCCTTGCATTGTAAAGCGTTCTTTTAGAGCTTTTTTCGGAGTTGTTTGCCCTTATAACATGGTTAATCACTTTGTAAATTATTCTCCTGGTTCTGCTTATTTCACTTTGTATCCATTTATATAAATCTTCCCAGATTCCTTGGAAATTATATCTTTCATCATTTCTCAAGGTGCAATAATAAATCTTGATCAGGAATCTTCTGATATTTTCTTATAATTCAATTTAACAAACAGTTATCAAGTATAAAACACTAAACTACACATATTAAAAGGCAAAGGAAAAAATAGTTACTGTTTCCAAGGAGATTACATCTTGGGGCAATGGGTAGAAATGAAACACAAAATAATAAATATAAGATGATTTAAAGAGAGAGCCTGAAAACCCTAAGAGAGAGAGCATCAGGAAAGTCTTTACAGAGGACATGGAATTGGAGCTGGGTCTTGATGGAAGCTCAGGACTCTAAGGCATAAAGTGAGGTCTTTATTCAGTTACTCTGGCTGTGAGTTGCTCAAACTGACCCTTCTCAAGAACAACTGATCTTATGTTCCCCACTATGGTCTACATCATGGCAATACCCAAACCAAGTGTCCCCTCAATCAAAGCTTTTCTATTATTATGGAAGATGGAAGTTCCTACACTTCTACAGCTGCTTTTATACCTGGGAAATAATTTTTTCTCTACAGAGGAGTCTGCCCTAATACATTCTGCTAACATCATGGCATCAAATAAAGTCAATTAGTGAATAAACATGTTATTTTTTTTAGCACTTCCTGCGTACCAGTCACTATAAGAAGTGTGGCACTCTAGGTAGACTCATCAGAAAGTCTTTCTGATTTTCATTCAAATCCCACTTCTAACACTTGTAAATTATATGATCCTGAACCCTGATTAACCAAAAAACAAAATATTCTCTCCCTTCAGAAGCTTATATTCTATTGGGGAAATAACGTGTACAAACAGACATTAGAGGTGAAACTTGGTGACAGATTCTTCCTTGAGTACTCCTGAATTGATTTCTTTATTACTTTCTTCCTAATTTAGAGAATAATTTATCTGAGATAAATTGCTTGGCACGTGGGCACCATCTAATGAGCTCCAAACTCCATGGAAGTAATTTTGGGTTTTAGTTCAAATTCCTCATTTTGCTGAAGAGACTTGAACGCAGAACATTTGGTTCCAGTACTAGAATTTCACCAGACTGAATGAAAGATACAAATAGAAAAATCAGAAAGTCCCTGCTCTCAAGGAGCTCCCATTCCAGTGGGGGAGATAGCATATATGGAAAGTTTCAGGTGCAAGTCTTGAGGGTTTAGTAGCAAAGCAGATAGTCATGTTTCTTAATGTAATTTCCCCTGATTAAAAACATCAGTTTCTGGTGTTTCACTGAATAACGCTGGGTTAGAAGTCTTGGGCTCAGTTTTGGGCTGCCTCCATCAGAAGGGAGATGGTGACTCAGGTTAAGGGGGTGATGGTGATGGGTCTCCCTTCTCTCCCAGGTGCCTTGCCCTCTTGCCTTCCTACGAAGCAGACACGGAGTGCTTTACTCTATCCCAGGCCAAAGGATAGCTGGCAAATCCGAGAGTAACGCTCCAGAAACCCAATGAGACTAACTTCAAGTAGTAGGCAGCAGTACCTTCATTTAGATGATTATGAAAGGCTTCAAAATCTGGCATGATTTCAGCTGTTAGCTTCTCCTGTGCAAATCTCCTTACAATTTAATAGTTGATTCCTTATAAAATGCTTAATCTCTCTTTTTAGTGAATGGTAATTCTGCTTGGCAACAGGAGGTCTATACAGTTATATAAATGGCCTGCAAGCATTTCCACTGCTACAATCTACTCTACTTAGCCAAAAAAAGGAAAAAAAATGGCCCTTTAAGCACCTTTAAACATGCAGACAGATGATTTATAAACCAGCAATTCTGCTATGATCATGTAGCATCAGTCTTCATTTTAAATTCTCCTGACAGAAGTGATCAAACAGGCTTATGTTTACATTCACATTTCTTTCTCCTGAAATGGAGCTCTTAGAAAAATGATATTTGGAAACTATGATATGGATGTAAGCTTTGAGGTTACAGTAATTAATGGAAACTTCAATTAATTAGAATGCTGGAGGGGCAGAATAGGGTGTCCTTCTTAATTGAAATGTTTTAATTTACAAAGGGTGAAGCAGAAAAACATGTCAAACCTATTTTTTCTACTATACTTGGGAAGGAGATGTAATATCATTTAATGGTAATATGGTATAATGGACAAGGTACTGTAACGACTCAAGAAGATGTGAGTTCAAATCCTCCTTCCCTATTAGCTCCATGACTACAAAACACTTGTGAGTCTATGTCTCAATTTCCTCTCCTTTTTTTTTTTCCTTTTGTAAAGTAAGTAGTTTTGACCCAGTCCCTTTTAACCCTGAATCTATGATTCTGGAACAAAAGAAAATGTGGCAATCCAGGTCTATTCACTAAGGGTAGAAAGACATTGATTTAAATTCCACTTTTAATCATTTTTAATAATTTTTAAATTTCCAACATTTACAAATTGTGACCCTGAACAAAC
This sequence comes from Sarcophilus harrisii, assembly GCF_902635505.1. Classification (NCBI taxonomy): domain Eukaryota; kingdom Metazoa; phylum Chordata; class Mammalia; order Dasyuromorphia; family Dasyuridae; genus Sarcophilus; species Sarcophilus harrisii. Next base: position 38,879,510 of record NC_045428.1, on the reverse strand, counting down.
CACTTACCTAATTTTCTCAATGTGTAAAATTAAGATAATAATAGTGTCTACTTCACAGGGATGCTGTGAGGAGCACACGAGATAACTTATAAAACAAAAATTGAACACAGCATAATAGTGAATATTGGAGCCTAATGTCCAGTTCGTTTTCTGACCCATATTGGCTGTGTTTCCATGGGCAAAGTTCTGAATCCCTCAATATCTAGGTAACTCTCTAAGATGATAAATTGCAGAGAAGGTGTCAACCTGCCTTGGTGAGGGAGTTCAATATACCAGTGAAATCACTGCTTCCTTCCTGTACTGTCTAGGAATAGCCCTGGCTGAGCATTCCCTCAGAATGCCGGAGGCACATACAGTCCCATGTGTTACCCAGAATCGCATAGTCAGTGTTGGAGATATGATTGAACCCATCTTTTCCTGACTCCAAGCATGGCACTTTATCCACTCTGTCTGGATGCCTCTACAATTATTGTAACCTTTCTAAAATAAAAGAAAATGTCCGATTGTATAAGTACAGTATAAGGACAAAAAGAGGGTCTTTCTCTGATGACAAAGAAAATCATTATTCTGAATATCAGTTAATTGCAGCATGGTGTAATATCAAGGTATAGAAATCTGGGTTAAATAGATTAGGCCAAAGACTCAGTAGCACTGTCCACAGCTGCACTCCCAGGAAGGAAGAAGCTAGGAGAGAGACATATTAGGAGGATTTTGAAGAAGACATGATGAGATTGCATTTGAACTCAGATCTTCTTTGTACTCACTGTACCACTTAATCGATCTCCATGTACACATATATAGGAATATAAAAAGAGAAATAGGGTAAGTTGGGGAGGATACTAGTATCTAGGATGATCAGGAAAAAAATTCATGTGGATAATAGCTGTTGAATTCAGACTTAAAGGGAACCGAAAATTCTAAGAGGTAGAAGTGAGGTGAGACTTCTTTTCCTCCTGGAGGATGGCTTTTGTAAAGGTCCACAGATGAGAGGTGGCATGGTGTTTATAGGAAAATTAAGAATAGATTGGTTAAAAGTGTAGAGTATTTGAAGGGGGGGTAATGCGTAAAAAAAGAATGAAAGGGTCAGAAGAGGCTGAGTTATGAAGAATTTTACATGCCAATTTTGATCCTAGAAGAAATAGAGAGCCACTGTTTTTTTTTTTTAAATTGGAAAAAACAGAGTAAGAATAAAAGCAAAACAGAAAAGGAACACAAAACAAAATAAAGCAAAACAAAAGAGAACCATTGTCAAGTTCTCAGGATGTCAGGGATAATTAAAAATATATAACAACAAATTACTATATCAAGAAAGTATATGTGTGTGTGTGTAGAAGAAATTATATTCATGAATGTTCATTTTTTTCTTTACTTACTTTTAAATTGTTCTTTGTTCTCCACTGCTCACTTTCTTTACTTTATTCTTTCCTCCTTTCATCCCCCCCACTTCTAAGCAAGCTACAGTTAAAATAAGATATATTTATGGATACATATGCAGATATATACATACATACACATGCTCATTCACATACATACCTCACATATACACACGTCTTTCTTATCCCTGCTGATGCTAATTAAATTCTGTTCCTTAACTTGCCTTACTAATTTAACCTCCCCCCTACCCAGAGATCCCTCCTTTCTCTTCTTCGCTCATCCTTTACTTCCCTGTCTACCTACCCTTCCCCTCTTATTGCAGTATAGATTTTAGAGGGTGCTATATCCTTCATGGCATATATATATAGTATTGCCTATTGAACCCATTCCTGATGTGAGCAGGTTTTCGAACTATGAGTTCTCTTCTCCCCCTATACTTCTGTGTCTATTCTTCGTCTGCACCTCATTTGTATAATATTATTGCTATTTTTACTTTAACTTTGCCAATCTTTCTTTTGAACTATCCTGCTATTGATATGAATCTTAAACATATACTATACATTTCCCATGTAAAAATAAACATAAAGAATTTGCCCATGTTTAAGTAGTTTGTCTATGTTGAGTTCCTTAAAATTGATCTTTGATATTGGCTCTTATGGTCCAATTTTCTGTTAAGTGTGGGTTTGGTTGATAGAAAGTCTTGAAAATCTGCAAGTTCATTGAAGGTCAATTTTTTCTCATTCAAAATTATAGATAATTTTGCTGGATATGATATTTTTGGCCTCAGGCTTAGTTCTTTTGATTGTCAGTGGATTCCAAGATCTGCAATCTATTCATTTTAGCTGCTAAGTCTTGTACAATTCTAACTGTAGCTTTGGCATATTTGAATTGTTTTTTTTTCTTGTTTCTTGCAAACTTTTCTTTTTGATCTGGGTTTTGAAATTTGGCAATAACATTCCTGTGTGTTTTCCATAAAGGATCTCTTTGAGGTGGTGATGGGTGGATTTTTTCTATTTCTACTTTCCTTTCCTGTTCTTATTACTACAGGACAATTTTCTTGGATTATTTCCTTCATTATTGTGTCAAGGTTCTCTTTTTGGTCATAACTTTCTGGCAGTTATATTTTCTCTTTTTGTTCTGTCATTTTTCTTATAAGCCATTTCATATTCTTTATAATCTGTTTTGTCATTTTTCTTATAAGATATTTCATATTCTTTATAATCTGTTTTGCTATTTCTTGTTCTCTTATAGCTTCACTGGCTTCCGCTTGCACAATTCTAATTTTCAAAGAATTATTTTCGTCTTTGAGACTCTGTACCTCCTTTTCTAATTGGTTAACTTTTTTTCATAATCTTGGTTTTTTGGAATTTTTTTTCTTTAGTTTTTCCTCATTGTTTTTCATTTGATTTCTAAATTCTTTTTTGAGTTATTCTATAAGTTCTCTCTGGGCAGGGAGCCATTTCACATTACTCTTTGGGGTAGAAGCTTTTTTTTTTAACTTAAGCATTCTCCTCTGAAGATGAACCCCAATCTTAGCTGTTCCCATAATATGTTTCAATGGCAGGGTTCTTTCTTCTTTGTCAGTTCATTTTTTAAAAATAAGAGGTGTTAGTGTCATACCTCTAATTGTGGAGTGGAGGGATGGTGCCTCAAGCTTCCCTTCAGCTCTCTACTATGATCAGGAACCCCAAACCCAGAGCTCCACTCTCTTGCAAATGCCCACAGCCCCACAGTGTCCCTGCCTCTGCACTCCCTGGTTCCAACTTGCCCAAATCTGTGTCTCAGCAGCACAGCTGAGCCTGGCGTTCCCAATCAGCCGTGGTGCACTTCATCTTTCCAGACTCAAACCCTACTCTACAAACAGTCTGGAAGGTGAAAGTCTCCGTGGTTCCTTCTAAGGCTCTAGCCATACCCAGTTCATGCTCAAAGGGTCTTTGGTGAGTCTGGGGAGCTAGCTTGGAAGTGATTGCATTTCAGACAGGTTAATTCCAGGCAGAGGTCTTTCTTCAGATCCTCTCAGGTTGTATCAGGAGAATCCCTGTTCTGACCCAAATCTTCTTGATTTTTCACCAGTCTATGTTCACCCTGAGGCTCAAATTTGTTTTATTTGTGGGGGGAAATCAGGAGAGCTTGAAATTTACCAACCTCCTCCACCATCTTCCTAGAATCCTCCCCTGAGAGACTGTATTTCATTCAAATCAGAAATAAAGTGGTCAGGTCTGCCATTTAGGAGGTTAACTTTGGTACTTGGGTGTGGGATAGGTTTGAATAGGGAACGATTTAAAGTATACAGAGCAAAAAAGAAGTTATTGCAATAATTCAGGCCACAAAGAGTAGTATAAATGGTTTTGTCAGATTTGATCTGCATAAATTCTAGCCCTGTTTTATCAAAAAAATGAAATGCAGTTAGTCTGCCATGACCTGTTGAGGAAGCTACATTGGCTTCTTAAAATCTTGCTTTCTTTTCTAAATGTTCATACTTTTAATAACAATTTCTAGAATCCTATTAGGAATCCCACACTTGCAGGCCTACAGTTTGAAAACTCTTGCTGACCTCATATGAAAATTAGTATATTTGCTCATCTCCAATCTCATGAAATCTCTTTGATTCCCCATAGATTACTGAGAGTTGCTTAAAAATCACATTTGTTATTATTTTAGCAATTATTAATACATACATATATATAATTTATATTATATAAAAATATATATAGTTTGGATTTTAGGGAGGGCCATCTAGGTACCCTCTTACTATTAATAAGTTACAACTCCATATTAACTGCTTTGTCTCTTTTCTTTACAGTTCAAAGGTAAGTGAAACAGAAATAAGTTGAGTTAAGCAATTTTGTCTTTGTTATCTCTGTCCCAGTCACTATGATCATTATTCTACCTATATTTTCCTTTGCCTATACTAGAATTATTGCCCATAATACTGCATTACCTATTTTCCTCTGCTTCCTAGCTTCTTGCAAAATTCCTCTATAGTGACACTTCCTACATGAGACCATTCCTTATCTTCCCATCTCTTACTGCCAATAATTTCCTAATATTTATTTTGAATATGGTTTGCATATATCTACATGTGTACATGTTTTTTTCTCCTTAGTTAGTACTAAAGATCCTTGAGAATAGGGGCTCTTGTACATTTGTCCTTGATTTTCAGTCCCTAACACAATGACTGACTCATAATAGATATTTAACAATGGTTGTTGACTGATTCTCATCTCTCGCCACCTCCACATAGATTTTTGAAAAACCTTCTGTTTGTCCTTAGAACTTACCAGCCTTATCTTATTCAGAGCTTTAGCAGTCCTGAGACTATGTATTGTAGGCCTGGGCCACACTTGTATTCATCCTCTATTAGCTGCTCAAGTTTCAATATTCTATGTGTATCTTTTTATTTTATTTTATTTATTTTTATTTAATAGCCTTTTATTTACAGGTTATATGTATGGATAACTTTACAGCATTAACAATTGCCAAATCTCTTGTTCCAATTTTTTACCTCTTACCTCCCACCCCCACCCCGAGATGGCAGGATGACCAGTAGATGTTAAATATATTAAAATATAAATTAGATTATGTGTATCTTTTTAAGAAGCAAAATCAGTTGATGTATTTTCCATGCCTTACATGTTTGTCCTAGGTTGACTTCCCCTCCAGGATTCTAGAATATTGAGATTCTAATTTTTCTTTTTATAAACCTCTTTCCCCTCCAGGATTCTAGAATATTGATTTTTTACTTTTTCTTTTTATGGAACTCCTCTCCCAAAATCAATGGTGCATGTTAGACTATGTTTGACTTTCTTTTCCTCCTGCAGCATAAATTTTAAGACAAAAACAAAGAGGTCACTTTCCCCAAAAATTTCCATTATTTTTAGCCCAGTACTTTGTTCCTTCTTGTTGATTAGAATCAAATCCAATAGCATTTTCTTTCATTGTTTCCTACATTCTATATGTTTACCTGCTTTATTCTTATTTAACATTTCAGCATCATGGTCACTGAAATGATAATAATAATCATACGCTCCAAATTAAAACCCAGCCTTAGAGAACCGATGACTCATCCTTGATCACCAATTGTTTCAGACATTTCAAGGTAGGCATAATAGAAGCATCAACTCTAGCCCCAAACATTCCACTTTCCACTCTTTTTCTCTCTATTTTTGTCAAAAACAAAATCTCCTGTCCTCAATCTTGGTGTTATCTTTCATACTTCACTGTTTCTCATTCTACATATCCAATCATTTGTCAAATTATGCTCTTTCTACCTCCACCATATTTTTTGAATATCATCCTTTCTCTCTACTCACATGCTACCACATTCTTCTAGGCCTTCATTAGCTCTTGGTCAGCTGATAAGGGCCTATCATGTCTACTCCACTCAATAAAATGCAGAAATGTAAAATTACCATATTGGAAATAAAAACTGTTTTTGAATTTGTAGACCCTCTAAAAGGGTTTCAGAGATCCCCAGGACTTTCTAGACCATACTTTGAGAACCACTTGGGCCAAGATCATCTCCATGCTGTGATGAAGAAACAAGGGAAATGTCAGAGGGAACATTTATAGATGTTAAATCATTCTACAAGCAACTTGGGAATTGAACTTGATACTTTTGGCAAGACTGTCAATGTTTGTGGTAAACCCTCCAATCAGCAATGCTGCCCACCCTCTTTTTAAAAAAGTTTGTTGATTATTAGTTCAAATTAGTCTAAACCAAAAGCATCCTAAATGCTACAATACAGTATACATGCTACTTCTACTTTTTGTATAAAACTTATCCTTTATCATAAGAGAAAATTAATTTGGTCTGATAGGATGAATTTCTATAATTCAAGAAAGTCATCTTAATATTTTCCTGGAATAATTTCCTAATGGCTGGTAAAATGATTTCTTGGTAGAAATTCATATGTATTCTTTCAGGTTTGACTTATCAGTTAACTATTTCCCCAAACAGCATTAGAAAACTTGGCACATCTCTATCTTTTTTCGTTTTCCATGTAAAATCTGTATGTGAAAATGTAAATGGTGTTCCATTGCTCCCTCAATGATTAAAGCATAAAGTCAAAATATTCTGGATTCATTAAGTACATAATTCAACAAAGTTAATATATGAAGGAATAGGAGTTGCTTTCTTAGTAATTCTGGAAGGAGTGAAAATTAAGAATGGAAATTCTCAATTTTTAGAAATGATGTCAAATTTATTTGTTCACCATAGGGATGGTCTTCTAAATACATCTCAGAAGCTAAATAATCAATATTTTTATTTATAAATCAGAAATATAAAAATAATTTTACTTATGTTTCAAGTATCAATCATCCATGAAGCAAAAAATCACTACAATTTATTTCTATCAAAGAAGTATTTGTTATTACTTTATCACCCACTTTTTTTTTTTTAGCAAAAGGGGAATTAAACTATTACAGGACACCTTGTTAAGTAATTATATAGCAGCCTCCTGGTGCAATTAAATAGCCATCAGTCCCTGCAGCTGAGAAATTTCAGGTAATTATTCCAAGATAATTTAATAGGAGAATTACTGTATTCAAGCAAGCATTAGCTAGTAATCTACCTCAATTAAAGCATCCAATTAATTTCAGAACCTTGACAACAGTAGCCTTTTTCAAAACTATCCTTCTCCCCTCAATTGGTGCTGCAGATGCAATATTCTTTAAACATTCTATAAAGTTAATTTACTTTACTTTGCCAAAGTATTGTTACTGACATTCTAGAGTTCTGACAAATAAGGCAAGTCAACACAAATGTCCTGGTTTGGGTGATCTGTCCCATGTCCACTGTTCCCTTTTGTTTTGAAAGAACACAAAAGCATGCAGCCTTTAGCAAGGCCTTCATCAGGTAGAGCCAAAAAATGACCCATTTGCAGCTAGCTTTAGAAAAGCATTTCTTCCTTGGAAGAAGGTTAGACCATTAAACAAAAAGCAATGTGACTTTTGGTTGTACTTTTTTTGTGAAGTTGGGTGTAGGAATGGGGGAGAAGTACATGAAGATAATCTAGGTTAGTTCTGCACATAGGAACTTGTTCCATATTTCCCTCTGAGTCTTTCTCTGTTCTTAATTCAAATAACATTGTTGCAGTTGTTAAGTCAATCAACCAACAAGTTTTTATTAGGGACCTACCATATATTAGGTTCTAGGTTCATAAAGTAAAAAAAAAACTAACAGTTCTATTCTCAAAAGACTCAGTCTAATAGAAACAACTTGTATATATACAATGAAAAAATATTAAGTAAAGGTAAGGTAATTACAAAGTATTTTGGAGGGAGAGAGGTATAACAAGTCAAGGGATCAAGAAAGAACTCTTATTTGAACTAAATTTTGAAAAAAATTTAGGGATTCTAGATGAAGATGAAGATGAACAAGGCAAACATTTGGTATATGGAGTGCAAGTGGCCATCCCAAAGTACAGAGATAATTGTTGAAATATCACATATGAGGAGGAGTAGCAAGGAAATTGGTTTGGTTAGGCCATAGATAGGATGAAAGAGTAATATGTATTGAGCATGGAAAGTAGACTGAAGCTGTGAAGAGATGGAGCATTCATTTGAGTCTGCCAGAAATAAATGTACATTGAGAAACAAATGTCTACTGAGATATGACAAAATGGAATTGTTTTAAAAGCAGTTCAATGTGAGATTTATGGTAACTGGGGCATTATTTTAGCTCTGTGTGATAACCTGTCTCATAAAGATATTACACAGAAAAATCATGATGTATGGGGGAAATTATGAATTTTCTAGGTTCATGTAAATCAAACCACAATGACAAAAACACTTAAATGGAAATTAAAATCACAGAACCTCAGAGTGAGAAGATATGATAGAAGCTTTTTAGTACATTTTATATTTGAAAGAGAATCCTGCCTATGTCTCTAACAGCTGGCCAGCTAGTCTGTGCTTGAATATCTGCTAAGGCAGCTAATTCTACTTTTGGATAGCTCAGGTTGATATATTTTGCTTTCATAAGACTTACATCTGTTTCTCTGAATCTTCTTGATCTTGGTCCAGAGGCCAAAGAGAACTAATATTATTCCAATTTTATATGACATTTTTCTATACACCTGAATTGTGTTCCCTTGGGTCTGATTCCTGGCTCTGGCAATTACTATATTTCCTTAGACAAATCAATCCATCTCTATGGACTTCAGTTTCCATGGGAAATTTGCACTTTGGATTTTTAAAGTCCCTTTATCTATGACCACCAAAACAGCAAAAAATGAACTTATTTTTTCCAATCCTTAATACACTTGCAAAGGAATTAGCTTCAATGTAAAGGTAACCTGACATCTAACAGAAATAGATTCTGGTTGTGAAATTATCTGTTAGGAAAATATTAAAATTATTTTTTTTCATTTAACTGAATGCAATCTCTTTTATTAAGTACTTCTAGGAGCTAAAGAGTAATTTAGCACAACATCAAAACTTTAGCATCTTTGCTGTAAAAAGCCAAGAGTTTATTTTTAAATAGGTTTTCTTTATTTAGTTTGTCTATATGTATGTATACTAATATTTAATGTTTGGGGAATACAGATTAGAAACTGGATTTTGTTTGCCCAAGGGGTCTTTCTTCTAATATTAATGACCTCAGATCTTGGTTCACTCTTATTTCAAAGGAAGGAACTTCTGAATTGGAAGGGACTGAAGACTTAGAATTTGCTATTAGAAACTATTACAATAGCAAGTATAATGTTGAACCACAGTCTGGCCATGTACAGCACCTCTTGTTTCCTTCTCTTTTTCCTGTAAATTGGTCATTTTAATGCAGTTTTTAAAAGATTGGGAAATACTAGGCTAAACAAATCTCTTTTTCCTTGTTTAATTATGATTAACTGTTGGGGGAGAACAGCCTCTCTGGGGGGAAAGGAAGAGCAATTTTAATAGGATATCAAATGATACATCTCGATGAGTTCAAACAATTCTACCTAATCTTGAAGAAAAATCAATAAACCAAGAGGCAAAAATCAAATAAACATACCATATAAGAATCAATTGGGTGCCCTCCCATCCACCAGCAAATCAGCATAAAACTATCGATGGAACTGGAATCACGACATCTAAGACTGCTGCATTGTAAATTACACAAGCCGAATCAGTAATTGGCAATATTTCCTGTCTCGAGTGACAATCCTCTTGGCATCTAGAGCCAAATTATATGCGTAGCAAGCCCCCAATCACAAGTTTACTCCCTGCACAGTGATTAGAGCAGGTAAGGATTCAGAGAAAATAACTGCAAGGTACCTAACGGATTTAATTCGCTCCACTGCGGCACCTCTTGCTGTTCTAATTATCATTTCTTTTGGAGTTACCTGTAATTTTCTTTTAGTACCACAAATGGTACATTTTGTTTTCTTAACATTTCGTAGGAGTCTGTTATTAATCAGTCATTTTTCCACATTGGGGGAAAAATCTTTCAGAATATTTAATAATTAAAATAATAAAAGGGGAAAAATCCTAATGGGTTTTGCACTGCTGAAAATTTACCACATGACCCCCAGAAAGCAGTCCATAATGAATTAATAAAAGATGAAATCATTTGAGTATTAATGTGGACCCCTGGGAGATCCCATCACCATCACTATTAGGCCAGGCTTGGGGCAGCTCAATTATGTACTCAGATAAATAATCTGCTGTACCAAGAACAGACCTACAGATCATATAAGGAAATTCTCAGCAGCTTTGAGGTATCAGCTTATAGCAAACAGTCAGTTGTCACCAAGAGTTAAGAATAGAAATGGTATCTGTGTCTGCCATTTTCCAAAGGCCTCCAGAGCAGGGATCAAATTGAAGGATCATGGAACAAACAGGACCTAAATAACTATCAAACTACTCAGTCACATCCATCTCATAATTTCAAGTAGTCTGACCAAAATAATTCAAAATAGATGAAGGGGATCATGGAATTTGGAATTGGAAGGAAACTCCAAGTCTTGGCTTCTTATCTTACAAAATAGAAAGCAAAAATTTAGAGGGCATGACTTGCATAAGATTTTAGAAGCTATGATTCCAACCCAAGGGCCATGCCATTAAAGTCAGGATCTTTCCATTGTTTTTAAAGATCTCCGGAGAAGAAAAAAAACTGGCAATTTTCCTGGGAGTCCTATAGACAACTCAAACTTAACATCTCCCCTTACCGCCCAAAAGCAAAAATTTTCTGGAATGCCTCTTTTTCTGTAGAGAGCACCACCAAGGATTCCTTCCTTATAACTTCAATGCCTTCTTTGGCTCTTCATTCTCTCACTCATCTTACATGTTCACTTAATTATCAAATCTTGCCATCTTTTCCTTTATGATAGACATTTCTCTTCCTCTCCCTCCTCCCTTGATAGGTGAGGAAACTGAGGTCTAGAAAAGTTAAATGACTTTCCAAGCTCCCAAAGATAATGATAAAATAGACATTTGAACTCATGAACTTTAACTCTAAATTCACTGTTGTTCCCCTTGTGCCGACAACACTAGGACTTGAGTACAGTAATAAATGTCTATATTCACAGTAGAATGGGATCTGTGAACTTTATTCCAATGCTTCTATTATGCAGATATGGAAATAAAGGCCCAGAAAAAAGGCCATAAAGAGTTTGGACATAGGTTCTCGCACTATAGTCTAAGCCCATGCTTCTAGTAATTTTAGCTTGTAAACAGACATCTTTCCATGAAATAACATTCTCTAAGTGAATTGCAACTGTGACAAATTCTATTATTTTCTTTTCTAATAACTTCTTATTCAGGTTCTATTAATCCCTTCTAAGTTTCTATGGAAAAGTTATAAACCAGAACATTGGCAAAAAAGCAGGCATTTCATGCTAAAATCAATAACCCACATTCCCATTTTTCTCTTCTAGAGTAGAATGCAGATTGAGATCAGTTTTCAGTCAACTGATCAAGTATCTACTGAGCAGCTACCTAGATCATGTCTAATGCTCTGGTAAAATGATGTGGTCATTAACAGCAGGATGATATAAGTTTTGTTTCTCACCAACCTCCAATATGATTTGTCTATCTAATTCTAGAAACCTTTTCATCCTAGAATATCATTTTGATTCTAGACATCACTACTCAGAACTACTTTCTGCCTCTACAACTCAATTAGATGGGTCTTCCCAGAACTGCCCTAAAAGGATGGTATCTAGTTAAGTCACCTCTTCATTTCTTACCAAGTTACATTACAGTCTGGACTTCTCCAACCTGCCCCCACACTTATTTTCCTCCTCATTTCCCCTTGCTCTATGCCTTTTTAACTTCCTTTTATGTATTATCATCTTCCATGAGAAAGTAAGCTCCTTGAAGACAGGAACTTTCTTCTTGCTTATATTTGTATTTCTAGTGTTTACCACACTCCCTAGCACATTAACAAATGCTTAATTAATGCTTATTGAAGAGATTATACTTTAGTAGGGGGTGGAGAAAATTCATTTATAACCAACTAAATTGAATGACATCATGTTTTACTTTTTACTGTTTCCTGCCTTAGTTCCCTGTCCCAGGAGATGGAAAGTACTTTACATGTTTCTGATTTGCTCTATACCTTTTCTAGCAAAGGCCTTGCAGAAATATGCCTGAATACTTTAATGTATCTAGGATCTCAACATATTGTTGAGTACCCATATTGGGTACTCTTTCAATACTATATATTGAAACAACCATAATCTCTCATTCTATGAGAATCTTGTTTGTATCCTCGCTGAGACTCATTCATAGGATGGCTACCCAACATATTAAAAGCCTTCCTTTATGTCTCTTAATGTTTTCTGGATACCAAGGGAACGTGAATAAATTACCCATCAGTTATCCCAAATGCTGAATAACAGGATTTAAGGTCCTTGAGAGCAAGGATTCATTGTGATTCCAACCTTTTTCACCCTCATCTTCCACCAAATATTTTCTGATCCAGAAGCATATCCCAAACTTTTGCTCATTCTTTGGGATATTTTTGTTCCGTACCCCACTTTCTATCTCCTTTACTTTCAGTTCTACCCATTGAAATTCTACATATCTGATTGAGGGTAGTTGAGGACATTTCAGATATAACAGTAATATAGGCATCTAGGTGACATAGTGATGAGTGTGCTGGACTTAGATTCAAGAATATCTGAGTTCAAAATGCTTCCTAGAAACTTTCTAGCTGTGTCACCCTGGACAAAACATTTAACTTCTCTCAGCCTCAGTTTCTTTATAGGTAAAATGATAATAATTGCAACAAACACAGGATTTTTATGAAAATAAAATAATACATTCAGCATTTTGTCAGCCTCAGAACATAAAATGAATGTTAGTTGTTATTATTATTACCTCTCTCTAATTTCTGTCACTTAAAATTTTTAAGTATTTCTTGTTTTACTTTAAAAATTATAAATGAAAATCTCCGAGATTACATTATGAAACCCAAAATCTTAGGAGATTTTAACCTGATATTTAAACCCAGCATTTTAGGAGTAAAATAGCTCTTATTAAAGTCCAAGGTAATTATGTGGAAAATATTCTGCAGCTCTCTTTCAAGAATGACCTGACTGACTCATGCCTACATGTCAAAAGTAATCAGGGAGGCTTACAATAAATGACAAATTGGTTTCTGTTACAAAAATCCATCCCCCAAAAGAATGAACACTAAGGACTCGTTGCAACATCAAAGATCTGATCAGCATGCTTCCAGCAAAAATGATTCCCAGAAAACTCAGCTATCACTAGGGAAAACAAGGATCTGGGACAAGCTTTTCACTTTCTTTCCTCACATTAGAATCTTTTCCTCTTAGCATCCTTTCACTGGTATAGTAGTCTTTAAAAGAGCTCTCTGTCTCAATTACTCAAAAACCTTGTCCTAAGTCCACTTTAAAGCTAATAATTTATTGTTCATTGCTTACTAATTACATATTTAATGTAATTCAGTTCAACAAACATTTATGAATTCAAATCAAGAAACATTCATCAAGTGTCTATTTATTTGCCTGACACTGTCCTAAATCCTAGGGATGCAGAAAAATAGGTCCTGATTCCAAGGCACTTATAATCTAATGATGGAAGATGACCCTACAAAGGAAGCTGGAAAGACTGGGGATACCAGTACTCTACCCTTCAGTCCTACAATCAGTGGAAAGAGGAGGCTGAGGGAGGTAGGAAGGTGTTAAAAGCATTTACTCTTGGAAGATTTTAAGCACCTACTCTGGCCAAGATCACCCACTGCATTCTGGACCATTGGGAGTCATCTTGACTTTTGTCTTGCCATCAGTATTTCATAACTCTGGAGGAAAGAGTAAAGCTGACAACTTTGCATAGTTCTGCTTCACTTAAATCCAATTCATATGCAAATCTACACATCACCCTTGTGATGCAATTGGTCCTCTGAGAATTGAGAACAAACAACCACAAGCACATATTCTATGAAAAGAAAAAAAAAATAATGTTTCACGTAGAAAACAAAGGGGGAAAAAAAACAGCTCCTCTGTTCAAAGAGTTCATGTTGTATTATAGAAGTCAGCTTTTGGGTATAGGATGTTTACCCCTAAGGTCCTCTTGTGATGTTCCATCCTATTGTCAACATGTTACTGAGCTGCAAAAACTATGTCAATGGAATACAAATTTTGATGGATACCATCAAGGGGGGAAACAATGGAGACCGTGTTTATCAGCTGTAGGACGCTAGTTAAGTTTACAGAGGCTCATGTCTAGTTTAGTTATGAAGAGATGAATTGTTTTGGCCACAGCAATTCTCAAAGACCACCTACCTAGTTAAAGAGGAGCTATGGTTTGGGTTGATAGGAGGAATATCTACTCTAAAGAAAACACAATTGCATTCATACCCTTTGATCCAGCAGTGCTACTACTGGCCAAAGAGATACTAAAGAAGGGAAAGGTCCCTGTATGTGCCAAAATGTTTGTGGCAGCCCTGTTTATAGTGGCCAGAAACTGGAAACTGAGTGGATGCCCATCAATTGGAGAAAGGTTGGGTAAATTGTGGTATATGAATGTTATGGAATATTATTGTTCTGTAAGAAATGACCAGCAGGATGAATACAGAGAGGCTTGGAGAGACTTACAGGAAGTGATGCTGAGTGAAATGAGCAGAACCAGAAGATCATTATATACCTCAACAATGAAACTGTATGAAGATGTATTCTGATGGAAGTGAATTTCTTTGACAGAGACTTAACTCAGTTTCAAATGATGGACAGAAGCAGCTACACCCAAAGAAAGAACACTGGGAAATGAATGTAAATTGTTTGCATTTTTGTTTTTCTTCTTGGATTATTTCTACCTTCTGAATCCACTTCTCCCTGTGCAACAAGAGAACTGTTTGGTTCTGCACATATATATTATATCTAGGATAAACTGCAACATATTTAACATATATAGGACTGCTTGCCATCTAGGGGAGGGGGTGGAGGGAGAGAGGGGAAAAATTGGAACAGAAGTGAGTGCAAGGAATAATGTCGTAAAAAAAAATTGCCCTGGCATGGGTTCTGCCAATAAAAAGTTTTATTAAAAAAAAAGAAAACACAGTTGCTTTGAGTAATATGTAATTGTGGAATGGATTTACTCCATCTATAAAGTCTGTTTTTTAGAGCTTTTTAAATAAATAAGTGATATTTTAAATATGCAGATATACTTAATTTTAAACAGTGAAACAAGAGAATGAAGTCATGATTGCTAGTATAACCCTATTTTACTTTTGTTATTCTGTCATTTCATTCATGTCTGACTCTTCCTGACCCCATTATGGGATTTTCTTGGCAAAGAGACTGAAGTGGACTGACATTTCCTTCTCTAGCTCATTTTATAGTTGAGGAAGCTGAAGAAAGCAGGATTAAATGACTTGCTCAGGGTCACACAGCTAGTAAGTAATTTGAACTAAGATCTTCCTGATTCCAAGCCAAGTGATTTATTCACCTAACTGATGCACTTAAATTTTGCTGGTTAGGTATAAAGAAATAACAAGACAGAATAAGCATACAATTACTCAATGAGAAGGTGAATTAGGGCAAATAGGGATAAAGATGTTTTTTTTTTAAACAATTAGAGTGTTGGATTGCATCAAAAGTTTCTAATTCATGGCTCACAAAACTCCCCAGTGTTAATTAACAGATTAAAATGTAATTGGGAAAGTTTAACAAAAAAAATACAATGCAATATAGATAATGTAAATCTATGGTTTTCTAAGTAAATATGCAACTGCAATGTTCTGTTTCTTTTTTCTTTCTTTTCTTTTTCAATTATTATTTTTTATTTTATTTTGTTATATATGTACATTAATTATTTTACACTTTCCCACATGAATCATGTTAGGAGAGAAAAACAAAAAACAATAAAAAAACATGGAAAAACCATGAGGAAAAAAAAAAGTGAAAATAGATGTGTTGATCTACATTGAGTCTCCATAGTTCTCTCTCTGGATGGGAATGACATTTTCCATCCAAAGCTTATTGGGATTGCCTTGGATCAGTGAACTGCCGAGTAGATCCAAGTCTATCATAGTCAGTCCTTGCACAATTCTACTGTTACCATGTAAAATGTTTTTCTGGTTCTGCTTGTTTCATTCAGCATCAGTTCAAGTGAATCCTTCCAGGCCTTTCTAAAATCAGTCTGTTCATCATTTTTTTATGGAACTATAATATCCTATTACTTTCATATACCATAACTTATTCAGTCATTCCCCAATTGATGAGCATCTAGTTATTTTCCAATTCCTTACCACCACAAAGGGCTGCTACAAACATTTTTATACATGTGGGTCCTTTTCCTTCTTTTATGATTTCTTTGGGATACAGATCCAATAATAGTACTGCAGGATCAAAGGGTATACACACTTTTATAATCTTTTGGGCATAGTTCCAAACTGCTCTGCAGAATGGTTATATCATTTCACAACTTCACCAACAATTCATTAGTGTCCCAGTTTTCCCATATCTCCTCCAACATTTATCATTATTATCTTAGCCAATTTGAAAGTTGTAAAATTATGGCAGAGTTGCTTTAATTTGAACTTCTCTAATCAATTTTGATTAGAGCATTTTATATGACTATAGGTGGTTTTAATTTCTTCATCTGAAAATTGTCTGTTTATATCTTTTGACCATTTATCAACTGGGGAAAGGCCTGTATTCTTATAAATTTGAGTCAATTCTCTAAATATTTTAGAAATGAGACCTTTGTAGAGGACTGAAATTCTGAAAAGCTGTACTTGAATCTGAGGTCTCAGAGCACTTAAGGCTAATTACCTATCCGATGTGAAGCAATGGTTCTATATACATATATTTAGATGAGATGGTGATATGATGTCTCTCCTCACCATTGGTGCTTGCTGAATGTGTGGTGGGCAGCTTGTTTGCCTCCTTCACTTCTCCCGCTAAAGACCAAGGACTTTGATCCCGACTCTGATCCTGAGGCCCTCCAGAGAGTTAACCCGGACATTACAACCTTTATTAGAAACACTTATAGTAAAATTTTTTCCCCCAACTCTCTCCTTCTCTGCTAATCTTGACTACATTGGTCTTGCTTGTGCAAAAATCTTTTAAATTTAATGTAAATAGGGGCAGCTAGGTGGTGAAGTAGACAGAGAATCAGCCCTGAAGTCAGGAGGACCTGAGTTCACATCTGATCTCAGATACTTAATACTTCCTAACTGTGTGACCCTAGACAAGCTGCTTAACTGAAGTGCCTTAGCAAAAATAAAATAAAATAAAATAAAATTCAATGTAAATAAAGTTATCCACTTTGTATTTCATAATGTTCTCTAGTTCTTTTTTGGCTATAAATTTCTCTCTTCTCCAAAGGCCTGACCAGTTAATTATCCCTTGATCTCCTAGTTTGCTTATAGTATCAACCTTTATGTCTAAATCATGTACCCATTTTGACCTTATTTTGGTATGGGATGTGAGATGAAAGTCTATGCTAAGAGTCTGACGTATTGTTTTCTAGTGTTCCTAGCAATTTTTGTCAAATAATGAGTTCTTTTCCCAGAAGCTGGAGTCTTGGATTTTATCAAACAGTAGATTACTATATTTATTGATTATTGTGTCATACATATTCCACTGATCTACCACTTTCTATTTCTATTTGAGTTTGACACCCCAAGGCCACATGATCACTAAGGTCCTTATAAATACTGAATTATCTCCTATAACTCTATGAAACATAAATGAGGTGTGTAAACATTCTAAGATTATTTTAGCTATACAATTAAATCAAAAGTTCTTAACCTGAGATGAGAAGTGTTGTTATTGTTTTTAATTTTATAACTGTATTTGAATATAATTAGTTTCTTTTGTATTTCTATATATTTTATCTTATACATTTAAAAATGCTATTCTGAGAAGGAGATCATAGGCTTCCCCAAACTTACTGAGAGGCAGATGACACAATAAGATTAAGAATCTTTGAATAAAATGGTATTTACAAACCAAATCAGCAAATAATTTAGTGACTACAAAAATAGTAATTCCTCTTCTAACCTGGGTACTAAATATAAAAATAGAATTAAAATAAGCTCTGCTCTCAAGAACTTTATATTTCTATTGGTGAGGAACAACTTAAACACAAATGAGCAAATAGAAATTAATTTCAGTTGGTAGATATGACTCCTCAATATGGGTAACTTTGTCCAGACCTCAATTTTTTAAGCTGAGAAATATGGAAAGTAGTTGTTACCAAATGATGTTGGAAAGCATTTTGAGGCAATCAATTAAATCTGAGTACACATGTCATTGATTATTGAATTGATCTCATTATGCTCTATCACTATCATATACCACATCATTATCAGTTTTTCAAATGGATAAATGGGGAAAGTATCTATTGATAAGTGATGATGGAAAGTCAATTAGACCTGAGTATATATGTGAATAGAGGTAGCTAGCACAGTGAGCAGAGAATTGGCTTAGGAATAAGGAAGCTGCATCTTCCTGTGTTCAAATCTGGTCTCAGACTCTTACTAGTTGAGTGACTCTGGGCAAGTCACTTTACACTGTTTGCCTCAGTTTTCTCATCTGTAAAATGACCTGGAAAAGGGAATGGCAAACCACTCTAGTATCTTTGCCAAGAAATCCCCAAATGGGGTCACAAAGAGTCAGACATGATTGAAACAACTCAACAATAACATATGTCAGTAATTATTGAATTGATGTTATTATATCAAATTCCATCTCACCTCCAACATTACTCTTTTATACTTTGCATATTTCTATTATTTCACCAAAGGCTATGATAACTTTTATCTTTTTTTATATCTAATGCTTACCATATTGTCTAACACAGTAGTCCACCTTAATAAAATGACCAGTTGATGGAAAATAATCTAGTTTGATTTAGGCTATGCTTAAGCTTTAACACAAATAGATTTAATAAGCCCAATAGATATTTTTTTAAATGTAGTCTCGCTTGATTAATAAGTTCAGTCAAGATATTGATCCTTTAAAAACAGACCTCAAGGCAGATCATAAGTTGTTAGGTCCCTATAAATCCATAAAGTAGTTATGAATGCCCTCTATTAATAATTTTTAAGTAGAAATGCTTTCAGTTGCATAGTAGACAAAGATGAAAAATTGAAAAGCATGTCACATTCAATAAATACATCATTAACTTCAGAAGATTATATCTAAAGCTCTCTTCAAAGAAAAAAATCATTTTTACCCCACAGAAAATTACCTTCAGATATGTGGTTGATGTAGTTGATGGCCATCTTAAATCTCCTAACCAATAAACTAATCCAGGTCCCAGTGACAAATAGCTCAACGTATTAATCATTTGACACATTAGTGTATTGAAAGGCTTTGAAATTTATTTTTTAAAAAATATTTGGGGCAGAAAGAACCATGGATCCCTTTTAGCCAAGTTATCTAAAACACTTCAAATATCTTAAAATAAAACTAATCCCTGTACCAGTGGGATGAAAACTTTTCATATCCCCAGGGTACTAAAATAATACCCTTTAGAACAGTAGGAAAACTATTTTAGGCAACAGCTCTCTTGTTAGAAGAAGGCAAGTCAATTTTTAGGAATTAGGGATGTGAATCACAATGTCTCAAGATGTACATCGCTGGGGAGTTAAAAAAATTTTCTAGACCACAAACTGTCCTGGAGGCAATGTACTGGGCCCCTAGGAAGGAGATGTAAATGGGAAGGAGACTTGAGATCCCAGTCCTGCCACGGCTTGAGCTATCATAAAGGTCAAGATAATTGGCCCCATACAGCAAAATCAACATCACTCACCCTCCCCTCGCCAGGCAGATAAGCACAGAAACTCAGCCTTCCCACAGTGCTAAGTGGCGGCTAATACGGGTGGAGGAGGAGAAGGTCTGAAAATATGCATGTAAGAACATGAGGCATTGTAATGATGCCATCAGATTTAACATTAAATATATTTTTACAATCAATCGAGGTACCATAGGTTTCTCCCCAAACAAGCAGGAAACATTTCAAATGTTTTACCAGACGATGTACTCTCAAGTTTATGCCCTTCTAGTGTTTAGAACATAAAATATTCTGAATGACATAGACACACTCCAGTTAACAAATAAAATTATAATGAAGGCAAATCGTAGTTTAATACCATTATAACAGGAAGTCAGGAGAAATGAAAATCTCTTCCAAAATACTGCAATTTATCATATGAACTACACACATACACACACATTCACGCACACAAAAGAGACCTATTTATTAAAATACAGAATATAAACAGAAGCAAAATTTACAAGGTATCTCACAAATCTTGGTGGAATTTCAGGCTCTAATAACTTGAATTGGTTAAGATTTAGGAGTTCTGAAAACCTGTTTATAATCATCTAGTATTGAAAATGAGGAAGAACTCAGACTGGATCTCATCTAAATAATCAGGACTGTCAGTGACTCCAGGCTGCTCCCAGATAGAAAAGTTCATTTTAAAAGACACAAATGTTCCCTCAGTGATGTTGGAATTCCAGAACCACACTAGAATATCAAAGCATAAAATGGTGAGTGGCCCAAAAAGCTATGGAGCTATGCATAGATGTCAAGAGAAAACAGGTTTGTGAAGAAGAAGTTGGAAACCGGGTATCAAAGAAGTGTATAATTGTACAAAAAGGGGTTGGTGATGTGGTACAGCTCTCCCCCTGGAATCCCCAAGTTGGGAGGTAGATTGTAAACATCTCCATCTAAGTACTTCACAAGAATCTGAAATTCAACATGTCAAAACCAGAATTCATTCTATTTTAAATACACCATTCTTCCATACTTTGCTATTTTTAACTGGAATATATTCAAGTTTCTAGTCACCCAAATTTTCTACTTCACTATTATCCTCAACCAATCCCTAAAATCAGATGTCAAGTCCAGTCAATTCTATCAACACAATATCTCTTACATCCATCCCCTCCATTTAACCTAAATTCTAATGTAATTTAGAGACCCTTAGTTCAGGGTGTCTCTCTTGGACTTTTGCAATAGATCTTGTTTGATTCTCTTGTTTGAAGGTTCCTCTATAATCTATCCTCCTAACTACCAAATTTATATTACTATATCATATTATTACCCTCACCAGAAAGTGAATGATTCTTTTGCCTTTCAAAATTGTAGGGATAACCCTGAAGGATTGGGAATTTGAATGGACTCCCATCTATTGAGCTTCCCATTGATGGAAATTTTAAAAAGTATTTTTTTTAAACATTCTTTAATTTTTAAATGTTGAGTTCCAAGCTCTTTCCATGCTTCATGCTTGCTCCCCCACCCACTGAAAAGTCAAATAATATGATACCAATTATCCATATGAAATCATACAAAAATTATATTAGCCATAGTGTAAAAAAAGGAAGAAAGTAAAGTGGGAAAATTATACTTAAATTTGGACTGAAAACTCATTACTTCTCTCTCTGGAAATGGATTAGCATTTTCTCATTGTGAGTCTTTTGGAACCGTCTTGGATCACTCTATTGATCAGAGTAGCCAAGTCTTTCACAGTTTATAATTATTACAAAAATTACAATAATCATTACAAAATCCAGTTTTGTATCTCCCATTTTTCACTCCACATCATATAAGTTCATATAGATTTTACCATTTTTTTTCTGAAACCATCTTACTCTCATCATTTCTTGTAGTACAATAGTATTCCATCATAATCATATTCCACTTGTTCATCTATTCCCCAATTAATGAATATTCTCTTAATTTCCAATTCTTACCCACCACAAAAGGAACTGATACACACACACACACACACACACACACACACACATACACACACATATACACATTTTGCTTAAACAAAATCTTTTCATTATTATGTGATATTTTGGGTGGTATAGACCTAATAATGATATTGCTGGATTAAAAAGTATACACAGTTGTGTTATCCTTTGGTTCTAGTTCCAAATTGTTCTCCAGACTGGTTGGATCAACTCCCTACTCCACCAAAAATTTATTAATGTGCTTATTTTTTCTCATATCCTCTACCATTTATAATTTTGATAAATATGAAATAATATGAGAGTTGTTTTAATTTGCTCTTCTTTAATTAGTAGTAATTTAGAACATTTTTATATGACTAGAGAAAGCTTTGATTTCTTCTGAAAACTGCTTGTTCCTATGCTTTAACCATTTATCACTTGGGAAATAGCTCTTATTTTTTATAAATTTGAGTCGGTTCCCTATACATTTAAGAAATAAGGCTTTTGTCAGAGAGATTTGCTGTGAATTTTTTTTTATATTACTTCATGGTATATGGTATCTTTTAGCACAATGTACCTCTTTCAATTAGGTCTAATTTTGCTTTTGCTTTGTTTGATATAATGATTGTCATCCCAATCCCTCACTTCAGCTGATACAAATTAACTCTATTGCAGCCCTTCATTTCAACTCTATGTCTTTCAATACCAAGCATATTTATTATACACAACATATTGTGAGATTTTGTTTCCAATGCATTCTGCTGTTTCACTTCTATGAATTAGCTCATCCCATTCATATTCACAGTTAGGCTTACTCATTATGCATTTCCTATCATTAAAGTTTCCTTTGTTTATCCTTCACGCTATCCTGTCCCTCCTCAAAAATCTGTCTTCCCCTATTCACCCTTCCTTTTATAATCCCTCATTCCAAATCTTTTTTTTTTCCCTGAGGCAATTGGGGTTAAGTGACTTGCCCAGGGTTACATAGCTAGGAAGTCAGATAGCTAGGAAGAGTTGTGTCTGAGGGCAGATTTGAACTCAGATCTTCCTGACTTCAGGGTTGGTGCTCTATCCACTGGGCTACCTAACTGCCTTTTTGTTCCATATCTTTTATCTCTTCCTCCTTCTATTCCCATTGGATAAAATAGATTTCTATACCCAACTGAGTGTGTACTTATATTCTTCCCTCTTTAAATCAATTTTGATGAGAGTGAGTTTAAGTATTGCCTGTCATCCCCAGTTTTGCCCTTTACTATAAAAACTCTTTCTTGTGTATCTCCTTTATGTGATAAAATTTCCCTTTAATTATCCTTTCTTCTTTTCCCCAGTGTATCCCTCTTTCTCATCCCAATACATTCTCCTTTTTTTTTTTATATCATCCCACCATAATTGATTCATACTCATGCCTTGAGTAAAATGCAGACTCCTCCTAATCCACCCTAAGAATAACAAAGTTCTTAGGAGTTAACAGGTATCATCTTCCCACTTAGTAATATAAACAGTTTAATTCCATTTGGTCCCTCATGATGTCTCTTTTATATTTACCTAAAAAGGTAAATAAAAAAAAGTTAATAAAATTAAATTATTATTCTCTTGAGTCTTCTGTCTGAATGTCAAATCTTCTCTTTATGAGGAAATCTTGAAAGTTCTCTAGTTCATTAAATATTCGTTTTGCTCCTGAAGGATGATACTCAATTTTACTGAATTAGTGATTCTTGGTTGTAATTCTAGTTCCTTTGACTTCTGGAATGTCATATTTCAAGCACTCCACTATTTTGAAATGCAACGTGTCAAATTTTATGTGGTCCTGACTAGAGCTTCATGATATTTGAATTGTTTCTTTCTGTTCTGTTTATATTTTCTCTTTGACTTAGAAATTCTGGAATATGGGGTTAAAATTCCTGGGAGTTTTATTTGAAGATTGTGGTAGATTCTTTCAGTTTCTATTTTACCCTTTGGCTTTAATATGTCAGAAAAGTTTACTTTGATAATTTCTTAAAGTATGATATCTAGGTTTTTTTAAAATTATGGTTTTCAGGTAATTTAATAATTTTTAAATTATCTTTCCTCAATATATTTCCAGATCAGTTGTTTTTCCAATGAGAGATTTCATATTTTCTTCTATTTTTCTTTCTTTTGACTTTGTTTTATTGTTTCTTGAAGTCTCATGTGTGGTGTTCTCTTCTTTAAAAGAAGTTTCTTGGGGAGGTTTTTTGGAGGCAGCCTTAGTTTCAGTTCAGAGTAATAATCACTCCTAATACAGCCAGCTGATAAAAATCCAAACATTCATTTCTTATCTCTTTCCGTTAGCTTTCTTAGAGGCCTATTTCTCTGCTTAGTTCCAAGAGGTCTTGCAGCTGCTTGTCCTTTGCCTCTGCTTTCTTCAGCCTCCAGCCAGCACAAAGGTGGAAGATGGAATGAATCTGACTTCACCTCCGAGAGTGGACTTGTGGGCTTCTGTATGTCCCAGAGTGTTCTTTGGCCCTGAGAGCTTCTTGCTTAAATGCTGTTCACTGAGTACACACCAATCCTTATATCACTGCGAAACCATTATTTGTTCTATGACTAAATCAATGCTAAACTAAATTTAAACATTGTCTCCTCAATTCCACTTAATACCTTGTTTCAAGTTCTGGCCCATAACATCTCCTCGTAGGATTAGATCAATCATACTGAACCATGCTAAATTAGATAATTATTGTCTCTATCAACTCTAATGAGTTAACACTGTAAAGATTCCAACACTCATGGACTTCAATTTAGCCAATTCTAATTTTTAAGGAAGCATTTTCTTCAGTGAGCTTTTGTCCTTCCCTTTAATATTTTATCAATTCTACTTTTTAAGTTCTTTTCCTCAGTAAATTTTTGTGCCTTTTTTTTTTTTTACCAAGCTATTAATTTTCTTTTCATTATTTTCTTACATCATTCTTACTTGATTTTTCTTATCTTTTTTCCACTTTTATCTCTTTCTTTAACTCTTCCAGGAATTCTTGCGGGCCTTGAATCCAATTGACAATTTCTTTGAGGCTTTTCTTGTAACTTTTTTCATGTTGTTATTTTAGTCCAAATTTATGTCTGGGTTTTTCCCTGCCACCATGATAGCTTTTTATGATTGAGTTTTGTTGTTGTTGTTTACTTATTTTCTCCAACTATTTTTTTTTAACTTTTAATTTTATGTTAATGTTGAGCTCTGCTCATCTAGGGGTAAGGAGACAACTGGGCCAAGCTTCAGACTTTTTTGTATGTATTGATGTTTTCAGACAAGTTCTGGGGGCTCTGCATGTTTTGAGTGCTTCAAAGATGGGGTGATGAGACTAGAGATGTGGTCACTGCTCTGGTCCTTATCTAGGAAAGATCCTTTTTTCCCTGCAATTACAAGTGCTAACACTCCTCTTTATCCTGTAACTATGACTGGAGCAGTGCTACTTTGTGACTGATCACAAGCCTTCCTCTTCACCCTGCAACTGTAACTCAGAATTGCATATTGTCAAGTAGCATTCCCAAACAATGCTAACTTCACTCAATGCTGGCAAAGGGTTCCCTATTATCTCTTTCTGACAAGGGTGTTCCTGCCATATTCTGGATATTCACAGACCTTTCCTATGGACCTCCTAAGTTGTCTTAGGCTGGAAAAGTGTCTCCCTTTGACCTTTTGTTGATTGACACTTCAAAATTTGATTTAAGGCATTATTTTAAAGTTGTTTGGAAGGAAACATTGAAAGAGTTTAGCTGGATCCTGTACTTTGTCATTTTTTCCATTAATTCTTAATTATTTTGCCTTAATTAATTGAAATTTTGGAAAACGAATGGAGCTCTAAGTTGGATAAGGTAGAATTGAAGAAAAAAATCAGTGCTGCATTCTGTGCACCACAAAGAAACTGTGTCTATTAATTAGTTAAGAAAATGGTTGAGTTTGATGCTGGATATCTGCCATTTAAAAAAAACTTAAGATTGTTTAAGATGTGTTTAAAAGAAACTTAAAAAAAACTTTTTTATTTTTTAATTTTTAAAAATTTTCATGAATGTAAAATGAAACAAAAAGTTAAAACAAAGCAAAGGAAAAGAAAGACAAAAAGGGAAATTAAAATAAAATATTGTCATGTGCCCAACAGAACATCAGGGAAGATTCAAAATATGTAACAATAAATTTCCACTTCAAGAAAGCACATATAATAGAAAACATTATTCTTTTGTTCTTTGCTGTGCACTTCTTATTTTATTCTATTTTTTCTCCTTTCATCCTCTCCACTTCCCTCAAATAGGATAAGCACAGATCTATTTACACACACACACACACACACAAAATGCTGTTATAGGATAAATTGTTCTGCTTCCTTTGCTCTCTATTTTCTGAATTAGTTCATATAAGTCTTTCTAAGTTTCACTAAAACCATTCCTTTCATAATCTCTTATGGTAGAATAGCATTTCTTTAAATCAATGGAATATAATTTGTTTAGACATTCTCCAAATGATGCATAAATCTGTGACAATTAAAAAGATTCAAGAGACATAATTTCTGGGTAATTTAATCAATTTATTACTAAGGCCAGCACATTATTAAGAAAAGGATGGTCATTTGACCATCTCTCTTAGACCAAAAACAACCATGGTGATGGGCTCATCATTTATATACCTTTTGAAGAATAGGTGTTCAATGAAGGGCTGAGAGTAGACATCATATCACTCTTAGTCAGAGAAATTATATACCCAAACCACCTCAAGCCTTAGGCAATTTCTTCAAAGAATGTATGCCCCACCCAAGCCTAGGCAGGACAAAATGGCCACCCCATCAGGGTAGGGTCTTAATCAAGAAAGTTAAAACAATCTCATTATCAGCAGGGTCCTTCAAGAGACTGAACTTTTAAAAATTAGTACTTTATAAGAAGGAGAGAACCCTGGATCTCCCCAATAACTGGTCATTAAAAATAATTTCTCTTATATCCTTTTACTTTCCAATTCTGCCAGGCAGTTAATCCTACTTTCTTAGCAAAAAGTGAATTCTTAACCTAAGCAAACTGGGTTCTCAAGTTTATCAAACATTAGGCTACTAAACTTTTTTTAAAACTTCTATACATTGTACAACTGACCTCTTATACTGATCTCTATTTTTTAACAGAAATACTTAGATACTCTCTTATTTTCTACTTTCTTCATTAATTCCCTTGATATACTATACTTTTCCAAATGAATATGATTACTTCTAAGTTTATAAAATAATTTTTTGGATATTTTTATGTGTATCACATTGAATCAGTGGTTCTCAAATTTTTGTTTTCAGTATCTTTATCCTATTAAAAATTATTGAGGATCTCTTCAAAGCGTTTTTGTTTATCTGGGTTATATTTATAGACATTTGCCATATTGGAAATAAAAACTATTTTTGAATTTGTAGACCCTCTAAAAGGGTTTCAGAGATCCCCAGGATTCTCTAGACCATTTTGAGAATCACTGGAATAAATAAATTAAATTAGATAACATTTTGTGCATTATATTTTTTATATAACATTAACTTAAAAATAACAAATCCATGAGTAATTAATATTTTTCCAATTATTTAAATCTTTTTATAGTGTTTTTTTATTTATATTGATATAAATTCCTTTGTGTTTCTTGATAGAATTTTACATATTCTATAATTATTTTGAATCGAATATTCCTTTCTATTTCTTCCTGCTCAGATTATTTTAGTAATATACAGAAATGCAAATGATTTATGTGGACTTACTTTCTGTCCTGCTACTTTGCTTATTGTTTAAAATAATTTTCATTTGGTTCTAGGCTCCTGTAAATACAACATATCATCTTTAAAAAGTGAGACTTTTGTTTCTACTTTGTTTATGTTTACACCTCATACTTTTTTTCATAAATGATATAGACTAGTAATGGTCTATTACTAGTTAAAAATGGACATGTATTTCTTCCTGATCTCCTGGGAAAACTATAACTTGTTGTCTTATATAAAATACTAGGAATTGGGATAAGATATATTCTACTTATCAGGCTAATTAAAGATACATTTATTTCTGTTTTCTAATGCCTTTCTTAATAAATTATTGCTTGTATTCTGAAAAAGCTTTTTCTGCATCCATTAATATAATTAAATAATTTTTGTTGTTCATATTAATAATATGTTTGTAGTTTTTTTTTTTTAATATTGAAACACGCCTATACCACGGTATAATCCAACTTAGCCAGAGTGTATAATGTTTGCAATATGTTTCTGTAGTCTCTTTGCTAAAAAAATAAAACAAACAAACAAGCCCACTTTACATTAATTTCCCTTAAAAATGTTTATCTATAATTTTCTTTCTCTGTTTTGTCTCTCCCTTATTTTGAATACTAAAGCTACATTGTTTCATAAAAGTAACTTGATAGGATTCTTTCTTTCATAACTTTAAAATAATTTGTGGAACATAAGAATTAATTTTTAAAAATTATTTTAAATTCATCTGATTTGGGACTATTTTCTTTGGGAATTCATTTAAGGAGTTTGTTTAAATTCTTTTCCCAAGACTGGGCTATTTAAATTATCTATTTCTTGTTTTACTAAACTGAGTATTTTACATTTTTGTAAATATCTTGCATTTCATTTAAATTGTTGGTTTTATTTTTTTAATATAATTGAGTAAATTAGTTTTTAATGTTCTTTTATTTCTTCCTTATTATTATTTCTTTTTCATATTTACCTAACTAATGTGCTTTTTTAAAAAATAAAATAAGGTAATAGTTTATCTATTTTTTTAGTTATACCATAAAACCAGCATTTATTAATTGGATTTTTGCTTAAATTTTATTAATCTTTGATTTTGTCCATTTTGCTGTTTAATTAAGGTTTTAAAAGATCTATTTATCATTTTCCCTGGAAGTATTCAGTTTTGCTAGGTAGGTTATTCCTGGTTGAAAGTTAATAGCTTTTGCCTTTTAGATTATTATAGTTCATGATCTTTTTTTTTTATAGAAGTAGCTATTAAATCTTGTGCCATCCTACCTGTGGCTCTTAGTACATGAAGGCTTTCTGACTGCTGACAGTATTGTTTATTACTTGAAAACTTTCAACTTTGCTAATGACATTTCTGAGAAATTTTGTTTCAGGGTTTCTTTCAGAAAGTTGAAAGTAGATTTATTTTATTTACATTTTACCTTGTCATTGACCTTCATAAGGGCAATCTGGGGAAATCCCCTAATTTACTGAAATGGGTCACTTTTCATGGAAGCTGATCCTGTACCTACCTCTTCCCATGAATGGGCTCATGTTTACATGTAAAAATATATTATTACAATAATTGCAATGTAATTACAATAATCTGTTCTTTTTTAAATCTAGAAGATTTCTTCTTGATCTAATACATCTGGACAGTTTTTTCATAACTTCTTGAAATATGGTATCCAACCTCCTTTTATTTACTTATTTATTTTTAGAAATCTTATTTTCAGCTGGTCCAATGATATTTTTAAAATTTCCATTAAGGTCCAAATGGTTCTCTCTTAAGTGGCCCCCACCTCCCACCCCCAAAATTTATTTCTTGAAGACTCATTAGTCTATTTGTTAGAATTCCCCAGCTGGAGTGTGTGTGTATACACATTTACATATGTGTGACTAGATAGATATATAGATATTTAAAAAACCATAAATATAGATACATAGATTTAGACATATACATAGGTATAGGCATGTCTTATTTTTTCAATAAATTTCAATACAGTTCCAATGATGGCATCTTATTTTATTCAGTAATCAAAATATTTCACTTTATTGATTAAGGACTTGTTTATACCTAATTCACATATTTGATTGATTTAATAAAGAAACCTGGGGCTTCTTTGTTTGACTAGGGTGTGGGTAAACCCCTACCTCTCTCTACAGGTTTGACCATGTATCTCTATTGCTTCTAAAATAAAATAAAAATTCCCTTGTTTGGGATTTAAAAGTTCTTCGTGATCTTGTTTCATCATCCCCCCTCCCATTTCAGACTTATTTCATACCTCTAACTTTCATTTACTCTAAGCTCCAACCAAACTGTCCTATCACTTGTTTGCACTCAGTATTCCAGCTTCTAACTCTGTGGCCTTCACAAGTGATGCCTTATGTCTTGAATATACTCTCTATATCTTACTGGTAGAACCCTTAGCTTTCTTCAAATCATAGTTCAAGTGCCACTTCCATCCTGTGGCTTTTCCTACCCTCTAGTAGCTAGCCCATTTTGACAAGCAAGTGTTCATACTGTTGTGTATATGGCTTTTATAGTTGTAACTGAAAAGTAGGAAAGAAATTCCCTCCCCTTTGAAGTCCAAGACAGAACTCAGTGTTCCAACAAGTTCAAAAGATAGAAAGTGAAAGGTTTTGTCTTCTTTCTTTAAGGAACACAGAATGAGTAACCATGAGTTTCTTTCTTGTTCAACTTTGGTATAGCTCTTTATCCTCTCTCCTCCTTCTGCCACATGAGATCACTTCACTGAGAACAAGGGATCAACCAAGTGTCTCTCATTATTTATGCTGTTTGGTAATTGAGCAGAACACATGGGTCACCAGAAGTGGGTGGTTGTGGTTTATAGCTGTACCAAGGTTATATAAAAGCAGTTAAGTACATAAGTATTACTAATGACTTGAGACACCTGAGAGATCAAAGTTAAGAGAGGTATAACTGTGACTAAGATACTTCTTTATCACAGTGAATAAGAAAGTTTATCCAATCCTAAAGAAGAAGCTGTCTATGTCACTCTCCTCAAAAAGTTCTAGTCCTTCACCTTTTAGGATATAGTATGAAATGCTTTAGTCTGTCATTCAAGACTCTTTGCCATGTGTCTCCAACTTACCTTTCTAGTCTCATTTCACAGGATTTCCCTTCATATGCTCTATGATCCAGCAAACCTGGCTATAATCTATTCTTCAAATGTAACAGTCCAATTACAAGGATGTGTGTGTGTGTGTGTGTGTGCATTCACACACAGTACACAATCCACGTATAGGTGTATATATATATATATACACATGTGTATATTCATACATGTATGTGTTTTAATATACACATATGTATATATACATATATTATATATGTATACACTTACCCACTCTTTATCCTTCTGATTTTTTTCTATTTCTTTATGGCTTAGCTTAGATACAATCAACTATATTATACCTATTGTGATTTCACATTACATTCTATTATAATATCTGTCTACATATTATCTCCTATGTAATGTGTAGAATGGAGCTTTTTGAGGTCAAGAACTAGTTCATTTTTGCTCTTGTATCCCCTAGTGCTTAACAGATAGTAAATATATTTTTAACAAATGTTGTTGAATTAAATTATTCAAGAAAATCAACATGCTTTATATTATCATAAAGGAATGTCATCATCTTCTTTCCCAGACTTTTCGAGTCTTCCAAGAAATATCATCAAGAGAACTGAAACTGAGAAAGGGAGAACCACATGTCATTAACTGACATTTCTACAAACAGAAATTTTATCAGTTTAGATGACTCTTTGGAAGCTAGTGAAATTGCCAGATAAATCCCTTCCAGTTCTGTTGACTATATGCCTATAAATGAATATAATGCTTATGGATTTTGAAGAATTTATTGGTCTTCTTTGTTTTTGAGAAAGCAAGTAAAATCTAAATGTAGGAAAGTAGCTCTTTAATTGTTAAACAGAAGTAGCTAGGGGAAAAAATAATAAAATGAGCCATTAGATGCTTGAGCAGCAAATTAATTTGAGATCTTTTCTGAAGTTCATGTAAAAGGATTGACTGAAATATGTTCAAAGTGAACAGTTAAAAAGCTGTTGACATATGGAAGAGTTTGGCCCTAATTAGCTCACAGAGTAGGTCTGTCACAGCATTCTGACCAAGAAGTAACTAAGTATGGAAAACTCTCTAGCATTAGAGCAATTAAAAGTGAGTCAGTAGGTGGTAAGAGGGAAAAGAATTTACTTTATAAAGTGAAAGATCCATGCACAAGAAAATAAGAACACTGGCCTTGGCGAGGGTAAATGTGAATTTTTTGAAGCAAGTGTGTGAGGGAAAGAGATGAAACTGTTATTCAGGAGAAAATCATATCCAAAGGCATGTTTTCAATTACAGATAAAGGAACTGAGGTACAGAGCAGTTAAATGATTGGATCATTTAATTTGATTTGATCCATAGGTACTGTAACAAATGGCTTCTAATGGCAATCAGATTAGATTATTCTATTACCTAATGATAATCAGAAACAAAGGCTTCCCCCTACTACACCACATTGTCTTTTGTGTTTATAATATCCAGCTTTAATTTATCCTTCTTGTTAAGAGAAATGATTGGTAATAACCAATGAGATTTGGGGAGATTCAGAGTTTCCCCTTTTTCTGTAGCCCTTTTGAAGCTCATTCAATTGAAGGACATTACTGATGAGATTGAATTAGCTCTCCTCAATCTTGGTCAGACCCCACACAACTTTACAAGGAATTTAAACCCATTGTGTTTTACTGAGTTTTGATTGGAGATAAATTCTTTGATTAGATTTGCTTAAGGCTGGGGGTAATTTAGAAATAAATGACAACCCAAGTTCTTTAAAATAGATCCAGCCCCTCACTGTAATATTTATTCTCTCTCATTACTTGTTAACCAATCAGAGTTGATTGCCACCCTCTGGAACACAAGATCATATAAGCCTTGAGCCTTCCACCAGGAGTGTATTTAGCATTTAAGTATACCACTGACCTTTTATTAAAATTTTAGCAGCATTAATAAAATGATTAATGACCTAGAAATTATGTCTCTCAAACCTTTTAAATACCACTATGTTAAGACAATTTTTTAAATCATTCAGATCCTTCAAAAAGTATGCATTGGTGGGGAGTATGGAATGTAGAATGTGTTTAATGGATGGAAACCCCAAATAGAAACCACCAAGTGTGCTATCTTTTTAATTTCTGAATTTTCTTTTTTTCTTTTTTCACACTTGTCAAATATCAACAGAGAGTAATATTTCTATATACAAAGAATACAAAAAGAGGGTTGTATATGACACCAAATTTGTATCATGTATAGCCTGGTTTTCTAAAGTATATATTAAATTTAAATAATTAGTTCTAAGACTGTCAGGGCTATTTGTATTCTCTTCTATATTCTTTATGTTCTCTGTGTATTTTTAATTGTTTCATTGACACTACTTTTCTTTCCTCCTATTTTTAATTTGGTATCATTGTAACTACTTCATCTACTTTCTTCATATCTTCTCCCACCCTCACACAAACTTTCATAATTAATTAGCCAAACGCAACAAATTGATGTACTGTCTGTAACTAGAAAATATATGTCTGATACTAAACCTCTAGTTATTCATATTTCACTTCTTAGTTCAGCCATTTTTCAGTTGTATCTATTCATGATGTTGTTTGGGTTTCCTTGTCAAAAATACTAGAGTGTTTTGCCATTTCCTTCTCCAGACCAGTTCATAGATGAAAAAACAGAGGCAAAAAGAGTTAAGTAGCATACAGCTAGTTGGTGCATGAGATAAGATTTGAATACAGGAAGATCAGTCTCCCAGACCCAGTACTCTATCCACTGTGTCACCTAGTTGCCTCATATATCACCCCTACAAAAAAGTATGATTTGACATCAATGTTCTTAAGTTGTAACTGGTCATTCATTGCACTGATCATAGTTATTAGAAACTACTTTCTAGAATGGCTGAATCAATTCACTGTTCTACCAGACTTCAATGTGTCTCTCTTCTTTTCAATAATCATTATTTCCAATTTTGGTCATCTTTGCCCAGGGGTATAAGAACAGGAATATTGTTGTAAGTTGCATTTCTCTGATTAGCGAGATGCATTTTAAAAATACTATTATTGGTCATTTTTAGAATTGCTTGTTCATATTTTTTGAGCTTTTGTCTACTGGGAAATAACTCTTCTTCATATATTTATATATGTGTGTGTGTTGATTCCTTACATATTTTTGAAATGAAATTTTTATCATGCAAAGATTTTTTTTTTCATTTACTCTTCCTCCTCTAATTCTAAAAATATTCCTTTTTTTGGCATACAAACTTTTCAATTTCATGTAATCACACTTGTCTATTTTATCTCATGTAATTTTCTCTATTTCTTATTTGATCAGAAATTCTTCCTTCATCCATAGTTCTGAAAAGCATCCCTTTCAATTCTTTTCTAATGTGTTTATGATAACACCTTTTATATCTAGCTCACGTATTCCATTTAGAGAATATTGTGGAAAAGGATGATAAGATGAGTTGCTCGACTAAAATTAATTTCTGAGAGTTACTTTCAAATTTTCACAGAAATTCTGTCACAGTGAGTCCTTAACAAAGTAGATGAAGTCCCTGGATTTATTATTGGCTGCTATGATACTACATTTCATTGCTTCTGGGCCTTAATTGCTTAATATTTCACAAATTATCTCATATTTTTAAATAGTAGCAGATACTTTGAATGATTACTATTTTGTAAGAGTTCTAAATCTGATATTGTTAGGTTACTTCCTTACTACTTCTCCTCTCCCATTTTTTCCCCATTAAAATTCAGATAAATTTTGTTATTATTTATCTAGTTCTATTAAGGAATGTTTTAAAGACTTGTTATGCCTCTGAAAATATAAAATAATTTAAGCAGAGTTGTCATTTTGTTATGTTGATGTAATCCAATTACAAGCAATTAACATTTCTTCAATTATCCAAACTTGCTTTTTTTCTGTAAAGAGTATTTTCTGATTGTGTTCGTATAATTCCTATGTAGTTCTTGAGAAGTAGACCCCCAGATATTTTATAAATTTTATTGTTATCATGAAACAAATTCCCTTTTCTATCTCTACATAATAGTTTTTGTTAGTAATATACAAAAAGTTTGACAATAACTGTGGGCTTATTTTATCCTGCTACTTTCATGTGATAGGTAAAATCTCTAATTTTATTAATTCCTTGCTTATATTTATTCAATTTTTTATTTATATAGATAGAATTTCTGACACTATATCAAATAAGAGTGGTAACAAATAATAGTAATGAATAACTATGTTCCTATTGAAAAGATCTCTAGTGTTTCTCCATTACAGATACTTGCTCTTAGTTTTAGATGAATACTGCTTGTTAGATTAAGAAACCATTTATTTCTATGATTTGTAGTTTCTTTTTTCAAAAGGAAGTGTATTTTCTCAAAAGCTTTTTTTCTGCTTTTACTGATATAATAATGGGATTTTATTTTTTGTTACTAATATAGACAATTTTGATAACAGTTGTACCTATAGTAAATCCATCCTCTCTATATAAATTAAATGTGGTCATAGTGGTGGTCTCCTTAATATGGTATTGTAACCTCTGTTCTAACATTTTATTATATATTTTGTGTGGATATTAATTAGAGGTGCTAGCCTAAAGTTTTCTTTTTCTTTATCGCTCTGTGGTTTTGACATAAGGATCATATTTGCGTCAAAAAGAAATCTAGTCAGATTTTTATAGTCCTTATTTTATATATATATATATGCATGCATATGTGTATGTCTATAATATTGGAATTAAATATTCTTTCAAATTATGATAGAATTTATTTTTAAATACACCTGATTTTAGTTAATTTTTTTCCACTGAGAATTCATTTATGGTTTATGCAATTTTTTTTTCTGAGGCTAAACTATTTAAATTCTTTAATTCGTGTTCTATTAACAAGAAGCTATTTGGATAGAGAACCCTGAGTCTGAAGTGGGGAAGACCTGAGTATAAATATGACTTCAGACACTTAATATCTGTATAATCCTAAGCACTTAACTTCTGAATGCCTCAGGTTCCTAACTATAAAATGAGGATAATTATAGCACCTAAATCCCAGGTTGTTGCGTGAATAAAATGATAATAATTGCAAGAATAATGCCTGGAACATAGTACATGCTTAATAAAATCTTGCTTTCTTTCCTATTAATTTGAAATATATATATATATACATATATATATATTTATATATATATATTTTATCAATTTCATTTGTTAGTTTTTCCAACATATAATTAGGCAAAAAACTTCTAATAATTTATTTCTCTTCATTTGCTGTGAATTCTCCTCTATCATTTTTATATTAGCAATCTTCTTTTCCTCTCATTTTAAAATATTTTAGCTGTTTTTGGAAAAAATACTACCCCATAGTTTTATTTGTCAATTCAATGTTTTATTTGTTTTTAATATCCTTAATATTTTGATGAAATTTTCTTTGTTGAATTTATAACATTTGTTTTCTGACCTCCCCCCCAGTTCTTTAGGATAAAATTATTTTACTTGATTTATGTTTGCATTATTTTTCATGTATCCTTTAAAATGTAATTTCTATAGCATTTTAATCAGTAAAGGATTATTTAATATTTGCAATTTTCTCCACTTATTTATGCAGTTTTACAATTTTTCCAGTGAAAAATAAGTTTTATAAATATAATTTGTTGATCACTATAGTTCCTCCCATTATCCTTTTAGAGATCCTTCCAATATGAAAAATAGTATTTTTAAAGACAGAAAAAAGTAAAAACATAACTAACCAATATATCAATAAATATGAAAAAAATGTGCATATGAAACATAGGTCTCCCAGGTCTGCAAAGGAGTTGAATGAAAGTGATTTCCCCATCTCTTCTCTAGTGTCATGTTTGTTCTGTGTAGTTTTGAAACATTCATTTTCATTTTTGTTTTTGTGGTTACTTTTTCCATTTGCAATATGATGGTCACTGTATATATTGTTTTCTTGGTTCTAATTAAATATCATTCTCTTTCAGTTCATGTACATGTTTCCATGCTTCTCTGTATTTGTTACTTTCTTTATTAAATCACAGAAATAATTATATTAATGTCCCCAAATTTGTTTAACCATTGATTGGCTTCTACTTCATTTCCAACTCTCTGCTATTAAAAGCGAGGAGGCACTATAAAATATTTCAGTGTAGATGGATGTTTTTTCTTCTTATCAATGGCCTTGGTGTATAAGCCTCTTAAGAGAATCTTGGAGTTAAAGGACATAGAAATTTTAGGCACTTCATTTATTATTTCAAGTTCCCTTCCAAAATGATTATAAAAATTTCAGCTCTACCATCAATGCACTAGTATGCCTATCTTATCACAAATCATCAAACATTGACTCTTTCCATCTTTTGTTATCTTTGTCAACTTTCAGGATATAATGTAAAGTCTTATTTCTTTTATGATTTTAGTGATTTAGAACACTTTCATGAGATTATTAACAGTTTGAAATTCTTTTGAGAATTGTTTATTCAAATCTTCTGATTATTTATATATATATATATATATAGAGAGAGAGAGAGAGAGAGAGAAATTGATTTTTTGGCTATTAGTAAATAAACTTATACATATATACTAAATGTTTTATGTCTTAAATACTATATTCTTATCAGAGAAATTTGATATTTTCCCCACCTAATCACTTTCCTTTTTTTCCTCTAGGTGCATTCATTTTGTTTGAGGAAAAAGCTTTTTAGTTTAATCAAAGTTATCTATTTTATATTTTGAAATTGCCTCTATCTTTTGTTTGGTTAAGAATAAATTTCTTACTCATATTTGTGAGAAATATGATCCACTTCTATTCTAATTATTGAATACTATGATCATTAACATTAAGAACATATATCTATCCAATATAATATATTACAGAATGTAGTATAAGATGGTCTAAACCTAATTTCTGCCAGACTGGTTTCTAGTTTCCCAGTTTGTTTGTTTTTTTAATCAAATAAGGAGTGTTTTTTCTGAGATAATCTATATTTTCCTTGATCAAACAGTGAGTTAAATTCTGATGTTTCTGATTCTCCCTTGTCCAGTCTGCCCCATTGATCTATTTCTCTATTTTTAAAAAACCAATCATAAATAGTCTTGATGACTGCTCTTTTATAATATAGTTTGAAATCTAGAAGTGCTACTCCCCTTTTATCTGTACCTCTTTTAATAATTTCCCTTGATATTCTAGGCTTTTTAAAATTAAATTGATAATTTATCACATTTTATAAAGTTTATAAATTAACTTGACAATTTTTTTATTTTATTATATTTATACAAACCAGCCATGAGCACTGAATAGTATTCAAGCTATTTAAATTGTTCTTTATTTTTAAAAGAAAAATTTTATAATTGAATCTGTACATATCTTTTATGTTCTCTGATAGATTGATCCCTGGATACTTATGCATTTTATAATTATTGGATTCTCTTGAATTTTGTTATTAATATAGAAAAATTCTATTGATTTTAAGGGTTTATTCTGAAGCTTACAATGTTGCAGAATTCATTAACTTAATCAATATCTTGGCTGATTCTCAAGGACTTTTCAAGTAAAAATTATATCATCATCAAAAATTAATAGTTTTATCTCCTTTTTGGTTATTCTTATGCATTTAATCTTCTCTTGTCTTCTTGCCATTGCTAGAATTTCCAAAACTGTATCATACAATGGTAGAGAAAAGTGGGTGTCCTTGTTTTACTGACATTTATTATGAAAGATTCTATTATATCTTCATTGATTTCAGGTTGGGGTTACTCTTTTTTTTCCCATTTAGTGGTATCCATACTTAGGACAGATGAAATGTATTTCTTGCCAGCACCATGGTCTGACAATTAACATGGAAAACATAACATGGAAAAGTCACTTTAATATTTGCCTATTATTTTTACACGTATTAGAGAATTGGTGATTATGTAAGATTATTTCCCCATCTTTCTTCTCTGTTCCCCACCCTAATGTATTTCTCTTCCCTTCCCTTTTCATTATTCTTTTGAGATAATCAAAATATAATAGAATCATTTGACTTCTTGAGAATTTAATGTTGATACACATCTGAGAGAATATACATACCACATATATACACACATACATACATAATCTCCCCATAATAAAAGATAACCAATTTATTCTTGTTCAACACTTATGCTTATTCATTCATATTTACCTTTTTATATTTCTCTTGGCTACTGTTTGTATATCAAAATTTCTTCTCACCTTTGGTCTTTTTATCAGGAATGCTTGGAAGTCTTCTATTTCAATAGAGAACTTTTTTTTTTCTCTAATGGTTTATTCACAGTTTTTCTGGGAAAGTTATTCTTACCAAAAGTATCATATTCTAAGGTTTCCTTTTCTTTATATTGGTGGCTACTAAATTGTGTGTGATACTTATTATAGATCCTTGATATGTCTTTCTTTCTGATTGCTTGCAGCATTTAAAAAAATCTTTTATGTGGAAACTCAGAATTTTGGCTATAAAATTATTGAGAGTTCTCATTTTGAGATAAGGCAACTGTT
The DNA here is from genome assembly GCF_902635505.1 of Sarcophilus harrisii. Lineage (NCBI taxonomy): Eukaryota > Metazoa > Chordata > Mammalia > Dasyuromorphia > Dasyuridae > Sarcophilus > Sarcophilus harrisii. The sequence continues at coordinate 38,840,706 of NC_045428.1, read as the reverse complement.
ACCCCATTTTAAGAGACCAAGTCCCAAATCCAAGGTCACTCAGCTAACAGGCTTCAAGGCAATGGGTCAAATCAAATTTTTCCTCAAAAAACTAGACCAAAGAAGTTCAGGAGCAGGATTAGGTCCAGCAAAAAAGGAAGTTTTTGGAGATTCTAAGCCCTCCAACTGCCTTTCTAGTAAGCATGTAAGTGGTAGAGCATGGGGCTTGAGGTCAAGAAGGCCTGAGTTCAAATTTGGTCTTAGATATTAGCTGTGTGACTATGGGCAAGTCACTTAATCCTGTTTGCCTTAGTTTTTTCATCTGTAAAATGACCTGGAAAAGGAAATGGCCAGTCACTAGTATCTTGGCTAAGAAAACTCCAAAAAGGATCAGAACAAGTTGGATATGATTAAACAATGACAACATCAAAGGCACTTTTTGGCCATGAGTCCTCCAATCAGGACCCACCCAATGTGCAAGAGGACTGCCTAAACTGATCTTGATACAGAATGGATTCATTTTCTTTTTTGATTACAATTTCCCTAATGATATTCCTTTTACCACTTTTTGCATCTATCATTTTTAGTAATAGGCTATAGCCCATTTATACTTTTGTGGATTTAAACACAATTTCAGAGATGTATATATACATTGTTTTGATGTGAACAAAGTAAATAAATTCACAAAGCTCTCATTCTTTATGACAAATACAAATATTTTAACTTAGTGTCATAGAAAACACACTGAATTAGCCAGCAGATCCACATATAAGTTCCAGTTCTTTCCATAGATGTTTGCATAATCTTTCTAAATATCAATTTTCAAATGGTTCAGAGAATTTTTGTTACCTATCCACTACCTATCTCATAGTTGTTGCAAAAATTAAATGTCCTAGAAAGTGTTTTTTTAACTTTATGTAATATAAAAAAGCTATTATTATTATTTCTTACAAATTAATATATTTTTAATATTCACAGCTCAATTTATATAGTGCTTTAAAGTCTGAAAAGTACTTTTATATGTTCATTTTAGAGATGAAGTTAGGACTCGACAAAGTAAAAAGAAAAAAAAAAAGAAAAAATTATACACGAGGGCTTTTCTAGACTGCTTTGCTATTACTATCTCCCTTTCAAGCTACCTTCTATCTACTCAGTATATATCCTGTATGTATTTAGCTATTGATGTGTTACTCCTCCCATTAGAATTTATTCTACTTCGGGGCAGAGACTTTTTTGGCCCTTTTTGTATCTTCATCACTTAGTATAGTCCCTGGCATATGTCAAATCTTTAACAAATTTTTATTGACTGACTCACAAAGATTGGGGTGAGGCAAGATTCAAATTCAGATCTCTTTTAAATCTAACTCCAGTGTGCCTTAAATGAGTATCTCCTGTTCCTCTTCAGAAAAGGAGGAGTATACTCAAAGTAATCCAAAATGCCTAGTGATGAAGATGGAATTTTTTCCTACAAACTCATGACATAGATCATTACTAAAAAAATTATGTAAAGCTGCAAATATTATGCATTTATCTTTTGTTTCTTATGTATGTTGGGGGAAACATACTAGAGGAAGAGGAGTATTGATGGTTGTAAGATGCTACTCTCATTATCTCAGTATGCCAGTATATTGAGGTGTTTCAAGACTGGTGTATGTTCGGTGGTACAATATGGCAGAGCAACAAGAAGGGAGGGATCACTATTAACCCAAGGGAAACATGCCTCCTGATGATTATACTGGCCTGTTTCAGAGTGTCCCGAAGTAGTCTCAGGATCAGTATTGAGCATTTGGAAATTATACTGGATTTGATGAAAGAATGAGCATGTCTAGGGAATTAGTAACATTGACAGAATATGCTTGAAGAACTAGGAAATGGGCTAAAAGCATGTAACTTAAAAGAGGTTACATGAATTAAGGACCTGACAAGGGAAGAATGAAGAGGACAGAGAAAAGAGAGAATCTGATGAGGGCAAGAGAGTAACAGACATTAAGCTAGTGAGTGGTAACTGTTCTGGCTCCATACTAATAGAGTCTTTTCTATGATGCAGTGTGGGCATAATAAAGTGGTAACTATAATTATTATTGAAATAAGGTGCAGCGAGGTTATGTATTTACTCTCCTAACCCACACATATACTTGCAAGGCAGGTTTTTAGATCAAGCTTTCCTTTAGGGTTCTAGGGGCATACCTGAGGGGCAATGGTATGGCTTTCTCTAATGCATCATTCAAGCTACCATCACTATGCTTTCCCTTGATATTACTACAGAGAATCATTTTAGTCAATTGGCCCTAAGTAGTTTTAATAAGGGAGCATTTACTAAGGCACCAAGGTACAAAAAAAACTCCCCAATTTTATAACACATGACCCTCCACTTCAGACAGATGATAGAATTTCCAGGGGAAAACTGGCTTAGACTGGGAAAGTACATGTGACAGAGAGGCAACTCACAGGAACTGGCTGTTAGAAATGCTCAAGAAATTCCTACTTGGCGTAGTGTAGTTTCTTGACTAGACTCCTTGTGAAGTCACAAATTTACACCCATTTTTTCCTAACTCCCAATAAAGATACTGCTATTAGCTGATCCAGGAGTCCTGTCAATGGAGAAAGAGAAGTCCAATGTTCTCCAGTCCCTTGAAGCTCAGTAAGTCCTCCTCCAACAAAGGTTGGATGATGGGTGGAGACCAAGGCCAAGGCAGCTGCTGAGCCTCTGATTCCATACATCTCCCATCCTCAGGAACACCACATCTCCTCCAATGTCTCAAACAACCAACTCTGGTTCTAATACTAATTGACAGTTTATAGACTAACCCTCGGGTCGGATTAGATTCCTCTATTTTAACCTGAACATGATTCTTATGTGGCTTCCTTCCAATTCCAAGGACTTTGGGCAGCTAAATACAAAGTTATGGTGGACTGACTGACTGATTGAAACTAAAACCTATAACTGAGATTGATTATTTAATCTGCACAAAGGACCAGAGTATCTTATTGCTTCCTTTTAAGAGAGATGGGGTGATCATTGATTGTAAATCGATCAACTCCAACCTTTTCTTCCAAATATTCTTATCTCTTTCTAGTGTGTTTTAAGAAAAAAAAAAACCCAGGTTGGGAAGAAGAACAGTTTGACTTCAGGTCTATGGGTGACAGTTGAATGATACTATGAGGTCACTTTGAGAAGTAACAGATTAACATTACCATTCTTCCCCTTCATGCACCCAAAATGAAGCTACTGAATGAAAGAGGCTTACATCAGGAGCTGAGCCCTGGGTAGACAGTTGAAGGTCATTACGTGATGCATAATTTTATAAGAACATTAGGCATCCATACCTAATGACATCATAATTTGGTTCTCATTTGTCATGTAATGTGTCCTAGACAGCTTCAGCTATCACTTGTCTCCCATTCGTTAAGTATTGTCTCTCTTATGCTAGTCATTTAGTGCCTTGGACAATGAATGAGGCAAGAGAAACCATTTAGCACATAAGAAAAATAAACCTCAGTGACAATAAACAATTTGTCAGCTATTTCTCTGCTTTAACATATGTGTGCCATGAAATGAATGAACTGATCTTGTCCGTCTCATTCATCATCCAATGCACAGAAAGACTTCTAAAAGTCAAGATTCTCTGAGAAGATTATCTGACAGGTGATATATTTCCAGCTCTAACATTTCAAGAGTCTATGAAGCTACATAATGGTTATGAGATGAATGAACATTAAAGATGACAAATCACGTGCCAAGTTCATTTGTCAGTTTTCCTGTTCTTTACTATGTAACCCATGCACACAATATTCTTAGCTCAATTGGGAAAGGATAACTTAACTTGGTTTGACTTGACAAGTACTGGATGATTAGGGGAAATGAGGGGGACCAAAGTACAAATAATATAGTATCTTATCATGGGGAGTTTTTAATCCCCCCAAAACTGGGAGTGATCAATGGTGTGGTGCTAATACACTTTAGTTTATTAGCTGGTGGCTGATCCTTTTCCTCCTCCAGGTTCTGGCTGCTGAGCATATGCTCACCACTATGTGTTTACTTGAATCAAGAATTAGTTCCACACTTTCTTGTCTTCAGGGTTTTCTCATTTACTGATGACTTCTTTACAATTCACAAACACTTTCAGATCTCCTCCCTACTCTGCTTTGCCAGCTAAATTAATCTCATCTATAAACCTAGATCTTTGGTCTATTAAAATATTCTACTCCAATATCTCCTCTCATTTTCACTAGAAGCTACCAGCTTTTGTGATACTTGGACTACTTATTTCTAGATGTTTGTATCATCTTAAATTTTATGTGGGAGCTCTGACCCTACTGGGACTTTTCATTTTGATTCCTTTCCCCTGCTAGGGAATGATCAGTGGATTCTTTCTACCTTTACTTTGTCCTCTGATTTTAATAGATACAAGCAATTTTTATTTATGATTTCTTGAAAGTTATTTTTATCTCTGACACATACTGGATATGTTTCCCTGGACAAGTCAGAAGCTACAAGTATTCTGAACCCCAGCTTCTTAAATTATGGGTCTCATTACTGAATGAGGCAGTCATGAAATTACAATTTATTAGTAGTAATAATTTAAGAATTTTGTTTGATTTGTATACCATTTTTTAAAACTTATATAATGGAGTTCAACTAAAAATTTCTTGGGTAAAAAGGAGTTGTTAGTGGGAAAAATTTTAAATGTCTTCTCTAAATTTATATTTTAGATAAAGTATGGACCTGCTTCAGTCATAGGAGTTCCTCATCTGGGAGTTCAATTATCAATCAAATAATAACTCCAGTCCATAATCTTAACCCGAACCTATTTGTATGCCTAATGTTTTCCTAATAATATGTAAGATTCTTGAGGGCAGAGACTATTTTACTACTGTCTTTGTATGTCTAGGGCCTAATACAGTATCTAATGTATAGTATATATTTAAGAAATGCTTGGTAACTTATTGATAAAAGCTAGATTACAGTCTATTTAGTATATTTGAAATTATTTTAATGGTTGTAATTAATGGTTTAGACAAATGGAAAAGTAAATGAGAAGAGAAGGGGTGCATGAACACACAGTTTAATGTACCAATTGCAAATTCCTTGCTAAACTTGGAAGAAGAAATATGAATCAGCTGTGACCATACTTTGTCCTCCTCCCCCATTTCTCTACCCACCTAATTTCTGGGTGGTTGTTTCCCTCATAGTTACCAGAACTCAGAAAAAAAAAAAAAACATTAAAACTTTGCCTGTGCTCCTTTCAGTTCATAAAGTCTGTGATTCCAAAGGGGTTCTCCAAAGTTTATGTGATCTAGAGGTTAAGAGAGGTGTTTATTATATCTATATGGGTCTTATTAACCTAAACTATACAATGAAAATTCAAGTTGGCTCAGATCTGAAAAACAAAGCTGGTAGATTATTAATATAATGAATGACAGAATAGCTTCATCAATTCTGATTCCTTTTTAAAACTGGAAAACTGTGTTTCTTATAAGCAAGATAGGAACCATAAATATTGGTTCAAACATGTCATATTAGCACATAAATTACTGGCAAAGTATTTTATGAATTAATGAAGCCAGAGGACCAATGATGAAACATTCCATATACTACAAAAAAATTGTGAATTTTAGATGAATGGAATGAAACATTCATTTTCTCTCTCTCTTTCTTTTTTCTTTCTTCCTTCCTTCCTTCCTTCCTTCCTTCCTTCCTTCCTTCCTTCTTACCTTCTTTCCTTCCTTCCTTCTTACTTTTGTTCTTTCCTTCCTTCCTTCCTTCCTGCCTTCCTTCCTGCTTGCCTTCCTTCCTTCCTTCCTTCCTTCTTGCCTTCCTTCCTTCCTTCCTTCCTTCCTTCCTTCCTTCCTTCCTTCCTTCCTTCCTTCCTTCCTTCCTTCCTTCCTTCCTTTTTCTTTTTTTCAGAAGAGTGGGACATACAACCATTAAGGGATTTCTTTTGCTGGATTATGCACATTTGTTATGTGAAATTTATTGATTTTTTTTCCTAAAGGGGAAAAGATTAGGGAGAAAAAAGAATATATATTTCTATTTTTTTAAATGGAAAGATAGGGAGGGGTGCTAGAGATAAGAATTATTATATGTACTTTTAGATAAGGTCACTCCATTATTAGTTTTACCTAACTGTTTTACAAGAGACCTCTCACAAAGTGAAAGTTAATCTGTAAATGTTGTTAATGTAAGAAGAAAACACTCTGAAATCAAAATTCAATTGAAAGTACCCATTAAAGCAATTAACACCTATGTAACAAAGTCTTAATGTATTTATGTAACAGTATATTGGACAATGGATTTAGAAAGTTATCTAACAAACTCATGCAATATTAACATAATAAAAGAACCATCACTTCAAGCAAAAATGAAAAGATTAAAATATCAAAAAGAAGGAAGGGAACTGATAAACACTCTCAGAGCATACAGGGGAAAAAAAGAATAGGTTACAAGTTTAGAGAGAGATTTCTAGAACCCAAGAGACTCAAATTCCCTGAGCAACAGTAAAAGCTGACCACCTGGATAGGCCACCAAATTTGTCAAATGCAACCCAAAGTGAAACCAGGAAACAAGGAATGATAACAGCTAACGACAGATAAATTTTTTTTTCATCAGTAGAAGATGATCATAGAACATTATATAAGCTATGTCACCATCTGCTTTGCTGATCTCCTTTCAGGACCAGGGGACATTTTCTTTCTTTCTTTCTTTCTTTCTTTCTTTTTTTTTTTTAATAACTTTTTATTGGCAGAACCCATGCCAGGGTAATTTTTCAGGGGACATTTTCAAATGAATTACTTCTTACTTGTGTCTCTGTCTCTATTAAAATAAGAGCTACTTTAAAAAAAATCTTTGTTTTCTGTCCATATTCTCAGTATTTAGCACAGTGTTTCACACTTACTAAGGACTTAAGTGTTTTTATTCATTCATTCATCCATAAATTTAATGATGATACATATCATACATAAGCAGACCCAGAACTATCCTTGGGAATTCATCAAAACTGTACTGGGAATAAAGTATCATAAACACAACTATTGCTCATAACGTCCCAGACATAATGTTGGTCCATAAAATTTTGAGAAAATCACTTTTAATAGATGTTATTTTTACCTAATGTTCAATTGCTAAACCACATGGAATGAATAATTCTTAAGGTGGGGGAAGAGAGAGAAAGAAAGACACAGAGAGAGAGAGAGAGGCAGGAGGGAGAAAGACAGAGAGACACACAGAGAGAGAGACAGACAGACAGAGAGAGAGAGAAAGAGAGAGAGAAAGGGAGAGATAGAGAGAAATGGGAAGAGAGATACAGAAAGGAAGGGAAAGAAAGAGAGAGAAAAAGAGAGAAAGGAGAGAGAGGAAGAAAGAGAAAGAGAGAGAGAGGAGGAGGGAGAGAGTAGAATAAATAAAAAGTATTTGGGATCAGAAAGAAGTATATATAATCCCTGTTGGACTGTTTCCTAATGGACTTCTCCCAAAAATGCTTTCAGTGAATTTACAGAGAAGACTTTTTGTTTCATTTTAAAAAGCATGTTATTCACCTGTGAAATAGTCCTCAGAACATTAAATAAAAAAGAACAACAGGAGGATCATAAATTGTCTCAGAATCAATTTTTTTCTGAACTCCATTAAACAAGGTGAGCATAATGATATAACTATCAAAACAATAAATATGGAGAGGTTCATTGTTTGCAGGTTGGTCATTTAATTAGGTTCTTTGACCACACCTCAGAGGAAGGAAGAAATGTAATGAATTTATAGTCACTGGACATGACTTCAAAGTGTCTGCCTGTCACTCATGACCAGGATGACACCGGACAATTCACTCAAATGAGCTGTAAAATTAGAGGACTAGACTAGATGGTCTCTTTTTATTGCTGTGCAGTCATTCCAGTCATGTCTGACCATGACTTTCAGGGTTTAGTGGCCAAGGCGCTGGAACGGTTTGCCATTTCTTTCTCAAGATTATTCTACAGGTGAGGAAACCGAGGCAAATGGGTTTAAGTGTCTTGCCTGAGATTACACAATTATAGCTATAAATGGCAGTTGAATGAATGTTGAGTATACAGGTACTGCAGTGTACTGTTAACTTGTGTTGGCTTTAGAACTACAGCTTTCTTTTCTCCCCTTCACCAAGATAGTGTGATTTCTAATGCATGGAAAAAAATACCTCCAAGTTTTAAGTTACTCCAAGATTTTTTTAAGTGATTTGTTAATCCTGACAAAGCAAACTTGTATTTCCAAATGCTACAAAGAAAGAAGCAGCATAACTATGAAATGTCAGATTCTTTCTGGGTTTAATTTAAAAAAAACACACAACAAACCAAATCCAACAAGATTTTTCTTAATTCTTCCTCCTTTCCTCTGCCCCTTTGTATATTTGGCACACAGTGGGTGCTTAATACAGGATTGTTAATTGACCGATGAGCTTTCCTTAAGGCTCAACTCAGGTACTTCTACAAAAACCCTCCTTAATATTCTTTCCTTCCTCAACTCCAATTCCATGTCCTCTTGTCATTTCAAACTCAACAATTTCAAAACTAAAGTATTGCTTATTACTCCTCTCTTCCCAAACTTCCCTATTTCATCAAAAAGCACCCACTCCCCTTCCTGTGACCCAAGTTCCCATCACATAACCAGTCATAGAATCTTGATATTTCTACCCCTAAAACAGCCTCACTTTTCTCTTTATTCATAACCTCAGCATTAATTTATGCTCTCATCACCTCTTACCTAGACTATTGCAAAAAAGACTCAACTGGTCTGCCCTTTATCATCCTTCCCCATTCCACCACTGCTGAAGTGATTTTTTTGACATGTAGATCTGCCTGCATCTTCCCCTTCCCTCAATAACTCTTTATGGCCTTCAAACATAAACTCCTTCCTTCAACTTTTAAGGTTCTTTACAACCTGGCTTCAAACTGACCTTTGAACCTGATTGCATTTTACTTCTTTCACAAAATCTGATTTTGGAATCAATGGGCATTTTCAATTCTCATCTTTCTTAGATATTCTGTAAACATTGACACTGTCCATCACCCTTTTCTGGATACTTTCTTCCTCTCCAGATTTTCTTTTTTTATTAAAGTTTTTTAATTTTTAAAAGATATGCATTGATAATTTTTCAACATTAATCCTTGCAAAACCTTGTGTTCCAATTTCCCCCTTCTCTCCACTCCCTCCCTAGATAGTAAGTAATCCAATATATGTTAAATATGGTAAAAATATATATTAAGTCCAATATATACATACATATTTATACAATTATCTTGCTGCACAAGAAAAATCAAATCAAAAAGGGGAAAAATGAGAAAGAAAATAAAATGCAAGCAAACAATAACAAAAAGAGTGAGAATGCTATGATGTGATCCACACTCAGTTCTCACAGTCCTCTCTCTGGAGTATACATGGCTCTTTTCATCACAAAATCATTGGAACTGGCCTGGATCACCTCATTATAGAAAAGAGCCACGTTCATCATAATTGATCATCATATAATCTTGTTGTTGCCATGTACAATGATTTCCTGGTTCTGCTCATTTCACTTAGCATCAGTTCATGTAAGTCTCTCCAGGACTCTCTGAAATCATCTTGCTGGTCATTTCTTACAGAACAATAATATTCCATAACTTATTCAGCCATTCTCCAACTGATGGGCATCTGCTCAGTTTCCAGTTCCTTGCCATTACACAAAGGGCTACCACAGACATGGAGATCCCCTTTCCTTCCTTTAAATTGTCTTTGGGATATAATCCCAGTAGAGACACTGCTGGATAAAAGGATATGCACGGTTTTATACCCTTTGAGCATAGTTCCAGATTGCTCTCCAGAATGGTTGGATCAGTTCACAACTCCACCAATGTATTCGTGTCCCAGTTTTCCCATATTTCCTCCAACATTCGTTATTATCTTTTCCAGTTGTTTTAGGCAGTCTGAGAGGTGTGTAGGGGTACCTCAGAGTTGTCTTAATTTGCATTTCTCTGATCAATAGTGATTTAGAGCACCTTTTCATATGGTCCTCTCCAGATTTTCAAGACATTGTTTCTTTCCTAGTTCTCCTGATAATCTTTTTAATATTCTTTGCTGGTCTGTGTGATACTAGGCAAATCACTTAATCTCAATTGCCTCAGAAGAACCAGCCTCTTTGCTAGTTCTTCACCTAGATCATGTCTTGTAATCTCAAGTATTCTGTAAGACTCTGTTTTTGAAAAGATTCTGATCCTGATGGGCAGGATGACCTCAGAAAAACCTGGGAAATCCTTCTTGAACTCGAGCTAAGTGAAATGTACTATGTACAAAGTGATAGCAATGTTGTGGGATAACCAGCTGTAAATGACTTTGCTATTCTCAGCAATACAATGATTTAAGACTACTCTGAAGGACTTATAATGAAAAACACTATCCATACCCAGAGAAAGAACTGATGGTGTCTGAATACAAATTGAAGCATACATTTTTTTAATGTTTATTTTTTCTTGAGAGTTTGGGTTTTCTTTTTTTGGGGGGGAGAAGAGATCTAATTTTTTTTCTCAGCATGACTTTTATGGAAATGTTTTGCATAACTTTACATGTGCCTTTCTCAATGGGGGAGGGATGAGGAGGGAGGGAGAAAATCTGAAACTCAAATTTGTAAAAACAAAAGTACAAAATTGTTTTATGTGTAACAGGGAAAATGAAAATATTAAATAAAGCACAAAAAGAAAGAAAAAAAGACACTTTCATGGACCCCTTTCTCTTCTGCATCTAGATAATCTATGTAGATGATTCTCAGATATATGTGTCTATATAAATACATATATGCATATGTGTTTATATTTCAGTATCTAGATATTGATATATATATATATATTTATATTTATAGATATCTGTCTCTTTTCTCCCTAGTCTAGTCAATATTTGTCTCTTAGACACTTCAAAATGTCTTATAGATGTCTTAACTCAAGTACCAAAAATCTCATTATCTTTCAAAAAAACCTTCTCCTTTTTGAAATTTCTCTATTAATTTCTATTTTTAGTCACTGACTCATGACCTCAGTGTCATTGTCAAGTTCCCACTCTCAATCACACCACATATCCAGTCTTTGGCTAAATCTCTTCATTTCTCTCTTCACCACATCTCTAGGATATACCTCCTTCTCTCCACTCATAGCTGCCACTCTGATATGGGCCTTCATCACCTCATACCTGGACTATGACCATAATCTTTGGGATGGTGTCTCTCTCTCAAGTGTCTCACTCCGATCCATCCACCCTCCATTCTGCTGCTAATGGTGATTCTTCTTAAGCATGAGTCTGATTGTCACGTCCCTACTAAATAAACTTTGGTGGCTCTTTACTATATTCAGTTTCAAATACAAAATCCTGTTCAGTTTTTAGAGTTCTTTACAATCTGCTCTCCTCATAATGTACTCTCTGCTCCCATCCATGGTCTCTATGACAGCAGTCATCTCATTGTACTTTGAACAAGACATGCTTTTCTTTGACTCACCACCTTTTCATTGACTGTACAACATACCTGCAATGCTCTTTTTTCACCTCCACCTTCTGACTTCCCTGAGATCCGCCAACACTCAGCTCAGATCCCATCTTCAGGAGGAAGCCTTTCCCAGTTTCTCTTCCTCTTCCCTGCATCTCCCTTCCCATACACCCTACTAATCCCTTCTTTCTGGAATGGTTTCCCATTTATACTCTGTATGTACAATGTTCTACATCTTCTCTCCCCTATCATAATGGGAATTTCTTAAGGCTTCTTCCATTGTTTATATCTCTATCAGAGATCCTACTGCCTGGCATACAATCAGCACTTAATTAGTGCTTGTCAATTTAATGCTACAATAAATCCAGACAAAATGATCTTTCATTGTTCTTCATATGTAACTCTATTTCCTCTCCCTTTTCTTAGAATCCTACAATTCATTCAAAATTTAGTTCAAATGCCAGTTTCTACATGAAGGACATCCTGAGTTTGCCACTTTTGATGGTCTCCTCCCACCCATCACTTTGTATTGATTTTATAAACATTCTGTCTAAACGTATACAGTTACACGTTGTATTTCCCAATAGCATGTAAGCTCTGTTCAGACAAAGAGTAGTTCATTTATTGTCTGTATATACCTCTGTATCTTATACAAAGGCAGCCAACAGCAGGTTCTTAACAAACTCTTGTTCACTAATTGATCCTCTGATAAAAGAATCTCTCAAGGAATAAAGGGTGGGGATAGGGATTGCACCTAGAGTCTCACTAGTTTTGCAATTTATAATCTGGATAGAACTTCCCTGGGGACAGAGTAAACATGTGGCCCCTTACAACACTCCAGCTGAAACCTAGCTCCTGGTGACTGGAAATTGATTGACAAAATAAATAAAAATACAATAAAACATAAATAATATGAATATATAGTTTTCTAAGTCAATATGCCATCTACTGGGATCCTTAGGTTCCACTGAGTAATCCTTCTTTCTTTCACTTTTACTTGACAGAATTTTTTTTCCCAACTCAATGTAAAGATGGTTTTCAACACTCATCTTTATAAAATTTTGAGTTACATATTTTTCTCCTTTTTTTCCTCCTCCACAAGAGAACAAGCAATCTGATATAGGTTATATATGTACAATCATGTTGAACATATTTCTACATTACTCATGCTATGAAAAAATATTTAGAACAAAAGGGAAAAACCATGAAAAAGGAAAAAAAGTAAAAAAAATAGTGTGTTTTGATCTGCATTCAGACTTTGAATGAAGTTCTTTCCTTGGATAGCATTTTCCATCGGAGTCCTTTGAAATTGTCATTGCTGATAAGAATTAGATCAATCACAGCTGCTCATCACACTATTTTACTGTTGCTATGTACAATGTTCTCTTGGTTCTGCTCACTTCATTCAGCATCGATTCATGTAAGTCTTTACAGGATTTTTCCAGCAACCTACCTGCTCATCATTTCTTATGGCACAACACTACTCCACCACTTGTTCAGTTATTCTCCAACTGATGGGCATCCCCTCAATTTCTAGTTCTTTGCCATCTCAAAAAGAGGGGCTATAAATGTTTCTGTACATGTAGATCCTTTCCCTCTTTTTTATGTTCCCTTTGGGATACAGACCCAGTAGAGCCACTACTAGATAAAAGGGTATGCACAATTTCATAGCCCCTTGGGCATAGCTCCAAAATGCTGTCGAGAATGGCTGGATCAGTTCACAATTTTACCAGAATACCTCAGTGTTCCAATTTTTCCACATCTTCTCCAATAGTTATCATTTTCGTTTTCTGTTATCTTAGCTAATCTTATGGATGTGAAATAGTACCTCAGAGTTGTTTAATTTGTATTTCTCTAAACAAAAGTGATTTAGATCCTGTTTTAATATGACTATAGATAGCTTTCATTTCTTTATCTGAAAACTGCCTGTTCATATCTTTTTCTAGTAATAGAATTTAAAATAATATCAGAAATTGGCAGATAGGTGTTACAGTGGATAGAGTGCGGGACCTGGAGCTAGGACAATTCATCCTCCTGAGTTCAAATCTGGCCTCAGAAACTTCCTAGCTGGGTGACCCTGGGCTAGGGACTTGGTTTCCTCATGTTTCCAGATGAAATGGAAAAGAAAATGGCAGCCCATTCTAGTATCTTTGCCAAGAAAACCCTAAGTGAGTCATAAAGAGACATGACTGAAAAAAAAAAGCCAAATAACAACTTGATCCACCAGGCAACAAGAATATTATTTTTATGATTTCTATAATTTATTATTTTCTATAATTTATAGTTCAACACAAGAAATGTACTTTCTGAATCTTGAACCATTATATAAATTAGTAGCATTTTATTATTATTATTATTATTATATGAGGAAACTACTGTTCTATGTAGTCCACACACCTGTCCCAAGCTATCTTGAAATCTTCTTTTATTCAGTTTTCACATATTTTATATGTAGTCATCTGTGTTCATGTTGGTCCTCCAATAGAATATAAGTTCCTGGAGGTTAGGGATGATTTCAGCTTTGTCTTTATACTCCCAGATCGAGTATAGTAGGTAATCAATAAATAAATGCTAATGACTGATTAAGGAAAAGAAAAATGCCATAGGCCCAGGGGTCTGTAGACAATGATATCTAATCTCAGGCCTGTCCCTTTCTTGCTCTGTGACCTTGGGGCAAGTGGTTTAATATCTTTGTGTCTAAGTTCTACCATTTACAAAAGGGAGTGGTTCCTACCTACCCTCCCTATCCCCTGCAAAGCCATGATCCATGAAGGAGGCAAGGTGAGCAGAGCGTCTCCAAAAAGGTCAGAGCATTATCCAAATGAGCCCTTCTCTGCTCTGCTTGGCTCCTGGGACCAGTAGAGAAGACTTATGCCATCCATGTTTAGGAACTGCCTCTCCAGCACATACATGTGTACTCACATGCATGTTTGTATGTGTATAGGTCCATGTCATACGGGTTTAGGACCTGCCTTCCAATACACACATACACACACACACATAAAATGTATGCATATATACATGTGTTTGCATATGTTTAGGTTCATGCCATGCAACTCCAGCACATAAATGTCTAATGCACATGTACATGCATGCATATATACATGTGTTTGCATATATAGGTTCATGCCATACAAGTCCACAAACTTCCTGTTTAATACATATGTACACAATACATGCTTGCATATATATTTGTGTTTGCATATATATAGATTCATGCCATACAAATCTAGGAACTACTTGTATAATACACATGTACACACATGCAAGCATGAATATATACATGTATTTAATATGTATAAATTTATGCCACACAAGTACAGAACTGCCTTCTAATACACACATACATGCATATATACTTGTGTTTGCATGTATAGGTTCATGCCATACAAGTTCAAAAACTTCCTGTCTAATATATACATACATGCATATTTACATGTTTTTGCATATGCATAGGTCCATGGCATACAAGTCCAGAAACTTCCTGTCTAATACACAATACACATACATACATGCACATTTACAGGAATTTGCATATGCATAGTTTCATGCCATGCAAGTCCAAAAACTTACTATCTAATACATACACACATGCATATTTACACGTATTTGCATATGTTTAGGTTCATGCCATATGACTCCAGCACATAGATGTCTAATGCACATGTGCATGCATGCAATGTACTTGTGTTTGCATATGTTTAGGTTCATGCCATACAAGTCCAGAAACTCTCTGTCTAATATACAATACAATATACATGCATGCATATTTACATGTATTTGCATATGCATAGGTTCATGCCATACAAGTCCAGAAACTTCCTATCTAATACACATACACACACGTATGTTTACATGTATTTGCATATGCATAAATTCATTTCATACAAGTCCAGAAACTTCCTGTTTAATACATACATACACATACATGCATGAATATTTAATGTATTTGCATATGCATAGGTTCATGCCATACAAGTACAGAACTGGCTGTCTAATACACGCATACACATACATACACACATATTTACATGAATTTGCACATGCATAAGTCCATGCCATATGTGTTCAGGAGCTGCCTCTCCACACACATACGTGTATATGTATGTACCCCAGAAAACCCACCAGAAAGCTGAGCATGGAATTAAAGGGAAGGGGGGAGGCAGCAAACCAAAGCATGGCCTACTTGAAGCCCTGAAGGAAGGATGTCGTTTCTAAATTCTGGGTAGATTTGTTTCCCTTTGTTCGATTCTTTTCCAGTGTGTTCCAGGCACTCTGGAAAATGAACGTCAGAGACAAAAAAGTACTTCGCCCGGCAGGAATAAAAAATGGTCAAAGCCCCGCCAGCCCCACCGAGGAGCCGCGCCATTCACTCACAAAGAATTGTGTGCATGTAGATGGCTGATTAATTGCTGGCCTGCCTAGACGAGGCTGCAACAAGCCAGATACTGTCAGCGTGCAGTCTGTTACCATGGAAATGCCGCGTTCCTGTTTCTGACAAACCCTTGAATGCTGGATAGATTGTGCCATATGTAAATAAGGCAAATTAGTTTTCCTATATCTTCCAGACAAGGTTAGACTGAACGAAAATATATCTGTTTAAACATACTGTAACCCTCTTAGATGTGGCCACGGGGCGAGAGCCGCTCCTTTCTCAGGGAGCCCAACTCCCCGTGTCACCGCTGAAAGGCACTCGGGCTGGGAGGGGGGGGGGGGCGAGGCAAGGATGCTTTTCCCATTTAGGGAGTGGGGCGCAGAGCTACTTCTGCACAGAAACATTAATTAGGCTTTCTTCTTTGAACTTAGTCATTGATAAGATCCCCTTTTCCAAGGGACAATGAAAGGGCTGCTATAGACCATTTCCAGGAACAAACGCATCCCAGGTCTTTGGCCAGTCATTGGGCATATTTTCCCTACTGCTTTTCTTCCTGCCTGGTCTCTAGATGCAGAAGACACGCTCCCTTTGGCCAAACAGGGATTCTAAGTAAGGGCCAACAGACTAAAGTCAATCCCTTCAGTCAGCAACAGGGAAAATGGAAAAGAACTTAGACATCCCTACCTTGAGCACTAAATTAACCAGGATTCCCTTTGCTAACAGTACCAAGCAACATGTAGCATGGACCATGAGCAAGTTAAGGTACATAGTAGCAATAAGATCTGAAAAAATCCAGAGGAGTAAAGAGAATTCTACCTGTCACTAAATATGGGGCCTGCATCCTAAGGAAAGGAAATCCCAACTTGAGAACCATAATGGGAACTTAAAATAATCATCCACATTGAATCCAATTTGATCAAGCACTAAAAAATCCCTTGAGATGAATGTATATTTAATAATATATTTTCCAATAAGAAGTATAGTGCAGTTAAAGAAGATTGTTTTTGACACTTCTCCCCCTTTCTTTGTATTATTACTGCTCAGCACAGTTCCTGGCACATAGCAATCACTTAATAAATGCTTATTGACTGAAGGATACTGAAAGATAACACATAAGTAAATATTGGATATATACAAAACATATTCTTAGTGATTCTGGTTAGAAACCCACAAAAAAAATAACAGAAAGGAGAGGTATTTCTACCTACAAACTGGTGCCAATAAAAAAATCACACAATGTTGGGAGAAAGGGATTATTTTGGGAGGAAGTATATAGGATGAAATAAAGACAGGCCTTCCTATTCTGCCAAAGTCTATATATTTTTTGCAATACATTTCTGATAAGAAAAAATGAGTACACATGTCCAAAGTTATATAGTCCAATTGCATGAGCCATTATAAAGACCTGGAAAACACACAATCTTTTCTATACTCAAAGCCACTTTTCATATCTGGTGGTCCCATACTTCAGATATTGACTGACTAATTTCTAAAACAAACACCTGCTTCTTCTTCAAAGGAATGGAAGTCCACCAAAGTTGTGACCAAAGTCACAACCATACCTATGAGTTGTTTTGCTTATCAACTGGTAAATCTTAGTCATATTTACAAATCTATGTTACATAACAGCTGCTAAATGGAATCAGTGGAAGAAGTTCTCACATTAGAAGTTCTCTAGATTTGGTAAAATCAAAGATCCAGACAAAAGGAGGATCAGGATATCTTGACAGATATCAAAAGATATCTATCAAGGCTTTGCATGAGTTGAAACAAAATGTGCTAATAATAATTTTTTAAATTCTGTCCCCCAAAGAGTCTTGTTTCTTTTAAAATCCAGAGGACCTGGGTTCAAAGATCAGGTATTTAGCCTCCCTGGGTCTGTTTCTTCCTTTGGAAAATAAGAAGATTTGGGCGACTGGACAAAATGACCTCACACCTATTCCAGCTCTAAATCTTCTTTAATCCCAGGATCTCTTAACATTCACTTAGCAAGGAGTTCTTTCCTGGATGGTCATAGGCAATCAATCCTCTCTTGTTAAACTTTGAATTCTCATGTATACAAATAGTGAAAATACAATATAAATGCAACATAGTGCTTCCCACAGAGCCACAGATCCGTGTTGCTTTTAAATGTACATTTGTCACAATATACTATTT
This sequence comes from Sarcophilus harrisii, assembly GCF_902635505.1. Classification (NCBI taxonomy): domain Eukaryota; kingdom Metazoa; phylum Chordata; class Mammalia; order Dasyuromorphia; family Dasyuridae; genus Sarcophilus; species Sarcophilus harrisii. The sequence continues at coordinate 38,822,724 of NC_045428.1, read as the reverse complement.
TCTCTGGATTAAATAAATACTTTCCCCTAGGCTTCAGTCATATTTTCAATAAGTGCTGAAGTTGGAAAAAAAATCCTTGCTTTTCTGATGTTTTCATGCTAAAAGAGGCAGTAATTTTTCCACTTTCCTTCTTTCCCCCCCAAACTCATATTTTTGTGAAAGGTAAGTAGTTTGTTAGATGATCAAAGTACTAGGAAATTTGCTCAGGATTTTAATTTAAGGAGTAAATGGTCTACCATGTAAATTCTAATGATTTCTACACATCCCAAAACAAAATAATAATAATAATTAAACAAAGACATCCTCAGGGAACTTTAGTACTGGAAAAGACCATGGAGATTGTCTCGTTGAAACTACCTCATTTTGTAAATAAAAGAAAAAAAAACACTGAAGAACAGAAAGGTTGATGATTTATCAAAAGTCACAAAGCCAGATAATGGCAGAGACTGGGACTAGAGCTGAAAGCTTGATTCTCTTATATCAGGCCTTTTTTTTTTTTTAACATAGCAAAAATTATGGTTAACAGGGACAAACACAGATGCACTGATTCTGAAGTTCTGTTTCTCTATAAAGAATATTAACTAAGAGTTCTGAACAAAATTGAACATATTCTAAACACTTACCTTATATAAAAGATAGATTTTTTTTCTTTCAGAGTCATTCAATATATTATAAGCTTCTTAAGTATAGGGAACATGCCATTCATTGCTCTATCTCCCACAGCACCTTGTACAGTGTGGCTGCTCAAAAAATATTTGCTGAATGAATGAATGAACAAATGAATAAACTAATGAATGATTTCTACGATTTTATTCACTACATAATAATAGTTGAATATCAGTTGACAAATCTTTGGATCCTGACATGACTAGTCTTTGGAAACAGGGAGTCCCAGAACAAGAGATTGAGTTCTTTGTTCTCCGACTACTCCTTGGTTTCAGGGCTGGGAGAATGGGAGGGCAATGACTAGGTGAAAAAGTGGAATATAGTTAAGGGAGCCTCTTTCTGTGTCTACACAATTCTTGAGCATAAGTTAAACTGACACAGAGGTGACTAAGGATCAGAAGAAGTATAAAATAGAAGTGTGTTGGACACATTTGTCAAGAGAGATTGTGTGAACATGGGAAAGTAATCATCCTCAAACGAGAACGTGTGCTTACAAAATTTAAAGCCCTGTATAAATGCCCAGAAATACCATCATTATCATCATTAATCTGGCTTAGTCTTGGTTTCTTCAATAAAAGAGAGAGGATAAAAAGATAGAGAAAAGAATTCCAGACTAAATGTCCACATTAGTCTAGGTCAAGAATCTTTCAACTTTTTTGTTTAATGGACTCTAGTGGACCCTTCTGCAAATAAAGTCTGTTGCCTATATTTGTAACTTTAGCAAATACAAAATTTTAGGTAGGAATGAATGAAAATAACACTGTATTTTTTTTCCCATACATGTTCATAGAAATCTGTTACATTAAAATCTATCCATAGTCCCTTTGGGGGTGATCCATAAACCCCAGATTAAGAACCCTAAACTAGGCATATTTCCAAACCTATAAGTTATGTAACAGCTGCTAAATGGAATCAGTGGCAGAAGTTCTCGCACTAGAAGTTCCCTAAATTTGGTAAAATCAAAAATCCAGACAAAAGGAAGATCAGGATAAGAGTTGATAGGTTTTTTTTGTTTGTTTTTTTACCTGACAGGGTTGTTGCAAAATTCCAATGAGAAAAGGCATATTTGTATGTGGTAGGTATCTGTCTAATGCGCACATATTTGCATATATGTATGTACATTTATATGTATATAGATGCACACATATACATATATAGAATATTTTGTAGTCCTCAATATGTTCTTTGTTGTTCAGGCATTTTTTAGTTGTGTCTGACTCTTCATGACCCTATTTGGGTTTTCTTGGCAGAAATACTGGAGTGGTTTGTCATTTCTTTTGCCACATCATTTTATAGATGAACAAACTGAGGCAAATAAGGTTAAGTGACTTGGACAAGGTCATACAATTAGTCTGAGGCCAGATTTTAACTCAGGACTATAAGTTTTCTTGACTCCAGTATTAGTACTTAAACATTTTGCCATCTAGCTGCACCAAAATATGCTCTTTTCATACCAGCTACTATGACAATAAGGTTAACACAAATCTAAGACCCCAAGAAAGATTCCTGGCTTGTACTTGTCCATGGTAAAGGACAATGGTACCAAGGTACCAAGGTACCAAAGGTACTTCTCCACTGGGGTAGCAAGATGGCACAAGAGATGTTGTACTCGGATAAGTTCAAATCCAGACTGGAGACACTTAATGATGTGCAATCTTACCTAAGTCACTTAAATTCTGCTTGGCTTAGTTTACTCAACTCTAAAATGGGGATAATAACAGAACCTACCTCCCAAGGATATTGTGAAGATTAAATGATATATTTCTTTAAGATATTAGCACAGTGCCTGGCACAGAGAAGATACTTGTTAAATTTTCATTCCTTCCCTTCCTTCTTTTCTTCTTTCCCGGAATTTAATTTTCTAAAATAGATGGCTCTCGTTTTTAACTATAGGGGAGACTTCTGTTCTATAAATATATTAAGGGAAATAACTTCGGAATACTTTAAAACCTAAAACTATCTGGATAGTCCCATCAGTACCATATCTTTTCTTCCTGAAGATACATCTACAATGAGAAAAAGAAACTTGATTTGTCCCAAGGTAATTGAATGTAATTTCATAAAGAATACTAATTGCCTCATTTCTCAGAGTCCAATTAATTGAAATTCAACATGTGAGTGTTTTCTATATTTCTTAAGGAAGAATTTTAATGTGATTTTAAATGACAAAATACCCCCACTAAATTATTTAAAATTTTTAAAAATATAATTCTACTCTATACTTTATACCTTACTTTGAGCCCAAGAATACATATGGCTTCATGGTTCATTTATTATTTCATTTTAAGACTTAAGCCAAAGAAAAATATAGTCATTGTTATCCAGATATTTTCATCATTGATATAAATACTAGAGCACATAAAAGCCATCTAAGTATCAATCGCCAAAGAAGCCTAACTAGAGTTAATCTCTTCTCCCATTAAAAAAGCACCAAGCTGGACTGGATCAGAATTCTTTACCCTTGGTTTGATCCTTTCACAATAAATAATGACACTAGTTGGTACTTATATAGTGCTTTTATATATCTTACATTACAACTCTGAGAAGTTAGTATGATAGATATTAGTTGTCATACAGATTACTAAACAAATAAAGTCATAGAGTATAAGAAAGTTGAATTTTAGAAGCAGAGAATCTCAGAGTTGGAAGGATCAGTAAAGATCTGCCTTCCTCCAGAAAATCCTGCACCCTTATCCCCAACTCTTCATTACTAGGGGTGCCCTATTTAATGCCATTTACACAAGTAGCCAGGATAAGGAGGTCTACTCTTTGCAACTACTGATTGCCTCTTCTGAACTGTCCCTTTGTCACTATTACTCAGCAAACTTCCCACCTTTAAGGTTTGTTTCATCTGTTTAGTCCACCAGGTTCAGATTCTAATTAAAGTCATCTATATCCTCTAGGTCAGAGGTTCTCAAACTTTTTGGTCTCAGGACTCCTTTATGTTGTTGAGTCAGATTGGATGCCTGGCTCATCATCTTCTGTTTGCTCTTACACCTGTCCTTATATTTGAGGACTTCAATATACATGTCAATGTCCCTTCAAAGAAATGTACTTCCCAGTTCATCAGTCTCCTAAATTTCCATGACCTGTGACTTCATAATCTCTTTCTCTCTCTTGTTCCAATTTTTCCCCTCTTTCCCCCACCCCCTCCCCCAGATGGCAAGATGACCAGTAGATGTTAAATGTATTAAAATATAAATTAGATACACAATAAGTATACATGACAAAACCGTTATTTTGCTGTACAAAAAGAATCAGACTCTGAAATATTGTACAATTAGCCTGTGAAGGAAATCAAAAATGCAGGTGGGCAAAAATATGGGGTTTCAAAGTCATCTCCCAGAGTTCTTTCACTGGGTGTAGCTGGTTCAGTTCATTACTGCTCCATTGGAAATGATTTGGTTGATCACATTGCTGAGGATAGCCAAGTCCATCAGAATTGGTCATCATATAGTATTGTTGTTGAAGTATTTAATGATCTCTTGGCTTGTTTCATTCAGCATCAGTTCATGTAAGTCTCTCCAGGCCTTTCTGAAATCTTCCTGTTGGTCATTTCTTACAGAACAGTAATATTCCATAATATTCATATACCACAATTTATTCAGCCATTCTCCAACTGATGGGCATCCACTCATTTTCCAGTTTCTAGCCACTACAAAGAGGGCTGCCACAAACATTCATGCACATACAGGTCCCTTTCCCTTCTTTATAATCTCTTTGGGATATAAGCCCAGTAGTAACACTGCTGGATCAAAGGGTATGCACAATTTGATAACTTTTTGAGCATAGTTCCAAACTGCTCTCCAGAATGATTGGACTCGTTCACAACTCCACCAACAATGCATCAGTGTGACTTCATAATCTCAATCAGAAGAGTAAGATCTTTGATCTCACTTTATGACCCATAACTATAAAACCATTATGGTAGATACTAGGATATTCTCTCTGATTGAAATTTCTGTAATTGTATCTCTCCCTCTTCCTGACTGAAGATAAATCTAATTTTTTTATCCTCACCATATCTACTCCCTCTACTACATAACCCTCTTCATTCATTCTATCAAACCTCTTTTTACATCAATTTGACCATATCATGATTTTTAAAAATCTGATATATTTTATTTTCTCCAATTACATGTTAAAATAATTTTTAAATATTTGGGTTTTTTGTTTTGAATTCCAGTGCCCAAAGGGCTATAAAACTGTGCATACCCTTTGATCCAGCAGTCACTACTAGGCCTGTATCCCAAAGAATCAATTTTTAAAAGGGAAAAGGACCCATAAGTGCAAAATTGTTTGTAGTATCTATTTTTGTAGTGGCAAGGAATTGAAAATTGAGTGGACACCCCAGTTGGGGAATGGCTGAATAAGTTATAGTATGTGAAGGTAATGGAATATTTTTGTTCTATAAGAAATGATGAACAGGCTGATTTCAGAAAAACCTGAAAAGACTTACATGAATTGATGCTGAGTGAAATGAGCAGAACCAAGAAAACATTGTGCATAGTAACAACAAGATCATGTGATAGACTTGACTCTTCTCAACAATGCAAAGATTCAAGGCAATTCCAACAGACTTTGGAGGAAAAATGCCAATTGCAATCAGAAAGAGAACTATGGAGACTGAATGTGGATTGAAGCACAGTATTTTCTCCTCTTTTGTTTGTTTTCTTTCTCATGTTTTTCCCATTTTTGGTCTGATTTTTTTGCACAATACAACAAATATGGAGACATAGTTAAAACACTGCACATATTTAACCTATATCAGGTTGCTTGCTGTCTTGAAGAGAGAGAGAGGGAAGGGAGGGAGAGAGGGAAATTAAGAATACAAAGTCATGCAAAAATGAATGTTGAAAATTATCATTACATGTATTTGGAAAATAAAGTATTGAAAAAAAATTTGAATTCCAAATTCTAGTCTTTCCATCCCCTTCCTCCCCCCCAGATGATAAACAATCAGATGTAGGTTATATATGTGTAATCACATAATGTAAAACATTTCTACATTAGTCATTTTATACATGAAGACTCAACTAAGGGAAAAGAATGAAAGTAATAAAGAAGGAAGGAAGGAAGGAAGGAAGGAAGGAAGGAAGGAAGGAAGGAAGGAAGGAAGGAAGGAAGGAAGGAAGGAAGGAAAAGAAAGAACAAAGGAAGAAAAGGAAAAACAAAGGAAAGCAAGAAAGAAAAAAGAAAAGAAAGAGAAATAGCATGTTTTAGTCTGTATTCAAACAATATAAATTCTATCTCTCGAGGCAGATATGCTTCATTAATCCTTTGGGATTGTCTTAGATCATTGTATTGCTGAGAACAGCTAAGTCATTCACAATTACACAGTATTGCTATTGCTATATACAATAGTCTCCTGGTTCTATTCACTTCATTTTGCATCAGTTCATGTAAGCCTTTCCAGTTAATCATATCATCTTGAACATATGGTTGACCAATTGAACCATACAATATCCTCTACTGATATATACCTTGCCATTTTGCCATCTTATCAATCAGGGATTGACAAATCCAGCCTTGGGTTACTCTATCTACTTTGCTGATTAAAGCCACATCAAATTTTAAGTCTCAGTTGGGCCCTCGGTACTGTACAATAATTCTTTTATTCTCCTAGGCCAATCTTCTACATCAACTTTATTATACTGTCCTCAGTGGCTAATCTAAACTTGTTCTTTTCCTCTCAAGACTCTGATACCATCACTTTCTTTCTCCTCAGCCAAAGATCTTTCTTCCTACTCTACTAGTTAAAAATAGTATTGAAAAGTGTGCCTACTACAATCTACACCATACTTTCAAATCCTTCTATATCATCTCCTATTTGCTCCTCTTCTGCTCCAGTTTCTAAGGAAGAGGAATACTCTTTGAGTCACATCCTCTTTCTTATCTTCAGTCTTGCCTTGTCCATTAGTCCCTTTCCTGATTCCTAAAAACATATCTACCACTTATTCTGACTCTGGACAAGTTAATTAACCCCTCAGTGTCTCAGAAAACTCTCAAAGACAACAAAAACCCAAATATATTTCCAGCTGCATCAGTGGGAGGAAATTCCACATTGGAAAACTCCAATATTAATGAAATTATATGACCTACCCATCATGCAAAATGTAAACACAACCATAATGTCCCATGCTATAAATTGCTTTCAGTTCTTAAATGTCAATCTAGATATGACATTTAAACACATTTTAAAAAAAGGGAAGCAAGGTTTTAATTGGATGTCCTTGGATTCTCAGATGGTCACAAACCAACATCTAATTTGCTCATTAGAAAGCTTTCCAAGTGCTGCAGTTGGGAACTTGTATATTTATGGATTTAAATAGCAACGTGTATCCTAGAAGCAAAATGTTCCACAATGTGAGAGCAACCATCTCATTTTCAAACTTCATTAGACAAAACATGCCATTTACCTGGTTACATGCTACTTGTGCTCTAGCCACCTGGTTAATTAAATTTTAGTGTCAAGAGTATTGTACCAGGCAAAAAAATAAGGAGTTTCGAAGTTCTAAGTTGACATAAACTGAGAAGGACAATATGAGATCCCCATGATTTTAGGCTAGCTCCAAGGAAGACACTAAGATGGACAATTCACATATCAGCATTAATAGTATTGAACTGTAAGAGTCAGAATGATTAATGGAGGGGAAATTCTTCTAGCCAGTTTAGAGATAACATTAATATATATCCTTACAGAAGATAACATTAGCACATCTGAAGAGCATCTGAGAGCAGAAGAGAAAGAACTGGACTGGCAGGTGGGATACCTGGGTTTTATTCACGGCTTCCTCTTCTAAACTTTTCTGCTCAATTCAAGCAATTCATTGGTCAATTATGAGTGAGCCAGTAGATAATATGTGGTAGGCAAGGCAAGGAACAATGCAAATAGAACTCTAGTCTCTTCCATTAAGTAGCTTTTAATATAAGAGGGGAGGAAAACATACAAAAAGGGGTGAGAAATTAGAGATGGGGTTGTGGGGGTAAGATGGAGAGAGACACCCATTCTGAGAGAGTGGAAGCCTGGTTTTGGAATCTAGAAAGTCAGATCTATGGCTGCTTCCTTCCCTAAAGCAAAAGTACCAGACAGAAGGAAATCCCCTATGGAAGAAGGGGGCTAAAGTAGCACAATGATGTCCCAGGTGAGATAGCAGCTGAGACAAGGTGCTAAAACCCAGAAAATACAGCCAGGAGGGGAAAACATCAATGGAGTAAAATTCAAATAGAAATAGGGACTACTAAAGAAAGGGAACTACAAGGTTCCAAGGGACTTAGAAAAAAATATAGAAAAATCTTAGAAAAATAGATGAAAAGTACAGTACGTATGTTTGTGGTTTATTTGTTAAAATATTTTCTAGTTACACATTAATCTGATTCAGGCAGCACTTCAGAGTGTTGTGGGCCACATGTCTGACACCTCTGCTATATACTGTGATAGCAACCTGTCTTACAGTACTTATCTTATATTGCCTGGTTTTCTAATTAATCATGTGCTTTTTTCCCTTAGTATCCTGGAAACTTCTTGAGAAGTAGTGACTTATTTGCCACTGCACTTTGCATAATAGGTACTTGTTAAATGATTGCTGAGTAGTTTCTAGGGAAGTCGATACCTCACTGAACCTCAGTTTCTTCAATCATGCTAAAAATTATGACTCCTATTTGAACTCCATCAAATATGAGATAAGAACAAGATTGAGATGAGACAATTCAGAGAATGAATATCACACATATAAAGATAAATTGTCAACTTTATAATAGCAGGATGTGATTATTTTCTTTTAACTTAGAAGCAAGAGTATATTTGCCTTTTAATTAGTTCAGAGTAAATATTGTCTTTATTGTTTTATATTTGGTTATATTATTACAACCAAATTTTTGTGTTTATACAGTTTACAATCGATTGTGTGTGTTAATAAAGTTGTCAAATACATACATACATCATTGTGGTTGCTTCTGACAACACTGTGAGGTTGGTGCTATTATTATTCCCATTTTACAAATGAGAGATTTAAAGCTAAGAGAGAGGAAATAACTTCCCTGTGGACAAACACCAAGGCAGAGGTACATTTCAAACTAAGGATTTTCTGTCCAAATCCAGGTCTGATTCAAAAATGAATAGATAGTTCCTAAGCTCCCTTGATAATCAATTCTATTATCTCATATTGACTGAATAGACTCTGGTTGCCCTCCCTTGTGACTGGACAAAATCAGAGGGTAAATGGATGCCCCAAAACTTTAACTTGAAAATAAACACATTTTGATTTACCTCAATGATAAAAATGAGGAAGTGACTCTCTTCTGTTCACATGGATGCATGTCATAGTTATTTTCTGTTTGTTGAACTGAGTCTTGATAGTACATGAAAAGTTAGCTGAGTCCAATATGAAATCATTTGTACAAGACAAGTTAAAATGATAAGCAGAATGTATAACCTTAGCATTCAAAGCATACCTAATTAGAAATTAGATTTCTAGGGAGAAGAAAATTATGAATGAAATAAAGTTGGAGGATGACAGTAGCATTAGCCTTTAAAAATAAAATTAATTTAAATCTACCCAAACTTTCTTTCAAGGCTCATTGTTGGTAAAAGAAGTCAGGTGTCATGGATCTGTTCTCCCTCTGGTTGCAAATATACTCTTCCTATCACCCTTCTGATCAAAAGCCTTTGGTGGCTCCCAATTGTCTCAAAGACAAAATATAAACTGCCTCCCCTGGCATTTAGGGGTCTCCAAAATATTGTTCCAAATGACTTTTTCCAATCCTATTTAATGCTTTTTCCCTCCTTGTATTCTATTGTTAGAATTTTATTGATAAATCTTCCTCCAAAATAAACACTTATATCCTACTTCTGAACATTTATACAGGATATTCACTTCCTAAAAAGTATTCCTTCCTTATTTTCATCTTTCAGAATCTTTTGTTTATGAAGATCCAGTTTATATACCATATCTGAATTACAGTTGATCATACACTATGATCATGGTTGCCCTCCTATGGACACTCTCCACCTTAACAGTATTCATCTTAAATCAAGACACCCAAAATGAGATATGGTCTGATCAGGACAGGGTGTGGTGGAACTGTCACTTCTGCAATTCTGGACACCAAGCTTCTTTTAATGTAGCAAAAATGGCATTAAATGGCATTTAATGTAGCAAAAATAGTAAAAACAATCTACCCCATTACACTGCTGATTAGTACTGATCATGCAATCTTGAAAGTCCCACCAATTCCCGTTACCACTCATCCTTTAGATTATGCTCAGTCCTGGACTTGATTTTTTAAATCCAAGAATAAGGACTTCACATTTATTTTTCTATTAAGTTTAATATATTATATCCAATGTAATAGCCTATCAAGCAAGATCTTTTTGAATCTTGATATCTATCCCTCTCAGCTTTGTTATCTACAAATTGATAAGCATGAAACTATGCCTTTATCCAAGACATTAATATCAAATAACAGAGGTTTAGTCCAGATCATTAATACTCTCCCATAGAAGTATTTTTCCAAATTGGCATTATATCATTAATGACTAATTTTTTGATCCAACAATTCAAGGAATTCTGAATCTGCCTAATTATATTATAGTATAATCTATATAACCACCATTTTCAAAAGATCACTGTGAGAGACTTTGTCAAATTCTTGCTAAAATTTAAACAAACTAGGTCTGTAACATTCTTGATTCCCCAAGCTGGAAAAAAGTCCTCTCCTACTTCAGATGTCCCAAGTGAACTCAATGATTTTAGAAAAGCATGAATAGACTTGCATGAAATAATGAAGAGCAAACTGAGCAAAACCAAGAAAACACTGCATACAGTATCAGTAGTACTATTTGTGTGTGTGTGTGTGTGTGTGTGTGTGTGTGTGTGTGTGTTTTCTGAGGCAATTGGGGTTAAGTGACTTGCCCAGGGTCACACTTAGGAAGTGTTAGGTGTCTGAGACCAGATCTGAATTCAGGTCCTCCTGACTTCAGGGCTGGTGCTCTATTCACTGCACCACCTAGTTGCCCCAATTTTTTTTTAAAGTTGGCAAAAAAGGGGTTTATTGTGACAGAGTTCTCAGAGGGCTGGATTCCTGATTGGAATAGCAGCAGCAGCATGGAGAGACAGAGTTCAATTTTATTTAGCCTTCTGTAGCCTGGGGCTAGGGAGCGATTTCCAGATGAATTAAGGGTGGAGGGTGGTGGTCTAGAGAATAATTTCCAGGTGAATTAAGGAGAGTACTACTATTTTAAAAACAACTTTGAGCAAATATTTTGTTTATTATAAATATCCACATTTGAAGAAAGACACTATCTGAGTCCAGAAAAAGAACCGATAAATAGAAGTATGTATAGAATAAATTAACATACATATATATGTATATATATATATATGCCTATTTATATCTAATGGTAGCCATATGTAGGATGGGAGAAGGGGAAAAAAGAAATTTACATGATAATTTTGTTGTGTATTTGAAAGAAATTGAGCATAGTAGAATCACAGTTTCATGTACAATCATCTTTTTTTTTTTTTATTGAATCATGTCATGGAGATGCTTGTTTTATTCCATGAATTAAAAAGAAAAGGAAAAAATTTGAAGTCTATGAGCCTAAGGACTGCTGAGATAATACTCAACAGAAAAATAGAAATTGTGTCATAAGAGATGTCATTTCTTATAAAAGAACACATATAGTGAATAGAGCAACAGCCCTGAAGTCAGGAGGACCAGAGTTCAAATGTGACTTCAGACATTTGACATTTACTAGCTGTGTGATCCTGGGAAACTCACTTAACCCTAAGTGCCTTGTCAAAAAAAAAAAAAAAAAAAAAAAAAAAAAAAAAAAAAAAAAAAAGTACCAACCTGAAGAATTGGAATCAAAGAAAAAAAATTATAGGAAGAGGAGAAGATTAACCCAAGTATAGCAAGAGTCACAAGAACCTGGAATCCATGGCCCTAGAAACAATGGGAAAAGTTGCTGACCTTCAGGTAGGTTTTGCTAGGAGCCTGTGGATTTGTTGAGAATCATTGTTTGCTGACTGACTGAAGTCAGCCAGGTAGGAGAACTTTGTGCAGGTGTGCTGATTGGGTATGAAGAAGCTATGTGAGTTTGCTACTCTCTGCTGCCATACTCAGTCTGAGAGGGGGAAATCTTTCTAGGGCAATTTATAGATTGAGGTTTATTGTCCATCTTTTATTCATTCTTGAAGAGAATCATGGCATTAGGAAGAGAAACAGGACAACTGACAAGGTTTGCAAGCCGTTCTGCTCTTAGCCATGCTTGTTGATGAAGTGTGTTTTACTAAAAGTAAATGAAGAAAGCAAAATCCTGTTGAGCAAAGAGCTTCCTGGGCTTGTCTACAATACTAAGAGAGCTACCACATGGGTCTCTGCAGTTCTCTAGCTTAAGAGAGTTGCTTATTACTGAACAAATGTTTATACACACACACACACACACACACACACACACACATACACACATATATTGTTGAAAGAGTGTTAATATTTTCTCTTCATCCTTTTAAGGGCATTTGTTAGTTAAAAACCTTGTCAGTGCTTTATCAGTTTGGAGTAGAAGAGGAGATTTTTTCAGTAGACAAGTACTGAGGACCAGAAAGGGAATAGCAGACATAGATTTGTGAGGGGGCACATTGTTCCCGAAGGAATTAGGGACATCAAAGCTTTCAGTGCAGAGTTATGGGTTTTCCCTCACTCATTTGCCTCCCTGCTGGATTTCCTTTCTCCCAAAATATATGCATTGGTAGGAAAATGTGTAACCCCAGTTTATAAGAATGACTGTGGTATTTTGATTTTCCTGTTCTTGTATTCTATTGAGCAAATATTATTATTTTTCTTGCCTTTGCTTTATTGCTAGGTGAATGTTTCATGCAGTCAATAAGCATTTATTTATTGGTACTTTTATGTTCTAATCACTGTACTAAAGTGATGGCACTAGAAAGGAAAATAAAAGCATGGTCCCTGCCCTTAAACAGTCACATTCTTATGGGGGAACGCAATAATAAATAAACTGTCAATGGAAGGTAACCTCAAAGAGAAGGGCAGTCTGGGAATCAGTGGTGTTACTGTGCTTGATTAATGTACAAATGGAAAAACACCACTGGGGACCCAAGAGCTACATAGATGATTATGGATGTGATATTCCTGCTAAGCCCCTCATATCAAACAAGTACATGTATGTACACATACATACATATATCAGAGTAACTCTGAGGACCTGAGAGAGGGTAGCAAATTTACAAGACAATTTACAAGCAAATTTACAAATTTACAAGCATTCTCCAGCTCTTGGAATAAAATCCAAGATATGATGGTGGGTTGAGGATAAATGACCTAACCCAGAAAGAAAAAAGGTGCCATATTGTGGACCACCCTTTGGTCTACACTGTTCCTGTAGATAGGTTGGTAACTTATCCAGGCTACATTTATATGAAATGATGGCGATGGGAAGAATTTGGCAAATAAAAATAGGACAGTAAATTCAATAGCTAAATGAGACAAATTCTTATCTTACTCCTATTAAAGAAACACTCCTACTTGACATTTCACACATTTTTATAAATGAGTAGTTCCATTTTGAAGGACAGTTAGAGAACATGATAATCTACTTCAGATGGAACCTTGATGTAAAAGAAAAATGTATTTTTTTCATAGTAAATTTCACTAGGCAAGGAAATTATTGGTAGAACTCTTTAACAGATGATAAAATTCTATTTACCTCAATATTCAACTACAGACAAAACATATCACTTTTTTTGTGCTGTTTAGTAAAATTACAGACAAAACAGATCACTTTTTTGTCGTTTTTCTCTCTTCTCTCTCTTAATATCTAAAATAATCTTACTCACTTTAGGGAAACATAAAGCTCTACCAGTCTCATATCTGATCATTCCACATAGAGATAGGTTCTATTGGTCCTGACATATACCAAATTCTTAAAAGTTAGAGTAAAAATAAGTTCTATCCTACAAACATTAATTAAGCACCTATTAGGTACAAAGGGCTATATGCATGCAAAGATAAAAGCAAACAGTTCCTGGCATCAAGGAGTTTACATTCTTTTTCTGGATGTATCTATGAGGACATGATTCAAAGGGAATTATGGCCACAGATTTGCCACCAAATTGGGCCTAGTGAAGAATTTTTGACAATATAAGTTGATTGATAAATCATTTACCTTCATCTACCCATGTAAAATGTTTGTTTCTTTGCTGATATGATAAATAGGCCCATTGCTCTTTTGCCTTTGCTAAAATACTCTTAAAATTCTAACTACACCTGCAGAATACATCTTCTTGAGGCTAGACACAGAGCAACCTTTGTCCATTCCACAGTGGTACAATTTTATCTCAGGGCTTGATGACATTTGGACTGATAAAACCTACTCCATCTCTTTCATTTTTTCCCAGATTTCATCAAAATGTCATTACAACTAACAAACAGCCAAACAATGATTTACTTATTTTTTAATCTTTTCATAATTAGAAAGCTATATCAGGATGTTGTCAATATTTTGAACCCACTTACCCCACAACAGTCTGGTTTTCCAATCAGTACAAGACATAGTTTTGTGGGCACCTAAAAAAGAAGGAAAAAAATCCAATTAATCAAGAAGCATTTGTTAAGTACTTACTGTATGACAGGTCCTAAACTAGGGACTGGGAATAAAAATATAAAGAAGAAATTATACCATTTTTACAAGTTTACATTCAAATAGGGAGAATATAAGTAAATTCAATATAAACATAAAGAAAATAAAGACAGCTAAAATACAAAATAGTTAAATAAAAGTAGGTTGTGAAGAGAGTTACTAGCCATTATAGAGATGAAGAAAAGCTTCATATGAGCTTCATCTTGAAAAAAGAGAGTTCTATGTGATAGAGCTGAACAACCACAAAAAAACCCCAACATATTCTAGGTGTGAGTGCAAAGATACAGGGAAGGGAGATAGAGGGTCATGTGAGAACAAAGATGTGGTGTTCTCTTCTTTTGTATAATATGATTCTCTGTGGGAGCAGGTTTCTTGGGGAGGTTCTGGAGGCAGTCTGAGTTTCAGTTCCAAGAAATAATCACCTCAAATGCAGCCAGCTGATAAAATCTAAACATTTATTTTCTCCTTCCAAGTCTTATCTCTTTCCTTGGACCCGGTTAGCTTTCTTAGAAGCCTATCTCCCTCCTTGGTTCTAAGAGCTCTTGCAGCTTCTCTGCCAGCTTCTGCTTCTAGCTCAACTCCGACTCCTGACAATCTTCTGAACTGACTCCTGACTGACTGACAAGTTCTTTTTACTTTTAGAGGTGTAAACTCAAAGATTGACTCCTCCTCTGAGAGTGGGATTATGGGAGATGTGAATTTGGATATCTCATACTGAACCCTGAAATCTCCCAAACCTGTGAACTAATGTGTGAGCTAATGTGTGAACTCTCAAAGGTGCTAACAAGCATTTCTATCAATATTAGTGACTTAACACCTTGTAAGGATTTGCTCTAATGTGTGAACCAATAAGCATTGTATCAATTCCACTGAGTTAACACTAGGATTCTAACACAAAGAGGTCACTTTAGCTGCATCACAGTGTGGAGGAAGGGGAATAATAGCCAGTAAGGCTGAAAAAAGAGAATGAGATCAGAATATGGAAGACTTAGAGCTCAAGAAAAGAGTTTCTATTTTATCTGGGGCAGACATATGGTGCAATGGATAGAGCACCAACCCTGAAGTCAGGAGGAGCTGAGTTCAAATGTAGCCTCAGAAACTTAACACTCACTAGCTGTGTGACCCTGGGCAAGTCACTTCACCCCAATTGCCTCAGCAAAAAAAAAAAAAAAAAAAATCCTAATAATAATAAGGATGCACTTATAATAATAATGAATAGGGGGGTAATACATGCACATAGGGAAACTAATTGGCAGTGTCTTGGATGATTGGAATTAGGAGAAACTTGAGGCAGAGAAATTAAATAGGAGGCTATTGTAAAAATCAAAGCAAGAAGTGATGAAGGCTTTTGAATTAAGGTGGTAGCTGTGTAAGTAGAGAAAAGGGCGTGGTGCAAAAAATGCTGTAGGATTAGAAACAGCAAGATTTGGCCATGGATAAAGTTGCAGGGTGAGGAACAGAGAATAGGGTAATACCAAGGTTATAAACCTGGAAGACTGGGCGGGTGTAATACTTCCAAAAAAATTGGGAAGTTTGGAAGGGAGAGTTTGGAGAAGAGAGAACAATTTCAGTTTTTGTTATACAAAATTTGAAATGCTTCTGGGACATTCCATCTAAAATGTCCAATAACCATTCAGTGAAGCAGGACTGAGGCTCAAGTGAGAGACTGGACTTGAGAGTCATTTCCATAGAGATGATAACTCAGTCCATAGAACTGTTGAGGTACTCTAAGAAATATAAAGAGAAAAGAGGGCCTAGATTAGAAACTTGAAGAACGCTCATGGTTGAAAGGGAAAGAGAGAGGGGAGAGGAAGGGAGGGAGAGGAAAAGGGAGACAGATTAGAGGAGAATCAAGAGAGAATAGAGTCATGAAAATCCAGAAAAGTGACATTATTCACAAGGAGAGGATGGGCAATATCCTCAAATGTAGCAGATACATCAAGGATTCCTACTGAGAAAATATTCGTAATTTTGAGATCATTGGGAACTTTAATGAGAGCTTTTTCACTTGAATGGTTAGGTCAAAAGTCAGACTGCAAAGTCTCGAGGAGTGAGTGAGAAAATGGTGGTAATGAGTATAGGGTAGCTTTTTTTTTTTTTTCTAGCAGTGTGACTAAGAAAAAGAAGAGAAACATTCATAGCTTAAGCTCTATCATTTGATAGAGAACAGGGAAGAGTTGGGGATTTTTTTAAGGATAGAGGAGACAAACATGTTTGAAGGCAGGATGGAAGGAATAACTTGAGAAGTCAAAGTTGGAGATGAGAGAGAGAGAGGGATAAAGGGAGGAAAAAAGGAAAGAAGGGAAGAAGGAAGGAGGGAAGAAAGGAAAAAAGAAAGAGAGGGAGGGAAGGATAAAGGAAGGAAGGAGAAAAAAGGAAGGAAGGAAAAGGAAGACAGACAAAGAAAAATATGTGCTGGAGATAATGGCACATGAATGTAGGGTCTGGTACTAAAAAATAGACCTAATTCATCTCCCTGTCTTAAGTTTCTCCCAGCTGTACTCCATATCCTATACACTGTTGCCAAAGAAATTTTCCTTTAAGATGCATGGAGGTATCATGGAATATACCTATAGCCTCTGATGCCAGGATGGCTCAAGATAGAAGATCACTTGAGTATGAGAATTCTGAGCTGCCTGGAACACTGAAAGGGCAAGTGCTTTTTTATAGCAGAGTTAGGGGTTTTTGATTGCCAAGGTCAGTCCTCGACTTGCTTTCTTTTTGCCATTTGAAGGAACAGCACAATATTTAAATATATTTATATCTATATATTTCTATTTGCATATTTATTTGTACCTTGTTTGCTCCTTTGGAGCAGATAACCATTATTATCAATGGTAGACAATAATAAAAATTGGCATTCTGCAAAGAATAATACAGAATTACCTCATTGGAGCCTCACAGCACCATGGGATAGGTACCATACATGTCCTTATTTCTATGCTATAGATGAGGATATTTGAGAGGTTATTCACATACAAATAATAAGGATCATTGAACATAATTAAATAGGCAAGAAGAATGGAAAACTTTCTGAACAGAATGAACATATAGAAGCCCTTAAGAAATGTCTGTTGCCTCACTATCATGCTCCTGCATATCACCCTTCTGAGTCTCTCTTCTATATTTCTAGGTCTCCTTATATATTCTTTCCCTCTTAGAATATGAACTCCTTGAGGGAAAGCACTGTTTTGTTTTGTGGATTTTTTATCCCCAGTGTACAGTATAGTGTGTCATATACAGTAAGTGCTTAATATATGCTTTATGGGGTTCAGACAATAAGCATTCATTTCTTGAATTTTTGTGGATAGTTCTACAAATGCACATACATATTAAACAGTGCCTATATATACATATACATGGCCTATATATAATGAAGCTGACTGATTATAAAATATTTTATTTATTGTTGTCACAGCATTGTAACCAAAGGTAAATTCCTTTGGGATAGGATTTCCCCTATATATCTCCTCTATCTAGAAGAGTACATCATACACAACATATGAGTTTAATAAGTATTCATGAATTTATTATTTTGATATTATTCTTTCTAGATAATTTAAAGTGAGACAAATTTAGAGTGAGAGAAATTAAATATTTTTAAACGAATTCTTTTGAAACATTCCAGAGTGCCAGCAATGTAGCTGACACAGTGTAATGGTCAATTAAAACTATAGTTCCTTTTGGAAAGAATTCCAGATATTCTTGGGGGAAGAGAGTTAGATGTATTAGCTCCTCCTCAAAGAATTTATATAGATCAACGTCACTCTATCAGTGAGCTAATTGTAAATAATTTGATGATGGGTATACTGACACTTCAATTTCCCCATCTCCCCATTCTGCAAGGCTATACAATTTTATTGTTATGTTTTGGAATCTGATTATTACAGTAAGTTCACCACTTCTACTTTCATTTGCCTGGCCACTTCAGCCTGTCCTGCTCATCATGGGCAACCTAACATTAACTTAAATGACAAGTGAAATGCTTCATCCCGGGTTGTGCTTCTCTCCTTGACATCTTTTACTTCCACTGACCCTAAACGCAGATAAAGTCAGCACCTTTATTTATCATCAGCAATTTTCCTCTTCACCACAGAGCACTTAATTACTAAGCTTACACTCCCTTCCACAGCTGCAAGAGAACAGGTAGGGCTTTGGAGGTGCCAATGCCCAATCTGCTGCTGCTGCTCCTTTCTTTGTCATCCAGGGCCCTTCTGGGATTTGGGAGGTGAATGAAAGAATGACTAATACCTTTTACCCAACCTAATGTGCTTTCTGAAACTTGATAGGTATACTGAAAAAATCCCCCTTGCTTGCTACATTATTAAATATTGCTTTGGAAGCCAATCTTCTATTAGAACACCCTAGATTACTGAGCAGAATTGATATAATATCACATGTAGTGCTTGTAAGAAAAACTCTCGAGTAACAGAATATATTGGGAACAAGACTGTCTTTCTTATCTTTATACTGCTCTACCTCAGACAATGAAGCAATGTGGTAGCAGTTTCATAAATGTTCATTTATAAACATAAACATTTACCTTCTGAGTAAATGAATGAATGAATTTCACCAAAGATAATGATATGTAGTAAAATATACACACACACACACACAAAGCAATATTTTTGTGATTTGACCATTTATTTTTAAATTAGAAACACAGGTACAATTAAAATATTTGTTATCATAGACTTTTCTTTTAATCCATTCAATATATCTCTCCCATTTGACCCTGACCTATTAATGATTACTCTTGGAATCCATGCCTTCAAAGAGTTTCTTTTGAGTAAGGTAGTGTGAGGTGATTTTAAGTACTATTTGCTTAAAAAAAGTGAAATTCAGTGAAACTGACACTAAGGATTAGGACAACTAATTTTCCCTAGTTCTTTAAGGTTCTTTTCATATAATTTGCTCTTTCTAATGTCAATGGAATCGTTGAGGAAAGGACTGGCTTAATTTTGATCTTGCATCCCCAGTACATGGCCCAACTTATTCAATAAAGATTGAATCCTCTCTTTGCAGGGAAAGAGAATCCAGCTCACTTCTTCTTGGGAATATGCTTTTATGTCATCATTATCACTATAAAACATGGATTTGCCCACCAAAACAATATACAGGCTAAGTGCATTATTTCATAATTTCATGTTACATTATATAACTATTTTTGATTTAATGAATTATATCTTTCTTAAAATTTGACAATATAGCACTTAAATATTGAAATTGCTAAAATCTTCCACAGTGAGAGAAAACCCCCAATTGTTTGCATTAGCTTTGATTTAAAGGACAGGATTAATACAAGTTAATAGAAAGGTGAATCTTACATTTACTATGAAATCTTAGTTCTAAATTATGAGGGATCACAGAATATTTTGTCTAGACTGCATACCTTTTTCTCTGAGAGAAATTTTATGAGACTTTTATCTTAGGAATTTTTGTTGAAATGTTTCATTTGAGATATATATATATATATATGTATGTATATATAAATACAGATATGGATAGATAAACTAAAGTCTCAATGAAATTTTCCTGGTAAATTACAACTGAAAACAAAATATTTGTGTATAACTCTTGCATTTCACTATTATTATTCCTATCTGGCTAAAAGGAAAACAAACAAGTAAATAAAATATAAGCAACAAGTCACTGGACCAATGTGACTTCTTTGCTTTTTCATTTTAAAAGATCATAAGCAGTCATAAATGAAGATATTCTTTAAAGCAAAGTCAAAATAGAACTTTGGGGCTAAAAGAAACCTCATGAGTATGTATCAGTATAACCTGTACCTGCATGAGAATCTACTTCACCCAGACCATGGATAAATGAATATCTAGGCTTTGCTTCAGGATCTGAAGTGAGGGAGAACCCCTAATGTTTTGTCAGTCCAAAGTAACTGAAAAGAGCTCTCCATGGTAGGAAGATTTTGCTTACATCAAATTTAGTCTCTTCCCAACTTTTTCCCTTTATTTCTTGTTCTGCTCTCTGAAGTTAAGCAGGACAAAACTGATTTCCATGTGACAACCTTTCTAATATTTTAAAACAATTATTGTGGCTACCTCCCCAGAATTAATCTTCTTTTCTCCAGGCTGATCAAACCTAGTTACTTCAAATAAGCTAATTATGAAATGATCTCAAGGCCCATCACTATCTTCTGTTGTCATTTTTCTCCATTCTTTCCAGAGAGTTAATATCCTTGCTGAAATAGGGTTCCCAGAAGTAAACATCATACTCCTATATGTGGTCTGACCACAGTACAATCACTTTGTTCCAGAAATGCTTTAAATCAAAAAGTAAGACCCCCAATGCAATTTAAGATTGCTGTAGCTTTTTGTATGGCATATCATGTGATTTGCAGCCCACTAAAATAACAAATGATTTTTAAAAACCCAGGATTTTGTACCTTATTTTCTGCTAATTTTCTTGCTCTACTCCATTACTTAACTCAACTCCTTTCCACAAGGAGAGAGGGACAAGGAAAGAAGTTAAAGCAACTTATCTCATAATGTGCACAGCAGGGTGGGGCAGCTCCTTGGATGGTGGTGGGAGGTCCAAGTCTCTATGATCAAAACTAGTTTAGGAATCTTTTTAGCCAAAATGAGGCTATATTTTGTATAGAACTACATGCTGACTCATTTCATTAGGCCCTAAAAGAGCAAGTTCTGGGGGTAAGTAGAGCTCAAGCCCAAGAGCTCTCAACCACGTACCAACCTGGCCCCTCTTCTTCTTCTCCTGATTCCCTCCAGTTCAATACCTTCTGAAGGTATAATTTATGTCCTCCTCCCAACCTGATCACAAGCTAATCTAATAATATATTACTAATGTACTAATAGGAGAACTCAATTATGATCTCCTCCAGGACTTCTGACCAGTTTCTTGTTCATTCTTCTATTAAATGATAGGGAAAAGTATTACTAGTTCATTCTAATTGCATTAAGTGGTCTAAATGGAAATATTAAAAGTATGAAAGCTTCCTAGTGTGACATAAACTATATACAAACTAGTATATTGCAGTATCTAAACACCACATCTCCTCCAATGCTTAGTGTAGTAGTAAACACCAAGGTAGTGATTAATAAATGTTTACTAAAGGTTGAACCCTTAACTTAATCCTTAATAGTAGCATTTTAAAAATAGTCTCTTATACCATGAATACATGAAATTCAGCATGTAAAAAAAATGAATCTTCAATAGGCCTCTAACATCAGACAATACTAATAGGTAACGTCGAGCAAATCATTTAAATGCTGCCGTCTCAATTTCCTGGTCTGTAAAATGGAGAAAATAATAATATCTACCTCTTGTTATGAGAATAAAATGAGATGAGATGATACTTTTAAATCAATTTGTAAACATTAATTTTGTTTAGTTATTTTTCAGCCATGTATGACTTTTTGTGACCCCATTTGGGATTTTCTTAGCAAAGATAGTGGAGTGATTTGCCATTTCCTTCTCCAGGCCATTTTACAGTTGAGGAAACTGAGGGAGACAGTATTAAGTGACTTGCCCAAAGTCACATAGCTAGTAAGTATCTGAGGTCAGATCTGAACTGAGGAATAAGTCTTCCTGATTCCAGGTCAAAAATTCTCTCCACTGTGCCAACTATCTGCTCCATAAATTAAAGCCCTGTGTAAATATGTGTTATTATTATTATCTGAAAACATATCAGGAGACTTTTGTGAACTGTACTCAACATGAGCCAGCAGTGTATTGTGATGGCCAAAGGAAAGAGCACCATCATTGGCTATATTAAGAATCAGAGAGTCCAGGGGCAGGAAGGGGATCATTCTGCTGATACAAACCATTGTCCCAAGGAGTATCATTAGAAAATGTTGAAGGGATTGAAAATAAGACTCAATAAGGAGAGGTTCTATAAGCAATGGATCATTTCATCAAGGGCAACATTCAGCCTGAAGAAGAATAATTAGGAGGGATTTGCAAGAAAGATAACACTGGTTCACTTGGTTGCAGAGGACAGAACCACAAGAGTTGCAAAGAGGTAGATTTATGTTCAGTGTTATATTGTGCAATACCCCAAAGTGGAAGAAGCAGGCTCAGGAAGCCTGCCCTGCCAGACTTCAAGCAAAAGTTGGAGGACCATTTCTTAGATAATCCAAAAAAAGGGCTCTTGTTTAAATATCAACCACCTACTATGTTCCAGGCACTGTGCTAAATGCTGGGGAAATACAGAAAAGCCAAAACACACCCAATCTTAAGGAGTTAACAATTGAATAGAGAAGATGATGTTAGAATCTTGAAAGATTTTTCTAGCTCTGAGGGTCTAGAATCCTGTTATTATAGAAGAAATTAGGAGAAAAGAAGAGTAAAGAAAAGAAAAGAAAATGGACTCTTGGGGAAGACCCCCCCCCCAAGTCAATATATGGGCTCAAGGTATAGTTTCTCAAGGAGAGCAATATTTTATGCAAAGGCATAGGCAGGCAAGACTGACTAAGTCAATCTTTTCTGTCTCTAATTTTTATCATTCAGGGATAACATACCCTTCTTCACACATGTCTCTGAAGAAATATAAATCAAGTGTTTGCAGATGCATCAAGATTATCTAGCTCTAAAGAAACCTACCATCCTTCAGAATAATTTTCCAAATACTCACAACCAGTCCAATTCCAAAGAATAGAGAAAAATTTTCTGCTACTTCTTATCTTTTCACATTCTCCCACCTGTATACTAGATATTTCACCTAATCAAATGCTATGGGAAGGTAGTAGGGCATATTATTAGTTGCAACATATCATATCAGTGGCATCAATCTGGAAGACTGGAAGGGGAGGACAAACAGATTATCCTATTTATGATGCTAGAATATAGTCAATCAACATTTATTTATTTATTTATTTAAAGGGAAAGACCATGGTTTTATGACATTAGTTTTATTTGTTCATTCACTCATTTCTTAAGCCATTCAACAAATATTAATTTTTAAGTGCTTAATCATTCACAAAAGTATAATATAAAGTAAGGAAAGATGGCAATAAAGGAGAGACCCACAGAAAATGCCTTAGATCACTTAATTAAATTCCAAAAGTATTTATTATGCACTTATAAATTGTTAATCACTATACTAGGCACCAAAGATACAAAGAAAATATAGAACTTTCTGACCATGAGGAGTTTACATTTTATTGAAGTAAAAATTCAGGAATCCAGTGAAACATGGTAAATATACTCGACCATTTGGAAGGAATTTTATGATAGCAAATTGCTTATATGGATAGAGAGAAAAATAATGTGTCCTCAAAGAACTTGAATGTCTTCCAGGGACAGAGAGAAAATAAAGCAAGATAGACAGAGGTTCTGGACTGGTTCTGTTCTGTTTTCATTGTCTCAGAGGAAACACATAGGATTCTTGGGGAGGAAGAAACGGAATTTACTCATCACATGATAGGGATACATAAGATAAAGACTATACAAATAGAGAGGAAGAGTGGGATGAATGGCCATCATGCAAACCTCATTTTCATTTGAACTATCCACACTTACACCTATATAACAAAGAGCATGGTGTAGAAATAGATTAATCTGAACAGGGAGATTAGGGGAGATGGGAAATAATGAGAGATAGGGATTTAAGATGAAAGGCAAAGTAAGTAAAGGAGTAATCCTAAGTAAGACAATTGTCAACATCAAAAACTACAATGGGTGAAGAAGATTAAAAGGAAAGAAATTATATTGGTAAAACTAAGAGCTGTTTTTTATAAGAAAATTGAAAATTATTCAAAATTTTTAAAAAGACAAACCATATTTTATTAAAAAGGGAAAAAAAAGATAAAAATAAAGGAAACTTGTACAAGTATATGCCCAAAAAACTGAGATAAATTACATGAACAAGTATTTACAAAAATATAAAACATCCACATTAACAGAAGAGATAGATCATTTAAACAATCGAATATAAAAGGCAGGGGGCAGGGGAAGAGAATTGAACAAAACATAAGTTAAAGCAAAACATTTCAAGACTACTTGGATTTATAAAAGAATCTATCAAACATTCAAAATTACAATACATTTTCAAATTATAAAATGTTTATAAAAATAGAAGAGATCATTCCTAATTTTATGACAAAATATGATTTTGATAGTAACGTCTAGGAAACCAAAGCAGAGAAAGAAAACCACAGACCAATAACTTTAATGAATTTCGATGGAAAAATATTAAATTAAATATTAGTAAAATGCTACAACATATTTAAAATATTATGCAATATGACTCTTGGATTTGTACCAGTAATATAGAGTTTTTTCATTATGAGAATAAACTATAAACACAATAGACTATGTTAATGGCAATAAAGATAAAAACCACATAATTATACTAGTAAATATTTTTAAAGAAAGCTTTTGACAAAATACAATGCCTATTTCTATTAAAAACACTAGGAAACAGTAACACAAAAGGATCTTTTCTGTAGGCTATGTATATGGAGAAATTATTTTCTACACAAAGGCAGAACTTATACAATATTTTGAATTTTGGGTACTAAGGAAAACATAGCAGCTAATTGAATATAACTATAAAACAATATAGAAATAAAAGACAGGTGCAAATAATTAAAGAAATGTTATTTGTTCCCTGATACACCATCTTAAATTAATGTACTTATTAATATGTTATTATAAAAAAAATCAAGAGAGCATTATATGCAATGGAAAACAGCTAGAGGCTCTTCCAGGAAGAACAGGGCTAAAGCAAGGAAGCCTATTATCATCCTTGTTATTTTAATATTGTGCTAGAAGTGCTAGCCATAGCAATAAGACAAGAAAAAAAAATTAGAGAATAAAGAAAAAGCCAAAGAGGAAATTAAAACTATTATGTTTTAGCAGATGATATAATAACTTATTTAGTGTACCCAAAAACCAGATTGAAAATTTAATTGAAATAATTATTTTAGTGAAGTTGTAAAATATAAAATAAATTGTCACAAATTACTAGAATTTCTTTATATTACTAACAAAACCCACAAGAAGATATATATATATATATACATATATATATATAATGTATTCAACATAAATGCATAACTTGTAATATTTGAGATGAAACATGGACATAAATGCAGGAATTATTTGAATATAACTACAAAAACTATAGAATGCAAAATGGGTATACATAATTGGTAAAATGTTTCTTGCTCATTAAGAGGCTATGCTAAAATGATAAAAATGACAATGCTACCTAATATATTCTGATAGGTTTTCACTAGAAAACATGATAGAAATAAAAAGTGACATGGCGTATTTAGAAGAGTCGCATCACAAACAAGTTTGTAGATTAAATATTTTTTCCAAACTTCTCAAAACTTTCCAAAGTTAGACGATATGCAAGGGCCAAAGCAATTATAGCTCTTTCCACATCTAAGTTACCACAAAATAACAAAGTAATAATCCGATGCATTAACAGCAAATTTTTAATTCTTTAACCTGCTCACTCAACAACTCCCTCCTTTCACCAGACACTTCTTGCTACTATAGTCTCTAGCAGGGAACCTCCTGATGCTGTATCTATAACAAAGTTCAAAAAGAGAAGTTACAGAGGCAACTAAGATAGAGAGCTTTGGTTAAGGATGAAGGTATATCTGGCAGGCTCAAAAAGAAATGAGTAGCATCAAGCCGTGTACAGTTCTCTCCCCCCAGAAATCACTTGGGGCAGAGACTGAAGCCAGTGAAAAGTGAATCCCTCAAGGTAAGGATATTGAAACATTTTTGATCACCCTGTCATCAATATGGAAGGAGTCAGAAAGTGAACAACAGAGAAATATAAAGAAAAGTAATTAAAGTAACAAAGATCTCAGGAAGAAGAAAACAATTAAAAACCTGAGCACAAGAAGATAAATCAAAAGGGGAAAAATAATAAAAGGAGGGAGGATAACCTCCTGATCATCTAAACATGTCCAAACATCTCTGAATAAATTTTGTAAAACAAACAGAAAAAAATGATTCAACACCCGATGAGGCAAAAGATCCGTGCTCCGACAGAGCATGGAACCACTTGAGGATATTGGGTCAAGAAAGAAATAAGAATTATGAAAGATTCATGGAATATATAGTAGATATAGTTGATAGAACAGAGACTCAAAGCTCTACCCACTGAATTAATGTTGACTGGTGGAGAGTTTCATCATAGCAACAAAAGAAAGAACAATTGATTGGCAGTCAGGTGGCAGTGTATAGAGAACTGGAACCAGATTCAGGAGATCAAAAGTCACCTTGCACATTGAAGAACTGGGTAATCTTGGGTGAATTTCACAAGAATAATAATAACACCTACCAATCAAAATTGGGGTGAGGATAAAAAGAGATTTTTGCATAGTGCTTTGGCACATTTAAAGTAACATTAGTGATAATAATAATAATTTCTACTAATGCAAAAAAAAGTGAAGGACAATCAGAAAAGAGGAGGAACAAAAAATAATACTCGTAAAAAACATGACTTTACCAGCAAAACATAATGACCTCAAAGAAAAAATATAGAAAAATTAAGGAATATAAAAGCTTAACTCTCTTAAGTTTGTGTGAATCAATTAGACAATCTAATAAAACAAGAATGACAAACAAGAAAACAAAACTACCAATGTGTTACTTACTAAACACATACCCTAAAAGCAAAGACAAAGATAGAATAAAAATGAAGGATGGGAGTATTGTGAAAGAATGTAAAAATAATAATTATTATTTTTACAAAGTTTCTTATAGGTAGCAAAAAAACAATTCTTAAGGAGAAAAAATAATATTTCCGAGAGAAAATATTAGCAAAATAGGAAAGGAGAGGATTAATGGACTGAATATGCATTTTTAAAAATTATAAAACCAATAATGAAAAGTATTATTTTTATGAAACAAATATGTGTCTAATACCGAAACCAAGGAAGGATAAAGAACTTTAGGTTAATATCACTGGTGAATATTGATTCAATATATTAAAATAAAAATTTTGCCAGACTACAGCAATTAATGCATGAAATCATCAATTATAATCAAATTGGATTTATACCAAGGAGACAAGGATAGCTTAATATTTAAAAAATCAACATAATTAACCATATTAAAAAACGAAATATTCCATATCACATTATTATGTTAATAGGTATTTAAATAGGCCTTTGACAAAGTACAACACCTTTATGGTAAGAACCCTAAAAAGTATAGGCACATATACAGGGACCTTTTAAAATTTAAATTTATATTTTAAATGGAATTAATTAATTAAATTTAAATTTCAAATTTAATATGATAAAAAAGAATCTATCTTAAACTAAAAGCATGTGCCATATGCAATTGGAATACTCTAGAAACTTTCCCAATAAATACAAGAGTAAAACAAAGATGCCAATTCGCCCTGCTATTACTTTATAGAATCCAGGAAAGGCAAGCAATAAGATGACAAAGAAACCAAAGATACATGAAAAAGCAAAATAGAAAATAAAGCTATCTCTATTAGCTAATAACATAACAGTCTACGTAGAAAACCTGAAACAATTAGTAAAGATACTAATTAAGACAATTATTAGCTTCAGCAAAGTTGCAGACTAAAAAATAAACCCTCAAAAATCAATTTTATTTCAATATAATAATGAAACCTAAGTGTCAATAGAAATCCCATTCAAATCAGCTATAAGATACATAAAATATTTGAGGATCAATCTTTTTACAAGTGCTTTTTGGTGAAATAAAGAACACTTCAAATAACTGTAGGAATATTCAGTGCTCATAGGTAGGCAATACCAATATAATAAAAATGACAATACAACAAAGTTATTTCACAATTTAAATACTATGCTAATTAAACTATCAAAATGATAGTTTACAGAATTTAAGAGAAAATAAAATTCATTTTAAAATGGTTGTAATATCAAGAAAGAAACCATGACAAAAAGATAGGGATTAAGGAGGAAGGGGACTTGTAGACTTTTACTAAAGTATAATGTAGCAATCATCAAAACCATTTAGCTACTGCTTTAAAATAGAGAAGTCTTTTAATGAAACAGGAAAGACAATGCAGAATCAGAAACTCAACAACACAGTGTTCAATAAAATAGAAAATACAAATTACATAGAACAAATTCCTAACTTGATCAAAAACTTCTGAGAGAACTGGAAAGTAGTCTGAAAGAAATTAGATTTAGAAGAATATCTTTTGCCATATCATGCAAAAAAAAATTCTAATAGATGTATGATCAGAATGTTAAGGATCATAACATATTTCTTTTTTTTTTCCTTTTTTAAAATTTAATAGCCTTTTATTTACAGGTTATATGCATGGGTAACTTTACAGCATTAACAATTGCCAAACCTCTTGTTCCAATTTTTCACCTCTTACCCCCCCATAACATATTTCTTAAAGAAGCCTTTGCAGGCATGGGTAGGAGATGTATTATTCTATAAACAAATGATAGGGTCAATTACAAGAGGTAATTTTGATTACACGATACTGTAAAACTTCTGCATAAACTAAATCAATACATCTAGGATAAGAAACTAAGTTCTGAATGGGGAGGGGGAATCTCTGAATCAGTTACCTCAGAAAATAATTTGATATTAAGAAATATAAACAAAAGCCATTCTTTAAAAAATAACTGGTAAAAGTATATGAGGAAACATTGAGGAAAGAATTACAAACTATTAACAACTAAGAATGCTTTAAAACATTAACAAAGATAATAAGGATAAATAATTCAAAATCTCTTAGACAACAAACTTGAAAAGATAACAAAAGGTAGAAATAGCCAGTGTTGGAGAGGTTGTGGGAACAAATACATATACTACTAGTATATTTTTGGTGGGACTATGAATCACTGCAACGATTTTGGAAAATAATTTGAAATTATACAAGTAAAATGACAAAAATGTCCACGCTGTATGGCTAAGAGATACCCTTGCTGAACATAAATAGCAAGGAGATAAATGACAAAAAAAAGACTCATTTTTTTTTTATTTTAAATTTAATTTTAATTAATTTTAAATCCTGATGATTTAGCAAGATTTGCATGTAGCAAGCAGCAAGAAAGACAAATAAAGTAAATGCCTATTAATTAGGGAATGGCTAATCAAATTGTGGTACATGAATTAATGGAATATTACCATATTCTAATAAATATTACCATGTTTCTTCAAAAATAATGAATAAAGAAAACCATAGAAAGATTTACATGATCTGAATCAGAATGAAGTAAGCATAACAAAAATATAGCTAAGATATTATAAATGGAAAGAACTATAAAACAATTAAAAGTAAATGTCACAAAATTACAAAGAACAAATATGACCCTGAAGAATAGATATGAGAAAACATTCCCACTTTTTTTTCTTACAGTTTGGAAGATCCATAGGTGTGAACCATGGCATATATTTTCAAAATTTTCCAATGATTTTATCCTTTTTTTTTTTTTTTTTTTTTTACAAGGCAATTGGGGTTGTAACTAGCCTAGGGTCACACAGCTAATAAGTGCCAAATGTCTGAAGCTATATTTAAATAAGTGTACTCCTGAATCCAGCTTTGCTCTATCCATTGCACCACCTTGCTGCCCCATTTTTGTTAGCTTTTGCTAATTTTTTTCTATTCTTTTTTTCTTTGAAAAATATTATTTGCTATGCAGGATGGTTCTCTCTAAGAGAAGAGGATGAAGGATACTGTTAGAAATTCTGGTGATGTATTATATAAAAGAGATTTCTTAAAAAGAATTAAAAATAGGGGAAAATAAAGGAACAAGAAATAAATTGTTTATATTTATAAGATGGTGAAGAGTTCATGACCAAAAAAGTTATCACTTTATCCTCTTTATCAAGAGGATCATAGAAGATAAAATGTAATATTCATCATATAAATTATATATATATATACATATACATATACATATATATGTTTATTTGTTTAATTTTGGGGGGTGAGGCAATTGGGATTAAGTGACTTTCCTAGGGTCACACAGCTAAGAAATGTTAAGTGTTTGAATTCAGATTTGAACTCAATTCCTACTAACTTCAGGGCTAGTATTCTATCCACTGCACCATCTAGCTACCCTCATTATATAAATTAGAAATCTTTTGTATAAGCAAGATCAATATAGTCAAATTAGAAGGAAAACAAGTAGCTGGGAGAGCAGCTTCTGTCTCTGATAAAAGTTTCATTTCCAAGTTATAAAGACTAACTCAAATTTATAAGAAAACTTGTTTTTCCAAAACCAGAAAATGGTCAACAAGAAAAGGCAGATTCCAAGGGAAGAATTCCAAGCTATCTATAGCCATATAAAAATACTCAAAATCCCTGATAGATAGAAAAGTGAAGATTAAAGCAAGTCTTGGTCTTACATCTATCAGACTGGCAAATCTGATGGGGGATTTATTTTTTGGCAAAGATATTAAAGTAGTTTGCTATTTCTCCTGCTCATTTTACAGATGAGGAAAATGAGGCAAATAGGGTTAAGTGACTTGCCCAGGATCACATGGCTAGTAGGATCACATCTGAGACTACATTTGAATTCAGATTTTCCTGACCGTAGGATCGATGCTGTATCCACTGCATTACCTAGCTGCGACATGGCTGCCTGATCCATCATACAGGAATAGATAGACAAATTATGGCATAGCAATGCATTGGATATTATTGAATTATAATAAATGACTACATGAAAGCTTTTCGGGAAAGCTGGGAAAACTCATTTGAACTGATATAGGGAGAAGTTAGCAGAAACAGGAGAACAATTATACGATAACAACACTATAAAGATTACTTTGAAAAACTTAAGAGCAATGCAATGACCAAGCACAATTCCAGAGATCTGATGATACCAACTTTCTTTTGCTGATGCTATATATCCATATTCCATGGGAAATTAAAGTCACTGATGAAATGAAATTTGAAGATCACCTAACATGGCAATGGGGAGGCACATGGTGAGAGATGAGCAGACTGTACCACAATATACAAAAAGAATTATGAAAGAAAAGCTATGTCATTGCAAGACTATATGATGATCATCTGTGATGGACGTGGTTCTTTTAAACAATGAGGTGATTTAGGACAATCCCAATAGACTTGTGATGAAGAGAGCCATCTGCATCCAGAGAGAGGTCTACTGGGCCTGAATGTGAATCACAACAAAGTATTTTCTCCTTTTTGTTGTTGTTGTTTGTTTACTTGTTTGTTTGTTTTTGCCATTTTTTGATCTGATTTTCTTGTGCAGCATGATAAATGTGAGAATATGTTTAAAAGAACTGCACATGTTTAATCTATAGTGGATTAGTTGCTATCTAGGGGAGGGAGGGGAAGGGAGAAAAATTTGGAACACAGGCTTTACAAAGATAAATATTGAAAATCATCTTTGCATCCATTCTGAAAAATAAAAAGCCATTATAATTTTTTTCCTAGAAAATGTATGTCATCAAATAAGTGTATGATTAAAAAAAATCAGCAAAACCAAGATTGAGAGCTGAGGAAGTTCTTGTATATTAGTTAATCTCAGGTATTCATTTTAAAGATAAAGAAATGTGATTTGCTCAAGGTCATACAGATAATAAGCAATAGAACTGGTTTCTGAATCCAGATTCTGTGATTTTAAATTCAGCATGCTTTCTATTACACAATGGACTAGTCATCTTTGCTGGTATCACTATGATATCAGGAGAACTGCATGTTCTGGGTAGGTCCCCTATGGCAAATTTATTTATAACTAGAATTTAAGAAGGAGAATCTGATAATAATAAGAGGAATTTAATAACAGATATGAAGAAAAGTCACACAGTATGATCAAGCATGGGGATCAGAGGGTGTGGATCTTCATTGTTGAGTGGAAAATTCACATTGAAAACCTCACAAATCCAGCTGAGCACTGAAAATTATGTCAACAGTAGCAGCTAAATTTGTCATTACATTCTGTCTCTCAAGGAGGATATTTTTTTTTTATTTTTTAGCTTTTTTTTCAAAATACATGCAAAGATAGCTTTCAACATTCACCCCTTCAAAACCTTGTGTTCCAAGTTTTTATTTTTCCCTCTTCACCTTCCTCCTCTCCTAGACAGCAAGCAATCCAATATAGGCTAAACATGTGTGATTCTTCTATACATATTTCCACAATTATCATGCTGCACAAGAAAAATCAGGTCAAAAAGGGAAAAAAAATGAGAAAGAAAACAAAAAGGAAGCAAACAACAACAACAAGGTGAAAATATTACGTTGTGATCCACACTCAGTCCCTACAGTCCTTTCTCTGGGTGCAGATGGCTCTCTTCATCACAAGACCATTAGAACTGGCCTGAATCATCTCATTGTTGAAGAGAGCCACATCCATCAGACTTGATCATCATATAATATTGATGTTGCCATGTATAATGATCTCTTGGTTCTGCTCACTTCACTTACAATCAGTTCCTGTAAATCTCTCTAGGTTTCTCTGAATTCTTCCTGCTGGTCATTTCTTACAGAACAATAATATTCCATAACATTCATATACTATCACTTATTCAGCCATTCTCCAATTGATGGGCATCCACTCAGTTTCCACTTCCCCACCACTGCACAAAGGGCTGTCACAAACATTTTTCCACATGTGGGTCCTTTCCCCTTTTTTATGTCAGGAAGGCTTTTAAACTTTGGAAATACATGGGAATTTTCTGGAAATCTTATAAATGATTTTAACATTTTGCTTCCCATTCAGCCATTTCCTAGAACTGCTAATAATATGCAGCATCTTTCTCTTGGACTTTATGAGATGATTTCTACAATGGGATTTTTAAAAAGGACCTGGAAAAGGAGAAAGACTCATTCATGGTTTAGCCTAGCAGATTCCCTTTGCTGCCTAATTACCAAAAACCATATGCATTATATCATGCAAAATCTAAGTGGAACAAAACAGTGATCCTAGCAGAATTTTTGCTAAATTGTTGGCTGCATACTATTCCCCTACAGAAGATGTGACTCAGTACTTACAGAGCAAATGCTCAATGTCCCTGTTGCTAGACATAGCAGAATGAATCATTAACCTGTTATATTTTTTGGTTTGAAAAAAAATACAGTATTAGATTCTCTTGTAACTGCTGCAAAAGTATTAATTAACTATTTCCCTACCACCAAGTACTAATACAAATGCACTCTGGTAGCTCCACACTATGGGGCCTTTTTGGCCTAAATCACACTTGAGGCAGTGATGGAGAGCTTGGACTCATTCTGTGCAAAGCATGAAGTAATTTCCAAAGGAAGTAGGACAGACAAGCACCTGGTTGTATTCATCCTATATCTAGGGCCTGTTAAAAATCTCCACACAAACAAGGGCTAGAGACCGTTGTGTATGCTGACCCTTGCTGACATAAGTGTCCCTTGATTCAAAGACTTGGGAGCTAACCTAATTTTGCCTTTTCTCCCCTTCTTGCTCCACAACAATGTGCACTTGCCACCTCAGCAGACAAATTATTGGATCGATATTTGGATGGCAGTCAGTGCCCCCAGCCATAAGCTTACACAAAAAAGGGCAATAAGCTCTCAGGGTGCTCTAGCAAAGCTCTTGTATCTATCATCAGCCACAGTGGTCCTCAGGCAGTCTTTCCTTCCCCAGGCAGAGAGGGGAAATCAGTTATATTTTGAGTCCACTGCCCCTGTGTGCAATGGCACAAGGAGTGAGCCAAATACTGTACCGGATTCAATATGCAGATAAAACTATCATCCCAAAATGTGTCTAACACATAAAGCCAGCTTTCAGGCTAACCAACATTTATTCTACATTTCAGAGCTATGATTGTGCTTTTAAGAACATTAACATTTTCTAGTTTCCATGGATGGCAGCTCACCTCTGCTCTCCTCACTCTCCCCAAAACTATCATGCAAATACCATCCTCTAAACAGTTCCAAACTGTCCTTGTCCTAAATTGTAAGATGAGCCAAAGAGATCTGAAATATTCCTTCACATTTTTAGGCCTAAGAGAAATTTCAGTGATCAGGTACCATACACAGACCATAATCAGCAGAGTCCTCAATGAATATTAGATAATAAAATTGAAAATGATGATTCTAGGAAAGTACTGTTGAAATTAGCTATAAATTAGAGGAATATTTTTTCACCAAGGAAATAATAAAACAAGATTGTGATGGCCCAAAAAGAGAATTCTTCTGAAGGGCCAGAGCCATTCTGCCGAGGGGAAGAGAGAAAAATCTTGCAAAAGTAACAGAACAATTTATGGAATGATCCTTTTGATGAAGTTCCAGAGAATGTAAGGTTTCTCTTTTGGGTGATCTAAATGTATCTGAATTTCCCCAGAGAATTATTTTAATTTTCCTAAGACTGTCAAGCCCAGACTGAGCCAAAGACAGAAATGTTTCCTTTCTCAGTAGGGTTTTTCACTCTCTATTTCAGGAATGGATATAGATGTGATGTGTAACTACATCTGTTTGACTTCATGAAAAAAATTAGGTAAGTGGAATGATAACCTGCATGCTAAAATGCTAACAAAGAAATCTCACCCCCCTCAGGTCACCCCCCAAAACGCAAGGAAATCATGTGGGGTTTTGCAATCAGCCGGCATCGGGGGGTCAGAGATCAAAAATAAGTGGTGGGCCACAACATGCAGAGCTTTTAAAAAAAATAATGTCACATTCTCTCGTTCTCAGCATAAGAAATGGGCAACTTGTTCGGGCAAATAATTGTTTGAGCTGAGGATTTTATTATTAATCTCTGAAGACTGCTGAATTTAGGGTCACAGTGAGGGTTGATTAGGTACAAGGTGCATAAAGCTCTCCTCTGTCGATGCTATTGAAAGAAGCAAGTAATTTAGATTCAGAATTGGTCTTGGACTGAAGCTCACTCCATTACGGACCATTTTCAATTTCAGCCATACAATAAACATCAAGCTCAGCAAGGAAATTAGTACATTTGGTAATGTATCGGAAGAGATGGGTGGGTCTTTGACAAGATGACACTTATCACCAAAGCTTCAGTTAATGAAACCCTTGAGTGGTATCTGCATTTGACATATTTTGACATTTTTTGAAATCACATCCAGCGTTTTTCCCTCCACAATGTTCTTCTTTATGAGGGGAAAAAATCCATCTACCTTTAAAATGAGGACTGAAGTACTGCAATATTATTGGAAAAAAAAATTAAAGAGATGCTGTCTGCCCATGATGGGAAGAAGGGAGGACTTTCTTGAAATCCGTATGATACAACAGATTCACAGGATAAATAGTATTCAAATTAAGCACACAGTGCTTTCCAGGGAGAATCTTTGGATGAAAATGGAGAATGTTTTATCTTACTTTCTTGGAAAGTATCTTCCACTAGAAATGGGAGTCTCATTAATGGGACTTGGACTTGTATTGGCAAAAAAAAAAAAAAAAAAAAAAGTCCAATTGTGAGTAATTACTTCCTGAGTCTAACAGTTTTTCTTTCTTCCATGAGGGGCCTGCTTGTACCTCAGGAGAGGTTGGGGGGTAGCGAGGATAAAGGGCCAGTGGTTAAGTATGAAAAAGAAAAGAAAATCTCCACATTCATACTCAGATACACAAGCAGAAAAAAAAATGCCAGAGAGGAAAAATAGGGGGGAAAAGATGGGCGAAGAATGAAATCCGTGGAGGGATAGCCCAAGCTGACTCTGAGCAGAGCATGACCCCCATTCCTCCCACCAGATTTCTTAAGTTGGAGTATAATTAAATGCTGCTCGATGGCCAAATACACAGATAATATAAAACGCGAAGAAGAGGAGAAAGCATCCAAAGTGATAGAAGATTTTGGCTCACACATTCTGAAGGGGGGGAGGTGCTATTTACTTTTTAGCTTTCCTGAAAGCTGAGGGGAATTATTATGGATTCAGATATTTCAAATCTCACACAGCTCTATTGTTCCCTCTGTGTTTTTCATCTCGTACTAGAAGAACAATTGCGACAGAAAGTACAAAGCGTTCCAAACAGGGGGCCTTCCTGAACTGCCTGGGCCCAGGGCAACACTCAGAGCACAGGAGCCCAAGCCGGGTGGTCCCTCCCACAGATCATTTACCCATCACAAGGAGGAGGTCACCTTGAAGTTTGAAGAGAAAGAAAGAGAGAGAAAAAAAGAAGGGGTGTGTGTGTGTGTGTGTGTGTGTGTGTGTGTGTGTGTGTAAGAAGAAGCAGAGGAAAGAAGGAAAGGAGACTAGAGTGCAGAGGCTAAGATTCTGAAATATGTATGGGGGAAGGGAACGGGGTTTTTGTTTGATTTTCTAATTCCTCCCCTTCTTAGAATACCTTTTCAAGGCACCGTGCTTGGCTGCCTCTTTTTTCCATGTCACAATCCAAATTTAAGGTCCTAAATTCAGACCCTATTTTTAAATTCCACTATGAAAGCTGCAAATTCTAAAAAAGACAACTCCTGGTTATCTACAGCAAATTCTCCACTTTGCAGGAGGATGATGAATTGTTAACGTTGGGCTGACAGCTTCTCTTCAGCCCTTCCACACATTCTCCTCACAACCCACTCCTCCGAACCTCCTCCCCTGGTCAAAGAAGCCAGTGTGTTCGCCCAGCAATCCTGTCAAGTCTGACTGGTAAGAGTTTTTGGTTTAGTTT
This sequence comes from Sarcophilus harrisii, assembly GCF_902635505.1. Classification (NCBI taxonomy): domain Eukaryota; kingdom Metazoa; phylum Chordata; class Mammalia; order Dasyuromorphia; family Dasyuridae; genus Sarcophilus; species Sarcophilus harrisii. The sequence continues at coordinate 38,785,861 of NC_045428.1, read as the reverse complement.
ATTACAGGCTTATAGAGATAACAGACCTTAGCGATGATAATAACATCTACTTTCTAACGTTGTAAAGGTCAGATAAGATAGTTGTAAAGTGCTTAGCATAGTACCTGCCACATAGCTTAATAAATGCGTTCTTTCCTCCTTCTCTGCATCTTCTCTGCTTCCTCCCTTCCTTCCTTTCTTCTCTCTTGCTTCCTTTGTTCCTCCTACCTTTCTTCTCTCCCTTCCTCCTTTCCTTCTGCCAATCGTCTCTTCTTTCTTCTCTCTTCCTTCCTTCCTTTCCTTCCTCCCTGAATCCCTTCCATTCCCTCCCTCCCTTTCCTTTCCTTTCCCTCCTTCTTCCCTCCATCCCTCCTTTTCTTCCTTCTCTCCCTCTTTTCCTTCCTTCCTTCCCTCCCTCTTTTCCTTCCTTTCTTCTTTCTCTCTTTTCCTTCTTTCTTTCCTTTCCTCTTTTCCTTCCTCCCTCCCTTTCTTCCTCCCTTCCTCCTTTCCTTCCTCCCTTAATCCCTTCCTTTCCTTCCCCCTTCCTTCCTTCCTTTCCCTCCCTCCCTTCTTTCCTTCCTTCTCTCCTTCTTTTCCTTTCTTCCTTCCCTCTCTTTTCCTTCCTTCCTTCCTTCCCCCTTCCTTCCTTCCTTTCCCTCCCTCCCTTCTTTCCTTCCTTCTCTCCCTCTTTTCCTTTCTTCCTTCCCTCTCTCTTTTCCTTCCTTCCTTCCTTCTTTCCTTCCTTCCTTCTTTCCTTCCTTCCTTCTTTCCTTCCTTTCCTTCTTCCTTCCTTCTTTCCTTCCTTCCTTCCTTCTTTCCTTCCTTCCTTCCTTCCTTCCTTCCTTCCTTCCTTCCTTCTTCCTTCCTTTCCTTCTCCTTCCTTCCTTCCTTCCTTCCTATAGTTCCTATCCTTCCTTCCTTCAGATTGAAAGCTTGCATAAACTTCAGTACCTTTATTCATTTCGACACAGTTTACCTGTAATCCTCCTTGACCACACAAGAGATTGTGAAAGTTAGTTTTCTCATCTGAAAACCGTAGGATAACCTTAGTTCAGATCTGATTTTTAGACACATTTCACCTAAGTTCTGAGCTACAGTACAGAGTTTGAGTTTAATAGTATTTCTCATTTCTAGAATAATGTGATACACTTGAATTATATACTACAAGAATGTTCAAAAATTCACAAAAGTTTAGCTACAGTACAGGTTGTAGTTAGTATTTGGGAAGAATCGCGTTGGAATTTCAACAAGTTAAATATTCTTGAGCATTACATTGTCCAAGGATTACTGTGCAAAAGGAATGAGATGACATTCCAGTCATTCAGAATGGTCATTACAAAAGAATTATAGATCAATAGAAAATTAATTTATGAATTTAGAGAAGGAAAGGAATCAGCAGTTGAGGAGAAAATTAGACTTTAAAGACTAAACTGTTATATAAACTGTTACCTTAGACATATAGACACTATAAATTATTGAGGAGGGAGTGACGTGATAAGATCTATGCTTGAGGGATATGTTTGAGGATTCCATGTCTATTCTAGAATGGTTCCTGAAGCAAATTGTGAAGTAGTAATGAGATCACAGTTTCTGAAGAAGATTTAAAGGTTCTGACTTAGGGCTGAATTCATCCACTATGATCACCTAAGAGCTCCTCAATAATTAGGAACTAATGCCTCCATGAGACTTTTTCAAAATTGAGAACTGTGCTTAGTATTTTCTAACTTAAAGACAATAGACACTATAAATTATTGAGGAGGGAGTGACGTGATAAGATCTATGCTTGAGGATAATTATTTTGAAGAGATCTCACCATGTCACTTTTTTCTTAGGGTTTTTTTTTCCTGAGGCAATTGTGGTGAAGTGACTCGCCCAGGGTCACACAGCTAGAGTTTCTGAGACCAGATTTGAACCCAGGTCCTCCTGACTTCAGGGCTGGTGCTCTATCCACTATATCACCTAGATGCCCCTCCTCAATAATTTCTAATGCCTCCATGAACTTTTTTTTTTTCCAAATTGGGGCCAGATTGCTTAGGATTTTCTAAACTAAAGAGACACTTATATTTGCTCCTAAAAGCAATAATAACTCAATGGAGTTAACTGAGTAGGAAAGCCACAGGATCAGATAAGTATTTAATAAAAATTATGTAGAAGAGAGTGTAAAAGGATGGACTGGAATAGGGAAAGTCTTGAGTTGGAGAGACCAATTAGGAGGCTTATAATCTAGGCAAAAGACTTTGAAAGCCTTAACTAAAATTGGCTAAAATTTAGCTAACTAAAATATTTCTGGTGAAATGTTGAACATATGTGAGAGATATTATGAAGGTAGAAATAGAAAATTTAAGAATATTTGGGGTGAAGGAGAATCTAAGATAATGTCAAAATTTTGAACTTGAAACTCAGGAAGGATAATGGAACCTTCAAACAGAAATGAAGGTTAGAAAAGGGAAGGATCTAGGAAGAAAATACAATAAATTTCAATTTAACCCCGTTAATTTTCTTCAGAATATATAGTTTTAAATGTTCCAGAGGCAAGTGGTCATCTAGAATTGAAGCTTAAGGGAGAAATGGGATTAGAAGTAAAACAACGGGTAGGATATAGTACTTGAGGTCAGGAGGTTCTTAGTTTGAAGCCTGTCTCAGATATTTGCTAGCTGTGTGAGCCTGAACAAGTCCCTTCACTTTTCTAAGCCTTAGTTTCCTCATCTGTAAAGTTGGGGATAATAATAGCATCTACTTTACAAGACTGTTGCAAATAACTAATGAGATAACATTCATAAAGATCTTTGTAAACCTTAAAGCACTATATAAATGTTAGCCATTATTATTATCATTTAAAAGATAAGGAAGTTGTTTGCATTGGGATATTTAATTTGAAGAGATTTAATAAAGTTGTCGAGAGAGAGTAGGGAGGATGAAGAGAAGGGGGTTTAGGACATAGAGAATACCCACAGTTAGGGACATGATGTGAATAGAGATTCAGGAAAGGAGTCTGAGAAAGAGTGGTCACATAGGTAGGAGGAAAACCTGGAGAAAGTGAAGTAATTAAACTATAAAAGGAAAAAGTATCCAGAAAGAAAGGATGTTAACTGCAAAGTAACAAAATGCAGAGATTCTATCTCAGTCCCATCAGATTAGCAAAGTTGAAAAAAACAAAAATGATAAATGTTGAGGGGGGTGATAGAAAAACAGGCACATCAATGCACTGCTGGAGAAACTGGGAAATGATATAGCAATTCTGAAAAGCAATTTGGAATTACTCTCAAAAAAGTACCAAACTGCATACAATCTGTGATCCAGCAATACTACTATTAAGTATATGCTCTAATCATTTTAATTCAACAACAACACTGTATTAGGATGTATTCTGATGGAAGTGGATTTCTTCAACAAAGAGAAGATCTAATTCAGTTCCAATTGATCAATGATGGACAGAAGCAGCTACACCCAGAGAAAGAACACTGGGAAATGAATGTAAACTGCTTGCATTTTTGTTTTTCTTCCCAGGTTATTTTTACCTTCTGAATCCAATTCTTCCTGTGCAACAAGAGAACTGTTCGGCTCTGCACACATATATTGTGTCTAGGATATACTGTGGCATATTTATCATGTATAGGACTGCTTGCCATCTTGGGGAGGGAGTGGAGGAAGGGAAGGGAAAAGTCGGAACAAAAGTGAGTGCAAGGGATAATGTTGTAAAAAATTACCCTGGCATGGGTTCTGTCAATAAAAAGTTATAATTAGTTAAAAAAAAAGTATATGCTCTAATGAGAGCAAAGAGAGAAGGAAAAAAAACCCATGCACAAAAGTGTTCATAGCAGGGTTTTTTTGTTTATTTTGTGATGTAAAGAACTGGCAACTAAGGGAGTACCAAGCAATTTTAATCTTTAAGATTTTTTAAAAGATAAGGGAGCTTTGGACCTTTTGAAGGCAATAAGAAAGAAATCACTTATAAGAAGTTGATGCTACAAAAGAGAGGAGGGGTGATTGTGCTCTGCTGGAGAAGATGAGAAGAAATAGGGTCAAATATAACCCTACTTGTAGAGGGATTGACTGGCAAGACAAGGAGTCTTAGTTTATATTCTGATGTAAGAGATAAGAGAATAGGAGAAGATATCTAGAAGTTTTTAGATGAAGAGAATAGGAAAAGAGGTCACATCAAATAGCTTTGAATTTTTATCATAATTTTTTTTAGTGAAGAGATAAGGTCCTCAGGGGAAAAAATATGGGAATAGAGGATGAGAGTGGAAGTTGTGGAGGGAAGAGAGGTTTGTAATATCTAGGGCAGAGTTGATGCATATCTAAAACTGAACAAGGTTTCATATCACATCTGGCATGGAAAATAGACCTTTTGTAAGCTAAATTTTCATAGCTCTTCAAACTTAATATCGTATATCTCTTGTCTCTTTCTCAACCAAATTTCTTGAAAGAATCGTCTAAAAATCTGAATGGAGAAAAAAAAATCACATTGGTTCTTTGTCACTATGGACAAGAAATGCCAGTTGACTGGATGAATTCTTCACTTTTCAAATGGTTCTTTTACAATTGTGAAGACACTCGATAAGAGGGAATAAATAGTGGCAGCCATCCCCTAACCTCTTGCTGAGAAGTTAGGCTGTGTAGAGTAAGAGAATATTTCAGGTTTCTAAAACTGTCTGGAAGAGAAGCAAGAGAAGTAAAAAGACAGAGGCAGCCATTTACAAATTTAGGACCAGTTCCATTTGGAAATGTTAATGATTCAAACAATTCATTCTCAGATGCTGCAGAGCATACAACCCTAGAAGTAGAGTTGCAAGGACCCTTAAAGGTTACTTAGTCCAACTTTCTCATTTTACAGATAAGCAAAGGGAACTTAGAGAGATTAGGTGATTTGCCCAAAGTCACAGGTACCAAGTAGGAGAGTCAGGATATGAATTCAAGTTATCTTCAAATCCAGCATTCTTTCCATGCTATTGGAATACATCCTATTGTATATAAAATGACAATATCCTCTACTGATGTCTTCCTCTATTGCATTATTGTGATGTTCCATATGAATGACCTTGGATTACCAATTCATACTCCCAACAGTGACTGGATATAATTGCTTTTTATCAAATATAGCTGAAAAATAGAAGAATCTAGACAAATGAGAAGAGGACTCAGAGTCAATGCTGTGCAAAAATCTTGCTACCATGTTTTCTGAGTTGGGCATTCATTTTTGTTCCAAACATCCAAAGATATATCATATTTCATTCCTGAGTCTTTGGTGTGCTGTTTATTCACTTAGCAATCTAATTAAATGTTTCAAATTCAGTGACATTTCCTTACTTCATAATATTGTCGATATCCTTCCAAGGCCTTTGAGATGTGATTTTTTAAAGAATAGCTAACATTTCTATAATATTTTCTATATGCAAGGCTCTGTGCTTTATATTTATTATCTTATTTGTCCTCACAACAGCCCTGGAATATAGGTACTATTATTATTCTCATTTTACAGATAAGGAAATTGAGGCAAAGAGGGTTAAGTGACATGTCCAGAGTCATACAACTACTAAGTGTCAGGCCAGATTTGAATTTAGGCAGATGACTCTTCCTGACTCCAGACCTGGCACTGTGTAGATAGCACCACAGAAGCAATAATAACAATTTAGGATCATAACAATTTAATAATGGTGATAAATAATAAAAAATAATAAAAATTTAATTACCACCAGAAATTACAGAAAAATTGTGTTTAAGAAACTCAGAGTGATTCAATGAAGATTACACAATGCAGGATTGGGAACTGTACAGCATAGAATGGCAAGCTGAACTTGACTGAGGAATTAGAAAGTCATAACCCAGGGGCTGGAATTATCCACCAGAAGTTTTCTATCATTTATGGACTAACAGACAAGATTCCATACAACAGATACAAACTCTGAAATATACGTGAGAATTCAACAACTAAGCTTCAGTGGAACTAAATCAGCATCATTACAGACTGGTATACCCAGAACTGTCTAGACAATACCAAATGATTGATAAAATATTTTTTAAAAATTTTATGTCCTACCAAAATCTCCAAACCACACATAATGAAAAGCTCTCAAAACACACTACTTCAGTGTACCTTTATGGGAATGGGATGAGGTACATGTCGTCCCTATCACCTTGTCTGCCACTGAAGGAGTCCCAAAGATTCTTTCATGGAATCTCCCCAAAATGAACTAATATAAAAATCTCTTACTGATGTATTAAAAGGCTGTGGTTTTATTCACCTGAGCAGTAATCCAAAGAACATTAAATACAAATAATAATATAAGGATGAGTCTAAATGACTTGTCCTTTGACCATTTTTACTTGAACTGCATTGACAGAAGAGGAAGTATGGATGATAGAGATGATGATGATGATATGATGAAGTAAAAGAATTTAAAAGTCTACCAAATAAAGAAACAAACTAAAGTGTGAAAATGAAAGAAAGCCTTTTTGACTTTTGATAATTCTTTCATATTTAAGAAATCTATTAGAATGAAACATTTTTTAAAAGTAGAAAATGATCAATAGTGGAGCTCTGAAAAGAAGTCAATTGTATGATGTTCCATGTTTTTACTCTGTTTATTCATCATCTCCTTTTTGAAAATGAATGCTTTATTCATCTGCTTGGTATTGCAAAGGGCATTCTCCCAAATACATGGTGACTTCCTTTGTTTTACATACTAGTGTACATGAATTGTTCTGTTCTCAGTTTTTTTCTTGCTTCTCATTAGCAGACAAAACCAAAGATACAAAGATATAATAAAAATTAACTAAAATTTATAAGTATTGACTGATTAAATTGTTTTGCTTTTTACCTTTGTATCCCCAAGATTTAATAAATGTTAATTGATAAACTGATCAATAGAAGAGACCTTGAAGATCACAGAATGCAACCTCTCCCCCTCCCTCCATTTTGCATGTTATACCAAAATACATGAAGCAACTAAATAATTGTAAGCAGAGCAAGAATTGTAACTCAAGTTTTTTCTGACTGTAAATCTAATTATTTTCCCATTACCCCAGCCCTCACTCTATAATAGCACCTCTCCCCAACACAGACATATAGTTATTGTTTTTCAATCATTTTTCAGTCATATGCAACTGTTTGTGACATTTGAGGGTTCTCCTGGCAAAAATATTGGAGTGGTTTGCCATTTCCTTCTCTAGTTCATCTTACAGATGTGGATACTGAGGCAAACAGGGTTAAGATCTGAACTCAAGATAAATCTTCCTACCTCCAAGACCAGTATTGTATTCCCTATGCCATCTAGTTGCCCCCTCCCCTCCCTACATGTACTTTTTTAAGAAAAAAAATTCCTCTTCTTTTCCCAGTTCTCAACCCCCACCTCTACTAAATTTCTGAAAATTACTCATCTCTGAAAGGGATTCTTGTTAACCTTAGATGATAAATGGTCAAATGGTATGAAGAAGCAATTCTTAAGGAAGGAACTACAAGCTATTTAGAACTATATGAAAAACAATGCTTCAAATTACTAATAGGTAGAAGAACGTGAATTAAAGTTATAGCAAGGTCCAACTTTATACCCATTATATTGGCAGAGTTGATCTAAAAGAAAAAATAACAAATATTGGAAAACAGGCACATTGATGAAGCTGTGAATTGTACAATTCATCCTGGAAAGCAATTTGGAACCATGCCCCAACAGTTACTAAATTATGCATAACACTCTTTTTAACCATCAATAGCACTAGTGGGTATATGTTCTCAAGACATCAAAGAAAGCAGAAAATGTTCTATATGTACAAAAATATTTAAAGTAGCTCTTTTTTGTGGTGGCAAAGAACTGTAAACTAACAGAGTAACCATCAGTTGAATAGTGACTGATCAAATTGTGGCATATGAATGTACTGAAATAGGATTGTGTTGCAAGAATTGAAGAGACAATTTCAGAGAAACCTAGGAAGATTTGTTTGTACCAGTGAAGAATAAATTAAGAAAAATAGGTTACAATTTATATTAAAATATCAATATTATAAAAAGTAAACCATTTTTAAAACTTAAGAACATTCATGAACTTGATTATCAGCTTTTAGAGGTAGATGATTCCCAGATATATGGATAGGTTGAACAAATTGGGAGTAATTAGCCCACAGAAGAGAAGTTTGAATGTGGACATAATCATGTTTTCAAGTACTTGAAAAGAGACTTTTGAAGACTTATTTTATTTGGTTTTAGCAGGCAGAATGAAGAGCAAAACATGAAAGTTGAAATGGTATATTTCAGCTTAATTTAAACATAAAGGAGAAAGAAATTTGTTCCCGCCCCCAGCCCTATGCTAGCCCAGATGATATAGTCATAGGACATGATTTACAGATGATTAGGTATTAATATATCAAATCATGCTTCCTATATATAAGAAAAACCTTCCTACAATTTAGAGTTCTCCAAAAGTAGAATAAACCATCCTGGGAAGTGGGAGCATGGTCCATGACTCTGTAGTTTAAAATGAATCCATAAGACTTCTTAGAAGAGAGGATCCTTGATCAGATACAGGTTAGATTGGATGAATTCTCTTCCAATTCTCAAGTTCTACCATTCTCTGTTCCTCCTATATGACACTCTCTTCTTTGTCTGGAATGAATTTACTTCTTACCTCTGCTTCAAATAGACCTCTTCCTTTAAGAAGAAACTCAAGAATGTATTTTTTTTTTGCATCAACTTTTTCCTGACCCACTTTCTCCCAACTATTATAGTGCCTTTCCTCCCAACCTGCCTTGTCCTTAATTGCTTTGAATATATTTGTATTTATTAGTTTTATATTTATGCTGGACAAAGTTTTATATGTACTTAATTCTTTCCCCGTTAGAATAAAAAATTCTCAAGGCATTTTAGTCTTTGAACTTGTATCCACAATTTCTTCCTTACAACAACACTTTTGAGGAAGTGCCATTATTCTCATTTTACAGATAAGAGAGCTGAGGCTGAATTGTGATGCTCTATCCAAGGTCACCAGAATCAAAATGACAATTTTAATGCAAAGTTCCTAGTTCCAAAGCTGACTTCTTTCTATACTTTCTTCATCAAGGCATAGTGGATACAGCTGGATTAAAAAGTGTTGGGTTCTAAATCTGCATCAAACACTTATAAATTGTGTAACTCTAAACGTCATTTAGCCTTTAAGTCCCAGTTTTCTCAACTATAAAATAAAATAGGAATAATAATAGCACATACTTCATATCTAGTTGTGAGGCTCAAATGAGATGGTACGTATAAAGAGCTTTACAAATGTTAAAGTTCCATGGGAAATGTCACCTATTTACACCTTCCTCAATGAATTCCTGAAGCTGAGGGTCATATCTCACTAAATTCCCAACTAGTTCAATAAGTGTTTATTGTTGATAATTTCTACACCCTGAATATGCCCATTTAGTTGTCATCAGAATAAAATATAATGTCTACAAAGGAACCAAGAACAGAACAGTGGTTTAAAGAGTCTGACTTTTCTGATCTTCAGCAGGTTTTTGGGATCCTGTTATTTGTTAAATTGGAATTGGAGGTCCTTCTACTACACATTTTCTGCTATAGCATCTTGCTTCCTTTTACCTTGTGCTTGATATTATGCTTGGTTATTGGACTCGTGATTGCAACTTAAAATGATTTTTTTGGTTAATTTGTTGTAAGAAAGCTGCTTGACTGACCAGATAACTTGCTTTGGAGCCAGGAAGCCTTGGGCTTAAGCTCCGTGCTTGACAAATACACATGCTAGCTATGTCATTCTGAGCAAGTCACTTAACTTCTCCTTGCCCAGGTGGCTCATTAAGACTCTAAGTGGTGAAGTTGAAGATTTACCTCAGTGGCAAGAGTACCTTTGGTACTCCCAGTACATAGTTAACAAGTTTCTTTTCACTTTCACCCTCTTCTTCACTCAAGCTTTCCATTTTCTGGTACCAACCAACACTAACCAACCTTTTGGTGACATGCTGTTTTCAGATCATCCTTCCCAGCTCTGGTTCACCAGAAATTGGAATGGTCCATGTTTCTGACCTTTACTTTTCAGACTCACTCTCTACTACCATCAGTTAGGTGATAACTTTGGATAAAGAAAACCTCAATTTATCACCTAATCCAGATCTTGGTGACCTAAGTCTACCACTCTCTAGAATATTATCCTTTCTCCTGCAATAAGTTAAATGTCCAGCTTGCAGTCTCCCTCTCTGCTCCAACTTTTCCTCTCATACTGGAGGACTTAAATATACATGTTGTTATTCTTTGAGATATGTAAACTTCTCAGGTACCCACCTACTCAACTTAGATAATTAACTCCTTCACTTCATCTCAGATATGCACAAGGATGGTCATACCCATGATATTCAGAATTATCCCAAGGGTTCCACTTCCTTGATGAAGAACATTGAGATCCCTACATTCAATCATAATCTTTTATTATTCTTTCTCTTTCAATGTCTTATTAACCCCTTTGTCTTCATCTTAGCTTCTAATTCTCTAATCTTCAGTACCTTTCCAAAATATCATTTATTCTCTAATTATAATCTCCTTCCTGAGAAATCTTGGCCTCTTGGTGAACCAGTTACGCTCTCCAATAGTTGAACTACTTTCTCTTATCTCCTAGTACAAATTGTACCTTACCAGACATCAGTCTTGGATTACTCACTCCTTACCATCTCTGTTGCTGAATGAAAGGAAAGGAAATTACACAATTGTGTTGATTGAGTCCACTATAAATGTAAGATACCTAATCCCAACTGAAAAAAAGTAGATGGATCAGTCAAATAGATTAGTTACACAATGAATAACAGTAAATGAGCATAGTCATCTAGTGTTTTATAAATGAAAAGATCACAGCTATGGGGACAAGAACTCACTATTTGACAAAAAGTATTGGAAAAATTGGAAAACAGTTTGGCAGAAACTATAGATCAATATCTCACATCATGTACCAAAATAAGATCAAAATGGGTATATGATTTAGGTATAAATTGTGATACCATAAGCAAATTAGGAGAGCATGAAAACAGTTTGCCTGACAGTTCTATGGATAAGAGAAGAATCAATGATGAAACAAGAAATAGAGAGTATTATAAAATGCAAAATAGATGTTTTTGCTTATAGTAAATTATAAGGGTTTTCACAAGCAAAACCAATGCAACCATGATTAAAAAGAAAGTGGAAAACTGGAGGTAGAGGAAGTTTTATAGCAAGTTTCTCATATAAAAATCTCATGTCTCAAATATATAAAGAATTGAGTCAAATTTATAAGAATAAGTCATTCCTTAAATGATAAATGATAAATGGTACAAAACTATGAATAAACAGTTTTCAGATGAAATAAAAGCTGTCATCATATGAAAAAATATTCTAAATAACTATTAATTAAAAATGCAAATTAAAACAACTCTGATGTACCACTTCATAGCTATCATATTTGGCTGATATGACAAGGAAAATGACACATATTGGAAAGAATGTGGGAAAATTGGGATACTACAATTTTAAGCTATCTAATCTCAACTTGAGGAAGCTAATTGGCACAATAGATAGAACACTGTACCTAGAGTCAAGAAGACTCATCTTTCTGAGTTCAAATCTGACTTCAAACACTAGCTGTGTGACTTGTGTGAGAGTTTGCCTCAGTTTTTTCAGATCTAAAATGAAGTGGAGATGGAAATGGCAAACCACTCCAATATCTTTACTAAAATAATCCCAAATGGAGTCTCAAAAAGTCAGACATGACTGAAATAAATAAACAATAACAAAATCTCAATTGGGCTCTCACTGCAACAAAGCAATCTTTTTGCTCCTTCTGAAAGGATTCCCTAATTCAATGAAGTAGTTCCAAATCAGCTCTTCTCTCCTCAAGTTTCCCAGAGCACCTCTTCTCTACTCTTCGAACTGACGTCTCCTACCTTACTAAAAATAATAATAAAGCCATTCACTGACAACTCTATACTCTTTCCTACTCCTAATATTATATTTACCTAACAGTACCCCTAACTATAATATCTTTTCCAAAGTCTTGATGAAGAAATGTCCTTTCTCCTTGTCAATGCCTGCAGTCCTCACTGAATATTCCCCCTATTATCCCCATTCTCTAATATTTAATCTTATTCTATACACTAGAATCTTCCTTAATGATTACAAATATGCTCAAGTCTTCTCCATTCTTCAAAACAATTCTCACTAGTCCTTACAATTATCCTTACAACTATCCTTACAGTAGTTATCCTGTATCTTTCTTCCACTTCTTACTTGAATTCCTTGAAAAAGTCATATATCCTAGGTGCTTTCACTTCTCCTATTATTTTCCTCTCAACCTTGGCAATTTGGTTTCCAAGCTCATCATTCAACTGAAATTCTGTCCTCTAAAATTACCAGTGGCTTCAGCTAACAGTTTCTTTCCAGTCCTCTTCTTAATATGTCTGTATCCTTTGACGTTGTCTATCACCTTCTTCTCCTGGTCTAGATTCTCATGATATTTCTCTTGGTTCTTTTACATATATTAACTGTTCTTAGTTTTTGGATTCTCATCCATGACACATCTACCACTAGGACTCTGTCCTAAACTTTCTTCTTTTTTATTCCAACATTCCTACATTCTTTCACTTGGTGGTTTCCTTAGTTCCCATGGATTCAATTGTCTCCATCCCATTGTCTCCAGGGAAGTATATCTCAGAACTAAATATGCAACTGTAGTACTCTCCTGAGCTCCAGTATAACACCACCAATTGCTTTGGATGTTTCAAACTGGATATCCCATAGCCATCTCAGAAACAACATCTCTAAACTCATTATTTCCCCCAAAAACCACTAAGGAATTTTTCTATTGCTGTTAAAAGCAGTTCCATCTATCCACTCCTCCCCAGTCACTCAGTTTTGCAATCTCAGTGTCATACTTAACTCTTCAATCATATTTATCCTCCATGAAAAGGTTGGGGAAATCAAGAAAATTAATAAGCATTTATATAGAGCCCAGTATGCATCAGGCAATTTGCTAAGTGCTTTTTGCAAATATAATCTTATTTAATCCTCACAACAATCTTGTGATACAGGTGTTTATTAAGACCATTTTACAGTTGAGAAAACTAGAACAGATAGGTTATATGATTTGCCCAGGGTCATACAGCTAGCAAGTGTCAGAGGCCAGATTTGAAGTCAGATCCTCTTGATTCTAGGTCCAGTAAGTTGCCAAATCTTAATATTTTTTTCTCTACATTTATTTCTCTACAATGTCCTTTACATATGTCCCTTTAATTGAGACCATAATCACTTCAAGTCTAGATTATTACAATCACCTTCTAAATGATGTCTTTAACTCAATTTTCTTGTTATTCTGATTCCTCCTATACACTGGGAGTGGGGAATGACTGGCTCATGGGCCATATAAGGCTCATGAAACTATTTACTAAGGCAACTGTAGGCAAGTATGAGCTAAAAGCTAGGTATAACAACTTCCCATTACCTAAGTTCTATAAATGGATAATTTTGAATGGTCCACAAATTATTTTATAAATATCAAAATAGCCTTTGGCAGAAAAAAAAAGTTTCTCCACTGCTTTTCATGGATAAAGTATTTTTTCCCCCTAAAATACGAGTTTGACTCTATCAACATTTCTATACAACTAACTTCAGTGATATTCTATTACTTTTCAATGAAATATGAACTCCTTTGGTGTTTTAAATTCTTCACAATCTGATTTCATCCTGTGTTTCCAATGTTTTTACATATTGTTATTGTTCAGTCATTCTAGTCATGTCCATCTCTTCATAACCCCATTTGAGGTTATAATGGCAGACATCCTGGAGTGATAAGCCATTTCCTTCTCCAGTTCATTTTACAGATGGGGAAATTGAAGCAAATAGCATTAAGTGATTTGTCCAGGGTCACATAGATAGTAAATATCTGAGGCCACATTTGAATTGAGGGCTTCCTGACTCCTGGCCCAATGTTCTATCCACTGTGCTACCTTCCTATCCCCAATCTTATACAGTTTCTCCTTTTATATACTCTGCAAACCACTCCTCCTGGTCGACTTGCCATTGCTCCAGATAACTATCTGCCATCTTCAAACCTTTTTTTTTCTGGCAGTCCCCCATTCCTGGAATGCTTTCCCTCATCACAGTCACATATTAGAATCTTTGGCTTTCTTTAAGACTTAGGCCAAATTTCATCTTCTTCAAAGAACTCTTCCTACTTTCCCACCTGCTAGTGTCTTCCCTTTCTAAGATACTTTCCCTTTCTTCTCTATATATCTTGCATGTATATTAGAATAAAAGCTCATTGAAGGGAGGGCTTTGTGGGGTTTTTTTTTGTTGTTGTACCCTCAGTACTTATAGTAGTGCCTAGCACAGATTAAGTTACATACAAAATGTTTGTTAACAAAGTGTTTGCTTTTCAAACTGAGAGTTCCCAATATGAAGAAAATCACAAGTGTAGACCTCACTACCACCAAAAATTAAAATTCTTCCAACCCTAAATGCAGAGTAAATTATATTCCTATTTTGCCTTAGATGACAAAGAAAGATTGGGAAAAAGAGAGTGTGATTGGGAAAAAAACAGAACAGAAGGACTTGGATTCAAATCTTTGCTGTTCCACTTATTGGTTGTATAACTTTGGAGAAGCCATTTGTTGTCTATAGAACTGAGTTTCTTTGCTCATAATATAAGCATCTTGAGCCCTTAGATCTTTAAAATATCTTGTCTAAATCCTATAACAGGGACAAGAGTTTATTCTTAATGTCATTTCTAAGACACACTCTAAGCTATGCTGCAATGGCTTTCTCATTTACATACACGATGGAAGCATTTCACAAAATATTTCTTAAAAAAAGCTATCAGATATATACTGGGAAGTTGGATGGTGCAGTGGCTAAAATACTGGGTCTAAAGTCAGAAGAATAAATCACATTCCTGACTTCAAATCTGGTCTCAGATGCTTACTAGCTGAATGATCCTGGTCAGGTCACTTAACTCTGCCTCAGTTTCCTCATCTATAAAATGAGCTGTAAAAAGGAAATATCAAACTACTCCAGTGCCTTTGCTAAGAAAACCCCAAGTGAGGTCATGAAGAGTCAGACAGGACTATAAAAAAAAGACTGAACAACAACAAAGATATACATCATATATGTTTCCTATATGCGGACACTTCCTTCTTCATCATTTTCTTCTTTATTCCCTTCTTGACAATCTTTTTATTGTATCTCCCAGAAAATACAGTGTCCTTAAGCCCACAATAGGAGCTCATAGGAGGTGTTTCTTTCTCACCTTTCTAACAGTTTCTAACAGTTTCCCCTTTGCTCTTTTCACTCCCTTTCCCCCATCACTACTCCAGGAATCTTATTTAATTTTGAATTCTAGCCCCTGACATACAGCAAGAACTATTCACAACTATATCAACCACTTGCATCTTTATTTCTCTACCTTTTCTCTGGAGGGTATGTTTATAAAACATATCCTTATATCACAGAAACCTAAGTAGTGAGGGGGCCACTTGATATGTGTATATATATATATATATATATATATACATATATATATATATACATTTTTATGTGTATGTTTATATATATGTATATATATAAAATCTGTCAGGGCTAGAACACTTACATTTCTTGCTGAAAGCTGGGTTCACGTGGTTGCTTTCGATCTGTAGGACCCAGATTAGCTAATTCGTGACCCGTGAAACAACTCAGCAGGAGAACAGATGGGGGGAAGTCACTCTTGACCTCATCTCTCTGCCTCAGGAGAAAAACAGAGTGTGTGACAGAGTGTCAAAGGTCCAGGGTTCGTTAAAGGATTCACAGTGGCCCTATCTCAGAGGGAGGAGATGAGGCGACAATGCTGTCTCCATTTTGTATTCTTTTGTGGATTCCTTTTTGGACACATTGGATGAAGCCCTGGGAGAAACCCTCTTCCTTGAAGCTTATCAAAAGCCATGCAAGTTAAGATTGGACAGATGCCCCGTAGATAAGGAAGAAAAAGCCCAATTGTGAGAGCTGAGGAGGAAGATGCCCTCAGTGTTAATTGCATCCATTCCTGTATTCTGCCTAACTTGAGCGCTAAATAGAAGCAGTAACTCTCAGATCTTTGTGGAAATGAAAGGCTACAAGTTCAGATTGTCAAAAATTAATAAAAAAGACTAAAATTGACTTTCTGCCACGAAGACCCACATTTGCTAACTTTGCACGCATAGCCAGGCTACATGGCACCACATAGAATTGTTCACTCCTTCATTACTGTTATCTTTCATCATTGTGGGTCCTCCATCTACAGGTACTTACAACCTCCTTTCTCCCCATCTTTTCCAAAGACTTGATACCCTGTATAATTTTTTCCATTTTTTCCATAATTTTTCCTTGGATGAACTACTCAATTAATTGGAAGCTTTCTGTCTTTTAATTGGTTGGGGAATAATTAAACAAATTATGTCACATTCATGTGATAGAATATTACTGTAAATATAAGAAACCATGCATCTGAAAAATTCAGAGAAAAATGCATATAGATATGTAGAAAATGAAATAAATAGAATAAAGAAAGCAACACATATAAGCATTACAACAACATAAGTGTCAAAGAACAAAAAGCAAAATGTATACTATATAGTTATGGTGACCAAGCCTGACCCCAGAAAAGAGGTAAGAAAATGCACCTCTTTCTTTACAAATACCATGGATATAAAACCTTGTATATATTGCCAAACTTGGTTAGTTTTCCTTAAAAAACTACTTTTCTCTCCCTCTTTTTTTCTGTTACAAGGGTAGGTAATAGCTCACTGCAGAGAGATAGGTAGAAGAATATATTAAGAAATTAAGGTGATCATCCAGGTTCTGCTCAGTGAGAAGCAACCTTCTGAAATATTTATTTCCTTTTGAGGTATCTTTAATATTTAATATTTCCCTTATATTTAATGAAAATCTTGTTCTTTGAAACTCTTGTTTGTATGTACATCAGATTTTCAACTGTTTCCCTAAATGTGGTGACCAGAATTGAAAAAGAATATTTTCTGACTAGGGCAAAGAGTGTGTAGGTATAAAAATGTATATATGTATAAATGTAAACATGACTTTGTGTATATGTATACACATACATTCTTAATATACAGTTTACATATTAAATGTAATAAAATAAGACTTTATGAAGACTATAACTTCATGTGAATTAAGAATTCATTTTTTTCATGCATTCATGTGAATTTTTGGGCAGCCATGTCACTCTATTGGCTTATATTATCCAAATTCTTTTCTTGTAAACAGTTGTCTAAACATCAATGAGTCTACTATCCCAAATGCATACAAGTGATTTTTTGAGCTTAAGTTCAAATTTACACTGAAATTCACACTAATTTCCTAAATTTCAGTTCACAATTCTAAACTGATAAAATCATTTTGGAGAATTTTTCTGTCATCTGACAGTTTCACATCATTCATAAACTGTGTCATTTGTGTCTTTATCAAAATCATTGACAAAAATATTATTGAATGAATACATTGAATGATATTGAATGATATACCAAGGAGAAAACTGTTACAATGAAGGATGGAGCAGAAGGGAATAGTGAAAAGTGAGACTTTTATCAGTCACTTGCATGAAGACACTTATGATATCTTATCTATTTTGCAGATGACACAAAGCTGGATAGTACATTTAGCATATTGGATGAAAAAAATCAGGAAAAGTACATGCTAACAGACTAGAACATTGAATTAAGCCTAATGAAAATAAATATAATAGTCTTACTCTTCAAAAATAAACTCTTAATCTTCAAAAAAATTAACTTCATAGGTATAAACAAGATCAGTAAGATATGATTAAATAGAAGTTCTACAAAAAGAATCTGGTGATTTTTGAAGATTGCAAGATCAATATAAGCGAATAGTATGCCAAGGTTACCAAAAAGTGATGAGAACTTGAGATGCATTTTAAAAGGGATTTCTCTTTCTCTTAATTGCTGCTGGAAAAGAACTAGAAATTAGTACACTCATCACATGGAGAGTGCTATAATACTACAATAGATAAGATACCATCAATATCTTCAAGCAAGTGACAGATAAAAGTCTCAGAACAGTTTTCTTTATTCCCTTCAGCTCCATCCTTCTTTGAAATTGTTCTCTCCTTAGTGCTATGTCATTCAATAATTCAACTGAGGTCAGTGATTTTAGAAAAATTTGCAAAATCTTGCATGAAATAATGAATAGCAAAATGAGTAGAACCAAGAAAACATTGTACACAGTAACAGCAATATTGTTTTAAATGACTTTGAATGAATGAGTTATTTTGACTATTATTGACACCCAAATTAATTATAAAGGATATTCAAAGAAAGACACTATCTGCATCTAGAGAAAGAACTGATAAATAAAATGATTAGAATAATTTAACATATATATACATATAACATATATATACATATATATACATAACATATATATATACATACAAAAAAGAAGAATAAAAGAAATTTACATCATTTTGTTGTGTATTTGAAAGGAATTTGTTGTATATTTGGAAGTTATGTTTAGTGCATTTGCAGTTTCATGTACCATCATCTTTTTTATTGTACTATGGTATAAAAATACTTATTTTATGCCATAAATATTCATTAATGTACAAAAAAGGGAATTTTTAAAAAAAGAAATTCATAGAGAACAAAAATTGCTGGTGGATTTTGTTCCTGCTTTATAGAATTTATTGCACTAGGTAGATTTATTGCACTATTACTTTACTGAAATAATTGTTTCAATCATTTTTATTGCTAATTCTCAATGGTTTTCTAAGTAAATCACTGTGTCAACTACAAATATGTCTAGCTTTATCATTTATATATTTTTTCTTTTTCTTACTGGTTTTTCTAGCTTTTCTAGAATTATGTAAAATAATAACTTAATTTTGTAATTATTACAGATGTGTCTAGCGTTTCTCATTACAAATAATACTAACTTTGGAGTTTGGATAAATGCTTTTATTATATTAGAAAGATAGCCCTTTTCTGACTGTGTTTTATAGAGTTTTTAGGACAAATAAGTTTTTTTTTTTTTAACTTGTCCCAAGTTCCACTACATATTAAAGGACAAAACTAGGTACAAGGAGTCAAAGATAAAGAGATGTTAGGCTTGATGTAAAGAAAAACTTAATAATTTAGTGTCATACAAAATTGGAATTGGTTGACTGAGGGTACCTGCAGTATGTTCTTACTCACTGAACGGCTTCAAACAAAATTTAAATACAACTTAGTGTGTTATCAAGAAAATTCTTTCTATATGTCTTTGAGTTCTCTTTCCAAATCTCAAAGTCTGAGATTCTATGAGTCTAAAGCCTGCATTAAATCTCAACTTGTCCACTTAATTGTGCCACTTTGGAAATTCTGCCTCTGACACTCCATCCCTCTGTGGTCTTAAGAAAGCTTGATAGCCTACTTCCGCCTTTTCTCATCTGTCACGTAGAAATAGTTTATGCTCTCTGGAATCCCTTTCTGATCTACATCTATGATTCTGAGTGTCTTAAACTTTTCTGACCTTTGGTTTCCTCACTTGTAAAAGGAGATGAATTTCAAACTCATTTCCAGTTCTAAATCCACGATCTTGAGACAAAATATTCAAATATGTTCTGATTTGAGTGGCACAGACCATAGATTTGGAAGGAATTCTGATACTAATGAAAGCTAGAGTTGCCAGGGGAAGTCTCCTGGTGGCGATAGGATTTCAAGTGATCTTTGAAAAAAATGGGCATGATCCCAGGCAAAGAGGATACATAAGCAAAGGCACCGAGACAATGTAGATAAACAATCAATCTCTGTACTTGGCTTAAGAATTACCTGGGGTAGAAGTTGAGTGACTTGCCCAGGCTGATATAATAGTATGTATCAGAGGCAGTATTATGTAGTAGATAGAGAACCTGCCTCAGAATTAGGAATGTACACATTAAAGGAAGGAAAGTATAATATGGAAGTTGTTGATGATGATCTTTACAAATAAACTGATTGAGAAGACCATAGCTTGAAGACTATCTTATATGAGTAGAGGAAGAGGAAACTGAGGGAGAAACTAAAACATTATTGATAAAGCTATGAATTAGTCTAGCCATTGTGGAAAGCAATTACTCTTTGGAGGTACAAGATCCCTAGCCTTAAAAGTGAAAAAATGGTAAACCTAAAAATTTTAAAAGTGAGTATTCTTCCCATCCATTCCCCAATGGCTATACAATTATGGAAACAAATAAAACATTTATTTTTCATCATTTATCTTCCATTAATCTTTACTGATACTGAGTAAATGACAGTTTGGAACTAAGTTGTTCAAGAGTTGACAATTATACTTGATCAGTCTCATACTATTGAATGTATATTAGGAATCATTAAAAAATGATTGTAGCATACATCTATTATTTATAGAATGTTAAAGTTGGCAAGGGATCTTAGGGGTCTTCAGGCTTAGAAGTTAAATGTTTTGCCCAGGCACATGATTAGTAAGTACTAACCTCAGTAAAGGGTGAGGCAGGTATTAGAGCTCACAACTTCTAACACTTAGCCAGTAAACTATACTATGATAACTGCCACACAGAATGAAAAAAAATTAGTCAAGGATAAGTAGTGAACACTTTGTTATCATATCCATTGTTCTAAATAATATTATCATTATTATTTCTGGAAAATTATAAGCTGACCAACATCATTTTTTGGCTTTTTTGGGGGGGATAAGGGGTGAGATATAGAGTTTCCCAGGCCAGGACAGTCGACAGCATGTGCTAGACACATAATGAACATTGCTGGATTTAAATGAAAGAAAACGTTAAGGCCATTTCTGATGCTTAAAGAATACTATTCTATGAACATTCTTTATTTAATATTTCCAATATTCTTACTGCTCCTTCTTTATAAAAGTAACATTAACTGAAATAAAACATTTGATTAGTGCTTGAAACTTCCACCTGGTGGAAAAAATTGTTTTTCATTAATCAGTTATAATCACCCTTAGTATTTTCCCACAGAAGTAGGAAACTTTGGGATAATTATCAGTATTTTGTCATTGCTTTAATTTGTTTCTAAGAGGAACTTTTCCTCATTAAGTCTCCTCTGATTATAAGATATGATCTTTTTTTAGTATACTTCAAACTCAGAGAAGAAAAAGTGGGAGAGAACGCCCACAATTCCATTTGGGTGTCACCAAGTCTCACATATGAAGTAATTATCCCATTATATAGTACATTGCTAAAACTACGTCTGGAATACTGCATGCAATTTGGGGCTCCTTCTGTAAAACATATATTGCTAATTTGGAAAGAATCCAAAGAGTAGTAATAACGACAAAAGCCTTAGAAAACATGCCATTAGGAAGAGTTTAAGAGAATAAAATCTGAACTACCAGCATATCAGATAACTAATGGGAAACAGAAAAAAAAATTAAATGCTAGGTTGGGGAAAATCACCTAAAAGGTAAAAGAAGTTTTTTGTCTCACTAGCCATATTTACAGAAACACTGGAGATTAAAATTTAAGTAAGCACAATTTGAAGCAGAAAAAGCAACAATAACCTACTAATACTTAACAATATTGTCTATCAGGTGAAAATAGGAGAGACATAGTGTTCTTGGATTTGAGAGTCTGGATTCATACTACAATTCTGCCATTTTTGTGGACAAGTCACCTCTACAAGCCTCAGCTATTACTTTTATAAAAATGGCAACAGTGCTAAATACAACAGCTTTGGACTGCAAAGGATTGTTGTGAGAACCAATTTGTGGAAAGTGTTCTACAAAGTTTAAAATAATACTAGAAAATAAGTGATCATTCTAAAGAGATAATACAACCACCCATGGCCCAGTAATCTGGGTTTATATAAACCAAGACTACGCTTAGAAAAAGCCTTCTAAATCTCTTTGATTCATCTGACCCTTCTTAGACTTCTCTCTGAGAAACCCTAGACTACAATTGACTCACCATATAAGAGTTCTACAGATAAGGATAAATAGGTCCCCAGGTCCTGTACAAGCACTAAGGTAACAATGCATGTCAGGTTCAGGATGGCTTTTATTTTACCCACAGAAATGGAGAAGACATATAAAGGACTTCTCAATAGAACATAAACAAGAGCTGTAATTCTCTTACTTCTCCAGCAAATTCCATGCTTTACCCAATCCTTATAGAGATCTTAAGATTCATAGCACCAATCTATGGCTTGAACTTTCCTCAGAATGGAAACTAATTTGAGATGGCTACAAAGGGATGTCCTTGCCATCAGACCTATACTATCTGAATATCACAGAAAAAACAGAGGGAGAAATTCAAATCATGAGCTCGTCCATAGCATCCCTCATTCTTTTATTGCTCTTCCTAATCTGGGTCACATACACAATATCTTCTTCATAAGAGACAGATATTATCCAAAAATTCACCTTTGCTTCTTGAGAAGGCTGGGCTCAGGAACTTTTGAAATTGGGGTTGAAAGGCCCCTGAAATTAGCACTGCTTAGGCTGGATTACAGATGCTTAAATCCAGAAGCTTGTTTCTCAGGCTGAGTAGATGGAAGTACAGGAAAGCCCCCATCAGAAGTTGCAGAATTGGAGTGGAGGATGTTATTCACATATATAGGCTTTTACTCTCTGGAACCTGGGTCTAATTTTAGCTCTGCTGCTCTCTGGACTATTCTTTAAAAGATACTGAAAGTGGGTAGAAGGTAAAGGGAAAAGGGATATGACTTTAAAAGATATATATAATAGACTACATAAATAGGTGGTTCTAACCCACAATAGACAGTCAACCAAATAATTCTTAATTGATGAGAGTCATAAAGTCAAAAATAAAAACTTCAGAGACCTATACATTTCTGGAAGGAGCTATCATAGTAGCTAAGTTCAATTCTCTCACTTTGCTAAAGACTAAACTGAGATCCAGAGATGTTGTCATTTGCCCAAGATCATACAGATATTAATTAAGCAAAATTTGAATCTGGGTCTTTGAATTATATCTATACAATGCAGTTCAATAAAATCCTGTAAAGACACTAGCTAGATGTGTATTTAAATCCTTTCTCTGCTACTTGTTCCTATATTCACAACTAATCCATTTTTACCTAGTAAATCTCTGGCTGAGAAGTAATTGATCTTCTCTGAGAGTCTTCTAAAAGGGTTAAAGAGCTTTCTCTCCCTCTTCTGCTTTTCTTCTATCACCACTAGCAAAATAGTATGCACTGTTTGCTTGTTTTTGTTCTTTAAGACTGTTTAATGCATTTTTTTCTCTTGTCCTAAAATCTATGATTCATCATATATCCTTAGTGATATATGTCTATATGTTAATCCTATGCAAAAGAAAGCATATGAAGAACTCCAATAACTAGCTAGAAATGCAAAGACTTCAACCAGGCCAGAGATTTAACTCTGTTCACAAAGACAGGATACCTTGCTAGGGACTCTACAATTTGAAAATAAGAAAAGACATATAGCTATGATTTTTTTCAATTACTAAAGATTTCTTTTACAATTTCTTAAAACAGCAGATACTGATCCAACTTAACAGCACCATAAACCCTAGAAAGCAAGCCATAATAACTGGAACCAGGTGATTTAGTCTGTCAATGCTTCAGGCAAATCTATCTTAGATAAAAGGAGTGAAATAGAGGCAAGAACCAAAAGGAAAGCTATGGTTGTCCTTTGGCTACATAGGGGGAAGAGAAAGGGCATGTTCTGGAAGGAATCTGTTTCCCCCCTTTCCTGTTAGGAGAAAGGAATTTTAAAAGAGCCTCCCCAAAATATGTTTAGAAGAATTGCACATGTTTAATTTATACTGGATCACTTGCCGTTTAGGGAAGAGAGATGTGGGGAGCGAGGAAGAAAAATTTGGAACACAAGGTTTTGCAAGGGTGAATACTGAAAATTATCTTTGCACGTATTTTGAAAAATAAAAAGCTATTATTATAAAAAAATAAAAATATTTCCCCACCCCCCTCAAAAAAAAAAACCAAACCTAATCCAAAGAAAGAACTGTTGGTGACACATCAAAAATGAAATATGGAGGAGGATAGGAGGAAGATGGGAAGGCATGTGGAAAATGCAGAACAGGGAATAGGGTAAAAAGGTAATCAAATAATTAGAAAATACAGTTTATCTTGGCCAAAAGCATTCTACAGAACAATGGTAATCCTTTTTTCTCAGCTGTCTCAGTGAGAAGGATCTAGGCCAGTTGTCTCCAACTGCTTTCATTTTGCTCAGCCCCACTGGGGCCATCTTGCATTTGCATTTTTAGTGGAGTAGAAGCTGCTCTGCCAACCTCTGTTAAGATGACAGATGGTCTCTACTTATCAAGAACTCTGCCTAATGCTCTCCAAATGCTAGTGATTACTTCTTGGAGAGGGAAATGGCAAACTACTCATATCTTATTCAAGAAAATCTCATGGACAGTATTGTCCACAGGGTCAGGAAGAGTCTGATGCAAGTGAATAACTGAATACCACCACCACCACCACCACTATTACTACTATTACTACTACTACTATCACAACTACTTCTAACTACCATTAACTACTACTGCTACTACTACTACTACTACTACCACAACTATTATTAACTACTACTACTACTCCCACCACTACTACCACTACTACTACCACTACTACTAGTACCTACTTACTACCACCACCACCACTACTACTACTACTACTGCTAGTCCTACTATTAATTACTACTACCACTACCACCACCACCACCACTCTACTACTACTATTACTAATTACTATTCACTACTACCACCACCACCACCACCATCACCACTACTAGTACGACTATTAACTACTACTACCACTACTGCCATCACTACCACCCCTACCACCACTATTACTACTACCACTACTACTACTACTACTATTATTATTAACTACTAGTAGTATTACTAACTACTATTAACTACTACCATTACTACTACCATTACTATCACACTACTACTACCACTACTACTACTACTACTACTAACTGCTATTAACTACTACTACTACCACCACTATTACTACTAGTACTAGTACTACTACTAATTATCACTACTACCACTACCACCACCACCACCATCACTACTACTATTACGAACTACTCATGAAGACTTACTCTCTTCCCTTGTCAGAAAGAAACCCAACCAGCTATTATCAGGCATAACCAATTCTCAGACTATCCTGTTTGTTTAAAGTAATTGTGAGGATGGGACTCTTTTACAAACCTCTATTGTCTATCTCCCAATCTCTGTGCATCTTTAAACAATTTTTTGCAATGTTGATTAAAATATCTTTAGATAAGTCTGGGACCTCATTCGTCTATTCCATTCCATCTGACTCTTTGATCTCTCCCCCTGAATTACTGAATTTACTTTCCTGGTTTCCCTGAGGCTAGATTTTTCCTATAAAAGATCTGCTCATGATGAAGATCTTGGCTAAGTTCTTTCCAGGACTGAGTCCACTATGAGATATTCTATCTCTTCCCCTCATAGTGTCTTTCCTCTAATGTCATCCTCCTTACTTTAGCTAACGTTGATTACTCTGCTAAACTCCTCTATGGATTTAACCTGCCAGTCAATGACACACCTGGACCTTATGACATCCTTTTAGTGGATTCTTCCAAATTCCTTTCCTTGATAACTATTGCTTTCCAAATTCTATTTCATAACTGGCATTTCTGGTATCTATTTTACTTTTTATTTTGGCTGTAACCTTTTCCCTTAAGTAAACCCACCTTTTGGAAAAGAGAATGGCCATTGTGAATTTGTCACATGTTCATTTTGAACAAAAAATTGCTACCTTAAACTCATCATTACTACTGCTGCTGCTGCTGCTACTACTACTACTGCTGCTGCTGCTGTTGCTGTTGCTGCTGCTGCTGCTGCTGCTACTACTACTACTACTGCTGCTGCTGCTGCTGTTGCTGTTGCTGCTGCTGCTGCTGCTGCTGCTACTACTACTACTGCTGCTGTTGCTGTTGTTGCTGCTGCTGCTTCTACTACTACTACTACTGCTGCTGCTGCTGCTACTACTGTTATTATTGCTACTATTACTACCACTACTATTATTACTGCTACTACTACTATTACTGCTGCTGCTGCTGCTACGATTAACAACTACTACTAATACTACTGTTATTAGTGCTGCTGCTACTACTACTACTACTGCTATTACTGCTGCTGCTACTACTACTATCACCATTACTATCACTACCACCACTACCACTATCATATTGTTGCTGCTGCTGCTGCTGCTGCTACTACTAGTATTGTTAGACTAATCTCAACAGAGGCTTCCCCATCCCAGAGGCAAGTGTTCCAATTAGTTAGGAAATCTGGTAGACTTTTCAACTTTAAGTATCAAAGTGAAATTTCTATGAAGATAAAGAAGTTACCAAAGGATTTGTAAGCATTTTACTACCATCAAGAGATTTGGAGAAGTAGTTTACCATAGGGGATAAAGAGTGAATCTTAGATTCCAATATCCTCATACATCTATCAGTATTTTATATGCATTATTTTGTTTCATTCTCATAACAATCTTGTGACACAGATGTTGTCAACCCTATTTATTTTTTGTTATAGCTTTTTATTTACTATATATATATGCATGGGTAATTTTTCAACATTGATCCTTGCAAAACTTTCTGTTCCAACTTTTCCCCTCATTCTCCCACCCCTTCCCCAGATGGCAGGTAGTACAATACATGTTAAATATGTTAAATCCAATATATTCAATCCTATTTTACATAAAGATCTGATTATCTGATCTGAATTCCAGTCCTGAGCCCTGACACATTCTAGCTTTAAGACCACAATCATGTCAAAATCAGAGATCTAAAAAATTTTCTAAACCTATAAAACCACATACAGAAAGCTGCCTATTTGAGTAGGTGAAGGAATGTGCCAACGTTGATTAATCAACTAAATATATTTATGTAAAATAAAAGCGATCCTTCAACCTTGACTTTTCAATTTAAAAATGATGAAACACTGCAGTTTTCCCATTCACTTCCCATTTGTGACTAACTAGTTGTGTGACTTTGAGTAACTATGCTTCTCTGAATATATTTCTGAAGAAGAGGAAGAGCAAGAAGGAAGAAGAAAGAAGAAGGAGGAGGAGAAAGAGGAGGAAGTAGAGGAGAAGGAAGAAGAGGAAAAAGAAGAAAACAAGGAGAATCATATTTGTCCCACTTACCTCAGAGTAGGAAAAAGCTTTGGGCACCTGAGGAGGAAAGAGTTTTTATAAATTTGGAGTACTATATCAATGTGAGATGTTACTAATATAAATTAATTGTTACTAATATGAATTTTCTTCTTTTTGAAAATTAATAATGTCTCATTCCTGACTACCAACCTTAGTTCCATTCTGACCTAGAGCAAAGGGATTATTCCTAGCCCGTCCAAGTTATGTGAATTATATAGTCCCAGTTAATAAGTGGATTTCTTTGGAATCATCTCTATGATCTGGATAATACAGGAATTATTGTCCCCAGTTTAGAGACGAGAAATCACAGCCCCAGAAAGGGAAGTTACCTTACATAATATCAAAGAGCTAGGATATAGGATGTCTCCAGTAAGCAAGAAAAATGTTTTCAAATCCATCCTCACACATCCACCATATTTATAATCCTAATCATGTTTATAATGACTAAAGTCTTATTATTTAAGGGAGTTTAGAATAATTTCTAAAGGGTAAGTGGTCAGATCTGACAAGAGTTTAGAGTTTAGTTTGATTTCAGGGTTCACACTTTATTTGCCCAGGATGTTTATTTAATTTAAATATCCCTATTTTATCTAACAGAAAATCTGCAATCTACTATGTCACTGAATATAGATAAAGAAGGATTTTTAAAAATTGGATTTTAATTATAAGACCATGCTTATTACTAATACTTTGTTGTGGATTAGTGTGGGTAATCGAGCCTTGTTAAAAGAACATTCCCCCAAGCTTTGGGACAACTTTTTTTTAAGGACTAAGCAACTGGTGATGTAATTTTTTGCAGATAATAATTTGTTTGGAGTTAAGGTTTTTTTTTTTTTTTGATGAAAGGAAACCTGGAATTTTGGCTTTCTTACATTCCAAAATGGAGAATATGCACCAATGGGGTTCTTAGTTTATTATCTGATGAAGCTACTAGTTCTAATCTTTGGATTTTTAAATGCTGGTCTTTTTAAAAATAAACTTCCTTGAACATATGCCCTCTTCTTTCTGTTCCTGTACTCAAGAGTTAACACGTTATGGGACATAAGCATCAATATATTAATAAATAAGGGAACTGTGATTTGATGGTAGAAATGTAATGAAAAAATTATTTTTATAAAAATCACCTCTTATACAAAATTAAAATAAAAATCTCTTTATGTTCAAAATATTCAAATATACTCAACTTCTCAAAATCAAGGACATATGCAAAAATATCACAACAATTTAAAAAAAATTTTGCAGTTATGAGATAGAGAAAGAGACATCTCTATATATCTATATAAAGATATTTCTTAGAGGGAGCAAGATGTACATCAGAATACATAGAAAAAATATGCAAAATTATAGATTTTAATGAAAGCTATATGCAAAGAAAGATCTGAGTTTCTATGTGAAGAACTCCTTGGGTAGGAGTGGGAACCTCTTCTTACCAACCCAGACCATCTGTGATATAGTAGCAGATCAGCCCAAATGAGTTTTTTGAGGCACATATGAGACTTAAGCAGAGTCAAATCATATGTATAAGATATTCAGAACTAAAAAATAGAAAATTATGAAAAATGTAGCACTTAGAAAGATTTCTTCTTTCAAATTTAGAGTTTTTGAAGCTTCATACACAAACCCAAATATGAACACAAAGTTAATTTTAGGTATCTTTTAGTCACAAGGAATAGCTACAAATGAATTTTTTCTTACCTCATGGAATAACAAATATAAAATATTATGCAACATGATATTCCATTCTATAATAAAATATATACCCAATAGAAGGAATATGTCCTAATAAAAATATGAAAAATCAAAGATGTTATTTTGATATTTGGAACAGGTGGACCTTAAAAAAGGTTCCTAATTATTCTTACACTGTTGAAATTATTTTAATTTTGCATCTCAGCAAATACATTTGTATGCTAGAAACAGGTGTTCATCAAAAAGACGGTGATAAAGAGATACCACTGTCAGCCGTCAGGGCTTGGAACCTAGCCTGCATGGTGTGATGACAGACAAATTAGAAAAACCCTGCTAAACATTTCTACACTTCAGAAGGAGATTACACCTTTTTAAAAAGGCAAAACATGTGGTTCAATTGCTTATTGTCTTGACATGTGGTTATGATGAAAGACGGAGTCTTAAACATCAATAGAGCTAAACTAACATCCCAGATGGGCTTCAGAAGAGGGGAATCCTACAGAACTCCACCTGCACGAAAGGCAGCTTGGAAAAAATGAAAGGAACGCTTTCCTTTCCCCACCCCCATTCAAGTTGTTTCTTTCTATTAAATGGTTTTTAATGAATAACACATGGATAGACAAACTAAGATAGGAAAGCATATATTAAAATTTATTTCCTGGGATGGCAAAGCTCATAAACAGTAGAAGCAGCAGACTGTGCTTTTGTAGCCGCAGATACATCAGGTAGGGATGGGAAACACTGTGTGCGATGTGCGCTGCATAGTGGGGCCAAAAATTTACCCCAAATGGAAGCTAGGACCATTGGGTTATGGTTTCTGTTCTTCTACACTCTGTACTACCACAATATTGCAAGTCAGGGCTTGGTTTCCTACTCTTTAAATAAGAAGATTGGGCTATATATTCTTATATCTCCAAGTGGCTATTGGACTCTCAAACTTGATGCCCTATAGACATATTCAACTTGTTTAAAAGTGAACTTATCATTTCCCCCTTCAAAAAAATCCTCTCTCCTCTCTGAATCTCCTATTATTCTCAAGGGTCCCACCACTGTCCCAGTCATTCAGACTCACAGCCCCTATTTCATCCTCAACTCTACTATCCCTCTCAAATCCTATAGCCAAGTTCTATCTTCACACTAGATCTTACATATTCCCTTTTCTCTCCCTCTCTTTTTTAGAATCACCAGTGCAAACTCTCATTTACTCATGCACAAATTGTTAAAATAGCCAGCTCATTGATCGTGATGCCTCAAGTCTATCCCCACTTTAGTCCATCCTCCATTCAGCTGTCAAAGTGATCTTCCTAAAGTGCAGGTCTGATCATGTTATCATCTCACAAAATAAGTACCAGTGGCTTCCTATACCCTCATATCAAACATCAAATCCTCTGTTTAGCCTTTTAAATTCTTCACAACTTGGTTTGTCCAGTCTTTTTAGACTGCTACTTTCCATGTACTATGTGATCTAGTGATATTGGTCTCATTACTGTTTTTCACACACATCTTTCCAACTATTGACTCTAAACCTCTTCATTATCTGTCTCCCTTGGTCAGAATGCTATCTCTCTTCATCTGTCTCTTGGCTTCTCTAGCTTCATTCAAATATCAGGTAATATCTCATTTTCTGCAAGACCTTCTCAGAATTCTTTAATTTTAATTGTTGCCTTCCCTTTAGAATGACTTCCAGTTTACCCAATACCCAGATATATAGATAGATAAATAGATGGATGGATGGATGGATGGATAATAGATAAATAGATAGATGGATGGATGGATGGTTAATAGATTAGATAGTAGATGAATGATAGACATAAAAATAGACTTATATTGTTTTTTGAATGTTGTTTCCCCCATTAGAATGAGTTTTGCATAATTGCTTAGATTCTTTGAATGTAGGAATTATTTTGTTTTTTTGGCTGTTGTTGTTGCATATCTCCAGGGCTTTGGATAGTGCCTGGCACATAGTACTTAAGAAATTTTTTGTTAAACTTGACATGGCATGATTTCTAGTAGTCTATGATTTTGCTTTGACTAATGGAGATAAATGTATCCTTTGTCTCAATAGCATAGAATAGCAATGTATTTTGGTAGAGTTTCACAGTTCACAAAATCCTTTTCTCAAAACAATTTTATGGAATTGGTAGTGAAAATAAAATCATTCCCATTTAAATTATTTTTCCTATAAAAATTTAACAAAGTGTTACAAGTTTTTTGTATAATTTCCCTTTTATATAAAAAGTTTTAACAAAATATTATAAGATGTTTTTGTATATTTTCATTTACATATATGATATCCTTTCTTGGATATTAAATGACATAGGCATAATTGCGCAGCCAATAAAGACCCAAGACAGGAGACTCGGGTCCCCTGATACCAAATCTAGCATATATTTTACCATACCACAATACTTCTGATTTTGAGGTGACATATATATGAGGCACATACCAGATGTAGAGGTCAATGAGCACCAACCTTTCTTGTCCTATCAAAAGGTATTTGGTTCTACTAAGAGATAATTACTTAAAACTAAAGAAATAGCATGCATGATGGCTAGGAATCTAGCATGTATTAAACTGTTCTTCATTAGCTCAATTCAATTGTTCCTTCTACAAACATTTATTGACTGCCTATAAAAGAATAATTCAAAGGGAGCTGGATGGAAATTGAAATCTGGTTGGTGAAACAAAACAAGATATATGCAGCACATATTTAAATAATAGTGTCTAAATGTTTAGCCTAGAGAAGACTGAAAAAGCATGTGATGGTTGTTCTAATATATTTGAAAGATTGCTATGTTGAAAATTTTCTATTTGGTAACAAAGGCAGAATTAGGATTAGTGGGTGAAAGTTACAAAGAGCAAATTTTAAGCTTATATCATGAAAAAACTTGCTAACATTGAGAGAAATCCAAACATTAAAAAACAAGCAAAAGCAAACGATCAAATAAATATAAAATGGGCTGGACCAAGAGATACTGAGTTCTCTCCCACATAAGTACAAGCAATATGACATGTGATTTTTTAAATTAATTTTTTTCCAACCAGTAATAATAACATACTCTTTCTCCTTGTCACCATATGCAAATAAAAAGGAAGACAAGCAAAATCTCTATTACAAAATATATAGTCAAGCAAAAGAAATGTTTTCTATTGGTCATGTCAAAAATATTTTGTATGTGCATACTTATATGCCTCATTTTGCCCTCTTAATCTTTCAGATCTCCATTAGGAGGTGAGTAACATATTCGTGATTAGTCTATGATTACTTATTACACTGATCAGAATTCCAAAATCTTTCTAAGATATTTGTCTTTACAATATTATTGTCTTTGTAAAACCAATTTTCCTGGCTCTACTCATTTCACTTTGCATCAATTCATATAAATCTTCTCAGGTTTCACCGAAATCACCCCCTCTATCATTTCTTAAATATAGCACAATACTATTCCATTTCATTTATATGCCATAACTTGTTCAACCATACACTCTCCATAATTTCCAATTCTTAGCTATCACAAAAAGGGCTACAACTATTTTGATGCAAATTTAGTTTGTTTTGCTTAAGACCAAGAATCTCCCTTAAGAGATTCTCTTTCTAATTATCTGTCTTTCTTCTTAGTTCTTGATTTGTTTGTCAATTAGGTTTGGTTTGTTTTTTGTCTATGAAATACTTTATACTTCTTCTATGTTTTCAGTATTTTGATTTTGCTTTAATATTTGTCTTGTGAGTTCATTAACTTCTATTTAGTATATTCTAATTTTCAGGAATTTGTTATCTAGGTAAGGTTTTGTGCCTCTTGTACCAAATTGCCCATTCTCTTTCTAATTCTTTCTTCTATAGTTCATTTCTATTTATATTTTTCAAGAGCTATTATTTCATTTTAAAATATTTTAACTCTTAGTTGAACTTGTGCCCATGATACATTTTTTTTTTAATTTGAAGTTTTGCTTTTTTTTCTTTTTGGTTTGCTCCTTAAATATCTTGTCACCACAACAACTTTTTTATAATAGGATTCTTTTTTTCCTCATTATTCAAGTTCATTTGCTGAGTTCAGTCTCTGTATTAGGACCAGACTCTGTGTACTTCTAAAGGAAATATCTGGGCTGGTCCCTGTTATTATCTTGTGGTTCAGAGAGCTGTTTTATTTCAGATTCTCAGGAATAGTTCAGGCTAGATTCCACAAGCTTTAAATGTTCCCCAAATGGGGCATCCCAGGCAAAAACCACCCATACTCCTCATTGAAACTCTACAAGTTACCAGTATATAGCTATATGGTAATGAACTTTTTTTTTTATTTAATAGCCTTTTATTTACAGGATATATGCATGGGTAACTTTATAGCATTAACAATTGCCAAACCTCTTCTTCCAATTTTTCACCTCTTATCCCCGACCCCCTCCCCCAGATGGCAGGATGACCAGTAGATGTTAAGTACATTAAAATATAAATTAGATACACAATAAGTATACATGACCAAAACGTTATTTTGCTGTACAAAAAGAATCAGACTCTGAAATATTGTACAATTAGCTTGTGAAGGAAATAAAAAATGCAGGTGGGCATAAATATAGGGATTGGGAATTCAATGTAATGGTTTTTAGTCATCTCCCAGAGTTCTTTCTCTGGGCATAGGTGGTTCAGTTCATTACTGCTCCATTGGAAATGATTTGGTTGATCTCGTTGCTGAGGATGGCCAGGTCCATCAGAACTGGTCATTATATAATATTGTTGTTGAAGTATATAATGATCTCCTGGTCCTGTTCATTTCACTCAGCATCAGTTCGTATAAGTCTCTCCAGGCCTTTTTGAAATCATCCTGTTGGTCATTTCTTACAGAACAGTAATATTCCATAATATTCATATACCACAATTTATTCAGCCATTCTCCAACTGATGGACATCCATTCAGTTTCCAGTTTCTAGCTACTACAAAAAGGGCTGCCACAAACATTCGTGCACATACAGGTCCCTTTCCTTTCTTTATAATCTCTTTGGGATATAATCCCAGTAGTAATACTGCTGGATCAAAGGGTATGCACAGTTTGATAACTTTTTGAGCATAGTTCCAAACTACCCTCCAAAATGGTTGGATTCGTTCACAACTCCACCAACAATGCATCAATGTCCCGGTTTTCCCGCATCCCCTCCAACAATCATCATTATTTTTTCCTGTCATCTTAGCCAATCTGACAGGTGTGTAGTGGTATCTTAGAGTTGTCTTAATTTGCATTTCTCTGATTAATAATGACTTGGAGCATCTTTTCATATGACTAGAAATAGTTTCAATTTCTTCATCTGAGAATTGTCTGTTCATATCCTTTGACCATTTTTCAATTGGAGAATGGCTTGATTTTTTATAAATTAGAGTTAATTCTCTATATATTTTGGAAATAAGGCCTTTATCAGAACCTTTGACTGTAAAAATATTTTCCCAGTTTATTGCTTCCCTTCTAATCTTGTCTGCATTAGTTTTGTTTGTACAGAAACTTTTCCGTTTGGTATAATCGAAATTTTCTATTTTGTGATCAGTAATGATCTCTAGTTCTTCTTTGGTCATAAAGACCTTCCCCTTCCACAGGTCTGAGAGGTAAACTATCCTGTGTTCCTCTAATTTATTAATAATTTCATTCTTTATGCCTAGGTCATGAACCCATTTTGACCTTATCTTGGTGTACGGTGTTAAGTATGGATCAATGCCTAGTTTCTGCCATATTAGTTTCCAATTTTCCCAGCAATTTTTATCAAACAGTAAGTTCTTATTCCAAAAGCTGGGGTCTTTGGGTTTGTCAAAGACTAGGTTGCTATATTTGTTGACTGTTTTATCCCTTGAACCTAACCTATTCCACTGATCAAGTAATCTATTCCTTAGCCAATACCAAATAGTTTTGGTAACTGCTGCTCTATAATATAATTTTAGATCTGGTACAGCTAAGCCACCTTCATTTGATTTTTTTCATTAATTCCTTGAAATTCTTGATCTTTTGTTTTTCCATATGAATTTTGTTGTTATTTTTTCTAGGTCATTAAAATAGTTTTTTGGGAGTCTGATTGGTATAGCGCTAAATAAATAGATTAGTTTAGGTAATATTGTCATCTTTATTATATTTGCTCGCCCTATCCAAGAGCATTTAATATTTTTCCAATTGGTTAGATCAGACTTAATTTGTGTGAAAAGTGGTCTGTAATTTTGCTCATAAAGTTTCTGATTTTCCCTTGGCAGATAGATTCCTAAATATTTTATATTATCAGTAGTTACTTTAAATGGAATTTCTCTTTGTAACTCTGACTGTTGGATTTTGTTAGTGATATATAAGAATGCTGATGACGTATGTGGGTTTATTTTATAACCAGCAACTCTGCTAAAGTTGTGGATTATTTCTAATAACTTTTTAGTAGAATCTCTGGGGTTCTCTAAGTATACCATCATGTCATCGGCAAAGAGTGATAATTTGGTTTCCTCATTGCCTATTCTTATTCCTTTAATCTCTTTCTCAGCTCTTATTGCCAAAGCTAGCGTTTCTAATACAATATTAAATAGTAACGGTGATAGTGGGCAACCTTGTTTCACTCCAGATCTTATTGGGAATGGTTGCAGTTTGTCTCCAGGTAATGAACTTTTTGGCAACAAACACCAATGAACAAAGATATCATATACTAAGGTTTGGGAAGCATTGCAAAATACATCTGTGGAGTGTATGTCTATACCAATAAAGTATAAGATAATATGAAGCATAAGATAATATGTGATCAAAAGTTTAAATGAGTGGTAGAGATATCACTAATATAAAAGTTTAAATCTAGGAAAGATAATTTTAAGCAAGAATAATTGCCAAGGAATAAAAATTCAAAGAGGGCTGAGGTGAGGAGTCAGGATTTGGATGAAAGAAGAATAAGGAAGAGAATCGCCTTCAAGTAAGAGCAAAAACAGATGCTTCAAAGGGCAAGATAAGCAGTGTTTTGAGGATGATGAGAATGCCAGCTTGGATGAGTGTGCTCAAGCAATACTGTAGGAAAAAAAAACCCAAAAAAAGAAATGCAGTTTGGAGGCAGATTACAAATATTGTCTTACCAGACCAAGAACTATGTATCTTGTTCAGAAAGCATAGAAAGTTTCTGAGTTATATGGTATAATTTATTTTAGAGAATGAACTAAAATCCAATCTCCAAGGAGAAAAGGCATCTTTGGAGGGCCAAGAAGATACAATTTTTATGTGCTAACAGGAAATGTTGCAGGAACTACAAATGCATAACTAAAAATGGTCTTCATTTTTAGCAAAGTGGCAGTCACCCCAGTGAAAATCTGCTTCAGGACAGTAGACTTGCTTACATTCAAAATCATCTCAGTCTCACCTCACTGTACCCTGGTCCCAATATCTCCATAGTCCCCTTTTTCTAATTCAGAACTCAGGAAATCAGATCCTGTCTATTAGTGTTACTTATTAATTCCTAAATAATGGGAAGCTGTTGTTCTGGAAAGCTGTCCGAGTTATGGAGCACAGTACTGTGTTGAAGAAACCTATCTCTTGAGGATGAATGACCAGCTAATAAGCAAAGCCATGTTAAAAAAAAAAAAAACTACAAAGAGTCCACACATAACTAATTTGCAAAAGCCTGCTCTACCGGTAAATTTGATGATAAGATACACTGCTCTAAGGGTGTTCAGCAAATAGCATATGATTGGCAAAATAAACAAACACAATACCAATCAATTCCAACTAAAATATTCCTATCTAAGGTGACTGGAGAGATTGAAAGTTATCCATTGAGAACTAATGAAGCAATAGGCCCCCACATTGCCTGCTCTTATGATGCAGGTGGCTAGGGCCCAAATGAACAGCTCTCCTCGGCTTTGTTGTTGCTCACTGGCAGAAGTAATTAAGAATAAACTTTATCTCCTATTCCCCTAAAAAAAGGAAAGAAAAAGAAACATGTGTTCTGTACACTCATATTCTCAGGTTACAACACTGAAAATTATCCTTTCCAGACTTTGAAAAACCTTCCCAAAGTTACAGTTCCCCAATTTTTCATGGTTGTTTAACCACTTAAATTCATTGGTTTATTCCTTGACTCTCTGTTAATAACTTTCCTCAGTAACTCATGTTAAAAAGGATACTCTGGCCTCTTGAAGACAATGTTAGAGGAGTGTGATCTAGAAGGCCATCCCAGTGAAGAACTGTGTTTCCATCATTCACTGACCAGGCTCACCTAGCAAAATTCTGAGGATCACATCATTTAATCTGGTAGTGGTTTTTAAAAATAATGATATAATGATAATAACTGACATCTCTACAATATTTTAAGATTAACCAAGCATTTCATATATAATATTCTGGTTGAGCCACTGCACCATATAAAATAAATACCATAAATATTATTATCCCCATTTTATAGAAAAAGGAAACTGAGGCTCTGAGATGTTCAAGAATCACATACTTAATAATTATCTGAGCTGGGATGTAAAGTCAAGACTTTCTTGACTCCAAGAACAGTCCTCTGCCCTTTATACCACAACAGCTTATGATGGCTTGCTACTGAAGCATGACAAGGATCATAATCTACATTAAAGGAGGTCAGATCCACACCCAGAAAAATCAAAGATCCACTAAATTATTAAAACAACAAGCATATTCAATTTTTAAGATAACATTAACTTCCCCGTCAAAAAAAGTTAAAAAAATAAAAAAAAATAGAAATAGCAATTATAGGTTCAGGGATTTAGAGCTGGAAGGGGCCATGGTTCTTTGTGTTCAGTCCTTTCAGTCATGTCCAATTCTTTGTGATCTCTTTTGGGGTTTTCTTGGCAGAGATAATGGACCACTTTGCCGTTTCCTTCTCCAGATGATTTTACAGATTGAGAAAATGAGGCAAGCAGAGTTAAATTATTTTTGCAAGGTCACACAGCCAATAAGTGTCTGGGGCCAGATTTGAACTCAGATCTTCCTGACTCCAGGTCCATTGCTCCATCCACTGTACCACACAACCACCCTCTTGGTCTAGATGGCCACTGAAGACCCTTCCAATTTTTGGAGCTCTGTGATTCTTGGATGTGATTACCACTGGACATAAATAATCCCCAGGCTCCCTTCTCAGCCCTCTTTATAGTATGTCAAGTTTCCTGGTAAGGAACTCCATCTCCTAAGGCAAATTGGTACTCATTCTGAAATTTATAATCTTTGAGATTGAATGCCTAAATAACTTGCCTTAGGTAACAATCAGTAGATGTCAGAGTCAGGATTTAAACCTAAATTTTCCTGAATATAAGGTCAGCTCTCTCTATATACTATACAACATTTATTCTCTAATTAATGTGAAGCTTTTCCTTGCATCAGCTTGGAATCTGTCTCTCTGAAACTTCCATCATTTCTTCTAGTTCTGACTTTTGGAATCAAGCAAAATAAATCTAATCCTTCAGAAAAAAAAACCTTACTATATTTGCTGATATACCAGCCCATTCTTACCATGGTGCCTAATCTCTTAGCTACACATTCTCTCACTGATCTCATCCACTCTAAAGGGCTCAATTAAAATTTCAACATACATGACTCCCAAATATACATATTCAGTCCTAATCTCTCTGCTAAACTCCATTCTCACATTACCAAACTAGTCTACTAGAAAAGAGATTGGCAAACTGTGGACCTGAACTGATAGTGGGCCAAATCAGGCCCTGCAAGCTAAGAATTGTTTTTCTATTTTAAAGTAAATTTTTATTTTATTTAAATTAAAAAAAAATTGGTCCAGATTTGTCCCTTGTCTGAACTCTGAATAAGACTAGATATCTCTATTAGAATCTATTGATATAGCAAAATCTTCTCCTTTAAGCCTACCCTTTGTCCAAACATCATTTCCATTGGTTACTGGCAAAATGGTGGTACCTTCAGTGTCACTCTTTATGTCTTAGTATCTGTCAGACTCAATATAAAATCTGTTCAATGTAGAGACTCTAGTTTTTTCATTAATGTGGTTTTATCAATTATTTAGTTCATTCTCTCTCAAAAGTTAGTCCCCTTTAACACAAGTTGATGATTCTCTATAGCTATAATATCCTCCCTCTATATTCCCTTCTCTCTATTCAGATGCTCATTATGTTTAATATATTTTATAGGCACTACTGTAATAGGCTCTCAGCTGGCCTCCCTGTTTCTGGTCTCTTTTCTCTCCAATCCATCTTTCATATATCTATCAAAATAAAGTTTCAAAGCATATCACTCTCTTGCTCAAAAATGTTTAGGGACAAACATAAACATCATAGCTTGTTACTTAAAGTACTCTACAATTTGATTCTCAGCTATATTCCAGACTTATTTCATGGTTTTTCCCCCTCTCCCTTGACATATTCCATTTTCCAGACAGCAATCTCACCAGAAGGATTCTTTCTGTCTTTGTCTCCGTCTGTATCTCTGTCTCTGTCTCTCTGTTTCCTTCCTAAAAGTCAGCTCTCTTTCTATTATCTCCATGTCTCTCTGCATGTCTGGTTTCATATGCCTAAAATGCACTATTTTCATTTTATGTCTTAGGATTCTGAGCTTCTTTCCAGACATAGCTCCTGTTCCATCTTCAGTAGGGAATCTTTTCCCTAATCCCCTTAATTATTAGGGGTTTTTCCTTCCTCAAATCAACTTGTATTTTCTAATCTATGAACATATTGTTTCCCCTGGAGGAACATGGTTCCTTGAGGTCTGTGAAGGTTTTGCTATTACCTTTCTATCTCTTCTATCTTTTTTTTTTTTATCATATTTAGTACTCTCAAAAAGAAAACTAGGGAGTACATGAAACAGAAAAAAATAACTGCCTTCAAGTAGTTGAAAGATTTTCAGGTGGAAATGGGATTAGAAATCTCCTCCCACACTGCTAGATCCTGAAGGAAGAGCTAAATCCCATGGATAGAAGTTATAGGACAGTAGATTTTATCTCTTCGAAATACAGATTTTGTGGATTGGGTTGGATTGGATTAAAGTTGCCCCAAATTGATCTCAGCTTCTTCATCTTTCTCCCAGGCTTGATTTATTCTACCTTGAAGACTGATGAAATGTCCCTAAGGCCTAGTATGCTAGTATTTCAAGTATACTAACTTTCACATCCATATCTTTAAATATTAACTGAAAGCAAACTCCAAACAATTAATAATTCCTATAAAGTAACTTTCTTTTTTTTAAATAATAATTTTTTTTAAATTTTCAAAATACATGCAAAGGTAGTTTTCAACATTCACCCTGTAAAACCCTGTATTCTAAGTCCCCCCCTCCCCTTGTCCCACCTCCTTCTCTAGACAGTAAGTAATCCAATATAGGTTAAATATGTGCAATTTTTCTCTACATATTTCTGTATTTATCATGTTGCACAAGAAAAATCAGAATAAAAAGGGGGAAAGGAAAACAAAAAGCAAGCAAACAAAAACAAAAAAGGTGGTAATACTATGTTGTGATCCATATTCAGTCCTCTCTTTGCATACAGATGGCTCTCTCCATGAAAAGTCTATTGGAATTGACCTGAATCACCTCATTGTTGAAAAGAGCCCAGTCCATCAGAGATGATCATCATATAATCTTCTTGTTTTTGTATACAATGTTCTCTTGGTTCTACTCATATAAAGTAACTTTCAAAAACTTATTAGGTACCAACTATGTACAAGATATTGTGCCCAAAGCCAAGGATACACAGAAAAAAGTTCTTGTCTTCCAGAGGCTAACTTTCTATTAGTTGACTATATTATACACACAGACAAATAACTATTTCCCATGGAAATCTTTGCTGCAGTTTTCCAAAATGTCCAAAGCTAATCTAAGAAAGTTTTTTTTTATCTCCCAGAATGAAACACATTTATATGAATATATCAAGCTTCTTGTTCAGATAGTAACTTATCCATTCTCTTTGAAAATGGAAGATGATGATAACTTTGGAAAACTCTTCAAAATCTCTAATTCAGATATAAATCCATTAAGCTTGCCATGTGTATCTGAGCATTTACTTTGCCATTACTGTATAGCTAATCATAAGAAAAGCTCCTTCTGCTTAAACAAGAGCTGTTTGCCACTGTTCTCTTACTCTCCACCCACTTGATCCTAAATCAAGGTCATCCTGCTAAATGTGTTTGTGACATGACAATCACTTCCCTTTCATGGCCACAAACCGTAATGTCCTAAACACAGGAATATGATTTTATTGCAAAAGCTGCTAGAAAGAGAATTCTGACTCAAGCACAAATACCTGTAATAATAGTGAAGGAAAAACAGGAAATTATGGGCAAAGTAAATTGCTTTTTGAATAAATACTGTTTTTTCCAAGGTCTTCTCAATGTGAAAGCCCTACTTTTAAATCACCCTAGTCCCTTCACCCTTTTAAAAAAAATTCTCTTTTGCCTTTTCAAGGCTTCACCTGCTCCTTTATTAATAGTCAAAGTTGGAAAGCAAACTAAATTAACCCTTTTCCCCAACAGCCTTAGCTTCCCTACCTTCCACTGATTAATCATCAGGCCAACTATTGCAAAGAAGCTGAGACAGACAGAATGAAGACTAAGAAAAAAAGAGACAATCAGGAAGAACATATATTGATCACTTTTACTTAGTTGTGTTTCTTCATACAAGGGGAAAATAGAGAAGCTGGCCATATTTAGTACTCCAAAAAGAAGACTGCAGGAGTACATGAAACAGAAAAAATAACTGCCTTCAAGTAGTTGAAAGATTGTCAGGTGGAAATGGGATTAGAAATCTCCCCCCACACTGCTAGATCCTGAGGGAAGAGCTAAATCCCATGGAGAGAAGTTATAGGACAGTCGATTTTATCTCAATATAAGAATGACTTTTCTAATTATTAGAACCTATCTCAAATGGGCTTCCTGATAAGGTAGCAAGTTCCTTGTCATTAGAGGTAATTAAGCAGAGATTTGAACACTACCACTACCATCACAACTATCTCACCTTATCCTTCCTACTCCTCCACCCTAATCCATATTTTTAGCAGAAGTTAAACTTAATTATTTCTCAGATTATTATTAATGATAGATTGCTATGTTTCTATTATGTGGACCTATAAGTTTTAAAACAGCAGAGCTGACAATATGCAAATAAGGTGGGGAGCAGGAATAAAAATCCTTCTTCCTCGTTGCTTTTAAGCATATCTCACATTATTTGAGAAATGACCTATTTGAAGAATTTCAGAGCAGTGACAGTTCTGACCCAAACCCTTCATTTTGTAGATCAGGTAATCAAGGCATGCAAGAGAATGAGGAAGAAGTAGCCCTTTTTGATAATTGGGCAAATCCTTCAAGTATACACTAAATGCTGTGAGCTCAATTACAAAATAATGTCCACATCATTGACAACATGGGCACACAACACTGACACACAGCAGATTCTGGACATGTAGCTGAGAAAGGAAAGAGTGATCAAAGGGGGGATGTGATTCACCAAAGAAGGCTTCTTGGAGAAGGCGAGTCATAAAGAGACTAACCCCCGTGGGTCAGGGAAGAATTGGCAGAGCATTCAGAGAGGAGGAGATGACATGAGCAAATGCACAGAAGTGACAATTGGGAAGAAAGGGATAAAGAAAAACAGCTTGGTCTAGAGTGGAAAGATGGAGCTAGAGTATTAACAGAAGAGTCTGAAAGGGGGAAACCCCATCCAAGAATAGATTGCACTCTTTCTTCTACTCTGCTCAGAGAAATATAATTAGGAACTTTTCTGGTTAGGCAAGAACCACAAAGAAAACTAGGGAAAGATGCATGAAGGAGTCATTATTTGAGAAGGCAGAGGAAAGGAGGTCGGTCACTCTAGATCACTCTCTGGTAGCTTCCTATTTCAATAAAAGACACTTAAGGGCATTGATCTACTATGACTATATTTATACATGAGGCCCACCCTTAAAATGCTGTACCTTACAGGAAAGCACCCCTTGTCCTACCTTAGTTACAGCTCTAACTGCTTGGATTCACTGACCGAACATATCCCATCATTTGCCCCATCAGAGTGCATTTCCCTGTGTTCCTGAGTGCAGGAACCAGATGATTTTCTACTGTTTTTTCCCCTTTCTCCTCACTTCCAACACAGTGCTCTAAACATAGAAGATCCTTAGAAGATGCTAATTAACTTTATTAACCAAAACTTGATGTCAAAGTGTTGCATAAACTTGGGACGGAAGAGTGTCTCTTTTCCCATTATCACCTTCCCTTCATTTATCTGCATACATGGACATCATCACCACTGCCCCATCCACCCCCAGGGGAATGTCAGCTCCTTGAAATCAAAGCCTGTCATTTTTATTTCTGTATTCCACGTGTGAGTACAATCCCTGGCCCACAGTGAGCCTTTAATGAAGGTTTGAATTGAATTTTATGAATCAACACTCTCGGAGCTGATTCTGGGTTTTCAGAGACTCCAAAAAGAACATGCAGTTGTCCTTTCTGTCCTTACATCAGAAGGAGATTTTTGCCTCAGATCCTTTTTTTTTTCTTTTTTTTTTTGGTGCTTAGAAGCTACATCAAAACTTCACCGCTAATTTTACAAAAGTAAAAACATATGTCAAATTCCTGTCCTATCAATTTCCCTGGAGGAAAAACGTTAGAAATGTTTAAAGACTTTTCACTTCATATCAAATAGCTACAGGCAGCAATATTCCTTGCCATGCCAAGTGACAAGTAGCTTAGTATATTGCTTTTTCCTTTCTTTTTTTAAATAAAGAAAAAATCTCCCTAGGGAAATGATGGGTTTTGTTTCGATCCTGAAACAGTCAGGGGCCTATGGCTTATCTGCCATGCTTGTCTAATTAAGTCTATGCCAAGGGTTGGTGTTGGCTAAAAACTTGCATGTGCCAGTAGCTGGGGAAAAATACTTCTAATGCTTCTTGGAACCCAAGTTACCATAAACTGAAATTGAGTGCATGCAGACACACACTGTAAAATCCATTTACAAGCCAGAGCTGTTTATGCAAGGATTTACTAGGGCTGGTAACCAGTCACCACAGCCAGATAACAGGGCTTTACCTGAATTTCATTCCAAAAAGATCATCAGGTTTTCCACTAATATATTTCAGCTGATTAAGGCCTGCTCTTGTGATGACACACAAAATTAATCCAAAGTTCTAGCAAAAAGAAATTTGCCATGGTTTTGGGTTTCTAGAAAATAAGTGGGTATATTAAAACAGAAGAATTTTTTTTAAATGTCTGGTCATGAATACTCACGTTTTGGGATTGCAGATAGGGGAAAAATATACATCTATAATATATGGATGTGTGTATAATATGTGTAATATATATTCAGCCCATTTTAAAAAG
The DNA here is from genome assembly GCF_902635505.1 of Sarcophilus harrisii. Lineage (NCBI taxonomy): Eukaryota > Metazoa > Chordata > Mammalia > Dasyuromorphia > Dasyuridae > Sarcophilus > Sarcophilus harrisii. Next base: position 38,741,765 of record NC_045428.1, on the reverse strand, counting down.
AGAATGTGACAGAGCTTCAAAACAGGCTTTTCATTACAGATCAGTTATAATATAATAATACAAACGACACCCTCTCAGAGGCCAACAGCCAGCAAAAACATATTTCCATTTTAACGCCTTTAGATGATCAAAGCATCCGCTTAATATAATCAGCTCAAATCCATTTACCAGCGGGCCGACCACTGTGCCCAGGGACTGTTTTCCTTTCCAGCCCTATCTATTCTGGAACAGGTGCTCTAATGGTAAATTAATTAGCGTGTGGAGATGCACCTTGTTCTCCATCTCCCCAGGCCTCTTGTGGGTCAGGGCCTTGCAGAAAATGCCATCTGGGCAGAGTTTCCCCCAGAGTAACAATCAAAGCCTGCAGACTACAGACGACAGAGGAAGGTTCATGGGACAATTAACCTTATTAGTCCTCATTTTCCCAGTATATAGTGTGTCAACACGTTAGCTCCATAAATAACGTGCTTCATAAACCCAGCCAAAGAAATGGCTTTTAAGCCTTGTTAAAACTCTCAAAAACCCTCTGGAAAAAAAAAGAAAAAGAAAAGATTGAGATGATTCAGATGAAATGAGAGGAGATCATTTAATTATTATTCTGGCATATCAAAACCAGGGGATGGTGGAGAAAAGTGCAATGCAGATTTAAAAATTTGTTTTGGAAATTGATGACCCATTGGATGCAGGGAGAATTTGAAGACAATTTCTTCACCAGGTTTTCTAACATTTCTTACTGGGCTTAATGCCTCTTACGGATATATCTCAGAAACATCTGAACCACTTAATTTAAGAAAATGAAGTTCTTTTGCAATTTTTATTGCCGATTCCTTCCCCATTTCAATTCTACATGTAAGACCCTATTGTATTGGGAATGGAAATGAAAATCTATCAAGACTATTAACAGCTTCAGACTATCACAAATTCAACACACATTTAAGACCACATTATTTTTTTTATCAAAGTAGGTTTAATTAAACCTTCACAAATGACTTTGCAACCTGATGCAAAAATGCTCATCATTTAAATTGTTCTTAAGGGATTCAAGTTAAGTGTTTTCTGATGACAGGATCAGTTTGCTTTCAGATAAATTGCTTAAAACAGAATTTCTCTTTGGCTTGATTGTTATAAGAGCTGCGTAGTAGAGGAGATGACATGATATAACTACAGTGAAGAAGACCTCCCTTTCAAGTCTCTCATCTGACAAGTAATGGATATACCATCAAGGACCAATCACTTGACTTCTTATATGTCCTTGGCAAATCTAAATCTCTTGAAGTTAAAGGATATGAACAGACAATTCTCAGATGAAGAAATTGAAACTATTTCTAGTCATATGAAAAGATGCTCCAAGTCATTATTAATCAGAGAAATGCAAATTAAGACAACTCTAAGATACCACTACACACCTGTCAGATGGCTAAGATGACAGGAAAAAATAATGATGATTGTTGGAGGGGATGTGGGAAAACTGGGACATTGATGCATTGTTGGTGGAGTTGTGAACGAATCCAACCATTCTGGAGAGTAGTTTGGAACTATGCTCAAAAAGTTATCAAACTGTGCATACCCTTTGATCCAGCAGTGTTACTACTGGTTTTATATCCCAAAGAGATTATAAAGAAGGGAAAGGGACCTGTATGTGCACGAATGTTTGTGGCAGCCCTTTTTGTAGTGGCTAGAAACTGGAAACTGAATGGATGTCCATCAGTTGGAGAATGGCTGAATAAATTGTGGTATATGAATATTATGGAATATTACTGTTCTGTAAGAAATGACCAACAGGATGATTTCAGAAAGTCCTGGAGAGACTTACACAAACTGATGCTGAGTGAAATGAGCAGGACCAGGAGATCATTATATATGTCAACAACAATACTATATGATGACCAGTTCTGATGGACCTGGCCATCCTCAGCAAGGAGATCAACCAAATCATTTCCAGTGGAGTAGTAATGAACTGAACCAGCTATGCCCAGAGAAAGAACTCTGGGAGATGACTGAAAACCATTACATTGAATTCCCAATCCCTATATTTATGCACACCTGCATCTTTGATTTCCTTCACAAGCTAATTGTACAATATTTCAGAGTCTGATTTTTTTTTTACAGCAAAATAACGTTTTGGTCATGTATACTTATTGTGTATCTAATTTATATTTTAATGTACTTAACATCTACTGGTCATCCTGCCATCTGGGGGAGGGGTTGGGGGGGTAAGAGATGAAAAATTGGAACAAGAGGTTTGGCAATTGTTAATGATGTAAAGTTACCCATGCATATATGCTGTAAATAAAAGGCTATTAAATAAAAAAAAAACTCTTGAAGTTAGAAATGAGTTGTTGGCACCCAAGATAGAAATTTCCAAGTTTCCTCCATCAATGAATTCACATACTCTGTCAATATACATATACATGCATGGGTGTATTATTATTAACACAAACATGTATGTACACAGAGAGTATATTTATATATGCATATATATACAATTTATTTATAAACACATTTGTATATTTTGTTATACTTTATATATACATACACATACATGTATATGTATATACATATGCACATATGTATTATTTATGTATTGAAGTATATATAATTATATAGTTATATAACTATATGTATAACTATATATAACTATAGATATATATAAACTCTATCCTCTCTCTCTTTATATACATATATATATATATATATATATATGTATATTTACTGTTTTTTTTTTCACTTATCAGGAAGACAGTACAAGGTCCAACACTCCAAGATGTTTCAGTCACCCAATTCAGAATTTAGATTTCAACCTGTAAAAATATTCTTTCAAGGGCTGCCTCTCCCTCTTCTGCAGCATCCATAGACAGTTCCAGTGGGGACTCCAGAATCACCACTGGGTTAATGATGTGTTTGGATGATCACTGACAATACGAGCAGCTTTGTCTTTTTCCATTACAGTCTGTGTTGATTCACATGTGAGTTGAAAATATTTGCAAACTGTAACTGTTTGATATTAAGGGCTGGGAACTCATCTAATCCTGCCCAAAGCTTATTCTGAGTTAGAAGAAATGGTAGAATGGCTTTCTTCTTGTAAAGGATAGTTTTGTTTTGTTTTGTTAAAGTGGACACTGGAGCTGATGCTGGCATTTTTACTCAGAGTAAACTTCCATGGACACAACTTTGGGGACATAGGTAAAGCATTATAAACTTTTATTATTCTTGCTGGTATTGCTCGTGACACAGAATAACCCATTTAGAATTAGAATCCAATCGAGTTAGATCCTTGAGTTAGGATCAGAGAAGCTACTTAGTCCAACTCTCTCATCTGACTGAGAAGTAAATGCAGCCATGGAAAGGTAAAGAGCTTTGTCCACATTGCAAAAGCAGTTAAGTGGGAAAGTCAAATGGATACAGTCCTTGGTCCCCTGACTCCAAATCTGACTGCCCTGACCCTGTCCCACATTCTCCCTCCAGCTCCATGAATTCCTTTCTCATCTGTATCACTTTCCACATTCAAACCTCCTGAGAGATTACTTCCTATCTCTTTTAGATGCTCCCTCTACTTTGTTTGCTCCCTTGACTAAAATCACTCTTCCGTTCTTAAAAATTCTACTTAATTCTCCATGACCATAAAATTAGAGAAGCAGTCTTCAAGTCCTCTTACCTTCTCTTATAGAAGGAAAACCAAACAATATCCAGAGCACAGATAAAAGTCAATTGGCCATGACAACGTACAAATTACTCACATCAGATATGCATCATGCAAAATCTTTTCCCATTTATTTATATCTGAGTAAAAGAGAGAGGGTGAGTCAGCCAGCAATGTGTATTACTTGTCAACTAGCATTTATTAAACACCTACTCTGTGCCTGGCACTTGCTATAAACCCAGGGCAAAGGCCAAAAAAACCAGTCCCTGTTGTCAAAGAGTTCACAGTCTAAAGGGAAAGAAAGACAGCATTCAAACAATGAAAATATGCAAGATAAATTGGATATAATCTCAGAGAAAAGACACCAAGATGAAGGAGGACTGGGAAAGCCTTCTTGCAGTAGGTGAGACTTCAGCTGAGATGTGAAGGAAATCAGGGAAGTCAGAAAGTAGAGATGAGGAGAAAAAGTCCTCCAGTCAGAGAACAACTAGTGAAAACAGTCAGGAAATGGAGAGTTGTGTTAGGAATGACAAGGAAGTCTGTGTCAATGAATCGAAGAATGTACAGAAGGGAATAAGATGGAAGAAGACTGAAAAAGTAGGAAAGCACCTGCCTATAAAGGACTTTAAATTCAGAGGATTTTATATTTGTTTCTGGAGGAAGTTTATTGAATAGGGGGTGATATGGTTAAACCTGCCTTTTAATATCACTTTGTTGAGCAGACAATGGATTGGAGTGGAGCAAAATGAAGTAAGCAGACCAAAAAGGCAAGCCCTATATGACAGGCACTTTGCTAAGTGTTAGGGATACCCTGCCCTCAAGGAACTAATAGTCTAATAAGGAGGCAACATGCATATTACTATATACATTCAAGAGATGAGATAGATAAATTATACATAGAAAGATGATACATAATGTTTACATTCCTATATGAGAGAATGATATTTGAAACTCATTAAAACCTTTTCATTGTTTTATATATATATATATATATATATATATATACATATATATATATAAATTATTAGTTGAATATTAAGGGATATTATCTTTTTTAATGATGAAATTAAGGAGTGAGAGGTGAATGTATTGGAAGAAAGGGAAATGGAGAAGTGATGCAAATTACCTACCATAAAAAAGAGGTAAGAAAAAGCTTATATGTGGAAGGGAAGAGGGACAGGAGAGGGTGAGTGAGTGAAACTAACTTTCATCAGAATTGGCTCAAATGGGAAATAACATACGTATCAATAAGGGTATCAAAATCTATCTTACCCTGCAGAAAAATAGGAGAGGAATGGGTTATGATAAGGGGGAGATGGTGATAAAAGAGAGGACATATTGGGAGAGGGAATGGTTAGTAGCTAAATACTTTTGAGGAAAGACTGGGTGAACAGAGAGAGAAAATAAAATGGGGGAGTTACAATTAGCAATAGTAATTGTGAGAAAAATTTGAAGCAAGTTTCTCTGATGGAATATTATTATTTTCTGGAAAATGATGAGCAGATGATCTCAGGAGAAAAAAAAATCCTGAAAAGTCTTTCATGACCAAAGTAAAATATATTGTATACAAAGTAATAGCAATGTTTTGGGATAATCAGTTGTTAATGATTTTGTAATTCTCAGTAGTATAATTATTCACAATTACTCTGAAGTTCTTATGATGAAAAACCTGTCCATTTTCAGAGAAGGAACTGATAAAGAGTCTAAATACAGAAGGAAGCATTCTCTATTACTCTATATCTCTCTCTTTATTTTTAACTTAATTTTTCTTGAGGGTTTTTATTTTCATTAAGGTGAGAGATCTATGTTTTCTTTCAAAACTTGAATTTTATAGAAATGTTTTGCATAACTTCACATGTGGTTTCTTAATTATGGGTAAGGATAAGGAAGAGAATGTAGAACTCAAAATTCTTAAACATAAATGTAAAAATTGTTTTGAATGTGACTGGGGAAACATTAGTTGAATAAATAAACAAGAAAAAAGAAAGATAAATAAACAGTTAATAGATAATTGATAGATAGATAGATAGATAGATTTGTCAGAGTGAAAACATTAGTAAAAGGGTTTTGGGAGGAATTGAGAAGGAATCAAAAAATGTTTTTTTTTCAATAAGATGGGATAATTTGAGTTTTGAAAGAATACAGAGAAACCAGGAGGTAGAGGTGAGAAGGGAGATCCAGCATTCTAACCACTGTACAACCAGTTGCCTTGATACTTGTAAATGACTACATTGTTCCATGATCATATACAGTAGATGGAAGGAAATCTGAGCAGGATTAACGATCAATAATTAATGACTGTTCAAATCTAACCCCCAATGTGACCAGGTCTCTTAATTCAGTGTCACTATTGGGACTCCATTTCTCTAGATTTCATTTTCTTCACCTATAAAAAGTATTTGATTGACAGTAGAGAAGCAACTAGATCTAATGAAACAAGTGATCAACAAAGTCAGGAGAAACTCCTGAGGTTTGAATCCCTCTGAAGTTTGCTCTCTAGTTCAACAATCTTAGTAAGATGGTAAGGGCAAAATATAAAAGATTTGGTTTGTTGAGAATAAGAATGAATATAAATTCATAATTTATCTTCCTTTTCCCTTAAAAAAATGAGAGTCTGTGTAACAACCCTGGTTGAATTCTTCAGTCATGAGAATAATATTCAGTTCTGGTCATGCCATTTTAAGAAAGTCATTAATAAGCTGGAGAGCATCCAAAGAAGGACAAATACAAAAGAGAAGAACTTCAAGTCCATGCCATATGAATAGTGCTTGAAAGAACTGGTTTAGTCTAGGGAGGACAAGATCAGGGTGAACATGAGAGTTGTCATCAAGTATCTGAAAAACTGCCACATGAAAGAAGGATTAGTGTTTTTCTCTTTGGCCCCCAAGGGCGGAACTCAAATCAATGTATGTGAAATAACAAAGAAGTAGATTTAGGCTTAATGTCAGGGAAAATTTCCTAACTACAAGAGCTAGTCAAAAGTGAAATGGTCTGCTTCAGAACCAGATAGATTCCTCTTCTTTGGAGGTCTTTAAGCAAAGACTAAATAAGCACTCTATAGTTATGTTTTTGCAGGGCTTTTTGCCTAGGGACAGATTGAATGAAATAAATAACCAACTAATTAATGGGAGGGAAAGATTTAATAAATATTTATTATGTGCTAAGCACTGTGTTGTGTCAAAAAATACAAATTCAAAGAGAGTCCCTACCCCTAAGGAGTCACATCTTAGTGGAAGAGAGCACACATAGGAGATTGGTGGCCTGGCAGGGTATTTTACTCTGAAAATTACAGGGATAGAGAATGATACCAAAGGAGATTGAGCATATCACATCCAAGATCAATGGCAGAGCTCCCTTGATTACCCTTCATCAGGTTCTAGAAGTGATGGAGGGAAAGAAGGAAAGTCTATTCCCAATATGGCCAGACTCAGGAGGAAATGGTCAGAAAGAAAGAGTAAAATAAAGTTTAGCTGAGATATTCCTAATATAATCTTCCAAGAGGGGCAGCTACCAATCTGCACAGTGGGGCTCCAGCTCAGAAGTTCCTGCAGGCCATGGTCTCTGGTTGTCTGGAACGGCAAAGCTGGTTGAACTAAATAATGACTGCAGTCCTTCACAAAACTGAGTTTCTATGACAACAGATTTGAAAATAGAAAAAGGTAGCTATAGCTGGTAAGAAAATAGTTTATACTTCCTCTGGAAGGTAATCCCATCTGTATCCCAGAGGTAATCCACCCTGTTTTAGGGACTGACCACAATTTATCAAAATCTTCTAAACTATACCCATTGGCCAAAGGAAGCACAGAACTATCTCAATTAATCTAACAGCCTGATATGAGGTGAGAGGGAATCATAGCAAACTGAGAATACATTTAAATATTCTCTATGCATCCAAGCTGTTAAACTGCTGGAATCATTCCCCTCCTCTGTCCCTGAACTAAAGAAGTGGAAGGAACAGCGGGGGAGGTTAACAGATGCATCTAGAAAAAAAAAAAAAAAAGAAGAGAAACTAAGAAAACATGCAGAGGAGCAGCCATAGGGGACAAGAAACAACAGGGATGATTCACGAAGGCAGCTAGAAGAGATGAATAACACAGAAGACGGTGCTTAGCCAAGTAAATGAAACCGAAAAGATATACTCAGAAAAGCTAACATTTCTCTGCACTCCAGAAATATTTGCCAAGAGCAGGGGAGACACATTACATATATCCTGAGGCTATTAAGATATTTGCCCTTTCAGAGAATTTAAAGGAATATTTCAATTTTCCTTTCTTAGTCATTTGATGTCCTTTAATGACTAAGTCTCATCCAATAAAAAACATAACACATTCATCCCAGACTCCAAAAAACGTGCAACAAAAGAATACCAGATTGAATAAGGAATAAGAAATAGAAAGCTCCAAATGGCCACAGGTCTTAAAAATAAAGAGTAACAACATAAACAAATTAGAGAAGCAAGGAAGAAATTACCTTTTACATTTAAAGATGAGGAAAATTCAGAGCCCTGGAAAAAAGAATTGAAAAGAAAACAAACAGGAAGGTGCAAAATCTTACCCAAGTAATGGGCTCCTTGAAAATTAGAATAGGAAAAATAGAACTCAGTGCCTCTAAAAGGCGACAAGAAATATAAAAGCATGAAAAAAACTACAAAAAAAAGAAAATACAAAGTATCTTCAAATACAACCTCAGGCACTTAACACTTCCTTAGCTGTGTGATTCTGGGCAAATCACTTAACCCCAATTGTAAAGAAGAAAGAAGAAAAAAGAAGAAAAAATAAGAAGAAAGAAGAAAATATAAATTTGAGAAATATTAAATGTTTATGAGTAGGCTGAGACAATATAATAAAAATGACAAAACTACCTAAAATTTTACTTATTCAATATCATACCAATCAAAGTAAGAAAGAATTACTTAAGAGGTTACTTTAGAAAAAATTATAACCAAATTCATTTGTAGGAACAAAAGATAAAGAATATCAAGAGAATCAAAGGAAAAAAGTGAGAAGTAAAGGGGCCTAGTAGTATCATATCTCAAACTATATTACAAAGACACAGTCATCAAAACAATTTGGCACAGTTTAAGATCTTGATTAGTGATTCAGTACACAATTTATAGAAGCAAATGAGCATACTAATTTAGTTTGATAAATGCTTAGATTCTCCCTATTGGGGCAACCAAAACTGATGGGGAAAACTGAAAAGTAGCGTGACAGAAACTAGGTATAAACAAATGTTTTACACATTACACCAAGACAATGGGTACATGATTTAGACATAAAGGATGGCATCATACGTAGAGGAGTAAGGAAGAAATTATTTGTCAGATTTATGGTTAGGGAAAGAGTTTTTAGTCTGACCAGAAAAGTTCACAGAAGTAAAAATGGAACATTTCAAATATATAAAATCAAAACTTTTGCACAAACAAAACCAAGGCAAGTAACATTAAAAAAGAAGGAAATTGGGGGGGGGGGGGAAATCTTTGCAGCAGGTTTTCCTGATAAAGGTCTTATGTCTAAGATATATAGGAAACTGAATCTAAATTATTAGAATAAGATCCATTTCACAATTGATAAATGGTCAAAGGTTATGAATAGGTGGCATTCAGAAAAAAAAAATCCACACAAAATGCTCTATATCATTAATAATTAGAGAAAGACAAATTTTAACAACTCTCGGGTTCCACAATAAACACATTAGGTTAGCAAAATTGACAGAAAAAGGAAAATGACAAATAATGAAAGGGCTATAGGAAAACAATTATATTAATATTCTGTTGATGGAGCTATAAACTAGTCTAACCATTCTAAAACAAAGGTTTGGAACTATGTTACCCAAAATTATTAAATTTTCATACTCTTTGACCCAGTGATATTCCTAATAGGTCCATACTTCAAAGAAATCAAAGAAAAAAGAAAAGAACCCCTATGAACAAAAATATTTAAAACAGATTTTTTTGGTTCTGGACTTGAAAATTGAGGGAGTACCCATCAATTGAGGAATGATTGAATAATATATGATATTTAAAGGTGGTTGAATGATAGAATGACATGGTGCTGAAAGAAATGATGAATAGGATGGTATATAAGAAATCTCAGAACACTTTTACCAAGAGATACAGAGCAAAGTAAAACCAGTAGATCAATTATCCAATAACAACAATTCTGTAAAGACAAACAATTGAAGGACTTAGAAATTCTGATTAATACAATGACTAATCACAATCCCAAAGGATTCATGATGAAATATGCTATCCACCTCCAGATAGGAAAGTAATGGAAATTTTTCATCAAAAACGTTGCCATTGCTTCCCTTCTCATCTTGTATTGGTGCAATGAATACCTAAGGGGTACAGTGGGAAATTGTATGAATTTGGAAAATGAGAACAACTTTTCAAATCCTGGCTCTATTAGTTGAGTAACCTTGGGGAAATCATTTCTTCTTCTAGCTCCCTCATTTGTAAAATCTAAGATTCCTTTTGGCTTTAAATTTTAAAAAGTTAATATTTTAATCATCATTGAATTTGATCTTGTTTTCTAACCATTGTTTTTAAATACTTTTTTGAATCCTGTTTCTATAATCAATTATAGAATTTTGAAATAGGGAAGAATTTCGGAGACCATTTAATCAAAATCATCTATAGCTCTTCAACAAAGTCCCCCCATATTTGTCATTAGTTGAGTCTGACTCTTTGTGACCCCATTTGGGATTTCCTAGACAAAGATACTGGAATGGTTTGCCATTTCTGTCTTTAGCTCATTTACTGATGAGGAGACTGAAGCAAACAGATTAAGTGACTTACCTAGAATCACACAGCTAGGAAGTGTCTGAGGTCATATTTGAACTCAAGAAGTCTCATCTCTGTATCTTTAGGCCTGGTACTCTATTGACGGTCCTACTCCATTTTGGGATGGAGAAATTGTTAAGCAATTGTTCTGACATCAAGCCTATATTTGACTCTCCACCACTTAAACCCAAAGTTTAGATCTGTCCTCTAGGATCAACCAAAGAGAAGCTAATTCACTTTCCATATAACAACCATTCATACTCTTATCATGCCCTTCATAAATTCTTAACCAAGCTAAAAATTTCCATTTATTTTAGCCTGTCAATAAGTGGCCCTCAACTTGAGAACTTTTACCAATCTGATGTCTCTCTTCTGAATATAGCCCAATTTGAGAACATTTAAATATATATAGGGCCCAGAAATGAACCCAGGATCTGGATATGTCCTCTTAAGATATTTAACCCATTATTCTTCACTATTGGTAATTTTTCTGGACCCTTTGCTATTCCACATGTTAGCTACTCTTCTCTGGAGATACCATAAAAATTAATAAAGAACCATTAATGACCTCCCATCAGTTTCCATTTTCTGCTTATTCTGCCACCATACCAGCCTTCACATCATTTCACTCCTCTTCTTTGCCCTGGTCCAGGCCTTCATCCATGCCCTGAGCCAGGCCTAAAATATTGCAAAAGTCTCCTAAATGATCAGCCTGATTGGAAAAAACTTGTTTTCTATAGTTCCTCCTCAACACCATTCACAATCTTCCTAAAGCATGGTTATGGTAATGTCATTGTTCAAGAAGGTACAGTCATCCTTTGGTCAGCTTCAACTTAGCTTTGCAGATTTATAAACTGTTACTTCCTTGCCAACTAAACCAGGTGATTTGCTATCCCTAATCACAAGAGAGGTAGATAGTACAATGGATAGAATGTTAGACATCCCACTTCAGATACAAGTTAAAAAACCTTGGACAAGTCATTTAATTCAATTTCTTCACCAATAAAATGTGAACAATAAGGTTTTCATGAAGATTAAGTGTGAATGTATATTAAGTATTTTATAACCTTTAAAATGCTATAAATTATTTGCTATTTTATTACCCTTTTATTTCCACATCTCTAGAATTGCATCTTGATGGAATAAACTTCCTCTTTATCTTATCTCTAATATCTCTTTGCTTCAATCTAAGATCAACTCATGAGTCACTTTCTCTTGAAACCATTTTTGACTCCCCCTAGCTATTAGTGTCTCATTCACTATTTTCCATATTGCATCCCTCAAGAGAACAAATCAATCAACAAACATGAATTAAATATCTACTAAATAAATATGAGAGCACTGCCTACTTTACAAGTTTTCCATCTTTGTTTCTCCTAATGTCAGGCATGGTAGCTTGAACATCATAAATACTTACTGAATGTTGGTTGAACTGAGTTATTGAGAAACTACTGCTTCATCCACCTAATATCATTTAGACAACATTACCCCATATTTTCTACATGAAAAATAGCAAAGACTATGTATGATCTATTCTTTGCCGAAATCAAGATACACACTCAACAGAATTATCCTGATCCTCCAGCCACCTGTCAAAAAATGAAGTGAGCTGATTTTAGTGAAAAAACACTATCTCATGGATGATTGTTACTCAAGCATCCAACCTATGAACTAGGGGGGGAAGAAACAAAAAAACTATCATTTAGTCCAATCCCCTCATTTTGCAGATAAGGGAAGAGAGAGAGGTGTGGAGACATTAAGTGACCTTATTAAGATCACTTAATTAATAAGTGAAAGAGAGAATGTTTAAATGTAATTCCCCTAACTCCTTTTGGAGTTGATCCACATTATTCAAGGTCACTTACTGGATACTCCAAAACCATCCCTTAAACCAATCTGGAATTTTACCAGGTTCAAAGTCAAGATCACTGGTCTATAATTGTAGACTCTATTCTCATTAAAATCTAATAGATTATATACATGCTAAATGCAGAAATACATACTCACATATAAAAAGGTCCAAACACATAAGTACACACACACACATGTAAAGATGTGTACACATACACGAGGCATTGTGATACATTAGAAAGAAAATTGGATTTTGAGTCAAGAGATTTAGGTTCAAAATTCAGATCAGCCACTTACTATCTTTGTGCCTTTGGATAAATCACTGCTCTGTTCTTTTCCCCAGTTTCCTCATCTGTAAAATCCCAAGACTGCAATAAATGACAATTCAGATGCATTTTAGTACTAAGTATATGATCTTTTAACAAAGTAGGAAAATCCTGTACACATATAAATTTTTCTTTTGTTTACAAATTTGCTAATTCTATCTTTTAATATATTACAGAAAAAAATTGCTCAATAGACAGTGTCACACAAAAAAAGAGCACTGCAGTACTCCAAGAGAAGTATTTTTTTTTTTTGGTTATAGAATTATAGGCTCAGAATTGGAAAGGACCTCAGAAGTTCATTAAATACAATTATCCCATTTTACAGATGAGGAAACCAAGACCTTCAAACATGAAATGACCTGCCCAGTATCACAAAGGTGCTAAGTAAGGAAACAAATCTAGTGTTCTTTCTACTATTTTCACACGGAATGACATGGATCATTCATTTCTGAATGATCACTCAAGCCTACTTACCTATATTATTATCCATTTCACATCTCTCCTATTCCTCAAAGATATAATGAAAGCTTCTGTCTAGAAAATTGCTAAAATGCAAATAGATAATATCTGACACATTCTCCTGATTTAGCACTGTAGTAACTCTATTAAAATGATTAAAAGACTAATTATCCATGGCTTGCTTTTAGTGACACCCCCCCCCCCACAAAATTTGTAGATATCTGTTTTCCCTTTTGAGTTTTTATAAAAGCTAAATAGTCTCTTCTTTAGGGTTAAAATCTCAGCAATATATTTCACCTAACTCTTTAGGGGACCATGGATTTCATGGACTGGGGACAATAGAGTTTGGATAATTTTCCTTAATAGAAGACTTCTAATGAGTCAACATAATTTCTCCTTGCTAAGAAGGCATAGAATCACAGAAAAACATATATGGAAGAGACTTCACAGAAGCCATTTAACCCAACTAACAAATGAACAACATTTTCTACATACTCTGGGGGTCATTCAGCCTTTAGCTCATGTGTCCTAAGAATCTAAAGTGAGATTGTCAATGACAGAATTGATCCCATCTCTCCTATTGCAACTTGGTCATTACATAACAATCTCATATTTTAAATGCCACCAGTTAAATTAATGTAGTTCCTCTAAAAACTATAATTCTTTCCTTTTCTATCCCCTTCCCACCATTCTATACCATCAGCGTGGAAGAAAGGACTAAGAACCACTTTAGATGAAGAATCTGGTTCCTGGGTTATTTTCCTTGGCCAAAGCTTTCATCATCAAGAGGTCAGTTTTTCTAGTGATAAACCTCTCCGTAGCAACCCTTTTTAAAATTCCATCTATAAAAGACCCAGAGAGAGGGAAATTTTCCTCTCAAGGTCCCTATTTTGTAGCCTTTCTTTCCCACCCTGGTCCTTAAATAGGGGTAATGGGGACATGCTACAAGCCACATCTTTTTATATTTAAATTGGCCTTCTTTTTGGGATGTCCCTTTTTCAGGTATCCAAAGTAGGTTTTTGTTTGTTATGTGCTGCTGATGGTTTTGTAGCATTCCCAATGCTTTTAATCTTCTTCTTATACCGTACAACACTTATATAAAAGATATATTAATAGTAGATAAATATGCTACCCAGTTTAACCAATTATGTGCCTGCTAAAAAGCAAGTAATTTGAATTAAGTGAAGTGTGCTAAAAATCACCCAGCTGATTGTTAGTTCTCTGATTAAATGAGGAGCTGAATTTAGTAAAAGATTTTGATTTGACACACATATAAAGTATGTAGATAGATTTCATATATATGAAAAATGTGTAATATGTAAAGCATATAGTATTTGTGTTGTATATCATGTTATGTTATATTTAATAGATGCAAAATATACGAAATATACCTGTACATAATTTATATATGTGTTGAGCCAACATCTCTTGCCAAATAGATATTATTTATAAATAGCACACAAATATATAAATATTTATTTATTTGCATACAGATATAGCCATACAAATACACATACCATAGGCTTGTAGTTTTATGTATACAGGATACAACTGAAGTAGGAACGTTAGTTAAAAACTGCCCTTTGTCAAAAATAAAAGAAAGAAATAGCAAATAAATGTAAATAAAGCTTCTATGAAAAGAGTCGAAGGCCTTGGACTCAGCTGAAAGAAAATGCATCCTGCTCTGTGATTTCTTAATTAGAATGATCTTGTTCTACTCATTTTTATTTGAGCCTTGCCTGAGTTGGGTATGAGATGACAGCAGGCTAAGTCAGAGCCAAGGAAAAGTGTGGGCCAACATAAGGCCTCTTGGGTACAGGAATCAGTGTGTTTAAAATATGAGGATTTGATAGAGTTAACACTTGCCCTCAAGCAGATGGTTTTGAACATCCTGTCAACACTGTCAGTGATTACCGAAAACAGATTCTTGTTACAATGATAGTCCCTCTGGGACCCGAGTGAAGAGCTTTCTCACTCCAGAGCCTCATCTAGGAGGTGTAAAGCGTGTCATTTCCAGGATCTCCCTTCAGCTGTGAAACTGTAAATGTGCCTGAGCTGTGACTTAATCTGGGGCCTTGTGACAAGATTCCGGATTGGGGTGGAAGGGAGGGAAAGAATCCACTTCACGTGTCCTTCCATGCCAGACCATTTGCTGTATAGATTGACTTAGTCTTAATCTATAAAGTGAAAAACTGAGAAATTAAAAATGGTCAAGCAGATAAGGAAAGACAGAATGGGAAATGTTCAATTTTAAATGAATTTTTTTAAAGGAAAGTTTTAGGGAATTTTTAAACCTTTTTTTTTTCAATAAGCTTTAGTTTAAGACTTTTTGCTTAAGGTTGAAAAAAATTTTGTAATCATTTCCTCAATTAAAAATGAAATACATATAAAATAATATTTATGTGAAATCATCACTAATAAATTACAAGCAATTTGAAATATTCACATGGTTGAGGTGGTGAGGGAAATACAGGCAAAATGTTATAAGCTTCAGATAAGTACTTTCCAAGCAGAGAACTATCCATCTAACTATGGATGACAGCATCATTCAGAATATATTTTCCCCAAGTTCCTTCTGTAGGTCTGGAATTCTAATCCGAATTCCTTCTTAGGTTCAGAACTCTAATTCTAATCTGAAGGAGGGGAGATGCTATTTCCAAAGAATGAAATGCTTTCTATTCTGTAATAAATTTGATGCCAGCAGAAATCATAAACCAGATGAAAATGCCAGGGAATATCAGAGCTGGAAGAGATTTGAGAGATCAACTGATAATGAGGGAGAGGAAGATCACACAGCTAGTGTGAGAGAGCTGGGACTAAAGCCGGGTCTCCTCACATCCAGAGCTCTTTCTATTATTCAGGGCTGAGTCTTAGAGTTAGAAGGAACCATAATGACAAATTAATGCTCCCAAGTTACACTTGCTTCAAAGTGATCAAAGGGATAGTATTTCATCCAGAGGATACTGCCTTCTAGAACACTGACCATTTCTGATTGTCCTCTGTGGGACTGATCTCTGCCTTTACACCTAAGATCAGTTGTTTGCAGGTTCTCCACTTTAAGAACCAGGGAGAGCGCCATTTTTATTTCCAAGAGAATAGTCAAGGAGAGAGCATGCTTTGAAAGGCTCCCTAGACCCAGAGAGTGGCTTTCATCCTGAGGGGTTTCTCACCTCCTCCTTCATTCTATCATTCGGCTGCAGGGCTCAGAACACCTGCACTATTAAATTCTTTCCTTGGAATTTTTTTAATAAGAAAAATTAACAAAGTAAAATTTGTTGACAGTGTTCACAGTCAACGCAGTGGGTGTTCCACCTCTCTGCTGTCACATTTTCCTCACTCATTTCTGCAGGTGCTAAGTACATACTGACAACAACATATGTTACCAATCTTAACTGTGCTGTGTGTGTTTTTTTACCTTGTAATTAAAGAGTGCTCACAGCTTGAAAAAAATAATACAGGTGAAAGCTGTCTTTGCCCAAATATCTCTTATTAAGAGGCCCTTGCCTCAGATAACTATAGCATGGCACTTACAGAAAAGTTGAGTTCTTTATATGACAATTTATGTAAATAATATCTATAAGGCAAAGCTGGAACTACACATTATGAGACACAATTATTCTGGGCTTCCTTTTATTTCTAGGACCCGATAAAAAAAACTCCTCTGGCATTTAAATATTCTTCCTGACTTGTCTCCAATGAATCTTTCCATCTCATTGTGAATGACTTCCCTGTGTGCCTTCTTTGGTCTAACCAGACCTGACTGTTTCTCCTCTCACCTCCATGTCTTAGAATCCCTGGTTTTCTTCAAAGCTTAATACAAATGCCCCTTTTACAAGAGATCTTTCCTGATCCACCCCCCCCCATTCCTGTTGTGTGTTTGCGTATGTGCATGTCTATATACATATGTATATGTATATACACATACATACATGGGTATGGATACACACACATATATATCCATATACATACATAAAACACAATAGATAAAAAGCATGCTACTCTTATGTGTATAACTTCTTTCCCCAGATAGAATATAAGCTTTTATTGAGGGAAGAGACTGCTCCATTTTGTTTTTGTATACCCAGCAGTTAGTATACTGCCCAGTTGAATAATTGTTAATTGGTTGAATATATCTTCCTCCCCCAAAAATCTTCTTTTCTTTCTTTTTCTTGTAATTCAGTCCTCATTTTAATAATAGTTCACTCATAGCAGCAATGTGGTCTAGTTATATGAAGCCACGGGAGTCACAACTTCTCAGGGAGCTGTCCAAGACTAAAAAATGGCAAAGCAGTTGTCCAACTCCATTGATTGTGAAGAATTTCCTCATACAGAAGAAATCGTAGGGTTCTGATCCCAAATCAAACAAACCAAATCATTGGTATTTCTTAAAGCTCCCAAGGTTTGGCAAAGCTCTTTAAATACATTATCTACCTTGAGCCTCACAATAGTTCTATGAGGTAGGAATCAGGAACCTTTAGAAGAAAAAAAAACTAGCATTACAAAAGATCAAGCAAGTTATCCTTGGTGACAAGAGATGTCAGTGTCAAACTGAGGACTCTCCCAAGTACAAGATTCTTTTTATGACAACATACAACCTCCTTTCAAAATCCTTCTTCTGGAAAAACCATACAGACCTTCCAAAAAAGAATTTGTTATATATTGAGCCGGACAAACTCTAGATATGTGTACTCAAAGTCTGACCAGCTTTGCTACATTTGAAAAGCCTCATCACCAAAAAGTTGGCTGCCAAAGGGATTGCTATTTTGGCCCCAACAGTTCATAAAATTTCCTGCAAAGTACAGAAGAGTTGTAAACTGAGTCAGTGGAAGGAATACCCAAAAGCAGTAAAAGTCCAAATCCTTCAAATATTAAATTAAGCACATCATACACAGCAAAGGCAAGGAAGACATTGGCATCTAATTCAATGTTATTTTCCATCCATGCCCACACAGGTAAACTTCACTATCTGTTCATTGTATAGCCAAGTTAAAGAAAACATTTCCTCTGTGATTCACTTGTCTAATAATCACCTTTTTGAAGATTTCCTTTATGAGTAATTTAGAATGATAGATGATAGAATTTTACTTTTTTCAGTTGTTTCCTTGTAAGGGAATTGTCCCACACCCCCAGCCAGGAAACACTCTTCATACATTCTTTAATCTTACTCATGCATTTTGTTGATATAAGGTTCTAAACCAGAACCTAGTGATATAAAGTTCAAAAGGAAGCAGTCTTTTTTTTTTTGTGTGTGTGTGTGGTCCCCACTTCTGCAAGGTTTGGATTTTTTGTTGTTATTATTTTTTTAGGTATCACAAAACTGACCCAAATCAGAGAAAGCAGCCTAATCTCTGAACTTCTTCTGTTCTACCCTTATTTATAATAGTATGGAGCATTAATGTAATTACATAGTACCATTAATAATAATAATAACACAGAGTGATTAGTATTAGAGCTGTAAGGGACCTTAGAAATCACCTTGTCCCACCCCCTCATTTAACATATAAGGAAACTAAATGCAGAGAAGATCAATGTCATAGCATGGGTAGAAGTGGACCTCAGATGGCCTTACTCCACATCCAAGATTCTTTCCTCTACCTCTACTGACATTGGTCACTCCCAGCAGGTAATGGAGGAAAAACTCACTACAATGAGGCAATTTGTGGCCAGAAAGAAAAGTAAGCTTTCACATCAAAATGAAATTACAAGGAAAATAATCAACTAAATACCAGGAAAAAAATGAAGTTCAGTGACCAGATGGAGCTTTCCAGCAAGGAGCTGAATCTCATTCCTGTAAAAAATAATTAAATGCAGAGATTCCATGAGTCTTGAAGACCAAACAGTGAATTGAACACTTGTCTTTTTCCTTCTAGTTATTCTCAAGGTAAATTCAGAATCAGAATCAAAGAATTTCAGAGTTGGAAGGTCCTTGAAGGTCATTTAGTTCCATGTGTACCTCTACAACACACCTCACAAATGGTCAGCCAAATTTTAGTTGAGAAAACCTAGTGATGAAATCCTTCCCTCAGGAGCCCATTCCACACCTGGATAGTTCTTAAAGCCTAAAAATGTCTCTTTGGGGCTTCTATCTACTTTCTACCCTCTGAGGCCAAGAAGAACAAGATTCCCCTTCAAATACTCAAAGGTCACCTTGTCCCCCATGAACCATGATACTACCTGGATTCAGTATTTTCATTTTTTTTTCTAAGATAGGAGGAAAGGCAGTCAAATTGTTGTGAAAGAGTTCTCTTATATATGAATGAACATACTTAACTTACAAAAACACACCAACCTACAGAGCCATGAACATGGTCGCCAAAATGGATATGCCTGGATTTGGCCAATGGCAGATACACCAGAGGGAGTCTGTTAGCAAAAGCTAAAGTGATGCTAAAAGACTTTGCTGATATGTAAAATACCCTGCATGAGTGGCTAATTAATCCTGGAAATAGGATTTTTGACTCCTCCTCTTTCCTCTGTACCACAATTTTTTAGTCTAGGTCCCCTAACCCTATATTACTTCTTCCATATAATCAAACAGAAAAAAGGAACAGGGAATAAGTTACAATATTTAACCTTCTCAGAACCAATGTCACAATTTACTTTGTTTAAATAACAAAGAACCCACTTTCCATAAATGTCTTTGTAAGCATGTTGTATGGTATCCATACATAATCATAGATTATGTATGTATACACATATACATATACATATATACCCAATCTGTGTGTGCACAGACCCATAGATTCCACAAAGTTCTGCTTTACTATGAAACCCCATAGGCATTTAATAAATACCTACAAGATGCCAGTTACAACAGAAATATAGAAAAATAAAAAGGAAATGGTCCTTTCTCCTTGAGAACTATTTGTATTCAAATACCCTAGCCAGACAGTGACAAAGATTTGTCACTTTAAACTATGCTGGGACCATTGTGGCATCCCGTGCAAATCATGAGGGAGGTCAAATAGCCACAGCCTCCATCAAGGTGG
Organism: Sarcophilus harrisii; assembly: GCF_902635505.1. Lineage (NCBI taxonomy): Eukaryota > Metazoa > Chordata > Mammalia > Dasyuromorphia > Dasyuridae > Sarcophilus > Sarcophilus harrisii. Next base: position 38,721,716 of record NC_045428.1, on the reverse strand, counting down.
TGCAGGGCTGAAGGTAAGGATACAGATCCTGACCCACCAATGAATAAGCACATAAAGCTGGGTTCTTATAACACAAAGCATCTTCCTAGTGGGAAAAAATTCTGAACACTTTCTGTAAAGTGTATATATATAAATATATGTATTTATGTGTATGTGTACATATATGAGTAAGCATGTGTGTATCTACTTGTATGAAATTCTATATAAATATACATGTAAACATACATTTTATATGCATGTGTATATCGTAATATATTTTCATATACATGTATACATATATATCTGTGTATAGATATAATTATATTGGAAGGTAAAAAATATAGATTCTATACACACACATACACATAAATAGATATAGATATAAAAGGATTAGTGATTTACAGGAGTCTATTTAAATCCGAAACCAACCCACATGGAATTTTCCCAAAGGAAAAAAAAAAAAAGCGGAACATTCTCCTTTCTGACAAGAACAATTATGTGAAATGTTCACAATAGGGTTACCACCTTACTAAGTACCAGGTCCTTGCTAACAAAATAGCAAATGGTCCCCCCCAAGCTGCCCAGGGAAGGCAAAGTTCAAAGGACATGTTTTTCAAAAACTTAATTGCAGCAGACATCCAGTTCACTGACTTCTTATGAATGTACCTCCTGAACCACAATCATTGGTCATTACCACACCTCCAACACACTGAAGGCAAGCAGTCAATATCTAGTTTCTTTTGTGTAGTTGTGCCTAGATCTATTCTAAAGGCTGGAATATAAAAAGGGCACTAGAAATTTAATTGCATGAGTAACCTTTAAAGAATCAAAGGCCAGTGGGCATCAATAGCCTTTTATAAGGAAAATCCATTTTTCAAAAATTTATCACATGCTCTTCTGCAAGAGGTAATCAGTGTTCAGCTTTCTACAAGGGGTTAAAATAGAGATGCTGAGAATGAAACATATAATCCTTAAGGCCTTTGAGCATTAAGATATATCTGCTCCTTAGTGTCCATCTCTGCCCATAATCAATTTCTTCCCTTGGAGAACATTAATTGTCTCTAATGATAGCTTTCCATCAATACATCCTTGATCTTAAAAGGCCTATACAGCTTTTCCCTTTATTCAATCAAATCATCTCTCCAATTGCCCCCCCTTAGTAAGATAATACCTTTTAAGCCTTGTATTTTAATATAAAAAATAAGAGGTAGTGGTAAATTCTAATGGAAGTGCTAACATTTGAGAAGTGGGATGATGGCTTCCATTATCCTAAATAATGTTTGAAGATTACAGAAAGCACTGTGTTTCAAAAGGTGGAAACTAATCCACTACTTTCAAATTATTCTCCTGTACAAAAATCTCTTTTGACATTAGGAATTTTTATGCCCCTGATGACAGTGCAGTCTATTTAAATATTTGAATACAAAAGATAACTTTTCAACTATGAAAAAAGCAAATAATTACTATTTATCAATTCTAAGAACGGAATAAATTAAGGCATTGACAACCTTAACCACTGAAGGCCTTTTTCCCCCTCTACCCCCTGGTAAAAACCATTCCCTTACTGTTCCTTTGAAGCAGTCCTGCACTAATCACAAATTGGTAAGATAATTTAATTTTACGATAGATCAAAAATAAAATAAATAAAATAAAAAATTAGCATGGGTCTTGACTCACTAAATGTACCCTGGTTTGCCCCACCCCTTTGCTTTCCTTAAATCAGCTTTTCTAAAGGTGTGCAAATCCAATTTTTTTAAATGCTATTTGACTGGTTTGTTTCCATTCCAATCAAGGTTAGCTCTCGCTCTGCTTTATCTAGAATCTCCAGGACCAATCTGTTTTTCTGCCCATACTCCAGCAGCAGCTTTTGCAGAGATCAGCCTACTGTTGATAATGGGCCAGGAATCCAGAGAAGAAACACTGATAGGACAAAAAATTTCAGTACTACAGAATTCTCCTTTGGATATATATTTTTTTTAATCCAGAAGGAACATGACAGCATTTCTGTGCCAAATATAAAGTATCATTCTTATCTGTGTAAGGTTTGAAGGCCCTCCTTTGCCAGCAGCCCCTAATACATATTTTTTGCTTTCCATTCCCTTATATAAATCTCCTTGTAGGCTGAAAAGCTGAGGAAGAGGCCCAGGCAAATGTAATTAAGGGCAAAACCCAGGTGATTAAAAAGATGATTTTAAAAGGAAAAAAAAAAGCATCATAGAGTGAAAACTTATACATGGGAGAGAGAGATATGTAGTAAACACAAGAGGAGCTTCCACTGGTTCTATCCTTTAGATGATGGAGAATCCAAGCCATTATGATTACCTTGGGTTGGGGAGAAGGATTAATGTTTTGTTTTGTAAGTATATAGTCTGCAAAAAAGATTATTGGGGTAGGGTGGAATGCTTTTATTTTTCACTAAAGAAAAAAAAAAAGAAAGAAAAAGATCATATAGATAGGTAGATATTATCAGCCTAACAAATATCAGAACCAAAAAAACGACAAAAAGAGAGACCAGTTAACAACCTAGATAAGAGAGAAAATTGCCACTGGAGAAGATCAACTTTATTCACTGCTCTGATAAGCACCTATTTGCTCTTCCCCATAATGCTTTCTCAGTATTTATAAATTATCATTTAATTACACTGGCAAGTGGTAATTGTCAAATAAAGCTCAGATAGGCAGAAGCCCTCAGGCTGTTCATGACAGAAAAATCTCTGGCAAAGCTGGGCTGATTCACACGCTCGGGGAAATAATTTCCTTTCTCCTTTTTATACTTGCCAACAAATTATGGGGACTGGCACTTTGTGCTGGGTCGGCATTTTGAAGTCACACCGATTACAGGAAAGAAAAATGAGTTGTTTCAGGATCTACAATCCTGAAATTATTCCGCTGATTTCAGACGCCCCGGACAGTTGGAACAAAAAGCTGGCACCAATGGAGAAATCCAAGCTTTCCTCCCCTTACCATTTATGCTCAGGGTCACTTTCAACTGAGGAAATGAAGATTTGGGGAATTAATTAGCATTCTGGAGAATGGATTTTATATAAAGCAGTACTTGGAATATGCCATTCATCCCATTAGGCCAGATACAATAAGAAATCTTTTTTTTCCCCCTTTAAAAATGTCTTATGACTTAAATTTAATCAGTCCCTTGCTCCCTCCTTCTGGACTAGTCTCTATTGTTGATAATTGAGCATAAACACAATAGTGTATTGTAATGCATAAGAAAAAGGGAAGTTGAATATTGTATAAAAACAGCAAATGATTTCATAGGGACTACTTTCAATGAATATTATGTTTCAATGGCATAGGTCAAATCCCTCTGAATTATTTACATCTATCTTTTTGAACAGAAGAGAGAGAATTGAACCCTTTCCTTCCTGGTCCCAAAAGCCTAGAGTAGAAGGAGAAAGAACATGTAAGCTCACCCAATTACCTGCTGGGTGCAAATAACACAAGTGATTATGCTCCTATCTTGATGGATGGATGAAAACTCTCAGACATTCCAGCCATGTTGACATGCCAACATCATGCCAGAGCCTAGTGAAAATAGATTTACTCAGTGTTTGGAAGCCTAACTCATCATCATAATTCACATTTTCATAGAGCTTTAGAATTCACAAGACTTTAGAATACACGTCTTACTTCACAATTCCTCAGTGAAATGGGAAGTCCAAGTATTAACATCCCCATTTTACAGATAAGGAAAGTGAAGCTCAGAAAAGTTCAAAGGGCTTAAACCTGGATTCAATTCCCTATCTTCTGACCCCAAGTCAGTGATGTGGACTTGGGTTATTCATTGGAACATTTTCTTTGTAAGATGCAGGTCAGATACATTGTTCTTCCAAGATATTTTTAAATGGCAGCCTTCCCTTTGTTTCCCAAGGTTTTCTCAAAAAACAAAGACAAACTGTATTCAGGGTCTGATGAATTGAGCTGGACAAAAAGACGCAGCAGCATTTTTTCTGATTCCCCCGCCTTTACCTCTAGCATTTTTCATAAATGCTTAGAGAATTAGCCACAATTCTGAATGGCCAGAAACAACAGCGTGCTCTGAGGACTAGAGAGCCAGAACCTGGAGGGCCCCTCTGGTTCAATCTCTGTATTATTAATACTTATTCACAGCCTACAAGAATGTTAACAAGGTTTTGTCCGAATACATCAGCAACATTTGAACGCGCAATCCAGCCTTGAATAAACCAGGTCCTTTAGAACTCCAAATGAACAGTAATCATTTTAAGACTTGGCCATTTTCTCTCTCTGGGCTTTGTTTATACATACTTCTCAAATATTTAAGCCTACCACAGAGGCTATTCAGTAACTGATGCAAATTTTCTTTTAGAAAAATGAAATCAAGACCTTTTTAGTGATCAAAATATAAAAACACCAAGAATGAGCACTGGGGAAATTGCATGTAACTTAACCTGAGTTCAGACAACACAAGACTTACCCACACAGGTCCTTAATCAACAAGTACAAGGCTAAGTCACATTCAGAAAGTCGTATTCACCAATACTTGCTTAGTGCTCAAGTATGATATTCAGTGGCTTATTTTCATATATCAAACCTATTGAGAAGCAATTTGGAAACTGAGCTTCCACATTCAAAGAGTTTTAGGCACTTTGGGGGATTACACTGCACATGCCATTTAGAATCTGCTTACTGTATTGTCCTAGCACCTAAATAAATCCTTCAACCACAATACAAAACTTAGCATATCTCCTTTTTTTTTAAAGCTCTTATTTCTATTACCCATAGAGCAAAAAAAAAAAAAAAAAAATTCAAAGACGGAGAAAACAAGGCAAAATTGTTTTGATAGTTAAGGAAAAATCAGTTCCCATTGGTTAGGGAATGCTTAGACAAACTGTAGCATAGTAAATATAACAGAATTTATCTAGATAATTATTATCTTATTTGATCCTCACAACAACTCTGGGAGATAGATGCTTTTATTATCATCCCAGTTTTATTGATAAGGAAACTGAGGCAAACAATGGTTGTGACATGATTAAGATAAGGAAACTGAGGCAAACAATAGTTAAGTGACATGGTTATAGATAAGGAAACTGAGGCAAACAATAGTTAAGTGACATGGCCAGAGTATTAAGTGGCTCAAATCTAGTCTGTGGGCAGATTTGAATTCTATTCTTCCTGACTCCAGAACCAGCATTCTATCCATTGCAGCCTCTAGGAGAATGCCTTCTTTTCTCTCTTAAGAGAGGTGGGGGATTTTAGTAGTCAATGTAAATTTTTCATCTAATGTAGTCACTTGGTCACTTCCCAGAGTAAAATCTGGGGCTGGTAGATCAACATCTAGAAATGAAGCTGATTTTAAAAACTAAAGATATCAACAAAAGATTTTTAGAAGACATGAAGCTATTTGAAGCAAAAATTGTCATTTTTTAAAGTTACATAAAAAAACTAATACAATAAAATCCTTTAGGCAATTTCCTTTAAAAAAGAAAAAGGTAAATATCTAACATCCAGGAGAAGGCAATCAAAATATAATAAACTTATATATGTATGCACAGGGGCTGTATCAAATGAGATGATGAACATTTTGTCTTTGTCTTCCTAGTGCCTGGCACATAAAAAGGGCTTCATAAATGCCTTTTGGTTGACTGATGACATGAAAAAACTCTGGAATGATAAAGAGAATGCCTGGTATAAAATGATGAGAAATAAACTAGCCTTTCCTGCCACCTACTAGGTGGCTTTCAGCTGTTTCAGTTTCCTTATCAATGAATAGGGAATCAGAATATTGGCATTTCCTCCATCAGATGAGCTGAAGGGAATAGCAAAAGACCCTGAAGCCAAGAGTCTTGGGAACAGCAGTTTCCCCTAAATCACCAGATCTTCTTCCAGCCTAGCCCCCAGAGTCATTATTGAAATCATTGTGGAGAAGGGGCCCACCTTCCCATCACCGCAAGCAGCAACTGCTGACCATCTGCCACCAACAGACAGGCGCAGGAGCCTTGGGAGTGGCTGTTCCTCCCAGAGCACCAATCCCTCTTCAAGGCCAGTTTTTACAGCCATCACCAGGGGAAGCAACTCCTATGGAGAAGGGGCCAGCCATCCCCACCAACTGTCAACCAACTGCCAGACTCTGAGCCGGCAAGTCAACCTGGTGGAAGTCATCAGCACCCTGAGGGAGAGACAGGAGGCAACATGGGCCGGGCGGATCAGACCCCATCACTACTACTCTGATCACCATCTTTCCTCAGATGAAAACAACCAGGGCCTTGAGTTTAATGACTTTAAGACAAGACATTAACATCTGTATTATCTCTGCATCCTCAGGATCATGGGGCTTTTTCATCCGACTTGCAGATGAAATCTTTCCTCCTTTAGAATGTGAACTCCTTGAGAGCATGGACTATCTGACTTTTCTATTTGTCCTCCCAGTCCAACCACAATGCTTGGTACTTAATAAATGCTTTATTCATTCACTCACTCAAATACAATGATGTATGAAAGGCAACTTGTAACCTAAATTCACCATACAAACATCATCCACTGCACCCTTGTACCCTCAAGGTACAATTTAAGATGACTGACAAAAGAAATATTAGCAAATCTCATGCATTTAATCACTCTCCAAGCAAAGATGTAAAAATTGAGGAGACAAGAAGACATGTCTGTATACCACGAACTTGAGTTTTCATTTCCTAAATCTGTGGATGAAGATATAACACCACTGATTCTTCATGAGTACTCCATGACTAGAGACCCATGTGCTAAATAGAAGTCAGCTATTATTGTTATTCTTCTGATTTTATCTTTTAGGGAGTTCAAATAGAAAAAATCCTGCAACAATAATTATACTATTGTTCCTTCCTATTTAATAGTCAAGGGACTAACATTAATATTATTATTAATATTATAATAATATATATATAAATTAATATTATTGTTCTTATTTTTAAAAGTTAAGGAACAAATTTGTTAAGATTATCAGTAGTCAATGTTCTAACATTACAATTATTAAAAGTCAAGTAACTGATTTTATTCTTTCTTTAATTTATTTTAATGTTTTAAAATTTAACATTTTAATTTTAATATCTTATTTTAATAGTCGAGGTACTAACATTGCTATTATTGTTATGGCTATTATTAAAAGTCAGGCAATTAACATTATTATTAATAGTCAAAAGAATGTTATTAATAATGTCACTATACATTATAGTATTAATAATTATTCTATATTAATGATTATTATTAATGTTATTAATAATAGAGGACTAACATTGATATTATTATTAATAGACAAAGGAATAACATTATTATTAATAGAGGAGTAATATTGTTGTTATTATTAATAGTAAAAGAAATAAAATTATTATTATAATCAAGGGACTAACATTGTTACAATTATTAATAGTCAAGGAATTGACATTGTTGTTATTATTATTAATAGTCAAAGGACTAATATTATTGTTCCAGTTGTTGTTATTGGCTGAGGGTATTGTTATTGGTAACAGTCAAGGAATTAACATTGTTGTTATTGTTACTATTTATAGTGAAGGGACTAACATTTGTTGTTGACCAAGTTACTGATATTGTTATTATTATTTGTTATCCAGAATCCAAACCCTCAAAGAGTTACCAGATTTTTTTTTGCAGTTCAATAATGAATCATAATGATAATAACTGATATAAGCCACTTTAAGGATTTCAAAGCATATTGCCTCAGCTAGATCTTCACAACAGCCCCACAACTCACAACAGGGTTAGTTCTACAAACATTGCTATTCCCAGTTTGCTACTGAAAAAACACACGTGGCAGGATTAGGTCAGTTGCCCTGATTCCACATAAAATCCTCTATTCTCTATACAATGCTTCAGTGACAGTCTCTTCCATCTCCAATGTTGTTGTTTTTGAACTGGCCAAGATAATTACCTTAAATCTTCGCAGCAATGGAGGGTGACCATCATCAGAGGTTGGTCATACTGTTCATTCCATTCCCAGTGTTGGCTCTAAGCCACTGGAAGTACCTTCTGAATTACCAAAGGAAACTAAAGTGAATATGGTTCTCAGGCTAATCCCGAAGGTGTTGATGTGATATCTTCAAATAGTAACATAAAAGATGTACAAAAAGACTTTCAGACTGTTTATATATCAAGAATAAGGAATACTGGAGAGATAACCTGAGTGTTTCAGACATATTTTATTGTCATTGTTCAATCATTTCAGTCATATCTTAGTCTTCATGGCCCCATCTGGGATTTTCTGGACAAAGATATTGGAGTGGTTTGCCATTTCCTTCTGCAGTTCATTTGATAGGTGAGGAAACTGAGGCAAAAAAGTTAAGTGACTCACCTTAAGTGACAATTAGAAGTGTCTGGGGCCTACTTTCAAAATACTTAGGTGAAGGCCTTTAACACATTGAGTATATTTTAAGAGAGAAAATGGAGTTGCACAAAATAGGATGATATAAATAAATCTGAACACAGAAAGAGAACACAAGGAGATACAGATCTATTAAAATCACTGAAGCAATGTTGGTATTTTTCTATGAACATATAGTAATACTACTATTATTACTACAATACAATATTATAAATACCATAGTAACTCTACTATTATTCTACAAGCCTCATGTATTCAGTCACTTTCCAAACAAATGTACAGAGATTGAAGGCTTGTGTGGCTATAAAATACAGGAATATGTCTGTAACACAACCCTATTTTTCCATTTCATATCTATAGAGGAAGTTACAATATTATTAGTAGTAATACTATTCTATTGGCTAGAAATTTCACACGACTAGAAAAGCACATTCTTAAACTACTGTGGACAAATAAGTGTTTTTCCCTCCCCCAGAATCAAACAAACAAACAAAAAAATAGTGGAGCAAATAAGGAAACTTCATCTTATAAAGTTCTTGTAGTAAAGCTTTATCAAAACAAAAACCTATTGATCTTTTAGTGATTTCTATTCTTCAGCTAACTTGACATCTTTCAAGATCTAGTAAAAATCATCTATACACAGTAGGAACCCAATCAATGCTAGCTGACCAACCATTATCAACTAAGATAAAAATCATGTAATTTAAATGGCTAAAGTGAAAGTCTGATTTTACCAATCCCCTATTTAATTCTATTTACTATTTTATTACTACTATTTTATTCTACTTGAAACTAAAAAGTAATGTCACTTTTTTCAATATAGAGTTTAAATTCAGATCCCTGGACCTCCTGAAGAATTTCACCCTGTTCAATTCATATCAAATTCAATTCATATTTCACTTTATTCAAGCATAAATTTATTAAACATGTACTATGTCCAAAATATCATGCCACATATAACCTTGAGTTATAATTTATGATGACTGACTAGATAAGTTTTAGCAAGCCTCACATATTCAGTCACTTTCCAAACAAATATACAGAGTTTGAGAGGCTTGTGTGGCTATAAAATATAGGAATATGTCTGTAATACAATTCTATTTTTTCCATTTCACTTCTGTAGATGAAGTTACAATAGCAGTGGCTCTTCATGGGGAAATAGAACAAGAGAATACACCATTAAAAAGGGGGACCTCCACATTATCCCTGGATGCCCTTAAAGGTAAATCACATCAACAAAATATATTTAACAGTTGAGTCAGAGATTCTTCAGGAAGAAATTATTCAATTGCAATATCTTCAGGAAAAGATAGAATAATATTTAGATGGCATGAGCGGGATTAACGTATCTATCATCCCCATGATTTCCCCTAGCCTTTAAAGATGGTCACTCTACATAAGCTACAGATATTTAAAGGGATTAATTGCAATACAGCATCTATGATGTACTCAAACCTGGATGTGAGGATCAATCTAAGCTGCCCTTTCCTAATTATATCTCTGGAAATAGCACAACCATGTTTCTACCTTGTCATAAAGGAGGAAATAGATTCAAGAAATGATGTGGAGGTAAAAATGATAATTTGTTCATGAAAAGATATGGAGAGGAGTGAGGGCAACCAAGGGGTTGAGGATAATATTGATATTGGGAATGACTGGACAGATAATGGTATCCTAAAGAGAAAAATTGAGAAGCTTTGATGAAGGATTGATTTGAAAAATAATATAATGAGATCTGCAAAGGATATCAAAATCCCATCCATGCTCCCTCATTATATGGGAATCACATTGTCCCACTTAAAATGGATAAGGTAGAGTAAGTGTTCTTACTCACCAGTTATGGCTGCAGAGCACAAAGTCTATAAGGGATGCCTGCAACACCCAAAAATGATTTTCCTAAAAGCATCTGTACAATTGCTGCTATCGTCAAGAAATATTTATCATGCCATCTATGTACCAGGAACTGAATTGAGTGCTGAGGATACAAAGAAAGACAAAAGACAGTCCTTACCCCAGATGGGCTCACAAGCTAATGGTGACTGAGTATTATTTAAATCATAATTTTGCCCTGATGGAGTCATGTTGTTTGAGAAGGGTTAGAAAATTGGGCACTTGCCTATCAGAGAGAGGGGCAGAATGAGGGAGTGTTAGGGGATAACCTTAGGTGTGATTGTGTTGAAGATAAACTCTATGGCTGGCTATCATAGACAGAATGGGATGCAATCCATCTTTCTTTACTCAAGGGGATTAATTACACACTTCATGGAGCCAAGTTTTGACCACCCAGCACCCATTTTGGAGACCACTGCAATATAGAATCTATCATGTACTCAACTTTGGATGTGAGGGCCAATTCAAGCTTCCTTTCCCTATTATATCCTTAAAACTAGAACAAATATTATTATTCCATTTTGCAGCTAACCTTTCACACCTCTGTTTTCTGAAATAACTATTCCATATAAACAAAACTAGTAAGAGTCTAAGGCAAGATTTGAGCTCCTGATCACGGTCTAAGGTAAGATAGGAACTCTGATCTCCTGATTCCAAGGATGATTGATTCCAGAAAACAAACTAAAAGGAATAGGTTGCTGCTATTGTTCTTGTTTGTCTTTCATTCTCAGAGGACCATGACATTCCCGGGGGAGGAGGAGGTGATTTTATGACATACAAGTGAGGATTTAAGTGAGAGGGGGCTGTGCAAAGTTACCTACCTCACTTTCTCCTCCAGTCACCTGGGTCCAGTAAGCAGAGATAGGTCAGGATGACTGGACCTGGTCCTGGATGAAGTGGGAGACCTTGGCCTTTTTAAGCTAAAGTCTTTATTAGGTCTCTATTTGACTAAGGTCACATCCATTCGATGATTAAGGCTAGGCAGCAATTGAGGCAAAGAATGGCCTTTTTTACCTAGTCCAAAAATAAATAATAAATAAATAACGAATTTAGGAGAGGAAGACTCTCTGAATTTCTGGCTAAAACAGAAAGGATTGTTATTTATATTCACTCAGTAGCTGAAAGTTGCAAGGAAGTTCAATATCAGGAAAAATCTCCTACTGATGAAAGCTGACCAAAAATTTAGGAGGAGGCCTCAGAGAATGGAAGGCTCCCTCTCACTGGATATCTTCAAATTGAAAGGCTAAACAATGAATTGTCAGGGATTCTCACTGTGGTTTAAGTTAGGTGACTAATGGATTCTCTTCCATCTCGGAGATTTGTGATCCAAGGGAAACCTTTAAGATTACAAAGGACTTTCTTCACCTCTTGTCTAAAGGAAGATGTAGCAACATCAGAACCCCTGATCTCACAAAATAAGATGTAGTGTCTACAAGGGTCCTTTCCTCTAAAAATTTTTTTTTCAAATTTTTCAATTAATAAGTGCCTCCTCCTACCTTTACTGAAAAATAGAAACAACAATAAAACCCTTCTAACACATATACATAATTCAGGGAAAAAAAAGCCATGTCCAGAGATGTGTGAATCATTCTGCATATTTTGTCTTTCATTTCTCAATCAGGAGAGGGGACATTCTTCAGAATCATTGGACCTCTGTAATCATGGAGAGTCATGGTACTGATCAGTGTTCTTAAAGTTGTTTTTATTTTTATTTTTAAAAATTGTTATTATAGTATAAATTATTCTTCTGAGAATACTGAATCAAAATAAAGGAACTGCTGTGTGTGTGTATGTATCTAGAAATTGATTCAAGAAAGCATATCAAAACAAAATCTAATCATTTGTTTAAGTGGGAATTAATACAGCTTATTAACAATTAGCATACCACAAAATGCTTAAGTATTGTGATTTTGAAAAATCTTGCTTTCTAGTGAATAGTTGATATTATTGTAAAAAATGCATACTTCCCCACTCAAATCAAAAAGTAGTCCTAAGGCCTAAGACTTCTTAAGTCTGGTATGACACTAATGAAAGAACTAGCATGTTCAGTGGCAAGCCCAACCATCAAAAGTTTTCCTCTACATTGAGCCCAAATTGGTCAGTCTATAGCTTCCACCTATTGCTCTCTGTTTTGCGCTAACAGTCTCAAACTGTCTGGATCCCTCCTTCCAGATACCTAGGTGACTCTAGTGGATAGAATATCTAGGACAAAACACTCAAGTTCCTGACTTCAAGACTCAAGTTCCTGAATTAAAATTTGGCCTTAGATATTTACTGGATATGTATATAGCCCTGGACAGTCCTTGATCCTGTTTTTTTTTTTTTTTTCAGTTTTCTCATCTGTAAAATGAGCTGGAGAAAGAAATAGAAAACTACTTCAGTGATTTTTACCAAGAAAAACCCACATGGGATCACAAATACTTAGACATAAATAAAATAACAGAACAATAACAAAATCTCTTCTTAATATAACAGCTCTTCAAAAACCTTGAAGATAATTATCTACCCAATTCCTAGTCTTCTTCTCTTTAGGCTAAATATATCAGTTTCTTCAGCTCTTTTTTAATGGCATAATATCTAGTTCCCTTACCACCCTGTATTCTTCCTGTGGAATCTCCCCTACTTACTTCAATTCAATATAAGAAATTAAGAGCCTACTCTGTGCCAGCCATTGTGCTAATGTCCCTGGGCCCTTAAGGAGCTTACAATTTAGTGGAGGAAGCCATACATAAAAGGAAAGGAAGGGGACTACCAAGGAATACTCAGGATGAAAACATGATGTTCTCTGGAGTTCAAACCAAGAAGAGCTACTGATGGAAAATGAAGTTAATTGGAAAATTGAGATTCCAGTTCCCCTATAAATTAAAAAAAATAACCTTTAGACTTTAGGGGTTCAAATAATATTATGTTATTTATATATTATATTATATCATTATTATAAAATTATATTATTTATTTATATTATTATATTATAAATATATATTATATTAAAGAATATTATAATATTCTTCCTTCCTAAAATCTGATGTCTAAAAGTGGTCACAACACCTTTAATATGATTTGACTAAAGAATATGATTTGACTAGTTTAATATAATTGCTGCTTTCCTTACTCTAGGTACTAGCCTTCATAATATAATCCAGAGTCATATTAGCACTCTTGGCTTCCATCCTGAGTCTGCAGTTCAGAAAAAAAACTGCAGTTTTTTTTTTACACAAAATTTCTTGTGTAAAAGTCATATCTTTGTACTTGCACACTCAATTCTCACTTTATACCAATCCATATTTATTTCCCACCAGTTATATTCCTTGAACTGGACTCCATCATGATCCTCTTCCTCGGAAACCTCATCACCTCATCATCTTTTGTGGTACTCACACCTTAATCATGATCCTCAGTATCCTCAGCCCCTCTCTTTGAAGAACTGGAGGGTGGAACAAAAAACTCTGTCCCAAGTCTCCATTTTAAGAGAGCTATCAAGCCATCTTTCTCTTCATTTTCACCAGCTACACTCCTTTGACTGGAGTCTATGCCTCCTCACTCATGCTGCTCCATCCCCATTTTGTTTTCCTCTATTAGATTTTAAGTTCCTTGAAAGCAAAGATTTTTCTTTTTTACTTAATTATATCCCCAGTGCTTAATACAGTGTCCAGAACATAGTAGGCACTTTAAAAATGTTTAGTAATCTACTAATTAAATGTCAGTACATTCAGCCCATAACTTTAGCCAGACCAGATCTTTCTGGATCTTGATGTTCTTATCCATCATATCATTTGTTCTTCCTACCCATCTGTCATTTGCAAATTTGATAAGCATGTTCTTTATAACTTTAGCTAGCTCACTGATTAAAATGTAAAGTAGCACAAGTCTCCAAGATCTCCAATAGTGGTACATCTCCAAGTTGGCATTTACCAACCTATGATTTCTCTTTTGGGCAAGTTATTCAACCAGTTCTGAATGCACCCGACCATGACACTATCCAGTCCATCTCTCTCCATATGATTCACAAAGGTAGCATGAGTCATCTTGTCAAATGCTTTGTTGAAATCCAGGTTCTCTATTATATTCTTCTTATCTACCAGGTAAGTTAACCTGTTATAAGGGGAAATGATGCTAATCTGGAATGATAATTCCCTAATAAACTTGAATAAATGACCATCAATTGACACCATCAACACCAACTGCTGACCAACCATCATCCAAGTAGGTAAATCCCCAAACTCTAGTAATGGCAATGTCTCCTAGATCACTTTCCACTCTAGGTCCCCAAAGACAGTTATTATCCAAAGAATCAGTCTCTAAGGAGTTGTTACCTTGCAACTATTTCTGCAGATACTAGAAAGCTAGGGGGGAAAAATTCTCACCATTAAAATAAAATTTGGAACAACCAAACAATTAAATGTGTCAACAGGCAATTACAAACATCACAAATAGATATGGTTTTATCAGCAAAAAGTTTCAATATTAAAAGTTTCTTATGTACCCTAGGGACTATAGAGCCTTTTCATCTGACTTACAACTAATAGAAAGGAAACAAACATTTTTGCCTACTATATGTCAGTCACTGTGCTAAAGGTTTATAAATATCTTACTTTACATAAGAATCTATTTTACTTACATAAGAATCCTAGGAGTTATATATGATGATACCCATTTTACAGTTGAGGAAAACTGAGTCAAACAGAAATTAAGTGACCTGCCCACAATCACACAGCCAGGAAATATCAAAGGTTAAGTTTAAACTCAGGTCTTCCTCACTCCAGGCCCAGTGCTTTAACTATAGAACCATCTAGTGAGTTCTATATGTTTTGTCTTCCCTGTTAGAGTATGAGCTTCTTAAAAACAAGGACTATATATTTTTCTATTATAGCTACTATTTAATAAGTGTTTAATAAATGTTTTTTCATTCATTAATTTCTCATTCATCATTGCTTCCATTTTATGTACTCATAAATCATTTCTCAATCACAAATTCCAAAATTTTACAGTTTTTCATAATCCTAATTTGAGTCAGTATCCTTACTATTAAGTTAAAGATACAAAGTGTTAATACACTGCTCTTAAATTTAGATATGACGTGTCCGAAAACCAGAGAATTTCCCACTGAAATAAGATTTTGATGATTAAACTAGTTCAACTCCTGCTCATTTTGTAGAGAAGGCCAAAGGAAGCAATGGAAATTTCCCAAGAATCTGCAGGTAATTCAATGCAAATCTGGACTGAGAGTTGTTGATTTCTTCACCATTAACTTGTAATACCCCCTTGAAGAACAATCACCATTTACCAGTTTCAGAGGCAAGAGTCTGACAGCAAATCTGACCTGGAAATGGAGAATAATATATGAATTTTTGACTCATAGAACAACCTAGTATGAACAAAAATGATTTATTTTGTGATGAGGTTTAAAGGTGGGACAAAGAAATTAAACCATTTCTAAAAATGTCTAGAGACCATATCACAGAATAAATCCAATGGGGAGGTCTACAATGAGGTCTCGAGTAAATTTTCAAAAAGAAGTCTTTTAGCCCTGGTGAGCTGTAAGACAAATATGTGTCCTTCCCTTCTTGTAGTGTTGTTAATATGTGGGCTGCATTTATACCACTTAAAGGCACAGAAACAGGAAGCAGGAAAGATCATCTCCTTTTCCCCTACTGTTAAGTGAAGTGTTTGTTTTATATGAATTCTTTTAATCACTACAGCACTTTGTTTTTCTTTTGGCACTTATTCTACCTGTTTTATACTTATTTGCTCATACATCTTTTGTTCCCTACTAGATTATAAACTCTTTTGAAGGAAGAGGAGGTGCTTAAAAAAAATTTAACCCCTCCCCTCAACCCTCCTAGCTATTATGATTGTCTATATGTAACATTTATATAATGCTCTTAGGTTTTCATTATGTAATAATTAATAAGTGTTTAATAAATGTTTTTTCATTCATTAATTTCTCATTTATCATTGCTTCCATTTTATGTACTCATAAATCATTTCTCAATCACAAATTCCAAAATTTTGCAGTTTTTCATAATCCTAATTTATTATGATTATGATTATGATATATCACCTGCATCCCTAGAAATTTATAATTGTAGAAACTGGACCCAGATAGATTGTGACAAGGCTACAGGGAGGAAACAGATTCTCCCATAGGTTCCTAATTCTGACTCCAGAGTTCTTTCTAGCATAGCATCCCATTTCTCTACTTCTATTCTCTCCTTTCAATAAGAGGTAGTACAATTTAAATGCAGGTATTCTGCTCCCCCTGCTATACCTCATTGTCTCTGTTGATCACATACTCGATAACTCTTTTTGAAGTGAATATTCTGATCATGAGGAGATGGTTTTGGCAGCTTAATAATAGTCATTCTAAGGTTTGCAAAGTGTTTTACTTATATTATTTTATTTGACCTTCACAATACCTTGTAAGGAGGTGCTATTATTATTCCCATTTTACAGATTAGGAAACTGAAAATTAAGAGAAGTTACATGACTTACACAGGGTCACACAGCTAGAAAGTGAGACAGGACTTGGATCTACCAAGTCAACTTATCCACAGTCTCACTCTTCCTTACTATGGCCTCCACATTGCTTTCTTGGGGATCTCCTACCCTAGATACCTAAACTTTATAAAATATTTAAATTTAGATCTTCATGACTCTATGTGACCTTGGGATATTCATTTAATCTTTATATGTCTCAGTTTCCCCATCTAAAAATGAGAATAACAACAACAATTACCTCCCAAGATTGTTTTGAAGATCAAATAAGATACCATGTATAAAGTGTTTTGCAAACCTAAGAGCATTATGTAAATGTTACATATAGACAATCATAATAGCTAGGAGGGTTGAGGGGAGGGGTTAAAAATTTTTTAAACACCTCCTCTTCCTTCAAAAGAGTTTATAATCTAGTAGGGAACAAAAGATGTATGAGCAAAAAGTATAAAACAGGTAGAATAAGTGCCATAAGAAAAACAAAGTGCTGTAGTGATTAAAAGAGGCAGAAATTAGATAATTTTTCAAAACTTCATCCAAATCTGCATCCATATCAACAAATCATGATCACCTATGTAATTCAATTACCAATGCTGTTCTCCAAAAAATACAAATTTAAAAATATGCCTTTGATCCAAGCCTTGAGAGTAAACAGATTCTTAAATTTGTTAAGGTAGGGATGGAGGAATGGTTCCAAGAACAGTAACTTTTTCATACCTATTAAGTTAAAAGCTGACTAGCAGGACCATTTCGGCTGACCTCAAATAACATGAGAATTAATACATCAAGAAAAGAGATCTCTAAGATAAGTAGAAAAGAATTGGGGAGGGAGCAGTTAAGTTGGAATTCAGACAGAGTGGGCCAGCAGTACTCTGCCTTATTTAAAAAAAAAGTCACAAATTCACTGTATACCCTACAAATTAGCAAAGATGACAAAAAATGGGAACGGTCAACATTGGAAGGACTGTGGGAAGACAGGCTCAATAATACCCCATGGCGGAGCTGTGAATTGGTCCAACTGTTCTGGATATCAGCTTGTAATTATGTAAGAAATGTGATAAAACTGTCCATAGTCTTTGACTCTGGGATCTCACTACTGGGCATATATAGTCTGAGGAGGTGGAAGCCAGAAACAAAGATCCAATAAATACTAAACTATTTATAGCAGCACTCTTTGTGGCAACAAAGAACTAGAAATAAAGTAAATGCTCACGGATTGTATAATGGCTGGGACAAGATGGTATGAGAATTCAAGGTCCAGTTATTGAGCAGTGAGGAATCATGGCTCTATTCAGAGAACCCAGAGAAGATCTGTATGAATGGATGGATGCCCTGTGAAATAGCACATTCTTGGATGGGGAGAAGTGATCAATAACCAGGAACTGCCCTGATAACATCTTCAAATCATGGATTATGTTGAAAGACACAGATCTCTTTCCTTTAAGAAGCTGAATGACACAGTGGAATGTACTTGGTCTAAAGTCAAAAAGACCCGAATTCAAATCCAACCTCAGACACTTGCTAGCTATGTGATTGTGGGCAAATCACTAAATCTGTTTACTTCAGCTTCCTCATCAGTAAAATGGGAATAATAATAGTATCTATTGTTGTTGTAAGTATTAAATGAGATAATATTTTAAATTGCTTGGCACGTAGAAAATGCTACATAAATATTAGCTATCATTTCTATTATTATTATTATTTCATTAACATCCATGTTGAATTATTCGTAATTTAGACTTAGATGTAATTATCAAAGCTCACTATTAAATGAGTAAATAAGTTGGAACCCAAAGTCAGCTAAGATCTCAATTCTTACAAACAATGGACTTCTACCACACCAGGATTGCTGGGATTCTTGATCACTGATGAGGTAATCAATTCTATTTTTTTAATAGCCAGAATCATGCTCACATTCAGGTAGGATGACTTTGAAGGGAAGCAGTCTCTATGCTATAAGATAAGACAATGGTAGGTCATATTTACACTTACATAATCCTTATTTGTTGACATTTAAGAGATTGGGGAAAGTCTGAAATAACAGATTGTTCAGAGTAAGTTATGTATTCATGTCAAGCATTATTTTTCTAGGCTGCAAGTAAAACAAATATTGTGGTGTTGTTTTTTTTCCCTTTTCCTAATTAGTCAATTGTCTTACGTGCTTTTCTTAAAGGCTTCAACCACTTATGCGCTTAAAGAATGTGAAGAAAATGTGTTATAGGAAGTTTTAAACACAAGGCCTTGGTCTTGAACTGTACTTTTTTCCCCTACTTTCTAAGAAAATTTTTGAAACTCTCATTTACCTTAATTCCTATTTCAAAATCCCAATCAAACCATGTTCAAATTCAACAACATAAAATAATTTGTCTTCAAAATAGATTAGGTATGTTTTCCAGCTTGGGTGGTAAGACTACACATTAAAATAAGGCATGGTTTGTTAGAAGGGGATAAAGGAGCATCTAGGGGAAAAATCTGAGAGTCAGAAGGCAGTACACAGGGATCCCCATTTTGCTGCCCACCAGCTGTATATCTCTGAGCTTTCAGGTCCTGCTTCCTCCTTTCCTGACAGAGGATGTTAAAGTTTATAAAATGCATTACACATGTTACCTCTTTTGATCCCCACAACTAGTGAAGAAGGTAAGTCTTGTGGATATTATTAACCCCATTTTGCAAAAACTTAGACATGTTAAGTATATTGCCAAAATCACTTGATCAACAAAGAAGCAAAGCTAAGATTTGGGCCCAGGTCTTCCTAACTCAGTTATCACTGATGATAATGATGGTGATAAAGATGATGAAGATGAAGATGATGGTGGCAATGACAAAGATTTTATTTGCAAATTATGTTTAGGAAAAATGGGTCAAAATAGCAATATCATTCTATCTTTCCATACTAGGACTGAACTATGCATCCACAGAATTATGCAGAAGCCCTTAATGTTCTATGAGAGAAAGTGACAATCTGCTTTGGTAGAAGGAGTTTCCTATATATAAAAGTTACCTATATCGATGAGATCCCTATCCCCTTTCCCCCTGCTAGGATAGAAATATGAATTAAAAATGAAAAAAACATTTTATTTTAACCCCAGTATAAATATTAACTTTAGCTAGTATATCCAAGGACATTTAAAAAAAAAAAAGTCTGAGTGCATCCTATATGTATATTGTTACAGATGGCATAGATAAGATCTTGATCTCCACTTCATCTCATCCTTTTCAATAGGTTAGCTATTCATATAAGGTAAAAATCACCTTAATCAAATTTCAATATTATGTTTCAATTCAAATGAATTTTGTTGTGTCAAGTGATGCAAGATGAAAGCACAAAATTTTAGGTTGTCTATAAATATGAACTCAACTATTAGAAGTCTAAACGTAAATCATCCATAAATCAATCATTTAACATTTTTGAAAGAGAGGGGAGCAGACAAAGATAGAGACAATTAAAGAGAGTATTTAAAGAGGGAGAATAGTAGCACTTAGAAAGAGGGGAATCAGTAAAGACTTTCAATATAAAGTGGTGTTGAGTTGTGTCTTGAAAACAAATGGATATATGAAAGAAAGGTGGGAGAGAGAATTCATTGTAGAGATAGGGGACAGTCAGTGAAAAGACAGAAATGCAAGATATTGTGTATAAAGAGCAGAGAGAAAGATCCAGTTTTCTTGGGAAAGGTATGGGAAAGAAAGTGATATATAATGAAGAGAAAAATGATATTGGGGCCAGAATGTGAATCACTTTAAAAGGCAAAGAGAGAAATTTATGTTTTATTCTCAAGGTAAAAGGAATCCACTGAGTAGGGGAATGGCCCGGTCTGATCCTCATTCAAGGGAAATCACTTAGGCAACTGGGAGGATGGATTGGAATGAGGAGAGATTTGAGGTGGGGAGACCAATTCGAAAGTATTACAAAATTGTAGTCAAGTGATGAAAGCTCGAAATAAGGTTGTGTTTCTGTACATTGTGAAAAGGGAAGAGAGAGATTCCAGAGATAGTTTGGAAGGAAAAAGGCAATATTGATGGTTTCCTTCATGTTTGTTCCCTCTTTCACCAAATCCACTTTCACTTTTTATTGTTATAATAAGCTTCATAAGGGCTAAGAACCTAGCCTTCTCTATTTTATCTCCTTCATACTAACAGGCCTGGGCTTTTGAATTACCTAATGCTGATTTAAAACCTAAATCATATAATACTATGAAGCCCCCTCTGACCATCACCCCCATTTCTCCAGGTTAGTACTGTTCCTTCCCTCTCTTCCCCAACTTGGACATCACTGCACACTTGATTTGCATCTCTCCAATGCCCTTTTGCTTGTTTTGTATTATTTCTTTATGTTGCCAAACTGTAATCTTTATGAGAGCAAGGCAAAGTGTTATCTAAACTCTATGCTTCCTCAAAGTGCATTACATACAATACTAGCTTATGAGATGCTTTCTAGTTAAGTGTTTAACAAATGCTTGTTACATTGAACAGATGTCTCCTGAATTGATATTTGCTTAATTTAACTGAGGCTTTTAATTCTAAATAGCCTTGGGTAAGATGCCAATAAGAAAATCTAATCTGTGTCTCAAGTTGCTTACACAATGTAAAAGCTAAGATCCTAGTCCAAGAAACAGCTTCAAGAGATCACCAAGCCCATCCCCACCCCACAAGTCTGAAGCAGAGCATCAATGAAATCATTTTAGAAAGAAAACCATTATATCTAGAATAGTCAGAGAGCAAACCTTCCTTCATATATAATTCCGTTTCAAATAAATACCCACATTAATTATCCATATTTTTATCCTGAACGGATAAAAACAACTGTATGGATGAATATATTCAACCGTAACTATTTCCACAATTCAAATCCCTTAAAGTGTTTCAATTATTTTAATGTTCTGGACAATCTCTATAGTCAATTCTTTTTGTTTTATGTAACTTAATAAAAAATCAAACATCTGTTATACATAATTTCTGTTCCACTGCCTCCCACCCCCCCAAAAAAACCCAAAGTGTGATCCATAGTTTCACATCTTTCTTGTCCTCATTTTTAAAAAAATGATTGAGTCAGTGTTGCTTAATCTGATAATTATGCAAACGTTAAGTCTTACACTGGAGCAGAAAATGTTAACACACATAGATAAACCCCAAAGCGTACCACTATAATCTGTATGATAAAATGCATTACTCTGTTTAAAAGGATTGTTTTACAGATGCAATTAACAATCAGCAATCATACAGTTTAGACCGGTGTTTTGATGCCATCTGTTGGAATAAGTCTTCTCACTCCCTAGAATGAAGCTATAATTTTCAGTTTATGGTTTCATTAGGCAACATACAGTATAACAGCTACCAGAAGGGGAAAAAAAACCACTAAACACTTCCCTTTTAAAAGGCTTCCATAAACAATTAAGTATGTCACTGATTTCTTTGGAAAGAGGGAATTTAGAAGATTAGCTATGTGACCTCAAATTCCTTTTTTTTTTTGCATTACATAGTCTTAAAAATATTACCAATCATTTCAACTCCAATGATGAGTTAAATCCCGGTTTTGAAATTTCAAATGAGAATGCCAACCTTTCAGTTCACTTAGGATAATCAGAATCAAGACCTTTTCAAGACCTTTTGATAATTCTGGTCTTGTTATAAATAAAGGAAACATTCACAGTACTAGGAACTACTCCAAGGGCATGTCCATCAGGACCCACATTTGTGGTTCTGTTGATTAGCTTATTAAATCCTAGATTCAACCTTTTGGGGGCTTTTAATACACTAGGGGGTGCTAGATCTCTATATGTCCACAATTACAACGTGAAAATTTTTTCCTACAATTAATTTTTTTTTTTTTGCAATTATTAAAGTTAGTCCCACTGCCTTTATGGTATACTGAAAGCCTCATGTAACGAAAACAAAGTAAGAACTCATTGAAATAATTTTGCTGAGAATGAAACACCAAGAATCCTTCAAAAAGATGGAATTTTGTAACACAAAAGATCCCGACAAACTCTTAAACATTCTAAATCAATGAGATATGACCAAATTGTCTTTTCCATAGCCTCGATCACCACTGGTATTTTCAAAGAGAACTTCAAAAGAACCACTACCCCTTTCATTGATAAAAACCTACCAGTTTGACTTTGTTAAGACCACCCATTCGAGGTGTAATGTCACCAAAGAAACACAGAGGTATCACCCTGGAGAAGATGCTGCCCTAGCAGATGTAGGTAGTATTATGTGAGCTTCTCCTACTCTGCCATATCATTCAAATAATAGCCATTGACAAGGGAGCAAGGAATATTTCAAATTTGAATTTGTAATCTTACAGCTGAAACTAATGTTGTCTCAGGAAACCAATGGTCCTGGAAAGTCAGAAGATACATATAAGCTGAAAGCATATAGTTCAGTGAAAAAATAGAGTACAGCATCCAGAACTGAAGAAACAGAATGGGGGAGGAAACAGACACAGAGAGAGACAAAAAGAGAAGGGAGGGAGAGACAGACAGACAAAGACAGAGAGAGAGAGAAAGAGAGAATATGAATTTACCAATATTCTGTACTTAATTCAAGTGAAAATATTGCATCCCTCACAATTTTCATAAATCATAATTCCTGCCACAAAGAATAATTTAACACTACTTAGGAAATGTTATGCATATGTGTGTACAAATGCATGTTTGTATGCATATGTATATAGAGAGATGGAGATATACATATATCTCTATATACATTTATGTATATATCCTATATACACATGCATGTGCATATTGTGTTTATCTATATGCTATATACATGGTGTGGTTTGCATGTATACATGCATGTATATGTGATATGTCCATATATTTATATTACATTATTATATATTATATTAAAGTATATATATATATGTTACATATATATATATATATATATATACACACACTAGCAGGAAGTAGCCATCTCAAAACACTGGTTTCAGGTAATAAGCACCTGACAAATATTGAGAGACAGTCATACCTTAGGACTACTTCCCAGCATATTCAGCCACTAGATGCAGTAGTCACAGTGCTATTTACAGGAACAGAGCAATCCTACAGCTCCCATAGTATGTCAGCAATATGCACACGTATTCTTTAGAAGGAGGATGAATTAGTAGAGGCTTCAGGAGAGCCATAGAGGGGTCTTCCTAATAACTTGAGTTCATCAAAGTTTGTCATCATCACCTATAATTTCCTATGCTGCATGTGTTCCAACTCTAATAATACAAAAGCAGGAAATGCTTTCCATGTTGTTCTATTTAAAGGGGAGGGAGATTCATGGGATCATTGTCTGAGTCAAGACTGAGAGAGTCTGCTATTTCAGCAAATTCTACTTTTCCCTCTGAAAAAGAAGCAGCCCAGGCATAGCATAGTTTATACCCCAACACAAAAGCACTATGGGAGAGAAAGTGCAAAGTATCTGGATCCAGGGGACAGGTGACTTAAGATCACAAAAATATCACATTTTGAATCATAAAGGACTTTGAAGATCAACTAATCTACCTCAATGTATAGATGGGGAAAGTGATTCCACGAGTGGAAGAGTGACTTACCTGTGGCCACACAGGTGTCAAGTAGCAGAGACAGGAGACAAAACCTCTGACCTTCCCTCCAAAACCATCACCCATCCCAGTGCCATATGCTGCCACCCCAAAATGCAAGACATTACAGTAATTTTCCTATTGCAAATTTCAAAGTGGAGAAAGACTGTTGCTAAGCAAAAAAGGAGTTCTCTATCTTGTCTTATGAAAATTACTCAGACAAAAACCCACTGTCCCTATTGTGTCAGACTCTATAAAGAAAAAACTTAGATTACAACACAATTTTCTTAGAGAATTGTAGCTATTTCGAGATGGAAGACAACTTTCTTCAGTAGGTCCCATCAATGTGGATTTTCCTCCATCTGTGCAGATCCCAACCCAGCCACAACCTCCCATCAGGTTCACTTCCTTTTCTTCCAAAACTCCTCCACAGATGAATTCCATAAAATCTGTCCTCTATTTGATATCTACTGGCTGGAAAAAGGATAATAAATAAGTTATATTCATGAATGTGATAGAATATAACTATGTTAGAAGAAATGATGACTATGTAGAATTAAGAGAAGCAAAGGAAGATTTATATGCATTGATACAGAGTAAAATAAATGGTACAAAGAAAATAATATACAACAATGAAAATGGAAAAGAACCAAAACAAAACTCAAAAAATCAACATAGTAAGTATTTTAAAGAACTAAAATTTACCCAAGGAAGAAAAAATATGCCAAAACAAAAACAAAACAAAAATCCATATAGTAAGTATTTTAAAGAACTAAACTTCCCCAAGGAAAAAAAAATATGCTCTTTCTTTTGTGTTTGCAGAAATGGGGAACTAAAAGTAAGGAACATTCAAAATATGTCAGACTCAATGAATTGACTAGTTTTGCTAGATAGGTTTTTTTCCTTCCCTTTTTATTCTTGGTTTCAATGGGAGCTGGCTGAATGGGGAAGAGAGTACATTCGAGAATGAAGGCAATGTACAATTTTTAAATCATCAAAAATTAAATATAAAAAGATATTACATTTGTCCTGCAAACCTAGATTTTATATGTGTTGGGAAGCTGAGAATAGCATATGAACATCTTTCTTCTTCTAAAATTAGAATGCAAAAAATGGACATCCATTGATATTTAACCTTTCTGCTGAAGAGAGGCTCAGAATATGGGTTCTTTGAAGAAAAGTAAAGCCCACAGGAATATGACTAGTTTTTTAATACATCAGAATGATTCCCATTGACTGAAAAAGCAATATCCACTTTGTAGTGGATTAAACACCCAAGCATTTTAGCCAGGTTAACTAACTTGTCTGGTGAAGTCCATCAACAATGCAGTTGGCTAACTTTTAAAAGAACTAATTGGTCACTAATTTTGTCAAAATGGGGTCGTCAGGGTACATGAGAGGCCATGTGACCTAGCAGACAATTGGCCATAGAATCAGGAATTCTTTCCTCCCACACATATTAAGCTACATGACCACCATCAAGTAAATTATACTCAGAGTACTTCTAGACAGCTTCTACTACTTACAAATAAGTGACTGAGGTATATCACTGGAGTCAGTATCTACTCTGGAAATTACCTATATGGATGAATTTACAGGTCTGACCATCCCCACCTTCCCACCCTGAAAAAAATTTAACTTCTTATATCACTCAAAAATTACAAAAGCAACCACAAAAATATTGGTAAATGTTCTTAAATATCACACAAGCATATGTCATTTTTATAGAAAAAGAGGAATTTTAAAAAGTCAACTAAAAAATCTTTCTGTTAATCATAACTATGTTCAGAGTATTACACAATGGCACTGGAGGAAGAAAATACAAAACAGAATACATCTTGGAACTAGGATGCAAAATTTTCTATTCTTTGGATAATAATCACTTTTAAATGGAAGATAGAACAATTCATTCATACTATCTAGAGGCTTCTAGGTGATAAAGTGCTGAGCTGGGATGATCCAAGTTCAAATTCTGCCTCACACAGTTAGTAGGTATGTGATCCTGAACCAGTCATTGCCTCAGTTTCTCTATTTGTAAAATAGAAATAATAATAGCATCTACCTCCCACTTATAATGAGGAATAAAAAGAGAAAATATTTGATGAATACTTTATGTCTTACAATGATATATAAATGCTAGCTGTTATTATTATTGTTACTATATCTCATCCTGTACAATTCTTATCTCTAATTTTTCCCCCATGATGAGAGCTCTAGGAACTACATAGTTTTTACACTGCAAATAGGTTTTATTTGATTCTAAGCAATACAAAAAAGCCGAAGGAGTTGAATCATATCAGCCTTGATGCTCTTGATATAGATCAAATTAGAAAAAAAAATTTAAAAAGAAGGAAGTTGCAACTAAGTGGTAGTAGGGTGGTTCACAAGGACTTTTGAGAGAGATTAAAAAAGGAAAAATTCCATCCCAGATTTTGTGACATGGGAGAGGTAATCTGTGTACATGTGACATGCAGACTGGGTTAGATGAAAATAGATTTCAAGGGATTCAGAGGAATGATACATACATAGTATCCCATGGAGTAAAAGGCTCCAGGAGTATTCATTCCAGGAGGGATGGGAGATGCTCAAGAAAGAAATTCTCAAAGACAAATAGAAAAAAATTAAATGAGAAGAGAAAATGGGATTTGAATGGGAAGAGAGAAATGTGGGTGCACAGGGAATTCACCAAGCCAATTTTTTTAATATATAGAAAATATATAAATATATTTAAGTAAATATGGGAAAATACTTCAAAATAAGTACAAGACCAGATAATAAAAGATGAATAAGTACAAATAAAATGTAAAAATACTGGCAAGAATGCTTTCAGAATGAACTGAAGTCAGTAAATGAAGCTAAGAACAAAAAGAAGTTTTTTTTTTTTTTAACCTAGATTGGAAGAAA
The DNA here is from genome assembly GCF_902635505.1 of Sarcophilus harrisii. Classification (NCBI taxonomy): domain Eukaryota; kingdom Metazoa; phylum Chordata; class Mammalia; order Dasyuromorphia; family Dasyuridae; genus Sarcophilus; species Sarcophilus harrisii. Next base: position 38,694,567 of record NC_045428.1, on the reverse strand, counting down.
AAAAAACACAATTGAAGAAGGAATAGGGCTTTCACTTGGCATAAATGGGACTTCAAAATTGACAATAGGAAGAAAGCAGAGTTGTTCAACTCTTATTTTGTTCTAATTTTTCTGCAAAGGAGAATGACTTTGAATGGAAATGAGAAAACAAAAATTATTAATAAAGGGGTCATATCAAAGGAAAGAGTAATAGATTATCTGACTGCCCTATGAATTCAAATCACCTATGCCAAATGAACTATGTTACATACCTGGTTCCGGAGAGAATTAGAAGGAAGGAAATCCCAATATTGTACAATGGGAAAAAAATGCAACCAAATTCTATCCACAACTTCTCCAAACAATCTAGAAAATGCATCAGACTGAGCAGGCAAATTTCAGAAAAATCTGGAAAGACTTACATGAACTGATGCTGAGTGAAGTAAGGAGAACATTGTACATAGTAACAGCAAGATTTTATAATGATCAACTGTGATTATCTTTGCTCTTCTCAGCAATAAAGTGGTCTAAAACAGTTCCAAAAAATGTATGTTGGAAAATACTACCCTCATCCAGGGAAAGAACTTTGGAGTCTGAATGAAAATCAAAGCATACTATTTTCACTTTTTTGCTTTTGTTTTCCTTTCTTGTAGTTTTTCCCATTTGTTCTGATTCTTCTTTCACAATATGACTAATGTGGAAAAATATTTAATATAGATGTACATGTATAATCTATATCAGATTGCTTGCTATCTTGGGAAGAGAGGAGGAGAGAGAAGGAAGGAGAAAAAATGGATATCAAAATCTTATAAAAGTAAATCTTGAAAAGTAAAAAAGAAAAAAAAAAAAAGAAAATACATCAGATTTAGTCCTGGTTGAAAAGAAAAAACAAGGTAAAATTCCCAGTGGGTCATTTTTTTCATCACTGGGAGAACAAAGAGGTCTGTGAGCACTGGAGGTAGGTTCTAGTCAAGAAAGATCATATAGAACATTTCAGCATGGGGGAAAAAAAGGAGGGAAGAAAGGGAAAGAAAAAAGAAGGAATGAAGGAAGGAATGAAGGAAGAAAGGAAGGAAGGAAGGAAAGAGGGAAGGAGAAAGGAAGGAAGGAAGGTGGCATATTTTTTCTTCCTTGGGTAAATTTTAGTTCTTTAAAATACTTACCATGTTGATTTTTTGGGTTTTGTTTTGGTTCTTTTCCATTTTCATTGTTGTATATTATTTTCCTTGTACCATTTATTTTACTCTTTTTACCTATAATTTACCAGGCATTATGTTAAACATTTTATAAAACATTTCTTTTAATCCTCTCAACAACTTTAGGAGATAGATGCTAATATTATCCTCATTTTACAGTTAAGGAAACAGAAGCATCAGAAATGATTTGGTCAAGATCACACAGATAATAAATATCTGAGTTCAAATTTGAACTCAGATCTTTTGATTCCAAACAAGCTTGACTATGCACCAGAGCTGTGCAAGAAGAGATCCAAAATACAGCATAGATGGACCTAAACTTATGTAGGATACATTACTGAGTTCTGGTTCACAGATCCAGGACAGGCTAGGCAAGGGAGTTCCAGAGTTCCAGAGTAAATAAAATCATGGGCCCTTAGGCTATGTAATCAAGCAAGGAGCAAAGAAAGCATCAGTTAGGTGGTTCTAGAATGAATTCTCAGTTCCAACTTCCAGGCCACTATGAAGCCTTCAATGGAATAGCCATGGCCAGAATCCCAAACCAGATGGAACATATAATTCTAACCCTCTGAACCAGAAGTTTCCCTGCTGGCAGATAGCACTGATTTCAACAGGAATTTACTAGAACTCCAACTAGGGCAAATCCATAAGTGTGTTGTTCAGACTCAGATTAAGCTCAGGAATTTTCAGAGCTCATATCTCAGTTTGGGGAGGGAGAATTAAAGAAAATGGAGGCAAGACATAGCAATCAAACTGTGCTTGGATCAGACCACTTTGAAAACATTGAAATCTTGCAGGTTTCCAGCCTGAGTTCCTGGAGCAACACAACATTCAATATTCTCAAAAGAATACAACATTACTAGCCTAAACATCCCTTCAAAATCTAGACCCTGATATAAAGTCTGAAATGGTAAAGTAGGCTGAAAGAATTGGAAGAAAAGAATGATACTATTCTGATAGTAACATTTAAGATACATACCTAAAAGAAGAAAGTAATCCAAAACCATCCACAAGCCAAGTCTCAAAGAAAAATGCAGCATAGACACAAATTAGAATGAACCAAATAGAAGCCAATAACTCCATGAAACAACAATAAATATTCAAACAAGTCAAAAGACTAAAAAAAAAAAAAAAAAGAAGAAGAAAATGCAAAAAGTGTTTCATTTAAAAAAAAACTGACCTATGAAATAGATCAGGGAGAAATATTTTAAGAATCATTGAACTATCTAAATATCATTATTTGCTAAGGAGATAGATATAATTTTTTTTCAAGATATCATAAATCTTCCCATATTTCTTAGAATCAGAGGTCAAAACAAAAATAGAATCAAACATTCCCTCTTGAAAGAAATCTCAAAGTGAATTTTCCCAGAAACATTATAGTCAAAATTCAGTTCTTTCAGGTAAAAGAAAAAAATACTTCAAGCAGCAATGAAGAAGGAATCCAAGTGCCAAGCATATACAGTCAAGATCATTCAAGATGTAGAAGCTACCACTATTTTTTTTAAAAAATGGAAAGCTTCTTACTTTTGCAATAATTTTTAAAATTATTCTCTCTCTCTCTCTCTCCCTCCCTCCTTCCCTCCTTTTCTTCTTTCTTTTCCTTTCTTGTGAGTGCTCTGCCCCCACAACATGTAAATTTAAATGTTGAAACCTCACATGGAGGTTCATGGGCTAGATTTTTTTCTTAAGGATCATGTTTTAAAACCAAATCATTCTGGCTCTCATTGATTGACCAACAAAAGATCCCATATCAAGACCCACTTGGTTTTTCTTTGGGCCCTAATTGTCTAAGAGTGAATGTAAGCAGCAATTGTTGGTCACCTAGTTAATGTGAACAAGGAAAAGTCTGAACAATCAAGGAGAAAAGCTTGAGGAAGATAACTGACAATTCAGTCTCATTCTTATTTAAAATGGTCTTCTTTGGGGAAGAGGGAGATAAACAGAGAGAGAGAGAGAGAGAGAGAGAGAGAGAGAGAGAGAGAGAGAGAGAGAGAAAATGATTTTAATTTTAAAAAATTATTGCAGAAGTATAGTGCTAAAGGCCTGAACTGGATTGGCTATATTACTAGAAAAAAGATACATAGTTATATACATAGAAATGATTGTGAAGATAGAAATAAGGAGATGGCATCTAACTGGATTTGTGGGGTGATTGAGACTGAGGAGTTAAATATGATATCAAAGTTGAAAGCCTGAATAAGTAGGAAGATGGTGATGTCCTTAATAGTTATAGTAAAGTTGGAAAAAGAGAAGGCTTTAGAGAGAAAAGTAATTATGTTCCTAACATGTTGAATTTAGATGTTGAAAGTTGGGCATGTGTGAAACAAAGTCAGGCAAGAATCTGGAAATATAAATCTGGGAATTATTTGTATAGAGAATAATTGAATCCATGGGAATTGATTAGATCACCAAGTGAGACAGCAAAAAAGAAAAAGAGCTGAGGACAGAGCTTTGAAAAATCCTTTCTTCCTTCTCTCCCCACAATGGGTATGAAATAGAAAAAAATCCAGCAAAGTATTGTCAGATTGACAGACAGGAAGAAAACTGGGGAAGAACCAGCACATCAAAAACTTAGAGAAGAAATAAATCCATGAAGAAAAGATAATAAAGTATCAAAGGCTATAGACAGGTTATAAAAAAAGATGGGGACTGAGAAAAGACCATTAGATATATGATAATAAGAGGTCATTTGTAACTTAAGGGAAAGAAGTTTCAGGATGAAGTCAGATGTCAGGTTGCAATAATATGACATACAACTAAACCCTGCAACAGAAATTATATTGACACTAATTATAACTTCATTCAGAGCATTAACCAATGTAAATTGGTTGCTGTAGCCAAGAGACCAAAAAAAAGGCCAGGAAATGCCTTAGTCAGCAAAGTAATTCACCAAATGGAGAGACAGCTGCCAAAGACAACACTGGATTAGAATATAAACTCTTTTTTCAAAATCTTACAAAGAAAGTTGATGGCCTGTTAAGTGGTGTCTCATACAACAGAGAGAAGTAGAGGAGGGTAAAAATAGTTTTTTTCTTTTAATTTCAGCAAGGTATCCAACTAAGCAAAGTCATCCCAAGGGCATTCAAAGATGAAAATAGAAGGATGACATAAAGAAGAAATTTGAAGAGATTTACAAAATCCACTTTAATATTATTTTCTCTCTCAAGTATGGTAGAACCACCACTCTAGCATTGGAGTTTTAACACTGTTTATTAAGAAGGTAGAAATGTCACTAAAGAAATCAGATAGAAAGAAGTACCAAGTACAAAATGTGTGGAGTATACAGAAATCTATTTGGGAGGTAATACAATTATGAAGGCTTTAAGGGAAGGATATATACAGTATTTGAAGAAAAGGAAGATACCAAAGGTGTGGGGAAAGTCTCAGACCTTATTAATATGAAAAGAAAAGGTGACTTGAGAGAACATCAATAAATACCATGTTTAGCCTACATTCTTCTAAGTACAATACTTTGTGAAAGGCATCTATACACCAATCAAGGACATCATCATTGAAAACATTAGCCAAGAACAAGTAGACTTTCACAAACAATATCCAAAATTGGTCCATATCTTTTTACAACTAACTGAAATATTTAATAAGTCCTTATTGTTTGTTGATTACCAAAATAAAAAGAAAAACATTATTTGATTCAGAACAAAATGCTACCTTATAGGAGTTTTTACAACAATATATTTTCCACCAAAACGTTAAAATTATTCAAGATTACTTAGACAAAATAACATCTAAAACAACTCTATCCAATGATTCTCTGATAATGAATGTCAGGATTAAAGTAGATGGATAACCATCAAAATTTATTGCTATTGGAATGTAGGAGAACAAAAACAGAATTCAAATGAAAAGAGGATTCTGTGTAGATAGCAAGAACCTCCAGAAAGCCCCAGTGCATATAGAGGCAATGTATGCATTATGTTGAAAAAGATCACCAATTACTAAAAGGAGTTTGGCCTGACCATCCACATGGAAAAGACCAAGTGGATGATGAATGTTTACTATCCAGATTCCAAGGTATATTTGGATAGATTTTGTTCAACAATATGTACATCTGGAACAGACAGTTCAGATAGATATATTGTGATGAAAAGAAGAAAGAGAATGAGCTGGATTGCTTTTGGAAAAATGCAAAGTTCCTTACTCACTCCAAGTTTTTATAAAAACAGCAGCCCATCTTTTCAGCTTTTTACTGTTATTATATAGCTGTGGCACACAGTATACAATGGCCACTGAAGACCTAAAAATGAATAACACAGAGAAGGAAATAGAAATGTGTATGATGCAGAAGGTTTCCGCCAACTGGACAAGTGCTGAACAAGTGAACTCTGCTGCAACATGTGATTCTCCCTAGGGTCATTATCATTTACATGCTGTGTTGCTCATTTTGGCAACATATCCATTCATTGTGGGTATACAACATAATTAGTTGGTTAGGGTTAAGTTGATTGGTCAGCATTAAAGGGATTTTGGAGTAGCTACTCTCATAAAGCCCTTCTTGAGACAGGAAGGAGGAAAGGGAAAGAATAAGCAATTATTAAACACCTATTATATGCCAGTTACTGAACTAACTACTTTTAAAATAGTATTTCATTCATCCTCACAACTATTAAGGTAGGTGCTATTATTATCACCATTTTATGGATGAGTAAACTGAGGCAAGCAGACTTTAAATGATTTGCCTAAGATTACACAGCTTGGAAGCATCTGAGGCCGAATTTGAATTCAGGGTTGACTTTAAGCCCAGCGCCTCTATCCATGTATTACTAAGCTTCATCATAAAACCTGTGAATATAAACCCCCTTTGTACCCCAACTCACAAGGTAATATCATCCTGACCTCAGACTCAGCCTTTTATTTCACCATCATTAGCTCAATTCTACTAATTCTACTCAAGGACTTCATCATCAATCCCTCCAGCTCACTCTTCCTTTCCACTATTTTACCCTGTCACCTTAAAGCTTTAAGGGAATAAAAAGTCAATTCCTTCCCCAAGAAAGCTTAGAAATTTCTGTTCTAATACCATCTAAATACATATTCTGCTATGAACAAGAAATAATGAAATCTGTATTAACAAACATTTATTTCACTTCTGCCCTTCCCTTCATATCCTGTACCTTCCAATCAATAGAGTTCTTTACTTACTGATCCCAGTACATTACATTGCACCCAATCCCAGTGGGCACCTCATAGTGCTGGAATGCACTCTTGTCTCCCCTCCACTTCTCAGATTTCTACATGTATTCAGAACTCAGCTCACTAGCAGCTTTTCCACCCTGCCTTTTCCCCTAATCTTGTCTGTGGTTGGTGTTCCTTCCCTAAAATTTCTGTATATTTTACATCTTTAGTTCACAATACCTACAAAAGTCATCCTACAAAAAATTTCTAGAAGGCAAAAATATATATGGTGAAAATCTTATATTTTTAATGAGAAAACTTAGGGAGTTCAATCTTTCTTAAAAAAGGAACTCAGCCTGTTCATTTAAACATTTCCAAATAACAATTCTTTAGCATCTGCTCAGAGATAGTGTAAGAACACCTGAACAATTTTTTCAAAGTGATTGAACTGGAAACCAAATCAATCAACAACTAGATCAACCAATTCTTAACAGGACAAAAAGGCTGTAACATTAATATTCCATCCAGTCAAATCAACAAGCATTTGTTAAGCACCTATTGTGTGCCAAGTGGGCAGCTAGGTGACAAAGTGTTTGGAGTGTCTGGCTTGGAATCAGGAAGATTTTATAAGTTCAAATCTGGCCTCAGACTTATTGGCTTATGGCTATGGGACCCCAGGTAAGTTACTTAAGCCTGTTTGCTTCAGTTCTTCATCTGTAAAATGAGCTGGAAAAGAAAATGACAAAGCATTCCAGTATCTTTGCCACCAAAAAAAAACCCAAATGGGGTCACAAAGAGTTAGATACAATTAAAGTGACTGAACAATGACAAATGTACCAGTATTTCTATCCTAATTATTGGTGTGTAAAGAAAGGCAAAAAATAATTGGTATTTCTATCAAGAAACTCATAGCCCTATAGGAAGAAAACTATGTGCAAATATGATAAATACTGGACAAATCGGGGAGATATTACTGTTAAGGTTCTAAGTCATAGCCCTGTAGGAAGACAACTATGAGCAAATACAATAAATACTGGATAAATTGGGGCTGATTGTACTGTAAAGGTTCTAAGTCATAGCCCTGTAGGAAGACAACTATATGCAAATACAATAAATACTGGACAAATTGGAGCTGATTGTACTGTAAAGGTTCTAAGTCATAGCCCTGTAGAAAGACAGCTATGAGCAAATATGATAAATACTGAACAAATTGGGGCTGATTGTACTGTTAAGATTCTAAGATTAAGGAGGACTAGGAAAGGTTTCTTGAGGAAGGTAGAATTTTATCTGGTTCTTAAAGGAAACCAAGAGCTGGAAATGCAGAGGGAATATCAGGCATTGGTTACAGCCAATGAATATGTCCAGAAGTGAGTGTTTTGCTCATAGAACAGTCAAGAGATCAGAGTCACTGATTCAAAGAATAGGCAATGGGGGCAAAGTATAAGAAGACTGGAAAGTTAAGATGGGCCAGTTTATGAAGGACTGAACTCTAACAGAGGATTTTATGTTTGATATTAGAAATAATAGGAAATCACTGGAGTTGACTGAATAATGAATGGGTGACATGGGCAGATCAGTGCTTGGGAGGATCAATTTGACAAGTGAGTGAGGGGAGACTACAGGCAAGAAGACCAATCAGCAGATAGTCCAGGTAAGAGGTGATGAGATTCCAGCAAAGAAGAGAAAGAGGAAAGTAGGAGAGACATTATCATTCTCCCAGGAGGGATTTTGGCATAAGGGATAAGTCTCAGAATCAGGAATATGTGGGTTCAAGTTGCCCCTCTAATGCAAACTGTGTAACCCTAGGCAAATCACTTACTAATTCTTCAGTGTTCCCAGGCTGTTTACTAAAATTATACAAAGCAGAGCAGACTTATAGAAGTGAAAACTATATAGTTTCCTATATAGGAAATTCCTTACTCTGATAATTGTTCTCTAATTGGGTGGTCTTCATCGCTGTTTGCCTTAGTTTTCTCATATCTAAAATAGAGATATTTAATACCACCAGCCTCACAGAATAGTTGTAAGTATCTAATTAGAGGGATATTCAATCTTTATATGTGTCATACATCCTTTTGGAATCAGATGAATCCTTTAGATCCCTTCTGAGAATAAGCTTTTTAAATTCATAAAGTAAAATACTTAGGATTACAAAAGAAACCAATTATATTGAAATATAGTTATAAGTATATTTTTAAAAGTTGCTAGAGCTCCTGGACTATGAGATTTTATATATAACTATATGATACTTTGCAAACTGAAAAAGATAAATCTATCGTCATCATCAAGGAAAAATAATTGGGTTAGGAAAGGCCTTTACTGGAAGCTAGAAAAACCACCAAGGGATCTTCGAGGGGTATCCAGAAGGTGAGAGACAGTGGCAGCTTGGTGTTCCAGGAATGGAGGGCTTGGCTTCTTGACCCAACCAGGCTGAATGACTCTACCCTTGCCTGTAGGCTTGCAGATGCCTCTAGTCCTGTGCACCAGTGCTAGGGAGAAAGTGTTCACCTATGGCCAGGATACTCCGGAAAAAAAGGCGTCTGAAGAGCAAGAGTCCTTTGGAACCTCAGGAGCTATCCATTTTACAGATAAGGAAACTGAGGTTCAAAGACAGGGAGTGACTGAAGACCAGAGGATCATAGCCATAGATAACTCATATATTATCTCCTCCAATAATGATGTCAATGATGAGAGCTAACATTTATATAGTGCCTACTATGTGTTATGCTAAGATCTCTGTAAATATTATCTCAACCATGGGAAGTCGGTATTGTTATTACACCCATTTTATAGATGGGAAACCTGAGGGAGGCCTGGAGAAGTGAGGTCACTTTCAAGATTAAGTAACTTTTAAGGAGAATAGCCAGGAGTGCACTGGAGCCAATTTGAGCCCATTATCTGCTGATGTGCTAATTTTCACTGTCAGCATTTCTACCTCTACCTAAAATCAGACCTTGGCTTATTGTTTTGTTGCTATCTAATCTTAAGAAAGTGCTAAAATGCAAATTGAATTAAAAATGTATGTGCAGACACTAGTTTTCCCCCAGATCACCCCTGAGTATGGTTATATCGACTGGGGAAGAGATCGGGATGGAAACCAGCTTGGGAGGGAGCAGGGGCAGATGGGGAGATGGTTTGGAGAATTTGGTTAAATCTGCCTTCTCTAAACTCTCCAGTCCAGTCAGTTGTGTATACTCATCTACTTCCCTTTCCAGGCAGTAGGATATTCATTCCCAGGGAACGGTTCCTATCAGGTCTTGAAACCTCTGCTTCGTTAGCCATATCACCCTGCTCTTGGCTCCTCACATACTTCCTCCCACTATTTCTCCTTGCCTCTCAGTCCTGTAGCCATTCCTCATCAACCAGGAATGATGAGAAAGTGTGGAGTAATCAATCAAAAACCAACAAGCTGTCAGGAAGACCTTGGATCAAGTACTGCCATGATAGAGGCTGGCTGTGTGACTTTGGGCAAGTCCCACAGTCAGTTCTTGGAGGTAAATTTAAAATGAGTCTCAAAATTCACATCCTGCTGGCATCCAAATAAAATCTCCTTGAAGACATGGAGTTGTTTTCTTATTTCTTTCCTCTTTCCCTTTTCTTTCCCTTTTCCCTTTCCCTTTCCCTTTCCCTTTCCCTTTCCCTTTCCCTTTCCCTTTCCCTTTCCTTCCCTTCCTTGTATCACTATTGCCAAAAACCAAGTCCAGTAGAAAATGGTATTTAATAAATGCATGTTGATTGCTTAATTGAGTTATATCTTTGATTGTGTCTATCTCTTCCCATTTTCTTGGACAAGAAAGTCCAAACCTCTTTATTTGAATTCAAGACAATGTCAAAGGAAGGAGATTTCACTCCATAGGCTCCTATAATGATGAAATCACAGGTCTGCACCCCTTTCTCTTCTTCTATTTCAGAAAAGTCTTTTATGGAAGAGGAGAAGGAAAAGGAGGAGAAGAAAGAGGAGGAGGATAAAGAGGAAGAGAAGGAGGAAGAGGAAGAGTAGGAGAAGGAGGAGCACATGAAAATAATAGCCAGAATTTATATAGCACTTCTAGGTTTGCAAAGATTTTCAACTCATTTGATCCTTACAACAACCCTGTGAAACAGGTGTTATCATTATATCCACTTTACAAATAAGCAAACTGAGGATGAGAGGCTGTAACTTAACCAAAATGATACACCTAATAATATTTTTAAAGAAATATAGTTACTCCTTCCACATCAATGGGGTTAAGAGCAGAGCACCTTTACAGTCTGGAAAATCTCTGTAAAATTTTGGGGGCCTTCCCTATGTACCACAGAAGAAATCTGAATTTTTATGGGGTGTTTGATTTAAGTACTTGGTCATAGGTTCTGTGTCATCTTCTGGCCTTTCGTATGTTTTCTGCAAAATTCCTCCCACTCCCCCCCCCCCCGCCAAATTCTCATTTAATTTCTTATGCTCACCCGTAATATAGCAAAACCATGATGGGGAATACTGTCATGTGGAAGGGATAACCGTAGCAACTTCTTCACTGCAAGCTTCCTAATGAAATCACAAGTCTATACAAAAATAAAATAAATGAGTAGAGAAGAGACAGGAAGTAGATGTGGGCAGGACTACTATCAGCCGTATTAGATGTCCAGGTGTTCCATGGGTAGGCAGAGATGACTGAAGGGAAGTTAATGAGCCCATGAGTAAGATGTGTGAGTATGACCAGGCTTGTCTCACGCCTAATCAGACATTGCACATATTTTAGGAGAACTGAATGATGAAGTGATTCTGACTATAAATACCGGTTCTTTAGAGGTTTTCAGCCTGTGGGCTACAGCTCTCCAGTTATAGATTCCATACATGGAGTCCACAGATCCACATGGTAGTCCAAACAGGAGCCAATGTACTTGGTGTGGACTGAAAAAATGAAAGGTGTCACACATCTGCTTATACTATTCTTGATCAAATGCAGGTAAATGCTGTTAGAATTAATAACAACAGTATCAATGATATTTATTATAATATTATGTGATAAACTACTGTTAATATTAATTATTAATGTTATTAAATCAAATATTAAAATTTTGATTCAATGTTATTAAATTATTTACGATTTTTAATAATATTATTTTGTTATTATATTTAATAATAATAACAAGTCATTTTTGCCATCGTACTTTTTGGTTTTTAAGGTCCTTTATCTCATTAGTTTTTCAGATCAATCCTATGAGTTAAGTGTTTCAGTAATTTTGGCCTCCATCTATAGATAAGGAAACAGGTAGACACAGTGACTGAACTCAGGTCCTCTTGATTTATTGTCTCTTTCTTAGACTATTGCATAGTCTAAAAATGAGATCTTAGTAGTATTTAGCATGTAACTGGCATACAATAGGCACTTAATAAATGCTTGTTTCCCCACCCCCCTTTTCTAATTGGTCTTTCTGCCTCCAATTTTTCCACTCTCAACTTTGGTACTTCACACAGCTGTCAGAGATATTCCTACTAAGTCATAATTCAGGCCATGTCACTATCCTGCTCAAGAAGATCCATTATCTCCCTTTTGCTTCTGGAATCAAATTAGCTACTGAAAATGCCTCACATGTATTCTATGGACTGGTCAACAGATTTATTTTCTATTCTTCAGAGACAAGATTCCTTTGCTCATCTCCCATGTTTTTGTTCCAGCTCTCTCCCACATCTGGAATCACTCTTCCTCAACTCTGCCTCCTTAGACCCCCTAGTCCTCAAATTCCCTCCCCTAATTCCCTATATGCTGGTTCTTTCTCTTTATTTAATCTCCTAGCAATGACTTTTTTATATATTTAGTATCAATGTGTGTGTGTGTACATTTTACAGTTGAGTCCAATTCTTCATGGCCTGTTATGATTCTTACAAGGTGCTAAGTCACTGGAATTGATAGGCACTCCAGGAGATTCACAAGTCCAGGAGATTCACAAGTCAGGATTCAGTCCAGGAGCTCCCACAAGCCCAGAGAGAACCCACAATCCCACTCTTGGAAAAGGAGTCAACCTTTGAGTTCACACCTCTAAAAGAGCATATAAAAGGACAAGCACTAGAGACTTTTGGGAGATTGAGAAGCCATGATTCAATTGGGCAGGACAAAGGATTCAGAGAGAGCTGGAGGCTGAAGCTGGCAGAGGCAAAGGACAAGCGGCAATAGCTCTTGGAACCAAGGAGAGAGAGGCCTTTAAGAAAATTAAACAAGCTATTTTGAAGGAGATAATAAAGGATTGAACTTTTAACTTACTTCTGACTGCACTTGAGGTGATTATTACTTTGGACTGAAATTAAGGCTGCCTCTAGAAGCCCCCCAAGAAACCTGATCCCAAAGAACGATTATAATCTAGAGAAGAGAATATTACAATGGCCTCTTTTGGGTTTTTTTTTGGCAAAGATACTGGAGTGGGCTGTCATTTCTTTTTTCCAGCTCATTTTATAGATGAGAAAACTAAGGAAAATGTAGTTAAGTGAAGTTTCTAGGGTCACACAGAGACTAAGTGTCTGAGGCTGGATTTGAACTCAGGAAGATGAATCTCCCTGACTCTAGATCCAGCACTCTGTGCACTATGGCACCATATTAGCTTCCACCTATATATTTACATGTTCTTCAGGTCTTCCAGCAACAAATCTATGGCTTGGTTTTATTTTAAGTCATTAATACCAATGTCAGTCAATATATTTTGCTGTGAAGACATCTCTAAATTACATTCCTCCAGGTATGCATTCATTGAGCACTTGCTCAGGATCTTATTTCAGTACTTTTACAGTCTATCATCTCTCTTTATCAATCTCATGGTTTATTTATGCATATTCATAGTTCTTAAGCTAATCAAGGAGGTCCATGAATGTGAATGGGAAAAATTTACAACTTTATTTCAATTTACAAATTTATTTCAATATAACTGGTTTCTTTGTAATTCTAGTATTTTATTTTATTTAAAAATGATTCTGAACCACTCCTAAAAAGATTAGGGGTAAAACAAGGTTGCCCACCATTACCATTACTCTTCAATATTGTATTAGAAATGTTAACTTTGGCAATAAGAGAAAGAAAAGAGATTAAAGGAATTAGAGTAGGTAATGAGGAAATCAAAATATTAGTCTTTGCAGATGATATAATGGTATATTTAGAGAATCCTAAAGAATCAACTAAAAAACTACTAGAAACAATTCACAATTTTAGCAAAGTTGTTTAGCATTTTTATATATTACTAACAAAGTCCAGCAGCAAGAGATACAAAGAGAAATTCCATTTAAAATAATTGTAGATAATATAAAATATTTGGAAGCATACCTGCCAAGGCAAAATCAGGAAGTATATGAACACAACTACAAAACACTTTCCACACAAATCAAGTCAGATCTAATCAATTGGAAAAAATCAAGTGCTCATGGGTAGGCTGAGCTAATATAATAAAAATGACAATACTACCTAAATTAATCTAATTATTCAGTGCTATAAAAACTCCTAAGAAATTATTTTACAGATCTAGAAAAAATAATAATGAAATTTATATGGAAGAACAAAAGTTCAAGTTAATTAATGAAAAAATGCAAATAAAGGTGGCCTAGCTATACTAGACCTAAAAATAATAATAATAATAATATTGTAAAGCAGTGGTCA